>NC_141346.1:63127789-64437372 GCF_057382095.1 Aulonocara sp. 'chitande type north' Nkhata Bay
GGAGGGGAAAGCGGTGCTCTACCTGCACTGTGTATAGTGCTGGCGGAGCGCTGCTGACGTCGACTGAGAAAATTGTCAGGCGGTGGAAGGAATACTTCGAGGACCTCCTTAATCCCACTGACACATCTTCCGAGGAGGAAGCAGAGTCTGGGGATGAGGGGAATGTCCCGCCAATTTCCGGGAGCGAGGTCACTGAGACAGTTAAACAACTCCTTGGTGGCAGAGCCCCTGGTGTTGATGAGGTCCGCCCCGAGTTCCTGAAGGCTCTGGACGTTGTAGGGCTGTCCTGGTTGACACGCCTCTGCAATATTGCTTGGAGATCAGGGGCAGTACCTGTGGACTGGCAGACCGGGGTGGTGGTCCCCATCTTCAAGAAAGGGGACTGGAGGGTGTGTTCCAACTACAGGGGGATCACACTCCTCAGCCTCCCTGGGAAAGTCTATGCCAGGGTGCTGGAAAGGAGAGTTCGTCCGCTAGTCGAACCTCGGATACAGGAGGAACAATGCGGTTTTCGTCCTGGTCGCGGAACACTGGATCAGCTCTTTATCCTCTCGAGGATACTTGAGGGTGCATGGGAGTTTGCCCAACCAGTCTACATGTGTTTTGTGGACTTGGAGAAGGGATTCGACCGTGTCCCTCGGGGTGTCCTGTGGGAGGTGTTGCGGGAGTATGGGGTGTCTGGCCCATTGCTACGGGCCATTCGATCCCTATACAACCATTGCAAGAGCTTGGTTCGCATTGCCGGCAATAAGTCGACTCGTTCCCGGTGGGTGATGGGCTCCACCAGGGCTGCCCTTTGTCTCCGGTTCTGTTGATAATTTTTATGGACAGGGTCAAAGGAGCTTGGAAAGAAAAGCGTCTGGACTTCTTTAAGTTTCTTGAAGATGTTTCACCTCTCATCCGAGAAGCTTCTTCAGTTCTAAGGTCAAATGGTGGAGAGTCCCAGATATAAACCTAGTGGGAGTGACCCCCCACAGAGGGACAAAAGGACCCCCTGATGATCCTCTAATCGCCTGAGCCTTTTAAGGACAGGATTTCTAGGCGCAGCCAAGTGGCGGAGAGCTTTCGCTTTGGTGGCCTCAGAATCTCATCTCTGATTTTTGCGGATGATGTGGTTCTGTTGGCTTCATCGGGTGAGGGCCTCCAGCTCGCACTGGAACGGTTCGCAGCCGAGTGTGAAGCAGCGGGAATGAGGATCAGCACCTCCAAATCTGAGGCCATGGTTCTCAGCCGGAAAAGAGTGGAGTGCCCACTCTGGGTCGGGGATGAGTGATGGGAGAAGGGAGCCGGAGATCGACAGACGGATTGGGGCTGCAGCTGCAGTAATGCGGACGCTGCACCGGTCCGTCGTGGTGAAGAGGGAGCTGAGTGTAAAAGCGAAGCTCTCAATTTACCGGTGGATCTACGTCCCTACCCTCACCTATGGCCACGAGCTGTGGGTAGTGACCGAAAGAACGAGATCGCGGATACAAGCGGCCGAAATTAGCTTCCTCCGAAGGGTGGCTGGCCTCTCCCTTAGAGATAGGGTGAGAAGTTCGGCCATCCGGGAGGGGCTCAGAGTAGAGCAGCTGCTGCTCCACATCGAAAGGAGCTATCTGAGGTGGTTCGGGCATCTGACAAGGATGCATCTGACAAGGATGCCCCCTGGGCGCCTCCTGGGTGAGGTGTTCCAGGCATGTCCCACCGGGAGGAGGCCCCGGGGCAGACCCAGGACACGCTGGAGAGATTATATCTCTCGGCTGGCCTGGGAATGCCTTGGTGTTCCCCCAGATAAGCTGGAGGAGGTGGCTAGGGAGAGGGAGGTCTGGGATTCTTTGCTTAGGCTGCTGCCCCCGCGACCCGGCCTCGGATAAAGCGGATGAAGATGGATGGATAGAGTTAAAAATAGCCATTAGTCAATCCAAACCTTAGATTGTAAACCTCTAAACCTCATCTACTGAACATTTCAAGAACGCTGACCTGAGTGTCTCTGTCACAGTTCTGGGTCGGTTCGACCCAGCATTCGAAGTTTATCATGTTTTGGTTTATTTTTGAATGATCGTTTTGTTACTCTTGTACTTTGTTGATTATGATTATTATTATTGGAAATCTATGTGTCTGTTTATTCATGTTTTAGGAATTGTCCTTCGGATGCGTCTGTATAGTATAGTTCTAGTTCCATGTGTCATTTTCTGTCTCAGTGTCGAGTCTGCAGCTTTGTGTAGTGTTTTCTTGTTTCCTGTTTTATTGTGAAGGTCTGCATCTCATGTGAGCGTGTTCAGTTTTACCTCCCTTGTCTCGTCTCGTTAATTACTGCCAGCTGTGTCCACCACCTGCCCTGTGTTTCTCTGTGTGTATTTAAGTCGCGTCTTCTGTCATTGTAGTTGCTGGTCCGTCTGTGTATCCACCGTGTCTCACTGTGAGAGTATGATCTAGATAAAATATCATCTCTATAGAGGTTAAATCATGTGGAGGGTTGATTAATCATCAATAATCAATCAATTAGTCATCATTAAATAATTAAATGTCATTAATGAATTAAGTTCAAAATACTTAATAAATTAAATACATACATCATTGATTTAACGCCAAGTAATTTCCAAAAAATTCATTTCAAATTCATTGATTTTTAAATATATTTAATTAATAACTTTTTGACACAGTTAATTAATTATTTAGGAATCTATTTATTTAATTCATTTGGGCCCTTCTAGCCCTGCAGCTGTGCATGTGCTTACATATCCACTGGTATGTATCCTACAGGTATTCTCACAGCAGTGCTCTGAACATTAAATGACCAGCAGATGTCAGTTCTTCATAATAAGCAGTTAAACGAGGCTTTGTGTGATCTGCCTTTGGGCGAAGCAACTGGCCGGAAAATTGGACACATTCACAGAGCTTTACCACACCATCACTAGACAACAATGGAATTATTTTAATTAAAAACAAATAATCAGAAAGTCTTCTGCCTGGTCTCGTACCTCTGTGTTTCTGTAACATGAATAATGAGCTGAAATCTCCTCACGACACCACCCCATCAGCTCAAAGGGCCCTCGAGTTTACCTGCATGCATCCTGTGCACCTGTCAGCTGTTTAACACCGGCTGCTTATTCAGGAAACACGCCCACATTACCTGGTGACAGTCACAGTTTAATGCGGGCCGCTGTTTGTCAATATAAAATTATTTAGTTCTAATATTGTGCACACAATTTGCAAATGTACCATAGTTTTAGGCCAATAAAGCACACTGTCGATTTTTGAGAAAATTAGAGGATTTTAAGTTTGTCTAAGAGTGCGAAAAATATGACAGCTTGTTTCCTCAGAGCACAGCTGCTGGAGCTTGTGTTTACCCTCAAAGTGTCACGATGTACAAAGGGGACTCACGCGCTGGACTCCAGGGATGATGCACACTAGAAAATTTATTAAAGAACAATGTCCAATGAGTGTATATACAAAGATGCGGGGCAGTGCTATGTACAAAAGGTGAGGGGGGCAGGGCTCCGGGGAGAATCCAGGGGAACACGCTCGTCTCTCCACACAATCCAAACACGAACCTACTCGCACACTCGTCGCTCAGGGAACACCAGGGAAACAGTCCAGGGAGTCTGTACACAAAGAAACGCTTGTGAGATTCCAAACACACACTGCAGGGGAAAACACTTGCTTAGACGCTCGACTTTCACTGACGCGATCCTCACAACGATCCAGCGAAGAACAGCCGTTGCTTCCTGGCTTAAATATCGTCCACACTGATGAGGCACAGGTGTTTCTTCCTCCGAGGGTGTGGGCCAAGGGCGTGAACCCATAATGAGTTCAGCCCTGGCGAGAGAGAGACCTAGAGAGAGAGAGAGAGAGAGAGAGAGAGAGAGAAATGGGAAATGTCAGTCTGGCACGATTCATTCACGGACCGGACCGCTGATATACACCATAAATGTTGGAGCCAAATTAGTCTGGCGTAGACATGTTGATCAGATTCTAGATGCAGAATGTCACGTGGTTCCAGAGCAACCTGAGAGGACACATCTACACCTCAAGATTCAGAAGAGTTTGCCCTCGCTTCACCACCTGAGGTTCAGGGTTTACGTGAAACCACCAATGTTCAAACACCTGAACTTTCCACACAGAGCACTATGGACTCTGACCAAACAGGCAGACGTTACCCTGAGAGAAATCGCAGAGCACCTCAGAGACTGAACTTATAGGTTTCCAGTTCATTTTGTAAGGAAAGCAGTTAAAATGTTTAAGAGGAAACAACCTAACTCTGTGTTGTAAATCACTGAGTAGGTGTCATATTTCAGTTTAAGTACAATTATTGGGTTACGGCATTTACCTGAAAATATCTCGATTGTTTGATACTTATGTTCATCAAAGCTGGATGGGAGGAGCTGTTATGTATTTAGTAAAATCAGTTTATATTTTGTGGTAAAGTAGAGAACACCAAGCGTGGTGTATGTGCGCATTGATATGCCTGTGCCTTTCCACAACATGGTTAATAAAGTAAGTTACTAACAACCAAACGGGTGTTGTTACTTTACCAGTTAAGTTATAAGAGAGAACATAACAAACTGGTTGAGATCCTGGATTAAAGAGGGAATGGGAAGAGAAGAGGAATACAGAGGGCTGATTGGTCGGTTCGTGAGGTGGTGTTAGGAGAATCACCTGAAACTGAATGTGGCCAAAACAAAGGTGCTGGTGGTGGACTTTGGCAGAAACAGATCCCTCCTCTGTCTGCACTGGTGGGAATGATGTTGAAATAGTCACATCCTTTAAGTATCTGGGAGTTCATCTGGATCACAAGTTGGAGTGGTCTGCCAACATGGACGCTGCCTACAAAAAGGGTCTGAGCCAGCTTTACTTTCTACGAAGGCTCAGATGGTAAATGGACCACCTAGAGGAGGTGATCTGTGACACACTGCTGTCAATCGTGGACAATGACTCTCACCCGTCCATGATACACTGGACAATCTGCACAGCAGTTTCAGCAACAGGTTCCTTCAACCCCGCTGTCTGAGGGAACGTTACGTAAATGCAGCTTGTCACTTTGTACACCACAATATATTTGCACACATACTTATCCTTTTATACTGGTATGTATATTTATACCTATATTTCTCTATTTATCTGAATATTTATCTATCATAACTGTTTCTACACTCACTTTATATGAGTGCTTGTTGTTTCTTGTTTATTTGTTGCTATGACAACTCAGTTTCCCTCCTGGATTAATAAAGTTTCTCTGATTCTGAAATACAGTGAGCCATTATATTTGTAGTTTCTAACTAACAATATAAAGGCTCAGAAACCGATAGAGCCACAGCACGTCCCACTGGCAGCTGAAGGAACTTTGAAACAAAGGACTTTGTAATTGAAGCTTTATTTATACAGGTCGGCTCATTGAGACTCAATGTCTCATTTACAAGAGAGACCTGTTCCAGACAAACATATTAAAATTACAACAATAAAAAAAAAGATTGTGTAATGTACTCAGTCACATTAAAAACGAGAACAAGTTCCCAGAGATGGTTTCACAAAAACATGTGTACGTCTTTTGAAGTCTGCAAGTGAAATCAACGGAGAGCCTTAAATCCTTCGGTTATGTTTTCCATGTAGACGGAGCAGAAAAGGAGAACGCCTTCTTCCCAAGCTGTGCATGAACTGATGGAACAGTGGATGTAATGATGTCCTGAGACTGCAGGCTGTGACTAAACTGTTTGCCTAACATGTACTCTGATAAATAGGAGGCAGTAACCCAGAAACAGATTGATAGATAAAATGATACGAATGGACCATCCTGTGTAAGACCAATGAGGACCAGTTAACCAGAGAACACAGAGTACAGTGGTGTGTTAAAGGTTTACAGACAGTTATAAATCTTAATGCCCCATGATGGACAAAATCCAACAGATGAAGAGAGCGAGCAGAGTCATTCATATAAATCATGTCACTGTAATCCAGGGCAGGTAAAAAAAAAGGTGGCAGCAACAAGCTTTTTCCTGTGAAACATGATCTGTTCCTGGAAGAGAAGCCCAACTTCAGCCTCAGTGTCTTTATTAGATGTTCAATGTGTGGCTTATAGGAACGACTGTCATCAACCACAATACCGAGGTATGTGTACGAGGCCACAGTTTCAATAGAAATACTTTGAGCAGATACAGGAGAAGGAAATAAAGCCGGACCCTCCTTCTGTTTGTGAACAACATGACTTTGGTTTTTTCTACATTTAAAGCCAGTCTGAGCCAGCTGAGACTGAATACTATCAACAGCTGCTGTAATGGTTTGAAAACTATGTTGATGGTATAAAATGAACAGATGCATCTAGATTTTGTGCCACACCGTTGACATAAGTAGCCCAGGACAGAACCCTGTGCACTCGTTTAGTGACATTTAAAAAGCTGGAAGAGAGACCATTGAGCTGAACGCACTGCTGATGTCCAAAAGAACATTAGAGAAGCAGCCAGCTGCTCGGTCTGAAAGGCCTATTTCCAGTAATCTATAACATAAAATGCTGTGGTCAGCAGCTCAGCTGATAAACCAAGGGACTGGGAGCAGCTGCTGCTGAGTGTTGCTGGAGTTCCTGTGCTGTTAGATCCTCATCCTCTCCACGCAGCTTGGAAGTAGGTGAAGTTGTGCCAGAAGAGTTTTTGTTGTGGTCAACAGTGTCAAAGGCTTTGATAGATCAATAAAAAGAGCTGCACAGTAGTTCTTTGCATCCAGCGCTTCATAGACGTCTTTGAGAACTTTTATCGAAGCAGTTCCAGTACTGTGCAGTTTCCTAAAACCAGACTGGAAGGGAGATAAAATCCTATTTTCATCCAGATAACTTTGAAGTTGATTATTTACCAGCCTTTGAAGAACCTTAGATAAGACACAGAGTTTGGAAATTGGCCTGTAATTACTAACTGTTGAAGAATCACCAGCTTTCAGTGGGGGAGTACAGAGGCACACTTCCACATCTGTGGTAAAGCCTTCTGTTGTAGAGAAAGATTAAAAATATAAGACACTGGCTCAGCTATGATATTTGCAGCCAAGTGCAAGAAGGAAGGAGAACGATTGTGAGGACGAGTTTCTGGTGTTGGGGCTATTCAAAGCCTTACAAACCTCTTCTACTGTGACAGGTGTGAAGAAAAAGGTATCAGTAAGCAGGAACTACGAGCAGAGTTGTGTGCAAGAGGTTTACCATCAGATACTGTGCTGAACAAAGAACAAGAAGCAACAAAGTGTTTGTTAAAGCAACATTTCAGTTTTGTGTGACACAGGAGTGGAGTCGATATTTAAGTGAGGAGGAAGCTCTGAGGAGTCACAGCTGGCAGAGACACTTTATAGTGTGGGGTGGCTGTAGCTCAGGTGGCAGAGCAGGTCAGCCACTAATCAGAAGGTCGGTGGTTCGATCCCAGGCTGCCTCCTGGCTGCATGCCAAATATCCTTGGGCAAGATACTAACCCCATGTTTGCCTACTGGTGGTGGTCAGAGGGCCCGGTGGCGCCAGTGTCCGGCAGCCTCGCCTCTGTCAGTGCGCCCCAGGGCAGCTGTGGCTACAACGTAGCTTGCCATCGCCAGTGTGTGAATGTGTGTGTGAATGGGTGAATGACTGAATGTAGTGTGAAGCGCTTTGGGGTCCTTAGGGACTAGAAAAGCGCTATACTAATGCAGGCCATTTACCATTTAGTTTGCCAAAACCTCCTACGGTTGTTTGGACTGTCAGTCGTTAAAGTAAAAAATAGTTACATTGGATCTTGATGATGGAGGCAGTAATCCGATTACACAGCTAATGAAAACGTAGCCAATCAGCATCAGAGCCAGACTTCCTGCCCAGGCCTGGTTTCTCTCATGTAGGAGATCGGCCGGTACTGAACCAAACCAGGCCTGTCCCGACCTTTCACCCTGACCTGGCAAAAAGGGGCGTGTCTGTCCACAAAGTAGACACAACTCTCCTGTAAATGTTCCCAAACTGACATTGTCAGCCTGTTTAATACGACCCCAGTTCAAACTGATGCGGGCTCGGAGCGTGAGATTTTAGTGTTTCTCACAGCGCCAACTATGCAGTGATCACTCAGGTCGTTGGCAAAAACTGCAGATGTGGAAAACTTACGCAGCTTATTAGTTAAAAAAGGTCAATAAGAGCAGATTTATCTGGGTGTTTAGGATCAAGGCGTGTGAGGCTTTAAATAATTTGAGTCAGTTTTAAAAACAAGCAGCGTGCCTTAAAATCATCAGACACAGAAGAAAGCCAGTCCCAATGAAAACCATCCATCTGAAAGACGTCATTAAAATGCAGCTCAGATAAAAGTTGAACCAGAGACGGTGATGTGCTGGGGGAAGCAGGTGGAGGCTGATAGCAGCCAACAACAGTCTGATTTCCAAACAGATCAATAGTTAAGGCCAAGATTTCAAATGGCTGAGGTGCAGATGGAGAGAACAAGACTTGAGCAGCAAGACAGACCTTCACATAAACTTCCAGACCTCCGCCTTTTCTGGGACAGTCTGAGTGCTAAATGTTAAATCCATCAGTTGCTACGTTTTTATCCAATAAAGATTTGGAAAGTCTCAGAAACAACAATGATACCAGCACCGCTTGAACAGGCCCAGATTCCAATCATATCCATGTTAGGAAGCCCCAGGGCAGCTGTGGCTACAACGTAGCTTGCCATCGCCAGTGTGTGAATGTGTGTGTGAATGGGTGAATGACTGAATGTAGTGTGAAGCGCTTTGGGGTCCTTAGGGACTAGAAAAGCGCTATACTAATGCAGGCCATTTACCATTTAGTTTGCCAAAACCTCCTACGGTTGTTTGGACTGTCAGTCGTTAAAGTAAAAAATAGTTACATTGGATCTTGATGATGGAGGCAGTAATCCGATTACACAGCTAATGAAAACGTAGCCAATCAGCATCAGAGCCAGACTTCCTGCCCAGGCCTGGTTTCTCTCATGTAGGAGATCGGCCGGTACTGAACCAAACCAGGCCTGTCCCGACCTTTCACCCTGACCTGGCAAAAAGGGGCGTGTCTGTCCACAAAGTAGACACAACTCTCCTGTAAATGTTCCCAAACTGACATTGTCAGCCTGTTTAATACGACCCCAGTTCAAACTGATGCGGGCTCGGAGCGTGAGATTTTAGTGTTTCTCACAGCGCCAACTATGCAGTGATCACTCAGGTCGTTGGCAAAAACTGCAGATGTGGAAAACTTACGCAGCTTATTAGTTAAAAAAGGTCAATAAGAGCAGATTTATCTGGGTGTTTAGGATCAAGGCGTGTGAGGCTTTAAATAATTTGAGTCAGTTTTAAAAACAAGCAGCGTGCCTTAAAATCATCAGACACAGAAGAAAGCCAGTCCCAATGAAAACCATCCATCTGAAAGACGTCATTAAAATGCAGCTCAGATAAAAGTTGAACCAGAGACGGTGATGTGCTGGGGGAAGCAGGTGGAGGCTGATAGCAGCCAACAACAGTCTGATTTCCAAACAGATCAATAGTTAAGGCCAAGATTTCAAATGGCTGAGGTGCAGATGGAGAGAACAAGACTTGAGCAGCAAGACAGACCTTCACATAAACTTCCAGACCTCCGCCTTTTCTGGGACAGTCTGAGTGCTAAATGTTAAATCCATCAGTTGCTACGTTTTTATCCAATAAAGATTTGGAAAGTCTCAGAAACAACAATGATACCAGCACCGCTTGAACAGGCCCAGATTCCAATCATATCCATGTTAGGAAGCACACGACGTGATGCACGTGTAACCCAGACAGTTTTTAACATCTGCTGGTGTTTCACATTCAGCCAGAGGCCCAGGGTTAGGTTGGATACCAGACAATAATAAAAGCATCGTTATTAGAATCTAGAGCTCGTTTATAGCTGACACCACATGTAGAGTTTAAGTTCCCACAGAGACGATGACATTTTTCTAAAACCAGCAACGTGTGCCCAGGGTTGCCGACCCCTGCTCTAAAGCATCTGATTTGGATTCCTGAGATCAAATATATTTTCCTTTGGCTTTGTTTTCTTCCCATTTGTGGCTTTAATGTAGTGTTACATCCTGTTTGTTTGCTTCCATCTGTATACATGTCCAGATTCACTGTTATGTTTCTATTCTTACATTGCTGTGTGATCACTGTTCCCTCTGCTGACTGATGTGACCTTTTGTATCTCACACTGATACTTGTCATATTTGTATCTGCGCCTAAAAGATAAAAAGTTTTCCATGCTAAAACACAGCTCCACCTCCTGCAGTTCTCCCTCTGAACCACTAGATGTCTCTGTTATCTAAATGAAGACGTGCAGCACAGCAACCACAGCAGCGCTCAGATCACACGTGTCCTGTTATTATGTATAAAAGCATGAAACAGGTGAGACAATATTAATGTTGTGGAAGTATATGAAAAAGCAACAGAAGAGTGAAAACATTTCGTGTTTCTAGAAAGATCTTTCAGCTCACAGCTGCTCACAGACTGTATTTACAAGTGACAAACTGCAACTCTACAGTACATCTACAGTATATATCAAATATATTCTGTATTCAAATCTATCGAGTGATGTTTGAAAGTCTTTCCAGGTGAGTTTGATCCAGGAGGATCTGAAGCCAGAGTCTGACAGAGACTGTGCAGAGACTGTAGAAGGACAGAGCAGCAGCAGAGCAGTCCAGATACACTGATGATCCTCTGTCAGATCCAGAGGGACACACAGGGATGATGCTGGACTCTACATTGTGTCTGACAGTGGAGCTGTTCTCAGAGCAGTTCACTCTGCAGCACTGACAGTCATCTGCACTTCTTCTCATTCCTCTGTCAGTCACTGCTGGATGAAGCTCTCCTCTCCACCTCCCAGTAACATGGCCCAGTCAGAGCGTCTCTACACACAAGCTGCTGCTGCTTCAACCTCTCTGGATCATCAGGACACAGCTCCTCCTCTCTCAGCACACACACCGTCCTGTTTACCATCATCAGCTCCACCTGCAGAGAGAAGAAGGAAGAGCAGAGGAGATAAACGAGTGTTTCCAGAGACTCTTCATCAGCTGTCAGTCAGTGATGCAGCACATCCAGTATAAAGAGCAGCAGGGACTTCAGTGCTGGGACTGTACTAGGACTCATTGTTGCTTCACTTTTTCTAATCTTTGGATTTTTATTGAAGTTGCTGAAAATGTTTTTCCCTCCTAGTTTGAGTTTGGACTTTCATTCATTAGAAGAACCTTGGTGTGTCCACTCTGAGCTCTGTAGGAACCCCAACAAGCCCAACAATCCAGATGGACGGTTCCAGCTGTTAACTGGAGGAATTCCATCCAAACATCTGCTCTCACTAAATTCTTCCTCACCTACAGACTGTGTTCTTCACTGCTTTAAACTTGGAAATGAATGCAGTCATTGGTCTGCATGCTGCTTTGTTCAGAGAGCTGATTGGCTGTTGACAGCGTTTGATCAGAGCGTGTCAGCCGTTACTATGGCGACCATAGAGGTTAGAAACAGGAAGTGTTTGTGTCCAATCCTGAAGCCTGTCACCATTCTCCTCTCACAGCTTCACTGAGAAGCTGCAGCTTTACAGGAAACACTGGATCTTTGTTTCATACTGACTGTGTTTAGTACAATACTGCTGACAGCACCACCCACTCACTCCATCACTCTACTGACCACAGAGTCTCCAGTCTGTAGTCTGGACTCTGCTGAAGATCAGACAGCTGCTTCACATCTGGATCCTTCAGGTTGTTTTCCCACAGGTTCAGCTCTCTCAGATGGGAGGGGTTGGACTTCAGTGCTGCTGCCAGATAATCACAGCTGATCTCTGACAAACCACAGTCCCACAATCTGTATAAAGAATGAAAGATGTAAGTTTATTAGACAAAGTGTGAGCTTGAAATCATTCAGTGTTTCATCATCTGTTCAAAGCTGAAGAAGGTTCAGAATGTAGAAGTTTAGAAAATGGAAACTCCAAACAGCTGAAGCCAACAGGAAGCAGCTTCAAACAAACACAACAAGAGAAAAAACTCTGAATGTTTCACATTAAAGTCGTACATTTATCATAAAAACAGGACAAAGACTTGAAAAAGTCGTGTTTTTCCTTCCAGGAACCACAAGGCTTCACTTTTAAAGGTGAAGTGTGAAAGAAATGGACATATTTGAAGTCCAACACCTTTTTCCAGTCACATTATTAAAGCAGACAAACTACAAGCTCATTTTCATTCCAACAAGTCATCTTCTGACCTGGACTAACAACACTGGTCTCTATGTGCAGCTGGCTGTGAGACCAGTGCTCAGGGAGCGTCTACAAAGTGCAACACTGAAAGAACATCACACACTCATTTGCTTCCAGCACTTCCACACAAACATCTACTGTCATTATTGTCACCAAACTCTGTGGATCCTTTATTGCAAATTCAAATGGGATCAAATGGTCAGACAAAAGAGGGTTATGAGGAAATATGATGAAATGTTGTGTATTAGCAGCAAGTTATTGAATCATTTTCCTCAGAAACCAAACAAAATGATTGACAAACATGTTTTTACAAACTCAGTGTTGGACTTGGATCAGCAGGATAAGCTGATGTTTAAAGGCATTTCAGTGTCGCTGTATGACAGTCCAGTTATTACTCAATATTTATGGATGATGTTCTTTCAGTGTTGCACTTTGTAGACGCTCCCTGAGCCTCACAACCAGCTGCACATGGACCAGCTGACATTACCCAGCATTAGAGGCGGCTGTAAAAAAATGGATTTTCCTATTTAAATGGTTTTAATTTGAATAAAGCGATGTTGATTCATTCAATCCTGAATCGATTTTTAATATAAATGTATTTTGCCAGAATCTCAGGTTAAAGCTCCCAAAACTATTTCAACAACAAGCAAACAGATAAAACAGTAAATGAGAGCAGCTAAACACACAAAGATGGAAACACAGAGCGTGGATCGTTCACTCGACGGCACGTACACGGACACGCCGTCGGGGCTGAAAGTGGACAGCTCACAGATCCTGAAGCTGCAGGTTTCATCTGTCTCCAACCAAAACTGAGTGAACCAGCAGCAGAAGAAGATCCAAACTACGCTTTACGTTTGATGAACATCGTCATGAATTCTCTCTGACTTTGACGTTTACTTCCTGCACAGCTCTCTCTCTCTCTCTGTGTACTTCAAGAACAGTTTACCTTCAAAAATCTGTTTCCTGCATTATTCACTGCTTATTACGCACCAGTCTGCTGTTGTGTTCACTGCTGTCGGCCTCCCAAAACAAAGCCTCATTTCTGCTGTTCAATACTGAAGAAATTTAAACCTTTTAAAATGATGACAGATTACAAACTCTCAGCTGTGTCTGTAATCAAACCTCTGTAACTTTGCTTCACTTCAGCAGCATCAGCTCATGTTCACATGTTGATTCATGGTTTGCTTCAGTTTTTGATGGACTGCAGAATATTTTGAAGGTTATCTGCTATAAAAAGCCAGAACAGGAAAATCTGCTTCATGTGTTTCTGTTTGATCCTCAGTGACTTTGACACAAAGGCCTCTGCTGTGACGATCACACCTCTGATCAAGTCTCACAGTGTCAGCTTTGTTTTTATACATATGGATATGTGCTGATAAATGATCAGAGTTATAATATTTCCCACTGTCTGCTGTGTGCCGTGACCTTTGACCTGCTAAAGACAGTCAGCTGTGGATTATTCATTGTTGTGTCTGATACTTAGAACTGTGAGGAAGAACACTACACAGTTAATCAGGGTCCCCTCTCTCTGAATCAGGAGGGGTGGGCAGGCCGCGTGCAGGCCGCGGGCCATACGTTGAGTCTCACTGTTTGAAATGTGAACATTGTTCTGCTGCAGTCAATGGACTAAACCAGAGAAGAAGAAAACAGACTTTACCATGAAGATCCTCAGTGTGGATCAGTATAATATCAGCCTGATGTCTGCAGTTTAGTGTCAGCACAACTTTCACATCATATTCATCTCAGCACAACTAAAACATGCTGACTGACCTCAGAGTTTCAAGTCCACATCCTGGACTCTCCAGGAAACCACACAGATGCTTCACTCCTGAATCCTGCAGGTTGTTGTTCCAGCTCAGGTCCAGCTCTCTCAGATGGGAGGGGTTGGACTTCAGTGCTGCTGCCAGATAATCACAGCTGATCTCTGACAAACCACAGCTCCTCAATCTGTATAAAGAATGAAAGATGTAAGTTTATTAGACAAAGTGTGAGCTTGAAATCATTCAGTGTTTCTTCATCTGTTCAGAGCTGAAGAAGGTTCAGAATGTAGAAGTTTAGAAAATGGAAACTCCAAACAGCTGAAGCCAACAGGAAGCAGCTTCAAACAAACACAACAAGAGAAAAAACTCTGAATGTTTCACATTAAAGTCGTACATTTATCATAAAAACAGGACAAAGACTTGAAAAAGTCGTGTTTTTCCTTCCAGGAACCACAAGGCTTCACTTTTAAAGGTGAAGTGTGAAAGAAATGGACATATTTGAAGTCCAACACCTTTTTCCAGTCACATTATTAAAGCAGATAAACTACAAGCTCATTTTCATTCCAACAAGTCATCTTCTGACCTGGACTAACAACACTGGTCTCTATGTGCAGCTGGCTGTGAGACCAGTGCTCAGGGAGCGTCTACAAAGTGCAACACTGAAAGAACATCACACACTCATTTGCTTCCAGCACTTCCACACAAACATCTACTGTCATTATTGTCACCAAACTCTGTGGATCCTTTATTGCAAATTCAAATGGGATCAAATGGTCAGACAAAAGAGGGTTATGAGGAAATATGATGAAATGTTGTGTATTAGCAGCAAGTTATTGAATCATTTTCCTCAGAAACCAAACAAAATGTCAAGTCAGTCAGGTCAAGTTTATTTATAAAGCACATTTAAAAACAACCAAGGCTGACCAAAGTGCTGTACAATAAAATACAAATATAAAATACAATAAAACACAAGTACATAAAACACCTCACTGATAAAACAATAAGTTAATACAGTAAGTTAAACCTTGCTAAAAGCCAATGAGAAGAGGTGAGTTTTAAGAGCAGTTTTAAAAGTTCCTAGGCTTGTGGAGAATCTGATGTGAGGAGGTAAACTGTTCCACAGTCTGGGTGCAGCCACAGCAAAAGCCCTCTCTCCCTAGTCTTTAATCTGTACCTGGGAACATCTAAAAGCATCAGGTCTGCTGACCTCAAAGATCTCCTAGGGCGGTAAATGCTAAGAAGCTCTGCCAGGTAAGGAGGTGCAGTACCGTTAAGAACCTTAAAAACCACCAGTAAAACTTTAAAATCAATCCTAAAAGCAACTGGGAGACAGTGGAGACAGCAGAGGACCGGAGTCATGTGGTCTCTCTTTTTGGAACCGGTCAGCATGCGAGCAGCAGCGTTCTGCACCAGTTGGAGGCGATGCAGACAGGAACGATCTAAACCAGCATAAAGGGAGTTACAGTAGTCCAGCCATGAAGTAATAAAAGCATGGACCACCCTTTCTAGATCGTTCCTTCACAGGTAGGACTTTAGCTAAAATCCGTAGATGATAAAAAGATCCCTTGACTACGTAGCTGATTTGTTTATCAAATTTAAAAGCACTGTCAAAAGTAACACCGAGGCTCTTAATGGAGGAAGTACATTTGGAAGTTAGGGGTCCCATAAAATTGAAGGAAAGGTTGGGGTCTTTAGGAAGCCCAAACACAATGACTTCAGTTTTACTTTCATTTTGATGTAGGAAGTTACGAGCCATCCAAGTCTTAATGTCAGACAGACAGGAGAATAACGGCTGCAAAGAGTGTCATGAACTGGCTGTGTGGAGGCAGATGAGGACCCAAACGCAAAACTCACGAAGGCAGGAACTGAACTCAAAATCACTGCTTTATTGCAGGTTTCACAAAGGAACAGAAGTAAACTGGGAATACTAACAGAAGACCGTGGGAACACAGAAAGACACACAGGTTCGGGGAGAAGACATTGACGACGCGACACTGACCTGATGGAGACATGCACATAAATACACAGAGGGTTAACGAGGGAAGTCGGAGCACACGGGGAACACAGCTGACACAGATAATCATAACAAGACAGGGCAGGAGTGAACACAACATGACGTATACTGACGAGAGACTGTCAAAGTAAAACAGGAAGTACACAGAGGTTCAGACAAGAGGAGAGAGAGCACGGGGAGAACACAGGCATAACAGGCTGGGGAAAACATGGAATAAAACACAAGGAGAGACGAGGGCTCACAGATACACAGGGGCACACAGGAGGTAACCAAATAAGGAACATCTTAACTAAATAACCTAGGAACCAAGGCATAAATAGGGAACAAAATACAAAAACACACAAAAACTAAGAATACTGGGCCAACATGGCCCAGGACCATGACAAAGAGTCCTTACAGTCTAACCTCAGAGGGAGGTAGATCTGAATGTCATCAGCAAAGGTGTGGAAGGACACATTATGTTTGCGCAGCACATCGCCCAGAGGGAGCAAATACAGAATAAACAGCAGGGGGCCTAGAATGGACCCCTGAGATACACCAAATGATTGACAAACATGTTTTTACAAACTCAGTGTTGGACTTGGATCAGCAGGATAAGCTGATGTTTAAAGGCATTTGAGTCTCGCTGTATGAGAGTCCAGTTCTTACTCAATATTTATGGATGATGTTCTTTCAGTGTTGCACTTTGTAGACGCTCCCTGAGCCTCACAGCCAGCTGCACATGGACCAGCTGACATTACCCATCATTAGAGGCGGCTGTAAAAAAATGGATTTTCCTATTTAAATGGTTTTAATTTGAATAAAGCGATGTTGATTCATTCAATCCTGAATCGATTTTTAATATAAATGTATTTTGCCAGAATCTCAGGTTAAAGCTCCCAAAAGTATTTCAACAACAAGCAAACAGATAAAACAGTAAATGAGAGCAGCTAAACACACAAAGATGGAAACACAGAGCGTGGACAGCTCACAGATCCTGAAGCTGCAGGTTTCATCTGTCTCCAACCAAAACTGAGTGAACCAGCAGCAGAAGAAGATCCAAACTACGCTTTACGTTTGATGAACATCGTCATGAATTCTCTCTGACTTTGACGTTTACTTCCTGCACAGCTCTCTCTCTCTCAGTGTACTTCAAGAACAGTTTACCTTCAAAAATCTGTTTCCTGCATTATTCACTGCTTATTACGCACCAGTCTGCTGTTGTGTTCACTGCTGTCGGCCTCCGAAAACAAAGCCTCATTTCTGCTGTTCAATACTGAAGAAATTTAAACCTTTTAAAATGATGACAGATTACAAACTCTCAGCTGTGTCTGTAATCAAACCTCTGTAACTTTGCTTCACTTCAGCAGCATCAGCTCATGTTCACATGTTGATTCATGGTTTGCTTCAGTTTTTGATGGACTGCAGAATATTTTGAAGGTTATCTGCTATAAGAAGCCAGAAGAGGAAAATCTGCTTCATGTGTTTCTGTTTGATCCTCAGTGACTTTGACACAAAGGCCTCTGCTGTGATGATCACACCTCTGATCAAGTCTCACAGTGTCAGCTTTGTTTTTATACATATGGATATGTGCTGATAAATGATCAGAATTATAATATTTCCCACTGTCTGCTGTGTGCCGTGACCTTTGACCTGCTAAAGACAGTCAGCTGTGGATTATTCATTGTTGTGTCTGATACTTAGAACTGTGAGGAAGAACACTACACAGTTCATCAGGGTCCCCTCTCTCTGAATCAGGAAAGGTGGGCAGGCCGCGTGTGGGCCGCGGGCCATACATTGAGTCTCACTGTTTGAAATGTGAACATTGTTCTGCTGCAGTCAATGGACTAAACCAGAGAAGAAGAAAACAGACTTTACCATGAAGATCCTCAGTGTGGATCAGTATAATATCAGCCTGATGTCTGCAGTTTAGTGTCAGCACAACTTTCACATCATATTCATCTCAGCACAACTAAAACATGCTGACTGACCTCAGAGTTTCAAGTCCACATCCTGGACTCTCCAGGAAACCACACAGATGCTTCACTCCTGAATCCTGCAGGTTGTTGTTCCAGCTCAGGTCCAGCTCTCTCAGATGGGAGGGGTTGGACTTCAGTGCTGCTGCCAGATAATCACAGCTGATCTCTGACAAACCACAGTCCATCAATCTGTATAAAGAATGAAAGATGTAAGTTTATTAGACAAAGTGTGAGCTTGAAATCATTCAGTGTTTCATCATCTGTTCAGAGCTGAAGAAGGTTCAGAATGTAGAAGTTTAGAAAATGGAAACTCCAAACAGCTGAAGCCAACAGGAAGCAGCTTCAAACAAACACAACAAGAGAAAAAACTCTGAATGTTTCACATCAAAGTCGTACATTTATCATAAAAACAGGACAAAGACTTGAAAAAGTCATGTTTTTCCTTCCAGGAACCACAAGGCTTCACTTTTAAAGGTGAAGTGTGAAAGAAATGGACATATTTGAAGTCCAACACCTTTTTACAGTCACATTATTAAAGCAGACAAACTACAAGCTCATTTTCATTCCAACAAGTCATCTTCTGACCTGGACTAACAACACTGGTCTCTATGTGCAGCTGGCTGTGAGACCAGTGCTCAGGGAGCGTCTACAAAGTGCAACACTGAAAGAACATCACACACTCATTTGCTTCCATCATCCAACCTGAAAAGGAAACAGAGAAATCAAATCAAATCAAATCACTTTTATTGTCACATCACATGTGCAGGTACATTGGTACAGCACATGTGAGTGAAATTCTTGTGTGCGAGCTTCACAAGCAACAGAGTTGTGCAAAATACAATAATGTAAACAAGCAAAATACAAGAATGGCTACATCTGAAACTAATAAATATATGTACAATATATAATAGTATATGCATTTCTGGATGTGTATACTAAATATTTTTCTACGTGTGTGTGTGTGTGTGTGTGTGTGTGTGTGTGTGTGTACACATATTTTACAAATTAAATAGAGTAAACAATAAATAAAATATATAAAATAAAATATACAGAGTGAGACATGTGCAAAACAGTGGCATTACTGTACAGTATGGAGTGCATAATGTTAAAGTTCCAGTAGTGAAGCTGAGGTGTCTATGACGTGTTCAGCAGTCTGATGGCCTGGTGGAAGAAGCTGTCTCTCAGTCTGCTGGTACGGGACCGGATGCTGCAGAACCTCCTTCCTGATGGAAGTAGTCTGAACAGTTTATGGCTGGGGTGACTGGAGCCCTTGATGATCCTCCCCGCTTTCCTCAGGCACCGCTTCCTGTAGATGTCTTGGAGGGAGGGAAGCTCACCTCCAATTATCCGTTCAGAGCACCGCACTACTCGCTGGAGAGCTTTGCAGTTGTAGGCGGTGCTGTTGCCATACCAGGTGGTGATGCATCCAGTGAGGATGCTCTCAATGGCACAGCGATAGAAGGTCCTGAGGATGCGGGGGCTCATGCCAAATCTTTTCAGTCTCCTGAGAAAGAAGAGGCGCTGCTGCGCCTTCTTCACTCTTTTGTTTGTGTGTACTGACCACGTAAGATCCTCAGCCAGATGTACACCAAGGAACCGGAAGCTGCTCACTCTCTCCACAGCAGCGCCGTTGATGGTGATGGGGGTGTGTACTTCTCTGCACCTCCGGAAGTCCACTATCAACTCCTTTGTCTTTGCGACGTTGAGGGTGAGATGGTTGTCTTGACACCAGTGGGTCAGGGCGCTGACCTCCTCCCTGTAAGCCGTCTCATCACTGTTGGTGATAAGACCCACCACTGTAGTGTCGTCCGCAAACTTCACAATGATGTTGGAGCTGTTAGTGGCCTTGCAGTCGTAAGTGTAGAGTGAGTACAGGAGAGGGCTCAGTACACACCCCTGTGGAGCACCAGTGTTCAGTGTGACGGGGGATGAGGTGATGCTGCCCAGTCTGACCACTTGGCGTCTGTCAGACAGGAAGCTAAGGATCCAGCTGCAGAGGGAGCTGCTCAGTCCTAGATCCTGCAGTTTCCTGTCCAGCTTCGAGGGAACGATGGTATTGAATGCTGAGCTGTAATCTACAAACAGCATTCTCACATACGTGTCTCTCTTCTCCAGGTGTGACAGGGCAGTATGTAGTGTCAGGGCTATGGCATCATCAGTGGACCTGTTGTGGCGGTATGCGAACTGTAGAGGGTCCAGTGAGTCGGGTAGTGCAGAGCAGATGAAGTCCCTGACCAGCTTCTCGAAGCATTTGCTCACGATGGGGGTCAGGGCTACAGGTCGCCAGTCGTTCAATGAGGAGATGGTGGAGGATTTGGGTACAGGGACGATGGTGGCCATTTTGAAGCAGGCTGGGACTACAGACAGAGAGAGGGAAAGGTTGAAGATGTGCGTGAACACTCCAGCCAGCTGAGCCGCGCATGACTTGAGGACGCGGCCGGGAATCCCGTCCGGACCAGTAGCTTTGCGTGCGTTCACCTTCCTGAAGCACCTCCGCACACAGGGAGACGGCTCCCCTTCAAAGTAAAAGCTGCTCCTTTTGGACACAGTATCAAAGAAAGTCTACAGTATAACATAGAAAAGACAGAACAAAGTTTTGGTTGTTTTTAAATTGTGCAGAAATGAAACTACACTAAGCTCAATTATGTGACAGACATTTCATCCCATGTCAGTTTGGCCTCATCCTGGGCCGGATTATCCAGCACACACTCTGACCACAGGCCCAGGGGCCACACACAGCTGGGCTCCATCCAAGAGACAGGAAACAAACCAACACAATAATAAAAAGCACCATGTGATCTTCTTACATCTTCAAGACAAACATAGTAAAAACATGAGCATATTTGTTTCCTGATAAAATGATGTGACAGGTAGAACAGAGTAAAGTGGTGGTGTTACAGCCTTTCTCCCCTCTGCTGCCGAGGCTGTTAGTCTCTCCCAAACTCAGCTACAGGACTTCCAAATGAATGAAAGCAGCAGAAGTGGCTTTACAAATGAAAGAGGAAGAGGAGAAGAAGAGGAGAGGGAGGCCACCCTGACCATCACTCCAGCTGAAAACATCACACTTCCATTAAAGTTGGTGAGAAAATGTTGAGCAGGATGAGCTGCTGGCTAATCTGGAGGCTGTAGCAGCAGCTCACAGTCACAGTGGATTTCCACTCATGAAAAAGCTCTGGCTGCTTCATTTCTCATCTCATATCAGAGACTTTAAAGCTTCACTGAAGCTGTACTGTGATGCTTCCATATCCCAGTGAGGCCTCCATAATGATTTCAGCTGTTCTGTACACACACTGTGTGCCCTGTATGGCTCAAAGTCTCTGCAGCCTGTTTTTATCTGCTATCATCAGATCTTCATCATCCTCATTCACATCCCTCACACACTCTACAGCCTCATCAGCATTGACTTCATCTTCACTGACTGATGGAGCACAACATGAACCTGTGGAGGCTGAAACACTGTCCTGTCAAACATCTCCCCGTCACCACTCCACTTCTGTCAGCCTTTAAATGAACCCTGCTCAAGTCTGTCACTTCTGTTTGGAGCCAAAAGAGGTTAAAGATTATGCCACTACATTCTTGTCTAGAAAATATTAAAAGTGTATTTGGTGACACACAAAAAGGGGTAAAGTTTAAGTATAGTTTGGGTCCACACATGTCCAAACCCTGGTGTGTAGGCCTACTTAGTATTGAGAAAAGCCCACTAAAAGAACGCCCACCAGACCAAAGCAATGGTTTTGACTTGATCAGCATTAACACCGCCCCCTGACTTTGATGGGTGAAGCTGATGTCACGGGGTGGAAAGGGACAAGTTACCTAAGATATTTTTATTGTGCATGTTTGGTTGTGTTTTACTTTCTTTAATATTTTAATATTGTATAGTGTTTTATTCTTATGAGTTTTATTGCATGTTTTAATGGTATTTATTTGGTGACTTGTCCTGGAAAGACTCCGCCCCTACCTGATAATTAACTGATCACACCTGCGAGAGATCCCAGAGAGGCCAATAAGAGGGCCTGGCAGACCACAGGAAGGAGTTCGACTGAGAGGCAAGAGAGGACCGAAGCATGAAGGCACCCATGAGTGCACCCATGAGTCTTGCACTCGAGGAGTCTGGCAGTCTTGGAGCCTTGAAGGCTTGGAGTTGGCTTGAGAGAGACCCCAGCGCGCAGAGGCACGAGCGCAGAGGACGGACAGCACCAGCGACTACGGACGCGGAGCGAACAGGCGGACGGCAGTAGCAACGAGAGCCCAGCTTGTGCACTGCGGGAGAGCAGAGGCGGCGAGACAGCTGGTACCGATTTGCAGGTTCAAAGAAGCGGCAGGCGGAGTTGAGAGCTCTGCCCACCCGGGGTAAGTCTTCGACTTATCCCCTTTTATTGAGCGAAAATTGCCAAAAGAATAGTGACTGCCGCTCCCTCCCTTTCTTCAGCGTACCAGGACGCGGAATGCGGGGAGGAAGGCGAGGAGTCCGCTGGGTTTCCCTTTTACATCACTTCGCTGGATTTTTTAGTTCTTTGTGACTTTTATATTGGACTTTTAATGTTGTGTTTTATTGATTTTTATTGTGGTACCCCTTGGCCAAGGTTGTTTTAATTTATTTTACATTTTTAACTATTTAAATATAATAAATTATATTTTTAATCATACAGTTTTAATGTGTGCTTTCCCTTTGCGGCTCCACTGCTCATGCCCGTTTGAGGAAGGCTTCCTTCCTTTAAAAAAACTACTGTAGAAATAAAATCAGGCTTCCGCCTCCGTTTACACTGACAAATAAAATGTATTTCTGAACAGCGATGCAGGGCCAGAAGTAGCAACGTGAATTAAATAAATACATCATTAAATAATTCATTAAATGTGTCAGCAAAATAATTAAAATAGAAAACAAACCAATAATTGATTAAATATGTATTTAACTAATTTGAATTGTACATAAATAAATAATGAATTATTTTAAATGAAATTAACCGATAATTAATTATCAATATATTTTTTTAATTAATTACTAAAATAAATAATTCATTAATGATGTATTTCTTTAATAAACCATAAAATTATTGCTAGTTTACTCAAAATAAATTTAAGAAATCAATATTAAAGGTTAAATTATGATAACGAATACATGCAACTATAACTGATGACGTAAGAATTTGGATTTTTTAAGCTAAAGCGAAGGTGCTGACTCACTTGGCATGTTACACTCAAATCCTCCCTAATAACAAGAACATAATTACACTTTAGCCACAAGAGGGCAGCAGCATTAATACAAGTCACGTGTATATAAAGGTACAGTGATTATATCACAGTGATTTTGACAAAAACAAAACCGAAGTTGATGGCAGTGTGTTTTTCCATAACATACCAACCAAATTAAATAATAAAAACTTTATAACTTACAGAACTTTTTTAGAGGCTTTGACCACTGGCAGCAGCTTCAGAAGAGCCTCCTCTGAAGCAGAGTATTTCCTCAGGTCAAACACATCCAGATCTTTTTCTGATGACAGTAAGATGAAGACCAGAGCTGACCACTGAGCAGGAGACAGTTTATCTGTGGAGAGACGTCCTGATCTCAGGGACTGTTGGATCTCCTCCACTAGAGAACGATCATTCAGTTCATTCAGACAGTGAAACAGATTGATGCTTTTCTCTGCAGACAGATTCTCACTGAGCTTCTCCTTGATGTACTGAACTGCTTCTTGATTGGTCTTTGAGCTACTTCCTGTCTGTGTCATCAGGCCTTGCAAACGAGTTTGATTAGTCTTCAGACCCAAGAGAAAACGAAGGAACAAGTCCAGGTGTCCATTGGGGCTCTGTAAGGCCTTGTCCACAGCACACTGGTAGAAGTATTTCTCTGAAGATTTTCTTGTTTGAAACACCTTCCAAGTTGTTTGTTGTTCTTCCAGCAGATTGAGTCCAGAGTTGATGAAGGTCAGGTGGACATGAAGAGCAGCCAGAAACTCCTGAACACTGAGATGAACAAAGCAGAACACCTTGTCCTGGTACAGTTGTTTCTCCTCTTTAAAGATCTGTGTGAACACTCCTGAGTACACTGAGGCTGCTCTGATATCGATGCCACACTCTGTCAGGTCTGGTTCATAGAAGATCAGGTTTCCTTTCTGCAGCTGATCAAAAGCCAGTTTTCCCAGTGACTCAATCATCTTCCTGCTCTCTGGACTCCAGTGTGGATCTGTCTCAGATCCTCCATCATATTTGATCCTCTTGACTTTGGCCTGAACCACCAGGAAGTGGATGTACATCTCAGTCAGGGTGTTGGGCAGCTCTCCTCCCTCTCTGGTTTCCAGCACATCCTCCAGAACTGTAGCAGTGATCCAGCAGAAGACTGGGATGTGACACATGATGTGGAGGCTTCGAGCTTTCTTGATGTGTGAGATGATCCTGCTGGCCTGCTCCTCATCTCTGAATCTCTTCCTGAAGTACTCCTCCTTCTGTGGGTCAGTGAACCCTCTGACCTCTGTCACCATGTCGACACACTTAGGAGGGATCTGATTGGCTGCTGCAGGTCGTGTTGTTATCCAGAGGCGAGCAGAAGGGAGCAGGTTCCCTCTGATGAGGTTTGTCAGCAGCTCATCCAATGAGGTGGACTTTCTGGTTTCAGTCAGGATTTTAGTTTTGTTGAAGTCCAAATTAAGTCGACACTCATCCAGACCATCAAGTATGAACACAACCTGGAAGTCTTCAAGCCTGCAGATTCCTGATTCGTTAGTTTGATTAAAGAAGTGATGAACAAGTTCCACCAAGCTGAACTTTTCCTCTTTCAGCACATTCAGCTCTCTGAAAGTGAATGGAAATATGAACTGGATGTCCTGGTTGGCTTTGTCTTCAGCCCAGTCCAGGCTGTATTTCTGTGTTAAGACTGTTTTCCCAATGCCAGCCACTCCCTTTGTCAGCACTGTTCTGATTGGTTCGTCTCTTCCAGGTGAGGCTTTAAAGATGTCTTCTTGTCTGATTGTTGTTTCTGGTCTGTCTGGTTTCCTGGATGCTGTTTCAATCTGTCTGACCTCATGTTCCTCATTGACCTCTGCAGTCCCTCCCTCTGTGATGTAGAGCTCTGTGTAGATCTGATTCAGGAGGGTTGGGCTTCCTGCTTTAGCGATGCCCTCAAACACACACTGGAACTTCTTCTTCAGTTGGGCTTTAAGTTCACGTTTACAGAGTGAAGCAAATATTTCTGAAGGTAAGACAATCAGAAAAAAATATTATACAATAAATATCATAGCCTTTCAGTACCCTGAAAGGATGAATGTCTATTGGTCCATTTCTTGAGCTATAAGGAAAGATCAATATTCAGTCTTTAGAGAAATTCTCTTACTGCTCTGCAGATGGTCAGCCATCTCATGCTGCTTAAGTCTCCTCAAGAAGTGGAGTGT
Source organism: Aulonocara sp. 'chitande type north' Nkhata Bay (assembly GCF_057382095.1). Lineage (NCBI taxonomy): Eukaryota > Metazoa > Chordata > Actinopteri > Cichliformes > Cichlidae > Aulonocara > Aulonocara sp. 'chitande type north' Nkhata Bay. Next base: position 63,153,061 of record NC_141346.1, read on the forward strand.
GATCTTCAGAAATGCTTCTCTGCAGCTCTTTCTTTCATCTTCATCCTCACCTTCAAACATCTCCTCATCCTCCATCTGGCTCTTTAAAGTTTCTGGGTGATCTGGACTCAGAACCTTCTGGATCTTCTTCAGCTCGTTCTTCACAAACATGGTGATGTTGTCCTCCAGCCGCTGGAAAAGAAGACTATATGAATTACCCAGTGGTAAATGGACTGGTTCTTATATAGCTCTCTTTGATACTCTGTGCACACAAAGCATTTTATACAACATGCCTCATTCAACCAAGCACATTGTTCTATGCTTAAATACTTTCTTTCACACTCTGATGGATGCATCAGAGGGCAGCTTGGGTTTAGTACGTTACCCAGTACATTTGCCAGCCAGGGTTTGATTCACAAACCTTCTGACTAGTAGCTGACCTGCTCCCCTCCTGAGCTACAGTCACCCCAATCTGACTGAAATCATGGAGCCCAAACTCTGATTTATGTTGGACACACTGACAATCCTCTGGTCCACAAAGTGCAGCATAGAGGTGACTGAAAAGAACAAATGTAAACGTAGTACTACAAACCATAACCACAGAGTCCAGGTGTGTTTGATGTTGCTGTGCAGACTGACCAGTGGAAACCTCTGCTCTCTGCTGGTCCACTCTGTGGAGGAGTAATGTAGAATTAGCTCATGTTATGTCTGTCCACACACAGACACAAGCTAAAGGTCCATGAAGTGATGTTTGGATGGGTTCAGTCAATCAGATGACTGTCATGGTGAAGCTTTGCTAGTCCTGCTGATCCCACTGAGAATTAACAACTCAGTTTCCAGATGTCTGTAGTTTTCTGCTCAGTTTCTTTAGTCCCAACAGCTCTTACCATCTCCTGCATAAAGCTTTCCCTCCATGCTCAGATGCCCTGGAACAAGGTGCTCTCTTTATATCAGTGACTGGTTTAAAGTGCCAACTTGCAGTGCTCGCCAAACTTTGTGTCAGCAAAAGTAGTTCTGTTTCATACATTTATTATATTTTTTTACATTTTTACACACACAAACCAATGAACGCAAAAACATAAACTTTTCAGATATTTTGTTTTACAATGTTACAAAACTCAGTTCACAACTACACAGTCTGATTTACAAGTACAAAATATTTATGACCACAGTTTGAGCCGATGTATGTCCTGAGTCTGTGGACTCAGTGGTTTTGTTTTGATTGTTATTAGGGATGGGTACCGGTGTCCGGTGCCATGATGGCACCGGTTCTGACATAAACGGTAGTAACCAGACCGAAAAGCAGCGCACATTTCGGTGCTTTATTTCGGTGCTTTTTTTTTCCTGAGCTGTGATACACTTCTAGCCAATCATTTTACGTTTCCGAGGATAGTAGGCGGGCCCAGGTACGTACGTTCTTTTAGAGCAGAGCTACAGATTAAAAATGTCCAAGGCGAAGCGCTCAAAAGTCTGGCTGTACTTCACAGCAAAATATGCAAACTCAGCAGCCTGCAACAAGTGCTTTAAGCTGATACTGTGATACTGTCAAAGGAGGTAACACCTCAAATCCGATGAAACACCTGGCGACGCATAGCGTTTTTTTTAAAGCCGAGAAATGCCCCGTATTTGATAGCTTGCTGCGAGACCTCACACCGAGCACATCTACTGCGGGTGGGTTGCCTGTTATGCAACATCCCCCAAAAACACGAAGAGGAGAGTCCTGGCCCCGAGCCCTGCCAGTGTAGCAGAAATGATGACGGATGATGATGCAGCAGCAGCCGTTCTTCTCTGCGTGAGTAGCTTCATGTTGTTCATGTGTAATTTACGTTGAGTAGGCTAACCACGTTATTACATTAATGCATGTAAGGTGAACTAGCAAACATCATCATAGCTACATGCGGCTGTCCTCTTGTTTGATGGCAGATGCTCCCTTCACCCTGGCCAAAAAGCAGAAACGGCCCTAACCAATCTGGCGCCCTAGGCAAGATTTTAGGTGGCGCCCCCCTACATCAGCAGTGTAGTGTAATGTTGTAACAAATAATATTTCTATTAAATAAGCTTTACTTTGCATTTTAATTAACGTGGGATTGTTTTTTGTATTTAGAAATAATAGTACCAACTTTTTTTTTTTTTTTTTTTTTTTCTTTCAACATTTGTGGCACTGGCGTGGTGCCCCCTGATGGACGGTGCCCTTAGCATTTGCCTATACGGCCTATGCCACGGGCCGGCCCTGCCAAAAAGGCTAAAATGACCAAAGAAAAAGTGGAAAACAGGTAAACATGAGAGGTTTTTGGACAAAGTTTGTGTTTTTTCCATTGTTTAAGCACTGCTTCCAGCCAAGAATGATACCATATATGCCCCATAGCTGCAGAAAAGGCTAACATTGTTATCTTTTTACAAAAAACAGCTGAACATGAGAGGTTTTTGGACCAATTTTGTGTTCTCCATTCTTTAAGCACCGGTTTGAGCACCGTTTGAGCACCGGCACCGTTTCAAAAGTACCGATTTGGCACCGGTATCGGATAAAACCTAAACGATACCCATCCCTAATTGTTATTGTCTTTTGTTACAATTTCATTCTGATTAAGATTTTCTAGTTCTGAGGTTTTGGTTTCTGTGTTCCCTCTGTACTGTGTTAGTATTGTGTCTCTGTGTTCACTTCCTGTTTTATTTTGACAGTGCCATGTCCTATGTTAGTGTGTCTACTTTTGCTTCCCCTTGTCTGGTTATGTCCAATGAATCCTGCTGTGTCTCCCTTTTCTCATTCCCTGATGGCTCTTTTGTGTATATGAGCCCTTTGTTTTCTCCTGCTTGTTGCTGGTTCGTCTGTGTTGTCTCCCCGTGTCTCCGTTTAAGGTTTCAGGTTAGTTTTTTAGTTTTTTCAGTAGAGGTTATCTTAGCTTCTGCACAGGCCATCTCCACTGCACTTCACCGTTTCAATAAAGCTCACTCACTTCACAGCAGTGTCGGCATCTTGGGTCCTTTATTAAATTCAACATGGCTCGCCCCGCTAGCCGTGACATAAGATGTGAAAACAATATCCAAAAAACATGAGGGACAAACAGGGAATAGTTTTAAGGTGCAGGGCCAACAAACTGAGTCTAGCCATGAACTCAGAGTTGATTGAATTAGCATTTTGAATTGGCTGATCTGTGTTACTTCAATCAAGTCTATGTTCACTTTGAGTTAAGACTATACGTGATTAATGTAAAAGAAAAAAGCCATCATCAGCAACTGATTCTGATTTAGCAGGTTTTCTAAACGGTACCCATCCCTAGCTGGCTGTAGTTAAACCTTTACTTAAAAAGCATCCCTTTGGAGTCTTCTCTCACCCCCGTTCTCTGCGGCCTGCTGGAGCGGGGGGGCTAGGAGGAGTTGGCCGTCCGGCTGCGGTCTGGGGCCTCCCTGCTGCTGCGGAGTCGGGGCGGTCTGCCTCTCCCCACCGCAGGGAAAAGGGTAACACCACCTGGGTCTGGGTGCGGTTCCCCCCTCCAGGGGCAAGAGTACCTAGACCCGGTTCGTAGAGTAAGCTTGGGGAGTGTGATCGTGTGTACAGCGTCTCTTTATGTCTGTCTCCACGTCGGTTGAGTGTGAAGTGCACATGAGAGCATGAGGGTGGGAATGGATGTTTGTGTCTGTGTGTGCCTGTATGTCTGTGTCTATATGTCAGGTTGGGTATCAGACGCCACCTCTCTGGGGACATCTCAGGCCCTCCAAGGTTTGGAGGTCTATCTCCACCCACCACCACTTCCCCTGCCGGTGGCGGACTCCCTCAGGTGTCGGTGCGTTGGTGGTTCTTTGTGTCTGGGGGTGGGCGTCCAGGTACACACCGGCTCACTCCTTGGCGGCCGCTTATTGGGGCTCGCTCGGGCCATTTCGGAGGTGGGGTGCCCCCGGCCTCTCGGCCTGGGGCTCGGTCACTCAGGCACAGCTGGCTGCCGGCGGAGCTCACGGGCGCGTCACTGCAACTCCCCCTGGCTTCTGCTCCGCGGCTGCTGAATGAGCCCTCATCTGGGACTCTCCTCAGCTCTTACTGGGACAGTGGTGCGGCTGCCCCTCTGTGGGTCTTCCTTGGTCTCTTGTGTTCTGGGGGCCTCTGGATGTCTGGAGTTTTGATCTCCTCCATACCTGCTTCATACCATAGAGGACGGGGCTGTGGCCCCCCCCACACTCCCTAGCAGATCGTTACATGGAGAAACCTTTGGAATGCAAGCATGCTGATCCACACAGGTATGCACACAGGTGTACACATGGGTATTCACAGACGCGGACTACAGCTTTCTTGGCTGCTGCCTCAAAGCACACTGTGCACTGTCTATCTTGCGTGCTGCACAATATCGTTTATTATTTAGTAACTATTGATATCTACTGCTAGCTAGTTTATTGTGATGGTGCTTTTTTTTTCTTCTTATTATTATGTTGCTCTTTGTTGTTTGCTGGCTCCTCTGGTTTTTTTTTTTTGTTTTTTTTCCTCCATACAGGTGACCCAGGTGTTTTGTTTTTTTTTTTTTTTTTTTTTTTTTGTTGTTTTTTTTTGTTTTTTTTTTCTCTCTTCCCCCCTTCTCACCGTCTCTTCTCCCCTTTGGTTTTCTTTCTTTCTCTCCCTCTCTTTCTTTCATTCTTTCCCCCTGTCCTATCCAACAGTCATGTCTGTCCCGTTTGCAACTGAAAATAAAATAAATTCATAATTATAATAAAGGTCAATCAAATGGACCAATATGGCAAGGCCATGATGATCCACTTGGTAAAATAAATCCGCTTGGCATCTTTCTTGGCCTCAAGACAACAATTCTGATGGCTATAGATTCAAACGGGACACACAAAAAAAAAAAAAGCATCCCTAGACCCAGCTGTCTTAGCTAATTATAGGCCGATCTCCAACCTGACAATCCTTGAAAGAGTAGTTGGGGGGGAGACAATCAGAGGGGCAGTGTGGCCTCCAGTAACACTGTGAGGAACCTTGGAGTCATTTTTGACCAGGACATGTCCTTCAACGCACATATTAAACAAATATGTAAGACTGCTTTCTTCCATTTGTGCAACATCTCTAAAGTTAGAAATATCCTGTCTCAGAGTGATGCTGAAAAACTAGTTCATGCATTTATTCCTTCCAGGCTGGACGACTGTAATTCATTATTATCAGGATGTCCAAAAAACTCCCTGAAAAGCCTTCAGCTGATCCAAAATGCTGCAGCAAGAGTCCTGACAGGGACTAGAAAGAGAGAGCAGATTTCTCTTGTTTTGGCTTCCTGTTAAATCCAGAATTACAAATCCTGCTCCTCACATACAAGGTCTTAAATAATCAGGCCCCATCTTATCTTGATGACCTTGTAGTACCATATCACCCTATTAGAGCACTTCGCTCTCGCTCTGCAGGCCTACTTGTTGTTCCTAGAGTATTTAAAAGTAGAATGGGAGGCAGAGCCTTCAGTTTTCAGGCCCCGCTTCTGTGGAACCAGCTTCCAGTTTGGATTCGGGAGACAGACACTATCTCTACTTTTAAGATTAGGCTTTAAACGTTCTTCTTACTTAACGATTAAGTCCCTGTATTCCACCGTTATATGGAAATCAGCCATTATAACTTGTGTCAAATCTACTTGTACCTCACAGTTTTCTAAGCACACAGAGAGCAGTAAACCTCAGAGCAGCAGCACATCAGACTGTGCAAAAAATCTATAAGGGAAAATATTTCGACCCATTTCTAAATGATTCTTGTGACCATGCTACACCACAACACCTGATCTCTGGTTTCCTCACCTCTTCAATCCCACTTTAATACTTGACTAAACTCATTTTCCTGTTTAGGTGTTGAGGCAAAGCCGCCCATCTACAATGCAGGCAACAGCAAACTGAGCTATTTTTGATTCCCTTTGAGTTTTTTCTACTTTTGTGCTACAAAATGTTCAAGCTGATTAAATTCATTAGAATAAAAGTTCAGACAATTCTCTCATATTAATGTTGGAGGTAGAAATCCAGGTAACTTTGCACAAAAACTGGCAGAAATTTCCTTCAAAGATGGAGTTTTTACTTTAATACTGTGAGTACATTTCAGAGCCTGTACTCTTTTACCTTTACTTGAGTAAAGAAGTTGAATCAGTATTTCAGCTTTAAGAGGGTATTTTAACACAAACACGAGTCCTTCTACTTAAGTATGTTTGACACTTTGTTTACGCCTAAATTAACTTTACTGTTAACGAGTTTTCATGTTTCTGTAATCCACCAGTGTGCTCATGCTTTTTTAAGTGAAAACATATTTTTAATGATCAAATATAATTATTTTTGTTATTTGTGGATTTTAAATGTCCTTGACAGAGACAGATGATAATCATTATCCTGCACTGTGGTCTCGGGTTTGGTCCAGCTAGCACAAAGAATGGCTATGTTGAACTTCCTCCTGGGATCTACACTAAGAAGTGAGTCCAACATTAGCAGGGTCTCTTTCCTTTATCTGGATTCACTTTAGCATTCACAGTCACGTGAAGCTTGTTATTAACTCGATAAGTTAACCCAGGGTTTCAGCTGAGCGTTCACATGAAACATGGCAGCATCTGATCAATCATATTCATGGAGACGTGTATCAGCAACAGAGCAGCTGAGTTTGCAGAAGGAAGTCAAACTAAACCACAGGAACAATATGAGGAGATTACACACATAATAAAATACTAGCAGTAACACAGCTGCTGCAGACAAATCAGTCGTGTGATCGTGTGTGAGAGGAGAAGGACTGTAAAGGAGTTTGGTGTTAAAAGCTCTGTATGAATGTGGGAGACTTTGAAGGGCTTTAAAAAGGCCAATATAAAATAAAAGGCAGCAAAATTGCTGAGTGTGAAAGTCACCAGACTTATCAGAGCTCTGTGATTAAGACCTGTAAGAACACCTATTTGTACTTGTTGGCATTATATCAAACACACACGTATATTAAGCCTTTGTTTGAACTCTGGTTGAATTTGTTACTTTCAGACTGTGAAACATCACAGAGGCTGCAGCTGCAGATCTTTTATTCACCTGGAAATTTACTTTAAATGTTAGATGGAAAATGTATTGCTCAGTTTAACCAAAGTAAGAACAAGAATCCATAAACCTTCATAAAGACAAACATCTCCCAGAACATTGAGCTGCTGAAGTGTCACTGAAGGGAAAAACTATTTGTCCTCCTCCATCCAGCAACACCTGAAACACCTGAGTGGAAGCTCCTCCCTACACTGTGTTTGAAGCAAAGCACAAAGGAGACACCTGCTGGAGCAGCTGGAGTCCTACAGACACTCAGCCTCTTCACTACACAAACACTTCCTACAACATCCACTCTTTCCACTCTGACTGCTGTGTTTGTGGAAACACTCCAACACACACCGCTTCACATACCAACATAGAAATGTGTGTGAAAAAGAGCTGAGCTGATATTAAACATGAGGATTTATTCAAAAATACAGAGTCAGGAACAACATCTAGACACACATTACCTCTCAGCAGCAGAAGAACATCCTTTAAAGTTTATATCAAAACCCTTCGACATGTTGCTCTTTAAGGAAACACAGCTGGGTTCAGGTCCAGGAGATTCTGGCCTCTTATTGATCCTAAAAGAAAAACAATAAATGTAACAGCTTCAAGAGACAGGAAGGAAAAACTGGAAATATTCAATTAAAGACATGATGAACAATCTCATAAAAATAATGTACTTACTCTTTGTCACATAACAGTCTTTTGTTAAAGTCTACACCAATTTCCTTCGACATGTTGCTCTTCAAGGAAACACAGCTGGGTTCAGGTCCAGGTTCTGGATTAGTTTCAGGGTTATGTCCAGCTGAGCCTGGTACGCCCCACAGCTCTGGGCTTTAAAACAACACACACAGAGGTATGAGTGTGAATAATGATGGAGCAGTGATGTGAGTGCTGAGCTGTGACATGGAGAAGAGTCATGGACAGTTAGAGATGGTCATCTCACCTCTGAGCTTTGGTCTGGCTCTCATGTTCCCCACACAGAGTGCTTTTAGAGGGAGGGACTCCCTCCTCTCTGTCCTCACACTGATCCATGCTGCTCAATTCACATCAGCTCACACACACTTTCTACCTTCACCTGCAGAGGAAACACAAATCATTCATGTGCACATAAACCAAAATCCTCCTTTCCATCATGTGTGCTGTCCAAATATCAGCTGAATGCAGTCAGACAGCAGTGTGAGGCACAGGAAGCTGCCATCAGCTGCTCTACTTCTACTATCAGTCCACTAGATGGAGCCATGAAGCACACATGATGCATTCACTGACACACACTGATTCACTGTGACTGGAAGTTTAAGTACATTAAGCCTCCACTCATCTACATTGTGCTTACAACCCACTGCCCCCCATCAACCTCCTGGGGCCAGGAATGACTGGAACTGAATTGGAAACGGGCGTAATCAAACATAAATCTGTTATTCTTATCCAACCTGTCTGCCTGGACACAGTCTGCTGACCAATCATGGAGCCTATGATTCGCTTGGACAACAACTTCATGAATGTGGAAATGAAACTGAGTGTCAGCTGAGTGTCGAGCAGAAGAGGTGTCAGAGAAAAGTCACAGAACTGCTGACTTTACAAAGAAAGCTAAAACCATGTTGAAGAGATTAAACAGATAATACAATCTAACAACAACAACACAGCTGCTGCTGCAGACAAAACACATGTATGAGTGTGTGACAGGAAAAGCACTGAACAGAAGTTTACTATTAAAAATGCAGCATGTTGTAAAAAGTTTGGTCAGTGAGACTGAAAAATGGCTGCATGAGTTACTATTGTGAACAAACCCCTATAAGAACCCTGATATTACCTGAATAAGATCAAATCCTGATACGTAGTGCAGACCTTGGTAAGAGATACGCTCCAACTGGAATATAAATCTGCTTTCTGTTGGAAGAGACAAAAGTTTGTAGCACGATCCTTTTCCTCAGAGGCCTGTGTTGAATTTATATTACATCTAAGATAAAAAATAATTCACAAAGTCTGCTCTGTCCTCCTGTCCTCCCTGCAGTCTCTGTGAGCTCCGCAGAGTGATTATAAAGACCCGGAGCTCAGAGTTTCTCCAACACCGTGGTCAAGTGTGAGCCATGCCTGCCACCCGTTATCTGCCAAACTTGAGCTTCAACGCTAAGTTTTACGGTAGTGCTGCTTCTTATCCCTTTTTGCTGATCACACACATAACAACACACATGATTTTCAGGAAGTTAACAGAAATAAAGCCACAGTGTCATTTGTTTTTCACTCAAGTTGTCTTTTCTTCTTAATTTTTCTGGTAATGCTTCTTCATTCATGATTCATTCAAATCTAAAATAACTTCAACAAATGTAAAATATTTCTGAAAATCATCTTTTATAGTTGAAATTCAGTTCTCATTTGGCTCAGCTGCTCTTTCATGCATCCATAGTTTCACCTCAAACTGCTGCTTGAGACACGAGAAATTAAAGAACAACTCTGTTCAAATGGAGAAACTTTGAAGGAACTCAATAATGTCATTTAAATGGTTTCAGGTAGGTGTATGAAGGTTCTGTATTAAATCATATATGATAGTTGACATGAAATTCTGAATTCATCTTCTTGGACACCCACACTGCTTAATTCTGTAGAAATGAAATTAGTCATTTCTAATCAATTTCATCATCAAATATCATAACATTGCATCAAAATGCATAAAAATGATCCTTGATAGCTGACCTTAAAGTCTCTGTGCATTCTTCCTCTGGGTTACCTTCTCTATATATTTGCAGTTTAACCACCAAAAGCTGCAAGGTTTCAGAGAAATAAAAGGAATGTTCTACTCAAATTTAATAAGATTAATTTAATAAACAATAGAAAAAAAACTTTGACAGTTGTCATAAAATTCTTAACAAACTCCTCTTCTGTCTGTAGCTCAGGTGTTAGAGCAGGTCACGAAGTAACTGGAAGGTTGGTTGTTTGATACGAGATACTAACCCCAAGATAGAAAACTCTTCTGCACAGGAAAAGTCCTTGAATGAGTCATTTGTATGAAGCACTTTGAATGCTCAGAGTAGAAAAGCACCTATCAGAACCAGCCTCACCCACTTGTGATGGGTGGGTGGCTGTGGCTCAGGTGGTAGAGCAGATCAGCTGCTGATTGGAAGGTTGGTGGCTCGAACCTTGGCTTCCCCAAGGTGTGAATGTGCGAGTTCTTGAGAGTCTTTTGTGTTTTAGTTTGGCTCTTTGTATATAAGGATGGTTAATAGTTTGCTTTAGGATTTACTATATCCCATGTACCCTGTTTTCATATTGTAGTTTGTCTTCTTGGTTTTGTAACACTAAATATCTGCTTTTGTGATCCCTTTCTGTACTTCAGTTATGTCCCTTTGTCTGTCTTGTCTCTCTGTTTGTCTGTCATTGTCTGATTTCCCCATCTGTCATGTTTCCCATTCACTTATATTTTCCTTTCTGTTTTCTACATGTCTGCGTATGTCTCTGTGTATCATTTCCTCTTTTTTTATCGTCTCATGTCTTGTGAACTTAGCTTTGAGTTTTACTTCCCCCATTTGGTTAATGATTTGTTCCCATCAGTGTTTCAGTCTCGTCTGCATTTATCTATCTCATGTTCCCCTGTCCAGTCTGTTCTCCTCTATGTAATTTAAGCCTTGTTCTCCATGTTTTCCTGTTTTATTGTTTTAACTGTTGCTTCCTGTGACTATTGTAGTTTTCTCCTGCATCATGTCTCCCACCTGTTGCGTCTCGTCTCATTATCCAGTGTGTATTTATTGTCCCCGTCTTCTTGTGTACTTTGTGCTTTCCTTGCTCTGTGTTCCCAAGGTTTTGGTGTGGGATTGATTAAGGAAATGACTGAGTTAATAGGAATGACCAAAATGAGAAAAATAAATCGATCTTCAATAAGAGAAAGGATTATTCTAAGAAGGAATATTTTTGATGGATCAGAATTATATAATGAAATATGAACAAAATCTTTTGTTAATCATTGTTTATTAACTGAACCTTGTTGAATTTGAGTAGAACTTTTTTTTAATTTGGCAGAAACACGGCAGCAGTTTGAAATGAAACTATCCAGGCTGTAGAGCAGACAAGCAAAGTCAAGAATCCACTGAGATTTTCATGACAATAACTAAGAAGGATTTCTTAAATGAATTGTTGATACGCTGTTATAATAATCCACTGAGCTTATTGAATTTGGGGAGAAATGTCCTTTAATGTGCAATCACACAGTGGGCTGAGATGAAACTGCACACAGTGTGGGTGTCCCAGAAGAGAAATCAGTTAAAAATTTAGTGTCAGCTAGTAAGCAAGAATTTAAAAAATATTTTTACAGATATCAAATTTGTTCTGTTATATAAAACTGTAATTTATACTAGTCAGGTGGATCATCAACGATCATCAATCAGTGCAGTCCCAGCAAAATTCAGACAGACACACAAACACACACATGCACAATTTTACTGTCTTAACACAGTATCATAAATCTAATTAGAATATGCTATAGTCCTTTAAATACCGATTTAAATATATTTCAAAAATATATTACAGCTTTTTTCAGTCTGTTGAACAAAAATCCCCAAAGAAGAAGAAGCACTACCATAAAACTTTGTGTAAAAGTGCAAGAAAGTTTAAGAGGCTTACAAACGACGGCTCACATAACTGCGGTGTTACAAGTCAACCTCGTTCATATCTGTCATCATGAACAATGCTATGGTTTGTGCTGGAGCGAAGCTGCACACAGCTGATATTATGAGAAAAAAATACATACTGATTCGATTACCTTCACACGCAGATTCACAAAGACGACCAGCTGCATCAGCGAAGTTTAGAAGACAGACAGTGAAACTTAAAAAAAGGAAACAGACAGATTTGTGGGAATGCTGGGGCTGGGGAACATTAGTAATTAGAAACACAAAATGTTTCTAAGCATTTGTAAATGTTTGTTGGAGGGTTTAGAGGAGCTGAATCATTTTGAGTGAAAGTTAAAGTCAAACACACTCTTAGTAGAGAGAGACTGTGTCTGCAGATCAAACAGGTCTCACTGTGATGTCCCTTTAGTCAGACTCTGTCTCTGCTACATTAATGACTGAAAGTTGTCACGTTCTTATTTAGTTAATACTCTTTAAACCAGGTATACACTTTTAGTTTAATACATTATAGATTCTCCAATGAAGAAATACGGTATATATATGTAACCTGATGAAGCGGTATCTAAAATGTTTTTATGTTTGACATACCAAGACTGTTTTACACTGCAGGAGTTGCAGATGATAAAACAAAGACTGTAAAGCTAAGCAGTTTGTTTGCTGTTTATCACTGCCTGTCCATTAGTCTAATTAATATTACTTTTATCAAAAATAATTTCCCGTCTGTATTTGGTCTTCCTCCATAGTCGCCATAGTCACATCATTGTGTTTTGTTGATGTTTCCCCTCCTTGTGATTCATTCAGTGTTCCCATGTCGGTCCCTGTGTGTCGAGCCGTGTCTCTTAGTTTGTATCCTGTTTTATTTGGACAGTCTCGTGTCCTGTGTTCAGTGTGTTCAGTTTTGCTTTCTCCTGTCTCATCACATCTAATTTGTCCCTGCTGTGTCCTCATGGTTTCCACTTCCCTTATCATCCCTCTGTGTATATATTGTGTGACTTTCCTTTTGTTCATTGTCCCTACATTGTTTAGTTTCACTTTAGCCATGGCATCATTATGTTCATTTCAGTCAGCTGTTCCCCCGTGTGTTTCCACTTCCCCTGATCACCTCCTGTCTGTATTTAAGTCCTCTGTCTTTCTTTATTCAGTGTCAGGTCGTCTGCGTTGCCTCCCTTCAGGTCTTATCACAGTTGATTCAAAGTTATCACAATTTTGTCACAGTCAGTTAGTTTTCCTAGTTTGGTTTCAGTTTAGTTCATGATTTAGTTCACTGCTCATGATGCTTTCATTTTGTATTCACGTTTATAGCCTAAATAAACAGCTTGCCTTTTTTTTCAAAACTTAGTTCTGCCTCCTTCCCTGTCTGCACTTGGGTCCACTTCATCATAACACCGGTGTACCCCATCATGACAGTTATGTTTTCCATGTTCCCAGTGTTTAGTTTCCCCACTTTAGTCTTGGTTAGTTTTCCTTTAGTTTGCTCCTGCCTTTTGTTTTGTTTTGCTCACCAGCCTTGAATAGACGGTTTGCTTTTGGTTAAACTTTTGTTTCCACGCGTCTGCTTCTGGGTCCACACTTCAACCTCCACATAGTCCACAGCCCACACCGTGGCTGGGGTCAGGCCACAGACTTTTGGACTTTAACTGGCATTTTATGCAAGGTTTCATTTTTTTCCTGGAATTTACTTCCCATGTTTTGCTGGCTGTGTGTTATGACTCTGGAAATTATTCTAAAAAATATTAATTTGTGATTGTTTCATGACCCGATCATACAGACTCTTTACAGTCATTATGGGATGGTTTTACAGGTGGAGGACACTGATATTTTTCCTCCTCATACCAATGTCACTACTGGTATGAGAAGAGACCAGTAACCTGTACTTGTATCTGACAAAACAATCAGAAACAGATTTTATAAGGGTGGCCTGAGGGCCTGATGTCCTCTAGCATGCCCTGTACTCACTGACTGGAACCATGCATGATTGACATTTGCCATAGAATACCAGAACTATCAGGCCACCACTGGCAGACTGTGTTTTTCACCCTGAACACATATGACAGATATGAAAGGGTCCAGAGAAGTTGTAACATCGTTTTGCGTGGCCAGTTTGATAGTGGGCCAGTAATGACCCAAGAACCATATCAGTGGAGGGAGGCACAGACATCTATGGGCTGCCAGCATCACCCTGACTGCAATTAGGCATCAGGATGAAGTTTCTGGACATCTGGACTGATTACCAAACTCTACGCTGGTGCAGTGGTTGCTCCTCCTGGTGCAGGACAATGACACCAAACACACCTCCAGGCTGTGTGAGGGCTGTTTGACCAAGAAGGAGCGTGATGGAGTGCTGACCAGATGGTCTGGCCTCCACAGTCACCTGACCAAAACCCAGTGGAGATGGTTTGGGATGAGATGGAGCGCAGAGTGAAGGCAAAGGACCAACAAGTGCTCAGCATCTCTGGGAACTCCTTCAAGACTGTTGGAAACCATTTCAGGTGATGACCTCATGAAGCTCATGGAGAGAATGCCAAGAGTGAGCAAAGCAGGAATCAAAGCAAACATTAAATTTTAGTAAGCTCTTTGGGATCCACTAAGGTTTTTGAAATTCCGTCATATTTTGTTTGAGATATCTTTTTTCTCTGCTGATCAAACTGGAGAGTCTCACTGTAATGTGCCGGCGAGTCACACTCAATTTTATTTTTAGTTTGGAAACTGAACAGACTTTCAGTAAAAATAATGATTCAGCAATGTACAATGTTGGGAACTAATACATTTATAACTATTTTCTAAAGGATCATTTAATGCCACTACAGGCAAGCTAAAGTCTAGGTATCATTTCATAATTCCCACAGCAAAAGTAAGGTGACAGGTGACCACAATGTGGCAACAAGACTGAATTAAGACTGGAAACCTGCACCATCATCTCATCCATCCTCTCAGTTTGGAAAGTAGACCTACACCATTGTCTCAAAGGTATACTCTTCTGTTGGATAATTTGTTAGTTTGTTAAAAACCGACAGAGGAAGCTGTACAAACACATCACATGTCAGTTGTCAGCAGAAGTGTAGAGAGGACAAAATGTAAGCGCTGAGAACTTCAGAATCTGAGATTTGTCCAGATTTATAGAGGAACAGATCAGATTTATTTTGTTTATATCATGTTCAGTCTTTCAAAATGAGAAAAGGCAGAATTTGTGTTGTTCAAACACACTGATTCCACAAAAAGACACAAATGTGAAATTGCCTAGCTAACAGTTACAGAGTGTTACGAGTTCAAAATTGGGGATGGAGACAAGAGAAAAAACCACAATAACAACACTGGTCCGGCCGGGTTGAGTCAAACGATGATTTTAATGATCACACGCGTGGGAGATGGACACTGTATGCAGACAGCCTCAGATCTCAAAATGGTGGAGCATTGATCAAACTCTTATAGCCTCTGGTGCCCCCACCTAATCATAAAAGCCTAAACATTCACATGCTTTTCTCTCACACAGCGCCTAAGCTACGACCTTGGCTCCCTGTTTATCTGCTCCTGCTGAGATGGGGCAGAAAACTCCAGCATGTTCTGTTCTCTTCTAATCAGACAAATAAGGCGATGACTTTCTGCAAACAGTATTTCTTATAACATCATAAAACAATATCATTCATCCACAATAAATCAGCAGTCTAATGTAATGCAAATCAGTTTAACTAATGCAATAGTTTTCAGCTTCTTCTAATTCAGGAGAATAATGCAAACTAAAACTACCTAATAATTCACAATCTTTAATTAGGGGTCTAACATGGCATAAAATAATATTATAATCTAACACTATGCATTGTATAATAGCCAGTGAGGGGACAGACATGGCAAATGGTGCAACATGTCAGACTGTGGGATTATACATTTGTTAGTTTTTCTAATGGCCTCTTCAAAAGGTAAGTTTTATTCCATATTGTCATTTTTGGTTTTTTAAGTTATTTATTGTGACAGGAAAACAAAACAAAACAAGAAGCTCCTAAAAAGGTCATAAATGTGAGAACTTTTCCAAAGAAATCTCAGTCAGTTATGCCTGAGATAGAAAGATGATTATAACAGAGTAAAGATAGCATTAAAATGTTGGTGACAGAAGTAATGCTAAAATCTCAACAAGCCAAAGTTACATACATGTTAAAGGGAAAGATCAAACAGTACTGAAATGAAGAAGTGGGCATTACGGGGCTTCCCCAGTGAAATAACTGAACTTGGAGCACAAAATAATAAATAACATACCAGTAATGCGCGGAGGGAAGGCTTCTGAGAAAATGTATAAGTTCACAGGGAATTTCTACAATAGCACGAGTTAGATGTGGGCAGATTGATGCAGTTATCAATAGTATTGATACCAATGCTGGTATTGTTACTGGAGATATACTACTGCAATAGGATTGGTACTTTGTTTCTGTCCTGTAAGTTCAGTATGTACCTCAGTGAATTCTGTTATGTAGTTGTTGTTGTTTTTTTAAATGAAACATAAAACACGGACTATGAAAGCCTCTTATTTTGTTTGTGCAGCTCTAACAACAGTGATACAAGCACAGCAGACTGTGCTGGCTGCAGTGGGAGAAGATGCTGAATTCAGCTGTCAGCTCTCGGAGACTAAATACATCCTTCAGGTCACATGACAGAAAATCTTACAAGATGTGGAGACAAATGTTGACACCTACAGCTTTACTGAATTTTCAAAATGCAGAAAAAAATGATTGAGTTTGCTGATTAAAACACTGATGAAACTCTGCACTGGGAAGTTTTTGTACTTTACTTGGTACAGTTGATCATTCTAACATGCCTTGGAATGTCCCACAAGGAAGGGAGATTCTTCCTTCCTTCGGGGACATTTGAGTTTTCAATAATTTGGCTATTGTACGACGTTGTTTCAATACGTCGTACAATAGCCAGTGGGGACACAGAGACGTGCACCATGTCAGACTGTGGGATTCTGTGTTTGTTTTTTCTTTTTATGGCCTTTTCAAAAGGTAAGTTTTATTCCGTATTGTTGTTTTTGTTTTTTAAAGTTATTTATTGTGACAAGAGAAAAAAAAAGAAAACAAGAACCTTCACTCGTAATAATTAAAAATTGATCCTAAAATGTGAGAACTTTTCTCTGAAGTGACAAAGAGATTGTCTTTAGACAGAATTAGAGGGAGATACAATTACTGAAGAGTTTAGATTTTGTTTGAATGAGTGACAAAATGTTTCTCCCACTGAACACTCAGCCTAATAAAAAAGAACAAAATCAACTTTCTGTGTCATGAGTTGTTCATCATTCAGATTAATGAGACTGTTTTGAGAGCTGTGTGAAAACAGCTTTAGACTGTTTTGTTAAAGGTTGCCCCATGCCTATTCATATTACGATGAAAGCAATAGATAAACCACATGTTTGTGTGTTATGTATGTATGGTTGGTAAATTAACAAAAATTGGGTTGTATGTGGCCTACAATGTAAAAGACGTTTCACAACCCCAATGTAGTTAAAAACAAGAAGGCACTCATTTCCATTAGACAGAGACGGAGTTCAAGTCATAAGTAGTTTACTGACAATTATTTAACATTTGAAATTAAAAGATCCGTCAGTCCATTCACATATATACTGTTCAGAGAAGGAATGTAGTTTAGAGCAAAGTGTAGTAGTGTGAAGTGGCTAAACACACTCACCAATTGTTCTAAAATAAACAATTTATCAAAACATTAACAGTCTTTCACACATACATACGGTTTATACACTATTTTAAAAAGAAGGGGTTGAAGACCTGATTGATTACAAAAAGTCTATTAAAATGTTCTGGGTAACCACAGAAATCTTAGTCAGTTATGTCTGAGAGAGAATGTTTATGACAGAAGTAATGCCAAAATCTCAACAAACCAAAGTTACATACATGCTAAAGAGAAAGATCAAACAGTGCTGAAATTAGGAAGTGGGCAATATAAGGCTTCCCCAGTGAAATAACTGGTCTGAAATAATTGAGGCACAAATTAATAAATAACATACTAGTAATCCACAGAAGGGGAGGCCTCTGGGAAAATGTAGAAAATCAATGGGAATTTCTACAGTAGCACGAGTTACCAGTCAATACCAGTCCTGGTATTGGTTATGTTGAAGTGATGGGTTTTATAATTCATTTTTGGTCCACTGAGGGATTGTTTTGTAACCCCAATATTGATATTTTGTAAATAAAAAATATGACCTCAATTAAACCTTTAAATTCCCTGCACTTGTCATAGATATCTACATGATGTCCAAAAAATATACATCAAGTCCAAGGTTCTAATGTTGAATGCCATATTGATGTCCAGCTTAAATCATGGTTGGACCTCCAAATTGTTGGAAAAGTTCAAATGCAGTACAGACCTCCAGAATTGGTCATGGACCAACAGAACCAATATAGACACGATCTGTACATCTATCTGACTTTCTTTGTTTAGTTGGTAGCTAACTGAATTGTCTTACTTTTTTTTTATAGATGAAAGAAAATGTCCCTGAAACATACAGTATGAAACAATGAGTGTCAGGTTTATATTTATAGTCTACATCACATTTAAGTGGTACCCATATGTCAATTTGTTTGAGCCTAAAACACAGACTACTCCATGACCCGAATTATTGTTTAATCCTTCCCATCAATACCTCTCAGTTCCACATCTCTAACTCATGTTATTCTCCATGCAGCTGTAACAGCAGTGGTCCAAACACAGCAGACTGTGCTGGCAGCAGTGGGAGAAGATGCTGAATTCAGCTGTCAGCTCTTGGACACTAAAGACGTCCTTCAGGTCACATGGCAGAAAATCTCACGTGATGTGGAGACAAATGTTGCCAACTACAGCAAGTACTATGGCCAGAGAGTGAATGATGGCTTTAACGATAAAGTCAAGTTTAAATACACTGGACTACAGAACTGCTCCATAGTCATCAGGAATGTGACGGAGCAGGATGAAGGATGCTATCACTGTCTGTTTAACACTTATCCTGAAGGCTCCTTCACTGGTAGAACCTGCTTCCAAGTCTATAGTAAGAACTTTTGCATTAATGTGTTTAAATGTGCTAGAAACTGATTTCCTTTCAACAATATATTCCTTGCATTATCTCCCGATCCTTCACAGAGCTGCATGAACCTGTTGTTGATGTCAGAGAGTCAAACTCTGCTGAAGAGTGGGTTGTTTCCTGTTCAGCCACTGGTCGACCTGCTCCCACTGTAACACTCAGTGTCTCACAACAAGACCTCAGCTTCTCACAGTACAACACTGTCAGTGTGTCCAACACCAACGCTACATTCACTGTCACCACTACAGCTGTGCTCTCAGGTTCACGTAAACACAGCACACAGGTGGGATGTGCAGCACGAGTGCTCTCTGCTCCTCACAGAGAGGTGATGGAGACGATTCCTGAGGTCCAGCAGACGTCAGATTATCAGTGATGGTGAGAAACTGAGATGCAATAACAATGCATTGTGGTAGTATGCATTTTCTCTTTGATCAATAATTGATGTATTCATTTTGATCAGTGTCACATTTTTCCTGCTTTTTCAAGTTTCCTCCTGGATCATTGTATTAGCTGCAGTATTGGTGATGATGGTCTTTGTCAGTGTTGCTGCTCTGCAGTAGGCTACTCTTTAAAGAAAAAGACCAGATAACTTTCATTTTTGATTTCTTGTCATTTTTTTCTACACCAAAATCTATCCAATAATATCTGCATAACATTTTCTACTTGTGATTTAGTTATTAATTCTTTGCTTCATGATTCAATCGGTCTTTGTCTAGTATTAAATGTTATGTCTCCCATTTAATCCCACTGGCTTTAAAGTCTTTCACCAGATTTTTACGAAGTATTTCCAGTCTTTTGTTGTCTCTGTCCCAAATGTTCTGAAATGTGTTGCATGTATTAAAAGAAGTTGGACTTTACCAAAAAATGTACTATGTACTTATAAACTTACATTTATGAAAGCTGAACAAACATTGATGTACTTGACTTTTGTAACAGTGAAAAGGCGATCTGTTTTTATTGATAAATATATATGTTTGCATTACTGTTATTTAGATTGCCATGTTAGAACGTAGCAAACAACATTGTTTGTTCCTCTATGGTTTCTTTATTTTTACAAATCTAAATGTTTTTTGTCAAAAGATTAATAATTTCATATTGAGGTCAGATGGTCAACAGTTTTGATGTTTTTGCAGAGATTATATTTTTTGCAAAATAGCACAAGTAAACATTAAAAGTAGTTCCTAAATCAAGGCATTTATTATTAAGGCGGCCATTATTATGGCCCTGTGTGGAAAAAGTGATTGCCCCCTAAACCTAATAACTGGTTGGGCCACCCTGAGTAGAAACATCTGCAATAAAGCGTTTGGGATAACTGGCAATGAGTCCTTTACGAGGTGGTGGAAGAATTTCTGCCCACTCATCTTTGCAAAATTGTTGTAATTCAGCCACACTGGAGGGTTTTTGAGTATGAACCACCTTTCCAAGGTCACAGCACCTCAATCAGATTCACGTATGAACTTTGGCTAAGCCATTCCAAAGTCTTTATTTTGTTTTACTTAAGCTGCTTAGAGGTGGACTTGTTGGTGTGCTTTGGATCAAGTGCACTTCAGCTTGTGGTCGTGAACAGATGGCCAGACATTCTCCTTCAGGATCCCAGAAACTGGATTCTGTTCATCTTGACGTTGCATCTCCAGACTGAGAGATCTCAATTACTTTGTTTCTTATTTGCTTCTGAATTTCCTTGGATTGCGCCATGATGTGTAGTTTTTGAGGATCTTTTGGTCTACTCTACTTTGTCAGACAGGTCCTGTTTAAGTGATTGATTCAGCACAGGTTTGGCAGTAATCGGGCCTGGCTATGACTATGGAAAAATTGTATATTTTCTATTGATAAATGCAAATATTTTATGTCTGTTATGTGCATTGCCGTGTGGAGAATATAAGAAAAACAATTGTGTGGTTTACATTGTTTCTTCCTCTTAGATTTCTTGATTTTTTTTTAAATTGCAATAACTTTATGTTAATTTCAGTGCACTTTCACATTTCTTTAAATTCAAACTACAGTCCTGTGAATAACTAGAAACACTTCTAGCAGCACAAATGTGAGGTAATTGTTTTCTGCTTGACTTTATCAGTCTCTCATATTGTTGTGGAGGAATGTTGGCCCACTCTTCATTACAACGTTGCTTCAGTTCTTTGAGCTTTGTGGGCATTTATTTAAGCACAGCTCTCTGAATGTCCCAGGTTGAGGTCTGGACTTTGACTGGACTTTGCTTTTCAGCTATTCTGCTGTAGATTTGCTGCTGTGTTTGGGATCATTGTTCGACTGCAAGACCTAAACTTTACCTATTAAACAGTTAACTCTGTATTTTACACTTTATGTGAATATTGTTGCAGATTTCAATTATTAATGTTTTTATAACTTTGTTCTTTCTTATATTTAATATTATACAATATTTATACTTCATGTCTCTGTCTTCTTTTGAACACTCCAGCACAGCATCACTATAACTTTGTCCTCACTGACAATAAAGCTGTTTTATATATTTCATTGCAAATGTTTCAAGCAATTTGTAGCTGTATCTTAAGATATTTTGTTAATAATATAGTATTTTATATTGTTTTTTTCCCCATATTTGAGAAATATTTAACATGTAAAAGTCTGTTTATGTACAATTTGGTGATATTAGCCCTGATTATTGGAGGAACTTGTACATGAAGCAGATTTCTGAGACTTCAGATTTGAAGGTTGTTGTCATATAATCTAAATGATGGCAGATTAACGTTCCCTACCTCTGTCCTACAACCACAGGACTCCTTTGCATTCGACTGATAGAAATTTCAAGCTCAGTGTTAATGAAGATTTCAAAGGCCTTAGTGCAGGGGTAGGGAACGTCTAAAACCTGCAGGGACACCGGCCCTCGAGGCCTGGAGTTCCCTACCGCTGCCTTAGTGTGAAAGGAATGAAGCTGTAGCGCCTCCCAGTGGTTGAAAAGAGGTACACAAGAGGTTTTGCAACCTGCTGTTTAGTGAAGGTAATCAGCTGGGACAAAGGTACATTATGAGAATAATATCTCTGACAAAGCTCTACCTCAATTAAAAGATGCATTTTGATTTACATGAATGCATTTCATCTTCTCTGCAAAGGCTACACAACCTTCTTTGCCATTTGAGTGTGTCCAGTCCAGCTGAAACCAGCTCATTACTGATGGCATGAAAACGATCTGTGAGGTAACATTTTTACTGTCATTCATTCCTGTTGAAAACTTGTCACGTGTTTGCTTAGGTTCTTCTCAATAATCCTCCCATATCCTGTGTAAAAACTACCCGAGCTTAAAGTATACAGACTGCCGGGAGGGGCGAGACGGGAATTTTCATTGCATATATATATATATTAAAATACAGATAGCAGCAGCCACGAAAACATAGGCAAGAGAGAGCATAGCAGTGTCGTAGATGTAGCCAAATAAGACAGATAAATTAAGATGGAAAATCCCCAAAACAAAACCCAATCTTTAGTGTGGGAGCATTTCCATGTCATTCCCAAAGGTGTAATTATTTTCAGTGACTGCAAACTGAACACAAACTTTTCATAACTGAGTTTGTTTCTTCAGTTGTATTTTGGTAATGCTGTTGTACAGCAGGGAAGCAAACACAAGTGCTAACGCTAACAACATCCAATCAGGATTTATTGGTTAGATCAAAGCTAACATCTGCATTACATGTGAGCACTACACATGTTATTTAACATATATAACGTATAAGATTTTTACATCTTTCTCTTTCCCTCGAGAAGAACTGCTAAAACTGTAGAAATAACATTACAGAAAAGCAGGACATGCTCAAGCAAAACATTATAGAAAGTCTGTCACGGTTCTGGGTCAGTTTGACCCAGTATTTTGAGTTGTCATGTTTTTGCAGGTTTAGTTTAGTTCCATGTGTCATTTTCTGTCTCTCTCTCTATGTCGAGTCTGCGTCTTAGTGTGATGGTTTCTTGTTCCTGTTTTATTGTGAAGGTCTGCGTCTCATGTGAGTGTGTTCAGTTTTACCTCTGTCTCGTCTTGTTGATTATTCCCAGCTGTGTCCACCACCTGTGTGTAATTCCCCTGTGTTTCTCTGTGTATTTAAGTCGTGTCCTCTGTCATTGTAGTTGCTGGTCCGTCTGTGTGTCCACCATGTCTCACCCGTGTGTTCTCCCTGCTGTCCATCTCCTCTGCTCGTTCTTGTCCAGGTTTGTGCTCTGTAGTTTAGTTGTTTCCAGTCTAGTTTAGTTCGTGCTCCATTTGCTGTTTGTCCATATTTTTTGTGTTCAATAAACCACCTTCACTTCTCCACTACTGCCTGCGATTGGATCCTCATTTATTATTTTCACACGGCTCTCCTCACCCGCCGTGACAGTACGGACCAGCCAGATATGGATCCAGCGGCAGTCACCCCACCTAGGGAGCTTCAGGAGGCCGTTATCGACTCTGCTTCTAAATTGATTTACCAGCTGTTAGAGCATGAGGGAGAAGTGTCTCTTTACACTGTGGAAGCCAACCTACAACACCTTATTTCCAGTTACCCCTGGTTATTGGACTCACTGCGTCCGCTCGTACAGAATTTTGTTCTTCACGAACTTCACCTACACCCCCCCGCCGCTACCGCTCGCCTGCTCATGCAGTGATATCATCAGTGACAAGTCAGGTGATAGAGGCTAATGCAAAATGGTGTTTCAGTGAGGCACAATTTATTATGACAATACATTTTTTTAAATACTCAGTATGAATTAAACAGGTTAAAGGTCAATGCTCTGTTGTAATATAAAGACAAAATGATTGACAGCAGCCCAGCAATATCAGTAAAACGCAAATTAGCCACATGGTGCAATGTAAGGAGCTCTGTGATTGGTTAGGAAAGGACAGACTGGCTACCTCGATTTTTCTTCACTGCACATTGATCCATAGCTTTGCTCTGTAAAGGCTAACAAAGTGCTTTTGCTTTACAAAGACATTCAGCGTCGGTATTCACTCTTTTAAAATGCCACTGAACACTGGAGTGAAATGGAGCCCTGATCCTCAGAGTTTTATTGTTGCTAACATTTCTTATAGATAGCACAGATAGTGCCCCACTGCAGTAATCACTCATGTCTAGATATTCCTGTTAAAAGGGAGTTTTTCCTCCCCACTGTAACATGGCAAACATAGCAAACGCATAATCCAGTTGAAGCTTCAGACAGCCGTCAGACAGTGAAACACTGCCATCTGCTGGACGCGAATAACAAAGACGCTGCTTTGACGGGTGAGGGAGTTTCAACAAGTCTGCAACGACTCAAGCATCAAACTACAGAACTATTATAGCGGACATGGTGCTTTAATGACTTCCTTAACGCAGGTCAGAAACGATAATAGAAACTCAATAAATTATGAAATACAAAACTTACTGGTTCACTGCACACACAAAACGTCTCTTATTAGCACAACACTGCTCAGGGCTCAGAGTATATTCCTTATAACCTATTAAACCTTAGCATGTTATTTTGAAGTGTTACAGGTGAAACAGCCAACCAGTGAAGTTACCTGTAATTTCAACATTGAGCTACAAAAATGCTTTTTTTTTTACTTTTTTTTTTTAAAATTTCTTTTTACAGTTTTGCAATTTTACACAAGTTTTATCATCAGTGTCACAATGACTGCTGCTAAAATTGAGTATGAGCTTTTTGTTGGTCTGATTAAAAGGTTAAATGTAAAAGCATAATTTAAACATGTGATGTGAGGTCATTAATTACAGTGCAGGTGTCCTGCTTTAGGATCATATATTAATACTTCCAAAACAGTAAAGTTGTAGAGAATCTATGTTCATTATCGTTGCTAATCATGGAAAGACAAAGACATCAGACTCTGCTGAAAAATATTACACCCTCCTACTCTCTGCACACAGCGGTCTGAGGGACCTTCCAGGATCGGGGATTTTATTTATTTTGTTCTTTTTTTGGTCTTACTGGTTAGTAGGTGGTGATTTTGTACCTGGTGATCTCACATTTGGAACATAAATTGCTTTGGAGCAGATTAGGTTCAAAGGATAACTTGGCTCTTGAAGTTAGCCGGATAAGACAGCGTTCTGCTTCACAGTTGAGGCCTCAGAGAGTTGTTGCTAACCAAAGTCTATGTTGTACGGCCATGCAGCATCTTATGACATTTTGTAACCTGAGCAGTGAAATGATTGCTGTTTTAGTGCACATACACAGTGTGGGGATCAGTATCAGGACAATAAAGTTATGGTGCAAAAAGCTGCATCTGGTCAGAAGGAAAAGCACGCACACTTGGAAGACTTGACCATTTGCACAAAATGAATGGCTGACACTGGACAGATGAGAGAATGTGGATGGTCACACCCTCGTGCATTAAAGAGGGCTTTCAGTTCATTGAAAACACAAAACCAAACACACAAAAGACACAATGAGACAGCTGATCAGTTTGCTTCACTAAATCATCGACACAAGCCGTGTTGTAGAGGGTACTGCAGCCGTGGCAGGTTATCATCTTAATGTGGCCCTGACACTCCATCGTACGCCACAAAGCTGTGAATAAATGAAAAGCAAAGAGGCATCATCACTAACATAATAACTGTAGAAGTTATCCCGCTGCATTACGTTTATCAGGATATCGTAATAAATGTTCATCATATGTTGCTTTGACCCATCATTGTTGTCATTAATATCGCTACGTGACACTGGACACTTCCTGTCATTCATATGTCATGACTTTGTGATCAGTGTAGCAGCTTGAAAATAACTGCTTGTTTAACAGCAGGTGTACAGGCAGGTGCTCTGATCAAATAACATGTTTGGCTAAAGAAACAGAAAATAAAAATATGTAAATAGGAACACCCACATCTCTACTTCTTCTTCTATTTTCCATTTCACACTTACAAAAAAGTTCTCCTGCGTAGGTGTTGAGACAAATATATGTCAATTTAATACTTCAGACAGGCCCCAGAGCAGGTCTGAACAATTAGTCGACTTAAAATCAAAACTGCAATTTGAAACCATGCAATTAGCAATTTTGCAAAGAAAACTTGGCTAGGCTAAGCTAAGCTAACTGTTAGACAAAGTAGAGGAGTTGGAAGAGTAAAGGATTGTGGTTAACTCCAGTTCAACTTAACATTAAATTAAACTGACAAATATCATGTTTATATTCATATCTTAGTCTTTTGATGAGCTCTATCTTATAAATCTATTAGACTCAGACGAGGTCGGCACAGGGACAGGCCTCGGGGGTCCAGGCCCACCCGGTGAAGTCCTTCTTCCCCAACATCTTCTGATGTACTTCATTTATACATTTTGGTAATGAAGTACTTAAACTACCACCTCACTGATTAGTTATTGCAGTGTGAGCTCAGTTCAATTAATCAGGTCACAGTAGTTTAGCACTTCTACAGCAATCATGCAACCAGCATGACTGAGGAGGACACTGGGTGGACGGGCTTTGCAGGTCAGACTTTGAAACTATCTTTTATTGTCATTACGCCAAAAGCAGTGAAATTATATGCTGTCCCATTCAGTGCAAATAAAGAATCTGTGTTCACTGACAGGACAAAGCACTGAACATGATTTCATCTGTTAACCTGGACAAATTCCAAAACAATTCCTTATTATTTCTTTTTCTTAAGTAAAACCAGTAAAAGCTTCTACTTCAAAAATATGGACTTAACACTGAGATCCTGATATTTTAGACCAGTTGAATTTAGATGATCTTTTTTAGTTCATTCAGTTTGCTGGTTCTAACGACGACGGTCTTCATCAGTTTTAATGTCACTGTGACTCATATCTCTGCATGGCTGTTTTGTTCTGAGTGCACTGTGACAATTAAGTTAAGATCCGGTGATCAGCACAGCAGCCTGGGAGTGACTGCTTGGTTAACGACAAGGTTTACAAGACCTGATCAAATGTCACACTGGAAATATTTTGCAAGTGAAACAGCAAAAGCAAATGAAAAAATGTAAATATGTTAATTGGACCACCTACATTGTTTCGAGAGCAGGGGTGAACTAAAGAGTGCGACCCATCACTTCAGTTTCAGCATATAATTTCTATTTAACACTCAAAAAAATCTGTTGTACAAGTATTAAAAATATATTCACAAATGAAATTTACATGCCTGAGATGAAAACATTACTCATACAAGTTGTCAGGTAAAGTCTATAGCACTGTTACATCTAAATATGGACACTGAGCTGGGACTTAACGATGTCACAGATCTGAGCCTCTGCACCTTCACTATACGTTTGTGTATGTCAGGCCTGTCCTGTATCTCTCCACCACCTGATCCAACACACCACCAAATCCTGATCAGCTGATCATCTCTGCTCCTCTAATCACCTGAATATCCAAGTATCCGAAAGTGTCCATCGATCTGACAATACAATTGTAAAATCGATCATTGACCTGTGCCCTAATGTGTTCTGTGCACTTGTGAACACACTTCCTTATGGAGTACGTTTATTAAGGACACTCTTTCATTAGCACACAGGTTCAATAACACAACAAATAACCTCCAATAAACCTTTTAATAAAATGTCATTGGAGGCTGATGTGTTCTCTCTTGGCTTGTTTTCTTGTTGTGTGCCACACAGAAAATAAATGCATGGTGTCTTAACTCACTGATACTGGGATATCAATGAGCACAGAGTCCAGCCAACGATGGCACAAAGTCAAACCTCCTTCAAGGAAACCGGAGAGTCCAACACTGGCATTGAGGCTACCCCAACAATATCAATATGGTGTAACTTCCTGCTCTAACTCAGGCTCCTTCCCCACAAGAAAGATGATATTTTATGTACTCGAAGTCAGACCTGGAATCTGCGGGTCAGACTTCCTGGGCCCCCGACCCCTGACCCCTGAGATTTTCATGTCTTGTATTTTATAATATTTATCTTTTGTTCTCCTGCCAAAATTGTAAACACTGTCATCATGCCATATCACTGGGATTGCCAGGCTTCTACCGTTCTACCTTTAAAAGCCGGAGAGCAGTCAAATGCTGGAAGTGGAAGCTAAATTGGCTAGTCATTCATATGTATATTAGGTTGTTAACTAGGAATTCTGGAGGGAGGGGAGTGGGGGTGAGTGATTGAGGGGTTGGGGGAGTGGAGTGTTTCAGTTTGCCATCTTAGGGAGAAATCAACACACATGGGTGTAGGTCCTTTGTTGCTGACATTTATTGATAAAAACAGTACAAAAAACCAACCATTTGTACACATATGTACAAATAATAATAAAAAGTGAGTTAGTACATTTCAACATTTTCAGCAATCACTCACAATCCTGGCACTGCCATGGTATCTGTAGTCTGCATTTACCACATGTGTATCTGTAGCAGTGAACACATCGCACAGTGGCATGATTGTTCTTGCATTTGTGTTTGACCTGACACGTGGCTCTTTTTCCAGGGCTCGTTGTGGAGGGTTGTGTCTGAAGCAACTGTTCTTTTCTTGCCTTCTTCGCAGCTACATGAGAGCGAGCCAACTCTGTTGCAAGCGCCACCAGGAAGTCCACCCGTATTTCCTTCGTCCCGGTGCATGCTTGATACAGCACATGTGCATTCAGTGCTGCCATGTCAATCATGTTATAAAACACGGCAACTGGCCAGCGCCGTGTTCCTCTGCGGACAGTGTACTCCCGAACCATCTGGTCCATCACATCCACGCCACACTTTGTTTTGTTGTAAAGGGTGACAGTGTTTGGCTTCCTTTTGGTAGTGTTATCAGTCTGAACCATGCTGTGCATGCTGCTAAGAATATAGACTGTCTTCTTCCGTTTGGCCACCGTTCTTTATGTTTTCATATTTTAATTTATATTTAATTGGGTTGTGGTTTGCAGTGTTTTGTGTTGTTTTCACTTTAAATTTGTAAAAGGAAAAAGCTGAAAATTTAAATAGTTCAAAGTTGAAATGTGAATAGTTGATTTTTGTATTACATGATTTATTTACTACATTTTATGTGGAGTGAATAAATAAAAGTATATTTACAGTGGTCCCTACAGACAAAGCACATACAAACTTCAAGTCACGTACAAAAGACAACAGAAGTGCTCCAGGATGCTGGGCGCAGTGTTGAGCTTTTGTTACCTAATGGCTACACAAGCCAGCAAGTACCAACAACCGGATTTGGTGTGTGATAGTAACAGGTAGATGAACTTTTTTTTTTAATTATTTGAATATATATGAGTGCCTGTGTATAAATACACAAACAATACACACATGCTTTCAATTGTGTAATTTAAGTGATCTAGTAGCTCTGCTTTGGAAGTTCAGTTCATGCTAGAAATGTGTTTTGGAGTTTGTACGTGTTTTGTCTCTAGGGGCCACTGCATATATTTATATATAAACATATACAAATAAAACCACTTTTTTACGTTAGTAATTCCTTTTGTGCATAATTTTATATTATTGTTAATAATAAATTAATTAAAGCAACAAAACAACCTGAAGAGCCGGTTGGGAGCCGAAAGAGCCGGATCTCTAAAAAGAGCCGGAAATCCCATCACTACTAGCCCAGCAGTTCTAAGAAACTTCTCTGTTTGTGGTTCAGAACCTAATGTGACACCAATGACCACAACAGCATGCAGCTGCAGGTTGTTGTTCATACCTGGCTTTACAATAAAGAGCCATGTTTGCAGGCAGCTATTTGAAGTTTTGTGTAAAATATCATTTTTATAGAAATAAACCAAATGTGTCTAAATATATTAAGTAAACAATCAGAATAAGAACATTTTGAAATAAAATCCAAAAACTGCATCTGGCTTAGTTTTTGTTGAATAAATAATGACTCTGTGTAATATGTCATGTGTTGTATATGTAAGTTGTATTTGTACAATGAAGCCAGGCTTTCTTTGTGTTAGCTGCCTGACAAAACCTAAAACTCTAGTCAGAGATTGCAGGTGTCACAACAGACATGATCAGCTTTCTCTGTCAATCCTATCTTTCTGTTTCACACTCTGTGCACTCATAGAAAAAAATCTTTAAAAAAAACAATCACATGACTCTTCTTCCACACAACATGATCCCTGAGTGCTGCCTGCTCCAACCAGACATGTTATCACAGCGACGATGGTGATAATTAAAATCTACAAAGAACGTGATAAACATTATTAAAATGCAGCACTGTTAAAGCAACGCGATTAATGCTGCATTAAAATGAGCCTTTAGCACATAGAGATGATTAAACTGTTTCATTTGAGTTCATTGTTTCTAAGGCAGATGCTACACCAGTGAAGGTGCACTTAGTTTTCACACACTGCTTCTGCATTGTGTCTTAGTTTTAGTGGATTAAATAATGACACAGTGTTTGTTTGTTTTTCTTTAGTAACAAATGACCTCAGACCAGCTTATAATATTTTATAAACAAATAAGCATAAATGCATAAACTCAGCCTGGAATAACATGGGATAAACATGGGATGTGCATTTTTTTTATTTGTTTTGTGTTACTGAGTCTTGCAAGAATGCCAACCTTACCAGCAGCAGCTTGGTTTTTTTGTTTGTTGTTTTTTTAATTTAATGAGTGCTGAAAGTTGAGCAACAGCTGTGACAACGAGAGAAGATGGAGCCAATCAGAAACAACTGTGAAAATGTACAATATGCAAGCTAAGAAAGCAAAGTGTAGCAGTGTTGCCATCATTTTTGTTATTGTGGTATTTTTTCAACATTCACTGAAAATCACTTCTCTCATATTTCCTCTTTATTATTTTCATCACTGTTTAAGAAACGTAACAAAGTCTTATAAAGCATCTAAACCAGCATCATGAAGTGATGTTTAAAGATGGCAGCAAGCTCACAGCATCTCTCAACTCAAGAGCAACATTCAAAGTGCACAGGCTGAAGGAAATGATTGATTTTATCACATGCAATTACAATACGCCTTTTCATCTGTATCTGTGTGTACAATGGGTATCGGTTGTTTGTCCCAGCAGTTTACAATACAGAATGTGCACGTCTGTGGGGCTTTTATAAAGATTTCTATTTGCATTGATACAATTGCTTGGATCACAAATTGTTCTAACTTGATTAAAGTCACCAATGATAAAGGTATTCTTGCGCTTACAGTTACCATTATTATCTCTGTTTGCTATCAGATCATCACATCCCCCTTGTGGGATCATGTTGATGATATGCTGGTTTTCGAATTTCTGAACACGTCCGTTAGTCATGCAGAGCACAGTGCCAGAGAGCGCCACCAGCAGGAAAATGGAAGTCTTCATTGTATTTCTATATGGAAAAAGTAAACAGAGTGAATATATAAATCAGTATTATTTCATTTCATTTATTAACTTGTTTATTTTTGTTTCCTAAATGTTAATCGTGCTTAACTATTAAAGTAAAAATACAGATAGATAGGAAACTCTCTGAAAAGTCAAACTGTTTTCAGTGAGTTTATATATTTGCCAGAGGAAAGGTCAGAATCTGCATATCTGACCACTTTGAATCAATTTATATCTAAACAGAAATCAGTAAAAGTTCAAATCAGTTTTATCAATATCCTCACTTATGAGGATATTGATATCCGTATAACTGGAGTTATTATAGATTTTCATACATGACATTTGTGAAAAAGGCGAGGGTGTCAGGGTCCCTGTGTCTACCCGGTCGCCTCAGTGTGGCTACATGTGTTTCTTTGTTTTGATTTTGTCCCCGCTCTCTCCCTCCCTCCTTCTCTCACTGCCTGGGCGGAGCTCATCTGTGGGCTCATGCCCTTGCCCTCTTCTTACAGTAACCTTTTGCATCTCTGTGAATAGATTTCCCTGGACCTGCCCCTGTGTTACCTGAGCGATCAAGTGTGTGAGGATTGGAGCGAGCTTTTGTGCTTCTTGTGGAGTGTGAAGAGGAGCGTGGAGCGTGGATGGAGTGAGGACTTTGGAGCGTGTGTGGACTGCAAGTGTCTTTCCCCCCTCCTGTTCGTGTGTGGATTCCCGGAACCCGTCTTTTCCCCACTGTGTAAATAGATCACCTGGTGCTTCTGTAAATAAAAAAACCTTTATTGTTCCCTACTCAGAGCCTACGCGTGAGTCCGTTCAGTCCCGTTGTGACAGAGGGTAAGGACGTAAATCGACTGGTAAAGAGGGACTGGTAAAGAGTCTGCAGCCGCAGCACCAATCCATCTGTCGATCTCCTGTTCCCTTCTCCGATCACTCGTGAACAAGACTGCGAGTTTTGTAACTTAATAAAAGCAGTAATTTGTTTGCCAGAGTGCCCCTTCCACGTCACACCCTGTTCTTTCCTTCTTGTCTTATATGGAAATTCACTTTGTGTAGCTTTTTGGGAAATTGTTAAACTTCAGGAAGATTCTGAACATGCCCCATCGTTTAGCCAGCTCTTTGGAGCTAAGCAGGTTCAGGCCTGTTGTTGTAAGTTTTATAAAACGATCTCATTTAAACGAATAATCCAGCTGAAGCTTCAGACAGCCGTCAGACAGTGAAACACTGCCATCTGCTGGACTCGAATAACAAAGACGCTGCTTTGACGGGTGAGGGAGTTTCAACAAGTCTGCAACGACTCAAGCATCAAACTACAGAACTATTATAGCGGACATGGTGCTCTAATGACTGCTTCATTAATGCAGCTCAGAAAGGATCAAACATATCAATAAATTTTAAAACACAAAACGTCTCTTATTGCCCAGGGCTCAGGAAGTGAGTGACCACTTAAGTGTGTTCAACAGGAAGCTAAAAGTTGTTAGCTGTTAAAGTGTTCAAAAAACAGCAGGAGCTCGGTGTGAGGCTACAGTGGGCCAAAAAACACAAGATGACCTCCAGCAAGGAAAAAATGTATCTGGACGTCTCTGTGAGCATCTGTCTCACTGTGTAAGTGTAGCACAGTGTCTGTGTGTGCATGGCTGGGCAAGAGAGACAGCACAACTGAAAGCCAGCACTCAGACGAGGACCCGGTGCATCGTCTGTCTCATCTCAGCCAGTTTACTTACAAACTCTTTAAGTTTGAATTTTAAAGCCGACAATGTGCACAGGGCAGTGATATTTAAAATGAAGGTAAACTATTCCAATCTCTGCAGCCCCAATTGTGTATCTCACACACACACACACAGTCCTGAATTCATTACTAAAGTCTCATCCAGACATTCAATGTGCTCTGTAATTAAATTGAGACGTGGGGTCAAAATTCCCACCTAGATTGAGTGAGATGAAATAGAAATCAGCTCTCCTCTAACTAGGGTGACCAACCGTCCCTTAAAAAATGGAATTGTCCCGTATTTAGAAACAAAAGTACACGTCCCGTATTGAGCTAATAAGGGACGCACTTTGTCCCGTAATACAGTGAGAATCAAAAGTAGTCTATAAATGTTAATGGAATTAACGCTTTGTTTGAAAGCATAATTCCCAGCCCCTCTCCTGCTTTGTGACCAATGAGCTGACAGCACACTTATGACAATTCGAGTATGACAATTCAGATTACCGCTCATCTCATTGGTCGAGGAAAGGTCGCTTGCGGAGAAAATACCGGAAGACAACAGATGACCACAACAAGAAGCATGGCCAACAGGGAAACAAACGCCGACACTGCGGTGCAAGTCTCGGACGACAGTACACCTAAAGCTGGGCAGACACTGTGCGATTTTTTCAGTCACGTTATTCAGCTCCTGCTCAAACTGCACGATTGACTCGCAGGGGTTAGAAGTTGGTAGGTCACGATGCAGGTCTCACACTATACCGCCCGATGCTCTGATGCGACCCGAGTGCTCACACTGTGCCTCCATAACATGAAGGTTATAACAGAAAATCTGTCGCTCTCTCTGTCTTTCACTCACACAGACACACCACCACCATCAACTTTGCTAAATTGCTAATGAAAAACATGATCAGGCAGCTGTGAATGAGCAGCAGTGTAAATCCAACTATTTTCACGATTGTTGTGGTCGTGATAATTTTGTGATGCCACATCGAAAAGGCTCGGATGAGCTTTCCAAAGTTCTACAAGTTGTGCCTCCATCGCTTGTGTCCAGATCACACGCTGCACAGCCGTGCTGCTCCGTCTTTTTCACCGACGTTTACGTGTTTGCGCGTGAGCAGTGTGAGCGGCTCACGAGCGATTGATGATCGTGAGCTGCTCGAGGTGTTAATCGCTTCTCGTTACCCCACGTATACTACACGATGCACGATGAAGGCCAAAATCGGGCCGATCACCAAATCGGTCGCACGACTCAAAAACCGTCTCAAAATGGGCCAGAAATCGCACAGTGTGAGCCCAGCATTAGAGCAGCAATGTTTGTTCGCTCAGAGAAAGAAAAAAAAGGCTGCAAAAGTACAGGGAGGAATGGGAAAAGGGAAACACCTGGCTGGAAAAGGTCACCATAACACCTATAAAGCGCACTGCACTGTGTGCCGGCGCACTTTTTCCATAGGCATGCTTCTAATGGGCACATGAAGAACATGAGGGGCGTGAAAGCTCGGGGAACCCTTAACCAATTTCTTGTCCACCAGGCCACGGCAGAAGCAGATATGGTATGTAAACACTGGTTTGTTTTTTAAACCCTCTGGTTAAGGTTAATATGGGCATGTGCAGTGAATATCAGCGCTATGTGGCCAGAAGTGTGATAATATAATTTATTTTGTGTAATAAACAACTGCAAGGATAGATGATTACAACAAATAGATCACTAATACATAAAAGTAATACATAGATGAATAATGATGATGAGTTATGATGCGTAATCATGGGAACAAGCGGGTTTACAAACAGGAGCAGCTGATTAGCATTAGAAAAGCTGAAATAATACCTCAACTGAAGCCAATTGCACTAAATGCACTAAATGTGCACTGTTACAAGAATATTTTTCGTTCTATTGTTTTCTATTAATTTATATAATTTTAAGTTAAGCAGGACAGAGTTCTTTTAAAGAAAGATTTACTTTTATTCTCAAAAGTTAAGCATGACAGGCTTCTGATTATATCCTGTTTTTGTTTTTTTGTTTTTTCAATGTTGAAATTAAAATCTAGTAGCAGTCTTCTCATTTCTTTGTGTTTTGTGCTGTTTTACAGGCCCACAGAAGAGGACGACTCCGAGGCAGATGAGGGACGGGTCCCAGGACGGTCCATCGGCGCTGGAGCTGGCCATCCTGGAGTCCCTGAAGAGGCCACACCAGTCTCCAATGGAGCATTTCCTCCTCAGCCTTGTTCCTGCTCTGGAGAGCAGCTGGTCCTTTTTATTCCTGTCTCTCTGTAAATACTTATATTTATGTTTAATGTTTTTCTGTTTGAGAATTTTAATATTATTTCAAATAAATGTTTATAATGACTAATGTCTCAGTTCTACTACACAGCAAATGTTGGCACACGACTTGACACATGTAGAATTTATTTCATATTATACTAATGACAAAACATACTAATACAGTGGGATGCAAAAGTTTGGGCAACATTGTTAAAAGCCATTATTTTCCTGTATAAATCGTTGGTTGTTACAATAAAAAATGTCAGTTAAATATCATATAGGAGACACACACAGTGATACTTGAGAAGTGAAAAGAAGTTTACTGGATTTACAGAAAGTGTGCAATAATTTTTTAAACAAAATCAGGCAGGTGCATAAATTTGGGCACCACAAAAAATAAATGAAATAAATATTTAGTGTATATCAATGTGTGTCTCCTATATGATATATGGGGTGCCTTTGTCTGGACGTGCTTCCCATCCAGAGCTGCACAGCACAGAGGAAAGTTCCAGCGCTCCTGGAATCCCTCTGTGATGGACCGCCAGTCTCCAGGTGAAGGCACAGCCATGAAGTCGTCCACTAGACAGTCCCAGATGGCCGTCGCTGTCTGGGGGGTGATCTGACACACCGACTCTGAAACTGAACGCTTGGTCGTGAAGGAGTCCCCGGTGACAAGGAACCTGGACAAAATTGTTCAAAATCAGTATTATGTGTACTGCAGTTACAAAATACATTATTCAAATTCCAAAATACTTTTGTGATGTCAGATTTAAATCACAAAACTTAAATCTTACATAAAACATTTTGTAATTATAAGGATAATCACAAAATGTATATTAGATCATATCTAAAACAGTTGTTTTGTTTTAACTTTAACATATCATAATTTGATTGGTAGCAACTTTTACAACTACAGTGTGCCAATCACTCATAATTCCTAAACATGTCAATCAGGTAGGAATGAAGTAAGACATTAATAGAAATAAAGAGTTGTATGTTGACATGTAGCCCTTAATCTGATAAGACAGCTTACCAAGATGAACCAAACTGTTCAGTTTTATCTAACTCTGTTTTAAAAAAGGCTGGTGACCCCTGCTATAGAGTCTGACAGCTGCAGGGATTATATACAAATATTCAACTATCTCAGAATCAAACCAGGTCTAAATAAAAAGGAGTGAGTATCACTACAAAGGTTAACTCAGTGGTCCTAATGCTACAGTTTGATATCAGCAAACACCGAGTGCATACATTGATGTGACACCACAGCCATGCTATCATTGCAAACACTGATAACGGCATAAATCGAATTAAATCAGGACTTGATGAGAGCTGAGTATCACTAGAAATATTATAAACAGTCGTCTCCTTACCAGTGAACACCGAGAGCATCACTGTTAGCATAGCACATCCATGTTAGCAGTGTATAACTGGATGGTTTAGCATATTAGCACAGGTATCAATAAAGGACTACCGTATTAAACACTTTTACTAACCTCAGGCAGATGGACAGGCGCTCTGCAGGTGGGATTGAGCGTCTGTAGTTGGTGTCTAGGCGGGCGATTCTGGGACCGACGCGGGAAAGCAGGTCCTCAAACTGGCCGAGTGAGAGACGGTGATATCGCTGGAACTGGCCGTCATCCAGGCGCAGCTCCTGGAGCAAATGGTGAAACTCACCAAACTGCTCACGCCTCTGGAGGACATGATGGACTCAGGTACAGCGAGGACGTCTTTTACGCCGCTGCTCTGCTCTCCACAGTACATAGAGAAAGGAGACTCTCTCTTCAAGCGCTAGCTCGACAGCTGCCATCTTGCAAAGATACCGGTCTGGCACAACTTCCTCCCACATCCCTCCCACATTTCCGGTTCACATGCGAGAAAATATGATATTTTGAGGCGCGATGGATTTTTCTTGGACACGCGTAGAGGTGCGAATGTGCACGCGTCAAATTAGGGGCGTTTGGGACGTTTTTTTAGGGTCCATCGCGTTCGGTGTGAACACACCGTTACATCTCCAAATGTACTGGAACTGATTTGAACCAGAGGACTCAGCCACACTGTTACTATGTACTGCATAAACAGGTTTACCGATGAAGGTAAATCAGACGCTGTCCTGACTGTGTGGCTAAATTTTGTGCTGAAAGCATCAAATCAATTGAATATGATTAACTTGCTATGAGAGGTTTTTACTCCAAGTGTGACTTTTTCTGGGTTCATACACCTTTCAGGGTCAAATTCAAGCACTTTGTGAGCACGTTTAATGTCCATTTTCAACATTTTCCAGCACATTACCATAAAAAGGATGCATATTTCACTTCGCATCACCTGAGTAAGACCACGTGAAAGGCCAAATTAATAAGTCTTCTCATCAGATATTGATGCTTCTTTCTTATGTGACAAAAAAACAGGAGGAGAAGGATCTTTGCTTGTGTTGTTTTTTAAGTTCATTCATTCAAAACTAACTGTAAGACGCTTAACTACATTGCAGTCTGTGTTATTGTTGTAGACCTAATTATCACCTTTAAAGTGTTTGTGCTAATAACATCATGTAGAGTAAGACAGGCATAAAGAACAGCACTGACTGGGAGAGGCTTTGAACAGATGACATACTCAGATCAATTCAACACTTTAGACTTTAAAAATGCACAAGCGTCTTTCAAAAACCCATTTATTTAATCTATCATCATTGATATTATTATGTACAGTTATAATGTACTGTTCATCTCCCTTAAATAAACAGGCAGCCTTAAAGTGTGAAATAGTCACTTGTCTACTGTCTCAGTGGCTGATAGTGCCCCACAGGCCTCAATGTCAGCTTGAAGCCATTATGTTTCAATTGTTTAATGATAAACAGATTTTGAATGAAAGCGAGGAAACTTCGGTAGCACAAAAAAGTGACTATTCTTTGTTCCCATACGGTTCAGTCATATTACCGTCATTTCCCCCTAAGCTGTTCCCAAAGACACCAGGTTAATACTTGAAAAGGCTGCAGCGATACACAAAAATATCATCAATATTCTGTTTACTTGGTGACAACGTCGCTTTTAGCCTTCAATCAGAAAGCCTGACGTTGGCTAGTTAAGCATCGGGCTAACGTTTAACGCTTTCACTTGAGGGAAGTAACTCGTATTACTGCTACTGCTGTGTAATCTTGGTTCAATTCACAGCATATTCTACAAGTTACCCTGCAATAACTAACTGTTAGAATAGCGGCACCGTATTGTATCGCACTGAGTGCACTTCAATCCTTTATCCCGCGAGTTTGCTAGCTAGCAAAATAATAATACCAATTTTAAACAAATAACATGTGTAACGTACACACTCGAGAAAATTATTTACTAGTACTTACGCAAACTCCCCCGTTGTGAAAACGTACAAATCCTTCTTGTATTTTTCGTTTTCCAGCAAACACTCATTAAAACGGCCTCCAGGCACATTAGCGCCCTCACCCCCGACTGATCAGGGAGGGGGTGGGGGGTCACACATTGAAACAGACTAACGTGCAGAGGTACAGCCCAGGCAGAGAAATGTTGCTTTTAGACTTTGCGACTCGTTTTATTTCTCTATCTGATAAGAAAACTATTCAATCAGATAGTTATTTGTGGTGAATGAAATACGGTTACAGTTTCAAGAAGTTTTAAGCACCAAATCCGAAATCCAAGCACTGCAATATTAAAATCCAATTCAATTTCTTGTTTGTTCCGAAATCTACGACATGACTATATACAGAAAAGCTTGACATGGTATGCAAAAAAACCCCCGAAGACAATACAAATACAAATACATGAACAAAAAATGTTTTAACTGTCAGTTATGTCATTTTAAAATTTTCCAAAACTAACATTTTCTTTGATTGACTGATATTAAATTGATTAGGATCAAGTTTAGTGTGAACAATATTACACAAACAAGCACGTGTGTGCCAATGCGCACATATTAGAAACCTTCGATCGCTTCTCATATGTGCGCATGCGCACATATGAGAATCGCTTTGATCGCTTGTGACGTAGTAACTTTGCTTTGATCCTTTCTGACGTCATAACTTTGCTTTGATCCCAAAATCCATAAATAGGAGCGCTCACCTGTTACTTTATGCTTAACGGACGTTGACCTGCAGCAACTAAAACCCTTTCGAGAAGTTTTGAGAGCAATTTACGAGAGAAACCAAAACAAGTTCAGTTTTGTTTCTCACCAATCCACAGCGCAAACAGACACATTACACCATGTCAGCCAACCCATCTTTCGGCTCAGATGAGCTTGGAATATCTAAAGGGACCATTTTGGGAGATCACCACATGGTGGAGGCTTTCCTTGGAGAAGGAAGCTTTGGTGTTGTAACGAAATGTCGCGATACAAAAAAGAACCAAACTGTTGCTATTAAAGTCAACAAGAGTGACCCTGAAATTCTGCTCCAGGCAAAACTGGAAATTTTCATCCTGGAGCAGCTACGGCGCTTGGATCCAGACAGGTGCAACATTGTCGAATGGAACGGCTATTTCCTCGATGGAGAGCGCATTTGCTTGAATTTCGAACTCCTCGACCAAAGCCTGTCAGACTACATAGGGGACCGGAATAACCAAGGTCTCCCAATGAGAGAAATCAGGCCAATTTTGCATCAGCTCGCAAATGCTCTATTCCACCTGGGTTCTGTGGGAATAGTGCATGCTGACCTCAAACCTGTCAACATCATGGTTGTGAACCGCAGTGAGTCTCAAGTCAGAGTCAAACTTATAGACTTTGGCATCGCATGTAACACCTCTGCAGTGATTCCTGGTGACTGTGTGGGGACAATTGGTTATTGTGCACCTGAGATTATGCTTGGCATTCCATATGATGAAGCAATTGACATGTGGTCTCTGGGGCTGGTAGCTGTGGAGCTTGCTACAGGGGTGCCTCTCTATCCTGGGGAAGACGATTATGATGTTTTGAAATTCATAATTGAAACTCAGGGTCAGCTACCAGATCATCTTCTAGAGTCTGGCTTGTACACTGACAGCTATTTCATCGAGGATAACCACAACGAACAGCGCTGGACATTTAAGACCCCAGAACAATTTCAATACGAGACAGATTATCGATCCAAGGAAACTCGATATATAAAACTTAAGCGTCTCGATGACCTCGAACAACTGCTGAAGGTTAGGCGAGGACCGGAAAATGGCCAAACATTATTTGTAAGGCTAATCAAAGAAATGTTGGCCTTGGATGCAAATCAGCGCATAACACCCTTGGAGGTTCTGAAGCATCCCTTTTTCGACCCTGGCCTCTCAAGGAGAACCCCCTGCACGGACATGAATAGTACAGGGGGACAAAACCTTGTGCTCTCTCAGCAGCAATCATCGTTTGGGTGGCCAGAATTCTAGGGGAGCTAGAAATTCTTGTGGAAAAAAAGCCCAAAACAATAACATCAACAAAAACAACCAATGAATGTGGTCTTAAACTTGGGCACAATTTGGCTTGAAATCCATCAACTAATCTCTCAATATTCAAAGCGGAGCAGCAGACAACTTACCATCACATCAGTCCTTCAATCAGACCTACAACAAACGTCTTCCGTCTCTCACCCCAACCGGTCGCAGCAGATGGCCGCCCCGACCTGAGCCTGGTTCTGCCGGAGGTTTCTTCCTGTAAAAAGGGAGTTTTTCCTTCCCACTGTCGCCAAAGTGCTTGCTCATAGGGGGTCATATGATTGTTGGGTTCTCTGTATGTATTATTGTAGGGTCTACCTTACAATAATACATATAGCCTTGAAGTGACTGGTGATGTGATTTGCTGCTGAATGAATTGGGAACTAATTGGAAATCTGGATATTAATTAAATAAACCTGCTTTGAGCATCAATTAATTGTTGTTTGAAATTCTTTATAAATATATAAATATAGTGCCACTCTTCTACTGTTTAAATTGCAACTGTTTAAAACTGACTAATTTATTCATACACTTGAGCATAAACACACGCACAGTAAATGGCCTGTATTTGTACAGCGCTTTACTTAGTCCCCAAGGACCCCAAAGAGCTTTACACTACATTCAGTCATTCACACATTCACACGCTGGTGATGGCAGCTACATTGTAGCCACAGCTGCCCTGGGGCGCACTGACAGAGGCGAGGCTGCCGGACACTGGCGCCACCAGGCCCTCTGACCACCACCAGTAGGCAACGGGTGAAGTGTCTTGCCCCAGGACACAACGACCGAGACTGTCGGAGGCGGGGCTCAATCTGGCAACCTTCCATTACAGGATGAACTGCGAACTCTTGAGCCACGATTGCCCTATATACACATATACTTTACAGTACTAGTCAGTGCTTACATATTAGTTCTTTTCCCTACTTTTTCATGCTTACTGGTACAAAGGCCTGTTACTAGAGTTAAATGCTATCAATGTATTCTCACAGTTATGGAACTGTACAAATGCATACAAAATAACGCTCACGTAAACATAACTGTGCACTAGTTTGCCCTTATTGCTGCAGTTTGTTTCAAATCACTTTGAATAAAGCTCAGCTTCTCTCAAGCTCTCTCTCACACACACACACACACACACACACACACACACACACACACACACACACACACACACACACACACTATGTAACGTTTCAGCAAGAAAATACCGCCCCTCCCCCCCACAGTGACACCACCACCACTAGTCTGCACAGCTGACATGAGGCAGCATGGATCCATCCTTTCATGCTATTTATGCCAAATTCTGACCCGACCATCTGCATGTCAGAGCAGAAATCAAGACTCATCAGACCAGGCAACATTTATCCAATCTTCTCATGTCAAATTTTGAGAACTGTAGCTTCAATTTCCTGTTCTTAGCTGACCAAAACGCTCTTCTGCATTCTTTGGTTGCAACAAATGGTTGTATGAGCTACGGTTGCCTTCCTATCAGACATTTTTCTCTGACCGTTGACATCAATAAGGCAGTTTTTCCAAGAGAACTGCCTTTCACTGGATATTTTCTCATTTTTGTCACCGAAAAGGGTGTCTGTGTTACTTCTTGTCTTATATATATTGTCTCTGTTTTCCTCTGTCCTTTGTCAGAGTGTCTGTTCACCTACCCCCTGTGTCTCCATATTCCCAGTGTTCAAGGTTTCCGAGTGTTTTCCCAGTTTAGGTTTTCATGGTTGGTTCTGTTTGCTACTCAGCCAGAATAAACAGCTCGCTCTTTTTAAAAGTAGGCTCAAGAATGGATGATGGCATGTTCGCATGTCTTTATGCAACACTGAGTGTGCTGAACTAACAACACGTTCTCACTCCCAACTCGTCAAACGTGTGACGCATGGTCAGGCTCCCTCTGCTTCACTTATGGACGCGCAGGGTACCCCCCTCCGTCGGGAATTGACGTGAAGGGTCCTCCGATTGAAGTGCCTGTTGTCGGTATATTTATATATTTAGACATTTTCCAAATCACATTGTAGTGACGTATACAGAACACAATAAATTATATAATGTAAACAACTACCTGACCAACAGGTAGAACGAAACTTTTGTATCGTTTATTGCATTTACGGAGGGAGTGGTGTATGCTGGGTAATGGCACAGCTAGCTACTGGGTGACTTTATTCACCCGCTTCGGCTGTTATCAGTCCATACAATGGGCGTTATCAGCACAAACCAGTCCCATAGATATGGGCCATCTCCTGCTAGATTGTTCAGAAGGTTGTTCTCATCCATCCAGATGGAGGATCACTAACAGGAGCGTGGAAGACTCCAGAATCCACTCTGGCTGGAATCCGGTGGATATGCAGTGTGTACAGGTAAGACCGTTTAAACGGACAGCATTTATAGAATGACTGTTAGAAGTCAGCGAGTGTCAGTAATGTTAATGTGGTTATGTTAGTAATACACCGAGTGCTAATATAACAGCTTTAAGATGCATTAGTAGATATTATTACGTGTTTTACCGTCTTTATGGTGCTAGCTTAAAGTTACGGTGTAAACGTTAGCTTATATTGGAGGAAAGCTGTTACTGTTTAAACGATGTTAGCACAGAAATATTAGCTTCTGTCATGACTGATGAAGTTACTAGTTAATAAAGTTTCCAGTAAAGTGTTTAATCGCAGCCACAGACTGACAGCAAATATCTCGATTAGCTTCAGTGCATCTGTAATAAATATGTGCAAGTTTCAGTGCTTCGTTTAAACTGTATGATTCTTATACTGACCCAGGGTCAGTGTAAAATACAATCCTAGCTGTGTGAACAAAGCCTGGCTTCTTTAATCCTACATGACAAACCTCAGGATGCAGGTTATTGTTACTCTTTCCTGCTGGCACACCTGTCACACCTGAGAGTCAGCTAGAAACGTACAGTGACGTGGACATCATGCAAAGACTGCCAGACTCTGTAATACTGCAAATGATCAGTGACTCAGGTTAACACTAAACTTTAAACGGCACCTCTGTGTCTCTGTGTGCTGAACATTTAGGATTGAGTCAGGCTGCATCAGCTGAAGCTGTTATTTGTATATATCAGTATTTTTTATTCAGGTGTGGGGAAAATACGTAAGACTGCAGTGAAGCGATGCACCAGATGAATCCCTGGCCAAAGGTATCGTACTTAAATCAGACTACTGATCCAGCCACATCAGCCTTTTGTGAGGTATGTTTAAAGTTGACTAAAAGTGAACTGCAGGTTCCTGAGAGGTGGACTGTGAGCACAGAAACACATGTTCATACATACAGCTGCAGCAAACTTACATTAATTTTAAATAGATTTGTTACTCTGATGTCTGTCTCTGTGTTAGTCCTCTGACAGACTGGTGACCTGTCCAGGTGTGCTCTACTACTACTGGGACAGGCTCTAGCCTTTTTAATAGAAATTTTTGCGTTATTCTCATGTAAAGTATTTAAGTGCTTATGCATATGCTTAGTTGTGATAAACTGTTCAGTGAAAGTTTCTAAAACTAGATGAACTTACTTCAGCGTCAGCAGTTTGAGAAAACAACTCCCTTTACAGGTGCTGATAAGGCCAAGGGCACAAAACAGCTTAACCATTGATGCGTTAGGTTTCATAGCGAGACACGTGAAGTGTGGTGTGATCAGTTTGTAACTTCCTGCCTCTTCCTTGGAATGCATAAAGGAGGAGGAGCACGACCTCTGTGGCAGCGCTGACATGACTGAACTGTGATGTTTTATGTGTGTTGGCGCAGTAATAAAAAGCTTGATCTCAGCTCTTTCTGTGTTGCAGACTTTATTTAAAAAATTCCACGACACCCCCCACCCTCCCACTGTGAACATGAATTGAATATTCAGAAGACATTTGTTTAAATAGTTCTACAAATCTGAGCTGTTGGTGTGTCCTTGGATTGTGTGGTAATAATATTAGAGCCTGCAACCTTTCTTACTGAATCTCTACTCTGAGTCATGTTACCTGAGATTAGTTCTATGTTTACCTGTCAGCCTGGACGAATGTGCTGTGTGAAGGAAATTAAATGAAATCAGATCTGAACTGCGTACATTTAAGGAACCTGTTCATATTTAATATGAACCAGTGATTTTTTGATTGCTGATTCCAAGAGAGTCTTTGTGGAAATCCTGTTTGGCTTTTTGTTATTTTAATTCTCTTCTCTGTTTTCCAGAACAGTTCTCCACAGTCGCTGTCCACATGGGTCAGTGGGACCAAGAAGCACTCTGCTAATGTGGGACTCTGCCCAGCAACATCCAGCAGGACCCAGACAGCGTTTTCTATTTCCCAGCTGGAGTTTTTGTTTGTCTGTGACTGGAGAGTCAGATTTGGTCTTGTGATGAAGCAAAGCTCAGGAAGAAGTGGGATTAAATGGTACCCACATGTGTGCTGCTGAGAAGGATGTACAGGGGCACCTGCAGCCAAATCCAAGCCTCAGGTTAGTTGTAGTTGCAGAACGGTATAGACTGAGACAGCTGAGGCATCAAATGTTTGATTAAACGGATGAAAAAGAGAAGTTTCTTCCCTATAATTATCACTTCTTAAAATCTGTAGCAACTTCAAGTCTGTCAGCGTGCTGAGCATGCTCAGAATGTGACAATATATTTTTGTTCAATATTTAATTTCTTTCAG
Source organism: Aulonocara sp. 'chitande type north' Nkhata Bay (assembly GCF_057382095.1). Lineage (NCBI taxonomy): Eukaryota > Metazoa > Chordata > Actinopteri > Cichliformes > Cichlidae > Aulonocara > Aulonocara sp. 'chitande type north' Nkhata Bay. Next base: position 63,197,890 of record NC_141346.1, read on the forward strand.
TTGCAATTGTTAAATGAAAAAATATATATATATATTCTTATAATTTAGCAAACTAATTTATCAAAAAAATATACATATATCTGTATTAGTTTTAATAAATTAATTTGACAGCTGTATTGAAAATACCATATTGTATTCATACAGAATCAGTTTGGTATCATTGTTTGTCTGCTCACTGATTGTTGAAACTAAGAGCTGCTTTGATCTGTTTGATCTAAAGTATCCAAAGTTGAGCTCTGATGTTTCTTCACCCCTGTGTGTGATATGTGATTCCTACATGCTGGCAGAGCAGAGCAGTAGTTTGTGCTCACAGATGGTGACAGTGTGGAGAGACGGTGGTGTTTCCTCAGAAGAACCAGCAGAGTCACTTGCTGACTGATGCTCGTCTGCACTGCACAGAGGAAATCAACTGACCGAGGTTTGTCCAGTGACGTGTTATGAAATGTATATTTGTTTTATGCTTACAGTTGTGTTTTCTTGACAGAGGCTCTGCAGAGGTTAGACAAAGAAAATATGTGCTTTACATTTTACTGTGATTTATTGAGATATTTGTTGCCTGATGTTCAGCAGGAATGGAGAAATAGAATCAAAGGGAGATGTTTTTGATGTTTTTGTAATGATGTAAGTAAATCTTCAATATTATTTATTTGCTTGGTTATATTAGGAGCGTTTCTGAGTGAGGGAGAGAGGAGTCATCATCCAGGTAAAGTGACGTAGATCAGTGGATACACTTGTCTCCCCTTTAAAGGAGACGATCCAAGTCATCCTTAAATGTTAGTGCTTTCAAATACACAAACATTTTTAAAGGACAAAAATGAACATCCAACTTTGACTGTAACACAAAATAAATCTTTGCATGTGTGTTTTCAAACTCTCAGATGGGCAGCATGTCAGTCTTGGACTTTCTGACCTGCAGCACTGAATGACCACCACACATGAGCATGTTCCTGCAACATTCAGCATCTGATCCTTCATCTGTGTGCTGCTGCTTTTGGTAAGTACAGTTACCCAACTCCAGTAACTCTAAACACATGCCATCCATTTCTTACGGCCTGGTTACTTCCTGTCAGTTACTTTAGAAACCATGTGGTCACCTGACCTAACACTGTTTCTTCTTCTTCCCCTTAATGTTGAAGTGTCACATGTCAAACAGCTGGAGAGGAAACTACACCAGCGTACTGAGATGTTTCACCAACACGTGCCAGATGCTGTTCCTTCATGGTGACATCACCAGAGACAGCCCCGCCCACCTCAGGACCTCGCCATTGATCATGATGATTATAATGATGACAGCGAGCGGAACTAAGACTGTAAAAATCCACGACCAGAATGTTTCTTTCTAATTATTAATGAATACTGAGAGCCTCTTTCTGTGTTTTGTCTGTTTTTTTTTTTTTACCTCATTTGTTTCTAACAAAGTTCACAAACTCACACAGTTTACATTCTGTATGTTTCCATCTTTACCAGCCACACTCTCACTGCATTTAAGAAAATAATCCTTAGAAATCGTCGTTTTTCTCTTTTGTAATTGATGATAATTCAGTGAATATACTGCGCTGCTTCCTTTTATTGCGTCTCACATTGCTTTAAGTTTTTCAGTGTCGTTATTTTTTACTGCTGTTTGAATTCTCTGTATGTTTGACCCTGTAGACTGTTTGATGGACTGCTTGTCTTCCTGTTTGTAACCGCCGCCTGTTTTTTAATAAAGATTTGGATTTCTGACTTCAACACAGCCTCTGCGTGTCCTCCCTTTGTGTCCTCTTCCTCTGTGAATGTGTTGCATGTGTCTCATTTTATTAACAGCTTTCCCACAGTGAGTTGCATCAGCATTCATTCACAGCACATTTCAGAAGGATTCAGATTAATACAGTGATCTTACAGTCAGAATGATCCTGACAGAGTGCCACTGTAAATGATCTTTCATCAGGTCAATTTTAAAGTTCAGGAGCAGGAGTTATGAAGACTCATACTGGCATAGGACTAATAATATGTACTTGCAAAGTCAAAGTTTTTTAATTATGTCAGAATATTGGAAGACAATCAACTTTTAGTGTTTTCAGCATATTAATTATTCTGAAATAGAGACGGTGACCCTAACTGTACAGAAGCACTAAACAACTGACAATCTAACAGACATCATTGGCCTGAGCCGTCATGCACAGTGAGTCTGATCCTTTGCTGTGAGAGTCTGACAAGCATGTTTCTGGTCAGTTTGGAAGAAATAATATCACAATGTTGATCTTTTTTTCAATATTCCTTCTCTTTTACAACATAAACTGTGATCAAAGGTACTTATGTTCACAGAATGTAATAATACTGACAGTCCAGGGCATTGTGGTCTGTTGAGCTAGGGTTAGGGTTAGCAATTCAGACATATGTAATCAATATTAACCCTCCTCTCGTGTTAGGGTCGGCACCGACCCATTTTAAATTTCAAATGCATAAAAAAATCACATACATTTGTTTATTGTATCAAGGCTTTTTGACTTTGTCAGGAACCTCTATTTCTACAAAATAAAATAAAAAAAAATATTTTCACTAAATTATAAAATGCCCTAGTTGAAATTATGACCTTTGTGTTGTTAGGGTCGGTTTCGACCCAGGTATAATATTATGAGTATAAAGCAATAATTAAAGCCAAAACTGAAATCATAAGTGCACTGTCAGCTAAAACACTTACAGCAAGCGCCTCTCCTAATCATATGAGCTTTAGGGGATTCTTATTTTGCATGTTTTTTGCAGTATACCTGCACAAAAACAAAACAAAATAAACACGGGCATGTGAGGTGAATTCACTATTTGAGTGGCCATTTGACTTCCAGAGTGCACATTTACAATTTGCAGCATACAAAAAATGAGAAGAAGATTCACAGTGAGCTAAGTTCTGGATCATATTTTTGGTGAAAATGAAGGAGAGGACACAGAGCAGCATAGCGATTCAGATGGGCAGGTTTCTAAGGAGGAAGACAATGTGGACTATCATCCAGAAGACACAGACACATCTGATCAGAGGTGGAGGTCGCTGGTGCTGAAGCTACTCCTGCTGAAAGATTCAAGTCCAAAAATGGTAAGATCTTTTGGAGCTCAGTACCTCATGATGTACATGGCAGGGCAGCTGCTGCAAATGTCATCAAAATGACCCCTGGAATCACAAGGTTTGCTCTGACCAAAGTCAGTGACATCAAGAGATGTTTTGAGATATTTATGCCATTGTCACTAGAAAGAATCATCATTACTATGATAAACCTTGAAGGAAAAAAAGTCAATGGCGACATGATGAGGAATACCTGGATGCTTTCATTGTTCTTGCTGGAGTGTACAGATGCTGCAATGAGGCCACTGATCGTCTATGGGATGCATCGACAGGCAGAAACATTTTCTGGGCAACGATGTCACTTCACACATTTGATATCATTTTGATTCAAGAGTCCTCAGATTTGACAACAGAGAGACCAGACCGAGGTCTGACAAACTTGCTCCCATCAGGGATGTCTGGGAGAGATGGGTGCAGCTTCTTCCACTGATGTTCATCCCAGGGCCAGTGACAGTGGATGAATGTCTTGTCCACTTTTTGAGGAAAATGCCCCTTCCGGCAATATATACCCAGTAAGCAAGGGAAAAACGGCAGAAAAATCTGGGAAGCCTGTGATGCAAAAACCAACTATGCCTGGAATGTACAGATTTTCACAGTCAAAGCTGCGAGTGGCACCCCTGAGAAGAAACAATGAAAATGTGTGGTCCTCCATATGACCACTGGACTGCAGGATCACAATATCAGCTGTGATATTTTATTTTATTTTATTTTTTACCAGATATGACCTTGGACAAGAACTTCACAAAGGAAACTGAGGTGAAGCTGTATCATTGGGAAGTGATAAAAAGCCCACAATTACCCACGGCTATAACCAAAACAAAGGAGGAGAGGACTTTTTCTTTTTTTCAGTTTATATTAAAGGTCTACTGCTGAAAAAAAACAAACTTTTTTTGTCTTTTCTTGATGTAAATGTCTATGGGTCGAAATTGACCCGTAACACCATCGATGTCATTTTAGTTATTAATCTTAAAATGAAAAAAATCAATAAAACAGATTTATTTAAGAGATGTGTCCTATACCCCTCAGTAATACTCAGGTAACACAGAAACCTTTTATTTATTAATATGATTCTCTTGAGGTTAATTTTACAATTTTTTTTTAATTGAAATCGAGGGGTATAGTGACAAAAAAAGACCCAGAGGCCCACACCAAAAGTATTAAAACCAACATTTTCATGGATAAGGAAGCCTAACAAGGTAACCAAGAGATGAGAAACAAATTGGATGATAACTTATTGTTTTTAGTATATTTTATAGCTGATTTAATTCACGGGTCAAAACAGACCCGCTAACATAAGAGATGATAACAGAAAGCTAACACGAGAGGAAGGTTAAACGTCTCTGATGTGGGCCACTGTCCGCAGTGTTGGGAAATTCATACCAGGCTGGAACGAGTCAAGGTAGGTGAGCATCCACGAGAAGACACAGCAGATGCATCCTACTAATACTGACAGGAGCAGGAGACTCCAGAAACCGAGCATCTTCTCTTCAGTGCCATCCTCTCCTGTCACCCTCTCTGCCCGCAGCTCTTTGAGTATGGGGTAGAGAAGGGTGCAGAGAAACCCTTATTACTAATTTGTATTATAATTCAATTTTCATGAAATATTCATATTCAGTATCGGTCCTTTTATATTAATAACCACGTATCCACCCAGGCTCATGGTGGGGCAGGGCTCTGTCCTGGGATGCTTGAGTACAAGGTAATGTACACCCTGACCAGGTATCCAGTCTGTCAGAATTGTTTTCAATATTTGGTTCAAAAACATGAGTGACAACAAAAATCCAACTAGGATTCTTGCATATGATGAATGAAGTCTGTCTTTGACTGTATTGTCCAGCTGATCCATCAAACCCCCAGCAGGTGAACCTTATTCATGACATAACACCACAACAATGTAAAAAATTAAACAGCAACAGTCTAAATGTAAAGTGCATTCTAAACTCGTCTTCAATAAATCATATGCAAAGAGTCATTCAGGACTGTAAAACGTGAACTACAGAACCCAGAGTCTTCATCATTAAATCTCTGGTTGCTTCATTTTTCTATCCTATATCAGATACTTTAAGGTTAGGTTAGGTAAAGTTGCATTCTCATGGTGAGGCAAAGTGCTTTATGTGTGTGTGTGCGTGTCATGAACGGCTATAAAAGGCCTATAATTACAGAACAAAGCGGGGTTTGAGTTCGAGTTGCGGCAGACTGTCACTACTTGTAAATGGAACGCAGCCTTCCTGCGGCGGACAGCTAATAACAGGAATCGGACGCGATCCACCCAAGTCCACAGCAACCACCATAGCAACCGCCTAGCATGACCTTAAAAACATATTCTGTCTTCATAACTATCAAAAACATGAAATGATTTGCAAAGTGTGAAAGTGTTACAGCTGCAGAGAGCTATGGCGGCATCTTTGGAAGCTGTTTGCATAGCTAATAATATACGATGTAACCATGGAGACAGTCAGTCACGTGAGCTAGCGGTGCATGTTTACTACAGTGAATAAGGTGATTGCGTGCACAGCGTCCACACGCTGCAGAGGGTAAAGACATTACTTCAATATTGTTTTATATTGATATATATTTGCCTTCTGTTGACCATCACCTCAGGTTCACCATTACAGTTTCAGCATACAGATGCACACTGTCTAAATATCAACACATTCAAAAACTCATGTCTCAGAAATAAGCACAGCTGTTCATGTTTGTCATTAGAGTTTTATTTGTAAGAAAATTATGAACTTCATATTGTGCATCAAATAAAAGAACATTTCACAACTCTGAGTCAACAGAAACAGGAAACAGAAATGTCTCTAATGTAGACATGTACAGTGTAGTGTAAGCATTAAAAGATCATAAAGGAAACACTAACATTTATGTGAAACTAATCGTAATAAAAAAATGAACAGGTGGTTTATAGATGTAAAAGAAAGAATCTGAAAACAACACTTTTTTGGTCTAAGTGATCAAAGTAGAAAACAGAACTGATGTTCAAGAACAAACCGTAGCTACACTAATATTACACATCTCCATTGTTGTGGTGAACAGACATGTTGCTTTTAAAAACACATGCAGTGTGTGAACGTGACTGTTCACTGAGACCATGAACGCCACTTAGCTGAAGCCTTCGCCTTCTTCTTCTTCTTCTTCTTCTTCTAAATTGGAAGCAGAAGGAGCACGAGCTGCTTTGATCTACTGAAAGGAAAAAGCAGAACATCTGAGCTGAAACCATTAAGACAGGAACAATCATTCAATGAAATTTCTCAGGAGGAAGAAATGCCAGGTTGGTGCAGGCTGGTTACATGCATTTGGTCCCATGCTGTCTTTAACTGAATGACTTGGTTCATTTTATGGCTGGGCTGTATGTGGGGTTATATCATGTTATTTGGGCAGGAGTACCTATCCCCTGTTAGACTTAGAAAGTTTCTCCATAAGTAGAGTTTCTAACTCTTCTAGCACATCTGTGGCTGACAGCTTTTTGGTGGCTCTTTTTACCCCACACTGGCTGTGAGTGTGCAAATAGCCCCACTAGTTCTTTTGGGTTGCAGTTAACTGGGGAGGAAGAGGTGGGTCTGCCATGACTAGATGAATAACAATTATCTGGGATACATAAATTTCATAATGCATGCATATATCTCTATAAACCTGCCTGAGGGCTGCCATTTTTACATTCAGTTATTTCTTTGTTGAATCTAAATAATGAATGTGTTACAGTTAAACTGACACAGGTCAGTGTAAATGGCTCATTGGGACACAGAAACCTTTAAATTAAACCCTATCACCTGATATTGAGTGTCAAACAATATCAAAGCTGTAAACGCTGTTTACAGTCAGAATTTATAAAACTATGATTGTAAATAAATTCAAACAAGTGAGCTTTTCTCTTTGTGCTGAATATCAACACTGTGATTTCTTAGACTGTAAGCTTTACTTTAGCACAACCAGTTGTAGAAGCTGCCACTCCAAATGTCTTTGATAACAAGAAAAAAATACCTTTTCAGTCCACGGCCTGAAGTTCTTCTCTGACATCTTCTGCCATCAGCTTTGTCTGCTGGTTTGAAGACAATAAACCACAAAAAAGATGATTTAGTCACTTTGTCTGCGTCATGCAGCTCGAATGTGTCGTGCAACGATGTTGAATAGCCGTCGTTATCCCTCTGCTGCGTCAGTAGGATTGTACTGTACAGCATCTCATTGATATGTGAGGAATGCTAATGTAACACGATAACAGACTTACATCATTAAAACATAAAGGACAGGAGATATTTAGATATTTTTATATTTATATTACAGTTTATAGCTGACGGATATTACTAAATAGATAGAATTTACTAAATAGCTGGATGAACATGAAAAATATGTCTATAATAACAAATGACCATGAGAGCCAGTAGAATTAATTCAACTGGACACTCGAAAGACTTCTTTAAATGCTCTTTAAGTGGCAGAACAGACGAACAAACAGTTAATCGCTTACTTGAGATGAAATCTGCTCAGCTACTTTGAAAACAGCTTCTAACTGGTTCCTCCTTTAACAGGATGACGGCTCAGGGGTAAGGCCATCATGCAGTCCAGCAACCTTTATGCTTCTGCTTTGATTCACCAGGAACTATTAGGGAAACCTTCCAGCGCCTCCTGTGAAAGACACAGGCATAAACACAAACATTTATTAACATGTTCCACAGTCTTCCAGCTTGAATTTCTCATCCTGTGGACAACAACGAACAGAGATGCAGGTTTATTGTTAACTTTTGTAAGGTTTATTTACTGAACATATCCAGCTGCAGCTCCACTGTGATCCTGAACTGGATAAGCACTTAAGAAAATGTGTCAATAAATGGACAAACATCAGCTTACTATATTTATCCAAACAGACGGGACCAATAATGCTTCACTGAGTCAGAGACTTTAACAGTCTCTTCTATGTAAGAATGTCTCGTGCTGATAGACCTGCAAACTTGACAACAAAGGTTTTTCAGACTGCATGTAGCTGTCCTCTATGTCAGCTCACACATTTACATTCATGTCACACTTATTTCTGCTTTCCCATTTTATAATTATTACTTACATTTTGATTAGATACCTTGAGTTTGTAAATGATCAGATTACATAATTGGAATACAATTCAATACAATTCATGTATCCAATTCAGGGTTGCAGGAGGATGAAGCCTATCCCAGCTGATACAGGACAAAGACAGGCTGCCAGTTTATCGCAGGGCTAACACAATATGTGTAACAGAAAATCCACTTAAATGTTTGATATTTCTTATAATAATCATAATTATGACTATTATTTAAAGGTTTCTTTATAAATACATTTTGATTTTTTTATAACCCCTAAAATATAAACCTGAGCTGTTTCAGATTCTGACCTCTGACCTCAGTAACCTGGCTGTGTCCTCACTGCAGCTCCCTCTTGGAAGTACGTCTGCTTCTTGTCGTCCCCCAGTGTTGACCGCCTGCCCTTGATATCACGTAAAGGACAAACACTTGCCTTCATTTAAGAAGTACATTCATACAGAGGTAATCTATGGAAACACACTAGTTCACCCTTTGGGAGGAATCAGTTCCTGTGAAACATTTCTGTAAATGGACATCATGTGGAGAATGAATGAGTTCTTCAGGTGACTCAGCAGTCCCACACTGACAAATGAAATCTAGTTAAACTATTAAGCATATGTACCCCGCGCGTCGATAAGTGAAGCAGAGCAGGGCCGTGCAGAGAGGTTTAAAGGGACGGGTGCTCAAAGTTAAAAAGGGACACATTGAACCAGGCTGAATAACAACAACACACATTCATCAAGAATCTAATATGGGCAACAAGGCAAAGCAAATGTCACCGATGTTTTACCTGATGGGTACATGGTAAATGGCCTGCATTTGTATAGTGCTTTTCTAGTCCTTAAGGACCCCAAAGCGCTTCACACTACATTCAGTCATTCACACATTCACACACACATTCACACACTGGTGATGGCAGCTACATTGTAGCCACAGCCACCCTGGGGCACACTGACAGAGGCGAGGCTGCCGGACACAGGCGCCACCGGGCCCTCTGACCAACGCCAGTAGGCAAACATGGGGTTACACACAGTACAATGTTGCTGTTGAGGGGTTGCTGTGGATAGTGCTGGAGGGCAGGGCTGTGTTGGTCTGAGACTGTAGACATTAAAAAGTCCATAGGAGAGGTGGTAGCTGATTAAACAAGTGTCATGAGATAATAACAAAATGCAAAGATTGGTGACAGCGCTTGGAACCATAAGGCAACAAAAAACTGTGAGAAATAATTTAGGCTCTGCCTGTGAATCACTCTTTGCTTCTCTTCTTCCTTCCATCCCATCATTTCATATATCACTCTCCACTTGCTGTCTATGTGAGAACAAGGCACAACTTGCTATTGCAATAAACTATAATCTAATTATCCACACCTAACAACTCCAGCACTTAATCTAAATGATGACAGAAAAATGTTATAGCCCTGCCTTTAGTAGCCTCACACAGCTCCTACTGTTTCCTCCTCATGTCCTTACCAGGCATGTCTGCACAATGTTATATCATGAGTAATATTTTTTTTTTTAAATCCATCTAAATAAAACACACACATGCACGCACACACAGTGACATGTTAGACCTTCTTCAGAATACTGTATATACTATGGGCATCGCACTGATCCAGAATCCTTACATATTTATTACTAGAGCTACAATAATAAAGCAATGAGGAGGGGGAAGTAATAAATATGAAATAATGTATTTATGATGATTCCATGTGTTTCACTATCCACTCTGTGCAGGGCAAAGCTTATTACATGTTTAAACTGTAGAGATACAATCATTTTACTGCTGTAAAATCCAACTTTTGTCTTATTTAAAATATAAATCTAATATAACCTGCTTCTTAATGTATGTTTTTTAAAATACAGCGTGTGTTTTTTAAAATATTATAATAATGCATAATTATGTGGACATGCATATTAGATCGTTTTTTAGTGAAATATAATCCCTCCACAAAGGCAGGAAAAGCCCAGAAACTTACTTTAAAACTAAATATGTTCCCTAAAACGGTGACAGAGCTACAGACCCATGACAGCCAGGTAGCCAGCAGCTGTGACCAGCACTACCTGTACAGTTAATAAAAGGACAGGTAATGTTTGTCGCGCTGTTGCACACACAGCACGCTCGTTTGTTTCAGTTCGTCAGTTGCAACAAGACAGCTTACCAACGTGTACGTAATAAGCTAATACTCCTGGGTGCTACACACTACAGTGTACGCTGTACACCTACTTACTGGTTTTGTCGCATCAGTCTGCGTCTCTGAGTTCACTTGTGTTTCTCCTACAGCTCCGGACCGCTAAAAATGCGCGTGCTCTTTGTGAGCTCGTTCCCGGCTCGTAACCAGCGCGTTCTGCCGCCAAGGGCGACCATTGGTTAAATGTGATCATGTGACTGATGCAAGCCAGATCCTTTTATTTAGCAAAACTGTGATTAATAGTTAAATATTATTGTTGAGGGGCACAGACAGGACTCCGCACGCACACCCACATAAAAAAAAAAAATAATGATAATTTTTAAAAAAAAAAGTTGCCTCAACAAAAGGGCACTTTGGGCACCCATCAGGAAAGGGGCGGGTGCTCAAGCCCCTCTAGCCCCCCCCCCCCCCTGCACGTGCCTGAAGCAGAGGGAGCCTGACCATGCGTCACACATTTGACGAGTTGGGAGTGAGAACGTGTTGGCATTTGGGTCCTCCTTCCCCTCATCATAGTCTGCCACGCAGGCCGTGGCAGAAAAGCCCACTAAATGAACGCCCACCAGACCAAAGCAATGGTTTTGACTTGATCAGCATTAACCCCGCCCCCTGACTTTGATGGCAATAATTAATTAAAATTGGAATTAATTAATTAAATAAATAGTTATGACACATGTAATTAATTAATTATTGACACATTTAATCAATTAATTATTGACACATTTAATTAATTATTTATGTATTTCACATTTTAATTAATTATTGACACTTTTAATTAATTATTGACACATTTAATTAATTATTGACACATTTAATTAATTATTTAATGATATATTTATTTATTTCATTTTGGCAGTCCTGGCGCCTGGCTCTCATCTTGAAATAATTTTATCTGTCAGCCTCACCCATCAAACTCAGGGGGCGGGGTTAACGCTGCCCATGCAGCTTCTCTAACATTTGATTGGTTGCCGTGCAAAGTAAGTCAAAACAGGTCGATCCTAGATAATCGATTGCTTGTGTAGACTTGGGGCAGCCAGTTATCCCAGAATGCAGATCAAATCACAGGCAGCAATGGTGGTGGTGTAGTTTTAAAATACCCCGTTTTTCTGTCACCAGCTACACTTTTAACAGTGTTTTAGCCGCGAATGTCGCGCCGCATGTCTGGTCAGGTTGTCAACATAGAACATGTTTGCAAAAGTGCTCAGATGTTTTCAGAGATTTCACTAGCTCTGCTAACAGTCAGCATGCAGAGTGCACCCAGGGGGTTACGTTAACCGGTTTGTTTACATATTCCACTCTCCGTGTTCCACATGTTGCATTCGCAGATTCTCATTTTCACCGAACGATCGTCTCTTTCCGCCTGGTCTTGTGTCTCTGTGCTTCTGTAACATAAAGAACAAGCTGACATTTTCCTCACGAAACCAGCGATCAGCTCAACAGACCCTCAGTTTACCTGCATGCATCCTCCTCCTCATCTGTCAGCTGTTTAACACCTGCTGCTAATTCAAGAAACACACCTACGTTACCTGGTGATAGTCACAGTTTAACTTGGCAGCCGGTGCTCGATATAAAGCAATGTCAGCGCATTTTTCTGCACAAGATAAGTAAATATAGTGTTTTCCCCCAGCGCAGAGCTGCTGGAGCTTGTTTCCTTACAGAGCACTTCATCAGCGGCTGATGTCCAATCACCGGCACACAGCTTTGAAACCTCAGCTGAGTTTTAGCTCTCAGTGGTTAAACGCTGGACTTCATTCACTCAGGTTCTGTCTGTCGGGTCACGTTTACTTCGCTGTTTTATTTACAACTGAGCAAATCGGTTTGGCTGAGGTTAAAGTTACGTTTCATAACTGCATAGTTTCACAGATGTTTAATGGTTCACTGGCACATGTGTTAGACTGAACTATTCGCTTTTCTTTATCTGGTGTGTTTTGGATTTAACAGTGAATTTTGAGATTAAACTGACTTTTAAAATGTTTTTATACAAAGCGGAAAGAGAAGGTGCATTTCCACCAAGAGGAGCAGGGTTTGCAACAGCATGTTCATCATGAAGTCTGCAACCTGGACAGAAATATTATATCATCTGTTTTTTAATAGTTATTCAACTGTATTCTAAGCACCAGCTGTCTGTCAGAATGTGATTTTTTTTCTCTCTCTCTGTTGGCAGAGGTATAAAAATGCGCAGGAAAATCTGACGTGCATGGCAGACTTCACCGACGATATTTAGGGAGGAATAAACACACGTCAAACATAAATGAACCATTTGCCTGTCTCCATAATTGAGAGCATTTTCTCTTCTTATGTCAACACTCTCTCTCTCTCTCTTTTTTTTTTTTTTTTTTTTGCTTTTTCGGTCATGTTATGTTTAACTGTCAAAGGCTTGTTACAAACTATGAAACACATCGTGCAGACTTCTGGATGTTAGAAGAAAACTAATACTGCTCATGAAGGAGACTAAAGGCAGGAGGGTGTCCTTTAAAACTAAACATGTTAATAGGACCTCCCTATTTATATCATAGTTTATGATATAGCACATGTATTTCAGTAATAGCCTGCTGATTTCAGTGTAGTGGTGAACAGTCGCACAGCTCACGTAGGCGTTATCTGTGATACTCCTTAACTATAATTTATCCAAGTTAACTTCAGTTGACCATTCAGACGGTTCTTTTGCAATGAAAAACATAAACACCCATGCTGCCGGTAGGTTTCCTCAGTGCCAGCTGTTAACATTATAGCTGCTTATGCAGTAACCATGGTAACCACGGACTCTGAGCGAATGGATCGACGGAGGTCAGACAACAATTTTACACGTATGATCTTAAAACAGGACACAGCCACTATACGTGCTGGCCTCATATCAAATGTGAAGGCAGACTGAGTCTATGTTTGACGTTTGTTTATGTCTAATCTTCCTTTTCAAACATTTTAACAGCAGCGAGTCTGCAGCTGAGGGAATACAAACTCAAATTGTCGGAACAGGTTTGCTGACCTCGCTCCGTGGTGTACAGAGCGAGGTCAGCATGATTAATATTCACAATAAAAATATTAGCCGAACATCATGAAGTCTGTATGTGTTTCATAGTGTCAAACAACCTTTGTACAGTTAAAGCCAGCAGTTACTACATGACAGAAACACCAACGTTATCTCTTTTATGCGTTTATACACAGGTCACGCTGATTACTGAACAAAAACCCAAAGATCAGATGTTAAACAGATTTATTTGCTCTCTCTCCTCCTTAAACATGTTTTTAATGTTAGTTATAATTCAGAATTGGCGACTGAAACACGTAGGACACATAAGAACATCAGGAAATGAAACACCGATAAATATAACCTCAGTAAAAGAAGTCAGCCGAGAGGCCGGGGGCACCCCACCTCCGAAGTGGCCCGAGCGAGCCCCAGTCCCCGACAAGCGGCCGCCAAGGAGTGAGCCAGTGTGTACCCGGACGCCCATCCCCAGACACAAAGAACCACCAACGCACCGATGTCTGAGGGAGTCCGCCACTGGCAGGGGAAGTGGTGGTGGTGGGAGATAGGCCTCCAAACCTTGGAGGGCCTGAGATGTCCCCAGAGAGGTGGCGTCTGATACCCAACCTGACATATAGACACAGACATACAGGCACACACAGACACAAACATCCATTCCCACCCTCATGCTCTCATATGCACTTACACCACACTCAACCGACATGGAGACAGACATAAAGAGACGCTGTACACACGATCACACTCCCCAAGCGTACTCTACGAACCGGGTCTAGGTACCCTTGCCCCTGGAGGGGGGAACTGCACCCAGACCCAGGTGGTGTTACCCTTTTCCCTGCGGTGGGGAGAGGCAGACCGCTCCGACTCCGCAGCAGCAGGGAGGCCCCACACCCCAGACCGCAGTTGGACGGCCAACTCCTCCTAGCCCCCCTGCTCCAGCGGGCCGCAGAGAACAGGGGTGAGAGAAGACTCCAAACCTCCCTCCACCCGCTCATTGTAGTGTTGATGCATGTGTGTTCTAAGGTGCATTTAAAACCCAGGAGGGCATGGAGCTACCTGCCAGAGAGCAGCAGGTAAGCGCATAGTCCCTCCTGCTAGCCCTCAATGTCTACGTGTATTTAAAATTGAGAGGTGGGCAACGACGCCAGGGGTGAGGTGTACACCCTGATGGTAATTTGGACTCCGTGTGTCGTGCCCACCCCCAAGATCCTATATGTATGTGTAATGAGAGTGTGAGTAATGTGAATGTCTAAGTTGTGGGATAAAATTGAGGCAGAGGCAGCCAGAAGGGGACAGAGGGGGGGGGGGGGGGGGGGGGGGGGGTTAGCCTCCTCTGCACCCTGGTGACATACCCCTACTCCAAGGCCCTGCATGTGTGGGTGGTTGTGGTGGAGCGGGAAGAGGGAGGCAGCTGGAAATGGGGAGGGAAGGAAGGGAGGGGCAAGTGACCCCTCCCTGGGGCCAGCTCCCCCGCTGACCCCAGGAGGCACCCCCATACTCCGCGACCCACCAGGGAAAGGGGGCCCAGGCCCATCCAGACCGGGGCCCAGTGCAGCAGTGCCCCCCGGCCCCACAGAGCCCGGGACAGTCCACCCAACCCCACCACAGAGAAAACTGCACTCACCCCACCATCCACTCATCTTCCAGACTACATAAGACGATAGACGCCCAGGCTGAGATCTTCCTCCACCTCTCCTGTATCTCCCCCTCCTGCAGAGAGAGTTCCTGAGGGGAGGAAAGCTCCTGCAAGGTGTGACAATCTCCCCCACCAGTTGAAGAGCCCCCCAGGTGGCTCGACGCACCGGCGGCACCCTGCGCCAGGGCTGGGCCCCCATGCACCCACCCGCCCACAACCCCGGCAACACACCAACCAGGACCCAAGCTCCCGAGGCCCGGCCAGGGCCCCAGCCCAGAGACGGAGCGCCCCCAGAACCTCACGCCCATCCCGGACCCACCCAGGGGCAGCCAGGCTACCAGGTCAGTAACCCACGTCCGTCAGCACAGACCCTCCCCTAGCCCCGCTGCACGCAGCCACGAGGAAACAGTCAGAAAAGAGCCAACAGAGCCCCTAACCGGACAAACTATGACCCCCCACCCCCACTAGGTGATGGAGCTGATCAAAGGAGCCCAGAGCAATTGATCTGGTGTGGTGGCAGAGGCTGTATCAAGACTAATGTAATCTAATAGATAATTTCTATATTGGTTAGAATTAAGATTATTCTTATTTTTCATGAGGACAGTTTTCAGAATCAGAATCAGAATCAGAATACTTTATTGATCCCTGGGGGAAATTTTTTTTTGTTACAGTGCTCCATTTTAAACCAACATTAAGACAAGACAGACAATACGCTAACTAAGAATAGTACAATATATACATATATATACATACATACATACATAAGTCACTTATAAATAAATATTTGGAAAAGAAACATGTGTAGTTGTAGCAGCAAACAGTGTGTTAAGTGGATGCGTTGTACAGGGAGATGGCCACAGGCAGGAATGATTTCCTGTGTCGTTCAGTGGTGCTTTTCGGTAATCTCAGTCTCTCACTGAACGAGCTCCTGTGACTGACCAACATGTCATGGAGTGGGTGGGAGGTGTTATCCAACATTGTCTTTATCTTGGACAGCATCCGCCTCTCCGACACCACCTTGAGGGAGTCCAGCTCCATCCCCACAACATTGCTGGCCTTACGGATCAGTTTATTAAGTCTGTTGGCATCTGCGACCCTCAGCCTGCTCCCCCAGCATGCAACAGCATAGAGGATCGCACTGGCCACAACAGACTCATAGAAAATCCTCAGCATTTTCTGGCAGATGTTGAAGGACCTCAGTCGCCTCAAAAAATAGAGACGACTCTGGCCCTTCCTGTAAAGTGCTGTGGTGTTTTTAGCCCAGTCCAGTTTATTGTCAATGTGTACTCCAAGGTATTTATAGTCCTCCACAATGTCAACACTGACCCCCTGGATTGAAACAGGGGTCAAGTGTTTCCTGGTCTTCCTGAAGTCCACGATCAGTTCCTTGGTCTTTGCCACGTTGAGCTGCAGATGATTCTGCTCACACCACGTGACAAAGGAGTCGACCACAGCCCGGTACTCTGTCTCATCATCCCTGCTGATGCATCCAACCACCGCAGAGTCATCAGAAAACTTCTGAAGATGGCAGGTCTCTGTGCAGTGGCTGAAGTCTGTGGTGTAGAGGGTGAAGAGGAAGGGGGAGAGGACAGTCCCCTGTGGTGCCCCTGTGTTGCTAATCACCTTGTCAGACACACACTGTGGGAGACGTACATATTGTGGTCTTCCTGTCAGGTAATCAACAATCCAGGACACCAGAGAAGCATCCACCTGCATCGCTGCTAACTTATCACCCAGGAGGGTCGGTCTGATGGTGTTGAAAGCACTGGAAAAGTCAAAAAACATGACCCTCACAGTGCTCGCCGGCTGGTCCAGATGGGTGTAGACACGATTGAGCAGGTAGATGATGGCGTCCTCTGTTCCGAGACGAGGCTGATAAGCGAACTGAAGGGGATCCAGATGTGGTCTTACTATGGGTCGCAGCTGGTCCAGGATGAGCCTTTCCAGGGTCTTCATGATGTGGGAGGTCAGTGCCACGGGCCTGTAATCCTGGGGGCCACTGGGACGAGGCGTCTTTGGTACACGGACGAGGCATGATGTCTTCCACATCACCGGGACCCTCTGCAGACTCAGACTCAGCATAAACAGTTTATGAAAGACTCCACACAGCTGGGGGGCACAGGTCTTGAGGACAAGGGGACTCACTCCGTCTGGTCCAGCAGACTTGCCTGAGTGAAGTCTCCTCATTTGCATCTCAACCTGGTATTGAGTGAAGGTGATGGGTGGGGGAGGGGTGTCAGGAATCTCACAGGAGGCAACATGTGAAGAGAGAGGCTGGCACAGTGGTGTGGCTCTGGATTCCAGGCTGACTGCAGGTGAGGTTGTGGGGGTGGGAGCAGACACTGTGGTGTCGAATCTATTGAAAAACAGATTCAACTCGTCGGCTCTATTCTCACCTCCCTCAGCTCCCCTGCTGTTGGTTGGCCTGAATCCAGTGATGGTCTTCATGCCCCTCCACACCTCTCTCATGCTGTTCTGCTGGAGTTTCCACTCCAGCTTCCTCCTGTAATTGTCCTTAGCCTCTCTGATCTTGTCCTTTAGTAACACCTGGATCTTCCTCACCTCCTCTTTGTTGCCCCCTCTGAAAGCCCTCTTCTTGTTGTTGAGGAGGGCTTTGATGTCCTTAGTCACCCACGGCTTGTTATTTGGGTAACAATTTCTTGGCTATGCATAGGGCAGTGAAAACCATATGGGCTATATTCTTTTCTGAAGTGACATTATCTAAGCTGCCCAACAAACACACTAAGGGGGAAGTTGGAATGTTACATTTCAGACACTTTGATAAGTCTTCACATACCTCGCGCCAAAACTTCTGAACTGGTGGACAGAACCAAAGAGCGTGGATATAATTGTCCGGTGAATTGGTTTGGCAGTGTGAGCAGTTGTTGGTAGATGTAAAGCCCATCTTGAACATCTGATGACCTGTATAGTGCACTCTATGTAATATTTTGTATTGAATTAATTGAAGACTGGGATTTCTGATTAGATGAAAGGTTTTTAAGCAAGTCTGAGACCAGAAGTTTTGGTCTAAGTTAACTGATAAATCCGCTTCCCATTTTACAATAGGAAGTGATATTGATTCATCTGTTTTAGAAAGCATTCTATATATTTTGGATAGTAATTTGGGGGTTTTAAGAGTAAGAAATTGAACCACACTTGGTGCCGCACTTGGTGGTGTTTGTAGTTCAACTTGACCCGGTTTAAATTTCTTTTTTACTATGGATTTAATTTGTTGATATTCTAAAAATCTTTTCTTGTTGATCCCATATTGTGTAACTAGTCCGTCAAATGAAATAAATTCTGTTCCTTCTAGTATATGTTCTAAATATTTGATTCCTTTACCACTCCAATCTGAAAAGTTTATCATATTATTGTTTTGTAATATGTCAGGGTTGTTCCAGATAGGTGTACGTTTGCATGGGATTAATGAAGATGCCGTCAATTTTAGAAACTCCCACCATGCTGTCAGAGAAGAGCTGATGTCGATGCTTTTAAAGCATTCATGTCGTTGGATGTTTGAGCTGATAAATGGTAGGTCTGAGATCTCTAAATTATTGCAAAGTGCTTGTTCTACACGACGTGCTTCCTTTTCAGATGCTCATGCATCGCCGTCATACTGTCATGCAAGGCAATGATTTTGCATTGGACCTTCTTTTCTTTTGTTTTGTGAAAATGCTCCCAGACTTTTGAGTTCTGTTGCCGAGTAGCCATGATAACGGAGACAGCTTCTGTACACCGTTATAAGCGTGCCACAAAACCAACCAATCACAGACTCGGATGCAAAAATTCTGATTGGCTGTTTTGGTCTCCAATCAGCTTGCTAGCTACTGTAGCTAAGCCCAGGCAAATATCCCAGAATGCATTTCATCCACAACTCAAATTGAGGCAGTGGTGGAGGAACGCAGAATTTGAAATATACATATTTCTTTCTGGGTCACAAAAAAAAAGATATTTTCAGGATAGATTGTTGCTGTCAGGACATCACATTTTTGCAAAAGTGCTCTAACATTTTCAAAGATGCCTGTTACCCACCAGCTGACCTCACAGCTGGACTGGCCATCGGGCATACTGGGCATTTGACACAAAGCTGGAGTTATTCTGTCTTTGCTGCACAGCTGCCTCTTCTCTCCTCCTCTCCCCCTCCCTCTCCTGTTGCCACTTCAATCATGAAACTGATCAATGATCAGCTGATCGGCTTTTCTTTCGCAAGTCCTGTCGGTCTTGTTTGTTTATCACCCACTTTGCGCCGAAAAGAGGAAACAAGCAGATGTCACGATGAACAACAGCAGCGTTTAAGCTTGATCAGCTGTTGTTACAATTTATTTAATATTAATTTCTAGTATCAGCTGATGTTTGTTGGAGCCACAGCTATAAAAGCTGCTGGTCATGATATCGGGTTGGATATGTGGTGAGAGGGAAACATGAAGATGAAACCAGGAGATGTCCTTAAGTGGTCATCTGTGTCATGGTCCTGGGTCGGTGACCCAGCGCTTTTAGTTATCATTTTCTAGTTTATGATGATGATGATTATTGTTGTTTGAGTTCTGTGTGTTATATTTTCGATCTGCCTCTGAGTCTGCATCTGAATCTGTCTGTTTAGTTCAATGTCTTGTCTGGTTCCATGTATCTGAGTTTCCTGTTTTATTGTGAAGGTCCGTGTCGTATGTGAGTGTGATCAGTTTACGTTTCCCCTGTCCCGTCAGCCCAGATTCCTCCCAGCTGTGTTGCCCTCCTGTCTCTCATCCCCTGATTACTGGTGTGTGTATTTAAGCCCTGTGTGTTCTCCTGCCTGTTGCCGGTTCGTCTGTGTAACTCTGTGTCAGTCTGTGTAACTCTGTGTCAGTCTGTTACCCTGTGTTCCACGGTGTCCTGTTCCTCTCTGCTATTCATCATCCGTTGTCATATGCTCCCAGGTCTGTTATTTTAGTTCTCCCAGCTTAGGTGTCTTTAGTTGTTTGTTATGCCCCACTGTTTGTTTGCCACTACACCTCTGTAAATAAAACCACCGGTATCTCATCCACTGCCTGCATCTTGGGTCCTCCTTCTATATCCACACGGCTCGCCTCGGCAGCCGTGACAATCTGGTGTAAACTGTATAGAAATCATACATATATACAAACGAGACAGTGTACATCACTGTCACAACAGTGTTTGTGAAGCAGTATGTTTAAGATACATTGACAGTCTCATGACGACATGATTCAGATATAAGACGCAAATCAAGTCAATCAGACGAATGTAACATTTGTGTTAAATACTTTTGAATTTCACCCAAAACACCCTTTTTTTTAAATTAAATATGTCATTTTGCATCTCACTCTCCTACCTGTGAGATCTGAGTCTGTGTGCGTTCGTGTGTGTGCGCGCTGCGTGGTGACGTACGCGCGTGCATGTGTGCCCCGGTCACAGCTCGCTTCAGCAGCAGAGTGAAGCTGACCCCCCACCCACTTGAAACGTAAAGGCAAATAGGCAGAGCGGTTAGTGCTACGTTTGTGCAGATTTGTGCAGGTAAAATTAGCGTTTGTGCTGCTACGGTTTCCGAGATATTAAACTTTATTTTATAGGTCATTCAAAGGTCACCATCCCCCCAGACTGCTCCAAAACGGGCCAAAGTGGTCTACTTTTTTAGTGCTACGTTTGTGCTGATTTGTGCAGGTAAAATTAGCGTTTGTGCTGCTACAGTATCTGAGATATTAAAAGTTATATTTTTTGCTGATGACATCACCATCCCCCCAGACTGCTCCAAAACAAACCGAAATGGTCTACTTTTTAAGTGCCACGTTTGTGCTGATTTGTGCAGGTAAAATTAGAGTTTGTGCTGCTATGATTTGAGATATCCTGTTATGGTTTACTGCTGAAAAATGTCTTTATCAAATGACCTTTCACTTTGTGTGTTCACTTGTTCAATAAAGTTCTGTTAAAAAAAACCCTCTTGTTGTATTTAATCAGCTAAATTTGTAATGAGTGTATTTTTTTTTACTTCAATTTCTTTACTTCAATCACTTTTTGTTCATAAAACCACGATGCAAATGCTTGAGTATTTATTTTTTTTTAGAGTGGATTAAAAAAACTTTATTGAAAACTACATTTGAACATTTTACACTCCCATGAACACTTTTTGAGAAACGAACAAGCTAGCAGTCTTTTGCATCAAATACACATTTTCTGGCAGAAAAAACTATTATTTGGCATTACTGTGTCTGAAGGATTCTTAGAACAGCGTTCATCTGATTTCTGAACAAGGTAAGCTTACATTTAAAATACTGAGGTTTTAGTTACTGAGTTAATACATGATATAGCTAACTGTCTGGATCAAAATGATTTTTTTCCAATGTTAAACATTTTCAAAAATGTCCAAGAAAAAAGTTTCTAAAGCACTTTAAAACATGTAGCACACTGGACTAAAGTGCTGTACAGTACACAAATTCAATAGCTCCATCTTAAAAACAATAATTCCACAAAATATGAAAGTGTAGATTGGTGGAGAACTTGGGGGAGGGGTTGCTCCTGGCTGTGTATATAGTTCAGAAATCACATTTTGCTCCATCATAATCATAGTGTGGTTTTTTTTTTAGATGCCTCGAAAGCCATCTGTAGACAAGGTTTCCATTTTTGCAGTTCTTTGCAATTCAAAAGAGGCCATAGTCCAAAATGGCAAAATAGCCACTCCAGCTGCATCAGTCTGGAAAGAGCTGAGTCAGCAGCTAGAAGACAAGATGTCAGCAAAGGCCCTGTACACTTTTGTGAAGCTAAATAGACACAACATCTGGTCAGCTTTGGAAATCAGTGATCAGGAAAGTAATAATGAAGGAGAGTTAGATTCACATTGCATTTCTCCTGGACAAGAAAACTGTCAAGCTTTTGAACTAGAAGTCCCTTTTGAGGACTGGGTTAAATTTATTCCTGAAAAGGTTGAATACAATGACAAGTTTTCTCCTACCCAAAAAAGGGAATACACAATTTTGAAACCTGGCACTTGGACTCATATCATCAACGATCTTATATGGAAGAAGATCAAAAATACATGTACACTTGTGTTCCGTAGAGCAAAGGTCCATCCAACTGTCAACAATAATTATCTGGACATCAGAGGCGACTGTAAGGAGTGTCATGGCCAGTTAGAAATGTCATGTGACAGACAGCCAGCAATTAATAGTCCAATGGTGCTCCAGTGTTTCATGAGAAATACAGATTTCTCCCTGCACACTGGCCACTCCAAGCGGTTCATGTCTGGAAACCTGCGTGAACAGATCGCTAAAGAGCTGTGTGAGGGCAGAATGGAACCGGCTGTATGGAGGTCAGCGAGGGCAGCAGATCTGATGGATGTTGGAGATCCTGAGCCAAGCCACCTTCCAAATTTGGCCACTCTGCGAAAAGCCAAACAAGAGAGAAAAGAATTGGAATTAGGAGATAAGGACCCCATTGCATCTCTGCAATTGTTAAAATATAGTGTTCCTCACAGTGGTAGCATCCGAGATATTGGACTGGACAAGTTTTTCTGTCACTACTGGAGTCAAACACAGATGCATGTTTATAAGATATTGTCAAAAAATTCTCCCCCAACTGTGTGTTTTGATGCAACCGGTTCAGTTGTGAAAAAACTGCTGAGACCAAATGGCAAATCTGGCCATATCTTCCTTTATTAAGGTATTCTGAAAGAAAACAATTGCCCCAGTGTCCCAGTGGTGCAAATGCAGTCAGAGAAACATGATGTTAATGCCATCGCAAACTGGTTGACAGAATGGATTCGTGCAGGTGCACCTGTGCCAAAGGAAGCTGTGAGTGACTTTTCTCTGGCAATTCTGGGAGCTCTGGTCAAGGCTTTCACTCCTCATCCTGATCTGAAGTCCTACCTTAATGAATGCTTTCATGTCCTTCTTGGAACCCAGTCTGCCAAACTCTCCCCTTGTTATATCAGGGTTGATGTTGCGCACTGCATCAAGATGATATGCCAGTGGGATTGCCTGAAGAAGAAAACACATCGTGTTAAAGATTTCTTTGTCAGGTCATTAGCAAAACTTCTTCAGTCTCAATGTTTGGACCATGCAAAACAGCTCCTACATGCTATCACTGTTGTGGCCCTCAGTGAGGCAGAAGGTGATGACAGTTCTGGAGCACCTCTTCCTTCAGAAAGGTGCAAGAAATACTTGAAAGCCCAAATTGCTCAAGACTCCATCATCATTCCAGATGAACAGACGGAGGAAAGTGAGAGAGTGGATTCAGTGGATGAGATCCAGACTGACCTACGACAGTGGGTAACAGAAATATGTCAGGAGAGCAGGTCACTTGCTGCAGCAAACGGGGATAGAGATAATATTCACTTTCTCCCTGAGATTATTCCTCATATAATAAGACTGGCAAGTTACTTGCCACTCTGGACAGGAATAATGGTCCCTCTCTTCCAAAGCACCAGCATCACAGCAAGTTCAGCCACTGTTGAAGCTGATTTCAAAAACATAAAACATGGCCTTTTCAAACATGACAACTTGCCTCTTCGAGTCGATCGCTTCATTGCTCGTCATCTTTCCTTCATCGAGGGAAATATGCGGATTTGTTCTGCAAAAGAAAAGTCCAAAGATGAGGCAACAGTGGGATCACTGAAAGTCGCAGATGCCAATTCTGGATCCATGACGACTCACAATGCAGAAGACAAAATAAAAATGGATGCTCACCCATTTGTGGGATCTGATGCTACCACAAACATTCTTCCGGCTGATGGGGATGCAGTTGAGAACTGGAGGGGCCTAGCTGTTCCACCCAAAAAAAGGAAGAGGACTTCCTACCTCTCTTCATGTACCGAATGGCTCCATGCAGATGAAACTTTTGGGGCCAAAAGAGTGAAAGTGGGATTATTAAAAAATGGAAACCTCCATAAGCCTATTAGATTAGGGGAATCGACAATCTCTGTGCTCAATACCTGTGCATTTGATGCATTTTTTCAGTGCTTATGTTGTGCCTTCTGTGACAGCTGCACATTTCAAAATGCTGTTCTGAAAGACAGTGAAAACCCAGTCCTGCAGCTGGTGAAAGCCATTGCCACAGATAGTGTGACCCAACAAACCTACAGAAGGAGAGCAGAGCTGCTTAGTGTAATGTTTGAAGCTGTCTCGTTGAGGTCTGCTGCGATCCAAATTGATGCTCAGTGCAATATCTCCGCTGTAATTGCTAAGACAATGAGGAACATCTCAAGTGTTTATTTTACCAAACACTGCTCTTCACAGCACTGCTACCTCAGCAAAGGGATGACAAGGGAAGTGCCATTTGTTTCTCCTGCCATCTCTGTCCTCAAAGAGTCTGGTATGGCTCATCTTGGCACGGCTGTGGAAGCAGGACTTGGCCTACCTGAGTCTACCTGCCTCAGGCCACTCTCCAATCCAGCTCTGTGTCCATCAGAATTCAAAACAGAAGACAGCACCACAGGAAATGAGCTCTGTGCAGGGACAGTTACTCACAGCTACAACATTGGAGATATCGTGTGGATTGATAGTGACCTTGCAAACCATACAGAATTTCCACTGAATGAATTTCCCTCCAACCTGGTTCTCCAAGGAAAGTCGTTCACTTTGAGGGCATTAATTGCTTTCCATGGAAAGATGACCAGTGATGGTTTGGGGCATTACACTGCATACTGCAGGAGAGCTCCATGTGTGTGGGAGTGCTATGTTGACCTGGGAAATGGAGTGACAGGAGCATCTGAAAAGAAAAAAATACAACCCCATGCTGTGTGTGATCAGGAGATATTTTATTTTGTATTCTCACAATCAGTTATCATTGATTAATCATTTACCATTGTTGAATCTGTTGACAGTATAATCTTTTAATTACATCTGTGTTACTTTGAGCAAATATTAATGCACACTGACTGTTTATATAAAGTTGTTGCACGTTAGAGCAGTGCAGTCACACCATACAGACCCACTAGTCCTGTTGGGCCCTGGCAGGGCTGCGTGGAGTTCTGCACGTACGCTGGCCTCTACTTACATGCACGCACTTATGTAACACACGCACGTTCACCTACACACTTAGTAATAATAGGAGGGTCATCTGAGGACAGTTTTTCTGATAAATACACTTTCACAAAATGCACAATGTAATACACACTTGTTTTTCTCTTAAGAGTAGCAGTTGATGTCTATATAAGGGAAAACTTTGGGATAGGCGGGGAATTGTTATCATTTGAGATCATTTCCAGTAAAGATCCAACTGTGATGTCATAAAGGCAATATAAGGAGACTGATGCTTCAGTTGACGAGAGGATTCGATTGCAAATTGTCTTTTCCCACACTAAGTGCACAAAGTGTGTAATAAAGATCACTATTTTTGACACCTACTTCGACTTGGGCTTGCTTTCTTCTCTTCCCTAACTCGAACGAACCTTAACAATTCCTGGTGCCGAAATCGCCGGGTGGGGAGGAGTTGCAACCTGCAGCTCGTCGTGGAAGGTGACAAAGGGGGCGAAGGCCAGCAGCCTATCTGAGTGACGCCAGGCGACATAAGAAAAGGTGAGTGCCACCTGTTGATTTTTATCCAAAGGCGCTATATTGGAAGTTAAAACTAAATTTAATTAAATAATATTCACTCAGTCTGGGCTTCTGGCGTTGGTCCATAGTGATCTTGACTAATTAGTTTTAAAATAGGGCATAGTAGTCTGACTAAATTCATTGTTGTTCATTTTGGGGGTGAATTTTGAGTTAAGAAGTTATGTGTTTAAGTTAATACGGTTTAAGGTGTGTGGAAACAAATAAATACGGTTTAAGAGGTTAACTGTGGGTTGACTGGGAATGCCAGCCAGTCAATCGGTAGTGTAGGGATAATTTGGTTTTAATAGGGTAGCAGAGACGGTCTCGGGCTTCAGATAATTAAACGGGGGGGCTGAGAGCTCACCGTGAGGCTTTTAAAAACAGGTAAATTCGTTTAGGACTGAGAAGCTAGGTTCTCTATGAATGCAGTTGTTCAGCGTTTTGGCAGACGCCACATGCAACGGACGCGTTGTTATGTTTAAGCTCGGTTGGCCTACCGGGGAATCTTGGGACACCCTTAATGGCCAGGTAATCTATGAGTGATTGCCTTCTACTGCATTGATTGATTAAGAAGGTTAGACCTGGCTGCATCCTATCTAAACGTTGGGCACACTGAGCTTTAAGTAAAGCCAAAAGCGTGAACTGTGATGTGTCACGTGGCTGGTGGAGCTCCGTGTTTTCCTGGCGGGGAAGTAGTTTTAAAAGTAATTAGAATTTAGTAATTTGACCGTTTTTCAAGGCGGCGTACTTGAGACGGGTAATTGATCAGCAAGAGCTAGGCTCTGGGCTGAAAGATGCTTTTAAATTAGTCAAAAATTTAGCAACACCAGCAGAGAAATAGAGAAGTGAGATAAAGTTGTTCTGGCATATGGTGTTTTCTTAGGAATTCGAGCGCTATCGGGAGGGCGTTCCCGAGGTGTGTATTGACCAGCAAGGCTAGGCCTGGGCTATAGGTGCTTTTAAAATAGTCAAAAAAGTTAGGAGTAACCTCTTCTGGGATATGACGTCTATTTATATTGTATATAAATTACTCGTGTGTCTGTGCATTTAAAAGTGTAAATTGTATAAACTGTCTTGTGTTGTTGAATTTTTTCTGTGTGGATTCAGAGTGTGAAAAAACGAAAACGCCTTTCTCTTCTCTCGCTCTCAGAGAACAGAGAGTGTGTGTGTGTATCTCTCCTTAAGGAGAAGGGAGGGGTAGTGTGGTGCTGCGCAGTAGCGGGCACACGCGCGCGAGTACGAGCGGAGTGTGTGTGTGTACAGCTGCGGCCCTATTTCTCCCTTTCTGCCATTCTGAGCTTCTTTTCGTTAGGTGAAGGGGGGTCTCAGAAGTATGGTTGAAAGATTTCAGTATATTAAATAAATTAAACCTTGTAGTCTTGTGTTGGTGATTTCCTAATGTGATTATGGTTTAATAGAATTCCATGAGTAATGATCCCTTGTGTAAAACTCCAGTAAGGTAGGAGTGCGGGGATAAATATCTTGACAAAATTTGAGAACTTTGGGTGATTGTTGGGAGATTTTTAGTTGGGTCGTATTTCTTTCTCTACCTGGAGAAGGCAGAGATCTGTGCTCTATTTGATGTTGTGTAAATAAAGCTTTTAAAAGTTGGTTGAGTCTCTCGTATAAGGAGGGAAAACGGTGCATGGTAGATTGTTTGGATTATTCTTGTATGTGAAAACTTTGTAGTTGTTAGGGAAGTGAATGTGAGAGTGAATTTTCGCTGGCTTTGCGTGCTTAAAACTGTTATATTAGACGTTTGTCAAGCTTTGAGCTTGAAAGGAGGATTAGAGAGTGTGTGTGTGTGTGTGTCTGTGGGCGGTCTCTCTCTCTCAGGCTGGAGCCTAGCGGAAGTTCGGCTTGACCAGCTTGTGAGATTCTGACTGCCGAAAGGAAAATACAACGAGGCAACCCCTAGGGGAGGAGCCTAAGACCGGCCATTTTGGTAAGGTAAGTGAGGTCAAAAAGCAAAATGGCTGAAGAGGAAAAGGCGACCCCTGGTGGGGGAAAGAGATACAAGCCACTGAAGGAGCAAATACAGGAATTGAAGAAAGCCATTAAAATGACTGAAGGGACGTCTTCAAAAGAGATTGCTCGTCAGTGTCAGGATTTAGAAAAAGAAGTGAAGGAATTATGTGAAAATCAACAGAAGACATTGGAGGACAGAATCCCTCTGCACTCCCTCTTTCAACGACAAGGGGAGAAATGTGAAGAGAGAATCAAGGAGCTTGAAGAGGAATCTTTAGGACGTTTCCAGGGGAGAAAAATAAAGGCTGAAAAGAAACTTATGATGGAAAAACAAAGTAAGTATTGTAAGCTTATGATTATCTCCCAAGGTGTTTCCCACTGGATGCAAGAGGAAGTGAACGACATCCAGCCAGCCTTAAAAAAGGAAGCTGAGGCTGAGGGAAAGCTATATCCCAGCCTGAAGGACTTCCTGAGTGGCCCACCCCCACCTTATATTTGTCCAGTGGTGGCCCTGGAGGGTGGTACTATGTGGGGGCCGGAAGGAAAAACAGGAAAAGTGACAGGTGGAATTGTCAACTTACAGGAGAATCCTCCACCATCGACATCTGCTCCAGCCACAGTGGAGGCAGACACAGGAGTAGTGCAGCCACAATCAGGGGTACCTGCACAGAAAGCGATGCAGTCTCAATCAGCGGCAGCTGCATCAGAGGTAAGTCAGCCTCACCCAGTTGCTGGGACATCACAAGGAATTACTACACGGGGGTTGATCTTGATTCCTCCCTCTCTTTTTAGCCCAGATAGAGCTACAGAAGAAGCTCAACCTGTGGCGTCTACAAGTACCGGACAGGTGACATTGCAACAGCCCAGCCAGGAAAATCCATCCCAGGAGGTCTGGACTTCAGAGGAAGACTCACCTTCAATGCAGTATCAGAAGGCGCCATCAAAGGCGACCCGAAAAACTAATCAGAGGTCAACGGTTGATGATTCTGAGAAGGAACAGTGGCAAGGCCACGTTTTCGGAAAAGAATCTGACAATCGGGAGGCCGTGATACAGCTGGAACGCCTCTTGAGAAAATTGGAGGAGGAAGGCGTAGCAACACCACGTAGCGTGGCACAAACACTTTATGCCTTGGAAAAGGACTTGGCGGGCTCAGTAGAAAGCAACACACGAAAATCCAGAGAAGTGTCAAACCTGCAAAGGGGAGAATTTGCCCCAAAGTTTCAGACTCCCACAGGAGGGACGACCCTTCGCTCTGGGAGGGTTCTGGAGGAACCAAGAGATAAAAGACCGTCCATCTTTGAGAAGAACCAGAGGAAGACTGTTGCATTGCCAACTGAAGAAGGGCAGGGTGACACAGAGGAGGAATTATCCCTCACAATGCCTTTATTGAAGGGAGGAAGGGGTGAACCAGTCTACCACCCCTACAATATCAGAGATCTTGAGGCTCTGGTGAAGCAGCTGCCCCCAATCACGGAGGGAGGAGCCGCTTGGTTGAGGAGACTAGGAAGTCTTACAGAAGGAGAGGAATTGGCTCTGGGAGATTTCCGAGCTATCGGTGGGAGGACCTTCAGAGGAGGAGGCCTCGCAGATGTAGAAGAGATAGCAAGAACTGTATGCCAACCAAACGACGTCCCCTATGCAAGGGTGCGAAATGCTCTCTCTGACGCAGTGCGTGAGAAGTATCCGACTCATAACATGGGCACTACACCTAGGATTGTTTGGACCCCAGAACATTCCCCTAGAGAGTTTATGGAGCATGCAAAAGAACAGTGGATTCTTCAAACTGGTGAACATCCTGGGCAGAATGGTGAACCAAGGGCGTGGTTCCGATCTGCAGTATTAGCAGGTCTCCCAGAACGAGTAAGAACAGATTTACAAAAGAATCCTGATTTTGCGGTGGCGGATTCAGCAAAATGGGAGAGGCACATTATACATCGACTTGAGCTGGAGAAAGACGAGGTGAACAAGAAAAAACAGGAGCTGGAGGAGGCGCAAGGGCAGTTAGTGAAATTGAAATTGGCAGAGGCGAGAGAAAAACTAAACGAAAAGAAAAAGGAAACCAAAGATGGACCTAAGAAGATGCTGGTGGCGCAGCCACGGGGCGATCCGGGGCCTGGTTGGCCAGATTTGAATCCGGTTCTGTACCCTGATGACCGATGGCCCGCCAATGAATTCCCAAGGCAAGGAAGACCCGCGGGGAATTGGGGGACTACTAGGTCGCTGAGGGGACGTGGTGGATCCCAAAGGGGAGGTGGACCAAGGGGCCGTGGTCTGGGGGGACCTATGCTGGACCCGAATGTATGCCTAAGGTGTGGAGGACGAGGACATTGGATTCGTGATTGTCCTACACCACGACAGCAAGAAGCAGGTTATCCATCATCACCCCAGGCACAGGGAACTTTTCGAGGCAGAGTGGGCCAGACAAGGGGACATCAAGCTCCAAACCCAGGCATGGCGCCAGCGGCTCAGTATCCCCTGGGCTACTGGGGCGGAGAGGAGGAGCTGTACTGACGGGACCCACAGAGACCAGACAACATGGGAGTGGCAGATCCTATGTTGTCAATGAGTGTGGAAGGAGATGAAATGACCTTCCTTGTGGACACTGGGGCTACCTATTCAACACTGAAACAAAAACCAAACAGTGCCACACTTTCCAACCATGTGGTCAGTGTTGTTGGGTTTTCTGGGGTACCAATGACGCTGCCAACAACCAATCCAGCCCTGACGGTGCTGGGAAAACAGACATTGAAGCACAGCTATGTGGTGTCTCCCCATGTGCCTGTGAACTTGATGGGCAGGGATCTGCTCATTAAACTGGGGGCCACCATCATGTGTTCAGCTGATGGACTAACAGTTACACTTCCAGGAGGAAAAGAGTTTCCGTGCCTGGGGACATTTTCAAAGAACCAGTACTTGCTGAAAGACTGTGAACAAACGACCGCTGACATCTATTGGGGTCGTGTGGTGGAAGAAGGCATACTAAGACAATATCAGTTGTGGAAACCTTGGATTATGGCCTTGGCAGTCTTCTCTTCCCCCAGGGATCCGTTCCATGTCACCCTCTATTATGATAGAAATGATGATGAAATTTACAGGGACCTGTTCCAGTCTGACCTTGAAGGCCAGACTTGGAATGTGTGTTCTCAAAACATCTATGTCGGTCCGGAGGGCGTCGCGGCAGCAGTAAAATTAACCGACGAACAACGGCCTTGGTTCAAAATGGGACCTGATTCAGTGCCCCATATAACATTGGCGGTCCATGGGAGTCATCAGGCGAAGGAGCTGGGGACGATGGTCAAAAGAGCCCTCGAGGAACCTGGCTGGCAAGCTACTCAGATTCCAGACGTTTGGTACTCGCCAAAATGCAAAATTTATCGTATCACTTGTCAATCAGAGGACACAGTGATGTTGGAGCATCAACAAATCTCAAGAATTCATGGGAGAGAAAGAACAGACCATGCGGATGCAGTTGCCGCACTTGCGACTCTTCCTGACATCTTGTGGTCAGCAGGGCCTACGGATGTGGGCCAGGCCACGTGTTCGCCTGTTTTGTTCCAGCTGAAGTCTGAAACGCCAATTTGGAAACCACAGTATAGGCAAAAGAGAGAAGCAGAGGAGGGAATTGCAGAAACCATTGAGGGGCTATTGAAAGTAGGGGTGCTTGAGCCCTCTCAATCCTACTGGAATACTCCTATTTTGCCAGTAGAGAAGCATGGGACAGGAAAGTACAGAATGGCACATGACTTAAGAGCCATCAATGCCATTCTACGTACTGACACGGTGCCAGTCCCAAACCCATACACAGCCTTGACGGCATTAACACCAGACCAGAAGTGGTTTACATGTATTGATTTAGCGAATGCATTTTTCTGTCTCCCATTGCATGAGTCTCTGAGGGACATTTTTCATTCACATATGGGGGACAACAGTACAGATACACAAGGTTGCCACAAGGGTTTGCACTTTCCCCTGGCATTTTCAACCAAGTGTTGAAAGAAGCTTTATCGCCATGCCATCTCCCAGAGGGGTGTTCACTAGTGCAATATGTTGATGATTTGCTCATTGCAGCTCCGTCTGCTTCGGCATGCACGGCAGCTTCACTTACCATACTGAAGAGACTCGCTGAGTGCGGTTTCAAGGTCAGTAAAGAAAAGTTGCAGTTGGTCCGACCAGAAGTAACATTTCTGGGCCATGTCATTGCTCACAAATCAGTGGGTCTGCTAAACACTCATCGTGATCAGATTTTGACACATCCAAGACCGCGTACGGTTAAGGAGTTGCTCTCATTCTTGGGGTTAACAGGATACAGCCGGCACTTCATTCCAAATTATGCAGGCAAAACAGCCCTGTTGAGGGATTTGGTAAAAACGGCAGGTGTCAGAAATCTTAAGGCTGAACTGCCATGGACATCGGCCACTGAGTCGGCATTTATTGCATTAAAACAGGACTTATCCAGATCGGCTGATCTTGCTATCCCTAATTACGAACAACCCTTCTATCTTGATGTTTCTGAAACACACGGGATAGCTAATGGGGTGTTGTTTCAGAAAAAAGGGGGAGGAAGAGATGTACTTATGTACGTCAGCATTAGGCTGAATTCATTAGAGACAAGGCACCCGAGATGCACTCAGCATGCCATTGGGGTGTCAAAAATTATACAAAAGACAACACATATAGTGAGGGATCATCCGTTGAAGGTGCTGACCACCCACAGTGTGGTGGCATATGTTAACTCACAAGCCTTCACCATGACACCTCTTACACAACAGAGAGTGTGTAGAGTTTTAGATGCTCCTAACTTGACCTTCACACATGAAGGAATTAACATGGCAGATTTAATGGAGTCAGGAGGAGAACCTCATGACTGCGCAAAGAGAGCTGAAGTGGACGAGAAGATAAGAGAAGACTTGAAAGCAGAACCTCTGACAGGAGCTGAAGATTGGTTCACTGATGGATGCTGCTACAGGGATGATGAAGGATTAAAAGCAGGCTACGCGGTAGTTTGCAGAAAAGGGGCTGCATTTGAAGTGAAGGAGGCTGGAAGACTTGAAGGGCAGCAGTCAGCCCAAAGAGCAGAAGTAATTGCTCTAAGTCGAGCTTTGAGACTTGCAAAAGGAAAAAGAGTCAACATTTACACGGACTCAGCTTATGCTTTTGGAGCAGCTCATGTGGAGCTGGCCCAATGGAGAAGAGCAGGATTCAGGACAGCAGATAACGCACCAATCTGCCACAAAAAGGAAATGGAGGAACTTGAGCAGGCCTTGGGAGATCCAGAGGAGGTGAGCATCATAAAATGCAAAGGCCACTCCTCAGGGACCGGCCTGATGGCCAGAGGAAATCAGGAAGCCGATCGAGCTGCAAAAGAGGCAGCTGGTTATAAAGCATCACGACAGATGGTACAAATAACGGTGGAAGAAGAATCAGGAGTTAACATGCTAGAGGAGGCCAGGAAGGCCCAAGGGGAGGCTGCCCCAGAAGAGAAGGGGATCTGGAAGAGTCGAGGAGCCTGGGAAGAAGGAGGTCTCTGGCGAGGACCTGACGGTCGACCAGTGTTGACAGCCAACTTGGCAAAACAGAAGATTGCCGAAGTGCACGGCCTTGGACATGTAGGTGTCGCCCAGATGGGGAGACATCTGTGCCATTGGTGGCATCCCTTTTTAAAGGATATGATCAAGGAAAAGGCTAGGACATGTCTGATCTGTGGGAAGCACAATCCGAAGCCAGTGATTAAACCAGAGGCAGGTAAGTTCCCCATTCCAGAAAGACCAGGTGAAGAGATTGTCATTGACTTCACTGACATGATTGATCCAGGTCCAGGAGGAGTTCGATATCTACTGGTAAGTGTAGATGCTTTGACGGGTTGGCCTGAGGCATGGCCTACCAAGAGGGAGGATGCAAAAAGTGTGATTAAGTGTTTAATCAATCATTACATCCCCCGGCATGGTTTCCCTAAGCGGATTAGGTCCGACAATGGGACTCATTTCAAAAACAAAGATTTGGCAGAGGTAGAACAGAAGCTGGGGTTACAACATAGATTTGGCACGGTATATCACCCCCAGTCGCAGGGAAAGGTAGAAAGAATGAATCTAAACCTGAAGAATAAAATTGCTAAGATTTCAGCTCACACGGGGCTAAATTGGGTAGCGGCCCTGCCAGTTGCATTGATGATAATAAGATGTTGTGTTAATCAATCCACAGGTTTCACACCATATGAGCTGTTGACTGGACGACAGTTTCCAGGTCCTTGGACAACAGTTCCGGCGGAAGAAAGTGTAAAAAGTAATAGAAAACATATTGAATGTTGGAAAGAATTAAAAGCTCTTGTGTCTAGTTTCACACAACAGGTTGGAGAAGGGGTGAAAGCGGAGGACAGGTCCATCCCCGATGCCAAGGCGGTGTGGCTGAAGGTCATTAAGCGAAAGTGGAGAGACCCGAGGTGGACCGGACCTTTCGAAGTAACTGCCCGAACCACCAGTGCTGTCCGTCTAAAGGGGAAAGGGGAGACCTGGTTCCATTGGTCTCAGTGTGCAGTCGCGGACGAGAGTTTGCTGGAGCTAGCCTCCACCCAATCGACGCAGGGGGGAACATAGAGCCAGAATAATACTCGTTCCACCTGTGCTACGGTCCTCCTCAGTAGTCTAACCTGAGTGAGGCGAAGAAAGAAGAGGAGCGTCACGCGCCAAGGAGGAATCCATTACAGGCTCTTAAATAGGCTAGGGCTCTAGTCTAAAGTATTTGATAGTTTGAAGGAATCGTAATAGTTTTGTAGGTTACTTGCATATTTTTATACTCATAACCTTATACTCTTTTTGTAACTTTATCTTTTTAGTATAGAGTAAAAGTAAACGAGCCTGGGAACAGTCATCATGAAATTGTGGGAAAATTGGAAAATAACGGGGGTGTTGGGGTTAATAAGTGTTATAACGTGTTTCTTTGTTTTTTGGCAGACAGGTGAATTGCCCAGACACAGAGGTCTATCCGCTCCTGAGCCCGAACCGATCAAATCGTCGAAAAAAGTCAAGCGTGCGGTTGGTTCAGGTGGGGATGATGGGTGTCTCAAAGCCAGTGGCGGAGTCGAGTTTGGGTATGTTAATGGATCTACAACAGCGTTCACATTCGATTTGTGTGAGGTAATTAAATGCTCGGGTGACGGGAATAGCTGGAGAACATATAATGTGTGGGTTTGTTATCATCCAATGATGTGTTACCCTAAGTCGGTGTGGGGCCCATCATGGGATAGTGACATCTACACCTATGTAACGGATCAGTGGTGTTCTTGGCAGGATGTGGTCGCGTGGACAGGAGTAGGATGGCAGCCAACGGTGCCACCGGCCCTTGAAGGAATAGCTATTCAGAGAGATTATTCTGTTACAAATAACCCTATTACTCTTTCCCTAGGACCATGGAGTGAACTCCCTGAACCTGGGTTTGATGGAGGTGCGTTTTATTTAGTAGTAGGGGTAGATAAAGTAGGGACAGATCCATTCGGGTTAATTCGGGTGAATTTATTTAATCCCAGGTCTAAACCGCTGGGAAATGACTCGGCACTGAATCTTACGGTGCAAACAGATCCCGTAGAGACAGTTACTTACAAGGATCCAGAAGAAAAATGGTTTGTTGCCACTGATTATACTAGGTTAAAACCTCAGGAGTTGATAGAGCGTGCCACAGGTTTTGGGGATAGGAATCTTTGGTTAGATTGGGTGGCTCAAAATGCTAAGGAGCAGAAAGTGGTTGATTGTGTTGCTTGTGCTACCGCTCGACCACATTTGTTTACTGAACCCGCTCCTCTGTATCCAGAGGATGAGTGGGGATATAATTGCATGTTGAGATTAACTAGAGAGGCGGTGGACACAGGTAACTGCACCACTTTGTCAGGTTTATATCCGCCAATTGATAAACGCACACAACCAGGTTCATTCACACCAAAACGAGATAATTATACATGTTTTGAGTTTTCTACAGACAGAGTGAGATTTAGGCTAGGAAGGATTAATCCAAGCTGGTGCCAGAGGACAATCACAGGTAGGACTACCAATGATGTAAGTGACCCAAGCACAATTATAGGCACCTGGGCGAGAGGTGGACTATATTATTATTGTGGGGAGTACACCCTTTTGGTGCAGGTTCCCTTGGGGAGTGTGGGAACGTGTGCTCTGGTGCGCCTAGCTGCACCTTTGATGCTCATAGGCAGTAGGCTAGAGACAATTCCACAGCAAGGTGCGGATGTGTCTACAGCCAGACGGAGGAGAGCCACAGGAGCTATCCACAAGTATGATCCAAGACGGGACTCGCCAACCTGGATAGACTCAATAGGAGTTCCCCGAGGAGTTCCAGATGAGTATAAGTTAGTTGATCAGATAGCGGCCGGGTTTGAAAGTGTGTTTCTGTGGGTGACTCCAAATAAAAATGTTGATCGCATTAATTATGTTCATTATAATGTGTTGAGACTCTCTAATCTCACCAGGGACGCGGTGGAAGGTCTTGCAGAACAATTAGGTCCGACGTCGTTAATGGGAATCCAAAATCGCATGGCGCTGGACATGTTATTGGCCGAGAAGGGAGGCGTGTGCGCGATGTTCGGAGATTTATGTTGCACCTTTATTCCCAACAATACAGCTCCGGACGGAACAGTCACGCGGGCGCTGGAAAATTTGAAAACGTTATCTAGAACCATGCATGAGCAATCAGGCGTGAACTCAAGGCTGGGAGACTGGTTCACATCTGTTTTTGGGCAATATAAGGGATTGTTTATGTCTGCCATGTTTTCTCTTCTAGTTTTTCTAGGTTTGTTGCTGATCGGGTGTTGTCTCATTCCTCTGGTGAGGCAGGTGTTGGGTAATCTGGTGAGCAGGGCCATAGCTTCTGGTTCAGCTGGGTCAGCTGGTCCGGAACATATGATGCCGTTGCGAGAAGCCGCCTGGACGGAGGAGTGACACAATATCTCTAAATGTTGGCCTTTTTTCAAAAGGCCAAAGAGGAGGAGTGTGATCAGGAGATATTTTATTTTGTATTCTCACAATCAGTTATCATTGATTAATCATTTACCATTGTTGAATCTGTTGACAGTATAATCTTTTAATTACATCTGTGTTACTTTGAGCAAATATTAATGCACACTGACTGTTTATATAAAGTTGTTGCACGTTAGAGCAGTGCAGTCACACCATACAGACCCACTAGTCCTGTTGGGCCCTGGCAGGGCTGCGTGGAGTTCTGCACGTACGCTGGCCTCTACTTACATGCACGCACTTATGTAACACACGCACGTTCACCTACACACTTAGTAATAATAGGAGGGTCATCTGAGGACAGTTTTTCTGATAAATACACTTTCACAAAATGCACAATGTAATACACACTTGTTTTTCTCTTAAGAGTAGCAGTTGATGTCTATATAAGGGAAAACTTTGGGATAGGCGGGGAATTGTTATCATTTGAGATCATTTCCAGTAAAGATCCAACTGTGATGTCATAAAGGCAATATAAGGAGACTGATGCTTCAGTTGACGAGAGGATTCGATTGCAAATTGTCTTTTCCCACACTAAGTGCACAAAGTGTGTAATAAAGATCACTATTTTTGACACCTACTTCGACTTGGGCTTGCTTTCTTCTCTTCCCTAACTCGAACGAACCTTAACATGTGTTATACACAGTATATTGAGTGCTGCCTGCATTTTTCTGTTTTATTTCGTTCATTACAGTTACATGTGTTCAAATGGCTAGTGTGTGTTATCAGTAAGTTCAGTTTTGCACATAAAGTTAAAGTTCTAAATTAAAAATATTTTAACACTCTTTTCTTTGTCAGTCTGATGTATATTTGCTTTTACACACCAAGTCACCTTCACCCATAGCCTTGAAAGTAACTGTTCCATTTTTCTGTCAATAATTTTCCAGTATTTCTTTTGTGTTTACCTGGTGGCTTAAGTCAGGGGTCAGCATCCTTTTCATTTCAAAGGGCCCCTTTTCCCCCTGCTGCTACAAAACCTGTCTAGAGCCTAAAAAAAAGAAAGAGCCTATAAATATCTAGAAAATGAGTTGTTGTATCGTGTAAGCTATGGAAATGTAAATAAAAATATTTATTTTTAGATTTGATAAGACAATGAATCATCAAAGCTTTATAACGGAAAAAAGTATTTGTTAAAATGAAGCCAGCTACGTGAGTCCTTTCCATAATAATTGAAAATTAGGAAAGATGGGCAACCAACTTGAAAATTACAGTAAACAGATTTGAACCTAAGAAACATTAAATCACTTTTAAAAGCAGTGGAGGGGCCGGAGAGCCACATGTTGCTTTAGAGCCGCAAGTTGAAGATCCCTCGCCTAAGTGCTGTGGAATATTCCGTTTTCTACACGTAGGTAACTGTTGTGAATTTTAGCACTACGGTTAGCATTTACAGGATATTGTTTTGTAGGAATATTATACAGGAGAACTGTTACTCAATAAGGCCCATTTACTAGTTGTTTTTCTCTTTCTCTCTGACCCAAGAATTGATGTGTAAGAATCACAGGCTGGTACCCCAAGGTCAAAAATACCACAGAGACGAGACCACTTCCTTACTCCCATCCTCCCTTCCTTATCTTTTAGAAAAGAGCTTGTTAAAGGCCAGGTGGTTTGTTTCAGAATTCACTAATGAAAGAACTCTGTATTCTATGTCTAGGAGTGTATTTTGCTGGGATGATCATAAATTGTTGCTGAACTGATAAACTACACAAAGGATCCTTCTTTGCTCAGAAGGCAGGAAGACGTTTCCTTATTTGGTCTGTACCGGTTTGAACTGAGAACCTGCTGACACACGAACCCTTTTTTCCTCTATATAAGCTGTTGTATACTTAATAAACCTTTGAGTTGATTGTGGGAGAGCAACCTGAACAGTCTCTGTATCACTTTGTTCTCCTAACTGCTCCCGACGTCGTAACTAACCCAGCAGAACGGCATACCTGAGTGTTACTTTGAATAATTAGGAGTCTTATAAGGAAAGGACAAAACTCTGCTTATCGCTCACGCCTCGGAGGAAACCCGATCCACGGAGGAAACCCGGGACGGAGATTTTCCCTTCAATTTGGTGTCAAGAAGTGGGATTGCTGACGAAGGTAAATATGCGTCTTTTATATTTTTATAAGACCGTATTATACCTCTCTCAGTGATCGATCCATAAAGAAACGGGATATGCTGACGAAGTTTCACTTAGTGATCCAGAGAGATACACTAACGACTTCCTTAGTCCCCGAATAAAGTAAATTAAAAGCAGAAAGACACAGGAAGTTGCCTGTTGTATTGCGAGAAGCTGCTCGTTAAGTGAGAAGTTGCTCACCCAAACAAAAATTGCTAGCAATAAATTTAAAGTAACCTCAGCTGTGCCACAGCAAAATACTAACATAAATCCTTCAAGCGTGTAAACCCCTCTGGAAATCACTGAACATGGGTCAGAATAATTCAAAAAACTCAGACAGGTCCGAGAAAAAATCGAAATCAACTGTAAAACCAAAAAAAATAAAATATAAAGTCTCAAATAACGGCTCAGTGCGCCTCCCACTTCCGGTTACGTGCAACCCACTCCCGCGAGTCGGTGAAGACTTCCATGATTACGTATCCAGAACGTGTGGAAAAAAAGACAAGCCTCCTCGAATACTGTGGTCCACAGAAATGACTGCCTCTTTCAATGCATTAAAGGGAGCGCTGACCTCCGCCCCTTGTTTGGGTCTGCCTGACTACCACTTACCATTCCATCTGTACGTCACAGAGAACGGCACAACCTGCACAGGTGTACTGGCCCAAGAGCATGGCAGTGGCTACCGTCCAGTAGCCTTCTATTCGAAAGTACTGCCTGTGGTTGTTCAGGGAATGCCAGCCTGCCTGAGGGCAGTAGCAGCTTGCTCTATCATGATAAGGGACTGCGAGAAGCTCCCACTCTCACATGACACTATTCTACACACCAATCACCAGGTCACGACCATTCTAGCAAACATAACTACACAACATATGACTGCACAACGTCGCTCAGGTTATGAAGCTACACTGACCTCCACAGCAAACCTCACCATAAAAGCGAGCAGCACACCCAATTCGCCAGCACATTTATTGATCCATATGCTGTGTTCTTCTGACCGACAGGATGGCTCAGACAGGCTTGACGATCATGACTGCATGACGCGTATACAGGAATCCACAGCACCACGTCCAGATTTAGAGCAAACACCTATCCCAGACTCAGCCACGGTTTATGTGGACGGGTCCTGTTCAAGGCCGAATGACAGCTCATTTCTTTGTGGCTATTCAGTGGTGACATTGCCTGACATCATACTAGAGGCTCACTCATTACCATTTCACTCAGCACAAAAAGCAGAGCTCATGGCTTTAATACGCGCTTGTGAGCTCCATGTGGATAGGCGTGTGACGATTTACACAGACAGCCGCTATGCGTTTGGCGTCGTACATGACTTTGGCACATTGTGGAGACAAAGAGGATTTAGATCTGCTGATGGAAAACCGATTGCTAATTCTGATCTTGTGCAAAGACTTTTGCAGGCTATACAGCTACCATCGGCCGTTGCAGTTGTAAAAACAAAAGGACACAGTACAGCTGACACAGACGAAGCAACAGGTAATGCCCTAGCAGACGTGACTGCCAAGGCTGCAGCTGCGTCACAGCTCCCACCTCCAAAGGAAGTATTATCTGTGCCCCTACAGCTGCCACTTGTTACACTCCCAGACTATTTAGACACAAATGTTGATTTAAAATTCATACAAGAGCAAGCCTCTGCATGTGATTACACCTATTGGGAAAATAATGACTGCACCTTAGATGACAGGGATGGCCTATACAAAAATCTTGAGGGTTTGATTGCCCTCCCATCTTCCCTGCTGCCAGTCCTTGTCCGACATTTTCACGGTGTGAGTCATGTCGGACAAAGAGGGGTAATAGGGGCAATAAAATCAAGATTTGTAATTGAGAAAACATTGCATGCAGTAAAAAGCATATTAGCAACCTGTCTAACATGTGCACGAACTAATGTAGGAAAACCAAAAGCAAAACATCAGCATTTACCACAACCAGATTTTCCATTTCATACATTACAAATTGATTTCACACACATGCCAGCACAAGGAAGCATCAAGTACTTACTGGTAATAGTGGATCAATTTAGTAAATGGGTAGAAGCTTATCCAACCTCAAAAGAAACTGCACAAGTAGTCTGTCAAAAGTTGTGCAATGAAATAATACCCAGATTTGGAATACCTCACCAGATTAACAGTGATAGAGGACCCTCATTTACATCAGAAGTAATTCAAAAGTGTGCTAAAACTTTAGAAATAGACTGGAAATATCATGTGCCATACCACCCTCAGAGTTCAGGAGTTGTAGAAAGAATGAATAGGACCATAAAAAAATCGCCTGACTAAAGCAATGATAGAAACAGGAATGACCTGGATCAAATTACTTCCTCAAGTCCTCTGCGAGATTAGAATGACTCCATCTGCAGCAACCAAATTATCTCCATTTGAAATAATCATGGGAAGACCATTTCCAACACCATGGTCAGCTTCCAGAGGGGCACCGCTATTAGAAGGTGATGTAGATACTGCATTGTCCGACTATGTTCACAATCTGGTAGAAACACTGAATAATAACTATCAGAGAGTTTGTCTCTCCCAGCCTCTCCCCCCACAGCTCCAACGCACCAGTGGAGACCAGGAGATGCGGTGTTGGTGAAGTCGCTAAAACCAAGGACACTCGGGGAGGCCGCGTTTTCCAGCCCCCAGACTGTACTGGCAGTGACGAGAACCAGCATCCTTACGGACGGACAACCTCAGTGGATACACGCCAGCAGGGTTAAGACCAGCCCAATCAGACCACCTCAGGTGTCGGATCAAGCAGACGACGACTCAGGCGGGCCAGCGCCGGGAACCAGAACAAATAAACACACACGGGTGGATGACATCTCAGGCGAGCCAGCGCCCGGATCCAATCCACCTACA
This sequence comes from Aulonocara sp. 'chitande type north' Nkhata Bay, assembly GCF_057382095.1. Classification (NCBI taxonomy): domain Eukaryota; kingdom Metazoa; phylum Chordata; class Actinopteri; order Cichliformes; family Cichlidae; genus Aulonocara; species Aulonocara sp. 'chitande type north' Nkhata Bay. The sequence continues at coordinate 63,239,313 of NC_141346.1, forward strand.
CACATGCAATCGCTGATTAACACACAAAGCCTGAAAGAGCCACAGCAAGGTACTCGAGCATCCAGCAGGAATAGAAAGCCAAGAGTACCACATGATGTCTAATCTGATAAAGCTAGACTCATTTCATCCTGATAATGGAGAAAATGAAATGCCCATTGTCATCACACGGCGCTTATTCAATGTCTCTCGAACCTGGGACCAGGCCAGGAGACGACTGAAGAACTGTGTTTTTCCTTATATATTTTCTTATATATTTAGGTTCTTTATCATATCGATCGCATTAACCTTAGGATTTTTCTTTGCTATTTTGTATTGTAAACTGCAACCATGTTCACATTTCTGCAGGTCATATTTTGCTGACGATACCTCATGCTCTATTTTGCAAGACACCTACTTAATGCACTCCTCACGCTCCCTAAAATCAGTAAATGACAACATAGACGCCACTAATAAACCATTTTTTGCACCCCCTAGAGCAGGAGCTAACGCCTGGTATGAAAATGCCAGAATAGCCGCTCGTGACTTAAGAAACAGTAACTGTTATGTCTGTTCAAAGGGTAACCCAGAACAGGTTGTAGTGGGATACCCAATTTCAGGTTTTCCCTTAACAAAGATGCTATTCAAAAATGATAAAAAGGGGCCCTTAACAGCAACCCTGATTGGAGCGGTGCAAGTAGAACTAAGTCCTTTATATTGTTTATTCATATACATAGGACAAGTCTCTAGTGAGGATGTTAGCATGATTGACAACATTACCCACCCCTGCAACCCAAAGCAGCGCCTCGAAGACCGCACTGAACCTCTTTCGCCCCCAAAACAGATGCGCCATCACCCAAATATCTCGATGACATGCATATACCGACCAAAGCTTAAAAACATAAATTATGACGCACAAAACTATACATTCTTTTCTGACTCTCCAGGAGCACGCTGTAACGAAACATGGCTAGCAGCGAGTGTTGACAGGACACAATATAGACATATGCCTTTTTATCTATATGCATATATAAATACGCATTCAGATAACTCAACAATCCTGCATTCGCCCAACACACTGAACGACTCGTACTGGGGAGGCATATTAAAAGGCTTTACAGCTTCGCGCCTGACCAGACCAATCCCACATGCTTATTGGATGTGCAATAATACCCTTAGACTAGCTTTACCTGTTAATTGGACCGGTACCTGCGGTCTAGTAACTGTAGCTCAAGAACTACTAATACAACAAACCTCGGATCTGCCTGTATCCAGCAGACGTACAAAACGTTCCGCTTACTCACATAACGTTTACATAGATGCTATAGGAGTTCCACGCGGGATACCAAGGGAATTAAAGGCACAAGGAGAAGTATCCGCAGGGTTTGCCTCAATACTACCGTATATACAGATAAACAAAAATGTAGCCTGGATCAATTATGTTTATTACCATCAGCAAAGACATACTAATTTGACCAATACGGCCCTTAAGGCCCTAGGAGAACAGATGTCTGCTACCTCTTTAATGACCATGCAAAATAGGATGGCCTTAGACATGCTGTTAGCTGAGAAAGGAGGTGTTTGTGCGATGTTTGGAGATGTTTGTTGTACTTTCATTCCCAATAACACCACCCCTAACGGTTCATTCACACAAGCTATGAATAGACTTGAAGCATTGCAGATAGAACTAAGAGCCAATGCAGGTCACGGTCAGTGGCTAGACAAGTGGCTGCAGGACACGTTTGGAAAATGGAAGGAACTAATTGTAGCTTTTGTAACCATTGTAGCATGTATTATTTTGCTTTTGATGATTATTGTCTGTTGTGTGGTACCCTGTGTACGTTCAATGATAACCCGTATAGCTACTAGTACAACTACTTCAATGTATTTGCAATTGGCACAAATCGACCCAGATTATGTGTCAGATGTCATCAATGATGATCCTGATGTATGTATTGAGCATTAGATTGAGAATTACTCGATTATCCAAGAAGAGACCAGTCACATTTATGATTTGTTTCACATTTATGATTTACTTCACATTTATGATTTGTCCTTATATTGTGTTATTACATTTGTGATTTTTTGAGTTATTATTTTAAAGATAATAAAAGAGTGGAACTGTTGTGAATTTTAGCACTACGGTTAGCATTTACAGGATATTGTTTGTAGGAATATTATACAGGAGAACTGTTACTCAATAAGGCCCATTTACTAGTTGTTTTTCTCTTTCTCTCTGACCCAAGAATTGATGTGTAAGAATCACAGGCTGGTACCCCAAGGTCGAAAATACCACAGAGACGAGACCACTTCCTTACTCCCATCCTCCCTTCCTTATCTTTTAGAAAAGAGCTTGTTAAAGGCCAGGTGGTTTGTTTCAGAATTCACTAATGAAAGAACTCTGTATTCTATGTCTAGGAGTGTATTTTGCTGGGATGATCATAAATTGTTGCTGAACTGATAAACTACACAAAGGATACTTCTTTGCTCAGAAGGCAGGAAGACGTTTCCTTATTTGGTCTGTACCGGTTTGAACTGAGAACCTGCTGACACACGAACCTTTTTTTCCTCTATATAAGCTGTTGTATACTTAATAAACCTTTGAGTTGATTGTGGGAGAACAACCTGAACAGTCTCTGTATCACTTTGTTCTCCTAACTGCTCCCGACGTCGTAACTAACCCAGCTGAACGGCATACCTGAGTGTTACTTTGAATAATTAGGAGTCTTATAAGGAAAGGACAAAACTCTGCTTATCGCTCACACCTCGGAGGAAACCCGATCCACGGAGGAAACCCGGGACGGAGATTTTCCCTTCAGTAACAATCTATCAAAGCAAACACTTCATTTTTTCTGAGACAGCTACATTAATAATAATGAACATATATAATTCAAAACAAAATCATAGAGGCCAACTGGGTATGTAAAAAATAATAATAATTTAGGTATACGTGAATCACTTCACATGAAACTCAGTTTTGCCACAGAAAAAATGAAAACTTTAGCCTACCTTGTGTACGTTTCTGCACTAGTAACAAAAGAAATATCGACCTTTCCGCTGAATAAATTGTGTTACTAAAGTGTAAACTAATAAAAGTTAATATGCAGCAAGCCTAGAAAAAGTGCAAAACTCCACAGCTGCTGAAACTCACTGACACAGACACTGGTGTTATACAGCGTAGGCCGTAATAATTAAAATCATTATATCTCAGATACTGTAGCAGCACAAAAGCTAATTTTACCTGCACAAATCAGCACAAACGTAGCACTAAAAAAGTAGACCACTTTGGCCCGTTTTGGAGCAGTCTGGGGGGATGGTGACCTTTGAATGACCTATAAAATAAAGTTTAGTATCTCGGAAACCGTAGCAGCACAAACGCTAATTTTACCTGCACAAATCTGCACAAACGTAGCACTAAAAAAGTAGACCACTTTGGCCCGTTTTGGAGCAGTCTGAGGGGATGGTGACCTTTGAATGACCTATAAAATAAAGTTTAGTATCTCGGAAACCGTAGCAGCACAAACGCTAATTTTACCTGCACAAATCTGCACAAACGTGGCACTTAAAAAGTAGACCATTTTGGCCCGTTTTGGAGCAGTCTGGGGGGATGGTGACCTTTGAATGACCTATAAAATAAAGTTTAATATCTCGGAAACCGTAGCAGCACAAACGCTAATTTTACCTGCACAAATCTGCACAAACGTAGCACTAACCGCTCCGCCTATTTGCCTTTACGTTTCAAGTGGGTGGGGGGTAAGTCACTGCCACGTTGCTCAGTTTGTTCAGACCCCAAGCTGCAATGTGAATACAGCCGAACCGCCGCATTTTTGTTTGTCGTTAAGAGGCTCGTTCGGGATAAGTTTTGTGGAGGACAGAGTTTGCTAATATACGTTTTTAATGAGTTTTAGCTGAGAACGCAGCTGAAATGCTAGCATGCTAAGTTAGCCTGAACGCTAGAGGCTTGTGAGCGTATTTGCTGCAGTTTTTTTAACAGCATGCACTCTTTTTTCCTTCGTCAGGAGAGGTGTACTGGCAGGCGCGTGACACACACAGAACAGACACTTATTTCTGTGTTGCAGGTATGGAGATGTTCTTATGTTTTGGAGATGCACTCTTTCATTCATTGTTTTTATAAGTACAGTGTTGTATTGCCTGTTGGATGGCGGTTATTAATATAATTGTACTGAAGTATAATGTTTGAACTATAAGCACTAGAATATTGGGTCCTGGTTATTGAATTGTATTTATCTGACTGTTTATTTGTTTTTGAATTATTTTGTTTATTGTTCTTATAAGTTGTTTTTAATGATTTTTCAGTGACATGTTATTTATTTTATGCTTTTTGTTTTTGAGAGCTTAAGTTAATGTTTTAAAACAATTTGTTGTATTAGATTTATTATATTATTGTGGTGTTAATGAAGCTGCAGGCACAGCTCCTTTCAGCATGGCCGGAGGAGAGGTGTACTGGCAGTCGCGTGACACACACAGATCAGACACTTATTTCTGTGTTGCAGATGTGCAGTAAAGAGCCAAAGACCCAAGTGCTGTCTCCTGCCTCTTACTTTCACGCCAGAACACAACGCAATGACGGGTGTAACACATGAACGGGTTACACAAACAGGAAGCTCAAACTGTTTAAAAACATGAATTCAAACTCCAGCATAAGAAAGCAAACAGCAAAACTTTATTTATACAGGCAGAAACACAAAATGCTGCTCAAAGCAGAAGCTAGCACAGACGAGAACCTCAGTAATCAGATTGTAAACACTGATCATGTGATTCAACATATTATTCATGGACTGAACATACACACACCCACAATGGACAACTGTACCCTCAAACACAATAATAACATGGACTGAACCACCACTCACAACCACTAGCACTTTATATAGCCTCTGTAGAAATTATCCACATATCTCACTTATCTTAACTGCACTACTGTATAGCTCTGTAAATAATCATTCTGTACATTCGATAATCTTTAATCCTACAACTGTTTACAACTTGCATAGTTCCCATTTCTGTATAGCTGTATATCCCAGATTCTGTAAAGTTATTTATTTCATATTCTGTATAGTTTTTCATATTTATATCCTGTTCATAGCCTGTACATAGCTTGTACTCACTACAGCCTGTACATACTTATAGTTATAGAATATTCACAACATACTTCATACCTTGTACATTATAACATACCATAATAGACCCATTTCTGTAATATACTCACATATCTATATTATTGCTAATATATATTGTAATATATCTATATCACTAAAGCACTTCTGGATGGATGCAAACTGCATTTCGTTGCCCTGTACCTGTGCATGTGCAATGACAATAAAGTTGAATTCTATTCTATTCTATTCTATTCTATTCTATTCCAGCATTAAAGGTAAAAACAGCTTTAGTTATATTGTTGGAAACAGATGCCGGTCACAGATAACTTGAGGTGTTGCTCTTCAACCTGTAGATGTGGTTCAGCATCTACAGGTTGGAGCTTCACATATTTCCTGGTTTGTGCACTAATAATGAGCAGCCCAGAGACTTACCGGGGTCCCAGACTCTGCTTCAGTCCATCCAATGTCCTGCTCAGCTTCTAGTCAGAGTCCAGGTTTTAATAAGAACTAAAGTCCAGTTTCCAACACACACATGAAGATCACAATAATGACACTGTCAGTGGTCTTTGAGATTTATTAGAAATCTGTCTTATCTTAAGTTCAGCTCTGTGAAAAGGCATGGATCCTCCTCACAGAGAGCAGCGATCAGAAGTAAGATGGCTATACTTCCTTTTCGTCGCACTGTGTCAATAACGTCTCGTGCTTTATCTGCTTTGCTCTGCTGTGATCTGACTGATTCCATCTCCTGATCATTGATAATATGCTGCTCCAGGAGTTTATCCAGAAGTTTGTTTAAAACAGGTTCAGACACTCTGTCAATAAACTGTGAGCGAACTGTGAGCAGCCTCTCGTCTGCCGGGACTCCGGACTCATCTGGGACATTTCTCATTAAGGTTTCTGTTCTTGGTGCTGAAGGAACAAAGAAAGATAGACATTTAACAGCACTCTGAACTGAGGATGAAAAGAGAAGTATGATTTCAGTTGAAGTTTTATAAAATATAAAATAAAAAGTTTGTAGGGTAATTTCTGCTGGTATTTGGCAGGAATCTTACCTGGCAGGCAAACAGATGATTTCCAGATTTCATTCCCCTCTTGGTCTTTGACTATCAGACTCACAAACCCTGAATTTGTACTCAGGAAAACTTGAAATGTTGGATGGTAATTTGGGCCAGACTTTGAGCGAAACTGTGTTTGCTAAACAACAACAGAAAGGTGCCATTTTCATGACGAGTGGGTTATCCAGGACTTTCATTTCATTTCAGCAGCATATAGTTTCTAACTGCTGACTCACCTTCGGCTGTATTATCCTGCTCTCAGGTTCACAGTGGACACTGTACCTTTGACCGAAGCTGAAAAGACAGTCAGCAGGGGTCTGGAGGTATTCAGCATCATCGTGTTGTTGGGCAGACACCTGCAGTGACAGGACAGTTTATTATGCTGGTAACGTTAATAAGTCTATTCACCTGTAGAGATCATTTAAACATATCAGGTGTAGAATATCATGTGTCAGTATGAATCAAAAACAATCATTCTTGAGATAGAATAGCTTTGCAGAGAAAAAAAGCTCCATGATTTTATTTTTATCAGTGAAGTGTCAGATCTGACATTATGGGTCACAAACATCAAATGTTCACAGCTTAGGGTCATTACTGGGAGTGAATAAAGAAGAGCAGTGATTGGTCAACAATGTGGGTAAGAAAAGCTAAATGGAGCCTGACTCTTTGTCTCAGGTAATCAGAGTGGAGTGACCAGTAAACCTGTACATAACTTTAGTTTATTATCAGAAAGCTGCTGAGAATCATTTGGATTCTGAGAGGACCACAGAGTGAAGATGATGAAACTATTTACCTCTGACAATGGGATATTTTCCTGGAGTAGAAACACGTTGATTCTTGCAGGCTCTGAAGGTCGGAAGAACAGCAGAACTTGGCCATTTACTGTTATGTTCAGGAGCCGCTTAAAATCATCCCAGATGATGCCCCACCCAGAGAGGTGAGGAACCTTCACAACCACATGGGTGGCAGTGATCTCCAGCGGCTCCAAGATGCTCATCCCATCATCAGAGATGTGGGCAACAGACAGCAGGCCATCAACACACAGCGCTGTGAAAGGAAAGAGCTTTTCATTCTGAGAGTTCAGATTTACTTCTCACCTTATCTGAGGATTACATCTCCTGCAAACAAGTTCACCTCCATCCTTCTTTGTTATAAATGTGAACAGCCCAAAACTTTTGCATTATTTATTACATAAAGCTCAGAACTAGGCATCAGTTATGTTACACGTTTGTGCAGTTATATATGTTCTTGGTTTGTAATTCATTTGAAAACCTGATGCTTAACATTGTCCACCCCAGCTGTGAAACTCAGAAACCAGTCTTACTTGTTATCATCTATCGTCCACCTGGGCCTTACACAGAGTTTCTGTCTGATTTCTCAGACTTTATATCTAATTTAGTTCTGAGCTCAGATAAAATAATTATTGTGGGTGATTTTAACATCCATGTAGATGCTAAAAATGACAGCCTCACCATGGCATTTAATCTGTTATTAGACTCAATTGGTTTCTCTCAAAATGTAAAAGAACCCACCCACCACTTTAATCACACTCTAGATCTTGTTTTAACATATGGCATAGAAACTGAACATTTAACAGTGTTTCCTGAAAACCCTCTCCTGTCTGATCATTTCCTGATAACATTTACTTTTACAATATATGATTACACAGCGGTGAAGAGTAGACTTTATCAAAGTAGATGTCTTTCTGAAAGTGCTGTAACTAAGTTTAAGAATATAATCCACCCACTGTTATCATCTTCAATGCCCTGTACCAACACAGAGCAGAGCAGCTATCTGAACGCTACCCCAACAGAGGTCGATTATCTTGTTAATAATTTCACCTCCTCACTACGTACGACTCTGGATACTGTAGCTCCTGTGAAAACTAAGGTCTCTAATCAGAAGTACCTGACTCCGTGGTATAATTCTCAAACATGTACCCTAAAGCAGATGACTCGTAATCTGGAGAGGAAATGGCGTGTCACAAATTTAGAGGATCATCATTTAGCCTGGAGAAATAGTTTGCTGCTTTATAAGAAAGCCCTCCGCAAAGCCAGAACATCTTACTATTCATCACTGATTGAAGAAAAGAAGAACAACCCCAGGTTTCTCTTCAGCATTGTAGCCAGGCTGACAAAAAGTCAGAGCTCTTTTGAGCCAACAATCCCTTTAACGTTAACTAGTAATGACTTCATGAACTTCTTCACAAATAAATTTTTTATCATTAGAGAAAAAATTACCAGTAATCATCCCACAGATGTAATATTATCTACAGTTACTCTTAGTACCATTGATGTTAAGTTACTCTTTTTCTCCAATTGATCTTTCTGAGTTAACTTCAATAATTACTTCCTCCAAGCCATCAACGTGTCTTTTAGACCCCATTCCTACAAAACTGCTCAAAGAAGTCCTGCCATTAATTAATTCTTCGATCTTAAATATGATCAACCTATCTCTAATGATCGGCTATGTACCACAGGCCTTCAAGCTGGCTGTAGTTAAACCTTTACTCAAAAAGCCATCTCTAGACCCAGCAGTCTTAGCTAATTATAGGCCAATCTCCAACCTTCCTTTCATATCAAAAATCCTTGAAAGAGTAGTTGTCAAACAGCTAACAGATCATCTGCAGAGGAATGGTTTATTTGAAGAGTTTCAGTCAGGTTTCAGAGTTCATCACAGCACAGAAACAGCTTTAGTGAAGGTTACAAATGATCTTCTTATGGCCTCTGACGGTGGACTCATCTCTGTGCTTGTCCTGCTAGAACTTAGTGCAGCGTTCGATACTGTCGACCATAATATCCTATTAGAGCGATTAGAACATGCTGTAGGTATTACAGGTACTGCACTGCAGTGGTTTGTATCATATCTATCTAATAGACTCCAGTTTGTGCATGTAAATGGAGAGTCCTCTTCACACACTGAGGTTAATTATGGAGTTCCACAGGGTTCAGTGCTAGGACCAATTCTGTTTACATTATACATGCTTCCCTTAGGCAGTATCTGTTAGATTTTGTATTGTTGATTGTCATTTATGCTTAGAAATATTTACTTATATATGCTTAGAAGTATATAATTACTTGTAGATTGAAAGAATGTCTCATCCTAAGAGGTCTGTAACAACTCTGTGTAGCATGAAGAGGGGGGTGAGTTCACTCCCCTACAGAGGAGAGGTCGTATCTTCTTTTGCTGATTTATGGTATAGCAAACACACGTATATCTGTTTAAGTATAAGAGCCTTTTGTTAGATGGACCCAGACGTCCTGGCGCCAGCTTTGGGGATTCTTCACAGGGTCATATCTTGACCTCTCTCTCTCTCTCACACACACACACACACACACACACACACACACACACACACACACACACACACACAGGCAAGGTACTCTTTGTGTGTATGTAGACGTCATATGTTAATGAACCTATGCATATTCATGTAACCCCAAGTGGTACGGGAGAACGGACGAGAGCAACTGGGATCAGACGAGAGAACGGCATCTGCCCGGTCTCTCCCGTGCACGAGTAACATGAAGAACTTTGCCTACTTGTGTCTTGCCTTGCAGTGTAATTATATTGTCTTCAACGTTCCAGCGGATAGGTACAAGCTACAAACCTACCAGTATCATTAGAAGACATAGCATACATTTTCACTGCTATGCAGATGACACCTAGCTCTATCTGTCCATGAAGCCAGATAACACACACCAATTAGTTAAACTGCAGGAATGTCTTAAAGACATAAAGACCTGGATGGCCGCTAACTTTCTGCTTCTTAATTCAGATAAAACTGAGGTTATTGTACTCGGCCCTGAAAAGCCTAGAAATATGGTATCTAACCAGATTCTTACTCTGGATGGCATTACCTTGGCCTCCAGTAATGCGGTGAGGAACCTTGGAGTCATTTTTGACCAGGACATGTCCTTCAATGCACATATTAAACAAATATGTAAGACTGCGTTCTTCCATTTGCACAACATCTCTAAAATTAGAAATATCCTGTCTCAGAGTGATGCTGAAAAACTAATTCATGCATTTATTACTTCCAGGCTGGACGACTGTAATTCATTATTATCAGGATGTCCAAAAAACTCACTGAAAAGCCTTCAGCTAATCCAAAATGCTGCAGCAAGAGTCCTGACATGGACTAGAAAGAGAGAGCATATTTCTCCTGTTTTGGCTTCCCTTCATTGGCTTCCTGTTAAATCCAGAATTGAATTCAAAATCCTGCTCCTCACATACAAGGTCTTAAATAATCAGGCCCCATCTTATCTTAATGACTTTGTAGTACCATATCACCCTATTAGAGCACTTCGCTCTCGCTCTGCAGGCCTACTTGTTGTTCCTATAGTATTTAAAAGTAGAATGGGAGGGAGAGCCTTCAGTTTTCAGGCCCCTCTTCTGTGGAACCAGCTTCCAGTTTGGATTCGGGAGACAGACACTATCTCTACTTTTAAGATTAGGCTTCAAACTTTCCTTTTTGCTAAAGCATATAGTTAGGGCTGGACCAGGTGACCCTGAATCCTCCCTTAGTTATGCTGCAATAGATGTAGGCTGCCGGGGGATTCCCATGATGCATTGAGTTTTTCCTTTCCAGTCACCTTTCTCACTCACTATGTATTAATAGACCTCTCTACATTGAATCATATCTGTTATTAACCTCTGTCTCTCTTCCACAGCATGTCTTTATCCTGTCTTCCTTCTCTCACCCCAACTGGTCGCAGCAGATGGCCGCCCCTCCCTGAGCCTGGTTCTGCCGGAGGTTTCTTCCTGTTAAAAGGGAGTTTTTCCTTCCCACTGTCGCCAAAGTGCTTGCTCATAGGGGGTCATATGATTGTTGGGTTTTTCTCTGTATCTATGAAGCGCCTTGAGGCGACTTACGTTGTGATTTGGCGCTATATAAATAAAATTGAATTGAATTGAATTATAAATAAACTGCATTGTGGTTATTTGTATGATAAAGAACAGTTCATATTAGCTGAGCACCACACAGTAACACAGATGTTTCACAGCACAGTGCTCACCCTCCTTTGTTTCACAGTGTGGCAGGTGGAGCTCCCAGACTGCATCCTCAGAGCATGTGATGTTAAACAGCGGCCCTGCAGCTGTTTTTCCAGCTGATTGAAGGAGGCTCCCATCCCATTGGACAGTCCTGTACAACAGCTCCGCCTCCTGAGCCATAACAAACACTAGTCTGGTCAGAGTACACTGGAACACACCTGGACCAGGACACCTGAACCTGTAGGACACAGAAGGGCTGAAGCACTCCAACCAGCCTGTATGAGCTGAGGTCTGATCACCACCAGCTGTATCACGCGTCTTGTCACATCATTACATACATGTTATCAACCTAATGTGAAATTAGAAGCACCTGTAGGAGATGTGTGTGGATTCAGTTTGTACTTGAGGGGTGAAGCTTAATGGAGGCTGGAATTCAGAGAGGAAATACATCAGCTGTTTAAAGCAGCAATAAACAAGTAAACGGTGAACAAACTATACAGAGTACACCCATCCATCCATCATCCATCCATTTTCTTCTGCTTTATCCAGGGCCGCAGGGGTAGCAGCCTAAGCAGAGAAGCTCAGACCTCCCTCTCCCCAGCCACCTCCTCCAGCTTATCTGGGGGAACACCAAGGCGTTCCCAGGCGAGCCAAGAGATATAATCTCTCTAGCGTGTCCTGGTCTGCCCCGGGGCCTCCTCCCGGTGGGACATGCCCAAACACCTCACCCATGATGCGCCCAGGGGGCATCCTTGTCAGACGCCCAAACCACCTCTGCTGGCTCCTTTCGATGTGGAGCAGCAGCGGCTCTACTCTGAGCCCCTCCCGGATGGCTAAACCTCTCACCCTATCTCTAAGGGAGAGGCCAGCCACCCTTCGGAGGAAGCTCATTTCAGCCGCTTGTATTCGCAACCTCGTTCTTTCAGTCATTACCCACAGTTCGTGGCCATAGGTGAGGGTAGAAACATAGATGGACCACACAGCTAGTGGAGTGTGCCCCTAGGCACACAGAGTACACATCAGGTGTTATCTGTACACACTTTCAAAACTGCGAGTAACATACTGACAATGACATAGAATCTTAAACCTGACTGGTTGTCTGCCCTGTGCTTTAACACACCTGACAAAATTTCTGTGCTGAAGGCCTATTTTTTGTATCACAAGACAATCAGATGCACATGCTTTTCTCTCACCTTAATGTCCTTTATGTCATCTTTAGACAAATCAAGCTCTGTGTCTAATGAGTCTGGATTCAGTCTGACCTCAGAGTATCCTGATGAGAGACAAACATCGAATAATTCAGGATTTCCTGGAACTCTAACTGGTGCTGTTTACAATCATATTAGTTTCTTAGTGGTTTTCTGATCAAATACAAACTGTCTGTGAGGGATTTCTCTTTCTTCCTTAAGGACCCACCATCTTCTTCAGCTGCAGCCTTCTCACTCACTAAAAAGATTTTAAAAAGTATTAAAATATTTTGACCAAAACCAGTACCTAAAAACACATCCTTAAAACCCCCCCATAATTTATAGATTTTTGCAAAATGAAATAAGCACAAACGAGCTTTCATGTGATATGCTGTTGATGAAATAGTGATGAATGTGACACAAAGTCTCAGTACTCACTGGTTTTGTCTATGGAAGATTTAAAAGTCTTGACATCAACTCTGCAGAGAGCAACGGTAAAACACAACTGATTAATGGTGTACTAAGCCTAGCCAGAGAAGAAGAAGACAGACTTTACCATGAAGATCCTCAGTGTGGATCAGTATAATATCAGCCTGATGTCTGCAGTTTAGTGTCAGCACAACTTTCACATCATATTCATCTCAGCACAACTAAAACATGCTGACTGACCTCAGAGTTTCAAGTCCACATCCTGGACTCTCCAGGAAACCACACAGATGCTTCACTCCTGAATCCTGCAGCTTGTAGTTTCCTCTCAGCTCCAGCTGTCTCAGATGGGAGGGGTTGGACTTCAGTGCTGCTGCCAGATAATCACAGCTGATCTCTGACAAACCACAGTCGATCAATCTGTATAAAGAATGAAAGATGTAAGTTTATTAGACAAAGTGTGAGCTTGAAATCATTCAGTGTTTCATCATCTGTTCAGAGCTGAAGAAGGTTCAGAATGTAGAAGTTTAGAAAATGGAAACTCCAAACAGCTGAAGCCAACAGGAAGCAGCTTCAAACAAACACAACAAGAGAAAAAACTCTGAATGTTTCACATTAAAGTCGTACATTTCTCATAAAAACAGGACAAAGACTTGAAAAAGTCGTGTTTTTCCTTCCAGGAACCACAAGGCTTCACTTTTAAAGGTGAAGTGTGAAAGAAATGGACATATTTGAAGTCCAACACCTTTTTCCAGTCACATTATTAATGCAGACAAACTACAAGCTCATTTTCATTCCAACAAGTCATCTTCTGACCTGGACTAACAACACTGGTCTCTATGTGCAGCTGGCTGTGAGACCAGTGCTCAGGGAGCGTCTACAAAGTGCAACACTGAAAGAACATCACACACTCATTTGCTTCCAGCACTTTCACACAAACATCTACTGTCATTATTGTCACCAAACTCTGTGGATCCTTTATTGCAAATTCAAATGGGATCAAATGGTCAGACAAAAGAGGGTTATGAGGAAATATGATGAAATGTTGTGTATTAGCAGCAAGTTATTGAATCATTTTCCTCAGAAACCAAACAAAATGATTGACAAACATGTTTTTACAAACTCAGTGTTGGACTTGGATCAGCAGGATAAGCTGATGTTTAAAGGCATTTGAGTCTCGCTGTATGAGAGTCCAGTTATTACTCAATATTTATGGATGATGTTCTTTCAGTGTTGCACTTTGTAGACGCTCCCTGAGCCTCACAGCCAGCTGCGCATGGACCAGCTGACATTACCCAGCATTAGAGGCGGGTGTAAAAAAATGGATTTTCCTATTTAAATGGTTTTAATTTGAATAAAGCGATGTTGATTCATTCAATCCTGAATCGTTTTTTAATATAAATGTATTTTGCCAGAATCTCAGGTTAAAGCTCCCAAAAGTATTTCAACAACAAGCAAACAGATAAAACAGTAAATGAGAGCAGCTAAACACACAAAGATGGAAACACAGAGCGTGGATCGTTCACTCGACGGCACGTGCACGGACACGCCATCGGTGCTGAAAGTGGACAGCTCACAGATCCTGAAGCTGCAGGTTTCATCTGTCTCCAACCAAAACTGACTGAACCAGCAGCAGAAGAAGATCCAAACTACGCTTTACGTTTGATGAACATCGTCATGAATTCTCTCTGACTTTGACGTTTACTTCCTGCACAGCTCTCTCTCTCTCTCAGTGTACTTCAAGAACAGTTTACCTTCAAAAATCTGTTTCCTGCATTATTCACTACTTATTACGCACCAGTCTGCTGTTGTGTTCACTGCTGTCGGCCTCCGAAAACAAAGCCTCATTTCTGCTGTTCAATACTGAAGAAATTTAAACCTTTTAAAATGATGACAGATTACAAACTCTCAGCTGTGTCTGTAATCAAACCTCTGTAACTTTGCTTCCCTTCAGCAGCATCAGCTCATGTTCACATGTTGATTCATGGTTTGCTTCAGTTTTTGATGGACTGCAGAAGATTTTGAAGGTTATCTGCTATAAAAAGCCAGAACAGGAAAATCTGCTTCATGTGTTTCTGTTTGATCCTCAGTGACTTTGACACAAAGGCCTCTGCTGTGATGATCACACCTCTGATCAAGTCTCACAGTGTCAGCTTTGTTTTTATACATATGGATATGTGCTGATAAATGATCAGAATTATAATATTTCCCACTGTCTGCTGTGTGCCGTGACCTTTGACCTGCTAAAGACAGTCAGCTGTGGATTATTGATTGTTGTGTCTGATACTTAGAACTGTGAGGAAGAACACTACACAGTTAATCAGGGTCCCCTCTCTCTGAATCAGGAAAGGTGGGCAGGCCGCGTGTGGGCCATGGGCCATACGTTGAGTCTCACTGTTTGAAATGTGAACATTGTTCTGCTGCAGTCAATGGACTAAACCAGAGAAGAAGAAAACAGACTTTACCATGAAGATCCACAGTGTGGATCAGTATAATATCAGCCTGATGTCTGCAGTTTAGTGTCAGCACAACTTTCACATCATATTCATCTCAGCACAACTAAAACATGCTGACTGACCTCAGAGTTTCAAGTCCACATCCTGGACTCTCCAGGAAACCACACAGATGCTTCACTGCTAAATCCTGCAGCTTGTTGTTGTCACTCAGGTCCAGCTCTCTCAGATGGGAGGGGTTGGACTTCAGTGCTGCTGCCAGATAATCACAGCTGATCTCTGACAAACCACAGTCCCACAATCTGTATAAAGAATGAAAGATGTAAGTTTATTAGACACAGTGTGAGCTTGAAATCATTCAGTGTTTCATCATCTGTTCAGAGCTGAAGAAGGTTCAGAATGTAGAAGTTTAGAAAATGGAAACTCCAAACAGCTGAAGCCAACAGGAAGCAGCTTCAAAACAAACACAACAAGAGAAAAAACTCTGAATGTTTCACATTAAAGTCGTACATTTCTCATAAAAACAGGACAAAGACTTGAAAAAGTCGTGTTTTTCCTTCCAGGAACCACAAGGCTTCACTTTTAAAGGTGAAGTGTGAAAGAAATGGACATATTTGAAGTCCAACACCTTTTTCCAGTCACATTATTAAAGCAGACAAACTACAAGCTCATTTTCATTCCAACAAGTCATCTTCTGACCTGGACTAACAACACTGGTCTCTATGTGCAGCTGGCTGTGAGACCAGTGCTCAGGGACCGTCTACAAAGTGCAACACTGAAAGAACATCACACACTCATTTGCTTCCAGCACTTTCACACAAACATCTACTGTCATTATTGTCACCAAACTCTGTGGATCCTTTATTGCAAATTCAAATGGGATCAAATGGTCAGACAAAAGAGGCTTATGAGGAAATATGATGAAATGTTGTGTATTAGCAGCAAGTTATTGAATCATTTTCCTCAGAAACCAAACAAAATGATTGACAAACATGTTTTTACAAACTCAGTGTTGGACTTGGATCAGCAGGATAAGCTGATGTTTAAAGGCATTTGAGTGTCGCTGTATGAGAGTCCATTTATTACTCAATATTCATGGATGATGTTCTTTCAGTGTTGCACTTTGTAGACGCTCCCTGAGCATCACAGCCAGCTGCACATGGACCAGCTGACATTACCCAGCTTTAGAGGCGGCTGAAAAAAAAAGGATTTTCCTATTTAAATGGTTTTAATTTGAATAAAGCGATGTTGATTCATTCAATCCTGAATCGTTTTTTAATATAAATGTATTTTGCCAGAATCTCAGGTTAAAGCTCCCAAAAGTATTTCAACAACAAGCAAACAGATAGAACAGTAAATGAGAGCAGCTAAACACACAAAGATGGAAACACAGAGCGTGGATCGTTCACTCGACGGCACGTACACGGACACGCCGTCGGGGCTGAAAGTGGACAGCTCACAGATCCTGAAGCTGCAGGTTTCATCTGTCTCCAACCAAAACTGACTGAACCAGCAGCAGAAGAAGATCCAAACTACGCTTTACGTTTGATGAACATCGTCATGAATTCTCTCTGACTTTGACGTTTACTTCCTGCACAGCTCTCTCTCTCTCAGTGTACTTCAAGAACAGTTTAACGTCAAAAATCTGTTTCCTGCATTATTCACTGCTTATTACGCACCAGTCTGCTGTTGTGTTCACTGCTGTCGGCCTCCGAAAACAAAGCCTCATTTCTGCTGTTCAATACTGAAGAAATTTAAACCTTTTAAAATGATGACAGATTACAAACTCTCAGCTGTGTCTGTAATCAAACCTCTGTAACTTTGCTTCCCTTCAGCAGCATCAGCTCATGTTCACATGTTGATTCATGGTTTGCTTCAGTTTTTGATGGACTGCAGAATATTTTGAAGGTTATCTGCTATAAAAAGCCAGAACAGGAAAATCTGCTTCATGTGTTTCTGTTTGATCCTCAGTGACTTTGACACAAAGGCCTCTGCTGTGATGATCACACCTCTGATCAAGTCTCACAGTGTCAGCTTTGTTTTTATACATATGGATATGTGCTGATAAATGATCAGAATTATAATATTTCCCACTGTCTGCTGTGTGCCGTGACCTTTGACCTGCTAAAGACAGTCGGCTGTGGATTATTCATTGTTGTGTCTGATACTTAGAACTGTGAGGAAGAACACTACACAGTTAATCAGGGTCCCCTCTCTCTGAATCAGGAAAGGTGGGCAGGCCGCGTGTGGGCCACGGGCCATACGTTGAGTCTCACTGTTTGAAATGTAATCGATCCCTTAATTGATTAACTTAGGGACATGGATATTCTAGGTACTTTCAATGAGGAGAAGAGGAACAAGAAAACTAGAACACTTCCTTATGCTGTCTTGTAGAGAACACTCTATGGCATTTATTACAACACAACACATAACAGTCTCATCAGCAACTTCAATAATATGCAGAATGTTAACAACAATTATGAGACAAAAACCCAATATAATCCCCCCTTCAATCAGTCAGTTCAGTTTCCATATTAGTCCATTTATGTCTCTTGTCACAGTTCTACCTCCACCAACCACTCTGGTTTGGTGAGGAAAGGGAAAAAAGTAAATTATGGTGTTGAAGTAAAAAAAGAATAATAATAAAATAAATTCAGAGCTCTGAGAAAAACTTTGTCAATCTACCCGGTAGGGGTGGGGGAAAAAATCGATACTGTGTAGTATCGTGATATTTTGTTTGCTAATAATGTATCGATACAGGGACAGCAGAAATCGATATTTTATTACAAACAATTTTTTCTCTGAAGTCAACATGCTCTGGAGTCAGAGCATGTTGACTTCAGAGCATGTTGATCCTTTTTCTGAGCAAGAATCCTGACATTCCTTCACTGTCCAAATGTGTTTAACTTTTTTTTTTTGGCAGCAATAAACATGACAGTTTACTTATTTTAATTTAAGACATGTTTAATTTTAATTAAGTTTAAAACTTTTTTATTTAATATAAAATTATATTTTTAAAAAAAATTTACTTTCAAATTCTTCAGTTGCTGAATGGGCTGCATAGTTTTCATAAATTGCATAGTTCAGAATAGCTATAATTGTACCAGATGGTTGCATTCAGTAAAGTTGGACTAGACTGTAATACAAACCATTCAGTTTGTCAACAATAAAACTGACTGAAATGAGAGAAAGACTGAGTGTGAGACGTTGATATTAGATAAAATGAATATTGATAAAGTTTACCTTTATGTGCAGAATTTAAATATCACAAAATATTTTTAAAAATCGCAATAATATCATATCGTGCGTTAAGTATTGTAATAATATCATATCGCGAGTTGTATGGTGATTCCCACCTCTACTACCCGGGTAGTGTGTGTGTGTGAATAAGCCCAGTGCTTATCTGCAAAGATGAGTAAAATCCTCGTTCGCCGTCCTGGGTGGAGCGATAAGTCTCTGGAAAAAACCCCACTGGATTCGCCTTCCAATCGCCGATCGAGTATCCAGCAACTGTGTCTCGCACTATGTCTCAACACAGTAAAAAACAACTGGGAAAAAAAAAGGGATGCGTGGTAAGCAAATCCTAATAGTCTATAACTATAAAAACCTTAACACTTAGAAGAAAGGTTTTTATTATCTTCGGTACTCCATGCGCTCTGTGTGTTCTTCTTCTAGCTTGCTGGCTATCTGCTCCGCTGCAGCTCTTCTTCTTGCCGCATAACGCAGCGCAGGAAACTATAGCGCCATCACTGCCCCCTGTTGGATAGAATTAATACTGCATACATTAAACATTAAATCACTGGCTTAAGCCGCATGCATCCTTGCATGTGAAACTTTACACTGTTTCAGCAGTCCCGGGCATTAGTTGATCTATGCTGGGTACACTGTCGAGGGTGAAAGCTTGGGTGAAAGCTTGGTCTAACCCAGAGAAAATGGAGTGCATGACTGTCACCAAAGGATTTCCCAACGTTGGATAAGTTAGCTTCTTTGGAGCTGATCTCTCCCTTGATGACCTCCTTAGTCCCACACCCTCTTCAAGATTAGGGACATCTTTAGAGAGATTTGGTTCTCCTTTTCTTTCTTCCTCCACAACTTTCATTTTGTTGCTCACTTCTGTAATCAACGTACGACTATCACCCAAACTGCGTGAGAGATCTTTAGATTGGCTGTCAGCTGAACTGATCTCATGCAGCGGTGACCCCTGAACCTGGTCCTTCTCATCGTCTCCGTTCTGGGTTGTCACTGGCTGGAATTCGTGAGCATCTGGATTCAGAGTAGAGAGCTCTGGACTCAACTCAGATTCAACTGTGTGAAGCTGATCTATCTGTCCCAAGATGTCTTCTGTAGCTGACTTTTCGTGGACTTTTATTCCAGCCAGTCTGTCTGTGACTGCAATCTGGTCGGCTTCTTGGAGTCCATCTTGCAATGCATTGGGCTCGTTACAGGGTAGAGAATGAAGAGAGTAATACTCAACTTCATCTTCAGTGCTCTCCTCATTGCTGGTTTCTGAAGAATCAGTCTCAAATGTGTCAACTGGTGGTGAGTTTGTAGGTTTAGACCGTGACACTGTTACTTTGGGTGCTGTCTCTTCAACAGTGGGTGGGAGAAACCCACAAGGTAAGAGCAGATCTCTGCGTAGCACTCTTTCAGGCCCGTCTGTTCCTTCAGGCACCACCACAAAAACAGGCGAGTCCTGAATCTGTCTGATCACAGTGAACACGGTTCGGCTCCACCGATCAGCGATTTTGTGCTTTCCCCTGATGGCAACATTCCTTAAAAGGACTCTATCTCCCTTGGCAAGGGTGGATTCCCGCACTTTACTATCAAACCTCTGTTTGTTCCGGAAAGCACTCTTTTGACTGTGCTCAATGGCTAACTGGTAGCTTTCTGAGAGACTCTCTCTCAACTTTTTGATATATTCAGAGTGAGAGAAGCTGCTGGATCTTTCAGGGTATAGGCCAAATGCTATGTCGATTGGGAGCCTCGGTTGTCTGCCAAACATCAACTGGTAGGGAGTGAAACCTGTGGTATCATTCCTTGTGCAGTTGTACGCATGTACTAAAGGCTGCACAAAATCTCTCCACCGAACTTTATCTTCTTCCTCCAGCGTCCCTAGCATTTGAAGAAGGGTTCTATTGAACCGCTCGACAGGATTGCCGCGGGGATGGTAGGGCGTGGTCCTCGTCTTTTTTATCCCAAGCAGCGAGCAAAGATCTTTGATCAAGGCAGACTCAAAATCACAACCCTGGTCGCTGTGCAACCTCTCAGGAAATCCATAATGGATTAAAAAATTGCTCCACAAGGCCTTTGCCACAGTCTTTGCTTTTTGATCAGGAGTCGGAACTGCAACTGCGTATTTAGTGAAATGGTCTGTTATGACCAAGATGTTTTTAGTCCCTCTCTCATCTGGTTCCAATGTAAGGTAGTCCATACAGACCAACTGCAAGGGACGATTAGTTTTTATGTTTACCAAAGGAGCACTCCTTTCAACTTGTGCCTTTCTTCTGAGACACCTTTCACATGTCCTGACCTTGTCATTTACATCGATGGTCATGCGGGGCCAATAGAACCGAGCTCGGACTAAGTCCAGAGTCCTATCAACACCCAGATGGCCCACAGCATTGTGGAGCTGGTCAAGGGCAACTTCTCTGTAACTTTGCGGAAGAACGAGCTGATACATGGGTTCCCCTTGAATGATGCGTTTTCGGTATAAGACCTCATCCATTACAACTAACTGATCCATTATTCTTGTCATTAACTGAACTTCTCTGTCTTCGTGCCGTCTTGCCTTGTAGGAGAGACGTTTTCCGGCAAGTACAAGAGTCATTACTCTGCTGACGACTGGATCTGATTTCTGCTCACGTGCCCAATCGGGAAGAGACATTTGCGACAGGGGGCATGACCCAGCTACATCAGTTTGACAGAAATCTGCTGGTATTGCAGAGGTTCCAATAGCCAAACATTCTACTCGTGCAGGCGATGGCACCGCTGCCTCCTCCTCGAGAGTTGAAGAACACTGATGTCTCTCGCATACTGCCTTTACTGCCTCAGTTGGAAAATCGGCCCCTTTGTTGCGGTGTAAGAGCTGTGCAATAAAGCTTTCAATGCGATTTTCCTCATCAGTAGGACTCTGATCAGAGGCATCACAGTCATGTGGATGCGGACGTCTGGAAAGCCCGTCAGCATCTTAGTTGTTCTTCCCAGCTCTATACTGGATGTCAAAATCAAAACTGGAAAGAGCTGCCAACCAACGATGACCTACTGCGTCCAACTTCGCAGAGGTTAAGACATATGTGAGTGGGTTATTGTCTGTCACCACTGTAAATTTTGCTCCATAGAGATAGTCAAAAAACTTCTCGGTGACGGCCCACTTCAGAGACAAGAACTCAAGCTTGTGTGCAGGGTACCTTTGCTCGGACCTGGAGAGGCCCCTACTGGCATAGGCAATGACCCTCAACTTGCTCTCCTGTTCTTGATATAAGGCTGCACCGAGTCCATGGGTGCTTGCATCAGTATGCACAATATAATATTTCTTAGGATCGGCAAACCCAAGAACAGGGGCTGTTGTGAGCTTGTGAATCAATGTCTTAAAAGCGTCTTCACAGGCTGGGGTCCAATTGCCATTAAATGGCTTTTTGAGATCCACACTTGTAGAAACCTTATGGGTTCGGCCAGACAGACTGGATTTTCTCTTTGGTGGGAGGTAACCAGCTGTTAAGTCATTAAGGGGTCTTGCGATCTTGGAATAGTCTTTTATAAACCTCCTATAATATCCAGCGAACCCAAGGAAAGACTTGAGCTCCTTGATGTTAGCTGGTCTTGGCCAGGTAGTGAGGGCAGCTATTTTTGCTGGATCTGTTTTGACCCCTTCTGAGGATATAACATGGCCGAGATATTGGACAGATGTCCTGAAGAACTGGCATTTCTCTGGCGACAACTTTAAACCAAATTCTTTCATCCTGTGGAGGACCTTCAGCAGTCGTTCCTCATGCTCCTCAAGTGTCGCAGAGAAAACGATGACATCATCAAGAAAAACCAAGACTTCACTCAAATTCATGCTACCCATACACTTTTCCATGACTCTCTGAAAGGTACTGGGAGCATTTGTCACTCCTTGGGGCATTCTGTTAAACTCCCAGAATCCCATGGGTGTCACGAAAGCAGTCTTACATTTGTCTTCTTCCTCGACTTCCACTTGATAATAGCCGGATTTCAGATCCAGGATGGAGAACCACTTGGACCCAGTCAAAGCCGAGAAAGATTCCTCAATGTTGGGCAAAGCGTAGGCGTCTTTGATGGTCTTACTGTTCAGTTTGCGATAATCTACGCATAATCTGATGTTGCCATTTCTTTTCTTGACCACAACAATGGGAGAGGCATAGGGGCTCTCTGACTCACGTATGATGTTCGCATCTTGAAGCTCTCTTAAATGTAGTCTGACTGCCTCGTAGTCAGAAGGATGGATGGGTCTGGGCCTTTGTTTAAATGGAGATGGGTCTGAGAGTCGAATTCTGTGCTTAATCTGAGTAGTGTGGCCATAGTCGAGATCATGAAGAGCAAAAACTTCAGGAACTGAGTTTAATTTCTTTGTTATTCTCTCTTTCCACTCCTCAGACAAGCTTGACTCAGCAAAGTCAAAGGTGAGTGTTCCTGTGTCAGACACCGATACAGAGTTGCATGCAGCTGTAGCTGGAACCGACGGATATTGGTCACCTGACAGAGTTTTGACAGTTCTTTCAGTCAAGGATGATACAGCTTTTGGAAGGATGAGTTCTGCAATAACCTGGCCAGCAGGTATTTTAATATCATGTGCTGTGTCATTTTTAACTAGAACCGGGACCTTAAATGATGAACATAAAGGCCGTGTCATTACAGAACTGCAAAACAAGAGCCCACCAGGTAAGGTTGACTCTAGAGGCTCAACCATCAGGGTTGTGTCAGATGTTGTTGTGACCTTCCTTGCATATCCATTCAAGGCCATTTTTTTCCCTGCAGGAACAGTAATGCACTTTTTGCTCTGCAGCTTCACTTTCCCCACTCTGCCATTGTCTTGACGGGTTTTGAACCTGTGATAGAGATGCTTCACCAGTGGAGAGTGATGGATGTTTTTTTCCTGTAAGACATGATTTGGCTGAGCTTTTCCTAAGCCAACTGTTTCATACAAAATATCCAGGGTATTAGTCCCTATCAGCAAGGGCACTTCCATGTTTGTCCTGTGATCAGGAACTACAAGAATAAGCGTGTCAACTTCAGCTGATTTCCCCATGACACTTTCAGGGAAATGGATGGTTGTGGATATGTATCCCAGATAAGGCACTTCCTGACCACCAGCACCTTCAATGTCCAGCAGATCCTGGATGGGAAAGATTTTCTGACTGGAAAGGTTCCTGTCATAAAAGGACTTTGATACTGTAGTTACTTGGGAACCTGAATCAAGTAGACTGTTACACTGACTCCCTTCAATGGAGACTGCTGCAGTACACTTTGGGCCAATAAGCCTTTTTGGAAGACAGTCACAGAGTAATTGGGCTTGGGAATGGCTTTCACATGTGACTTTTTCCTTGTCCTGAAATCTTATGGGACATCCTGGCTCATTCTTGGGTGCAGTCAGTCCCTCCACTGCGACCCGGTCCAGTTTAAATGACCATATTTGGCTTCCCACTCTCTTTGCCTCTCCCTCAACTCCTTGTATTTCTGATCAACCAAGATCTTATTTGGAGGACCTTCACACTCTCTGGCTATATGTCCATCATTACCGCACTTGAAACAGAACCAAGGTTTTGGTCTGGGTTTAGGTGCCATTTGTTGGGCTTGTACTGCAACTGGAGTTATACTAGCGGAGGCATTTAGGGTGGGATTTCTCTTTTCAGCATGTTTTTGTTTCCTTTGCTCTTTCTTTTTGTTAAGTTGCATTTTTAACTCAGTTACCTGCCTCCTCAAATCCTCTGTTTCAGTGATGTATGTCTGAAGTACACTGGTATTCTCATCATGCATGGAAGACATGTCTGGGACCAGCTGCATGTGTACGGATGATTTAGCTTTTACACCCCCTAAATGACGGTTCATTCTATCAAATTTTGCAGCCCTTCTATCTTCTTCAGTCCGTAACTGTAGAAGAAAATCAGAGAAATCAGTAGCTGTATCTGAATTCAGTTCAGACTGCAATGCTAAGATGAGGGACTGATCCCAGCAGCCGCGGCGAAACTGTCTCAGCAAGTGTTTCCCAGTCTCTGAACTCCTCACACCTCCCCTCTGTGCAGCTGTGGTGAGCAACACCTGCAACCGCTGAAGATACTCAGATGCCTTTTCCCCTGTGTTCTGGTGGGTATTCAGAAACCTTGCGAAAATTTCTTCCCCATCCTCAACTAATCCATAAGCTGAGCCAAGAAGCTTGACATATTCACGAGGAGCTGCATGTGGGCCAAGCTGCCTCACCAAGTCAGAAGCTGGGGAGAGTAAGCTCTCAAGAATCTTACGGCGTTGTACATCAAGTGGGAGATTATCTTGAATCATGAGTTCCACATGAAGTGACCGTGTCTCAAAATCTACTTCATTTTGGGGTTTAGGAACTCTTCCTGAAAATGGGCGAAGACCTTTAGAGCCCTGACTTGGAGTGGGAGGGGCATCGCTTTTGATGACATGCTCCACGATTATCTTTTGGACTTCAGGAGGGTTGTACACATCACTGTCTAATGTTAGTTGAGAGACAGGGTGAGTTGGCTTGGAGACCATTCTCTGTCCTTTTACTTTAGAAGCGGTTTCGGCTACAACCTCTTCAATCTCTTTATTCTTTGCAGTCTGTCTACGTAGCAGGGGTGTCCAACTATTATCAGAATCTGGTTCATTTTCTGAGCCCGAACTGTCACTTTGTTGGCGTGGGCAAAGTGTGGGTGACATTGTCTTTGAAGACTGAGCAGTTTTACAGGCACCATCTACACGCCACATAATGTCTGGGTTCGAAACGCTGGGAAGGTACAGAGGGAGGGTGGAAGCCAACTTTATGGCAGTTTCTTCAGATTCAAACTCCACCAGGGCTTTAACACCAGTACCTTGCCCTGTCTGTCTTACTCTAAGAACTTTGTCAACACTGCCAAATTGCATACAAAATTCAGTAATTTGATCATCAGTAGTTTTTGCTGTAATTCCTTCAATGTATACACACTTCTTCATATCAGTACCATATTCCTGTTCTGCATACATTGTGAAAAACGGTAACACTTAATAATCAACAGCTGTGAAATTTTAAACAAAGACTTACAAAAATCAGCTAAATGGAAGTGTTTTCAAACTAATTTTCCATCTACTCCTCCTGGCCTGGCTCGCCAACTTTTGTAATCGATCCCGTAATTGATTAACTTAGGGACATGGATATTCTAGGTACTTTCAATGAGGAGAAGAGGAACAAGAAAACTAGACACTTCCTTATGCTGTCTTGTAGAGAACACTCTATGGCATTTATTACAACACAACACATAACAGTCTCATCAGCAACTTCAATAATATGCAGAATGTTAACAACAATTATGAGACAAAAACCCAATATAATCCCCCCTTCAATCAGTCAGTTCAGTTTCCATATTAGTCCATTTATGTCTCTTGTCACAGTTCTACCTCCACCAACCACTCTGGTTTGGTGAGGAAAAGGAAAAAAGTAAAATATGGTGTCGAAGTAAAAAAAGAATAATAATAAAATAAATTCAGAGCTCTGAGAAAAACTTTGTCAATCTACCCGGGTAGTGTGTGTGTGTGAATAAGCCCAGTGCTTATCTGCAAAGATGAGTAAAATCCTCGTTCGCCGTCCTGGGTGGAGCGATAAGTCTCTGGAAAAAACCCCACTGGATTCGCCTTCCAATCGCCGATCGAGTATCCAGCAACTGTCTCTCGCACTATGTCTCAACACAGTAAAAAACAACTGGGAAAAAAAAGGGATGCGTGGTAAGCAAATCCTAATAGTCTATAACTATAAAAACCTTAACACTTAGAAGAAAGGTTTTTATTCTCTTCGGTACTCCATGCGCTCTGTGTGTTCTTCTTCTAGCTTGCTGGCTATCTGCTCCGCTGCAGCTCTTCTTCTTGCCGCATAACGCAGCGCAGGAAACTATAGCGCCATCACTGCCCCCTGTTGGATAGAATTAGTACTGCATACATTAAACATTAAATCACTGGCTTGAACAGCAGTGGATAACCTTGAGAGGGTTACATGAACATTGTTCTGCTGCAGTCAATGGACTAAACCAGAGAAGAAGAAAACAAACTTTACCATGAAGATCCTCAGTGTGGATCAGTATAATATCAGCCTGATGTCTGCAGTTTAGTGTCAGCACAACTTTCACATCATATTCATCTCAGCACAACTAAAACATGCTGACTGACCTCAGAGTTTCAAGTCCACATCCTGGACTCTCCAGGAAACCACACAGATGCTTCACTCCTGAATCCTGCAGCTTGTTCAGGCTCAGGTCCAGCTGTCTCAGATGGGAGGGGTTGGACTTCAGTGCTGCTGCCAGATAATCACAGCTGATCTCTGACAAACCACAGTTCATCAATCTGTATAAAGAATGAAAGATGTAAGTTTATTAGACAAAGTGTGAGCTTGAAATCATTCAGTGTTTCATCATCTGTTCAGAGCTGAAGAAGGTTCAGAATGTAGAAGTTTAGAAAATGGAAACTCCAAACAGCTGAAGCCAACAGGAAGCAGCTTCAAACAAACACAACAAGAGAAAAAACTCTGAATGTTTCACATTAAAGTCGTACATTTCTCATAAAAACAGGACAAAGACTTGAAAAAGTCGTGTTTTTCCTTCCAGGAACCACAAGGCTTCACTTTTAAAGGTGAAGTGTGAAAGAAATGGACATATTTGAAGTCCAAGACCTTTTTCCAGTCACATTATTAAAGCAGACAAACTACAAGCTCATTTTCATTCCTTCAAGTCATCTTCTGACCTGGACTAACAACACTGGTCTCTATGTGCAGCTGGCTGTGAGACCAGTGCTCAGGGAGCGTCTACAAAGTGCAACACTGAAAGAACATCACACACTCATTTGCTTCCAGCACTTTCACACAAACATCTACTGTCATTATTGTCACCAAACTCTGTGGATCCTTTATTGCAAATTCAAATGGGATCAAATGGTCAGACAAAAGAGGGTTATGAGGAAATATGATGAAATGTTGTGTATTAGCAGCAAGTTATTGAATCATTTTCCTCAGAAACCAAACAAAATGATTGACAAACATGTTTTTACAAACTCAGTGTTGGACTTGGATCAGCAGGATAAGCTGATGTTTAAAGGCATTTGAGTCTCGCTGTATGAGAGTCCAGTTATTACTCAATATTTATGGATGATGTTCTTTCAGTGTTGCACTTTGTAGACGCTCCCTGAGCCTCACAGCTAGCTGCACATGGACCAGCTGACATTACCCAGCATTAGAGGCGGGTGTAAAAAAATGGATTTTCCTAATTAAATGGTTTTAATTTGAATAAAGCGATGTTGATTCATTCAATCCTGAATCGATTTTTAATATAAATGTATTTTGCCAGAATCTCAGGTTAAAGCTCCCAAAAGTATTTCAACAACAAGCAAACAGATAAAACAGTAAATGAGAGCAGCTAAACACACAAAGATGGAAACACAGAGCGTGGATCGTTCACTCGACGGCACGTACACGGACACGCCGTCGGGGCTGAAAGTGGACAGCTCACAGATCCTGAAGCTGCAGGTTTCATCTGTCTCCAACCAAAACTGACTGAACCAGCAGCAGAAGAAGATCCAAACTACGCTTTACGTTTGATGAACATCGTCATGAATTCTCTCTGACTTTGACGTTTACTTCCTGCACAGCTCTCTCTCTCTCACAGTGTACTTCAAGAACAGTTTACCTTCAAAAACCTGTTTCCTGCATTATTCACTGCTTATTACGCACCAGTCTGCTGTTGTGTTCACTGCTGTCGGCCTCCGAAAACAACGCCTCATTTCTGCTGTTCAATACTGAAGAAATTTAAACCTTTTAAAATGATGAAAGATTACAAACTCTCAGCTGTGTCTGTAATCAAACTTCTGTAACTTTGCTTCACTTCAGCAGCATCACCTCATGTTCACATGTTGATTCATGGTTTGCTTCAGTTTTTGATGGACTGCAGAATATTTTGATGGTTATCTGCTATAAAAAGCCAGAACAGGAAAATCTGCTTCATGTGTTTCTGTTTGATCCTCAGTGACTTTGACACAAAGGCCTCTGCTGTGATGATCACACCTCTGATCAAGTCTCACAGTGTCAGCTTTGTTTTTATACATATGGATATGTGCTGATAAATGATCAGAATTATAATATTTCCCACTGTCTGCTGTGTGCCGTGACCTTTGACCTGCTAAAGACAGTCAGCTGTGGATTATTCATTGTTGTGTCTGATACTTAGAACTGTGAGGAAGAACACTACACAGTTAATCAGGGTCCCCTCTGTCTCAATATCAGGAAAGGTGGGCAGGCCGCGTGTGGGCCACAGGCCATACGTTGAGTATCACTGTTTGAAATGTGAACATTGTTCTGCTGCAGTCAATGGACTAAACCAGAGAAGAAGAAAACAGACTTTACCATGAAGATCCTCAGTGTGGATCAGTATAATATCAGCCTGATGTCTGCAGTTTAGTGTCAGCACAACTTTCACATCATATTCATCTCAGCACAACTAAAACATGCTGACTGACCCCAGAGTTTCAAGTCCACATCCTGGACTCTCCAGGAAACCACACAGATGCTTCACTCCTGAATCCTGCAGCTTTTTCTTGTTAGTCAACCACCAGGAGTCATTACTTAGGTCCAGCTGTCTCAGATGGGAGGGGTTGGACTTCAGTGCTGCTGCCAGATAATCACAGCTGATCTCTGACAAACCACAGTCCATCAATCTGTATAAAGAATGAAAGATGTAAGTTTATTAGACAAAGTGTGAGCTTGAAATCATTCAGTGTTTCATCATCTGTTCAGAGCTGAAGAAGGTTCAGAATGTAGAAGTTTAGAAAATGGAAACTCCAAACAGCTGAAGCCAACAGGAAGCAGCTTCAAACAAACACAACAAGAGAAAAAACTCTGAATGTTTCACATTAAAGTCGTACATTTATCATAAAAACAGGACAAAGACTTGAAAAAGTCGTGTTTTTCCTTCCAGGAACCACAAGGCTTCACTTTTAAAGGTGAAGTGTGAAAGAAATGGACATATTTGAAGTCCAACACCTTTTTCCAGTCACATTATTAATGCAGACAAACTACAAGCTCATTTTCATTCCAACAAGTCATCTTCTGACCTGGACTAACAACACTGGTCTCTATGTGCAGCTGGCTGTGAGACCAGTGCTCAGGGAGCGTCTACAAAGTGCAACACTGAAAGAACATCACACACTCATTTGCTTCCAGCACTTTCACACAAACATCTACTGTCATTATTGTCACCAAACTCTGTGGATCCTTTATTGCAAATTCAAATGGGATCAAATGGTCAGACAAAAGAGGCTTATGAGGAAATATGATGAAATGTTTTGTATTAGCAGCAAGTTATTGAATCATTTTCCTCAGAAACCAAACAAAATGATTGACAAACATGTTTTTACAAACTCAGTGTTGGACTTGGATCAGCAGGATAAGCTGATGTTTAAAGGCATTTGAGTCTCGCTGTATGAGAGTCCAGTTATTACTCAATATTATTATTAATACTGACATTACCTGCTGATCCGTCTGCCACTGACTGATGTTCCCCTGGTCCCAGCTCCTATATTTGTTCCACTTTTAACAGTAATACACAAAACTCTGGACTAGGACCTTTCTCTCCCACAGTCAACACAATACCCGTCATAATCACAAACAGAGAGCAACAGAATTATCATAAATCCAGTAACTCCAAAAACATTAATAACCTCCGGCCTCTTCAAAAATATCAACATCCATTCAACTCTATTGTCAAAAATCCACCAGTCTCAGCCAGTATGGCACTTTTAAATGTCGAACAAGTCTTTTATTATTAATGATTTAATTTTAGATAATAAACTTGACTGTTTATTTTTAACTGAAACATGGCTGGGTTCGGATGCACCAGTTGTTCTCACTGAGGCCTCCCCACCAAATTTTAATTTCTCTTTTTCTATTAGAAGTGGTAAGAGAGGTGGTGGGACTGCATCTTTAGCCAACAACACACTCACCACCAAACAAATTTTATTTGATCATTTTACCACTTTTGAATTCCACGCTATTGTTTTCAGCAGCCCTCCAGTTTTATCTGTCACAATTTATAGACCACCTAAAGACAGCGCTGCTTTTATCAAGGAATTCACAGAATTTTTAACAAACATACATTCAAAATATAACATGATAATTTTAACTGGTGATTTTAACCTGCACATAGATAATCCTTCTGACCCTGCAACAAAAGAATTCTTAAACATTCTTCACTGTTTGGATTTTATCCAGCACGTCACGCAGCCGACTCACAACAGAGGACACAATCTGGACCTGGTCATCACCCATGGGCTGTCCACCAGCGTGTCCTCTGTTGTTGACTTGGCTGTCTCTGACCACTACTGTGTGTTTTTTAACATCACCAGTTTTATTCAGCGGGAGACCTCAGTGCGAACTGTGAGGAGGCGCTATCTAACCTCTGAAGTGGCTGCAAATTTTACCAGGGTTTTAGTCGAATGCCCCCCTGTGATTTTACCTGCACCCTGCGATTTGATTTTTAGTTATTTCAACAGCAAACTGAAGAAAAGCCTTGACTCCGTTGCTCCACTCACCACCAAAATGATTAACGTAAAACATGCATCACCCTGGAGAAACGAAGAAGTCAAAAAACTCAAAAGAAATTGCAGGGCAGCAGAAAGGAGATGGAGGAAAAATAATAATACTATCAACCATCAAATATTTTGCGAGCAACTTAAAATGTACAATAATACATTAAGGAAGTCAAGAAATTCATACTTCGCCAAAATAATCAGTATTAACAAAAATAATCCCAAGGTCCTCTTTTCCACCATAGATCATTTATTTAACCCTGATTTTAAAAGCTCCAAAAGAACCCCCACAGACTCGCTCTGTGAGCAGTTTGCAGACCACTTCAGGGGAAAGATCAGCGCCATCAGATCTGATATTTTATCTAATCGTGATATGATTTTAAACACATCTGAGGGCTCGATTGTACCTGAGGAGACACTGGACAGCTTTGTCCTGGTTAATGCTGAGAACCTTCAGAAAGTTTTCTCCACAGTGAGACCCACCACATGTCTTTTAGATCCAATCCCTTCTTCACTCTTTAAAACACTTTATGGATTTTTTGAGGCTGAGCTTTTATGCATGATGAATTGCTCTCTTCAGTTGGGTGTCTTCCCTGCTGCCTTTAAAACGGCGGTGGTGAGGCCCCTTCTGAAGAAGAGCAATTTGGATTGTAATGATTTTAATAACTACAGACCTGTATCCAACTTACCATTTTTAAGTAAAGTCTTAGAAAAACTTGTTTTTACTCAGATTACTGATTTTCTCAATGATAGACAGATCCTGGAGATATTCCAGTCTGGATTTAGGGTGAACCACAGCACAGAGACTGCTCTCCTAAAGGTTTTAAATGATCTTAGATGTAACTGGGACTCCCAAAAGCTCTCAGTCCTGGTGCTACTGGATCTAAGCGCAGCCTTTGATACAGTAGACCACGCTATTCTTTTAAACAGAGTGAAACACATGGTGGGCGGCTCTGTGTCACGACCTGCGGGGTCGGCAAGGCACTGATCAGCAATCTCTCTCCCCCTCCCCTGTTTTGCCGGGGCGGAACTCATGGCGGGTTCACGCTCTCGGCCCACGCCCTCCCGGATCATGCACACCTGGGCCTCATCAGACCAGCTGGTATATCAGAAGGAGGAGATCAGCTGTTCAACGCTGGATTGTTGTGAAGACTCCTGTCAGTACACGTCAAGCCCTAGTTTCCCACACTTCCGCCTCAGAAAGTAACCGTTGTCTCTCTGTTCTAGATTCCCCGGACCCGTCCCCGTGTTTACCCGTGTGGAGCGTGTAAGAGGTGGCTGGTCACTACGGAGAGAGGTTGGCGTGAGCGTGTGTGTGATTCCCTTGTTTTCCCTGGAGCCCTGGAACCCGTCCTCGCACATCTTGTATATAGCACTGTCCTCGCACTGACTGTAAATACACTTGGTGAAGATTTTGTGAATAAACTGTCTCTGTTACAACACACTTCGGAGTCCTGCGAGTGGATCCTCAGAGCAACTCGTGACAGTAACAATCCAGCCATATTATGGATCCAGCGGACTCGGCTCTACAACCCACCCCTCCTCCCGAAGTCATGTTGGAGCGACACGAGCAGATGCTACAACACATTAACCAACAGCTGATCGCACTCACTCAGGCTCTCGCTCAGCACGTTCCGCTGCCAGGTCCCGCTATGCCTCCCTCGTCTGCTCCCACACAGCCGCCAGCCCCGGAACACTCCACGCCACCAGCCCCCGCTTCCGCGGAACCCCTGGAACGAGCTCTACCGTCACCGGAGCCATTCGCTGGTGAGTTCCACAAGTGTGCTGGTTTCCTAACGCAGATTACGTTGCAATTTATGCAGCTGCGGCGAACGTATGAGAGTGATGGAGCTAAGATAGCCTTTTTCGTTCAGTTACTCCGCGGTCAAGCCTTGAACTGGGCTCAAGCAGTATTACGGACTAGCCCGGAGATTACCTATGCTGATTTTCTCTCAAAGTTCAAAAGTGTGTTTGAAAGGGGCACCGGAGCTGAGGCAGCGGGCCACCGTTTGCTGAACTTAAAACAAGGAAGACGGAGTATGGCGGACTTCTCTGTGGAGTTTTGGACACTGGCTGAGGAGACGGGATGGGGGCAGCCTGCGCTGATAAGTACCTTATTGAACAATGTTTGTGATGTTCTTAAGGGCGAACTGTTAATGAGGGAGCTGCCCAAGACTCTATCGGAGGTGATCGCCTTATGTGTTAAGGTAGATGAACATTTGAGGGCGCGTCACCGCGCCAGCAACTACGGTTCCCAGAGGCCTCTGGGGCGAGCAGAGTCAGCTTCCGGCGGAAGCGGAAGTAGCGATCGGGAAGCGGACCGCGGCGACGAGCAGGAGCAACCCATGCAGATCGGACGCTCCCAGCTCTCCCCGGAGGAGAGGGCACATAGATGGCGATCCGGTGAGTGCTTTTACTGCGGCCGCAAGGGCCATCTCGCCAAGGTCTGTCCTGCTCGGCCAAAAGACCCCGCCCGCCGGTAGAAAGGAGGATACGGGTGGGCGAGGTCTCCTTTTCGCATTCTCCTCCACGCTTCATGCTAGCCGCTAAAGTGACTGTCCACTCTGCCTCTCACTCTCTTCAGGCGCTGATTGACTCTGGGGCGGAGCAGAGCTTCATAGATGCTTCCCTGGCTCTCAAATTTAAGATTCCCACACAGGCATTACCCCACTTGTTGCAGGTCACTGCTTTAAACGGTCAACGTCTTCCTGACATAACTCATGTTACTGAACCCGTGTCCCTAACGCTGTCTGGGAATCACACTGAACTGCTGCAGTTTTATGTCTTTGAAGCCCCTCTCACGCCCCTGGTGCTAGGGTTTCCGTGGTTACGCCAGCATAACCCCGTGCTCGACTGGAAGGAGGTGAGGGTTCTGGGGTGGGGGGAGGAGTGTCACATGACCTGTTTGACAGCAGCTACTCCCGTTAAAGCAGCTAAACCACTACCACACGACCCCCCTGACCTTTCAGCTATCCCATCAGAGTATCATGATCTCAAGCAAGTGTTTTGTAAGGACCGCGCCCGCTCTCTTCCCCCTCATCGCCCGTACGACTGCAGTATTGATTTGCTCCCAGGTGCACCCCTTCCCACTAGTTGCTTATACAGTCTCTCTCAACCTGAACGTGAATGCATGGAGAAGTATATTAATGAATCCTTGGCTGATGGACTGATTCGCCACTCTTCATCCCCTGTGGCTGTTCTTTTTCGTCACTAAGAAGGATAAAAGCCTTCGGCCATGTATTGATTTCCGAGGCCTCAATACCATTACCATTAAGAATAAATACCCTCTGACGCTCTTATCCTCCGCCTTCGAACTCCTGCAGGGGGCGACCATTTTTACTAAGCTCGATCTGCGGAATGCTTACCACTTAGTCAGGATGAGAGAGGGTGACGAGTGGAAAACGGCCTTCAACACGCACCTGGGCCATTTTGAATACTTGGTCATGCCGTTTGGACTGACTAATGCTCCGGCTGTCTTTCAGAGTCTAATCAATGATGTCCTCCGAGATTTCATCGATCGTTTTGTGTTTGTGTACCTTGACGACATTCTCATCTTCTCCCGCTCTCTCCCGGATCATGTACATCACGTCAGACAAGTCCTGCAACGCCTCCTGGAGAATCGGCTGTTTGTTAAAGGGGAGAAGTGCGAGTTTCATGTGAGTACTGTGTCATTTTTGGGCTACATCATCGAACGGGGCGATTTAAGAACTGATCCAGCTAAGGTACAAGCAGTCTTAGACTGGCCCACGCCGCCTAACCGTAAGCAGCTTCAACGGTTCCTTGGTTTTGCAAACTTTTATCGGAGGTTCATTCGTGACTACAGCAAGATTGCTTTGCCATTAACCCGTTTAACTTCCCCTAAGGTGCCTTTCTGCTGGGATGATCAGGCTCAGGAGGCTTTCTCCCGGCTAAAGAAACGTTTCGCGTCGGCGCCCATCCTCAGACAACCGGATCTCAAGCGGCAGTTCATCGTGGAGGTGGACGCCTCGGATGTAGGGGTCGGAGCAGTCCTCTCCCAGCAACTAGACGGTAAGCTCCACCCTTGTGCTTACTTCTCTCGTCGTCTCTCTCCTGCAGAGCAGAACTACGACATCGGGGACAGGGAGCTGTTGGCAATCAAACTCGCCCTGGAGGAGTGGCGCCACTGGCTAGAGGGCGCAACAGAACCCTTTGTGGTATGGACTGACCACAGGAACCTCGAATACATCCGGTCGGCTAAACGGCTAAATGCCCGACAAGCCAGGTGGGTTCTTTACCAGATTCTGCTTCACCATCACCTACAGGCCCGGCACCCGGAATGTGAAACCCGATGCCCTTTCCCGCCAATTCACCACCTCAGAGGACCCCACCCGTGAGGCTCCCATTCTCCCTCCCACGTGCGTTATCGGAGCCCTGTCATGGGAGATCGAGTCTGCCATACGGGAGGCCCAGCGGGTGGAACCGGATCCAGGTACTGGTCCCCCGGGTTTGCTCTTTGTTCCCACGTTGGTTCGCTCACGAGTGTTACAATGGGCCCACGGCGGAAAACTCACCTGTCATCCGGGCGTTCATCGCACCGTCACCTTCATCAAGCGGTTCGCCTGGTGGCCTACACTGGCCAAGGACGTCCAGGACTTCATCGCTGCCTGTCCAACCTGTGCCCAGAATAAGCCGGTCAACCAGCCTGCTGCCGGCCTACTTCATCCCTTGCCTACGCCAAGCCGCCCCTGGTCCCACATTGCGGTTGACTTTGTCACTGGTCTTCCGCTGTCATCAGGTAACACAGTCATCCTCACTGTTGTCGACCGTTTCTCTAAAGCTGCCCATTTTGTCGCTCTCCCCAAGCTCCCCACTGCCCTGGAGACCGCCCGGCTTCTGTCAACTCATGTGTTTCGCCTCCACGGGATCCCTGCTGAAGTGGTCTCGGACCAAGGCCCACAGTTCACGTCACGTGTTTGGAAGGAGTTCTGCGCCTCCTTGGGGGCCCAGGTCAGTCTCTCGTCAGGTTTTCATCCACAGACCAACGGTCAAGCGGAACGGGCCAACCAAGAACTCAAAACGGCTCTCCGTTGCTTGACGTCCACTAATCAGACCACCTGGAGTGAGCAACTGACATGGGTGGAGTACGCTCACAATAGCCTTACCTCGTCGGCCACAGGTGTCTCCCCATTCGAGGCCTCCCTGGGGTACCAACCTCCCCTGTTCCCTGCCATCGAAGGTGAGCACTTTGTGCCCTCTGTTCAGCAGCACCTGCGGCGGTGTCGGCGCGCGTGGCAGGCCACTAGAGCTGCCCTTCTTCGCACGGCGGACCGGAACAAACGGCAGGCGGATCGCCGCAGGTCCCTGGCGCCGGCCTACTCACCTGGACAGAGGGTTTGGCTCTCGACCCGGTATGTGCCTCTCAGGACGGAGTCGCAAAAGCTCTC
This sequence comes from Aulonocara sp. 'chitande type north' Nkhata Bay, assembly GCF_057382095.1. Taxonomy (NCBI): domain Eukaryota; kingdom Metazoa; phylum Chordata; class Actinopteri; order Cichliformes; family Cichlidae; genus Aulonocara; species Aulonocara sp. 'chitande type north' Nkhata Bay. The sequence continues at coordinate 63,275,704 of NC_141346.1, forward strand.
CCCCGCCTTCATTGGCCCGTTCGAAGTGGACTCTATCGTTAACCCCGTGTCTGTGCGTCTCAAGCTCCCCAGGACCATGCGTATCCACAACGTGTTTCATGTCTCGCAGATCAAACCTCACTGTTCCAGTCCTCTGTGCCCTCCTTCCGGACCCCCTCCGCCCGCCCGGGTCGTCGCTGGCCGTCCGGCCTTCTCCGTGTCTCGGATTATGGACGTCAGGCGCCGGGGCCGTGGCCTGCAGTATCTTGTGGACTGGGGGGGCTATGGCGTCGAGGAGCGTTCTTGAGTCCCGCGGGCGGCTCTGCTGGACCGGGCCATGGTTCGGCGGTTCCATGAGGCTCACCCTGGGAGGCCTGGGGGTCGCCAGGGGGCTCCCGTTGGGGGGGGGGGGGGGGGGGGGGGTACTGTCACGACCTGCGGGGTCGGCAAGGCACTGATCAGCAATCTCTCTCCCCCTCCCCTGTTTTGCCGGGGCGGAACTCATGGCGGGTTCACGCTCTCGGCCCACGCCCTCCCGGATCATGCACACCTGGGCCTCATCAGACCAGCTGGTATATCAGAAGGAGGAGATCAGCTGTTCAACGCTGGATTGTTGTGAAGACTCCTGTCAGTACACGTCAAGCCCTAGTTTCCCACACTTCCGCCTCAGAAAGTAACCGTTGTCTCTCTGTTCTAGATTCCCCGGACCCGTCCCCGTGTTTCCCTGTGTGGAGCGTGTAAGAGGTGGCTGGTCACTACGGAGAGAGGTTGGCGTGAGCGTGTGTGTGATTCCCTTGTTTTCCCTGGAGCCCTGGAACCCGTCCTCGCACATCTTGTATATAGCACTGTCCTCGCACTGACTGTAAATACACTTGGTGAAGATTTTGTGAATAAACTGTCTCTGTTACAACACACTTCGGAGTCCTGCGAGTGGATCCTCAGAGCAACTCGTGACACTCTGGTGCTGTACACAACTGTTTCACTTCCTATCTCTCTGACAGATCTTTTATGGTGAGTATGGATACATGCTCCTCTAAGATCCATAGAGTGACATGTGGTGTGCCTCAAGGGTCGGTTCTAGGCCCTGTACTTTTTAATTTGTATATGCTGCCTCTCGGCGGTGTCATCAGGAGGCATGGAGTGAACTTCCACAGTTACGCTGATGACACGCAGCTGTACATCTCCGTGTCTCCTGATGACACCAGACCAATGGATGCCCTTTTTAACTGTATCTTAGATATACGATCTTGGATGGCAGAAAACTTTTTACAGCTTAACCAGGACAAAACTGAAGTTTTAATTGTCGGTCCTGAGGCTCAGAGAGAGAAACTCTTGTCTAAATTAGAGGCATTTTCACTATGTCCTTCACTACAAGTGAAAAACCTGGGTGTTATTTTTGACTCTGAGCTTGGTTTTATCCCACATGTTAAACATGTAACCAAAATTGGATTTTATCATCTAAAAAATATAGCCAGAGTCCGCCCTATTCTCTCTCGGGCCAACACAGAGATGCTGATGCATGCTTTTATTACCAGTCGCATTGATTACTGTAATGCCCTGCTCTCTGGTCTTCCTAAGAAGAATATTTCAACTTTACAACTCTTGCAAAACTCGGCAGCTCGTGTGCTGACGAAGACCAGAGGGCGGGCCCACAGTACACCGGTTTTAGAATCGCGGCATTGGCTCCCCGTGTGTTTCAGGATCGATTTTAAAGTTCTTTTATTGGTTTTTAAATGTCTTATTGGTCTTGGGCCTTCTTATCTCTCAGATCTGCTTTTACCATATGAACCCTCACGGACCCTGAGGTCCTCTGGTACTGGCCTTTTGATTGTCCCTAAAGTCAGGACACATACTCACGGAGAGGCAGCTTTTCAGAGGTATGGTCCTCGTCTGTGGAACAGCCTGCCGGAGGAGCTCAGGGCCGCAGAGAACGTACATGTTTTTAAGAACAGGCTCAAGACCCACCTTTTTAATTTAGCTTTTACTTAGCGTTTATTTATTTTATGCTTATTTATTCTATCCTGTTATTCTATTATTAATTTAGGCTTTACCTAATATTTTTTGATTTTATTCTTATTCATTTTTAATCTTCTTACTCTATTTATATTTATATTGTATCCTGTTCTTATTTATTTTATCATTTTACCCTGTATATATCGTATTGCGTCATATCTCCAGTGTTTCCTCGGAGGGCGCTCTCTGCACCGGGGCTGTGATTGACCGTGGCTGCTGGGTCTCTGGGGGTCCTCTCAGCCTGGCTGGGGGGCTCCTTTGCCTCCCTCCTGCTGTGTGCCCAGCCTGGAGGCTGCGGTCTGTGACCGGCTCCCGGTGCAGACGGCTCCCTGTTATAGTGTTTCCTCACTTGGCTCATGCGAGCCCAGCCCAATTTTTACTCTTTAAGTGTGCGCGTGTGTGTATGTGTGTGTGGGTGGGGGGATATATGTGTATTGAGAGTGTGGGGAGTGAGTTGGAGGGTGGGGTGGGCTGCTTTTAACTATGTAAAGCACTTTGTGCTACATTTTCTCTGTATGAAAAGTGCTTTATAAATAAAGATTGATTGATTGATTGATTTATGGATGATGTTCTTTCAGTGTTGCACTTTGTAGACGCTCCCTGAGCCTCACAGCCAGCTGCACATGGACCAGCTGACATTACCCAGCATTAGAGGCGGGTGTAAAAAAATGGATTTTGCTATTTAAATGGTTTTAATTTGAATAAAGCGATGTTGATTCATTCAATCCTGAATCGTTTTTTAATATAAATGTATTTTGCCAGAATCTCAGGTTAACACTTAGACCCCCGGAGAGCAGTCATTTTGGTTTTCTACCTTAGACCCCCGCGGAAAAAGGGCCACGTGTCAGGTCAAACACAGATGCAAAAAAGAATCAGGCCACTGTGCGATGTGTTCACTGCTACAGGTACACATGTGGTAAATGCAGACGACAGATACCGTGGCAGTGCCAGGATTGTGAGTGATTGCTGAGAATATTGAAATGTACTCACTCACTTTTTATCATTATTTGTAAATATGTGTACAAATGGTTGGTTTTTTGTACTGTTTTCATCAATAAATGTCAGCAACAAAGGACATACAAAGGACATGTGTTGATTTCTCCCTAAGATGGCAAACTGAAACACTTCACTCCCCCACCCCCTCAATCACTCACCCCCACTCCCCTCCCTCCAGAATTCCTAGGTAACAACCTAATATACATATGAATGACTAGCCAATTTAGCTTCCACTTCCAGCATTTGACTGCTCTCCGGCTTTTAAAGGTAGAACGGTAGAAGCCTGGCAATCCCAGTGTTAAAGCTCCCAAAAGTATTTCAACAACAAGCAAGCAGATAAAACAGTAAATGAGAGCAGCTAAACACACAAAGATGGAAACACAGAGCGTGGATCGTTCACTCAACAGCACGTACACGGACACGCCGTCGGGGCTGAAAGTGGACAGCTCACAGATCCTGAAGCTGCAGGTTTCATCTGTCTCCAACCAAAACTGACTGAACCAGCAGCAGAAGAAGATCCAAACTACGCTTTACGTTTGATGAACATCGTCATGAATTCTCTCTGACTTTGACCTTTACTTCCTGCACAGCTCTCTCTCTCTCAGTGTACGTCAAGAACAGTTTACCGTCAAAAATCTGTTTCCTGCATTATTCACTGCTTATTACGCACCAGTCTGCTGTTGTGTTCACTGCTGTCGGCCTCCGAAAACAAAGCCTCATTTCTGCTGTTCAATACTGAAGAAATTTAAACCTTTTAAAATGATGACAGATTACAAACTCTCAGCTGTGTCTGTAATCAAACCTCTGTAACTTTGCTTCCCTTCAGCAGCATCAGCTCATGTTCACATGTTGATTCATGGTTTGCTTCAGTTTTTGATGGACTGTGATAGGTTTTGTATTGTTGATTGTCATTTATGCTTAGAAACATTTACTCATATATGCTTAGAAGTATATAATCAATTGTAGATTGAAAGAATGTCCCATCCTGGGAGGTCTGTAACAACTCTGTGTAGAAGGGAGTGCATTCATTCCTCTTCAGAGTGTCCTGGCATAAATCACACTCCCTAGGAGAGTTTATCTTTTCTTATTGATTTATGGTATAGCAAACACACGTATATCTGTCTAAGTATAAGAGCCTTTTGTTAGATGGACCCAGATGTCCTGGCACCAGCTTTGGGGAGTCTTCACAGGGTCACATCTTGACCCCCCCCCCCCCCCACACACACACACACACACACACACACACACACACAGGCAAGGTACTCTTTGTGTGAATGTAGGCGTCATATGTTAATGAACCTATGCATATTCATGTAACCTCAATAAAAGAACAGTGGTACGGGAGAACGGAGGATAGCAACTGGGGTCAGGCGAGGGAACGGCGTCTGTCCGGTTCTCTCCCGTGCACGAGAAACATGAAGAACTTTGCCTACTTGTGTCTTGCTTTGCAGTGTAATTATATTGTCTTCAACGTTCCAGCGGATGGGTTCAAGCTACGAACCTATCATTAATTGGTCCTTGGATGCCGGAGCCCTGGAATCGCATTCACCGAGGGGAGGAGAGGCACGCTGAAAGACTGACGTCAGCCAGGAAGTTCCTGTGGATTCGCGGTCTGTCCTTTCTCCTCGATGAATGGCGATCGGCGGGATTCGAGGCTGATATTACACGCTAAGCAACACCAAGTAAGTTTAAAGAGGCCGACTCTATAACCGTGTCATTGTGCAGTCTCCGCCATTTTGTGAGGCGTTGAGAAGTTCGCTGCTTTGTGGAGCGATAACTGGGTTAGTGTCCTGAAAAAGAGGTTTTGATTAAATCGCCCAAGGGCCCAAGGGCCCAAGCGTCCGGTGAGTGTCCGGTTTTGAAATCGCCCTGGGTGTGTGTCCCGAGCGTCCCTTCATTGGGTTTTGTCGCGCGACTGGGTGAGCGTCCCACAACTGGGTCAGGGTCCCGAGCGGTCTGGTGTGAGTCCGGAGTAGGCCTATTTTGTGTTGTTGTCATTGTTGTCGTCGTCATTTTTGTTGTTGTTGTGTGAGTGTGTGCGGAGCAGAACACGTGGTCTGTGACACCGACTGTTGTTGTTATCATGGTTTCATAAGCAGCCAGGAGCGTGTGGAGAAGGCCTGCCACATCAGCAGCACTTAAGATGTGCTCTGGTGAAGGGCTTTCCCCCACCCCTTGCTGACACAAAATGTTTATTCTTTAGCTTGCCCTGATCGACAACAGCCTGTGTGCCAGACCATAGACGTAATTGAGGTGGATAGTTGTTAAAAGTAATCTACATTAAGCTTGTGGTTGCTCAAATTCAGTACAATGACATATGAGCTGAAGTGATATAGGTAAATATTTGAACTAATGAAGTGCATAGAGGCACTTGACCTGTGTGAAAGACTGTCGTCTTATTATGAGCCATTGTTGAGATATAGAGCACACCTGTGAAAACAACTAATATGCTGAACCCTGTATGAAACATCTAAAAGTACGTGATGGAGAAGCTTTATTGAATATGAAAGTGTAAGACTTTGCCGCTGTGGGCAGAGCATGCAACTACTGTGTGATGTTGTGTTGCGGGTTTTTTTTCTTCTGAGCTGATGAGCAAGCTACACATTATCAGATCAAGAGCTGTCTGAGAACTACTCAAAGAGAGGGAAACAGAGCTATGAGTGTGCAGCGTTTCCGTGAGCAGTTTTCCTGCACCTTGACTCGTGTGTGTAGCATCAACATCATGTTTTTCTTTATTTGTTTTGTTGGGTTAAAAATAATTAAATAAACTGGTGATCATATTTATGGATCACCATTGTATCATCAGCCATGTGATTTATTTATGCAGATGAAAAAGAGAAAGAATTTATATTGTAGATGAAAAATAATCATAGGGAAAAAGGTTTTGTGTTGATCAGCCAAAAATAACCACAATTTCATTTTCTGCTTTTAAGAAAGGATTGTTCACAAAAACACACACAGAGAGAGAGAGAGAGAGAGAGAGAGAGAGAGAGATGTGTGTTGGTTAAGCAGCGATGATAATAATGAAAATGTCTTAGTTTGTCACTTCCAGGTGAAAAGCAGACCAGAATCAATTCTCCACGGGCAGCAGTCGGAAGAAAATTATAGGTTGAAATCATTAGAAAAAATTAGAAACACCCAGCCAGAATTTTTTGGCTGAATTGTTTTGCAGCTTCCCATCCTCACCCTGAACAAGCAAGCTCCAAGGAAACTAATCTCTCCCTGAAGACACCGAGTGCAGTTTCAGAAGCACGAGCATGAACATCAACAGTGAACAGGAGTCCAAGAGACAATACCAGAGTTCTGAGCAGTTCTGTGGGCAAACGGCATCAGAAAGAGAAGAACCACCATCTAGATTGGATGGATGGAGATGCGTTTCCAGCCAGCTGCAACCTCACTGTGTGTGAAGGACTTTTGAGAAGACTGTCTGAGTTTGACATTTGCCATGTTTGGAGTGAGATGGCAATAAAAGAGACAGTGGGACAAAGAGAGACACGGGACAAAGCTGAAAAAAAAACTGACTGCCACTGGACTGAAAAGTGGGAGAGAAGGAAAGGAGCAGAAGAGGACTGAGGCTGCTGTTTTAGTGTGGGCAATGAAATTAGGTTAAGGAATTCAGGGAAACAAGCGACTGCCTGGAAGTGGAGGATTGACACAGTGTCCAGACCACCACATAAGGGGGAGGAAGACAAGCACTGAGGTATGCAAGTGTACTGTTAGAAAATGGAAAGTGACACCACACATGCAGATAATATGCACCAGAGATAACACAAAATCATACACAAAGTGTTACACATTACAAGAGGGCATTTGTAGAAGGGGTTAACAACACACCGTGTGGTTGCCGATGGTAACCTGTTTCAGAAAAAAGGGGGAAGGTACATGAAAGGATACATAAAAACAGAACATGTATTAACCCGACTAATACAAACACAAAATGACTCATGAAGATTAGACAACATCTTAAGCGTGAGTCTGTTTATCATCTTGTCCAAGATGGTACAGGATACAAGTGTACAGTGTGATGCAAAGACCAGTGGACTCACAGCACATTAGTTAAGAAATGATTAAATAATAGCAGAGAAGTGTGTAGGAAAGGCAGCTTTTAAGAACATGCTCTGCTGGATATGCAGCTCCACAGACATGCATTAAACCTGCCTAATAACACAAACACACATGCAATGGAAATCAGCTTGTTATCTTTCATCAGTGTTAAAATAGTGTCAATTTAGCAGACACTTGTTATTAAATACTGAATTTATCCAATGCAAAAAATTGACTCTCTAGGTTGCAGGACAACAATTTAACTTTTGTGGGAAAAAAGATCCTGGTTTTACCAACCAGTGATCAGACAATAAATTTAGTTGTTAATATAGTAAATTGGGAGAAGCTTCCTGCTTGATTGATGCAGCACAAGTAATTTGCTGTATGAGGGAAATTGTCTTTTGTGATACTAATTTGAACATGCTTTTCTGTCGTCCTGTCAACTTTATTGGTTAATAGCTGGTATGCAAATTAGTTGATCGGTTTTAGATTAATGAAAGGTGACTGAATTCTAGCACGAGTGAATGGGATGTGTTGGAGTTGTTGTGTGTTGAGTGGAGACTCTAAAACACTGAGTTTCCTGTTTTGATGTGCGAGTGAATCCTGTACCTAGATACACAACTCTGAATACGTCAGAACAAACTTCTTTTGTGAAGTGCATGACAGCATGTCACATGTTTTATGATGAAGGGAAAAAGGAAAATTGAATAAAATAGATCTGTGGCCTAAATGAGTGAAGAGCACAGACCTGGTGATTAAACTCATAGCTAATAAGACATTAGGGTTATGTTATGTGTTGTGCAGCTGATGGTTGGTTTGGAGTGAATCTAACTGATGATTCTTCTCCTGTTGTGAAGTTGATGAGGAGTTTGTGTCATGACTTAACAAGGCCTTTTTATTTTGATACTTTCACAGTGCACTGAAAGTTTGGTTTGATAATCTTTGTTATTTTTCATTTTTATCTTTTGAACAGGCACTGATTTTGTTTGTCTATTTCTTTTCTTTAAGCAGATCTGCACATCAGGAATTAAAAGTGCTATACGACCTGTTGAGAAAGCCAAGTGAGTTTCTCCACATTAAAATGGGCTCTGGAGAAAGCCACTTATTGGGACAATATTAAATGAAAGTCCCGGCCTAAAAAGGATTCAGCGATGTAATCCGATCTAAAGTTCTTTTTCTTTTTGAGATGACGTCATTTTGCTGGAAGTGGAAACTAAATGCGACGACGGGTTCCACTATCAGCAAAGAAAGAATGAATGAATGAATGAATGGAAATAAAAACAAACTGACTGACTGGTAAAAGCTGACAGGACTTGACCACGACTCAAGGTTAACCTCCACCTAGACAGGACAAAAGGGTGGATGAATTTATGTGTTTTTTGTTACAGGAGCAGAAAGATGACAGCAACATTCGAGGTTGCGTGATGATTTAACCCTTTAAATGCCATTTTTTTATGTTTGTGAACTCTGAAAATTTAACCTTTTTTAGTTTAAATTCTCTGTCTGTGAATTTACTATGTGTGTGTCATTCACTAACTTGTGTTGCTCACAAACATTACTGTGAGAAAGTGTACACACCTGCGCAGTGCTAACATTTACATTTCTTTTTACAGCAGATGATTAATCATGTGATTGATCATGTGATTTATAAGAGGATTAGTTAATGTTTTTCTACTATAGGATTTCTGGGTTTATATGTGAATGACATTCTTTCCACGGCTAGGGATGGCTAACTTTATGGTGTTTTTATGGCACCTCTGGAATGTGGATGGCTGACGCCTGCCCACCAGGATGATCAACGTGTATTGCTAATGTTTGTTTTTCTGAGACTGCATGTAGAGGAGTCAGCGGAAGCAGACAAGTGACATGAGAAAAATATATAAGGGATTCAGTGTTTATGGAATAGTTGAAGATGGGCTATTGAGCTCATAGTGATTGTTGAGTTGAGTGACTTTGCTTAAGAGAAGTCACTGATTACATTAATGTTAACTGAGCACATGGGATGATCCATGTCTGCGGCGAATTATGGTAATAATAGTGATTTAATGATTTGGGAAAACCTGCACATGACACTTGTCTTGCCCGTGCTGACTGCTTATTACTCTTATGATACAATTGTTTATAAGTGTGAAGTTTGATTTTATTTCCAGATCTTGTTTTCCAGGCCATGATAGTGTGTAGGCAGGCTCCTGGTGGAGCCAGTTTTTAAGACAGGGATCCAGGTTTGGTGAGTTGACGCATGAGAGTGTCCATGCGTCAAGAGGTGGGGTCCAGAAGTAACATTAAACAATGTTTACTATTATTGTTGCAGTGATTTGTGTGATTAGCCGTTTATTTACAAGTATTAAACCTATGCAAGTGGTGCATCCATGTTCAGATGAGGCTTTGATGATCTATAAGTGAAGTTCACTGAACTAAAGAATGTGGTTTGATGATTGTTGACATGCTCTCCAAATAGAAGTCTTTCTGAAATACAGGTGCAGCAGTGAGAAGCGAGAAACATTCCAGGCATAGCCCAGGCAGTGGTTGAGGTCAAAGGTCAAGCTGGTTGGGGCCCATCATGAGATCAGACCTTGGAGCCACAGCAAGGACCATGAAACTGCGTTGGAATGAGGGCTGTACCAAGGGGGAGTTCCAGAGGCCAATTCAGATCCAGCCGGCCCAAAATCAGGATTATCCATGACGAGAAGGAGTGCCTGAGAGGATCGTCCACAAGATGGGAGCTGAGGCCAGGAGAGAGGCTTCAGGAGGATCAGAGATCACCTTCAGCACAGCAGACATCACACAGTGTGCTGCGCTACTGAGCTTCCAGAAGATCAAGAGGAGACTTCCCACAGCAAGCAGCGTTGGGACAGGAAAACTCGAGGGATGAGGGGGGCGTGCCAAGCTCCATCGACAACGCAGAGGGAGTCTAAGGATGACATCATGATTCTGTGAAAAGCACAGGAACCAGAAGCTATGGTGGTGATAACAGCAGTTTCCTATGAGGTCTGCAGCTTTGGAAATAGCTGAGACCCATGTTGACAAACAACAAAACCAACTGGTATGATTGGATGTTTATTCTATATACATTTGGACTCTGGTCCTATGGACAGTGATGGAAACAACTGGAAGAGACATTAATGACGCCCTGCAGAACTCAAACCACTCTGCAGGGAGACATGTGATGTGCACACCCGGAGGAAGCATCACCAAGGTGAGATGTTTTTGAAAATGTTACTTTCTTATTTTCACTATTAAATTAACAATTTCTTGTTTGCTTGTAGGATGCAGTTTGCCCTGAGATGAGATCAATGAATGGGATAACTGCTAATACATTTGTTAAACTGTGTATTTTTTCAGTAATTTAGGGTGATTTGACAAATGCTGAGTATAAGAATGTTTGCATTGAAACTGTCAGACATGAGGTATTCATAACTGGGAACTTTTCTAGCATAAAGGTCAAAAGGGGGGAATGATAGGTTTTGTATTGTTGATTGTCATTTATGCTTAGAAACATTTACTCATATATGCTTAGAAGTATATAATCAATTGTAGATTGAAAGAATGTCCCATCCTGGGAGGTCTGTAACAACTCTGTGTAGAAGGGAGTGCATTCATTCCTCTTTAGAGTGTCCTGGCATAAATCACACTCCCTAGGAGAGTTTATCTTTTCTTATTGATTTATGGTATAGCAAACACACGTATATCTGTTTAAGTATAAGAGCCTTTTGTTAGATGGACCCAGACGTCCTGGCACCAGCTTTGGGGAGTCTTCACAGGGTCACATCTTGACCCCACACACACACACACACACACACACACACACACACACACACACACACACACACACACACACACAGGCAAGGTACTCTTTGTGTGAATGTAGATGTCATATGTTAATGAACCTATGCATATTCATGTAACCTCAATAAAAGAACAGTGGTACGGGAGAACGGAGGAGAGCAACTGGGGTCAGGCGAGGGAACGGCGCCTGTCCGGTTCTCTCCCGTGCACGAGAAACATGAAGAACTTTGCCTACTTGTGTCTTGCTTTGCAGTGTAATTATATTGTCTTCAACGTTCCAGCGGATGGGTTCAAGCTACAAACCTATCAGACTGCAGAATATTTTGAAGGTTATCTGCTATAAAAAGCCAGAACAGGAAAATCTGCTTCATGTGTTTCTGTTTGATCCTCAGTGACTTTGACACAAAGGCCTCTGCTGTGATGATCACACCTCTGATCAAGTCTCACAGTGTCAGCTTTGTTTTTATACATATGGATATGTGCTGATAAATGATCAGAATTATAATATTTCCCACTGTCTGCTGTGTGCCGTGACCTTTGACCTGCTAAAGACAGTCAGCTGTGGATTATTCATTGTTGTGTCTGATACTTAGAACTGTGAGGAAGAACACTACACAGTTAATCAGGGTCCCCTCTCTCTGAATCAGGAAAGGTGGGCAGGCCGCGTGTGGGCCATGGGCCATACGTTGAGTCTCACTGTTTGAAATGTGAACATTGTTCTGCTGCAGTCAATGGACTAAACCAGAGAAGAAGAAAACAGACTTTACCATGAAGATCCTCAGTGTGGATCAGTATAATATCAGCCTGATGTCTGCAGTTTAGTGTCAGCACAACTTTCACATCATATTCATCTCAGCACAACTAAAACATGCTGACTGACCTCAGAGTTTCAAGTCCACATCCTGGACTCTCCAGGAAACCACACAGATGCTTCACTCCTGAATCCTGCAGGTTGTTGTTGGAGCTCAGCTCCAGCTGTCTCAGATGGGAGGGGTTGGACTTCAGTGCTGCTGCCAGATAATCACAGCAGATCTCTGACAAACCACAGTTCCTCAATCTGTATAAAGAATGAAAGATGTAAGTTTATTAGACAAAGTGTGAGCTTGAAATCATTCAGTGTTTCATCATCTGTTCAGAGCTGAAGAAGGTTCAGAATGGAGAAGTTTAGAAAATGGAAACTCCAAACAGCTGAAGCCAACAGGAAGCAGCTTCAAACAAACACAACAAGAGAAAAAACTCTGAATGTTTCACATTAAAGTCGTACATTTCTCATAAAAAACAGGACAAAGACTTGAAAAAGTCGTGTTTTTCCTTCCAGGAACCACAAGGCTTCACTTTTAAAGGTGAAGTGTGAAAGAAATGGACATATTTGAAGTCCAACACCTTTTTCCAGTCACATTATTCAAGCAGACAAACTACAAGCTCATTTTCATTCCAACAAGTCATCTTCTGACCTGGACTAACAACACTGGTCTCTATGTGCAGCTGGCTGTGAGACCAGTGCTCAGGGAGCGTCTACAAAGTGCAACACTGAAAGAACATCACACACTCATTTGCTTCCATCATCCAACCTGAAGAGGAAACAGAGACGGCTCCCCTTCAAAGTAAAAGCTGCTCCTTTTGGATACAGTATCAAAGAAAGTCTACAGTATAACATAGAAAAGACAGAACAAAGTTTTGGTTGTTTTTAAATTGTGCAGAAATGAAACTACACTAAGCTCAATTATGTGACAGACATTTCATCCCATGTGAGTTTGGCCTCATCCTGGGCCGGCTTATCCAGCACACACTGTGACCACAGGCCCAGGGGCCACGCACAGCTGGGCTCCATCCAAGAGACAGGAAACAAACCAACACAATAATAAAAAGCACCATGTCATCTTCTTACATCTTCAAGACAAACATAGTAAAAACATGAGCATATTTGTTTCCTGATAAAATGATGTGACAGGTAGAACAGAGTAAAGTGGTGGTGTTACAGCCTTTCTCCCCTCTGCTGCCGAGGCTGTTAGTCTCTCCCAAACTCAGCTACAGGACTTCCAAATGAATGACAGCAGCAGAAGTGGCTTTACAAATGAAAGAGGAAGAGGAGAAAAAGAGGAGAGGGAGGCCACCCTGACCATCACTCCAGCTGAAAACATCACACTTCCATTAAAGTTGGTGAGAAAATGTTGAGCAGGATGAGCTGCTGGCTAATCTGGAGGCTGTAGCAGCAGCTCACAGTCACAGTGGATTTCCACTCATGAAAAAGCTCTGGCTGCTTCATTTCTCATCTCATATCAGAGACTTTAATGCTTCACTGAAGCTGTACTGTGATGCTTCCATATCCCAGTGAGGCCTCCATAATGATTTCAGCTGTTCTGTACACACACTGTGTGCCCTGTATGGCTCAAAGTCTCTGCAGCCTGTTTTTATCTGCTATCATCAGATCTTCATCATCCTCATTCACATCCCTCACACACTCTACAGCCTCATCAGCACTGACTTCATCTTCACTGACTGATGGAGCACAACATGAACCTGTGGAGGCTGAAACACTGTCCTGTCAAACATCTCCCCGTCACCACTCCACTTCTGTCAGCCTTTAAATGAACCCTGCTCAAGTCTGTCACTTCTGTTTGGAGCCAAAAGGAAAAACTGTTGTTCAGTCGTTTGGAAAGACAACATTTCTGAAAGCACTCAAACTTCTTCACATTTGTCTTCAGACACATCCTGAACATTTGGGAACTAAAGAAAGTTTCAAACATCAATCAAAGACCTGAAATATAGAAAAACAACAACAGCCGCAGTCAGTGAACTCACCTCAGAGTCTCCAGTCCACAGTTTGGACTCTCCAGTCCAGCACACAGAAGTTTCATCCCGGAATCCTGGAGGTTGTAGTTTCCACTCATGTCCAGCTCTGTCAGATGGGAGGGGTTGGACTTCAGAGCTGAGGCCACAACTTCACAGTGAGACTCTGAGAGTCCACACTGAGTCAGTCTGTGACTCTTACAGAGGAGGGAGCAGATACCAGATGAGGTCACGGAGGTACGGGGAGGATTCGCAGCAGACAGCAAGACTGCCACGTCCATGCGAGAGAGCGATGGCTACGATAATCTCTGTTTTTGTCTCCCTATATAATGTTGTACAGCCCATTTGAGGGTTAACACAAACATTAGTCCTTCTACTTAAGTATGTTTGACACTTTGTTTACGCCTAAATTAACTTTATGTCACGGTCTGGCTAGGGCAGATCGTATGTTGCAGGGAAGGACTCAAGCGCAGACCGAAATGAGATATGAATAACAAAACAAGCCGTTTATTAAGGCAAGAAACGAGGGTACAAATATAATAGGGAATCGATGAAAACTAAACAATGATCTAAACTGGGTGAACTAAAACGAAACATACAAAACTCTAAACATAACGAACTGACAGGGATACCTGGAGCGGAGACATAGGAACAACGGAGCAATACAACGGGTGAATACAACGGACGACCTGACAAAGAAAGACTGAGAGCACACAGACTAAATGGACACAGGAGGACAATGAGGGAAGTGGCAACACATGGGCCCAGCTGACACATGAACATAATTACGTCACAGGGGGAGAGTAACTGAACATGATGAACACAGACACACCAGACCTCTTCACAATAAAACAGGAAACACAGTGAGATATAGACATGACAACCTGAACTGAACAACATAAGCCACATACATGAAATACATGAAAAGCAGGGGAGACTTATCATAGTGGAAACACGAGGGGAAAATAACTAGAAACATCTAGGCATGATAGACTAAACATAGTGGGAACACGAGGGGTAAAAATGAACTGGAAACAACTAGGCATGATAACGATGAACTTAGGAAACCTGAAGGCTACACAAACTAAACACAAAACGTTGGGTCAGCAGACCCAGGATCATGACACTTTACTGTTAAAGAGTTTTCATGTTTCTGTAATCCACCAGTGTGCTCATGCTTTTTTAAGTGAAAAGAGATTTTTAATGATCAAATATAATTATGTTTGTTATTTGTGGATTTTAAATGTCCTTGACAGAGACAGATGATAATCATTATCCTGCACTGTGGTTTCAGGTTTGGTCGAGCTAGCACAAAGAATGGCTATGTTGAACTTCCTCCTGGGATCCACACTAAGAAGTGAGTCCAACATTAGCAGGGTCTCTTTCCTTTATCTGGATTCACTTTAGCATTCACAGTCACGTGAAGCTTGTTATTAACTCGATAAGTCAACCCAGGGTTTCAGCTGAGCGCTCACATGAAACACATGGTGTTGGCAGCATCTGATCAATCATATTCATGGAGACGTGTATCAGCAACAGAGCAGCTGAGTTTGCAGAAGGAAGTCAAACTAAACCACAGGAACAATATGAGGAGATTACACACATAATAAAATACTAGCAGTAACACAGCTGCTGCAGACAAATCAGTCGTGTGATCGTGTGTGAGAGGAGAAGGACTGTAAAGGAGTTTGGTGTTAAAAGCTCTGTATGAATGTGGGAGACTTTGAAGGGCTTTAAAAAGGCCAATATACAATAAAAGGCAGAAAAACTGCTGAGTGTGAAAGTCACCAGACTTATCAGACCTCTGTGATTAAGACCTGTAAGAACACCTATTTGTACTTGTTGGCATTATATCAAACACACACGTATATTAAGCCTTTGTTTGAACTCTGGTTGAATTTGTTACTTTCAGACTGTGAAACATCACAGAGGCTGCAGATCTTTTATTCACCTGGAAAATTACTTTAAATGTTAGATGGAAAATGTATTGCTCAGTTTAACCAAAGTAAGAACAAGAATCCATAAACCTTCATAAAGACAAACATCTCCCAGAACATTGAGCTGCTGAAGTGTCACTGAAGGGAAAAACTATTTGTCCTCCTCCATCCAGCAACACCTGAAACACCTGAGTGGAAGCTCCTCCCTACACTGTGTTTGAAGCAAAGCACAAAGGAGACACCTGCTGGAGCAGCTGGAGTCCTACAGACACTCAGCCTCTTCACTACACAAACACCTCCTACAACATCCACTCTTTCCACTCTGACTGCTGTGTTTGTGGAAACACTCCAACACACACCGCTTCACATACCAACATAGAAATGTGTGAAAAAGAGCTGAGCTGATATTAAACATGAGGATTTATTCAAAAATACAGAGTCAGGAACAACATCTAGGCACACATTACCTCTCAGCAGCAGAAGAACATCCTTTAAAGTCAGCACCAACATCCTTCGACTTGTTGCTCTTTAAGGAAACACAGCTGGGTTCAGGTCCAGGTTCTGGATTAGTTTCAGGGTTATGTCCAGCTGAGCCTGGTACGCCCCACAGCTCTGGGCTTTAAAACAACACACAGAGGTATGAGTGTGAATAATGATGGAGCAGTGATGTGAGTGCTGAGCTGTGACATGGAGAAGAGTCATGGACAGTTAGAGATGGTCATCTCACCTCTGAGCTTTGGTCTGGCTCTCATGTTCCCCACACAGAGTGCTTTTAGAGGGAGGGACTCCCTCCTCTCTGTCCTCACACTGATCCATGCTGCTCAATTCACATCAGCTCACACACACTTTCTACCTTCACCTGCAGAGGAAACACAAATCATTCATGTGCACATAAACCAAAATCCTCCTTTCCATCATGTGTGCTGTCCAAATATCAGCTGAATGAAGTCAGACAGCAGTGTGAGGCACAGGAAGCTGCCATCAGCTGCTCTACTTCTACTATCAGTCCACTACATGGAGCCATGAAGCACACATGATGCATTCACTGACACACACTGATTCACTGTGACTGGAAGTTTAAGTACATTAAGCCTCCACTCATCTACATTGTGCCTACAACCCACTGCCCCCCATCTCCCACCCCCATCAACCTCCTGGGGCCAGGAATGATTGGAACTGAATTGGAAACGGGCGTAATCAAACATAAATCTGCTATTCTTATCCAACCCGTCTGCCTGGACACAGTTTGCTGACCGATCATGGAGCCTATGATTCGCTTGGACAACAACTTCATGAATGTGGAAATGAAACTGAGTGTCAGCTGAGTGTCGAGCAGAAGAGGAATCAGAGAAAAGTGACAGAGCTGCTGACTTTACAAAGAAAACTAAAACCATGTTGAAGAGATTAAACAGATAATACAATCTAACAGCAACACAGCTGCTGCAGACAAAACACATGTATGAGTGTGTGACAGGAAAAGCACTGAACAGAAGTTTACTATTAAAAATGCAGCATGTTGTAAAAAGTTTGGTCAGTGAGACTGAAAAATGGCTGCATGAGTTACTATTGTGAACAAACCCCTATAAGAACCCTGATATTACCTGAATAAGATCAAATCCTGATACGTAGTGCAGACCTTGGTAAGAGATACGCTCCAACTGGAATATAAACCTTTGGTGTGTTTAATCCAGTCAGTCTCTGAGTAACTCCACTCCTCTGCTTTCTGTTGGAAGAGAAACGAAAGTTTGTAGCACGATCCTTTTCCTCAGAGGCCTGTGTTGAATTTATATTACATCTAAGATAAAAAATAATTCACAAAGTCTGCTCTGTCCTCCTGTCCTCCCTGCAGTCTCTGTGAGCTCCGCAGAGTGATTATAAAGACCCGGAGCTCAGAGTTTCTCCAACACCGTGGTCAAGTGTGAGCCACGCCTGCCATCCGTTATCTGCCAAACTTGAGCTTCAACGCTAAGTTTTACGGTAGTGCTGCTTCTTATCCCTTTTTGCTGATCACACACATAACAACACACATGATTTTCAGGAAGTTAACAGAAATAAAGCCACAGTGTCATTTGTTTTTCACTCAAGTTGTCTTTTCTTCTTAATTTTTCTGGTAATGCTTCTTCATTCATGATTCATTCAAATCTAAAATATAGTGGGGCAAAAAAGTATTTAGTCAGCCACCGATTGTGCAAGTTCCCCCACCTAAAATGATGACAGAGGTCAGTAATTTGCACCAGAGGTACACTTCAACTGTGAGAGACAGAATGTGAAAAAAAATCCATGAATTCACATGGTAGGATTTGTAAAGAATTTATTCGTAAATCAGGGTGGAAAATAAGTATTTTGTCATTCTGATTAAGATTTTCTAGTTCTGAGGTTTTGCTTTCTGTGTTCCCTCTGTACTGTGTTAGTATTGTGTCTCTGTGTTCACTTCCTGTTTTATTTCGACAGTACCATGTCCTATGTTAGTGTGTCTACTTTTGCTTCCCCTTGTCTGGTTATGTCCAATGAATCCTGCTGTGTCTCCTTTTTCTCATTCCCTGATGGCTCTTTTGTGTATATGAGCCCTTTGTTTTCTCCTGCTTGTTGCTGGTTCGTCTGTGTTGTCTCCCCGTGTCTCCGTTTAAGGTTTCAGGTTAGTTTTGTAGTTTTTTCAGTAGAGGTTATCTTAGCTTCTGCACAGGCCATCTCCACTGCACTTCACCGTTTCAATAAAGCTCACTCACTTCACAGCAGTGTCGGCATCTTGGGTCCTTTATTAAATTCAACATGGCTCGCCCCGCTAGCCGTGACATATGATGTGAAAACAATATCCAAAAAACATGAGGGACAAACAGGGAATAGTTTTAAGGTGCAGGGCCAACAAACTGAGTCTAGCCATGAACTCAGAGTTGATTGAATTAGCATTTTGAATTGGCTGATCTGAGTTACTTCAATCAAGTCTATGTTCACTTTGAGTTAAGACTAGGGATGGGTATCGAAACCCGGTTCTTGTTGAGAACCGGTTCCCACTGTTTCAATTCCTTGGAATTGTTTGCCATTTTTGCAAACGATTCCCTTATCGATTCCAGTCGCCCCGAATGACGTCACCACGTTGCGGAGCATCATTTACCCGGCAGGAAACACGGTACCTAAGCGGCTCAAACGCTCAAAAGTTTGATTATACTTTACGAGAACGGATGACAACAGGGTAACTTGCAATACTTGCAAAGTAGATATTTCATTTAAGGGAGGAAACACTGCGAATATGCAAAAGCATTTGCTCACAAAACACGCGATGACCTTAAATGAATGTCGTGTTTTTAATTCCGCTCCGGACTTGTGAATCTCAACCCAGCAGCAGCGGTAACGTTTGCACGTCCTCTCCCGTTAATGCAGCAGATAAATAATCAACTAACAGTGCATATTATGTTAGCGCGATCTGCCTTATCTGCCATTACTGCCATTACTGTGCGTTTAGGTGACCATGATGAGAGAGACAGAGTCTGGCTGGCGCTCGCTGGCAGTTCTCGCTGCAGTCTACCGGTAGCGTCTCCTTTCAGGCCAGGACAGATGAATGTCACCGAGCAGTGACTCAGTTTGTGGTCAAAGGCTTGCACCCATTTGCCACAGCAGATGCCCCCGATTTCACTTTGGTAAGTGAATGTGTTTAATTGTAGGCAGGGACATTACTGGATATTCTTGTGTAATTGCTACAGAATAATTTATGTTACACTTTGTTATTGATACAGGAGAATATTTATTTTATTATTTTACATTTACATTTTTTTTCCTGGGGACCCTGTGACACCCATTTAAGAGCCGTAGGCTGTGGATCTCTTAAGATTTCACTGTTGGGTTTGTAAGGCCATGTTACTCCTAAATTTCTATCTTGTTCAAAGAGAAGATATAAAACAAACTTCTAAGCTAATCAACCTTAGTGTTTTCCTTTTTTAAACATAAGAATCGATAAAGAATCGGATCGTTAAACAGAATCGAAAATGGAATTGGAATCGTTAAAATCGTATCAATACCCATCCCTAGTTAAGATTATACGTGATTAATGAAAAAGAAAAAAGCCGTCATCAGCAACTGATTCTGATTTAGCAGGTTTTCAAATCTAAATGGTACCCATCCCTAGCTGGCTGTAGTTAAACCTTTACTTAAAAAGCATCCCTAGACCCAGAGGTGGGTAATAATGAGTTAAATTTACTCCGTTACATTTACTTGAGTAAGTTTTTGAAAAAAAATGTACTTTTAAAGTACCTTTTGGTACTTTAATGTCACACATGTTAATGTTAGCCATTTAAATATTAGCAGTTAGCTGAGGCCACAAGAAGAAGAGGCCCTAGAAGAACAATGGATGATAAGATTAGATTTTCAAGACTAGGCAGAGACGTGTTTTCCTTTACTGTCTCTTACAGAGGAGGGAGCAGATACCAGACGAGGTCTGGTATATGAATAATACTGGTATATGAATAATACTGGTATATGAATACATACAATGAATACATTGCAAAGTATTCACTGGGCAGCACGTAGTATGTAGATCATTGAAGGAAGAAAGTAATGAATTTGTGCACAAAGCAGATGAAACAGTGTGTGTGACTGTGTCTGACGTCACTGTGTGTGTGAGCCACAGAGAGGTGTGAAAGACAAACATCCAAACTCAGCCTGCAGTTCTGTTCTGTGATTCTATATTTGACTATCCATTGAGTTTGGTGTGCACTTCTGCTTTGTTCAGATGCAGGAGGTAGAGCTGGTCACCTACTGATTGGAAGGTTGATGGTTCGATCCCAGGCTCCTCCAACCTGTGTGTCAAGTATCTTAGGCAAGATACTAACCCCAACTTGCTCTCTGATGGATCCATCGGAGTGCGAATGCACTTAGAAAACACTGAGTACAGATACAGTTGTTGCTCCTCCTCCACATGCTTACCTGCCACAGTTTAACTCCGCCTCTCAGACAGTCATGTCACCTGATCTGCATGTTTTGTTGTACGATGACGTCATCTTGACGTTGACGAGGAGGGCGAGAAAAACTAGTTTTGTCCTGCAGATGGCGATCTTGCACCGTGTTCAGAGAGCCGACACTTTGATGGTGCTTGTCTACTCAACTTACTTTTAGCATGCGTTGGACTCTATATGAGCAGCTTCCACTCTGGTTTCACTGTTAAATACACTTGTTTGATTTCACGTGTAAAAGTTGGAAAATAAAGATTAAATTATTTGTTGGTACATTTTTTGCTTCATTTGAGGAATGAACTGTTAAGGTGGAGAAATGAATCAGGTTAAAATAGTGGTGCTTTAAATCAGTGCAGATGTATAATGTAATTTAACATGTTGATAATGGTTGTAGTGGGCTTGTAATGTAAATGTGTTCTGATTAAATGTGACATTAATGGTGATGCTGCATAAAACCTGATAAAACAGTTCTATTAGTGGGTCTGTGTGATCAGCATCAGTGGGTTAAGGTGAGGCCTTGACTAGTAGAACGTCATGTTGGTGTATGACAACACATGAGCCAACATCAGACTCCGAGCGCTACGATGCTCAAGATCAGAAGATCCAGTGTGACATCAGCGTTACCTGGCAACAGCAGCCCTCATCTGACTTTATTGGAGGATATTTACACCAGCAACACTGTTTAGTTTGATATGACGGATTAACAACATGCTGTGATATCCAGTTCATCTGTAATAGATACTGGATCTAATCAGTCAGCAGATATTTGATCACCTTATTTATAACTATACTAGAAACAAACACAACTGTGTTGGTGATTCATGCAAACTTGCATATCAGCCTTTTAAGGTTTTGTAGTATTGAGAACAAAGAGGTTGTGTTAGGGCTGAAAAGCCCGACTTGTTCTCCTCTGCAGGTCATCAAATGCACCACAGAAGTTTGTATTTGCAGAAGCCTGTATATGTTTGATGGCTTTATTATTCTCTGTTCAAAGACAATAAATGTGAAAAATGTCTCATGTAGTATCAGCGTCATTTAAAAATGACTGCAAACATTTAGAGAACATGTGCTGCTGTTTGTCCTACATGTCCAACACTGAACTAACCCTGAAAACGTGATGGCAGGTGGCAGATTGGAGTTCACATGAAATATCGGCTGCATGAAGACTGGAAAATATAGATGATAAAAATATGCAGCCAAACATTTGTGGACATGGATAAACTATCTGATCCAAAAAGCAGGAAGTGACACAGCTAGAAAATGAAAGTGTGTAACAGCTGAAGTCAAATGTAATGCAGAGTTGAATCTGCACTTGGATCCATCTGTGAAAGGTCCACATGTAGGGATCACATGAGTCCTGATGTTTGTCAGTCCAGCTTGAAAACTCCATCTACTGTGGGCTACATATACTGGGCTGGTAGCTCCATAGTGCTGGAAAGAAACTATTCAATGTGCATATTTTAAAATCAGAGGCTCTTCTAACACAGGAGCCATGTTGAGTTTAGATTCCAGCCGACCACCGGCAGTCTGAAATGGAATGAAGCCCATTGACAGCGAGCAGGTCTAAACAGGAATGGAACGCATCCATGGATAATACACCACTTTATTTGAAGACATCTGTAGCACTGCCTCAGTTCTGGATGTTTCCACAGACTCCTCTGGCCTCTGTGCACCTAAAGAAAAGGTCAAAGGTCAGCAGCACATGTAGTTGGGATAAGTTTTCAGTGGCAATGCTCTCCATTTGTCCCATATGTGTTTACCTTTTCTTGCACATTGTACACATTATTCTGTTTCTATGTATAGAGCTATGATTTGCTATTTGTCAAGTAACATTGCTTCACTCAGTATCCCGGGTTTGTTTGTGTAAGCGTTCTGTTGCCGGCAAATCAAGCAAATCAATTCCGCCCCCTGAGTTTGATGGGTGAGGCTGACAGATAAAATTATTTCAAAATGAGAGCCAGGCGCCAGGACTGCCAAAATGAAATAAATAAATATATCATTAAATAATTAATTAAACGTGTCAATAATTAATTAAATGTGTCAATATTTAATTAATTACATGTGTCATAACTATTTATTTAATTAATTAATTCCAATTTTAATTAATTATTGACATATTTAATTAATTATTTAATGGTGTATTTAATTAATTCATTATGGCAGTCCTGGCGTTCCATACATTTAACCTTCAGTTACTCTTTATATAGTTAGGTAGGAGTCAGACCATGTTTCTTTTTAGCTGAAAAACATTACACCAGGTAACCTGCAGTGTTGAAAATGTGTTTTCTGACGATGTTTGCTACCCTACAATCCGTCCTGCTCTGTAGTAAAATCAGCGAGATTTGACCGTCCTGTTGCTCCCATTGAAATGCATACAGCCTATTTAAAAGCTAAAACTTAAAATTGTCCGTAGCCTGCTGTTGTTACCACTGTCCTGTTTGAAATGGATACTTACTAGCTAACTGACTAGATCAGAATCAGAATCAGAAAGGGTTTTATTGCCAAATGTTGAGCAGGTTTACAACATTAGGAAATTGCTGCGGTGCTTCAGTGCAAACATACTGTCATAAATTACGCTTAAATAGACATGAAAATAAAAATAAGAATAAGAATTAAAAGTGCTACGTAGAAAGATATATACATGAGTGCAGGTGGTGATTAGTGCAAACATGGAATGATGCAGTGAACACAGCGTAGGGTCATGTGTTAGTGGTGGGAACAGTCATACGGTTATTGTTCATGTGTCCAACAGCAGAGGGGAAGAAACTGTTCTTATGGCGAGAGGTTCTGGTGCGAATGGACCGGAGCCTCCTGCCTGAGGGGAGCAGGTCAAACAGACTGTGTCCAGGGTGAGAAGGGTCAGCTGAGATCCGAGCTGCACGCCCCAGTGTCCTGGAGTGTACCACACAGTGATGGAGGAGGTGAGGATGGACTCGATGATTGCAGTGTAGAATTGCATCATCGTCCGTGTTGGCAGGTTGAATTTCTTCAGCTGCCTCAGGAAGTACATCCTCTGCTGGGCTTTCTTAATGACGGAGGTGATTGTGGGCTCCCACTTCAGGTCCTGGGTGATGGTGGTACCCAGGAAGCGGAATGAGTCCACAGAGGTGATGGGGGTGTCAGACAGGATGATGGGGGGGAGTGGAGCTGTGTGCTTCCTGAAGTCCACAATAATCTCCACTGTCTTCTGGGCATTCAGCACCAGGTTGTTGTGGCTGCACCAGGACACCAGACGTTCAACCTCCCTCCTGTAACCAGACTCATCCCCGTCCGAGATGAGTCCAATAACGGTGGTGTCATCTGCAAACTTGATTAGCTTGACAGACTGGTGGGTGGAGGTGCAGCAGTTGGTGTACAGGGAGAAGAGCAGAGGAGAAAGAACACAGCCCTGAGGGGAGCCGGTGCTGATGGTCCGGGAGTCCGAGACATTCTTTCCCAGCCTCACATGCTGCTTCCTGTCCGACAGGAAGTCAGTGATCCACCGGCAGATGGGATCAGGCACATTCATCTGGGAAAGCTTGCCTCGGAGATGGTCTGGAAGGATGGTGTTGAAGGCAGAGCTGAAGTCCACAAACAGGATCCTGGCGTAGGTTCCTGGGGAGTCCAGATGCTGCAGGATGAAGTGTAGGGCCATGTTGATGGCGTCATCTACAGACCTCTTGGCTCTGTATGCAAACTGCAGGGGGTCCAGGAGGGGGGCCGTGAGGGTCTTGAGATGGGAGAGAACTAGGCGCTCAAATGACTTCATGACCACAAATGTCAGAGGTCTGTAGTCATTTAGTCCAGTGATCCTAGGTTTCTTGGGGACAGGGATTATGATAGAGGACTTGAAGCAGGCAGGCACATGACATGCCTGCAGTGAGGAGTTAAAAATGCCAGAAAACACTGGGGCCAGCTCGTTTGCACAGTGTCTGAGGGTGGCAGGAGACACACCGTCTGGGCCGGGAGCTTTTCGAGCATTCAGACTCTTAAACTGCTTCCTCACACCTGCTTCATGAATATGAAGAGTTGTGGTGGGACGAAGTGGTGTGAAATCCTCTTTTGTGTGGGGTGAGGAGGGGGGTGTTGTAGGTGAAGTGTTTGAATGTGGTGATGGCTCTATGGAGGGGGGAGAGGTGGGGGAATGAATGTCCAAAGTGCCTCTATTGTTGGGGCCGTTGGAGGTGTGAAGGCTGCCTGATGGCTCGTCAAAACGGCAGTAAGTCGTTGAGGGTGTTGGCCAAGAGCAAGTCATCAGTGGAGTGGGGGGTTTTAGGCTTGTAGTTGGTGATATTCCTAAAACCTTTCCACACAGAGGCCGAGTCATTCTCTGAGATCTGCTGCTGCATCTTCTCAGAGTGCTGATGTTTAGCAATGTCCACTTCTTTAGTGAACCTGTACTTGGCCTCTCTGTAGCAGTCCCTGTCTCCGCTTCTGAACGCCTTTCTCTTTTCCAGCCACAGCTTTTTGAGTTTAGGAGTAAACCAGGGTTTGTCATTGTTATAACTCACCCTGGTGCGTGATGGCACAATGCTGTCCTCACAGAAGTGGATATAGGAGGTGACAGTGTCCGTAAACTCGTCCAAGCTGTTAGAAGCAGCCTTCATTGTGTCCCAGTCTGTAGACTCCAAACACGTGCGAAGCTCCTCCACAGCCTCGTTGCTCCACAGTTTTTTAGTCCTCACGACAGGTTTGGAGAGCTTCAGCCTCTGTCTGTACGCGGGGATCAGGTGGATCATGACGTGGTCAGAAAGTCCGAGTGAAGCGCGGGGCACCGTGCGATAGGCCCCGCTGATCGTGCCGTAACAGTGGTCTAATGTCCTCTCCTCTCTGGTCGGGCATTTAATATACTGCTTGTATTTGGGAAGCTCATGGCTCAGATTGGCTTTGTTAAAGTCCCCAAGAGCAATATTGAGAGAGTCCGGGAATGTCCGCTCCATGTGCAGTATCTGCTCCGCGAGTGCGCACTGAGCTGCCTGCGCATCTGCATCTGGCGGGATGTAAACAGCGGCCAGGATGAATGAAGCAAACTCCCGCGGAGAATAAAACGGTTTGCAGTAAATAAAAAAGTATTCCAGAGAGGAAGAGCAGTGCTGAGCAATCACTGTTACATCTGTGCACCAGCCACTATTGATGTAGAAGCAGACACCTCCACCTTTGGTCTTACCAGAGAGAGAGGCCTGCCGGTCCGCGCGAAGCCCTCCAGCTTGAGCGCCCAGTCCGGGATGTCCTCAGAGCCATGACTCCGTAAAACATAAGACACAGGAGGAGGCAAAGTCTCTGTTCATGCTTCTCATCAGGGCCAGCTCGTCTATCTTATTCCTGAGTGAGCGTACATTGGAAAGGAAGATCCCAGGAAGAGCAGTTCGCAGTCTGCGTCTCCTCAGACGCACGAGTGCGCCGGCTCGCTTTCCTCTCTTTCGGCGTCTCACTTTCCTGATCAGAGTCTGCAGTAAATCTGCCGCAGATGCGACAAATATTGGAAGTAAATGATGGGTTTAGATTTTGTTATTGTCATTTGTATTAAGAAATATTTAACCATATATGCTTAGAGGTGTATAATCATTTGTAGGTTGAAAGAATGTCTCATCCTAGAAGGTCTGTAACAGCTCTGTGTAGCATGAAGGGGGAGTGCGTTCACTCCCTCTACAGAGTGTTCCGGCATAGATTACACACCTCCTAGGAAAGGCCTTATCTTCTCTTGCTGATATATGGTATAGCAAACACACGTATATCTGTTTAAGTATAAGAGCCTTTTGTTCAGATGGACCGCTAGACTCCTGGCACCAGCTTTGGGGAGTCTTCACAGGGTCACATCTGGACCTCACACACACACACACACACACACACACACACACACACACGCACGCACGCACACACACACACACACACACACACACACAGTATTCTTTGTTCACATGTATACCTATGTAAGATGTCATATGTTAATGACCCTATGCATATTCATGTAACCACAATAAAAGGAGTGCTATGGGGAGCCTGGCTGAGAGTCTGACGGTGGTCAAGTGGTGGAACGACACTTGGCTCCAGGCAGGTCTCCCTCATGCATGGGTAAACCAGAGAACTTTGGTGCCTTGTGTCTTGCTTTTTGCTGCGTAGCAGATTGTCCTTAACGTTCCAGCGAGTAGGTTTATGCTACAAACCTATCATTAATTGGTCCTTCGAGAGCCGGATCCCTAGAGTCGACGTTCAACGAGGGGAAAAGAGACACACCGAAAGACTGACGTCAGCCAGGACTTATAGAGGTCCTGCAACAAAGTCCCGAGGCGTGAGAATTCGTCATCGGGCCGGTGGATTAGCCGTCTGTTTTTCTCCTCGATGGATGGCGATTGCCGGGATTCGGGACTGATGCTACTCGCAATAAGCAACACCAAGTAGGTATGTGAAAAATCTTAGCCACTGTGTGAGGCTGAGTTGTAAAGTCTTTATCACTGTGTGCGACTATTCTTTGCCGCTGTGTGCAGCAAAGCACGCGTCCACTGTGTGAGGTTGCGTTGAAAGTCTTTATCACTGTGTGCGATAAAGCGCGTGATCACTGCTATGTAAGTCTTTGCCACTGTGTGCGGCAGAGCGCGCAGCCCTGTGTGAGACTGCGTTGAGACAGTAGGCCTATTTTGTGTTGTTGTCGTTGTTGTCGTCGTCGTTGTTGTTGTTGTTGTGTGAGTGCGTGCAGAGCAGAGCACGTGGTCTGTGACGTCAGCGGCTGTTGTTGTTATTATGGGTTCCCAAGCAACCAAGAGTGTGCCAGAGGGCGATGAGAAGTTTATGGTGAAATTTGCTCCCGGTAGCACAAAGTATTTAGGACATTGGCGCAAGAAATATGATTTTGAAGGTAAATTGGTTGTAGGACAATGTCAAATGTTAGTAGACCAGTTGACAGT
Organism: Aulonocara sp. 'chitande type north' Nkhata Bay; assembly: GCF_057382095.1. Taxonomy (NCBI): domain Eukaryota; kingdom Metazoa; phylum Chordata; class Actinopteri; order Cichliformes; family Cichlidae; genus Aulonocara; species Aulonocara sp. 'chitande type north' Nkhata Bay. The sequence continues at coordinate 63,303,073 of NC_141346.1, forward strand.
GAAAGCAGCTTGTGCGACAGGGAAATTGAAACAGGAGCGAGAGTTATAACTGGCGTCCGCTAAATTGTGGTTAGAGCAGGCGCAGAAAAGACAGGAGGCAGTGAATGCGAAGAGAGCAGCTTTGCAGGCATTAGCTGTGAAACCTGAAGATGAGACGGTGCGGTCTACTTCAGTGGTGCTGACTTTAAAGGACCAACAGCGTAGAGCAGCATTAGAGAGAGAGAGAGAGGCCAGAGAGGAGGAAGAAAAGCAGGAGCAGGAGAAGAGAGAGAGAGAGGAGGAGGATAGAGTACGGCGGGAGTTTGGGGATGCCGCAGCACAATATTTAAGCCCTTATAACACTAGATCCAAATCTAAAAGCCATGAGGCGAGTGCATCTGCTATGCCTGCCTCCCCTTTCCATGATACCTTTCCCATGGTGGAGGTCGCAAATCCCCATTTTGGTGTTGAGGATGACCGAAGCCGTGTTATTTGTGTTTACAGGCCATGGACTGAATCTGAATGTGCAGAGGCATGTAAAGATTTAGGAAACCCGTTGACTAATGTTGATGAATTTATCACCCGACACAAGCAACTCTGTTCCTCGTACCGTTTAAACGGTCAGGAAACAGAAGCCACCTTTAAGAAGTGTCTCACATATAACTGGGCTCGGGTGCGAGGCACCTACACAGGGAGGGATGGTAATACTGTCCTACCCTATGGCCATGCAAATTTAAGAGGCCAAGTTGATGGGGTTTATGAGCGTCTTAGAAATACTTTTAAAGCTTCTGTAGATTACAACAAAATTGCCCAATGCATTCAGAAGGCAGGAGAAGATGTTCATGAGTTCAGGGCAAGATTAGAGGAAGTTTTCAAAGAACATAGCGGCCTTGAAGAGAGTGCAGAGAAGGCCAGCCCATATCAGCAGCAGTTAAAACATGCTTTGATGAATGGCTTTCATTCACCCATTGCTGATTTCATCAGAAAACAAAATGTTAGTCATAACACTGACGGGTCCGTTGAATGCATGAACTGGGCCCGCCATGCACAGGAAGTCATTAAAAATAAAAAAAAAGAAGTCACAAAACTCTGAGGCCGCTGCTTTCTTAGCGGATGAAATCTTTTTCCAGGGACAGTTCAGACGGGGAAGAAATAGAGGCGGAGGTGAGAGAAGTAGAGGAAATTGGGGCCCTAAAGAGAAACGGGACAAGAGATTTGATAAATGTTATGAATGTAGGGAAACGGGCCATCACGCAAGGGAGTGTCCTGATCGCATGCCTGAAGAGTATAAACGCCCTGATCCAAGAAACCCTTATTATAATAAATGACTAGCACCTGTTGACACTGCTAACACACATACATGTACAAATGATCCCTTACTTTGCCAGAATTTACAACAGCCTGTGTTTCAAACTCTAGATTTGACTGAAGTATTGTTAAATTTGTCAGGGAAAGAAGTAACACCAGTTCGCACCTTAACTGTGCAAGGCAAAACTGTTCAATTTCTGTGTGATTCAGGTGCAGATAAAACTGTTTTAAAAGATCATGTGTCAGGAGTTGATCCTTCAAATGGCATAATTTATGTGAAGTCTGCAAATGGTCAGTTAAATCAGCATAGAATCTCTAAACCAGTGTGGATTAGAGATCCTACCACAGGAGAGGCAGTTCAGAGTTCAGTTGTAATATGCCCAACTTGTCCGGTGAACCTTTTGGGAAGAGATATGATGATGAAACTTGGAATTTCAATAATTCCAACATCCGTTGGGATGATAGCTGCAGGAAAAGGTGAAACTGCTGAGACAATGGTTCATCAGGACAGTGGGGATTTGCATTATTACTGGACACTTGACCTGTCGGCCTCCAGACCTGATCAAATAAACTGTAAACTGTTAGCTGCAGCTGAGGAAATGTTGACAACTAGCCATGACATACAGCCACCAGAAGACTTGCATGTCACACTGAGATTTAAGACCATGCCTGGGCCTGATGAGGCCTACACACATAAAGTGCTGAAATTAGGGCCACAGAGAATCACCATAAAAGCAATATATACTGATGGTGAAAACATGGCTGGATGTAGTGTGATCCTTTCTGAAGCTGCACAACAACTTTTTACAGGGCAAACACCACACATTTCACTGACAAAGAGTGGCACAGCTGAGTGGACAGACTTAGCATCTTTGGTGAGACAGGGGGAGAGTGTTGGAATGTGGCAGCAAGCTGGAGGGGGTTGGGAGACAGACATGCAGCACAGCATCTTTCGTAAAAAGCTGGGATGGGTGACACATACTACACCACAAACACATTTACAGGGGAGTGAGAATGACACAGCAGAATGATATGTTGTAGATGTCAAAGATCACCCGGAGCTTAAACAGGTCCCAGAGAAGCTCTGGTCTACTGGGAAGACTGATGTGGGGTTAATAACAACAGCGAGTCCAGTAGTAATAAAGCCCAAAACGTCTTTTAGGCCAAGAGTGAAACAATATCCCTTGAAGCCTGATGCAGTGGAAGGCATTAAACCAGTAATAGAGGATATGATTAAAGCAGGGATACTGGTTGAAGCTCCACAAGCAGTATGTAACACACCCATCTTCCCAGTTAGAAAGGCTGATTCACAGTCGTGGCGCATGATTCAAGATTTAAGAGCTGTAAATCAGGCAGTGGAGAGTATCGCTCCATGCGTCCCCGACCCCCACACCTTATTAAATCAGCTTAAACCAGACATGACACATTTCACTGTGGTAGATTTAAGTAATGCTTTCTTTTCCATACCAGTACATGAGAATTCACAAGGCTGGTTTGGTTTCACGTACCAAGGCAAAAAATACACATACACCAGATTGCCGCAAGGTTTTTGTGATAGTCCTACAATTTTCACACAGAATATTACAAATTGTCTGTCTGGTTTTGTGATTCCATCACATTCACAGATGTTGGTATATGTCGATGACATTTTAATAGCATCCAATTCAGAGAAGAACTGCAAAGACATATCATTGGCATTGCTGACTCACTTAGCTGAGACAGGTAACAAGGCCTCACTTTCAAAGCTACAGTGGGTAAAGACAGAAGTGAAATTTTTAGGACATCTGCTTAGTGCAGCAGGGAAAAGCATACACCCAGAGAGGAAAACAGCTATCTTGGCAGCACCTAGGCCAGTGACAAAGAAACACCTGATGCAATTCCTAGGGTTGCTAAATTTCTGTCGATCGTGGATGCCCCATTACTCTGAAATTGCACAGCCATTATTAGATATGATGTACAGTAAACCTTTAGCTATGTCATAAAGTTTAAGTTGGACCCCTGAGGGGGAGCAAGCTCTGTGCATGCTGAAACAGATGCTGACAGGAGCATCGGTTCTAGGGCTTCCAGATTATAACAAGCCTTTTGTTCAAACTGTTGACTGTAAAGGACATTTTATGACATCCATGTTAGCACAAAAATGTGGAGGTGAAATGAAGCCAGTAGCTTATTATTCTAAGAGGCTGGATCCAGTGGCTTGTGCCTTACGTCACTGTGTGCGATCTGTGTGTGCAGCCGCTGAAGCCGTTAAGTGTTCTGGTGAAATTGTTTTGTTTCACCCTTTGACCCTGCTGGTTCCACATGAAGTTGATGTTTTATTGCTGCAGACTAAAATGACATTCTTGTCACCTGCAAGACACTTGTCTTTAATGTCACTGTTGCTCTCCCAGCCACACATAACTATTAAGCGGTGTACAACTTTGAATCCCTCTACATTGTTGCCCACAGAGGAGGAGGGTACACCACATGTGTGTAGTGAGCATGTGGAAACACAGTGTAAACCTAGAAGTGATTTAATGGACATACCACTCACTGAGGGCAAGGTTTGGTTTGTTGATGGTTCCAGTTTTAAAACAGCAGAGGGAAAGACTAAAACGGGCTTTGCTGTTGTGGATGACGTGCAGGTCATCCGTGCTGGGCAGTTATCACATTCCATGTCGGCCCAAGCAGCTGAGATAGTGGCTCTGACGGAAGCCTGTAAAGCAGCTGAAGGGCAGGCAGTGACTATATATACAGACAGTCAGTATGCATATGCTACACTTCATTTCTTTGCCGCTCAGTGGTCAAGACGAGGCATGACAACATCAACAGGGAAGCCTGTGGAGCATGCGACATTGTTGCAGGGCCTGTTGAAAGCAGTCTTACTGCCTAGTAAAGTTGCAGTTTGCAAATGTGCAGCACACACACGTGGCACTGACCCCATTGTACTAGGCAACGCCTTTGCAGACAAAATTGCAAAGGAAGCGGCCCTTGGAACACATGGGGTTCATATTCTGGCGTCACAGGAGCAAACTATGCCCATCACACATGATGTGTTAGCAGACATGCAGTCACACTCACCTCCAGCTGAGAAGCAGCTGTGGCTCACTAAAGGAGCAAGCCTGCGAGGTGATGTCTACTATCTTTGTGATAAACCTATATTGCCTAAAAACTTATATAGGACTGCTGCAATTTTGAGTCATGGACTCTGCCACATTTCGACAACTGGAATGGTAGCAGCAGTCGAACGGCAGTTTTTCACAATGGGATTCAATGCTTATTCAAAACATTTTTGTAAAGCATGTTTAACATGTTGTAAACATAATGCTCAGGGGAACCTCAGACCAAAAAGAGGAAGGTTTCCCAGACCCAGCTACCCATTTGAAGTAATCCATATGGATTTCATTGAGTTGTCTAACTGTAACACCTACAGGTACTGCCTGGTAATTGTGTGCCCGTTCTCAAAGTGGGTAGAAGTTGTCCCCACTAAGAAAGCAGATGCTATTTCAGTGGCTAAAGTGATATGCAAAACTGTGATCCCAGAGCATGGGATTCCCCAGACTATTTACAGTGACAATGGTCCTCATTTTGTGAATGAAGTAATTGAGAAAATGTCACAACATCTGGGGATAACGCTGAAAAACCACTGCTCATATCACCCACAAAGTGCAGGGCTGGTTGAAAGGACTAATGGCACAGTAAAGCTGAGACTCAGGAAAACAATGGAGGAAACAGGCAGAACATGGGTAGACTGCATTGAGCTAGTGAAAATGTATATGAGAATCACGCCAACTGATAATGGCCTAACGCCTTTTGAAATAATATATGGCAGGCCATTTAGAGTTCCAGTGTTCTGTAATGATAATGATAAAGCAGAAGAAGAAAACACACTAGCAGACTGGATGATTAAAATGCTGAAAAGCAAAGAAGTCATGAGTGCAAATAATCTGCCAGATGATTCTGTTTCTGTACAGGAAGAACGTCTGAAGCCAGGGGACTGGGTGCTGATAAAGGTCATAAAGAGGAAGTGCTGGTCGAAGCCACGGTGGGACGGACCGTACCAGGCTCTGCTGACAACACCAACTGCTGTGAAGATTGCAGAACGACCCACCTGGATACACCAAAGCCATTGCAAAAAGGTGACACACATCCAGGCCAGCTCGGAGTAAGTGGCAGGAAGACCGGGTACAAAGGGGGGGAAAGCCTCTAGGGCCCTTCGTCTCAATCCGGTGAAGAAACCAACTGAGCCACAGGTACTCATCAGAATGGCTGGTAAAGTGTTGTTACACCTGCTGGGTGTAATGGCTTTGATGTCATCATGGTCAGCTGTGGAGACCCTGTATGTCCAAGGAAACCACACCCAATACCCTCATGGCTATTCTATAAACTTTTGGTGGCAGTTTATGAATACAACTGCTCACTTGAACAATAGGACGGACTGCTATGTGTGTGCTCATATGCCGTTATCCACATATACATCTGGACTGCATACCAGCATACAGCATACCAAAGGACAGGAGTTGGTGTCTGTTGGGCTTAGCAACTCATCCTGGCGACAGAGTCCTCTGGTCCCAGGCCAACTATAGTACACCTCTGAACATCACCTGGAGTAAGTCGCCACTTCTAGGCGTGAATTGTTCTGGACAAACTGACTTATTGGCCTGGCCTCAAGTGTCAGACCCACTGCCAGACATAATATTGCTGAACAAGCTGAACGCAGCTCAACTGCCGTTGTGTGTGATGAACAATGGATCACTGTCAGTGGGGGAGTTACCGCTTCGTTTATGTGGACACATATACACCTACTGCCCTCCAGAGAATGAGAGCAGGTGTATGAAATGTGTGACCAGTGCGAAGTGCGCTGGGAACTTGACATTAAGGGGAACCGAATGCAAGTCCAACCTGGCTTACAGAATACCAGTAAAAGCAAAGAGTCAGAAGTGGACAGGATGTGCACGGACGGTGCCGAGCAGTAAAGGAACAAGAGTTTTGGCTGATTGGTATTTCCTGTGTGGACATAAAGCCTATCTATCACTCCCTGAGGGATGGGGAGGATTGTGTGCCTTGGTGAAGTTATCGGATCATGTCTTCTTCATGGACAGAGTTGAACATCACCCTAGTAACCGACGGAAGCGTGAGGTGAATGTAGCCTCACCTAACTCCTTTGGAGTGACAGTAGACACTGGAGTGCCACGAGAATTTCGCATTTGGAATGGAGGAGCTAAATTCTTCCAAAGTTTGATCCCAAACATCGGAGTTGCAGAGGTGCGGGATCATGTGGAGATCAACCGGTATGCCTTACTGCGACACATTAATCTCACTAAGACTCTGGGAACAGTCTTAGCGGAGGAGCAAAAGGCCATCAGAACGATGGTACTGCAGAACAGGCTGACCCTGGACTTGATAACAGCATCACAAGGAGGAGTGTGTAAGCTGATTGGAGAGACGTGTTGTACGTTTATCCCGGATGGATATACGACTGGAGGAGACATCTATGAGGCACTGCAGAACTTAACTGCTCTGCAGAAATATGTGGAGGACCACACATCAGGAGGAGATGCGTCACAAGGCTGGATAGCCTGGTTGACATCTGGACCATGGTGGAATATGTTCTTAAAGTTTTTGACTCCCATTCTTACATTATTGGCGTTGCTTTGCTTGTTTACAGGTTGCATTTTGCCATGTGTAAGATCGATGGTGAATAAAATGATTGCTAACACCTTTACCAATTACATACTGTTGCAGCAGAGTGACATGGATGCTAAGGCTAATATGTGTGTATGAAATGAAGCCTGCACTGAAAATGGTGACAAGTGGTGTAGAGCTGAAGATATATATACGCCGTATAGCCTTAAAAAATGACAATACAGGGTGGTGATGATGGGTTTAGATTTTGTTATTGTCATTTGTATTAAGAAATATTTAACCATATATGCTTAGAGGTGTATAATCATTTGTAGGTTGAAAGAATGTCTCATCCTAGAAGGTCTGTAACAGCTCTGTGTAGCATGAAGGGGGAGTGCGTTCACTCCCTCTACAGAGTGTTCCGGCATAGATTACACACCTCCTAGGAAAGGCCGTATCTTCTCTTGCTGATATATGGTATAGCAAACACACGTATATCTGTTTAAGTATAAGAGCCTTTTGTTCAGATGGACCGCTAGACTCCTGGCACCAGCTTTGGGGAGTCTTCACAGGGTCACATCTGGACCTCACACACACACACACACACACACACACACACACACACACACACACACACACACACACACACACACACACACAGTATTCTTTGTTCACATGTATACCTATGTAAGATGTCATATGTTAATGACCCTATGCATATTCATGTAACCACAATAAAAGGAGTGCTATGGGGAGCCTGGCTGAGAGTCTGACGGTGGTCAAGTGGTGGAACGACACTTGGCTCCAGGCAGGTCTCCCTCATGCATGGGTAAACCAGAGAACTTTGGTGCCTTGTGTCTTGCTTTTTGCTGCGTAGCAGATTGTCCTTAACGTTCCAGCGAGTAGGTTTATGCTACAAACCTATCAGTAAATCCACAGGTGTTGTAGTCCTGTAGTTAAGAAGCTCTTCTCTGGTGTAAGAATATCCAGAGGAGTGCCCAGACACAGAAGTTAGCACAAAAACAAAACAGAAGTAACGCACTGAAGCACCAGGGCATCCATACGCGGCGCCATCTTGGATTTGGATGCCCATTAACCTTATAACTCCTGGTGTGTGTGTGCGTGTGTGTGTGTGTGTAGAGAGAGACAGCCAGGTTCATAATGGATATAAGGAAGTTTTTTCCAAAAAAAGGAGCCACATTCAGGTAAAAGTGTAAAATCAAATGATCCGTCAATCAAGAATAATGTTGGATCAGTGTTTCAGTATTTATATCTTTTATGTGGTTGGGTTATTTGCCTTTTGGTTGAAAGTACACTGAGAGAGGACTTTTTGTTAGTGATCTTAATAGGGCTTTGGAGTTGACGTCACGCCGCAATGCATTGTGGGAGCGCAGCACCATTTTCGGGGTCTACGAATCAAAACAAACACACTGTGTTGGACCAACTACAAGAAAGATGCTTAAGAGCCTCTCAAAAGAGAATGAACTGTATAGAGACCGATTGCGTCCAGAGGCGAAGCAGCGGTACTTGCAGAAAATAGCGTGCATTGGAAATGTGGACCCGTATGAAATACGTCCGTGGAGTAGAAACCCTGAAGACCAAGCGCTACTGACGTAGCCTGACATATTTTCGTACCTTGTCTGTGGAGTCAGCGCGTACAAGTCGTCATTCAAACAAAGGTAAGTCAGCTCGAGTACTGCGTGTGAAATGCGTTTGATTTCCCTGCAAACATTCACATTAGTGCAGCATAAATTCATTCATGAGGGGAAATTACAGTGAGAACTTGTGGAGGCTGTTAGAGGGATAACATAGTGAGTTCAGTGCATTGATGTGACATTGTCCTGAAGGATTTAGTTATTCTTTATGGTTAAAGAAATTGCACTAATTAATTCACATTTATTATAAATCATTCTAATTATACATCTTGCTTCCATGTTTGTATCCTGTGTCACTAAAAATAAATTTTATTTTAGTTTTATACGTTGATTAATGACCTGGAGAATCTCCTTATCATATTAAGTGATTCATAATTGTCACTCACTTTATGTTTTCTCCATCTTGAAAGTGATGACATCCTTGCATTACATGCTTTAGGGTCATTTTGTGCAGGCAGGTTTCTGACAGAGAACAGGCAGATTTACACTATAACATGCAGCGTTCTATAGATGGATACATAAAGAAATGAAAAATGACATGTATGTGCTAACTTTCTAAACACTTTGTTACATTTATGATAAAGTAGATAAAACATATTTACGTCGGCCTTGGCTCGTAGTTCTTGTCTTTAAATGAACTTTGTGTGTGTTTCAGGTCCTGCACTCTAAGACTGAATGAACCAGCATTGCAGCCATGGGTCACTGAGCATCACAGGGAAGGTTGAAGCCGCCCACTGCACCTGTATGGCCGGAGTCGCAGAGACCTGCAGCCATGTCGCTGCTCTTCTGTTTAAAGTAGAAGCAACAGTGTTGATCTGTGGCACAAGGACTGTTACAGATGAACCTGCACACTGGGTTTTGCTGGGTAATATGACCAAGATACAGCCAGAGGTTGGCCATAAGATAGACTTCTCCTCTTCAGCTGCCCAAAAAAAAGGCTCTTGATCAAAACATAAACAGACCATCTGTAGTGACAGGTAAAAGGAGCTGTCCTCAAAACAGAAAAATCCCACCTGCTACTGTGGAGGAGTTGTCACTGCTATTGGATACTTTGCTGGAACACAGTAAAGCTGTGGGTTGTGGGAATGACCCATAATGTTTTATCTAGATTTATGCCTGTTGTCAGCGGTTGTGTGTGGAGGCGTGGAAGAGATGACCCAAACGCTGGACTCACGGTGCAGAAATGAAGTGGATTTTTTGGAGGGTGAATTAACAAAGCAGGAACGATGGAGTGGCTGGCTGGCTGGCTGAAAGACTGACTGACTGACTGACTGACTGACTAACTGAACATACAGACGGAGGGACGACATGAACATCAACGACACGACAGTGAATGAGTGAAAACAGAGGGCTTAAATACACAGGCTGATGAGGATGATAATGAGAGACCGGTGAGTACACAGCTGAACATAATCTGGCTAATGACACGAGACGAGCTGACACAGGAAAAGCAGGAAGTGAGAACATGGAAGTGGCAAAATAAACTGAACATGAACAAAACTGAAAACACTGGGTCACCGACCCAGGAACCCTGACAGTACCCCCCCCCCCCTCCAACGGCCGGCACCTGACGGCCAAAAGAGAAAAAGACCAGAACAGGGCGGGCGGAGGGGGCCAAGGACGGAGGGACGGAGTCCACACAGAGACAGTTCAGGTGGGCGGCCACGTGGCAGGCAGCAGCGACCACTGAGCCGGTCGGGTGGGCGGCTGCGGCGGTCAAGATCAGACTGTTCCGGTGGGCGGCCGTGCGGACGGCAACGGCGGCGACGTGGACACAGTTCGGGAGGCCGACCGTGCGGAAGGCAACGGCGGCGACGTGGCAACCCCTGGCTGAGAAGCAGGAGAGCTCACAGCTGGCTCTGGGTGCTGTGGCTGTAGGTCCGGGAACTGAACAGGCTGGAGGACGGGCGACTGGGGGACAGGAGAGGACGGGCGACTGGGGGACAGGAGCAGACTGGACTGACTGGACAGGAGCAGACTGAGCTACAGGTGACTGGACAGGAGCAGACCGAGCTGACTGGACTGAGGGGACAGGAGCAGCCTCGCCTCTGTCAGTGCGCCCCAGGGCAGCTGTGGCTACAATGTAGCTTGCTATCGCCAGTGTGTGAATGTGTGTGTGAATGGGTGAATGACTGAATGTAGTGTAAAGCGCTTTGGGGTCCTTTGGACTAGAAAAGCGCTATACAAATGCAGGCCATTTACCATTTACTGAGCTGACTGGACTGAGGGGACAGGAGCAGACTGAGCTGACTGGACTGAGGGGACTGAAAGCTGAACGGCAGGTGAGGGAACTGACTGGAGGGAAAGCTGAACACCAGGTGAGGGAACTGACTGAATTCAAAGCTGAACAGCAGGTGAGGGAACTGACTGAATTCAAAGCTGAACAGCAGGTGAGGGAACTGGCTGGAGTGGAGATGCTAAAGGAAGAACAGAGGTAGGCGAGGCTACTGGCTGAGCAACAGATTAAACTAGTGACGGAGATAAAATTATGGCTTGGGCTAGTAAGGCTGGTGCCTGAGCAGGGGACACCTCAGCTAGCCTAACCAGGGATAGTGCGAGGGCGTGAAAAGCTGGATCAGGAGGTGGATGAAGAGGTGAAGTAGCAGGTGGACCGGTTAGCTCTTCCAAGCCCCCAGGGAGGTCCAGTTGGGTTCTGGTTGCCCTCAGCCTGGGCGCTGGGACAGGCACGGAAGGTGGCTGGACACCAGTCACCCCCACCCGTGAAACAGGAGCGGGTGTGGAGGTAGACTGGGTCGCAGCTGCCCTCCTCCTGGGAGCTGGCACTGGTGTGGGTGTAGGCTGGGCCCTAGTCCTCTGAGGAGGTGAAACGGCTGAAGAGGAAGGCCGAATCTGGGCCGCTGCGCTGGTAGGAAAAGGCTGAATGATGGGTGTGGAAACGGTGACTGGGTGTGTGATACTGGAAGGTTTATCGGGATTTATTCTGGTCCTTCTGCCACCACTATTTACAGTCTTTGACTGAACAGTCTTTGGGGGAGCAGAGCAGAAAAAATCTTCCCAGTCCACTTCATCCTCTAGGAGGGAAACGTCCCATGAATCAGAGATGGGTTTATTATTGATTTGAAGTGGAGAGTCAAATGAGGGTGGAAAACAGTCGCTGGAACTCACCACCGGGAATTGCTGAAAATAGTCCATTTTATGGCGGTGTATGCGCCGCTTTCTCCGGGAAGAGGAAGCGGCCGGGATAAACAGCTGAGCCTCTGGCGCGGTAGCCTCCGTTGAGCCGAAGTGGGAGGCGTAGCCGCTGTGCTGTGGCGAAGGTGGAGGTCCAGCGAATGAGGCGGCAGGTGTGTGAGCGAGGAGCGGAGTGGCGAGAGAGGGAGCGGCCGAAACGCGGCGTGAAACGTCCACTCTCCGCGGCAAATGCTCCGGTGCAGGTGAGGCAGCAGGTGGGGGAACGCGGCGTCTCCGAGGCCCGCCCAGAGCCAAGCGAGTGCCCTCGAAGACGTGCTCTCGCTCCGCGAAGAGCCGCTGTCTCTCCTTGAGCTTTTCCTCCCACAAGGAGAGCACTACCTCCTGCCGCTCGTAGAGGTCCGAGTCCGCTGGGCCAAAAGCGTGTCTTCTTGGCACGGGTCGTGTCATTCTGTCAGCGGTTGTGTGTGGAGGCGTGGAAGAGATGACCCAAACGCTGGACTCACGGTGCAGAAATGAAGTGGATTTATTGGAGGGTGAATTAACAAAGCAGGAACGATGGAGTGGCTGGCTGGCTGGCTGAAAGGCTGACTGACCGACCGACCGACCGACCGACTGACTGACTAACTGAACATACAGACGGAGGGACGACATCAACATCAATGACACGACAGTGAATGAGTGAAAACAGAGGGCTTAAATACACAGGCTGATGAGGATGATAATGAGAGACCGGTGAGTACACAGCTGAACATAATCTGGCTAATGACACGAGACGAGCTGACACAGGAAAAGCAGGAAGTGAGAACATGGAAGTGGCAAAATAAACTGAACATGAACAAAACTGAAAACACTGGGTCACCGACCCAGGAACCCTGACACCTGTAGTGCACTGCCTTGTAAATAATTTGCATTTACTGAATATCTACTGACTGAGTCCCACTGTTCAAAAGTTGAATAAAGAAACAAACTAATTTTTGCCTCTTTTTTTAAATTAAAACCACCTTATAGAACATCACATCAGTTCCAATGTAGAATCCATGTCATTTATAGTTTACAAATGACAAAATGTTTACACAAAATCATGAGTGTTTACATGATATCACCCACTACTAACATTACTTTATTTACTGTATCTTTTGAAAAAATACAGCAATTTTAACAGCACAAGACTTAAGAACATTTAACAGGAGCAGGTTTCATTCTTCCCTGGTTTTACTACCACACTGTTCACCAAAACGCAGCAAACCTTCACCATCTTATCCAGGAGGGTCACCTCTTCACCCTCACATGGAAGAAGTAATCTGATTGGCATGGTGGTATGTTTGAAGCAGGTCCCTTGTGTAGCGCTGGAACTCAGTCATGATGTGTTTCATCCATTTCATAGGCTGGTTTGCTGCAATAATGCCAAATAATTAGCAACTCTATAAATAGAAGTTAGTTCTGCAAAATCACTCAGTAGGATGTTTGTTCTAATTTGCTATGACCTCAGAGCGCATAGAAAATAAAACTAATAGGCTATAAAGAGTGATATGAACATATTTAGAACTTACCGGAATGAAAATGTCTGGAGCACCAACAGATATTTGGAGATGGAAGAGAACTGCACGTCAGCTCGTCTCACAGCTGCTATCCAGGCTGGACGCCTTCGTTTGGTAACATCGATACATGTTGCTTCCAGGTTGGGAAAGAATGAAAAGATAAACCCTTTTCAAGCTTATTCTCTTGCCGGTCGTGTGATCGAACATTGCAGCTGACCACACAGCAAATACGAACCATGGCTGTTGTGTGTGCCTTCGCTCCCTTTTCACTTGCGCTAGACCCCCAAAATGGCAGATCGGGCCAAAATCCTTTCCACGCCCACCCCCGTGACATCACGCTCCAAAGCCCTATAGTATTTTTTTCATATTAATGTAATTTTTCATCTAATTGAATACAATCTATTTGTGTATGATTGTCAGTCCAAAGAGGGAGAGAGGAAAGAGAGGAACGTGAGGAGAAGCACAAGGTTAGGAAGAAGCAGGTAAGCAAACAGACAGGGAGCAGTGACAGGCACAACTGTCACGGTCTGGCTGGCAGACCGTGACAGTTGCTCTGTCCAAAAAATGCACTCAGTTTACTTTTTACTCACTGTGAGCATCATTCCTTATTCTCCCCCAGTAATTAAGGTTAGGATATGTATTTCTTTTATTCTAATCCATTCTTCTTTTGCAGCATTTAAATAACCTTTATCAGATTTGATGGTTTTGTTACAGACTTTTCAAAAATAGTGTTTTGCTTTTCTTTCACAAATGTTGGGATTAAATTGTGTTAAAATGTACAAAACAGTGATGTCATGTTTTGTGACGAGGACCCAGGCACAGAGAGACTTGATGAATTTAAGAATCTTATGATTTAATAAAGAAATTTGCAGACTTGTACAGAGATGGTAAAATTATGATGACTGATAACGGAGACGAAGACAACAGACGATGAGGACAGGGAGGAACAGGGGTTTAAATGCACCAAGGAGACAGTCAGAGAGAACTCGGGACAACTTCCTGTTGCCACACACGGCCTCTAAAATCTCTTCCACGCTTTCTGTCTGAAGTCCACTCTCTGTGTTGGATCCACAGGAAACAACAAGATATTATTAACATGGTTTTCAATGTGTCTCCTTCCAAAAAGTCCAACCAATGAACAAATGTGTGTATTTGTGGAGGCCGAACAAAAGCATGACACATTTCTCTGTTTCTATAAACTGGAGTCAAACACAAACATGAAGAGTTTCACTGACAGACTCCAAAATGCCCCCACAGTGGATCAAAGGGAAATCCTACAGTGTGGCCAGAGACTCTTAATGGCTCCAACATCAACACATCCACAATGTTGGATCCAGTTCTGCCTCACAGAGTTACTAAGACACACCCTCTGCCAGCATCACAACAGCTCCACCTGCTTCACCTGCCTCCTCAGCATCTGTACACATGAAGAGAAAAGAAAGGCTCCAACAGCTCAAATCTACAAAGGATTCATGAAGTTTCATCCAACAATAACATGTTTGCCTTCCACAGTGTGCTGTTAGACACCACTGTACCTCTGCCATTTCAAAAAGAGCAGCTTGGGAACATTTTGGCTCCAAACACTTTGTGTTTAAGTTCTTTGTTTTCTTTGTGAAGCCGACAACATCTGGAGCTTTTTGACTCATAGAAACATCATTTTGTTCTTTAGATGACAGCAGATTGGGACTGAATAATCAATCACTATCAAACCCATAAAGACAAACATGGTGATTTTACAGGAACTTTGTTGGAGAAGCTGTAAAGACATGAAACTGGTGGAGATCCCAAACCAGTTGATAGTGCTGATTATTCCAAATAAAGCTGTTTTCCATTTGAGATGAAATGACTTTCTGTCCTGATATATAATAAAGATGTTGTTGTTTTTGAGCCCCTGTATTAAAAGTAGTTTAAAGTCAGCTTGAGTTTGATGTCTTTATGTCAAAGCTGCTCATGATGTTGAGCTGCTGATGGAATAAAAACAGTGAAAAATCTCCTCAATATAAAAGCATGTAGTCCAGACTTAAATGTAGCCTGTTGTTAGCTGAGGTCCTCACACAGTGTTTGACAGTGTAAAGTGTGTGAAAGGGCTGCTGGTGGAGCTCACTAGGATGAGCAGGTGACCATGTGCCACGAGGTGGAGAGCAGCTGGCCTGGTTTGATTCTGACCCGGGCCACGCCCCCTTTCTCTCTGCTTTGCTGTCACTTATCTTCACTGCTCTGTCCAATAAAGCTGAAAAAGGCCCCAAATCAAAGAAATCTGCTGCAGCCTCTGAAATGTCTTCTGTTTCCTTCCAGAGGCCGACGGCTTTTTCACCGTCATACATACATGAAACTATCAAAGCTGACAATCATTTCATTCCAATAACATCTAATGGTACATATATATAGACACAGGACTACAAGTAAATGGCTCTCAGCATCTGGCTGTGGTAACAAATGTCCCTGTTTTGTGTTCAAATTGTGTGCATGTTTTAGACGTGTGTCACATGTAGAAACACAACAATCCCACAATGACACACAGATGTGTTTGACACAGCTGTGCAGCTGTAAGTTGTTTCTAATGATTCATTGAAGCTCTTCTAACATTCTGGAGACGATCAGTACATGAATCTGTTCAACACGACAACAATTTGACTCATGAAGCATGAGATTCTGTTTGTCATCTTGTCCAAGTCACTAGTAAGATGAAAGTGATACATAGACTAGTGGACGAATATTATTTTGGAGGACAGATGGTTGCATCATACAGGAGAAAACAGGACGCTGATGAGGGGTCTTGAATGAGTGAGCTGATTGTTGAGTTTCTGATGTGTGAAGAAGTTTTAACATGGCACACATTTGGTTACATGAGAAGAAAGTTGTTATGTGATGAGACAACAGGGTTATGTTGTGTGGTGTGAGGTGTGTGGCTGAGTGGATGAATGTTTGAGATTAATCTGGCTGATGATTTGTCTTTTGTTGCAAAGTTGAACCTGCCAGTTAGGTTTCCCCTCCTGGGATGAAGAACACGTGTCATGACTTAACAAGGCCTTTCTTTCTTTTTTCCTTTTTATTGTGTTACTTTCACAGTGCACTGAAAGTTTGTTGCTAAATCTTTGTCATTTAAAGCACATCTGAACATTTGAACAGGAAGAACTACACAACATGTTGTCGGGAACGGTTGCAAAGTGAGTTTCTCCAAAATTAAAATGGGCTCAGGAGAAAGCCACTTATTGGGACAATTAGGAAGCGAGTCCCTGTCTGAAAGGATTCAGCGGTGATCCAGTCTAAATTCTTTTTCTTTTTTTGAAATGGCGTCATATTGCTGAGGGTGGAAACGAAATGCGACGATAGATTCCACTATCAGCACTGAATGAATAAATGAATAAAAAATGAGTGAAAAAAAATGGGGAACTGACTGGACTGCTGAAAGCTGACAAGAGTTGACTGACTTAACACCACTATGCAAAGGTTAACCCCCACCCAGATGTGACAAAGGGGTGGATGTATCTCTGTGTGTGTCTTTTGTTGCAGGAGCAGGAGGAGACCAGAGGAGGAAACTTTGGGTCACATGACTGTGTGAACTCTGCAAATTTAAGCTTTTAGCTGTAATTTTTCTGTGTGTCTGTGAATTTACCAGCAGTGTGTTATTCATGATCCTGTATTACTCACAATGCAGACGTCACTGTGAGAAAGTGTGTACACACCTGCGCAGCGCTAACATTTACATTACTTTTCTACAGCAGAGGGTTAATCATGTGATTTGATCATGTGATTTACAGCAGGACACAACTTAATAATGTTTTTCTACCACAGGATTACTGAGTTTTTGTGTGAAGGAAACTGTGTTGACAGGCAGTATGTTGGTGATGAAATTACACTGTGTTGTTGAGGAATGTGAATATTACAGTGGAGATGTGAATACAGTGTGAGAGACATACTGTGTTGAAGCCAGTGTTGCTTCTTTTACAGCAGAGTGTTAACTTTATGACCTTTTACAGCACCTCTGGAGTCTGGTGACCCAGGCCTGACCTAGGATGCTACTGCTAATGTTTCTCTAATGTGCTTGTAAAGGATTCAGCACAGACAGACAAGTGACAACTGAGCAGATGTGCAGGGTTATAGAATAGTTAAAACGGGCTCATTATCTGACCACTATTGAGCTCATAGTGATGAAATAAGTGAGCGACAAACTTAAGGAAAGTCACTGATTACAATGTGGGATGAAGTTGAGATGATCGATGATTTGGAGCAAATTATGGCACAAAAGCAGGAGTTTAATGATTTAGAATAAACCTGCAATGATACTTGTCTCTGTGATGCTGAATACTTTATTACTCTTATGAGCTACAGTTGTTTGCAAATGTGAAGTTTGTTTTAACTTACAGGGTTTTGTCTACAGGCAAGGATACAGGCTCCGGGTGGAGCTGGGAGTTGAACAATCTTAACATTTAACCACTGACTAATGTTTCTTTGACACAGGGTTACAGGTTTGGAGTGGAGCTGCTCCAAGAGAAACCCTGGAGAATTTTTTAGAGAGAATGTGCAACATTCTTGTGCATGTCTCATTGTGTGGAGATGACACATGGCGAGAGCCGTGTGGCAAAAGAGGAGTGTCAATATTTTAACTTGCAGATGTTGTGATGTGCCCTGAGAAGGAGTGACTGAAGGAGATCATCCACAAGATGGAAGCTGAGGCCTGGAGAGAGGCTTCAGGAGGATCATAGAGGAGTAGAGATCACCTTCAGCACAGCAGACATCCCACAGTGAGCTGTGCTACTGAGCTTCCAGAAGATCGTCGAGAGGAGACTTTGAACAGCAAACAACCAGAAGGAGTGAAAGAGATTCAACGTTGACGTTGAGGAAGACAACTAGGGTGTACGATGTGCTCTGCCCTAATTCTTCAGCGGCGTTGGAACAGAAGCAGAAGGATGAAGGGAGCGTGCCAAGCTCTAATCGACGGTGCAGAGAGGAAGTTCAGCGATGGAATTGTGATTCTGTGAACAGCACAGATGCCAGGGGACTGGGAAATAGCTGACAGCACTTTTCCCAAGGATGGAGATCACCTAAAGTGTGTCACTGTGCCATGCAGACTTGATACTGCAGAGGGGCTTTTGTTTACATTTGCATCATGTGTTACACTTTTTTAATCTTTAATTTTAAATTGAAACTGACATTTAAAAACATTTGGTACAATGTGGAAAGAGGAAGAGTATTTCCAGCAGGAGCAGAAACGTCTGACTCAGCATGACGATGCTGTTGGTGGATACTGAAGAGCTCAGCCTGTCAAGACAGGATTAGGTTATCGTTTTTAAACATGTTTATTCAATTATATTCTGAGGCCAGTTATCTGGTATAATCTTTGGAAGTCTATAAAAATAAAAATAAAATCAGATGTGTGGTCTTTTGGTTGTTTTGTTTTGTTCAATAAGCAGATGTTGGTGTTTCAGCAATGCAGTAACTTAAGTGTAAAAGGCTTGTTAGAAACTATGAAACACATCATACAGACTTGTGGACATTAGAAGACGACTAATAATCATCATGAATAAGACTAAAGGCAGGAAGGTGTCCTTTATAACTAATAATATTAATAACTAATAATATTAATATCATAGTCTGTCTGCAGCTGAGACAATACAAACTCAAACTGTGGGGAGAAGATTATATCACTTCAGTTTAAATTGACCTGGAAGCGCCACATTTTCACAGACTTCTTTATTTACAGCATTTTTTACGTGCTGTATAGATTATACAGTTAGGTCCATAAATATCTGGACAGAGAGAACTTTATTTCTGATTTTGGTTCTGTACATACACTAAAATCTATTTTAAATGAAACAACTCAGATGTGTTTGAAGTGCAGACGTTCAGCTTTAATTCAGGGGGTTGAACAAAGAGATGCAGAAAAATGTGAGGAACTAAAGCATGTTCAACACAATCCCTTCATTTCAGGGGAAATGTAGAGGAAAAAGTAGAAAAATTAAATAACTTAATTAAATTAATTAAATAATAAGATTGTCAGCTGGTAACCAGCTGGTAACCAGCTCCATGCGACCGCTTATCCTGGTCCCAGTGTTAGGGTCAGTGAATCCAGTTAACAGAAAGATATCCTGGATATACTCGACTGACTTTTTAGACTCAAGATTAATAATCATAATAAAAATTATAGTCTAACATCCAGAAATCTGTACGATGTGTTTCATTATGTCTAACAAGCCTTGTACAGTTAAAGCTAACAGTTACTACATGACTGAAACACCAACATTATCTCTTTTATTAAAACATGCATATTAGGCATGGCATCGTCACTCATGTCTAGAATCGATTCCATTCAATTTGATTCAATTTGATTCAATTTGATTCAATTTGAATCGGGGAAATTTTGCCTCAGACAGTCAGAAATATTATAATTCAGGTCATGCATCAGTACATTTCTATATTTTTATATCTATAAAAAGAAATCTGACACTTGCGAGACTTTATCAAAGGTGTGAGCGTCACAGCAGATGCCTTTGTGTCAAAGTAGCTGAGGATCAAACAGAAAAACATGAAGGTTTTCCTGGCCTGGGATTTTATACAAATATTCTGCAGTACATCAAAAACAAAAGAAAACCATTAATGAACATATGAACATTACCTGATGCTGCTGACGTGAAGCAGAGCAAAGTTACAGAGGTTTGATTACAGACACAGCTGAGCATTTTGCAATTTTGCATCATTTTAAAAAGTTTAAATTTGTTCAGTATTGAACGGCAGAAACGAGGCTTTGTTTTCAGAAGTTAGTAAAAGAAAAAACAGCGGCCGACAGGCTGTAAGAACGGTAGACTTGTGCGTAACAAGCAAGCGAATAATGCAGAAAACAGATTTTTAGACAGGAAACTGTTCTTGAAGTACAGAGAGAGAGAGAGAGAGAGAGAGAGAGAGCTGTGCATGAAGTGTGATTTTATCCTGGTGGCAGCAAAACAATCAGAGGGAATTCATGACGATGTTTATGTGAAGCGTAGTTTGGATCTTCTTTTGCTGCTGGTTTACTCAATATTGTTTGGAGAGAGATCAAACCTGCAGCTTCAGAATCAGCGCAAAAAGGGCGTAAACACAAAGCGCGGAGCCGCCGAAACATCAGAATCAGCGAGCTGTCGGCTTTCAGCTCGTGTCCGTGCAGTCAGGTGAGAAAGTCACATCTCACTGATTCCGATGCGTCGGCGGCTCCGCGCTTTGTGTCTTTGTGCAGAATCCGTGTTCCTGCTCTCATTTACTGTTTTAGCTGTTTGGTGGTTGTTGAAATTTTGGGAGGTTTAACCTGAGATTCTGGCGTTTTGGCCAAAATAAATTTATATTAAAAAAATCGATTCAGGATTTTAATGAATCGATATCACGTTATCCAAGCGAGAATCGATTTTAATCGATAAATCGATAATCAAAACCCACTCCTGATGCATATACATGGGTCACACTGCTTATTGAAACTCCCCAAAAATCAGATCTTAATCAGACAGGTTTTTGTTTTTTGTTTTCAAAGTTTAGACTTTGCTTCTATTGGACTTTTATCAGTAACACGTGCTTACTTTTTGCAGGAACAGTTGAAACTAACATAAATAAATAACTCCAGAGGTGATAGTCAGCAGGGGGTTTACAAGTTGTGGCCGCGTTGTCGGCGGTATAAGCTCGACCACTTGCAAGGTGAGCTGGCAGACATCACTGAACTCATCAGAGATGATTAGGTTCATTTTGACAAAGTGAGCAGATATTTAACCTCCTAGGACCTGGCGTCCACATATGTGGACATCACATTTTGGGTTGTTTAGACCAAAATACTACATTTTGCTCTACAAGGGCCTGATATCCACTTACAAGGATGTTATACTGCCACTGTGCTATCAAAATTTTAGACAAATATCCTCATATGTGGCTCTCATTTTTCTCAGAAACAAAAATTTGGTAAAAAAAAAAAAAAAATCTGGTAATTCTTTGTTTTTACATTCATCAGGTCCCAATCAGCCCAAATATCAAAGAGAAACTAAAAATGAATGCCACGGAGGAGTTTGGGTCTTAGGAGGTTAAAGATTATGCCACTACATTCTTGTCTAGAAGATATTAAAGTGTATTTGGTGACACAAAAAAGGGTAAAGTGTAAGTATAGTTTGGGTCCACACATGTCCAAACCCTGGTGTGTAGGCCTACTTAGTTTTGAGAAATTGTCATGGGACCGGGGTCTGGGTGACCCAGGGCTTGTAAGAAGTTATGGACATGTGTGTTTTTGGTGCTGCTGTCTCCTGTTTCCATGTTTGTGTATCTAGGTGTGTGTGTGGGTGTGTGTGTCAGCCAGGAGCCTGGCCACACCTGCGGAGGAGAATTACTCACACCTGCAGCTGATCAAGCCTCGTCAGAGGAGCTACTTAGGAGTGTGGTGGAGCTGTCTCCGATGCTGGATCATTGCGTAACTTCACGTTAGTCTCTTGGCGAGTTAGTTAAGGTTAGTCTGCTGCATTGTGGCGTTGCTGACGGCTGCCTCTTTGTTATTCCCCAGGAGGAGTGTGGAGACGAGAGGGCAGCGAGCACGGGGTGCTCAGACACTGAGGAGCGGAGACAAAGAACACTAACACTGGCAAGAGGACATGTCAGAGTCGGGAACGCACTGGGGATTTATTGTTGTTTGGATTATTTAGCATCACTGTAAATATATATATATATATATATATATATATATATAATGTAATATTATTATAATATTATAATATAATATAATATATAATGTAATATTATTATAATATTATAATATAATATAATAATATAATAAATAAATATATATATATATATATATAAAAAGATTTTCGTTCCACTTTGTGTTGGTCTTTCACGTGGAATTCCAATAACATTGAATCATGTTTGTGGCTGTAATGTGACAAAATGTGGGAAAGTTCAAGGGGCCGAATACTTTTGTAAGCCACTGTAAAGTTCACTATCAGTAACATCATAGCACCACCCAGCAGTATAGAAACTCCGTCATGCTAGCTAGTAGCAGTACGAGTTATTGTAACTGACTGTAAAAAGTCAGCACAATGAAAATAAACTCCAACTAAACTTGGTTTATATCTGACCCAGATAGACTGCAGGTCATAACTTCTTACCTGAAGTTCAGTTCACCTGACACTCGGACCGGCGGCCGCCTCGGGTCTCTGCTCCTCCTGCCTCCCCTTTCCCTCATCCACCTGCTGCCTCTGTGGAAGCTCCGCCATAGCCACCACCAAACAACTGACTTATTTTTACACATCGACCAGCATCCGGCCAATCGGCCACCTTCCATTGTTTATACCGTTACAAGAAAATAAAAAAACATCATTGGCCCATAAAAACGAAAAATCACCATCAGTATGCCCGATGGCCAGTCCAGCTATGGTCGTGCCATCAGTTAACCCTTCGCTTGCCAGCTGTGACACACGTGCCCAGGGTTGCCGACCCCTGCTCTAAAGCATCTGATTTGGATTCCTGAGATCAAATATATTTTCCTTTGGCTTTGTTTTCTTCCCATTTGTGGCTTTAATGTAGTGTTACATCCTGTTTGTTTGCTTCCATCTGTATACATGTCCAGATTCACTGTTATGTTTCTATTCTTACATTGCTGTGTGATCACTGTTCCCTCTGCTGACTGATGTGACCTTTTGTATCTCACACTGATACTTGTCATATTTGTATCTGCGTCTAAAAGATAAAAAGTTTTCCATGCTAAAACACAGCTCCACCTCCTGCAGTTCTCCCTCTGAACCACTAGATGTCTCTGTTATCTAAATGAAGACGTGCAGCACAGCAACCACAGCAGCGCTCAGATCACACGTGTCCTGTTGTTATGTATAAAAGCATGAAACAGGTGAGACAGGTGGGATAAATATTAATGTTGTGGAAATATATGAAAAAGCAACAGAAGAGTGAAAACATTTCGTGTTTCTAGAAAGATCTTTCAGCTCACAGCTGCTCACAGACTGTATTTACAAGTGACAAACTGCAACTCTACAGTACATCTACAGTATATATCAAATATATTCTGTATTCAAATCTATTGAGTGATGTTTGAAAGTCTTTCCAGGTGAGTTTGATCCAGGAGGGTCTGAAGCCAGAGTCAGACAGAGACTGTGCAGAGACTATAGAAGGACAGAGCAGCAGCAGAGCAGTCCAGATACACTGATGATCCTCTGTCAGATCCAGAGGGACACACAGGGATGATGCTGGACTCTACATTGTGTCTGACAGTGGAGCTGTTCTCAGAGCAGTTCACTCTGCAGCACTGACAGTCATCTGCACTTCTTCTCATTCCTCTGTCAGTCACTGCTGGATGAAGCTCTCACCTCCCAGTAACATGGCCCAGTCAGAGCGTCTCTACACACAAGCTGCTGCTTCTTCAACCTCTCTGGATCATCAGGACACAGCTCCTCCTCTCTCAGCACACACACCATCCTGTTTACCATCAGTCCCTCCACCTGCAGAGAGAAGAAGGAAGAGCAGAGGAGATAAACGAGTGTTTCCAGAGACTCTTCATCAGCTGTCAGTCAGTGATGCAGCACATCCAGTATAAAGAGCAGCAGGGACTTCAGTGCTGGGACTGTACTAGGACTCATTGTTGCTCCACTTTTTCTAATCTTTGGATTTTTATTGAAGTTGATGAAAATGTTTTTCCCTCCTAGTTTGAGTTTGGACTTTCATTCATTAGAAGAACCTTGGTGTGTCCACTCTGAGCTCTGTAGGAACCCCGACAACAAGCCCAACAATCCAGATGGACGGTTCCAGCTGTTAACTGGAGGAATTCCATCCAAACATCTGCTCTCACTAAATTCTTCCTCACCTACAGACTGTGTTCTTCACTGCTTTAAACTTGGAAATGAATGCAGTCATTGGTCTGCGTGCTGCTTTGTTCAGAGAGCTGATTGGCTGTTGACAGTGTTTGATCAGAGCGTGTCAGCCGTTACTATGGTGACCATAAAGGTCAGAAACAGGAAGTGTTTGTGTCCAATCCTGAAGCCTGTCACCATTCTCCTCTCACAGCTTCACTGAGAAGCTGCAGCTTTACAGGAAACACTGGATCTTTGTTTCATACTGACTGTGTTTAGTACCATACTGCTGACAGCACCACCCACTCACTCCATCACTCTACTTACACCAGAGTCTCCAGTCTGTAGTCTGGACTCTTCTGAAGATCAGACAGCTGCTTCACATCTGGATCCTTCAGGTTGTTTCCCCAGAGGACCAGCTCTCTCAGATGGGAGGGGTTGGACTTCAGTGCTGCTGCCAGATAATCACAGCTGATCTTTGACAAACCACAGTCGATCAATCTGTATAAAGAATGAAAGATGTAAGTTTATTAGACAAAGTGTGAGCTTGAAATCATTCAGTGTTTCATCATCTGTTCAGAGCTGAAGAAGCTTCAGAATGTAGAAGTTTAGAAAATGGAAACTCCAAACAGCTGAAGCCAACAGGAAGCAGCTTCAAACAGGAAACTGTGCAGAGTTTCAGACTATATGTCCTGATGCAGCCAGTTGGATTTTGGAGATTTGAATCTCTGTTCTGTGACTAAGTCCTTGAATCATTTCTTCCAGTTGGTCCAACAAGACAGACTAAGTATTGGACATGTGTTGTGGCTCCATTAGGGGAGCTTCTAAATGTGATGTGATGGCCCCTCTGGGTCTGTCAGGTCACAGGACTGAAGAGAGTTCAAACTGGGAACACAGTTGTTCCAGTCTGGACCAAAGACTCTATACTGGGACTGAGGGACTAATTTGACTGCACCCACTGGGACTTTTTAAAGGCTCATGTTCTCACTTAGATCATCGATTTCTACTTACATTTCTTTCTGGGAAAAATGGGGATTACTTTGGAAACAGGAAGTATTTTCCCCAATAAGCAGCCCTGGATTAGTAAATCACTCCAACATGTTCTCAGGCAGAAGAAGCTGTCTTGTTATGAGGGAGAGAAGAAAAAGATTGAGGCACAGAAACTTGTTGAAAGAGAGATAAAGCAGCTAAAATCAGGTGTAAAAGTAAAGCAGAGGATGAGCTGAATAAAGGACACTCAAGGCTGGCTTGGAAAGGAATGAAGTCCATGGTGGGGATGCAGAACAAGGAGCAAAGATGAATGTGATGCTGAATCAGCAGAAGACTTGGACTCATTTGATTCCAGCTTTGATATCATTGATTTCAATGAAGAGCTTTGTGATTGTAGCAAAGGGCTGGTAGCTCTGAGAGTCCCACTGATGAGGTGTTTGTGTGGAAATCTCTTAGTGGGACCAAAGAGAGAAAAAGCCCTGGTCCTGATGCTGTGGGAGGGAAATGATTGAAGTGTGCTGTGAGGAACTGACTGGGAGATTTTCACACATTTTCCAGTCCTCCTTGGAACAACAGGAAGTTCCCAGCATATGGAAACAAAGGTTAAGTGTCCTATGGCACTCAGTGATGATGGTGCTGTGGCCCCACCACCTCCACCTCTTTGTAAAGGAACTAACTGTAATCTGAAGCTTCAAATGGAACTAAGACTTCCTCCACTAGGTGGCAGTGTCTGATGAGAAAGTGTTAGTGGAGCTGGCCTGGAGTCAGAAACAGGAAGATGTTGGACTGTGTTTTGGATGATGTGTGTATGTTTGTGTTGGACTGCTGTCTGTAAAGCAAACACACATTTTGCTTTGGATTTCAGTGTCAGAGAGACTTTAAGGTGGAATGAAGAGTTGGAGAGTTTCACAGTGAATTATCCAGTGGAGGATTTTCTTCTTCTTTGAAGGTTTGAAATGTGAACATTGTTCTGCTGCAGTCAATGGACTAAACCAGAGAAGAAGAAAACAGACTTTACCATGAAGATCCTCAGTGTGGATCAGTATAATATCAGCCTGATGTCGGCAGTTTAGTGTCAGCACAACTTTCACATCATATTCATCTCAGCACAACTAAAACATGCTGACTGACCTCAGAGTTTCAAGTCCACATCCTGGACTCTCCAGGAAACCACACAGATGCTTCACTCCTGGATCCTGCAGCTTGGTGTTCCAGCTCAGGTCCAGCTCTCTCAAATGGGAGGGGTTGGACTTCAGCGCTGCTGCCAGATAATCACAGCTGATCTCTGACAAACCACAGTCCCTCAATCTGTGTAAAGAATGAAAGATGTAAGTTTATTAGACAAAGTGTGAGCTTGAAATCATTCAAATCAAATCAATCAAATCAAATCAAATCACTTTTATTGTCACATCACATGTGCAGGCACACTGGCACAGCACATGCGAGTGAAATTCTTGTGTGCGAGCCCCACAAGCAACAGAGATATGCAAAACACAACAACACAAACGAGCAAAATACAAGAATGGCTAATCTGAAACTAATAAATATATGTACAATATATAATAGTGTATGCATTCCTGGATGTGTATACTAAATATTATCCTACGTGTGTGTGTGTGTGTGTATACACATTTTTACAAATTAAATAGTAAAAAAATAAAAATAAATAAAAAAATAAAATAAAATATAAATAAAATATAATATATAAAAATATACAGAGTTGAATATGTGCAAAACAAGTGGTATTTATATACAGTGTGGAGTGCATACACTGTAAAAACTGTGATTGGGGTTAATTAGAATCTAATAGGAGAGTAATAGTAATTATTACTCAGTAAAAACGTGTATGAGTAGTTTTAATCAAATCTAAGCAAAATTCAACAATTTTGAGATGTTCAGTTATTTAAATTTACACAGTTTTGTTTGGGGTAAATTCAGCAATGGTTTGTTGAGTAGATTTTAAAAAAATGTTTGAGTACTAAAAAAATTTAAGAAATCTAATAGATTTAACTGATGAAAGCATTTTCATTTTAATCATTGTACACTTCCGCCCATAATCCTTTGTGCCACGTGCAGGACACACGCGCTTCATGAGTGGACGTCTCCATTTTGTCAGAGGTAAGACTTCTTAATTTGTTCAAATATAAGACACGGTTTAAACAATAACGTATATCGGTTTTGAGTAAAGGTTTTAAACAGTATGATACGTCGAAATTTTATTAATAATCATCACTGTAATGATAGTATCGTATTTTTACACAAATGGCAGTTAGTGGACTGCTAGCACAAGGTCACTTTCCAAGCCTTCACGACTGTGTTACTGAACAGCTTTAACTAACCACATGTTTTACCGTATTAAAAAATATCAACGGTATATTCCGATGAGTTTTAACGTCTTTCATCCACGTTTAAAAGTTCATGAAAAGGTTTTGCGGTCAGTCGTGAGTCATTTTGTCAGCCACAGTCAGTTTTTCGAACTCCAGTTTCCAATAATGGCGGCCGCTACTAAGTTTTAAAATTACTCTTAGTAATCTTTCTGGGTCACAAAATAAACTTTTAACATATTTTCAGGCGCGAAAGTAGCTGTGTAAACATCAAATATCTGCTCGGTTTATCAAGATATCGCATGTTTGCAAAAGTGCTTCGACGTTTTCGGAGCATCTGCTACCCACCAGCTCGATAGCAAGCCGGGAGCTCGAGTGTCACTGAAGCCGCTGAGAACGGCACAACTCCCCGCACATCATTTTCAGATCACCGCGGGGTTTTGCTACTCAGTTTAAACGTAATGTATAAGTCACTTAGACAACCTAAAAATGTTATTGTTGGGGTTTTTTTCAGTGTTTTATTTGTTCGTGAGTAAATCGGTTTGGCTGAGATTAATGATAATGTTGCTTTCCTTTCAGGTAATGGAAGATCCCTCAACTTAAATTCACCTGATCAGCATCTAGACTGTGCATTATAAAGTAAGTTGTGATAACATGTTATATTAAATTAAACTAATGGTTTTGAAATTGAAGCGGCATGAAATTACCAAGTTGACCCCACTTAATCTAACTTATTTGTTTTTGTAAAAACAATAAGTAGAAAATAATTGCTTATTATTTGTAGGATTTTTTTCTTCTTCTCTATAATCTCAACATCAAATGTGTATAGATACCCATGCTCTTACATTTGTCATGAAAAACTATTTAGATTCTTAGATATATATTTTTCCATCACTTTAGGACCTGGCAAATGGGATGGCAGTGTAAGATATGCAAATCTTTTTCTACTACAAAGGGGAATCTTCTACGTCATTACAGATTGCAACACGCAACATTTGGTCGTGGACAGCACCAGCCATGTCTGTATGGCAGTTGTCCTTGCACATTTAAAACACAAGGAGCCCTTCGCACACATTTGTCCAGATACCATACCGCTGAAGAGAGTCCAAGGCCTGGAGTGATCACTGCATTTAAGTGTTTGGCTTGCACTGCTTTTTGCTCTACTCAGAAGGACTATTTTCAGCATATAGGAAATCACTTGAAGAGACACGAAACTGTATTTTGCGTTTTTAATGGATGTGACTTTCGCACAAATATATACAATACATTTCTAAAGCACAAAGGCAGGAGACATACATGTTGTTCCTTAACTGATTTTAAGAAAGAAGTCTTGGAAAGTCATCCTAGTCAGAACACTGACCATTCTGATGTCCCTGAACTCAACAGTGATGAATGCTCTAGTGATGTTGATCCAGAAAGTGCATCTTGTACTGTTCTTCAAGGACTTGGCTTACTTCTACTCAAGTTAGAAAGCACTTACAATGTTTCAGTGAGGTGCATTAATGCTTTGGTTGAAGATCTCTTCTATATTTCTTCTTCAGCATCTGTGGAGGCGGTTAAAAATATAATTGATTCAGCACTGAAATCTAACAAATGCACAGTTGACCACACTATCATAAAGGACTTGGCTGAACAGTTGTGCAGCTCTCATCCCATTAGCAGAGCTCTTGGAGCAGGCGGGCCACTTGGTTCAGCTTTTAAGAGAAATAAGTACTTTAAGGAGCATTTCCAGTTTGTGGATCCTATTGAATATATTCTTGATGCTGAACAAAAAAAGAGCTTTCAATATGTACCAGTTCTAAAGACTTTGCAAGAAGTACTGAAGAACAAAGATATTGCAGTGGAAGCCTTTTCGAGGTGCTCAAGTAGCACTGGGCATTTTGAGTCCATTTTTGATGGTACGTGTTTTAAGGACAATGACTTTTATGCTGTAGAAGAAACAAGACTCTCTATAATAATTTATGTTGATGAATTTGAGGTGTGTAACCCATTAGGAACCTCTCGAAAAAAACATAAAATAACTGCAGTTTATTGGGTTTTGGCCAATTTGCCATTGAGATTACAGTCTGCCTTAACATCAATACAACTAGCTTTACTTTGCAAATCTGTTGATGTGAAACAGTTTGAATACAAAGTAGTATTGGATCCACTTTTGAAAGATCTTGTCACTCTTGAACAGGAGGGGGTTTTTATTTCATGTTTAGGGAGAAATATTAAAGGCGCCCTACACTGTGTTGTAGCTGATAACCTTGGTGCTCATGCAATTAGTGGACTTGTTGAAAGTTTTAACGGGCCATATGTTTGTAGATTTTGCCTTGGACATTCTTCAGAGTACCAGACATATGAAGTACGGTCTGGGGTCTTCCCACTTCGAAAAAAGGATGACTATGATTTACACGTACAAGCTGTCAAAGAAAATCCAAATTTAGTGCCTCATTTTGGCTTAAAGCGGTCATGTCCATTAACTGATCAACTTAATAATTTTCACTTTGTGTCTGGATACCCACCAGATGTCCTTCATGACCTTTTTGAGGGAATAGTGCCAAGAGAGTTAGCATTGTGTTTTCAAGTTTTTTTGAAGAAGCACTACTTCAGTTTGACTGAACTGAATAATATAATCACATGTTTTCCATATAAGGGCTCAGACAAATTGAACAGTCCACAAGCAATCCCTTCAAATTTTGCTGGTCGCAAAACTGTGGGAGGAAATGCTCATGAAAACTGGGCCCTAATACGTTTGTTGCCTCTCCTTGTTGGTTTACGTGTACCTGAAGATGATCCTGTTTGGCAACTTCTTCTGACTTTGAAGGACATTGTTGAGTTAGTGGTTGCCCCTGTTCACACAACACAAAGTATTGCCTACCTTGAATTTAAAATATCTGAACATCGTGTCAGATATTTGGAAGTTTTTCCTGATCAAAGGCTCACACCAAAACACCATTTTTTGGAGCACTACCCTGCTGTAATAGAAAAATATGGGCCATTGGTTGGAGTATGGACAATGCGCTTTGAGGCGAAACACAGATTTTTCAAGCAAGTTGTGAGACACACTAACAATTTCAAAAATGTGTTGCTGACCCTTTCTACAAGGCATCAAATGATGATGGCATACCACATGCAATCAAAAGAGGTGAAACCTGCCCTGCTTGTCACAAAAATATCCAGAATGCCTGTAGATGTGCTGCATCCAGACATACAGGCAGATTTAAGAGCAAGATCACCATCTCTGACTTGTGTGCAGCTTGCCACCACTGTCACCTACAGTGGAACAAGATACACTGCTGGGATGATCCTGTCTAATGGTTCAACATGTGGACTACCAGACTTTGCTGAGATAATACAGATAGTCGTTTTGGACAATTGTGTATATTTCATTGTGAAGTTACTTGCTGCATGGTATGTAGAGCATCTGAGATCTTTTCAACTGGAGGACACTGGCAAGATCAGTCTTTTGGAGCAGCAGAAACTTGGTGACATGTGGCCCTTGGCTTCTTACAATGTGGGAAGAAAACGCTTGGTAACCCTGAAATGTTACATCTGCTGTGAATAATAGGTAAAAAAAAAAAAACGACAACAACAAAAACTTGATAACATGTACATCTCCCAAGTATTTGTTATTTGCAACATTTGGTGTGTTGAAGTGTGCTTTTTGTTTTATAGTTTTATATCTCAACTATTGTATAAATGAAAAGTAATAACTAATTTTATTTAATTGAAGGGAAATTTAACTCTGCCCATTTACATTTTATTCTAGGTTGAACAAGATGGAGGCAAAGCTTCGTGTAATTATTGATGACCAAATCGAGAAGTTGGTTCTTCCATCAGGGATCCCACCAACATTGGAGGAGCTGCAGAGTGTTGTGAAGGATACTTTTGGGATTTCAAAAGACTTCAGTCTTCAGTATTTTGACCCAGAATTCCAGGACTACTTCACTCTTCACAGAGCTGACCAGATAAAAGACAAAGACACTGTGAAGGTTGTTGGCATCACCCCGGTCATGATAAGCTTGACTCCGGTTGATGACAGTTTTGGCAGCCCCTCTGGCCAACTGTCTGACTATGACTCCTCATATGCTGAGTCAGTTGTATCCAATGCAGACTCTGCTGCAACTACTTCTTCTCAGGACACCATTATTCTCAAAAGGCAGAAGACCACAGAACGTTGTGAGCCCTGGCCGAAACAGTTCCCCATTCCACAGTTTGCATATGAAACTGAGATGTACCTGGAAAGAGCCACTGAGGAGTATAAAAAGAATGGAAATCTTCTGCCCACCTCCAAAGTAAAGACTGATATTCTTGAGAAGTTGGCTGAAACTATATTTACATTTACGGCCTATCCTTCAAGTGCACAGGTTAGTTATGTTGCTGAGGCACTTGTGACAAAATACCCTTGTCTCAAGGAACCTGGCTCTTTCTCAGGTTATTATGGTTGGCAACAAAGCATCAAATACAAGATGGCCAATTATCGTACAAAACTTAGAGGGTTTGGTGTTCCTGAGTTGACATGCAATGCCATGAAACACAAGAGTCCAGGTGACCAGAAGTCTGCAAATAAAGTGAAAAAGCCTCGGAAAGCAGAGGTAAATTACCTTCCGCCATATCCAGCAGGTGAAGATGAGGACAGTCAAGAAGAAGAGAGAATTCAGTTGCTTACTGAAGTCAAGAAAAGAGACAACAACAAAGTGATAAAAGAAAAAATGGCTAAAACATTTGCACATAGACGACATGAAATTGTCAACCTGTCCCCCAGCATTGAAGACATCAAAGCCAGATGGCCAGCATTGTTTGAGGCATCTCATGTGAGTTCCAAATTCATTTTGGGTGGGCTTTTGGTTTTTTTTTAATGTAATCTTTCAAACTTCAAATAATTTGAGGCTGCATCATGGTTTTTTTTTGTCGTTCAGCTGCAGGATGAGTTCTACAGGATCACCCTGGTACACCTTGAACCCAAATTCATGTCCATGCTGGATGAGTACACTCCCAAACTGTTGGCCCTTTTCCATTCCAAGGGGGGAGCCATGGGATTGAAGTTGCAGGCTATCATAGCCAAGGTATTTTCCACTGACATTTCAGCTTGGAATTTTATTTAAAGAATTTTTTTGTCAAATTTCATTTGCATGGTGCACAGCTCCACTAATTTGTTTGCATGTTTTTGTCAGTGCAAGAGGACGCCAGGACGTCACTGATATAATTAACAACACAATTATGGGTTTCATGTTTTAATTGTATTTTAAATACATGTCTATTCTTAGTAAAAAAACAAACAAAAAACAAACAAAAAAACACAAGTACAGGTATTGCTGGGTTTTTGTTTTGTCCCAAGAAGGAAAAACCCTTTCTGACGAACATAAACTAAATTAGATAAAAAACTAAATGACTAAATTAATGTAATTTACTAAAACGACACATTTAAAGATTGAAGCTTACAAGCATGTTGACAATACCTTTGTGTTGACTGTCAGCACCCAGGCATGTGCATTAACATCAGCTAATTATCGCACATAATGCTCCATGTGATGATAATTTGATATTTAACAGTTTTTTTTTATACTGCCAATTCTCACAGTTTTGTCTTAATAAATGGTCACTTATCTGATGGTAATTTTTGGAATTCTTGCTCATTTTCAGTCACCAAGCAATCCTAGCAATAACATAACCAGAAATCTGGTTATTCAGTGCTTGATGGTGTACCTTGGGGAGTCCATTGATCAACTGATCAAAGAGTACAGTGTAAGTGTTGAAGTAGAAACATTATTCTGTTTTTGTTATTCATATGTGTTTGTCAAGTTTCAAATAATTTGAGGCATTATCATGTTTTATTTGTCATTCAGCTACAGGATGTGTCCAGGAAATATTTCATGTGTGCAACTACAGTCAGAAAACCCATGTGTTTGTTGTTTCAGGATGCTGATGAGGATGGTGGGTCACAAGATCTTTCTGAACAGAGGATGAAAATCTACAAAATCAAGGCTGTTGGATCTGAGGAGGATGACATTGGCATTGTGCTGGAGGGTGTGAGAGTTATGCCTGCTCTGGGCAATTTTCCAAGAGCATGTGCAATGCTGGTTGGATTGACATATGCAGTCGATCTTGCCTATCCCAAAGAGCTAAAATACACCTTGGAAGTATTCCAGAAACTTTTCCTTGAACTGGATTGTGCTAAGCTCTCACCAAAAGTGAACAGCCTCAAGAACAAGTTATTGGCTTAAACGAGGACTCTGAAAGAATGAAAGGGAAGTAAGCTCACTGAAAACCTTTGGTTTGTCTGTTTTAGATGCAGCTATCTTTTCAGTTTTCAAGTTAAGCAGTTACGAGCAGAAAAATGTTATATTATAAATTACTGTGTGTGTTATTTTCCACAATAAAACAAATTACTGTTTTGATGTTTTCTTTGTGAAATTGATTCATTTTACTCAGAAAATAAGTAAAATTCATTTCATTTTCTCTTATTATTCAGTCATTATTTTTAAGGTTTATTTGGAAAATTATTGAATCCAATTTGAGTTTTACTGAAAAAACAAGATTTCATTTCTTTATAATGGATATTTTAGGAAGTTTTTACTAAACCTTTGCCAGATAGTTAGTAAATTCAAAGTAATTTTTCTCAGAGACTTATTTCATATCAATTATTTTTTTTGGTAAAGTTGGGCAATTTCAACCTTCAGTTTGAGATTTTGACCCTAAATCCAACACATATTTACAGTTTAATTCTATTAATATCTACTTTTGTTTTCTATTTGAAATTAATTAACATTTTCTCTACATTTTACATAAATCTTTTGAAATTAAAATCTACTTAATTATTTCAAGTGTCACTTTGTTGCCATAACTTTTTTAAGTAACCTCTAGTCACAGTTTTTACAGTGTAGTGTTGAAGTTCCAGTAGTGAAGCTGAGGTGTCTATGAGTGTTCAGCAGTCTGATGGCCTGGTGGAAGAAGCTGTCTCTCAGTCTGCTGGTACGGGACCGGATGCTGCAGAACCTCCTTCCTGATGGAAGCAGTCTGAACAGTTTATGGCTGGGGTGACTGGAGTCCTTGATGATCCTCCCCGCTTTCCTCAGGCAACGCTTCCTGTAGATGTCTTGGAGGGAGGGAAGCTCACCTCCAATTATCCGTTCAGAGCACCGCACTACTCGCTGGAGAGCTTTGCGGTTGTAGGCGGTGCTGTTGCCATACCAGGTGGTGATGCATCCAGTGAGGATGCTCTCAATGGCACAGTGATAGAAGGTCCTGAGGATGCGGGGGCTCATGCCGAATCTTTTCAGTCTCCTGAGAAAGAAGAGGCGCTGCTGCACCTTCTTCACTGTTTTGTTTATGTGTACTGACCACGTGAGATCCTCAGCCAGATGTACTCCAAGGAAACGGAAGCTGCTCACTCTCTCCACAGCAGCGCCGTTGATGGTGATGGGGGTGTGTACTTCTCTGCACCTCCGGAAGTCCACTATCAACTCCTTTGTCTTTGCGACGTTGAGGGTGAGATGGTTGTCTTGACACCAGTGGGTCAGGGTGCTGACCTCCTCCCTGTAAGCCGTCTCATCACCGTTGGTGATAAGACCCACCACTGTAGTGTCGTCCGCAAACTTCACAATGATGTTGGAGTTGTTAGTGGCCGTGCAGTCGTAGGTGTAGAGTGAGTACAGGAGAGGGCTCAGTACACACCCCTGTGGAGCACCAGTGTTCAGTGTGATGGGGGATGAGGTGATGCTGCCCAGTCTGACCACTTGGCGTCTGTCAGACAGGAAGCTAAGGATCCAGCTGCAGAGGGAGCTGCTCAGTCCTAGATCCTGCAGTTTCCTGTCCAGCTTCGAGGGAACGATGGTATTGAATGCTGAGCTGTAATCTACAAACAGCATTCTCACATACGTGTCTCTCTTCTCCAGGTGTGACAGGGCAGTGTGTAGTGTCAGGGCTATGGCATCATCAGTGGACCTGTTGTGGCGGTATGCGAACTGTAGAGGGTCCAGTGAGTCGGGTAGTGCAGAGCGGATGAAGTCCCTGACCAGCTTCTCGAAGCATTTGCTCACGATGGGGGTCAGGGCTACAGGTCGCCAGTCGTTCAATGAGGAGATGGTGGAGGATTTGGGTACAGGGACGATGGTGGCCATTTTGAAGCAGGCTGGGACTACAGACAGAGAGAGGGAAAGGTTGAAGATGTGCGTGAACACTCCAGCCAGCTGAGCCGCGCATGACTTGAGGACGCGGCCGGGAATCCCGTCCGGACCAGTAGCTTTGCGCGCGTTCACCTTCCTGAAGCACCTCCGCACATCCTCCTCAGACACAGTGTGCGCACTGACGTCATCCGCGGTGCGCACACTGTCCGGTCTCATGGTGTTCGCTGTGTCGAATCTAGCGTAGAATACGTTTAGATCCTCACACAGAGAGGCCGTGGTCTGCGGTGTGCTGGTTTTCCCTCTAAAGTCTGCGATCGTTTTTAGTCCCTGCCACATACTCCGAGGGTTGTCAAACTGTTGCTCCACCCTGTCCCTGTACTCACGTTCACATTCAGTGTTTCATTATCTGTTCAGAGCTGAAGAAAGTTCAGAATGTAGAAGTTTAGAAAATGGAAACTCCAAACAGCTGAAGCCAACAGGAAGCAGCTTCAAACAAACACAACAAGAGAAAAAACTCTGAATGTTTCACATTAAAGTCGTACATTTATCATAAAAACAGGACAAAGACTTGAAAAAGTCGTGTTTTTCCTTCCAGGAACCACAAGGCTTCACTTTTAAAGGTGAAGTGTGAAAGAAATGGACATATTTGAAGTCCAACACCTTTTTCCAGTCACATTATTAAAGCAGACAAACTACAAGCTCATTTTCATTCCAACAAGTCATCTTCTGACCTGGACTAACAACACTGGTCTCTATGTGCAGCTGGCTGTGAGACCAGTGCTCAGGGAGCGTCTACAAAGTGCAACACTGAAAGAACATCACACACTCATTTGCTTCCAGCACTTTCAAACAAACATCTACTGTCATTATTGTCACCAAACTCTGTGGATCCTTTATTGCAAATTCAAATGGGATCAAATGGTCAGACAAAAGAGGGTTATGAGGAAATATGATGAAATGTGTCATGGTCCGACAGCCCTCGCCTGGCTGCCTGCCCATCTGTTATTGTGTGCATGTCGCTCCCTTCCCCTCTCCCTCCCTCTTACTCTCTCTCTCTCCCTCTCTCTGAACGGGATTGTTTACCTCCGAGCGGTGATGAGCATTCCCGAGAGTGTTCCCGCGCAGAGACTGGCCGCACCTGTTGTTGATCGGAGCCGACCAGCTGTAGCCAATTATCTGCCATCTCCGGGCTGCCTTCTTAACAGGGCGATCGAGCTTCGGTCTGCGCTGGATCATTATGTGAAGCACGGTAGAGATGCGCAGATGGTTTTTGTGGCAGTTTTGTTGATCTGAGGATTGTTTAGTTACTGTTTGTGTGTTTGCCACCAGAAGGGAAACGGAGAGGGGGATCACGGGAGCTGGACCGCCACTTGGGATAACTGTTTGGAAGGAGTCACTACGTGTGTTTTCACTTCACGGCCACAAGCACTGCTGGGAGGAAAAGGAGGAGACCGTACCTGGGCAGCCATCACTATATATATATATATTATTGAACTGTTGCACCTTTACCGCACTGTAAATAAATCCACTGTCTTCTCCCAAAGGAGTCCTGCATACAGTCCTCTTTTCTACACCCACCCTGACAGAATGATCCAGCCAGCATTGGACTCGGCGGACTCCGATCCTGTACAACGGGAGCTATCTCTTCAGGCGGACCTATTGGAACGACACGAGAAGATGCTTCAGCATATTTCTAAGGAACAGGGCGCCCTGCTTCAGGTAGTAACGGAACTCAAAGGTATGTGGCAATCTCCTGGCCCAGCAGCAGCTAATGTTTCACATCACTTGCCCTCCTTAAGCGTTGCGGCCGCCTGCCCTCTTCCTCCCTCCCCACCTCCACCCATGCGTGAGCACACCTTACCTGTGCCTGAAAAATTTTCGGGGGATTTAGATAGGTGTAGAGGCTTTTTAACCCAGTGCGTTTTGAGTTTTCGCCAACAGACTCAAGCTTATGCTACCGACGGTGCCAAAATTGCCCTCATGGTGCAACTCATG
This sequence comes from Aulonocara sp. 'chitande type north' Nkhata Bay, assembly GCF_057382095.1. Taxonomy (NCBI): domain Eukaryota; kingdom Metazoa; phylum Chordata; class Actinopteri; order Cichliformes; family Cichlidae; genus Aulonocara; species Aulonocara sp. 'chitande type north' Nkhata Bay. Next base: position 63,340,526 of record NC_141346.1, read on the forward strand.
ACTGGGAGAGCACTGAAATGGGCTCAGGCAGTGCTGCGTTCTGACCCCAATGTGTCTTATCCTGACTTTCTGGCCAAATTCCGCATTGTTTTTGATAAAGGTTCTAATCCAAATGCAGCTGCTCACCGGTTGTTTTCTTTGAAACAGGGCAAAAAGAGTGTGGCGGATTTCTCTGTGGATTTTTGGATCTTGGCTGAGGAAACTGGATGGGAGGAAAAAGCACTTCGGGGGGCATTTCTCAATAGCTTGAATGACGGAATCAGATGTGAGTTGGCCACCAAAGACTTACCTACATCATTGGATGCTTTGATTAATATGTGTATAAGCCTTGATGACCACATGCGAGAGTACGGAGGGCGGGCTGAGGAAGCCCGCCGGGCAACAGGAAGCCCAGGTGGTTGGCTGAGCGCTTCTTCCGATGGGGGAGGACAAGGGGAGCGTGAACTTGAGGAAACGGGGGAGGAGCTGATGAGGCTGGGGCGAGCTAGATTCAGCAGGCCGGGGTGGAGGAAGAGACGCCAGATGGGTGAGTGCTTTGCATGCGGAAAGAAGGGGCACTTTGCAGACTCTTGCCCGTCCCGGCTAAAAGATTCGGCCCGTCAGTAGCGGTGGGGCTACTGATGGTGCGACGGGAGATGTGTTACCCCACCTCAGCTGCCCCGCCAAGCTTATCTTTCAGTCCATAACTCATTCCTGTAACGCACTAGTGGATTCGGGCGCAGAACAAAGCTTTATGGACGAGACTTTAGCCAGTCCCGCTTGTTTCCCTGCATCTTCCCTTACATGTGTCTGCCCTCAATGGGGAAGTGCTGGCCAAAGTCACGCATCGCACGCATGAAATCACGCTGGTTCTTTCTGGTAATCATGTTGAAAAGATAATTTTGTTTCTGTTTAAGGCGCCTGATACTCCATTAGTGTTGGGTTACCCGTGGCTTTAACGTCATAACCCTCAGATAGATTGGGCCCAGGGTAGTGTGGGGGGATGGAGTGAGTGGTGTCATAAGCAGAGCTTACGGTCTGCTGTTCCAAATCTGACGCCGACTGTGGCGAAGGACTCTGTCCGTGCTTCTGATCTCTCTGTTGTTCCGGCTGAATATCATGATCTAGCTAAAGTGTTCAGCAAGAGTTTGGCCTCATCGCTTCCACCTCACCGACCTTACGATTGTGGCATTGATTTGCTTCCAGGAGCTACACTGCCCACCAGCCACCTGTACAGCCTGTCCGAGCCTGAGCGCGAGTCCATGGAGCGCTATATTACCGACTCTCTCTCCGCTGGCATCATTCGACCGTCCACTTCTCCACTAGGGGCAGGATTCTTTTTCGTCGACAAGAAGGACAAATCCCTTCGCCCCTGCATTGACTTTCGTGGTCTCAACAAGATAACCATCAAGAACAAATATCCTCTCCTCCTGTTGGCGTCTGCATTTGAGTTGCTCCAGGGAGCCACCATTTTTACTAAGCTGGACCTTCACAATGCCTATCATCTGGTTCGTACTCGAGAAGGGTACGAGTGGAAGACTGCATTCAACACGCACTTGGGCCATTTCGACTATTTGGTCATGCCTTTCGGTCTTACCAATGCTCCGGCAGTGTTTCAGGCTATGGTGAATGACGTGCTTCGGGATTTCATTAACCACTTTGTTTTTGTGTACTTGGATGATATTCTCATTTTTTCCAAGACTCGTGAGGAGCATGTTGAACATGTGAGGCTGGTGCTTCAACGGCTGTTGGAGAATCGCCTGTTCGTCAAAGGTGAGAAGTGTGAATTTCATGTCCCGACTGTGTCTTTTCTGGGGTTTGTGATTGATCGGGGGCAGTTGAGAGCAGATCCTGCTAAGGTCAAGGCAGTGGTGGAGTGGCCGGAGCCTAAGACTCGGAAGGCGCTCCAAAAGTTCTTGGGCTTTGCGAACTTCTACCGTAAGTTCATTCGTAACTTTAGCACTGTGGTGTTGCCGTTGACTGCTCTCACTTCTCCTAAACAGCAGTTTGTGTGGTCGCCCCAGGCCCAACAGGCTTTTGTGCGACTGAAGCTGTTGTTCTCGTCTGCCCCCATTCTCGTTCAAGCAGATTTGTCTCGACCCTTCATTGTGGAAGTGGATGCCTCGAATTCTGGTGTGGGCGCTGTCCTTTCCCAACGGGTGGAAGGTAGACTCCATCCCTGTGCCTTCTTCTCCCATCGTCTTTCCCAGGCGGAGCATAATTATGATGTCGGGGATCGGGAGCTCCTGGCGATCAAGTTGGCCTTGGAAGAATGGCGCCACTGGCTGGAGGGGAGTGTGCATCCGGTGCTGGTCTGGACGGACCATAAGAATCTGTTGTATCTGCAGACGGCCAAACACCTCAACACCCGGCAAGCCAGGTGGGCCTTGTTTTTTGCTCGTTTTGATCTTGTCGTCACTTACAGGCCAGAGTCGCGTAACACCAAGCCAGATGCCCTCTCGCGCCAGTTTGCTCCCAGTGGGGAGGGGGAGGAGGAGGAGGAGGAGAGGACTATCATCTCGGCCAGCTGTGTGGTGGGTGCGGTGACGTGGGAGATCGAGAAGTTGATCAGGGAGGCTCTGCGACTGGAACCTGATCCCGGTTTGGGCCCAGCGGGCTGACAGTATGTTCCCACAGCTGTCCGTGGCAAGGTCATTCATTGGGCGCACACAGCTAGGTTCTCCTGCCACCCGGGTAAGAACCGTACCATCACGTTCTTACAACGCTTGTTCTGGTGGCCTGCTCTGGCGAAGGACGTCCAGGAGTATGTCGCTGCGTGTACCATCTGTGCTCAGAACAAAGTTCCTAGCTCTCTGCCCTCGGGTCAGTTACGGCCACTTGCTGTCGCCAGCCATCCATGGTCTCACATAGCGGTGGACTTTGTCACCGACTTGCCGCCATCTTCTGGTAATACTGTCATACTTAACATTGTTGATCGCTTTTCCAAGGCGGCCCATTTTGTAGCCCTGGCTAAACTCCCGTTTGCTTTGGAAACTGCTGAACTCCTTGTCCAGCATGTTTTTCGTTTAAATGGCATGTCCCAGGACATTGTGTCGGACCGAGGGCCCCAGTTTACTTCCCGGGTGTGGAAGGCGTTCTGTGCAGAACTGGGGGCCCAGGTCAGTTTGTCTTCTGGCTTTCACCCGCAGACAAATGGTCAAGCTGAGAGGGCGAATCAGGAGCTGGAGGACATGCTACGCTGTGTCGTCTCATCTAACCAGTCCTCTTGGAGCGAGCAGTTGGCCTGGATTGAATATGCCCACAACGCCAGTACGTCGACCGCAACAGGAGTGTCACCTTTTGAAGCCTCCCTGGGTTATCTACCTCCACTCCTGTCGATCATGGAGGGTGAGCTTGCCGTGCCGTCTGTCCAACATCATATTCGTCGGTGTCGGTGCGCCTGGAAGGCAACTAGGGCAGCTTTGCTTAGGACGGCGGAATGGAACAAGCGTTTGGCGGACCACCGCCGCCGCGCTCAGGCGCCTGCTTACCGGGTTGGCCAGAGGGTTTGGCTCTCGACCAGGTACATTCAATTTTGGAGTCCAAAAAGCTGTGTCCCCGCTTCATTGGGCCTTTCCCTGTTCAGGCGGTACTCAATCCGGTGACGTTGAGGTTCTCTTTGCCCCGCAATATGCGGATTCATGATGTGTTTCATGTTTCTCAGGTGAAACCAGTCTGGACCAGCCCGTTGTGCCTGCCTGCTGGGTCCCCACCACCTGCCCGGATTATCGATGGCGCACCTGCATATTCCATAACGCGGATTATGGACGCTAGGCGCCGCGGTAGGGGCTTCCAATACTTGGTGGACTGGGAGGGGTATGGTCCAGTATTCTCGATGATGCTATGGTGAGAGAATTCTGCAGGCAGCACCTGGACAAGTTTGGTCGGTCGCCGGGAGGCTTCCGTTAAAGGGGGGGGGGGGGGGGGGGGGTACTGTCATGGTCCGACAGCCCTCGCATGGCTGCCTGCCCATGTGTTATTGTTTGCATGTTGCTCCCTTCCCCTCTCCCTCTCTCTCTCTCTCTCTCTCTCGGAACGGGATTGTTTACCTCCGAGCGGTGACAAGCATTCCCGAGAGTGTTCCCGCGCAGAGACTGGCCGCACCTGTTGTCGATTGAAGCCGACCAGCTGTAGCCAATTATCTGCCATCTCCGGGCTGCCTTTTTAACAGGGCGATCGAGCTTCGGTCTGCGCTGGATCATTGTGAGAAGCACGGTAGAGATGCGCAGATGGTTTTTGTGGCAGTTATGTTGATCTGAGGATTGTTTAGTTACTGTTTGTGTGTTTGCCACCAGGAGGGAAACGGAGAGGGAGATCACGGGAGCTGGACCGCCACTTGGGATAACTGTTTGGAAGGAGTCACTACGTGTGTTTTCACTTCACGGCAACGAGCACTGCTAGGAGGAAAAGGAGGAGACCGCACCTGGGCAGCCATCATTATATATATATATGTTATTGAACTGTTGCACCTTTACCGCACTGTAAATAAATCCACTGTCTTCTCCCAAAGGAGTCCTGCATACAGTCCTCTTTTCTACACCCACAATGACAAAATGTTGTGTATTAGCAGCAAGTTATTGAATCATTTTCCTGAGAAACCAAACAAAATGTTTGACAAACATGTTTTTACAAACTCAGTGTTGGACTTGGATCAGCAGGATAAGCTGATGTTTAAAGGCATTTGAGTCTCGCTGTATGAGAGTCCAGTTATTACTCAATATTTATGGATGATGTTCTTTCAGTGTTGCACTTTGTAGACGCTCCCTGAGCCTCACAGCCAGCTGCACATGGACCAGCTGACATTACCCAGCATTAGAGGCGGGTGTAAAAAAAAATGGATTTTCCTATTTAAATGGTTTTAATTTGAATAAAGCGATGTTGATTCATTCAATCCTGAATCGATTTTTAATACAAATGTATTTTGACAACAACAAGCAAACAGATAAAACAGTAAATGAGAACAGCTAAACACACAAAGATGGAAACACAGAGCGTGGATCGTTCACTCGACGGCACGTACACGGACACGCCGTCGGGGCTGAAAGTGGACAGCTCACAGACCCTGAAGCTGCAGGTTTCATCTGTCTCCAACCAAAACTGACTGAACCAGCAGCAGAAGAAGATCCAAACTACGCTTTACGTTTGATGAACATCGTCATGAATTCTCTCTGACTTTGACGTTTTCTTCCTGCACAGCTCTCTCTCTCTCAGTGTACTTCAAGAACAGTTTACCTTCAAAAATCTGTTTCCTGCATTATTCACTGCTTATTACGCACCAGTCTGCTGTTGTGTTCACTGCTGTCGGCCTCCGAAAACAAAGCCTCATTTCTGCTGTTCAATACTGAAGAAATTTAAACCTTTTAAAATGATGACAGAGTACAAACTCTCAGCTGTGTCTGTAATCAAACCTCTGTAACTTTGCTTCACTTCAGCAGCATCAGCTCATGTTCACATGTTGATTCATGGTTTGCTTCAGTTTTTGATGGACTGCAGAATATTTTGAAGGTTATCTGCTATAAAAAGCCAGAACAGGAAAATCTGCTTCATGTGTTTTTGTTTGATTCTCAGTGACTTTGACACAAAGGCCTCTGCTGTGATGATCACACCTCTGATCAAGTCTCACAGTGTCAGCTTTGTTTTTAGACATATGTGCTGATAAATGATCAGAATTATAATATTTCCCACTGTCTGTTGTGTGCCGTGACCTTTGACCTGCTAAAGACAGTCAGCTGTGGATTATTCATTGTTGTGTCTGAAACTTAGAACTGTGAGGAAGAACACTACACAGTTAATCAGGGTCCCCTCTCTCTGAATCAGGAAAGGTGGGCAGGCCGCGTGTGGGCCGCGGGCCATACGTTGAGTCTCACTGTTTGAAATGTGAACAATCAGAAATCTAGAAGCCTCGGTGGGAAAAAGTAAACAAAGCTGGGGCATAGAAGCAGAACCGAGTCGTATGTGTGGAGGGACAGTAACTGTGTGTATATGTAAGCATTTAAACACTGCAGAGAGTAGAATTAACAGTAACAGTATTGTAGAAATTCATTTCATCGAAACAATAACGTGGCGCACAGTGTGACGTCAAAAAATGCGCACACCTTTGATGATGCGTTTTCTCTGTTTTTCTAGTCCACACGTAAATGCAAATACGGAGTTTTTAAAAATCTTTGTTTTCAGTGACCAAAAACGCCGTTTACGTGTGGACGAAAGGTGCAAGAAAGATCTGCGTTTTCAAGACTGCCCGGGTACGTGTGGACGTAGCGCATGCACCAGTTTATTGTATTTCCAGACTTGCTTTCAGCACATTTACAGTGCACGCTACTCTGTTTTTTTGTCAGACTTGAAATAGCCGAAATACCTTCACACTACGGAACTTCTGTGGCTCTTCCGTACGACAATCTCTCCGGCATTGGAACCATCATCTGTTTTCTCTTCGGTAACCTTCGGTCACGCTCGGTTGATTTTTCTAGTCGGCACACTCATTTCCTCCATTACCCGGGCGGCTGGCTGCTTCCCAAACAAATACACATGTGCGGCTTGGCACTTGTGCTGTACGTAACAAGTCACGTGACGTGACGCTGCGGCTGTGATTGGTTCGGCTCTGCGCTACTTAATTTGGATTGGCTGTTTTTTTTTTTTTGTTTGTTTTTTGTAAGAGGACAAGAGCGGCGAGGTCTATCGCGATAGTTTAATTTTTCTATCGAGAAAAAGTTATATCGCGATACATATCGTTATCGTTCTATCCAAGGTTATTATCGTTAACGAAAACTAACGAAATAACGAAAACTAGAAGTGAAAAAACATTTTCGTTAACGGAAATAAAAATAAAAACAAAAAAAGGAAAACTAACTAAAACTGTAATGAGTGTTCACAAAACTAACTAAAATTAACTGAATTTATAGCAAAAATGTGTTTAGTTTTCGTAGATGTGTGTGTGTCATACAATAGTCAAGGGTGAAAATGAAGTTTAGTTTCCAGATTTTTTTTCTTGCTGTGTCTCATTATGCCAGCAGGTGGCAAGTACGTTAGTCGAGTCGTCTGTGTTGCTGCTCCGTCCACGCGCAGAATCATGTCAGGAAAAGTCGGGAGAAAGCGCCAGAGTCCAATTTGGGATTACTTTGAATATGACTGTTTTGGATAAAGCAAGTGTCTTGTAGTGGAAAGAGACAAATTATGAGGGACATTTCTAAAGGGAAAAAAAATCCCACAAACCTTAAAGTGCACTTGAAAAGCTCACACAAGAAGGCTAACCTAGCTTACCTTGAGAAGGTAAGGGAGCGCACTCAAACCTCATCCCCAGCAAACAGAAGCTAACCCCAGGCAAGGCAGCGTGATGCATCCCGAGACAACAGGACGGGGATATCTACATAACTGTGTGAGTCAATTGCCTTCAAAAGGTTTATCAATTCACTTGAACCAAAATTACGAACACCCGGTACTGCAAGAGTTAATAGTCTCATTGGGGCCAAGATATAAATTTTATATTTGCCTGGTATCAATGCTTGTTCATCTGCCTTTATTTATTTATTTAAAGAACCCATAGGTGGGAATGTGAGTTGTCTGTCTCTGCGTGTTAGCCCTGCGACAGACAGGCGACCTGTCCAGAGTGCAGGGTATGGTAGCTGGAATAGCAACATACCCAAGGATAAGCAGAAGAGCATGACTGATATGATGAAACTGGGATTTTGTTGCACTTAATTATTGCAAACACAACTAAAACTATAACTGAAACTAATCAAAACTAAACTGAAACTAAGGATTTTCAAAAAAATAAAAACTAAACTAAACTAGCAAACAATTGGTAAAAACTAATTAAAACTGATATAAAATTGAAAATCTGAAGTCAAAACTAAATAAAAATAAAAACTAATGAAAATTGCAAAACTATTAAAACCCTGGTTCTATCGCCCAGCTCAATCGCTACCTTATCGTGGTGGAGGGGTTTGTGTGTCCCAGGGATCCCAGGGGCTATGTTGTCTGGGGGCTTTTGCCCCCTGGTAGGGTCTCCCATGGCAAACTGGCCCTGGGTGAGGGACCAGACAAAGAGCGATTCATAAGACCCTTATGAAAAGGACACCGAGGGAACAGTTTACTCTGCCCGGGATAGGGTTACCGGGGCCCCGCCCTGGAGCCAGGCCCAGGGAGGGTGCCCGAGGGCGAGCGTCTGGTGGCCAGGCCTTAGTCCATGGGGCCCGGCCGGGCACAGCCCGAAGAGGAGACATGGGCCCATCCTCCCGCAGGCCCACCACCCGCAGGAGGCGCCATAGGGGTCGGGTGCATTGTGTGCCGGGTGGCGGCCAGGAGCGGAGGCCCTAGCGGACTGACCCCCGGCTGCCAAGACTGGCAATAGGGACATGGAATGTCACCTCTCTGGTGGGGAAGGAGCCCGAGTTAGTGCATGAGGTTGAGAGGTACCGGCTAGATATAGTCGGGCTCACCTCTACGCATGGCTTGGGCTCTGGAACCAGTCTCCTGGAGAGGGGCTGGACTCTGTCTCAGTCTGGAGTTGCCCCTGGTGAGAGGCGGCGGGCTGGGGTGGTTATTCTAATATCCCCTCGGCTTTCTGCCGGTACGTTGGGGTTTTTCCCGGTGGACGAGGGGGTTTGTTCCCTGCGCCTTAGGGTCGGGGAACGGGTCCTGACTGTCATCTGCGCTTATGCGCCGAGTGGCAGTTCAGAGTACCCAGCCTTCTTAGAGTCCCTGGGGGGGGTGCTGGAGGGTGCTCCACCTGGAGACTCTGTTGTCCTGCTGGGAGACTTCAATGCTCACGTGGGTAACGACAGCGAGACCTGGAGGGGCGTGATTGGGAGGAACGGCCTCCCTGATCTGAACCCGAGCGGTGCTTTGTTATTGGACTTCTGTGCTAATCACAGTTTGGCCATAACGAACACCCTGTTCGAACATAAGAGTGTCCATAAGTGCACGTGGCACCAGGACGCTCTAGGCCGTAGGTCGATGATCGATTTTGTAATGGTATCAGCAGACCTGCGACCATATGTTCTGGACACTCGGGTAAAGAGAGGGGCTGAGCTGTCAACTGATCACCACCTGGTGGTGAGTTGGATCAGGTGGCGGGGGAGGACGCTGGACAGACCTGGTGCACCTAAACGCGTAGTGAGGGTGTGCTGGGAACGTCTAGCAGAGGCCCCAGTCCGCGAGATCTTCAACGCACACCTCCGGCAGAGCTTCAACAGCATTGGGGCAGGGATAGCTCAGTAGGTAAAGTGGTCGCCCCATGATCGGAAGGTCGGCGGTTCGAATCCACTTAACGGCTACCCTGAGGTACCCCTGAGCAAGGTACCGTCCCTACACACTGCTCCCCGGGCGCCTGCTTAGTGGGCTGCCCACTGCTTCACTGAGTGAATGGGTCAAATGCAGAGAAAAACAAGTAATTTCCCCATGGGGATCAATAAAGTATCCATTATTATTATTATTATTATTATTCCGAGGGAGACTGGGGACATTGAGTCCGAATGGACCATGTTCAGCGTCTCCATTGCCGAAGCTGCTGCATCGAGCTGCGGCCGCAAGGTGGTTGGTGCCTGGCGTGGTGGTAATCCCCGAACCAAATGGTGGACACCAGAGGTGAAGGGAGCCACCAGGCTGAAGAAGGAGTCCTATCGGGCTTGGTTAGCCTGTGGGACTCCGGAGGCAGCCGACAGGTATCGACATGCCAAGCGGAATGCGGCTCGGGCAGTGGCTGAAGCAAAAACTCGGGTGTGGGAGGAGTTCGGAGAGGCCATGGAAAAAGACTTTCGGACTGCCTCGAAGAGATTCTGGCAAACCGTCAGACGTCTCAGGAGGGGAAAGCGGTGCTCTACCTGCACTGTGTATAGTGCTGGCGGAGCGCTGCTGACGTCGACTGAGAAAATTGTCAGGCGGTGGAAGGAATACTTCGAGGACCTCCTTAATCCCACTGACACGTCTTCCGAGGAGGAAGCAGAGTCTGGGGATGAGGGGAATGACCCGCCAATTTCCGGGGGCGAGGTCACTGAAGCAGTTAAACAACTCCTTGGTGGCAGAGCCCCTGGTGTTGATGAGGTCCGCCCCGAGTTCCTGAAGGCTCTGGACGTTGTAGGGCTGTCCTGGTTGACACGCCTCTGCAATGTTGCGTGGAGATCAGGGGCAGTACCTGTGGACTGGCAGACCGGGGTGGTGGTCCCCATCTTTAAGAAGGGGGACCGGAGGGTGTGTTCCAACTACAGGGGGATCACACTCCTCAGCCTCCCTGGGAAAGTCTATGCCAGGGTGCTGTAAAGGAGAGTTCGTCCGTTAGTCGAACCTCGGATACAGGAGGAACAATGCGGTTTTCGTCCTGGTCGCGGAACACTGGACCAGCTCTTTATCCTCTCCAGGATACTTGAGGGTGCATGGGAGTTTGCCCAACCAGTCTACATGTGTTTTGTGGACTTGGAGAAGGCATTCGACCGTGTCCCTCGGGGTGTCCTGTGGGAGGTGTTGCGGGAATATGGGGTGTCTGGCCCATTGCTATGGGCCATTCGATCCCTATACAACCGTTGCAAGAGCTTGGTTCGCATTGCCAGCAATAAGTCGGACTCGTTCCCGGTGGGTGATGGGTTCCGCCAGGGCTGCCCTTTGTCTCCGGTTCTGTTCATAATTTTTATGGACAGGATTTCTAGGCGCAGCCAAGTGGCGGAGGGCTTTCGCTTTGGTGGCCTCAGAATCTCATCTCTGATTTTTGCAGATGATGTGGTTCTGTTGGATTCATCGGGTGGGGGCCTCCAGCTCGCACTGGAACGGTTCGCAGCCGAGTGTGAAGCAGCGGGAATGAGGATCAGCACCTCCAAATCTGAGGCCATGGTTCTAAGCCAGAAAAGGGTGGAGTGCCCACTCCGGGTCGGGGATGAGTTCCTGCCCCAAATGGATGAGTTCAAGTATCTTGGGGTCTTGTTCGCGAGTGATGGGAGAAGGGAGCCGGAGATCGACAGACGGATTGGGGCTGCAGCTGCAGTAATGCGGATGCTGCACCAGTCCGTCGTGGTGAAGAGGGAGCTGAGTGTAAAAGCGAAGCTCTCAATTTACCGGTCGATCTACGTCCCTACCCTCACCTATGGCCACGAGCTGTGGGTAGTGACCGAAAGAACGAGATCGCGGATACAAGCGGCAGAAATGAGCTTCCTCCGAAGGGTGGCTGGCCTCTCCCTTAGAGATAGGGTGAGAAGTTCGGCCATCCGGGAGGGGCTCAGAGTAGAGCAGCTGCTGCTCCACATCGAAAGGAACCAGCTGAGGTGGTTCGGGCATCTGACAAGGATGCCCCCTGGGGGCCTCCTGGGTGAGGTGTTCCAGGCATGTCCCACCAGGAGGAGGCCCCGGGGCAGACCCAGGACACGCTGGAGAGATTATATCTCTCGGCTGGCCTGGGAACGCCTTGGTATTCCCCCGGATAAGGTGGAGGAGGTGGCTGGGGAGAGGGAGGTCTGGGCCTCTTTGCTTAGGCTGCTGCCCCCGCGACCCGGCCCCGGATAAAGCGGATGAAGATGGATGGATGGATGGATGGATGGATGGATTAAAACCCTGGTTCTATCGCCCAGCTCTACTTTACCATGAAGATCCTCAGTGTGGATCAGTATAATATCAGCCTGATGTCTGCAGTTTAGTGTCAGCACAACTTTCACATCATATTCATCTCAGCACAACTAAAACATGCTGACTGACCTCAGAGTTTCAAGTCCACATCCTGGACTCTCCAGGAAACCACACAGATGCTTCACTCCTGAATCCTGCAGCTTGTTGTTGTAGCTCAGGTCCAGCTCTCTCAGATGGGAGGGGTTGGACTTCAGTGCTGCTGCCAGATAATCACAGCTGATCTCTGACAAACCACAGCTCATCAATCTGTATAAAGAATGAAAGATGTAAGTTTATTAGACAAAGTGTGAGCTTGAAATCATTCAGTGTTTCATCATCTGTTCAGAGCTGAAGAAGCTTCAGAATGTAGAAGTTTAGAAAATGGAAACTCCAAACAGCTGAAGCCAACAGGAAGCAGCTTCAAACAAACACAACAAGAGAAAAAACTCTGAATGTTTCACATTAAAGTCGTACATTTATCATAAAAACAGGACAAAGACTTGAAAAAGTCGTGTTTTTCCTTCCAGGAACCACAAGGCTTCGCTTTTAAAGGTGAAGTGTGAAAGAAATGGACATATTTGAAGTCCAACACCTTTTTCCAGTCACATTATTAAAGCAGACAAACTACAAGCTCATTTTCATTCCAACAAGTCATCTTCTGACCTGGACTAACAACACTGGTCTCTATGTGCAGCTGGCTGTGAGACCAGTGCTCAGGGAGCGTCTACAAAGTGAAACACTGATAGAACATCACACACTAATTTGCTTCCATCATCCAACCTGAAGAGGAAACAGAGACGCCTCCCCTTCAAAGTAAAAGCTGCTCCTTTTGGACACAGTATCAAAGAAAGTCTACAGTATAACATAGAAAAGACAGAACAAAGTTTTGGTTGTTTTTAAGTTGTGCAGAAATGAAACTACACTAATTAGGGGAGGTACGGGGAGGATTCGCAGCAGACAGCAAGACTGCCACGTCCATGCGAGAGAGCGATGGCTACGATAATCTCTGTTTTTGTCTCCCTATATAATGTTGTACAGCCCATTTGAGGGTTATCCTCTCTGTGAACCAGATGCTTCATTTCACACAGAGGTCCACCAACTGAATTTGATCAGTTATGGAACGATTTACCTCGACAGGCTCCTTCACTCGCTGCTTTTAAACCTCCTTTAAAACACACTTTTACTCCCTGACCTTTGAGAAAAAACTCTGAATGTTTCACATTAAAGTCGTACATTTCTCACAAAGCTCAATTATGTGACAGACATTTCATCCCATGTCAGTTTGGCCTCATCCTGGGCCGGATTATCCAGCACACACTCTGACCACAGGCCCAGGGGCCACGCACAGCTGGGCTCCATCCAAGAGACAGGAAACAAACCAACACAATAATAAAAAGCACCATGTGATCTTCTTACATCTTCAAGACAAACATAGTAAAAACATGAGCATATTTGTTTCCTGATAAAATGATGTGACAGGTAGAACAGAGTAAAGTGGTGGTGTTACAGCCTTTCTCCCCTCTGCTGCCAAGGCTGTTAGTCTCTCCCAAACTCAGCTACAGGACTTCCAAATGAATGAAAGCAGCAGAAGTGGCTTTACAAATGAAAGAGGAAGAGGAGAAGAAGAGGAGAGGGAGGCCACCCTGACCATCACTCCAGCTGAAAACATCACACTTCCATTAAAGTTGGTGAGAAAATGTTGAGCAGGATGAGCTGCTGGCTAATCTGGAGGCTGTAGCAGCAGCTCACAGTCACAGTGGATTTCCACTCATTAAAAAGCTCTGGCTGCTTCATTTCTCATCTCATATCAGAGACTTTAATGCTTCACTGAAGCTGTACTGTGATGCTTCCATATTCCAGTGAGGCCTTGTTACGTTCCCCTGGGGGGGGGGGTCTAGGTGGTGAGGGGGAAGTAACAAAAGTGACCGGGTCAGAAAAAGGAGTCAAGGAGGCGAAACAGTTTAAATAAAACAGTTTTATTGAAGTAAGTCAACTAAAAGAGACGGACAAGCCGTTATCACCATAAAACACCAACAAAACACAAACAAAACTCAGGCGTTGGTCAAATAAAGCAAAAAGTCAAAAGGAAAGCGCAGCTCACTGGCTGGAAACACCACAAGACACACAGCTCACTAGCTGGAAACCACTCTACTGGCACTCTGGCCCAGAGCTCACCCTGCTCTGGGCTTAAATACCTTTAATTGCTGATGGGAGTCAGCTGTACAGGAGGGAAAGGTGGCATCTCAGGTAGGAGGTAGTGGGACACGCCCACACAGGCACCTTCAGGAGGAGAGAGAGGCCCTGCTAGGGCCGTAACAGGCCTCCATAATGATTTCAGCTGTTCTGTACACACACTGTGTGCCCTGTATGGCTCAAAGTCTCTGCAGCCTGTTTTTATCTGCTATCATCAGATCTTCATCATCCTCATTCACATCCCTCATCTTCACTGACTGATGGAGCACAACATGAACCTGTGGAGGCTGAAACACTGTCCTGTCAAACATCTCCCCGTCACCACTCCACTTCTGTCAGCCTTTAAATGAACCCTGCTCAAGTCTGTCACTTCTGTTTGGAGCCAAAAGGAAAAACTGTTGTTCAGTCGCTTGGAAAGACAACATTTCTGAAAGCACTCAAACTTCTTCACCTTATGGGGTGGCTGTAGCTCAGGTGGCAGAGCAGGTCAGCCAATAATCAGAAGGTCGGTGGTTCGATCCCAGGCTGCCTCCTGGCTGCATGCCAAATATCGTTGGGCAAGATACTAACCCCATGTTTGCCTACTGGTGGTGGTCAGAGGGCCCGGTGGCGCCTGTGTCTGGCAGCCTCGCCTCTGTCAGTGCGCCCCAGGGCAGCTTTGGCTACAAGGTAGCTTGCTATCGCCAGTGTGTGAATGGGTGGATGACTGGATATGTAAAGCGCTTTGGGGTCCTATGGACTAGAAAAGCGCTATACAAATGCAGGCCATTTACCATTCACATTTGTCTTCAGACACATCCTGAACATTTAGGAACTAAAGAAAGTTTCAAACATCAATCAAAGACCAGGGCCCTGTTTCAGGAAGCCGGTTTGGAAAACTCAGAGTGAAAAATGACACTCACGGTTGAGTAACCCCGAACTGTCCAACTCGGAATATTCCGTTTCAGAAAGGCTGATAACAATTAGTTCAGTCAACGCGGAGTTGCTTTAACCCCAAGTGAAGCGCGCGGACGAGGATACATAAAGCCCTGATAAGCGGAGCACAGATTAAGCGAGTCACCATGGAGACGGAGGGAAAGAAGGCGCGGTCAATGTATTTTACAGCGCTTGAGGCCGAAATTCTGATGGCAGCATATGCCGATAACATGCAAATTCCGCGGAAAAAAGTAACACAGCCACAGCTGCAAAAGCATGCATGGCAAAACATAGCCGACAGAGTCAATGCGTGAGTGTTAATATAAACATTGATCTAGGGATTTCCACCCATTTAACACGTTATTTTATCATATGTTATTTTATTTGTTATTTTATACATTTTATTTTGTGATGTGATGTGAGCGCAGGTGCAACCCAACAGGCCCCAAACGTGCCTGGCAGCAAGTAAAAATGAAATATAAAAATATAGTCCAAACAGGTAAGGTGTAATTGTATTATGAGCCGTAGTGCTTGGTCTGTTTGTCCCATGTAAATCAATTGCAGTTAGAGGCTACATTAATTTTCTTTCTGTAAGCACTTATTGAAATTATCTGAGCACATTACAAGTACATATTTGCTTACTCTGTATGCTCAAATGTGGCCCGTTATAGCCAACAGAAAAAAAGCGGAGGCCCGAAAAACAGGTGGGGGTCCTCCACCACCACCACTCACAGAGGCTGAGCAGTTGGCCCTCAGCCAAAACAGTGGGCGCCCTGTGGCCGAAGGCATCTCTGCGGGGACATCCTCTGAGTCAATAACCCCGCAAGACACAAGTGCCTACATAAGGGGTAAATTCAAAATAATACATGATGTGCATACATCCTTTCTTCACAGTCACCTTTGCAGTGCTGCTCATTCATTTGATAAACTCTTTACCATAATGGATTATTTTGTAGTGAAGTTATTTTCCGACTGATCTTGCCTTCCCTCAGCCTTGGTTGTCTTTGAGAGCATAATGACAATGAAGTGTAAGGTGCTTGGTATGTTTGTTAATTGCCATTTGGTCCCTTGTAAGTTATAAGTGACCTGTATAAACCTCATATTCTATCAGTTGATGGTGTACTGCATCTGGTGCAGCCTCCTGTTGAGCCAGACCAACATGCAGTTGTGAGTAATACTCCACAGATTATATGAGTTTACAGTAGAACAGCAATGTTGTCTATTTCTTTACTACAGGAAAATAATGAAGAAACATTGACAGCTGTTAAGGAGGAGGAAGCAACAGAGACACTTTATGAGGTTTACATCTTTTAATACTTTGTGTACAGGAAATACAGGCGACCAATAAAGCCAGTTGAACAAAAAATCTGTTTATTCTTCTTTCAACATGTTGAGGTGATGGGTCAAAAGAAATGATTGTGACATATGGTGTCTCTGACTGCTCTTCCATCTTGTATGTCCGTGGGAGGGTCAGGATGTTCATGGTTTGGATCACTGCTGATGTTTGGTTCAGAAGGACAGTGTTCTCCTCTAATTGTGGCAATGTTGTGAAGAATCACACATGCCACAATAATGTCACATGCCCTTTCTGGGGTGACCCTGAGTCTTTGCAGGCACTGGAACCGGGCCTTAAGCATTCCGATAGTCATTTCAATTCTGGCTCTTGTCCTGCAATTAGCCAGATTATATCGCTGCTGTGGGCCCGGTTCAGGGTCAGGGTAAGGGGTAAGCAAATAGGGTAAACATGGATACCCCCTATCACCAAGCAAGTAGCCAGTGAACTCTCCTAAGACAGAAGGGTACACTTCAGTTCAAATGTCCCTGAAGCAATTGGTCTTTATATATTTTAAAGTATTCTCAACTCACCATGTCCAAATTTTGTGCTCAGTGTACATTCACGGAATATTTGTGAGTCATGGACAGAGCCTGGCCACTTGGCTTCCACATTTGTGATAATGTTGGCAGCATCACATATGATCTTCACAGTGCAGAGAACACAAATTAGCATCCATTACTATAATGAAATAATTTGTTAGTTTGACATGCTACAGGGAACTATGTACCTGTACATTAATGCTGTGGAAAGACTTCCTGTTCACATAGTCTCCTTCATTTACTGAAGGAGCAATGACTGGAATGTGAGTGCCATCTGTACAGCCAATCACGCCTGGGAACCCTGAAAATAAATGTGCAATTTAAGTAGTAGTCCAAGTATCACCACATCATACATTAAGTTTTGGTCATCCTGATACCTGCAATTTTGTGGCATCCCTCTTTGATAAATCTTGTGGGTCTGTGACCGGGGAACACCACAGACGAGTACAGGAGACGTTTCAGTGCAACTGTAACATTCCTGACTGCCCGACAGACGGTAGCCTTGGAAACGTGCTCAGCGTCACCAATATTATACAGAAAGCTCCCGTTTGCAAGAAACCGAAGTGCAATACAAATAATATGCAATGAACTGAGAGCATGTCCGCGATGTGTCACATGCGTAATATATGGCCTGAGGATGTTATCCAAATAAATTATAGATTGTGCTGAGAAACGGTAACGTTCGCACAGAAAATCATCAGGAAATGATAAAATGTCCAAACGCGCTCTGATCACTCTCTCCCGGCGGAGAGCTCTGCGGAGAATTTGGGCTTCACGATCTACTGGCTCTTCAAGGAAGTGGCACGCCATGTCCGACACTTCCTACTGTCAGGTTTCCGACAAAGGGGCGGAGACAGTCAGGGTTAGTTGTGGTAAACCTGCTAGGGGGCAGGTTAGCTTCACGGCGTGTGTCGTCATAGTGACTCACTCAGGCTGCAGCTGAACTCGCTTTGTGAAACCGAAAACCCAGAGTTTTCGTTAACTCAGGGTATACTTACTCAGTTTTTCCACTAAACCGGCTTCCTGAAACAGGGCCCTGAAATATAGAAAAACTACAACAGCCGCAGTCAGTGAACTCACCTCAGAGTCTCCAGTCGACAGTTTGGACTCTCCAGTCCAGCACACAGAAGCTTCACTGCTATGATATTATTGTGTTATTTTGTAGCTGAATACGATGTTTGTGTGATTATCAGTGAAAGAAGCAGTGAGGATGATGGAGAGAGAGAGAGGACAGAGGGTGAAGTTAGAAACACTAAAAGGATTTTTCATGGATTTCATGGATGATTTGAGTGATTTCCAGCAGGACACTTAAACATGTCAGTGGACGTCCTAAAGAACATATTCATTAATATAATAATACACTTTATTCATAAAGCACACTAAAAAACCAAGGGTATACCAAGGTGCTTGACAAGAATAAAATAGGAAAAGGGAGATGGGAGGGAAAAGAGGAAGGACCAGGCACGTATCAATTATAAAAACCTTGACAATCATAAGATATAAAAGTAGTTCACAAGCATAACGGATAAAAACTGTACCAACGCACACCAAGTGTTAACTAGGTGGAAAGGCAAGATTAAACAAATAAGTTGATAAATTGATATGAAACGTGTCATTGAACAGGATCAATATCAGTGGAAACATGGTGGAAACAGCTGTGACTGCATGGATGTGACACACTTCAAATCTGTTCTCCACTCTTGGATTTGGGATCCATGGAGCTGCTGCTGAGTCTGCACAATAAAGGAATGGTGTGGAAGGTTGCAGCGTATGGACACAAACACTTTGTGCTTACAATCTGATTTTATTTTCAACATTAAACTACTAACCTACACTGATCAATGATATTAATGATCACATCTGGACTCACCGAGCCTTTCTGCAGTTCCTCACAGCTGGAATCAGTCTCTGTCGTCCCCGCTCTGATGTTTTGTACTTCTGCAGGTCAAACTCATCCAGAACCTCCTCTGACATCTGCAGCATGAAGGCCAGAGCTGAGCACTGGATCTCAGAGAGTTCCTTCTTTGACTTCAGGAACTTTTGGATCTCCTGAAATAATGAGAGGTGGTTCATCTCCATCAGACAGTGGAAGATGTTTATGCTTCTGTCAGGAGAGATTTCATCACTGTTCATCTCCTTCAGGTTGTTGATGACTCTCTGGATGGTTCCTGGACCGTTCTCTGTCTGACCCAGCAGACCTCCTAAGAGTCTCTGGTTGGACTCCAGACAGAGGCCATGAAGGAAGCGAACAAACAGGTCCAGGTGGCCATTTTCACTCTGGAGGGATTTCTCCATGGCTCTCCTCAGAAATACATCAAGTGATTGGAGATCTTTGTTATCAAAAACACTGGAAATCATCTTGATTAAAGATTTTGATTTTAGAAACATCTTCAGCACCTTTGTCTTCCTGTTGGTGTGACAGTGGAACATGTAGACTGCAGCCAGAAACTCCTGAATGCTCAGATGAACAAAGCAGTAGACTGGTTTCTGGAAGATCACACACTCTCTTTTGAAGATCTCTGTACAAACTCCTGAGTACACCGAGGCCTCTGTCACATCCAGACCACACTGGTTCAGGTCTTCTTGGTAGAACATGATCTTTCCTTTCTCCAGATGTTCAAATGCCAGCCTCCCCAGCTTCAGAAGAACTTCCCTGTCAGCCTCCGTCAGCTCCTGTGGACTCGTCTCACGTCCCTCATGGTACTTGTTCTTCTTCCTCTTTGTCTGAACCAGCAGGAAGTGTGAGTACATGTCAGTCAGGGTCTTCGGCAGCTCTCCTCTCTGCTCTGTAGTCAACATGTGCTCCAGAACTGTAGCAGTGATCCAGCAGAAGACTGGGATACTACACATGATGTGGAGGCTCCTGGATGTCTTCATGTGGGAGATGATTCTGCTGGACAGCTCTTCATCACTGAATCTCCTCCTGAAGTACTCCTCCTTCTGGGCATCAGTGAAGCCTCGTACTTCTGTTAGCCTGTCAACACATGTAGGAGGGATCTGATTGGCTGCTGCGGGTCGGGAAGTTATCCAGACGAGAGCCGAGGGAAGCAGATTCCCCTGGATGAGGTTTGTCAGCAGCTGGCTGACTGATGACTCCTGTGTGACATCAGACAGCAGCTTCCTGTTGGTGAAATCCAATGAAAGTCTGCTTTCATCCAGGCCGTCAAAGATGAACAAAAGCTGAGAGACAGCCAGCTTCTCTGCTGTGACCTTCTGTAATGTTGGATGGAAAACATGGAGCAGCTCCAGAAGACTGTACTGCTCATCTCTGATCAGGTTCAGCTCCCTGAATGAAAGCAGAACCACCACACTGACATGTTGGTTCTCCAAGCCCTCTGCCCAGTCCAGAGTGAACTTCTGCACTGAGAAGGTTTTTCCAACACCAGCCACGCCGTTGGTCAGAACCACTCTGATGGGTCTCTGTTGGTCAGGTAAGGCTTTAAAGATGTCCTGGCACCTGATTGGAGCATCATGGAGGGCGTCCATCTTGGAAGCTGTCTCCAGCTGCCTCACCTCATGTTGGGTATGAACCTCTTCACTCTGTCCCTCTGTGATGTAGAGCTCAGTGTAGATCCTGTTGAGGAGGGTTCTACTTCCTGTTTCATCACTTCCTTCAGTCACACGTTCACATCTCCTCCTCAGACTGATCTTATGTTCATCTAAAACCTCCTGCAGACCAACATCTGCTGAAAGAAAGAAAAACAATGAGACTAAAGAGAAAGAAAACTCTTCAATGTCTGAACAACACAAGAAGTCCAGTTTTCAGAAATGAGTCCATCAGCAGACAGATGTTCAGTCTTACTTTGTACACAGCTGCTCTGACTGGCTATCTGCAGTCCAGCTCTGCCTCTGGATCTTTCTCCACACTGGGGACAGGAGGAGTCTCCTGATGAAGCAGACTGGTCCCAGTATGAGGAGATGCACTGTCTGCAGAACCAGTGTCCACAGCTGGTAGAGACTGGATCCTTCAGGACGTCCTGACACAAAGCACAGCAGGACAGCTGCTCCTCCTCACAAACACCACTCCTCTTCCTCTCTCTGTGAACACATTTCTTTATCACTAAAACATTTACTGTCAGTGAAAAACATCCAGATGTGACCAAACTGCAGTTTCTCACAGTTCCTTTGATTTCATCAACACTAATGAGCTGCTCTTCCTGTCTGCCTGTCTCATTAAACACTAAGTGATGAATACAAACTCAACACTTCCTGCAGACTTCCTGACTTCACAATAAAAGCTTTCCATCAGAGAGAGACAGTTATGACTTTCACTGTTTTACAGCCGCTGTGTGCAGATTATCTGGGTCAGTTCACTCTGAAGCAGCTTAGAAGTGTCCGTGTAGAGCCGTGGTCTGACACACAGAGACTTCTGATTTTCACTGTTTAAACAAACATGATGAAGATGAGCAGGTTTCTCTTCTAGTATAAACTCTGTGTCTCTCTGGCTGGCTCATGATGGCTTTTCAGGTTTTATGTTTTGCTCTCTCCTGCTAGCGTTTTGCCTGCCTGGGTGGAGCTTGTAATGGCCTCTCGCTCTTGGTCCACACAGTTATGATGATTACACCACCTGTTGCTGATTCACCTGGGCTCACCGGTAACCATTTAACGCTGCGGCATGGAGCAGTTTGTCGCTGGGACATTGACCCTCCTGTGTTCATGATCTCAGCTCCTTGCTAAGAAATCTCTCTCTAAATTCACCAGTTGGGTTAACTTTGAGTATACTTTGAGTAAATATTTCCCCGGACCTGGTTACAGACGCTTACCTGTGACTCCCGTGTGTGGCTGTGTGAGTGCAGAGCAGGACAAGAGTGACTGAAGAGGAGTGAGTGTGGACTCCCTTCCCTCTTTTCCCTGGAGCCCTGGACCCCCTCCCCAACTCACTGTACATATATAGAGCACTGTGGTTCACCCCTTTGGCAAATAAACTGTCACCTTTTTGTTTGTCAGAACTCAGTCTGTGCTTGAGTTCCTCTGTTAGCCATGACATTTTGTTGGTTCTCTCTCTTCAGGTCCCTGTAAGTGTTTGATCTAAAACATTATATTTATTCTGCTTTGATTGTTTTGTGTGCTGAGGGACATTGTTGCACGATCCACTTTTTCTTATCACTCAAATATCCTGATACTTTCAGAAAGTTGGAGAGCTCTCCTGGCTTGCTTAGTCTTTGCTCTGTACTGCAGTACTTGCACTGGTTTCACTGGACAAGTCTGCATGTGAATCTACAACTGATCTGACATTGTGGCACAAACACAGTAAACAAACACTACGAGCACCTTGTTTCATGTGCAGTGGCTTTCTTCTCATTCTGTTACTGAACACTGTATGAAAAGCCTCTCACTGCCAGCATCCTTCCAGCCCCACGACAACAAGACCAACTCACATCTTCACAACACCAAGACTTTTTCCCCTTTTCTTTGGAGAAACTGAGAAGCCAATAGGATTGTAGCTCAAACTTGTCCACAGTCCTGCTTCATCACTGCTCACTCCTACCTGTGTTGGTGCTCAGTGGACAGTCATAACCTGCTGCTAGCATGAATGCTAAATGTACTGCTGTGGATGGTCAGCAGAACAAGATGTTGTCAGTTTGACTGTTTGCTGTATTTAAAGTGTTTTTCTCAGTTCATCTGTATTCAAAGTGCATTCGGGGCTTTAGCTGACAGCTCTTTGTGCTAACAAACTAAACTCTCTTAGTTTAAGCCAGCAGACTTTACCAAACACAAAGCCTGATGCTGCCTCCACCAGCTTGTGTGACTGGTGTTTACAGCAATGAAATCTAAATCACACTAATGTGTCCTCCAAGGTGTTTTGTGGGAGCACTGAGTGAAACATAAGAGCTCTGGTAAAATAACAAACAGGGCTGTGAGAGCAACTGAAGTGATAAAAATACTGTTTAAAGATAAAACACACTTTGATGTTCTCTCACCTAACAAAGTCCAAACCCTGTGAACTATTTTAGCTTTAATAACTGTGGATTCAGGTATCTTGAACCCGTTTTTGGACATTTGTAATTAAATATTTTAAAACTCCATCAAAGACTCCTGATGTGGCTGTTTGGAGAAGGAAAAGAGGGACAAAGTGGAGCGTCGAGCTGAGGCTTCATTCACTGCAAACCTACAGTTATGTTTCCTTATTTCTGCTGTTTGCATGTTCACAGCTGAAATAAAGCTGCCTCTTTGACTTCATCCTGTTGTGTTTGGGTCCAATCCTGCCTGCCACACAGCGCTACAGGACAGGACAAAGTCTAAGATTTTTTACCTTTTTAATGAATCTTTGGTCATATTTATCCAGGAAAACACAAACATGTAAAGGAGTCATCACAGTTCTCTGACCTGGTTGGTCCAGGTTCAGCACTGAAGTCTGGAGGGTAACGTTTGGACCAGTCACTCCTCACAGACGGACAGCTGGATCCTGCAGACTGTGACCTCTGACCTCTGCAGACACAAACATGTTTTATTCAAATGATCAATTCTGTGATAAAGTGATTGAAGCAGCTGTGATCACACAGACTGCAGATAATGCAGCTGTTTCCTGTCAGTAACAGTCCCCTTAGATTAGAGTTCAGCTTTTTACAGGAAAACAAATGTCCCTGAATGCAACAGTGAGACACAGTCTGCCTGTGTGGCTGTGATAGCTGCCGTTAGGAGCGCTCATGTGTTTGCAGTTAGACGAGGAGATGTTACCATCATGGACACGTTAACAAATCCTGCAGCGTCACGTGGCACAAACACTTTGTGTTCCTGTCATCTGCAAGCAACAGGAAGTTCATTAATAAAGGCGGGATGGAGACGTGACTGTGATGGTTCTCCTTCATCCAGCTGTTACACACATCTGGGCTCACACAATGAGCCTTTGTCTAATACAGCAGCTGCTCTCTGAACACTTTTCTGAAGAGTTTAATAGTTTAATTATTTATATAGCACATTTAATTACAACAGGAGCGTTGACCAAAGTGCTGTACAAGAATACAACATACACAATAAAACAACTTAGAGTATTAAAAGCAAACACCAAATATAAATTAACAAACAACTCTCATGCTGTATTAAAAGCCAGTAAATAAAAATGCGTTTTAAGATAAGATTTAAAAAGATTGACAGTGGGAGCCTGTCTGATGTGTAGGGGTAAATTATTCCACAGCTTAGGCGCTACGACTGCAAATGCTCGATCACCTCTATGAACCAGCCTCGACCTTGGTACGGCTAAAAGCAAAAGATCACTTGATCTAAGAGATCTAAGGGGGGTATAAGTCTGCAAGAGGTCAGACAAATACCAGGGAGCCTGTCCATTCAGGGCTTTGTAAGTCAACAATAAAATTTTAAAATGAATTCTGAAGCGGACAGGGAGCCAATGAAGGGAGGCAAGTACCGGGGAAATGTGTTCACATCTTTTAGTACGTGTCAGAAGACGAGCTGCAGCATTCTGGACCAACTGCAGCCTTGCCAGGCAGGTCTGGCTGACTCCAGCATATAAGGAGTTACAATAGTCCAGCTGGGATATAATAAAAGCATGAATCGCTCGTTCAAAGTTTTTAAAAGATAAAAATGATCTCACCTTAGATAAAAGCATCAGTTTGAAGAAAGACCACTGTACAACTGAGCTAATTTGTTTTTCAAAGGTGAAATTGCTGTCAAGTATAACCCCCAAATTTTTGGCATGTGATTTGACAAAAGGCTCAAGACTGTGCAGGTTAAAATTAGAAGTGTTGGGATTGCCGCTTGGTCCAAAAATTATCACTTCGGTTTTGTTCTCATTGAAGTTAAGGAAATTAGAGGCCATCCAGGATTTAACTTCACCGAGACACTGAAGTAAGGGTTCTAGTGAGGCAGGACTGTTTCCCTTCAATTGAAGATAGATCTGAGTATCATCGGCATATGAATGAAAACAAATGTTGTATTTTCTAAAAATTAGACCTAAAGGCAGCATATAAATGGAGAACAATATTGGCCCCAGTATAGATCCCTGGGCAACACCACAAGTAAGGGGAGCTGAGGAAGAGATAAAATCACCAAAGCTCACAGAGAAGGTCCTGTCAGACAGGTATGACCTGAACCACTCTAATGGGGTGCCCTTTACGCCACAATGCTCCAACCATGAGATTAAAATGCTGTGGTCAACAGTATCGAAGGCAGCGGTCAGATCTAAAAGCAGAAGCACAGCTGAGTCACCTGAGTCAGTGGCTAATAAAAGATCATTAAGAACTTTTAAAAGTGCAGTTCCTGTGCTATGAAGAGTTTTAAAACCAGACTGAAACCTCTCAAGAACATTGTGTCCATTTAGAAAAGATTGCAGCTGAACAGAGGAGCTGCACAAACTTTTGTTTGCTTTCTAGAGCAGCGTATCAAAGTCAAACTACCCA
Organism: Aulonocara sp. 'chitande type north' Nkhata Bay; assembly: GCF_057382095.1. Classification (NCBI taxonomy): domain Eukaryota; kingdom Metazoa; phylum Chordata; class Actinopteri; order Cichliformes; family Cichlidae; genus Aulonocara; species Aulonocara sp. 'chitande type north' Nkhata Bay. The sequence goes on from NC_141346.1 coordinate 63,365,425, forward strand.
CTGCTAGCAGCTGTTTCTATCATAGTTTAGGATCCAGATGTGTGAGCTCTAAATTTACACCCATCCATCCATCCATTCGCTTCCGCTTATCCTTTTCAGGGTCGCGGGGGGCGCTGGAGCCTATCCCAGCTGTCATAGGGCGAAAGGCAGGGTACACCCTGGACAGGTTGCCAGTCTGTCGCAGGGCTAACACATAGGGACAGACAACCATTCACACTCACATTCACACCTAGTGGCAATTTGGATTATCCAATTAACCTATCCCCACAAGCTGCATGTCTTTGGACGGTGGGAGGAAGCCGGAGTACCCGGAGAGAACCCACGCAAACACGGGGAGAACATGCAAACTCCACACAGAAAGACCCCGGCCTGATGGTGGAGAGACTTTAAAATCAATGGGGGAAGTTCTAGACCGGCAACTCTTGAAGGACACAGAGCTGGAATCTGAATCAGAGTCTGAATCAGGTTCAGGTCCAGGCTGGTTCCTGTGAATAATGATGGAGCAGTGATGTGAGTGCTGAGCTGTGACATGGAGAAGAGTCATGGACAGTTAGAGATGGTCATCTCACCTCTGAGCTTTGGTCTGGCTCTCATGTTCCCCACACAGAGTGCTTTTAGAGGGAGGGACTCCCTCCTCTCCGTCCTCACACTGATCCATGCTGCTCAATTCACATCAGCTCACACACACTTTCTACCTTCACCTGCAGAGGAAACACAAATCATTCATGTGCACATCAACTGAAATCCTTCTTTCCATCATGTGTGCTGTCCAAATATCAGCTGCTTCTTTCCTGCTTCATCTCAGTGTCAGCTGAATGCAGTCAGACAGCAGTGTGAGGCAGACGAAGCTGCCATCAGCTGCTCTACTATCAGTCCAATCGATGGAGCCACGAAGCACACACGATGCATTCACTGACACACACTGATTTACTGTGACTAGAAGTTTCAGTCAGTTCAACAGGTGTGAACAACATTCTAAACGAATACGTCAAGCTTGGATTGCAGAGGTCAGACGAGTGGATATCGAGTTCTCTGCCATCCCCAATTTTTTGTTGGTTTGCTCGCAGCATTTTCTTTCTGGTGAGTTCTAAATAAATTCATATCTCTCTTAATAGGCTTTTAGTGTTATTTTGAATGAAGATAATTAGATAAAGCATCCTAATGTGTGATGCTGCAGAACCACGTCATGTTGACGGAGAGGCTTTTTATTTGGCATTATTGCACTCAAACCAGCATATGAAATGGATGTAACACATCCAGACTGGGCTCCAACGCTGCACATGGGGTACGACGACATACCTGTGTCAAACTTGGACCGGCGCACAACACTGCTTGATAAGATTGTTAAGGTGTGCTGTGTTTTGGTGAATATGTGCCCCAGTGTGGTTGTCAAACCAGGGCCAAATGAAACTTGCTCTTGTTGAATATTCATAAAACTGTTGTGTTGCATGTACAGTTCATTGTAAATAATTGTACTTTCTGTAAAGTGATTTCAATAAAACAGAAAAGTATGTTAATTTTTTTTTATTCAAGATCTGTTCACATGTACTTAGCAAGTACATACACGTGAAATGCAAACTATTTACATGGCAACGCACAGCTTGCATCAATCGTGAATCGTTCATCTAGAGCAATTTTTGGGGCAGCTGCTGAGGAGAAGTCAATGTTATGTGCAACCTCAAGCTGTATCTTGGTCATATGGTCAACGTACTCACAATGTGGAGGCTTAAAAACGGCCAAATCTTGTACCCAACCGTTTGTGAATTAGATGTGCGCCTCCAGGAATTCATAATTCCGAAAATGATTCGCCGTGTATGCGCTGACTCCACAGACAAGGTACGCGAAAATATCGGGATAGGACAACGGCGGTAGGCTGTCTGGGTTTCCGCTCCGCTGCCTTATTTCATACGGGTCCACATTACCGATGCACGATATTTTGTCCAAGTACCGTCTTTTGGCGTCTTGGCGCAATCGGTTGCGATACAGCCCTTTGTCTTTTGCGCTGATTTTAAGCATGGTTCTGACAGTCCTGCTTCCAACACAGTGTGTTTGTTTTGATTTGTGGCCTTCTGACATGGTGCAGCAATCCCACAATGCACTGCGGTGTGATGTCAACTCCAAAGCCCTATACGGCAGACGGCAGAAGTGGAGCGGCCAAAGAGTAAACCTTCAAAAGTAAGTACTAAATATTATGTCACTTATTTATGTGCAAATGTTTAATAATGAAGAACATTAAAACATTACTGTTGGCCACATGTCGGCAAAGTTATGTGACATTAGTGATGTTTGTACTTTCAGCGTTTACTTGGTTTTAAAGCCTCTACTTCAAAATATATATATGTATAGTCGACCTTAATCTTACAGAGAATGTGATGATTTTGTGGATAATTAAAGTCAGTCATATATCCACAAACACAACAAGCTGAAAGTCAGTGATGCTGCTCGGTTTGCAGTCCTGAATATCACGGCACAAGCAGGATTCACTGCACTGTTAATGTTAGCTGTGTTATATTGCTGCCTCTGTTCGGTGGTGTCGAGCCAAACGGACTTTAACGTGTGTTTGAACGAGCTGACGGTTCACTCGTTAAGCTGAAAGAAAGACGCTTTAATCACAGCAGTCACACATGTGTCCACTGCACCATCTGGAACTCTTCTTGTTTACACTCGTAATAACACAAACACTAAATCCTGCTTCTCTGGTGCTGCTGTGTAGCAGTGTCTACACCTGAGACTGTCACCTGTCTGTCTGTCCTGCACTCTCTCTCTGTTTCTTTCTCTCTGATTGTGGAATAAAAGTATGAACATGTGTTTATAAGTTACACTTGTGTTTGAATCCTGCAGCTTATCACACATTTGATTTCCATGTGTGACAACTGCAAGTGTCCAGAGTGAGGACAGACTGAGGGACCCACTGCTGAACATCATCTGTGAGGCTTTGCAGCCCTGATGATCCACCAGGACAAACTCAGCAGTGTGTGAGGAAGAGGAGGAGGAAGAGCCAGCAGCAGCTGACAGATGGAGAGAATAGACAGACTGTTCCCTGTTTGTGAAGGACTGCTAGGAAAGTTTAACATAACTGTCTGTCCTGAATCAGTCTTATTAGGTAATGTTCAAATAATGTTATCATCCCAGTGTTTTCAGTGTGGGAGAAAGTACTCAGGGCCTTCAAGTTACACACTATGAAAGGCAGCAACAAGTTTAATGTTCAGAAACCTAAAGTATGTATCAGCAGCAGAATGGAACTAAAAATAAATGTTGGTTTCAGTTCTATGAAGCTTTGAGTATTTTGGATCAGTAGCACTGCTGTGTTTGTTGCATCATATTGCTGTAACTGTTTATATGCTTTATATAGTCTGAGGTAAGTTGATCTATAGTGTTACATCATATTCTATAAGGATGTTATGTGTTTGTAGACTTTCTGCCCAGTTTGACCCATTTAGCAGAAGTCAGCCTGTTTAAGGCTCTGATATCTATTCTGTGTGACTTACAGCAGTTATGACATGGTCTGATTTTCTCACCCAATAAAGGAATATTTCATATATCAGTCTACTCTTCATTCTATCAGACGCAGTTACCACAGCTCGCACATTTGCTTTTTACACATATATGTAAGCATTGAGCCAAATTTAGTAATGCCAACATATTAAAAGAACAATATTTGTCTCATATATAATACATCTATAGATACACTGTCAAAGATACTTGTCTTTGATTGAAGATTTAAGGTGATAGGAAATAAAAATAACTGCAACTTGAATCTTTGACACAGAGTTCAAGCTCACTGCTGTAATATATATATCATAATAATCTGACAATACTATAATATTGGCCATATTATATTTACATTACCACAGTGAGATGACTTTAGTCTCATGAACAACATGAGCTAATTGTTATTTACTAACTAATCTTAAACGACTGTTCAGTACAGAAATGAAGCCCAACAATCATGTTTTACAGTCCTGTGGTCTCAGCCTCAGATACTCAACTAATCAAAGTGATATCATGACAAAAATGGCTGAGCAACAAAACATTTTTCTCCTTCATTTCTGTCAAACAAAGCTGTATGAAACGTTTCTCGCTGTTAGTATCATGGTTGCTTGGCAACCTGAGCAGCGCGACGAAGGCTAGACCGTCCCATTTCACAAACCTCTCACTTCCGCACTTCTCGTAATTATAGTACGCACCGTACGTAGTACGCGTAGTGCGCGTACTTCAAGCGTGCACTCTCTTAATTGGGACACAGTACAAACTACAAGTACACAAAACAGGAACGTAGCTCAGAGTGGCGGACACACTCGGCCTCGTTGGTCCAGCTGTGAGTCCGTTACCGTGAACTATGGAGCGGCAGATTTGTGCTGTTTGTGCTGGAACTAAGCTGCACACAGCTGATGTTAGCCAGGAAACATTACACACTGACTTTAATGGAGAGACCGGAAATACAAACACACACAGTTTGTTGTGTGAAGAAATCAAACATGAGCTGAACAAACAGTAAAGTTCCTAAAGACAAACTGTTAAAGGAGGAAACAAAGTAAACTTACACTTTCTTCACACACCAACAACAAGCTCCACTCCACACCTGTACTCTAAACACGGACACACAGGTGAGCTGCTTCCTGGAAGGAGGCGGGGCTCAACCTGAAACTCAGCACAGGTGGGAGGGGCTCAGCTCTGTGTGTGCAAATGTGTTAACTTTAAAAATATGCCGTCTGACTGCTCAGACTGAGTCAGAGTAAAGTTCACATGCTGACGTGTGGAGACATGAAACCTTGTTGTAGCTGCAGGTGTGAACACACTGATCCCAGATCAGCTCTGCTGTATTTGTAACATGAACATTTCTGCTGCAAAGCTTCAAATGTTCAGCATGTTTCTCTGTTTCCAGTCTATAGATCCAGTCACACTTTCTACCTTCACCTGTGCAGTAAAGACTGAGAGCAGAGCTGAAACCAAGCGTCCAATCAGGGAGCAGCATCAACACCTGAGCTTCATTCAGACTCTGTTATTGAAGATGTTGTTGGTACAAAGTTCATCTGCTGCTCACATTAATCCATGAAAGATTTATTTCACTGAATGTTTCTTCAAAGCTCATTTCAACCTGCTGAAGTCATGAATCAAAGTGCAGACTGAGAGTAGATCACATGATGTTTAAGGTGTGTCATGTGACATGTTCAGTATTGTCACACGTGTCTAGATTGTCCCTGATATCATAACTGCTCAAACACTGATGATTATATTTGAAGAATTATTACTTTTGGCAGCAAAGTTTGAATGGAGCTCTGTCTGTGCTGATTTGTCGCCTTCTGGAGGTCAAAGCACAAACTGCATGATGTCACTGTAACCACCACAGTGACAGGAAGTGTTTTTAAATGACTGAAACACTGAAATGATGCTAACAGCTGTCGTTAGGCTCACTGACAGCAGTGTTGATGTGTTCATGTCAAACACTGGCTCAGGTCAGACTCCTTCATCCTTCTCCAGCGTGAGGCCGCCCTCAGACCCACTGAAGCTCTGACCTTTGACCTCCTGACCCTAACCATTTTAGTCTCATCTTTAAATGCAAATCCATCCAAAATGTAGCCGAGCAAAAGAAGCTGGAAGCTGTTCTATGAATGATGTTCATGCCAGAGTTTCTGTTTCCAGCTCAGATGTGTTAAACGCTGCTGCTGTGCTACATTTGTCATTTCCTGCTTTCACTACCATCCATGTCAAAGCGCTGAAGTCATCTGATCACTTTAATGCAGTAAAACAGGAGCTGTAAGTCTAACATTTATTTACTGTCATCACAAACACACACAGCTGGATTAACATCCAGACAAAGGGCTGAAAAGCTGAGAATCAGCATTTGATTATTATTATTATATTTCCTGTTTATGTGGATGCACTTTTCTATCTGTCAGTGCTGAAGCAGGCGTCACTGATCACATGACTCTGAGGGATGTTTCCAGCACCTCACTGAATCTGAGCCATGAAGGTTTAAGGTATCTGTAAAGGCAAAGCAGGTCTGAGCCACTGTTAGCAAGCTGTACCTAATAAAGTGGCAGCAAGGACTCAGTCAGTAATGATCAGAGCCAGCAGGGAGCAGCACAGAGAGGTGAGGTGCTGTCAGAGAAGCAGGCTGACATCAGACTGGTCATATTCCATCATCTATACCTGAAATAATCATCAAACACACGCAGAGCAGAAACATGTGGAAACATCTGGAGCTCAGTCTCAGTTTGATCCCTCAGAGGTTTACCTCAGTCCTGCTCCTCTGCTTCCTGTTTACAGCGCACACATCATGCTGTGTACTGAGAGTCATGTGGTCAAAGCGAGGCCCTGGTACTCTGACAGAAAGCGAGCACAGTTATCCTAATGTGTGACATCACTTCTAACCAGAGAGCATTCAGCTTTCACAGCAGCCAACATCCTGTCACACTGAGCATGTGCAAACACAGCAGCCAACATCCTGTTACACTGAGCATGTGCAAACACAAAGCCAACATCCTGTCACACTGAGCATGTGCAAACACAGCAGCCAACATCCTGTCACACTGAGCATGTGCAAACACATCAGCCAACATCCTGTCACACTGAGCATGTGCAAACACAGCAGCCAACATCCTGTCACACTGAGCATGTGCAAACACAGCAGCCAACATCCTGTTACACTGAGCATGTGCAAACACATCAGCCAACATCCTGTCACACTGAGCATGTGCAAACACATCAGCCAACATCCTGTTACACTGAGCATGTGCAAACACATCAGCCAACATCCTGTTACACTGAGCATGTGCAAACACCGCTCTCAGCCAACATCCTGTCACACTGAGCATGTGCAAACTCATCAGCCAACATCCTGTCACACTGAGCATGTGCAAACACAGCAGCCAACATCCTGTTACACTGAGCATGTGCAAACACAGCAGCCCACATCCTGTCACACTGAGCATGTGCAAACACCGCTCTCAGCTTCCATCACTCACAAGCTCCACCCTCCACTTAAAAGCCCAGAACAAAACTTGTGACCAACACAGCACAGACAGAGGTGATGTTCACGCTCTGTTTCTGAGTGGGAAACTCACCTGTGGGTGTGGCTGTTCCTCCCCTACAATCTCTGATGCCACAGCTGCCAAATTAGACTGAACTGAAGCCAGACTCAAACAGAAAACATCCTCAAAGACTTAGAGAGAGCGCTGCTCCATCTCTGGACCCAAAATATATGTTCCACCACCACGCTGCGATGCATCTTGGGATAGGGTGGGCCCACCTGTGCTTCAAATCCAGGGAGAAGGTGGACATGTTTGTGGGAGGCTAGGATTCTGGACGCCCTTTGCGGCCACACTGTGATGTCATGGACCTCCAGAGGAAGCAGAGGCTGAATTTAAACACACCTGCTGACTTCATGTGTTCTGCTCTGACAGCTGCCATGTGTCACAGCGTGGATAATAAAGCCATCAAACTTCACTCAGCTCCAATAACACCATCAGTGTTTGATGTCCAGAGGATTCATCAGCTTTAACCACGATAGAAGCAGGAAGTTAAGATGAAGATGATAAACCACACTGAGCGACACACTGCGAGCAGGTTTGCAGAGATCTGAGCAAGAGCGAATGAAAAAACTGAGCGAGAGGGGCTGTTATTAAATGAATGAAGTCCTCACCTCCCAGCTTCAGTCAGACTGGTTCACCTGTCCCCACACCAGTCACACCACTGGCTGAGAACATGGATCAGCACTTGCACTTGAGAACATGGATAATGTGACTTGGAGCTCTTTTGGTTCAGAGACAGCAAGCAGTTAGGCAAAGAGAGAAGAACTCAGCCTGTGGGGTTCACTGAAAGATGTCATATAAATCCTCAGCACCATCCACAAGCATTTGCATTATTTGCAAAGAACATGGAGAACATCGGTGTATGAACGCAGCAGTACTCGTCTATATTGGAAAACAACATTTACAGCTACATTTACCAGAGGATCACAGACCCGCGCAGTAAACACAAGAGAGATAAACATGTTTGTGAACACAGGTTTGTTCTTACAGATTTATGACTTAATGCCAAACTATTCTGATCTCATTTTAAAATGAAACATGTCCATGTAATGACTGCATTAACCTGATGGGCCTGAGGTCAAGTTTAGGATATATTGTTCATTTCTCCAAAAGATATTTCAGATTGGTCGTACCTGATAAGTAGAAAAAGTAAAAATTATCTTTGAATGGTGTTTTTGTGTTTATTTATTTCTAAATGCTTGGACTGGACAAAATGAAAAGGTTTAGCAATGAGTACATGGCAGGCACAGCTCAGGTTTGAAAGTCTGAGACAGATTGTGCATGTGCACAGAGGGTTAGTGGATATATTGGCAAGAGGAGGATGAAGGTGGAGCTACCATCATCACCATGTCGCCATATGAGGGCAGTGGGTCTCAGGAGGTTCATAAAAACAATTGTGGGATGACTCACTGTCTTACTTTTCTGGAGGTCATTTAATACTTTAGGTTCAACATTTTCCAACCTGATATCGTAACGACATCAGAAATGAGTCATTCTGTTATGCTGCTGTATCATCGATTGATATAAATTCATGTTTCTGTAGCTAATCCAAAAAAATCATTGTTGTCTTCATACATTGACAATAATTCTTTAGTCATAAAGCTTCAAACGAGCAGGTTCATATCTCAGTATTTCACCAACAACTGAGGACACTAGAGTGTCATTCCTCAGTGCAACACAATGCAGTTCCTACAGTTTAACAGCATTTGACACATTTCTCTATATAAAAATGTTTCAGGCTAAAAAGTCCGTAAATGTTGACACTAGATCATATTTTCTACTCTTATGTGCACTGGAGTGGGTTGGTGATCAGTCTGTGAGGTGCTATCTAATGATCTACCAACCAAGTTAATAATCCTGTCATAAGATTTGGTTCCATCAATGACAGAAATGGATGAACCAGTGTTGATGTTTGGTTTCAGACTGATGGCACAATGATTGTGACCATGGATGCCGACTTTGGTCTTGGAAGAAAAAGAAGAAGTATTATTGAGCGCTTTCATGGAAATATCATGTTTGTAAGAGACAAAGATGTAGAGGAATATCTGCAGTCTCATCCTGATAGCTCCAAACCAGCTGAGCTGAGGAAATGTTGAAGGAAATTTCATGTCACTGCTCCATCACTAGTGAGGTGTTCTCCTAAATAAGTCATAGTTTTAAATGGATTGGTTATGTAAGAGACAACATTTGAAGTATTTGTGATGGAAACAGATGTTTTTGAATGTGCAGATGTTGAGTGCCCCCCCCCCCCCCCCCCCCCGCACACACACACACCCCTATTTTTTTATTTTATTTTAAAGATAATTTCTGTCATGTTAAAGTTATTATGGCTGATTGAGGACTACTATTTCCTTTTGTAATTAGGATTGTAGCAACTTTAAAGCTGGAAATTTACTTCAGTCACAAAACCAGCCAAAAAGACAGGATGTAACTGGTGTAACTGGTGTAACTGGTGTATTTGGAGCCTCCTGTCGTCATGAAATTCCCCTCATGTTTTTGAACATGATTCATGGAGAACGCTGAGTTGTTAATCAATGCTTACGTCATTAACCTACAGTCAACAATGTCACCAAATGTTTCCCAAAAATATTATTTCTCTTATCGACTCGAAACCATTGAGATGATCTTTTTTTTAAACAGGAGAGCAGATCCAACGTATGTCATCAGTGAGCTGGTGAAAAGATACCAGGACAAGAACATCAAGCTGAATTTCATATACGACACCGTGTGTGTGCCGTCCTCACATATACATGTGAGTATTTTCTTTTACTATATGACACAAGAACAACATTTCCTGTTTATAAAACACTGTTTGGTGTTTATCAGACAAATGGAGGAGGAACACCTCGAGGTATTTCCCTGGCTGTCCATGTTTATGGACATAAACTGCAGTGCCAGCTATGATTTATTGGTCAATGTACACAAACTGACACACATGTCATCCTAAGCACATGCACACACTATTCAGTCCATACTTTGATAAACTCTTGTACAGTAAACAGTAAATATGTGTTAATCAGAAATCTTTTAGAGCACACGACGGCTTCCTGGGTTTGGGCTGAACGATGGAGAAGGCATGGAGAGGTTCTGCTCCTTCCTCAGAAGATCTGCAGGAGTCACAAAGAGATGACTCCATCAGATCGACTGGACCTTCTGACTGATGCATTATTGCATTATGGGAGGAGGAAGTCATCGGATCTAGGTACACATGTTTCTGTATTAGTAGTTAAAATGACTCGTTTACATTCAAACTGAGAGAGCTGACAGTTCCTACTGATAGAAGTGCAGCTCCTTCAGAGATGGGACAAAGAGGAGAAGGTCACAAGTCTGCTGAGGAGGAGATTTCTGCCATCCTGAAAGAGTCCCCGAGAAACCCGACTTTAATGGAACGTATGCTTGTAGTCGCAAGTGAATCTTTTCTCTTCCATGTTTGTCCAAGTGACTATTTCAGAACAAGACATCCAACAGTGGATGGAAAGAGAGACAGAAGCTGACAAACATGCACTTTTGAAAACGAGACCCAAAGGTTTGTTGATTTTGCCTGATTTGTTTCTTATTGGGTACTCAGGAAGCTGACAGTGGCTACTTCCTGTCTTTAGATTCTGTTCCCAGATGGAAGAGGAAGTATGTCATGAAACTGGTCGGGCATTGCACAGCTACAAGCATTTCACCTCATGTCATACTGTGTATGGTTTTGCGTGTGTGATAAATAAAATTTGAACTTGAATTTGAAACTGGTTCAATTCAACCAGCTCAGGTAGGATTGAATTAAACTATATTTAGTGTTTTGTTGATATTCCAATCGTAAGAGTTCAAATGTTAGCAAACATAAAGGTTAACAGTTGTGCTTAGTTATGTCGACTATATGATGGGAAAACCTTGCTGTCAGTTTTACATGTGCGTTTTTAAATGTAGATCCCTGAATCACGAGTCACCCACTGCAGACCAAACACAGGAAGTTAATGTGTTAATGTTACCATTTCCAATTACGGTGCCATTCATCTAATCTGGAAATGTTTGTTTTGGGGCAGTGTTGATCTTCCTATTGTGTTTAGGCCAGAGAGTGCTCTTCAAACTACTGACAGACACGCCCACATTACAAGCAGATGGTGTGAGTCTGATTTGATTTTCCAGTCAACGCTGAGAGATTGCGAGCAAGAAATGAAGCAAGGAAGAAGGATCGCTCTACTCAATCTCAAGCACTTTTTCATTGTCACAGAGGGAAACATTGTATTTTCTGCGTCACTTCCTCACAGAAAAGATATTTGTACCCATTCTGCAGGTAAACTGTTGATGGGACAATAAACAAATTTCACTTTGCAAAATGTTCTGCAGGGAGGTTGTGGTTGCTTCTTTCGACTACCATGACCTGGATGACTGAGAACCTATGCAGACACGTTCTCAGGGAAGGGCTCCACACTTATTGTACTGATTTAACTGAGCTTATTGTCATCAAGCAAAGTTTGCTTTAATGTGTCTCTATTGACAACACAAAGAATTTTTGTCACTAGTTATAAAATGTAGAAATCTTCAAATATATCTGAAGTGCTTGGTGTAAATTCAATGATTCAAGCTCCAGTTGGTTGTCATCTTCATTGAAAAATAAATATGAATAAACAATTATAATATATCCATCCATCCATCCATCCATCCATTCGCTTCCGCTTATCCTTTTCAGGGTCGCGGGGGGCGCTGGAGCCTATCCCAGCTGTCATAGGGCGAGAGGCAGGGTACACCCTGGACAGGTCGCCAGTCCGTCGCAGGGCCAACACACAGGGACAGACAACCATTTGCACTCACATTCATTCGCACATTCACACCTAGTGGCAATTTGGATTATCCAATTAACCTATCCCCACAAGCTGCATGTCTTTGGATGGTGGGAGGAAGCCGGAGTACCCGGAGGGAACCCACGCAAACACGGGGAGAACATGCAAAAGATTATAATATATAATAAATAATATCATGTGATGTTGACATGTGTTGTTGGTGTTTTCTGTAAATGTCTTTTTGAATGTAAATGCTTTGTTTGAGACAGACAGGGAGTCGCTATAAAGCTGTCCAATCAAATCCACGTCTGTAACAGAGACTGAAGAAGATTGTAACAGAGTCCAACAGTCTTGCAGTGGCCACCACAGTCCACCGTCTTCACATCACAATTTCAACATGTCTGTGAAGTCTCCTTGCCCTTGGGCTCATGCCTCGATGAACAAGTAGGTAGAGTTCAAATGTGGGTTTTCAGTGAATGTATAAGTGCAATTTACTGTTACTGCTGCTGTTTGTGTTTTGTCAGGTTTGTTTCATTAACATTTCTCAGACAGAAGAAGGTGATATTCCAACAGAGCTGAAAAGGAGAGCCGTCGATTCCTTACATTTGAAGAGCAGAGCAGCTGAAGAGAAGCTGTGACTCCAACGTGAGATGGACCCTGTGATTCATCACCTTCACCAGCAACACACTGACCTGCATTCATCCATAGATGCCACTCAGGACCCTGGTTCCACAGCTGTTCTTGTTCACAGCTGCGTCCAGTTAGAGAGGAAACTGTATAATGCAATGATGATGTTCCAGCGTCATGTTATTGCTCCTCCTCCACATGCTTACCTGCCACAGTTTAACTCCGCCTCTCAGACAGTCATGTCACCTGATCTGCACGTTTTGCTGTACGATGACGTCATCTTGACGTTGACGAGGAGAAAAACTAGTTTTGTCCTGCAGATGGCGATCTTGCACCGTGTTCAGAGAGCCGACACTTTGATGATGCTGGTCTACTCAGCTTACTTTAGCCTGGGTTGGACTCTATATGAGCAGCTTCCACTCTGGTTTCACTGTTAAATACACTTGTTTGATTTCACTTGTAAAAGCTGAAAAATAAATATTTTATTGCAAAAATATTTGTTGGTACATTTTCTGAGAGTCAAATATCTTGTTTGATTTGAGGAATTAACTGTTAAGGTGGAAAAAATGATCAGGTTAAAATAGTGGTGCTTTAAACCACTGCAGACGTATAATGTAATTTAACATGTTGATAATGGTTGTAGTGGGCTTGTAATGTAAATGTGGTCTGATTAAATGTGACATTAATGGTGATGCTGCATAAACCTGATAAAACAGTTCTATTAGTGGGTCTGTGTGATCAGCATCAGTGGGTTAAGGTGAGGCCTTGACTAGTAGAACGTCATGTTGGTGTTTGACAACACATGAGCCAACATCAGACTCCGAGCGCTACGATGCTCAAGATCAGAAGATCCAGTGTGACATCATCGTTACCTGGCAACAGCAGCCCTCAGCCCATCTGACTTTATTGGAGTATATTTACACCAGCAACACTGTTTAGTTTGATATGACGGATTAACAACATGCTGTGATATCCAGTTCATCTGTAATAGATACTGGATCTAATCAGTCAGCAGATATTTGATCACCTTATTTATAACTACACTAGAAACAAATACAACTGTGTTGGTGATTCATGCAAACTTGCATATCAGCCTTTTAAGGTTTTGTAGTATTGAGAACAAAGAGGTTGTGTTAGGGCTGAAAAGCCCGACTTGTTCTCCTCTGCAGGTCATCAAATGCACCACAGAAGTTTGTATTTGCAGAAGCCTGTATATGTTTGATGGCTTTATTATTCTCTGTTCAAAGACAATAAATGTGGAAAATGTCTCATGTAGTATCAGCGTCATTTAAAAATGACTGCAAACATTTAGAGAACATGTGCTGCTGTTTGTCCTACATTTCCAACACTGAATGAACCCTGAAAACGTGATGGCAGGTGGCATATTGGAGTTCACATGAAATATCGGCTGCATGAAGACTGGAAAATATAGATGATAAAAATATGCAGCCAAACATTTGTGGACATGGATAAACTATCTGATCCAAAAAGCAGGAAGTGACACAGCTAGAAAATGAAAGTGTGTAACAGCTGAAGTCAAATGTAATGCAGAGTTGAATCTGCACTTGGATCCATCTGTGAAAGGTCCACATGTAGGGATCACATGAGTCCTGATGTTTGTCAGTCCAGCTTGAAAACTCCATCTACTGTGGGCTACATATACTGGGCTGGTAGCTCCATAGTGCTGGAAAGAAACTATTCAATGTGCATATTTTAAAATCAGAGGCTCTTCTAACACAGGAGCCATGTTGAGTTTAGATTCCAGCCGACCACCGGCAGTCTGAAATGGAATGAAGCCCATTGACAGCGAGCAGGTCTAAACAGGAATGGAACGCATCCATGGATAATACACCACTTTATTTGAAGACATCTGTAGCACTGCCTCAGTTCTGGATGTTTCCACAGACTCCTCTGGCCTCTGTGCACCTAAAGAAAAGGTCAAAGGTCAGCAGCACATGTAGTTGGGATAAGTTTTCATTTACAAACAACAGTCGCACTGTGACAAAGTGGAGGAGCAGTTGCAATGCTCTCCATTTGTCCCATATGTGTTTACCTTTTCTTGCACATTGTACACATTATTCTGTTTCTATGTATTTGCTATGATTTGCTATTTGTCAAGTAACATTGCTTCACTCACTATCCCGGGTTTGTTTGTGTAAGCGTTCTGTTGCCGGCAAATCAAACATTCTGCAAATTAAGACAAATACTAAGTTATGTTTCTTTATATTTTATTATGTTACAGATTAAGTCATTTGTTCACACTTACTTTGTTTGTCTTTTCAGTCGTCATAAGGGTCAGGTGTGGGGAAACGCCCGCCTGGGATTTCCTCATTTTAAAGTCCTGATGATGTCACATATGACATCAGCAGGTCAAACAAAGTGGAGGGGTTTCTTTTTCCATAGAGATGCTTCCTTTTGTTTGTGTTAAGGTTTAAAGGGATTTGTTGAATGTTTTTCCTTTCGCTAATACTGCCATTTAGTTGTGTAAATGTGCATGTTAGAAGTGTGTAGAGGTTTTGTGTTTTTTGGATAATCTGTGTAGCGTTTTAGATCCCTCAGTTGAGTGAGTGGTACTGGCTGGGCAATTGGAGGGAAATTGGTGGCCCTATTTAAAGCCAGTCTCTATCAGATGCAGGAGAGAGGAGAGGTGAGCTGTGTCACCAGAGCCATGTTATGTTGAGTTTTGTTAATAGAGTTTATTTGGGGAGGAAGTTTTGTTAAGTTACATTAAATTAACTTCTCTGTAAATAAGTTGCTCACCTTGGAAATCTGAAATGTCTGCTTCCCTACCACCTTCCTTGACGTTCGAGTCTGACTACTTCACACGCACAAACTATACAATTATTTTCCTCCAATTTTCACTTGCAGAAATGGTCCTGTGTGATTTCTACGCTGTGATATGAAAAACTAGTTCCTAATGGCAGCGATTCACTCAGTAAACGTGTTTCCTTCACCAACCTCACATGTGACAGGTTGAATGACTATTGCATATAAAACTGTTCAGTTAATACTAATTCATATCAGTTGATATAAGGACAAAAATAATGTAAATATGGTAAGAAAATGGTTAAGAGTTTATTATTTTTCATGTTATATTAATGGCTTTCATGTTATTTAAGAGAACTGCAATCTATACATCAGTGATCGGCTAGTAAGTCTTTTCTGGGATCGATTAGTAGTGTCTCTATTCTCCACCAGGGCGCTTTCGCGCGTTCTAATCACTGCAATAAACTACTGCATGAGAGACGCAAGTCATAATCACTCTCGTGATTCTTTTCCCCCTGTTTTCAGGTAAAAGTGTTTAAAAGTTGATATATTTCCAATGTGTACACTGTTAAGATATTTAAGAGGTAATCCTTCATTGTTTTGTAAGCGTTAGAAGCATTATATTACAGTTTTGTGCACATATACGTGGCGGTTTTGAGCTGTGTTTTGTACTGTGTAATGGCCATTAAGATAACTGCAGGAGCTAAAAACGCCGCGATTGTCAGCCATTTGTCAGGAAACCTGCTCAAGTATATGTATAGTAAGCACTTTAGTATTTCGGTTTATTATTTAGTGTTTTCTTCCACCATGTGATATTTAGC
This sequence comes from Aulonocara sp. 'chitande type north' Nkhata Bay, assembly GCF_057382095.1. Taxonomy (NCBI): domain Eukaryota; kingdom Metazoa; phylum Chordata; class Actinopteri; order Cichliformes; family Cichlidae; genus Aulonocara; species Aulonocara sp. 'chitande type north' Nkhata Bay. The sequence goes on from NC_141346.1 coordinate 63,381,442, forward strand.
AGTACAGAATGTGAAACGTTTCTGTTCATTGACTGCAATAAACTACTGCATGAGAGACGCAAGTCATAATCACTCTCGTGATTCTTTTCCCCTGTTTTCAGGGGTGTAACATTTGGAGGCACCGCTGGGATAGCTGCTTAGATGTCCGGTGTCCACAATCTGCACATCGTAGTCCAAGCCAGCTAAATCCCCCCCACTACAACCCAGGCATACTGCAGTGAGGAAAGTGTTGCTGTCGAGGCGAACTGGTAGCTGTGTTTTAGCGCATGTTTCCTGAGGTCAGCCAGAGATCATCAGGGGCTGCAAAAACGACTCAGCTCAGAGTCACCTGTACATGCAAAATCCTTCCTGCCTACTGCCACAATGTCTTCGGTGGAAGAGCTGCGAGGAGAGGTTGTGCGTGAAATGCACACTCTGTCCAAAGATCAACTAGTGTCAATCTGCGAGTTCCTTGGCATTGCAGAGAAAATAGATGTTAGCAGAAAAACACGACTGTCACTGCTAACACACATCCAAATACATATTGAGAGAGAAGGTATAACAGTACTTGAGGATGAAGGAATGTCAGAACTGTTGTTGCTTAATGATAAGATTGCTGAAGTAATGAAAGAGACAATTGTTGAGACTGAACCAAATGCAAATGAAGAGGGTGATTCAGGACACAGAGAGCAACCAAACACTGCAACCTCACTGGTAACAGAGACAGCTAATGCAGTTAACACAGCGGTTGTTTCTCACTCCCAAGGTAATCGCTTTGTCCCTAACTCATCTGTGTCAAGTATCCCCCAACGACCAAGCCCTTACTGGCAGAAAGATTTCAAAATATCAGGCCAGATTGGCGAACCAGGTCAAAAAGATAAACTGACATTTTCCAGTCTTGCTCACCAGATCGAAAATGGACTGAGCAGAGGCTACTCAGAGCTTGACATTGTAGATGCTGTCATCAGAGCTATCTTGCCAGGTCTACAACTACGCAGCTATTTGGAGGGAAAAGCTCAACTCACCCTTCCGACTCTACACCGCATACTGCGCTCCCATTTCCAGGAGAAGAGTGCCACCGAACTGTATAAACAACTTGCCTCTGAGGTACAGACCCCAAAAGAGACTGCTCAAAGCTTCCTGATGAGAGTTTTAGATCTAAAGCAGAAAGTCTTATTTGCTTCCCAAGAATCAGAGTCAGGACTCAAATACGACCCAGCTTTAGTCCAGCATATGTGTTTGCACACCATACTGACAGGCTTCCAGAGTGACAGTGTCAGGATAGATATGCAGCCACTCCTGTTAGACTCTAAGACACCTGATGAACTCCTGTTAGAGAGGTTAAATATGGCTTGTGCCAATGAGGCAGAAAGGAAAAACAAGAAGAGATGTTTAGCATCACAGACTGCTACAAGTGTGAATGCAGTGCAGTCAGATGATGTGTCACCGGCTAAGAACCATGTGAAAGAAGTTAAAGCTAAGATACCACCCAAGCTTTTAACTGAGTTAGCGGAGCTTAAGACAGGTGTAGCCTCCCTGAAAGGTCTCAGTGTAGAGATAGCTCAGATTAAAGAGACTCTACAGCAGCCGGTGGCTGGTCCTCAGTCATATGCCCCACCACCAGTTATGCAGTATGATAGGGACCAGCAGTATTATAGCTTCCAGGGCCCCCGTCAAAGACCACCACCCCCTCAGTATCCTGTACAGCACTACACAGGTAGTCCAGCCCGCCGTGAGAGGAGGTGCCACATCTGCCAGCAGAATGGAGTCAACGAGCGCTGCACCCACTGCTACCTCTGTGGGAGTAGAGAACACTTTCAGGCTGGATGTAGAAGCAGAGGTATGAGACCATATAAAGAGAAACATTTAAACCAGCAATGGTTACCACCGAGGGACGAGTGTTAACCATGCCCATCATCCACAAGTCCCAACATTGCTCCAACTGTAAACAAGAAAAGTCAGGCATGAGACAGTGTTCAGCATGTAAAAACGCACTTTATTGTTCAAGAACATGCCAGAAACAACACTGGAGAAAACATAAGAGACAATGCACTGGCTTAAAGACTAAGAAAGAAAATGAGACTGTCCAGGTACCACTGTCGCCAGCTCATGTAAATTCCCCTCACAAAGTCACATCTCTGGTGGGCAGGCAATGTCTGGTTGAGTGTTTCCTGGACGGCCACAGGCTTCAAGCTCTATGGGACTCAGGCTCACAGGTATCAATCATCGATGAGAAGTGGAAAAAGGACTATCTGCCACACACAGAGCTGAGAGATGTAGCAGATATTATGGACACATCTGAACTCACCCTGACCGCAGCAAATGGGACCAACATGCCATATCTTGGGTGGGTTGAGACAACCTTCCAACTTGTTTCCGGAACTGAACAAACTGAGAAATTGACCATCCCCATGTTGGTAATGAAAGGCTTTCAGCTCACATGCCCTATTATAGGCTACAATGTAATTGAATACATTGTGAATAAGACTGACCAAGCTAAACTGTACAGCACAGTGAGAAAAGCATTTCCCAGCCTCAAAAGACACAAGGTGAAAGCTTTTATACAGGCTGTTAGTGCAGATGCAGTTGACGAGTACAAAGTGATGACAAAGAAAGACTGTATTACTGTACCTAAAAAAAGCCACATGCATGTTGAGGGTCGTATAGCAGCAGGGCCATTTAAACAAGATATGGTCATGATATTTGAGCCAGACTTAAACCCCCAGTGGCCAGACAATCTTGAGTTTTTTGACACTTTGGTTAAAGTTAAGAAGGGTACTTTACCTGTCATAACACTAGGTGTCTCTAACCCAACTGACCATGAAATTGTCATTCCAGGCCGTACATTAGTTGGCTCGGTTCAGACTATTACAGCTGTTTTACCTGCCCAGGTGTTTGAAAAAGCCACATCTGTAGCTACCGTTAACCAGACAAATACACAAGCCCAGTGTAGCGCTAGTGAAGAGTGGGACCCACCTGTAGATCTTAGCCACCTGGGTGAAGAGCAGAGAGTATTAGCGAAACAGATGCTCAGAGAGGAATGCCAGTCTTTCTCTAAAACAGACAATGATATAGGCTGTATTGAAAAACTGAAAATGACCATATCACTCAAAGACTACGAACCAGTCAAACGCACATACCTGTCTGTGCCACGGCCGCTCTACCAAGAGATGAAAAGTTACCTGCATGATTTAATAGCACAAGGCTGGGTCAGGAAGTCAGACTCGTCATACTCCTCACCAGTTGTTTGTGTTAGAAAAAAAGATGGTACTTTAAGACTGTGCATAGACTACAGAGACCTGAATCGGAAAACCCATCCTGATTGCCAGCCCATCCCACGCGTCCAGGACATTATGGACAGTTTGGGTGGAAACTCCTGGTTTTCGCTTTTAGATCAGGGGAAAGCGTACCACCAGGGGTTCATGTCAGAAGGAAGTCGTCCACTCACTGCTTTTGTGACCCCCTGGGGATTATATGAGTGGATTCGCATCCCCTTTGGACTTATGAATGCCCCTGCAGCATTTCAGCGCTGTATGGAAGAGTGCCTGGATGGGCTTCGCGACAACATCTGCATCCCCTATCTGGATGACACATTAGTTTACAGCAAAACATTCAAAGATCACTTGGAGGACGTGAGAAAAGTGCTCCAGAGATTGAGAGGCTTTGGTATAAAGCTTAAGCCAAGTAAGTGTGACATGTTTAAGCCTGAGGTGCGCTATTTGGGCAGAATAGTGTCTGCAGAGGGCAGTAAAGTGGATCCTGCAGACTTTGAAGCAGTCAAAGCACTCAAAGGTATAAAACCACAAAATGTTGGTCAGCTCAGAAAAATGTTAGGCCTTCTCTCCTACTACAGACAATACATAAAAGACTTCTCCAGAAAAGCAGGTTGTTTGTATGAACTGATAAAAGCTGACAAAACCACAGAGAACTCAGACACCACAAAAGGGCCAAGGGCAAGACCAAAGAGAGCCAGTCAAGTTGTGCCCTCCTCAAAACAAATCGCGTGGACTGACCAGCATAAACGTGCGCTTGAGGAACTAATAGACTGTTTGCTCCACCCACCAGTGCTGGGGTTCCCAGATTTCACACAGCCGTTCATCGTACACACAGACGCCTCACACAAAGGGCTAGGCACAGTGTTGTACCAGAGACAAGATGGTAAGCTGCGAGTTATTGCTTATGGCTCCCGTACTCTAACAGCGGCTGAAAAAAACTACCACTTCCATGCAGGAAAACTAGAATTTTTAGCATTGAAGTGGGCTATCACTGACAAATTTAGAGACTATTTGTACTATGCCCCAACATTTACTGTCTATAGCGATAACAACCCGCTAACGTACATTCTGTCAACAGCCAAACTGAATGCCACCACATCAACATGGGTCGCTGAGCTCGCTGATTTTCACTTCACCATTAAGTACAAACCAGGGAAGGAAAACAGTGATGCAGATGCTTTATCAAGAATGCCACTTGATGTCGAAACCTTGATGAGAGACTGCTCTGAGGAAGTGCCACCCGACACTATTGCAGCTGCTATCCAGGCCATTGAGGTACAGAAAGACACACCTGCCGCATGGACACTCTCAGCTGCAGCAATGTCAGTCACAGCAGAAGGTGAGCCAGCAGAAGCAACATTCACACCCATACCAAAAGAACAGCTTAATGAAGCGCAAAAGTCTGATCCTGTTATAAGCCCTGTATTACAGTGTAAACAGACAGATTCAAAACCACTGCCCAAAGAGCTAAGAACATTTGACCCTAAGACAAAATGCTTGTTCAGAGAGTGGGGCAAGTTAAGACTGGATAACAATGGCATCTTGTACAGACTCACTCCTGCCCGGAGACAGCTAGTCCTGCCAGATCAGTTCAAAAAGACTGTACTTGAAGAGCTGCACAATAATATGGGCCATCAAGGTGTTGATCGCACAGTGTCTTTGATACGTGAACGCTTCTTTTGGCCACACATGCAGGCAGACATCGGGCATTATGTGACCAACGTTTGTTCCTGTGTAAAGCAGAAAAAGCCCAGCCATGAAACAAGAGCTCCTTTAACAAACATTGTAACTACGAAGCCCTTTGAGCTTGTGTGTATAGACTTTCTCCATCTTGAAAAATGCAAAGGCGGTTATGAATATATTCTAGTGATAACTGACCACTTCACACGTTTTGCCCAAGCCTATGCCACCACCTCAAAGTCAGGCAAAACTGCTGCAAACCTGATATTCAATGACTATGCCCTAAAGTTTGGCTTCCCCTGTCACATTCACCATGACCAAGGAGGTGAATTTGAAAATCAGCTATTCAGTCAGCTCAAGAAACTTTGTGGCATGGCCGGTTCTAGGACAACACCCTATCACCCAATGGGGAACGGTCAAGTTGAACGTATGAACAGGACATTGTTGCAAATGCTTAGAACGCTAACTGAAACACAAAAGTCAAACTGGAAGGAATCTATCAACAAGTTAATGTATGCACGTTGTGAAGTAACTGGCTACTCCCCATTTTACCTACTGTTTGGACGGTCACCCAGGCTACCAGTAGATATGCTCTTTGGACTGTACTCAGAAAGAGATTTTAGTGACCACAGAGACTATGTTGAAAAATGGAGAAAGGGCATGGAACAAGCATACTCTATAGCAAATGAGAATGCAAAGAAAGCTGCTGAAAAGGGCAAAAGACACTACGACACAAAAGTAAGGAGTTCTGTGTTACAACCTGGCGAGAGAGTTCTGGTCAAAAACCTGACACCTAGAGGAGGCCCAGGGAAACTGAGAGACTATTGGGAGGACACTGTTCACACAGTAGTCAGACAAATGGGGCCTGACCTCCCTATCTATGAGGTAAGACCGGAGAGAGGCAGAGGGCGCTCTAGAGTGCTTCACAGAAACTTGCTTATGTCATGTGACCACTTACCCTTTGAAAAAGTGCCTGAAAAAGATAATCGTACAAGACATGAACAGAAAAAGACTGATAAACCTGTCGCTGTTGTGCCAGACTCTGATGATGAGGGCAGTGTTGATGAATACCGCTGTCACTACGCACCACCTCAACCTGTGTCCCAGCCATCAGAACAAGAACTTCTCACAGCAACGTCTCAGCCCGCAGCTTCAGTCCCTGCTCTTGCACCAACACCAGAGCCTCTTGCTGGAGACCATCTGGAGGCGCCTGACCCAGTTGCCGTGGAGACAACTTGTGAGGAGGCAGAGCTCACTGCAGGTGACATACCTGCCCCTCCTCCACCTGTTGTACTCGAGAGACTTGAGGAGGAGACACCTCAGCGGCCACAGCGAGAGAGACACCCGCCAAGACGGATGACGTATGACCAACTGGGCACCCCATCTTGCTACAGTGTTCAGCCAGCACCGCAACTGCTTCCTGTGTACCCGGGCCTGGTTCCATGGTTTCCAGCTGTGCAGTCATACTGCACCCAGCCCATTGGTTTGTATGGACTCCAGCAAATGTAAGTTGACACTTTTCCACTGATGACTTGAGAACTGTACTTAAAGACTGTCATCAAGAAAAAGACATGAACTTTTCCCCATCTGTGGATTATAACCATAGACAATAGACTTTGTGAAGACTCACATATGGACTGGTTATAGACTTTGTCTTCAGTCACCAGTGATGGACTGTGGTGAAACAGGTGTTAAACCCACAGAATTAAGGACATTGGTTCACTCTACTGTTGATGTCCTGACTACAAGAGAATATAGACTGAAAAGCATCTTGTTGGTATAATGTCGGGACGACATTTTTTGAGTGGGGGAGAGTGTGACAGGTTGAATGACTATTGCATATAAAACTGTTCAGTTAATACTAATTCATATCAGTTGATATAAGGACAAAAAAAATGTAAATATGGTAAGAAAATGGTTAAGAGTTTATTATTTTTCATGTTATATTAATGGCTTTCATGTTATTTAAGAGAACTGCAATCTATACATCAGTGATCGGCTAGTAAGCCTTTTCTGGGATCGATTAGTAGTGTTGTGATATTTTGATACCACGGTTAGCATTTACAGGATATTGTTTTATACAGGAAAACTGTTACTCAATAAGGCCCATCTACTAGTTGTTTTTCTCTTTCTCTGTGACCCAAGAATTAATGTGTAAGACTCACAAGCTGGTACCCCAAGGTCGAAAACACCACAGAGATGAGACCACTTCCTTACTCCCATCCTCCCTTTTTCTTTATCTCCTGGAAAAGGCTCGTTAAAGGCTAGGTGGTTTGTTTCAGAATTCACTGATGAAAGAACTTTGTATTCTATGTCTAGGAGTGTATTTTGCTGGGATGATCATAAATTATAGCTGAACTGATAAACTACACAAGGGATACTTTGCTCAGAAGGCAGGAAGACGTTTCCTTATTTAGTCTGTACCGGTTTGAACTGGGAAAGCTGACACACGAACCTTTTTTTCTCTATATAAACTGCTGTGTACCAAATAAACCTTTGAGTTGATTCTGGGAAAGCAATCTGAACAGTTTCTGTATCACTTTGTTCTCCTAACTGCTCCCGATATCGTAACTAACCCAGCTGAACGGCATACCTGAGTGTTACTTTGAATAATTAGGAGTCTTATAAGGAAAGGACAAAACTCTGCTTATCGCTCACGCCACGGAGGAAACCCGGGACGGCAATTTCCTTCAATTTTGGTGTCAGAAGTGGGATAGCTGACAGAAGGTAAATACACGTCTTTAATATTTATATGAGACCGTATTATGCCTCTCTCAGTGATCGATCCATAAAGAAACGGGATATGCTGACGAAGTTTCACTTAGTGATCCAGAGAGATACACTGACGACTTCCTCAGTCCCCGAATAAAGTAAATTAACCCTTGTGTGGTGTTGGTGGACACAGGAAGTTGCCTGTTGTCTTGAATATTTTAATTTTGTTTAAAAAAAAATAATAATAATAATTAATTGTTTAATTAAACGTACATTAAAAAGTGAGAAGTTGCTCACTCAGAGTTAAGTGAGAAGTTGCTCACTCAGAAAAAGTGACACAGGAAGTTGCCTGTTGTCTTGAATATTTCTCGTTAAGTGAGAAGTTGCTCACTCAGAAAAAGTGACACAGGAAGTTGCCTGTTGTCTTGAATATTTCTCGTTAAGTGAGAAGTTGCTCACCAAAAAGTGACACAGGAAGTTGCCTGTTGTCTTGCTAGTAAATAATTAAATTTAATTTTGTTAAAAAAAAAAAAAAAAAAAAAAAAAACGAAAGAAAACTGAACACGGGTCTCACAGACCCGATTACCATAGAAGGGTTAAAAGCAGTAAATTAAAAGCAGAAAGACACAGGAAGTTGCCTGTTGTTTTACGAGAAGTTGCTCGTTAAGCGAGAAGTTGCTCGCTAAGTGAGAGTTGCTCACACAAACAAAAATTGCTAGCAATAAATTTAAAGTAACCTCAGCTGTGCCGCAGCGAAATACTAACATAAATCCTTCAAGCGTGTAAACCCCTCTGGAAATCACTGAACATGGGTCAGAATAATTCAAAGACCACAGACAAGTCCGATAAAAAATCAAAATTACCTGTAAAACCAAAAAAAATTAAATTTAAAGTCTCAAACAACAGCTCAGTACGACTCCCATTTCCGGTTACGTGTAACCCACGTCCACGAATCGGCGAAGACTTCCATGATTACGTATCCAGAACGTGTGGAAGTGCTTATGTGACTGACTTTGTTTACAACTTACGGACTGTAAGTTCAATGCATTCTAATTTATTTCCGGAGCCTTATCCCGAACGATTATCGCCAGAAAACAGGTCAGTAGAAATGTTGAATACCATTTGTGATAAGAAAAGTAGTCTGCTTAAAAAGTCCTGTAGAAAATATATGATAGAATGCCGCGACGTGATGCATCAAATGTTACCGCTATGGACAAAAGGACCGGAACCAGGTGTAGATACTTTTACATCAAATAAAACTAGTGCAGGCTCCAGCATAGAAAATAAATCTACCGCGGGAAAAGCTAGTCTTGCATGCTCAGCCATTCAGCCTACAGCCCCGCCGCCTTACGAAGATGAGACCGAATTAATAGTTGCTGCCGCAGCCGCATGCAAACAACGTCAGCGCTTTGATCCAACCAGCTTAAAAGACAGTGACAAAAAACCTGAATCACATGCAACGGGTCTCAGCCACCTAATTGAACAAGATCAGGAAAAACAATATATACGCCGCGAGGAAGAATTAGCAGAACATAGAAAGAGAGAAAAACTTTTGAAAGAAGAATGTGAGGAACTTATGAAAAACAATTTAGACGGCTATGAAGAAAAACTTTTGCATCAGGCAGTGTCCACAATAGACACCCACATGAAACGCCACGATATCGTAGCTAGAGGTTTAGAGGTAGCTAAAGAAATACCTGTTACCCGAACTTTAATAAAGACTTATCTAAAAGGAAAAAAGGAAAAACAAAGCCAGGATGACAAAGGTCCTTACGCCAACACTCGCGGTAGTAAACAAACAGACCCAAAATCTAGTGACGTCAATGACGCTTACCCCTTTATGATAATAGGAGATCAGTGTTGTATTCAGCCCCCTAAAATCTCAGAATTAGTGACAACTATTAAAGAGCTTCCCGATCCTCTTAAAAATCCTACAGCCTTTGTCTCTGCACTACAGAGAAGTACCAGATATCACCATTTGGGTGGTCCGGATTACAGGTACATATTGTGTCAATGCATTCCTGGAGTAACCGAGTCACAACTCATAAGAGAGATAGGTGAATTAGACCCAAAGCATGATAAAGCATCCACAACTGTAGAGTTTTTGTGGGTAAATAATGACAAAGTCGCCGATTTCTTTAAGAATCTAAAGAAATTCCTGCTCACAATGTCCAGAGACAAAATTGACTTAAATGCAGTAACTATGTGTAAACAGAAGCCTGATGAATCTATCCTAGTATTCATAAAACGCTTTATGCACTGTTGGACTGATGAGGCATGCATGCCAGAGGATGGTAATGATCAGATTTTCATCACCACCTTTTTGAACAATATCCACCCTGAATGCTCTCAGTTGCTAAAAGTGACAGCTACTGATAATCTCTACGTATTGAGTAAAGATGCTTTCTTAAAGCTTGTACAACTGAAGGCCAGTGCAGACCTTTTTCCTACTATCACAAAAGCTAACAGTGTTAAGATGATGTTGAATTTTGATGTTCAAGGCTCAGAGGAAAGTGAGAAATTAATGTATGCAGGATTACCCGCTCCAGCACAGCAAGGAAGTTTCAGAGGACGGAATGGTAAGAATAGAGATGTTTGTTTTTGCTGTGGAAGGGTAGGACACTGGTCCAGAGAATGTCGCTTTGCAGCCACCAACAGGGCACACACGCCTCGACCACAGAACGCAGTACAAGTTCCCGCCACTAGGCGTCAGCAGAGCTCTTCCAGTCAAGGTAACTGGCAACCACAAGAAACATGCAATAATGGCCCCACATCTAGGCTGCAGCCTTACAACCCACATTATAACCCACAAGGCAGACAAGCTAGAGGTGCAAATTTAGCTCAGTTTTCCAGTAACCGCAGACACCCAGAGCATGAATCAGAAAGGGAAAGGGTGCGTTACAATTCTCACCATGATCTTTTCCCATCACCTGATAATCCCCGGCTGGATCGCTACTAGGGAGGCCCAGGTGAGGATGAGGGACAGCAGTGTGAAGCACTACACACGATGCTGCATCTGCAGCTGTCCCCTAACACAGAACATTTGCCCATGCTACAAGTAGAAATAGATGGTAAGAAATACCCATTTTTAGTGGATAGTGGAGCCACTAAAAGTTCACTGTCTGGGAAATTCTATAATGGGCCTGTGTCCTCTGTGTGCATCAACACTATGGGAATTAATGGAACTGTAGTGCAATGCCCTAAAACTCATTCTCTAAAGACACGTTGGGGCTCTAAACCAGATGAAATCACATATCATCCATTTGTAATTATTCCAAACTCGCCTGTGAATTTATTAGGCAGAGATTTAATGGCAAAAATGAATTTGTGTATTTCATTTAACACAAAAGGTGAAATGTTTGCTGATACTGATAACAGCTATGTTTTCTCTGCCCTATGTACCGACATGATGGAGAAGGAACATCCTCTGTGTCAGCTGGACCCTCAGCAGAGAATGAACTCAACATCCTTTTTGTCCGGTACTCTATGTCACACACTGTGCCAAAAAAAAACGTGTACAGACGCCACTACCAGGTAATCCCATGACTGGGAGCCACACTTTTGTTTCTCTAAGGTCAAACAGTGATTTTGTCACATAACTCAGACATAGGTTATGACATAACTACACCATGTCATCACATAGATCTAACCTATCCTATCCACTGTACTATTTCTGCACTTACGTTGCCAGCTGAATACCAGAATATGACATTGTGGTCTAAAGGTGAGAATGATGTAGGATTTATTGACTGTATACCTTATCACGCACAGCTAAAAAACAACAAGCCAGTATATGTCAAGCAATATCCCATTTCTGTCGAAAAAGCCTCAGCCCTAGATGTCATCATAGGAGATTTATTGACTACAGGAGTGATAAAGCCCACAGTATCTCCATATAATACTCCTGTCAATCCTGTGCCAAAGCCTAACAAACCTGGCGTATGGCGTTTTACACAAGACTTAAGACAAATTAATGCAGTCATTATCCCTTTGCCACCTCTGGTTCCGGATGTCCCCAGCATATTGACATGTATTCCATCCACAGCCACACATTTTACCGTGGTAGATTTATGCTCTGCCTTTTTCTCAGTGCCTGTGCATGAAGACACACAGCCGTTATTTGCATTCACACATAGAAATAAGCAGTACACTTGGACTCGTCTGCCTCAAGGCATGATGGACAGCCCTGCTGCTTTCTCAATGGTGATCCGTGCTACCCTGGACAGCTTTACTCCTCCTGAGGGCTGTACTCTGATCCAGTATGTGGACGATCTCCTCCTCTGTGCTCCGAGTGAGGAATTGTGTCAAACTGCTACACACATGCTTCTCCAGCACCTCCAAAAGACTGGCCACAAAGCATCAGCAAAGAAAATGCAGTACTGTCAGACTTCTGTTCAATATTTGGGATTCACACTGTCTCATGGAAAACGTTCCATGACTGCAGACAGGGTCAAAGCTGTGACCTCCGTCCCTCGTCCCACTACACAGAAGGAAATGTTGTCCTTCCTGGGCATGGTGAACTATTGCAGACAGTGGATACCAGACTGTTCTTTTCATGACCACATTCTGCGTGACTGTTGTAAAAAAGAGAAGCCTCCTCGAATACTGTGGTCCACAGAAATGACTGCCTCTTTCAATGCATTACAGGGAGCGCTGACCTCCGCCCCTTGTTTGGGTCTGCCTGACTACCACTTACCTTTCCATCTGTACGTTACAGAGAACGGCACGACCTGCACAGGTGTACTGGCCCAAGAGCATGGCAGTGGCTACCGTCCAGTAGCCTTCTATTCAAAGGTATTGCCAGCAGTAGTTCAGGGGATGCCGGCCTGCCTGAGAGCAGTAGCAGCTTGCTCTATCATGATAAGGGACTGCGAGAAGCTTACACTCTCACATGACACTATTCTACACACCAATCACCAGGTCACGACCATTCTAGCAAACATAACTACACAACACATGACCGCACAACGTCGCTCAGGTTATGAAGCTACACTGACCTCCACAGCAAACCTCACCATAAAAGCGAGCAGCACACCCAATTCGCCAGCACATTTATTGATCCATATGCTGTGTTCTTCTGACCGACAGGATGGCTCAGACAGGCTTGATGTTCATGACTGCATGACACGTATACAGGAATCCACGGCACCACGTCCAGATTTAGAGCAAACACCTATCCCAGACTCAGCCACGGTTTATGTGGACGGGTTCTGTTCAAGGCCGAATGACAACTCATTTCTTTGTGGCTATTCAGTGGTGACATTGCCTGACATCATACTAGAGGCTCACTCATTACCATTTCACTCAGCACAAAAAGCAGAGCTCATGGCTTTAATACGCGCCTGTGAGCTCCATTTGGATAAGCGTGTGACAATTTACACAGACAGCCGCTATGCGTTTGGCGTCGTACATGACTTTGGCACATTGTGGAGACAAAGAGGATTTAGATCTGCTGATGGAAAACCGATTGCTAATTCTGATCTTGTGCAGAGACTTTTGCAGGCTATACAGCTGCCATCGGCCGTTGCAGTTGTAAAAACGAAAGGACACAGTACAGCTGACACAGACGAAGCAACAGGTAATGCTCTAGCAGACGTGACAGCCAAAGCTGCAGCTGCATCACAGCTCCCACCTCCACAGGAAGTATTATCTGTGCCCCTACAGCTGCCACTTGTTACACTCCCAGACTATTTGGAAACAAATGTTGATTTAAAATTCATACAAGAGCAAGCATCTGCATGTGATTACACTTATTGGGAGAATAATGGCTGTACCTTAGATGACAGAGATGGCCTATATAAAAACCTTGAGGGTTTGATTGCCCTCCCATCTTCCCTGCTGCCAGTCCTTGTCCGACATTTTCACGGTGTGAGTCATGTCGGACAAAGAGGGGTAATAGGGGCAATAAAATCAAGATTTGTAATTGAGAAAACATTGCATGCAGTAAAAAGCATATTAGCAACCTGTCTAACATGTGCACGAACTAATGTAGGAAAACCAAAAGCGAAACATCAGCATTTACCACAACCAGATTTTCCATTTCATACATTACAAATTGATTTCACACACATGCCAGCACAAGGAAGCATCAAGTACTTACTGGTAATAGTGGATCAATTTAGTAAATGGGTAGAAGCTTATCCAACCTCAAAAGAAACTGCAGAAGTAGTCTGTCAAAAGTTGTGCAATGAAATAATACCCAGATTCGGAATACCTCACCAAATTAACAGTGATAGAGGACCTTCATTTACATCAGAAGTAATTCAAAAGTGTACTAAAACTCTAGGAATAGACTGGAAATATCATGTGCCATACCATCCTCAGAGTTCAGGAGTTGTAGAAAGAATGAATAGGACCATAAAAAATCGCCTGACTAAAGCAATGATAGAAACAGGAATGACCTGGATCAAACTACTTCCTCAAATCCTCTGTGAGATTAGAATGACTCCATCCGCAGCAACCAAATTATCTCCATTTGAAATAATCATGGGAAGACCATTTCCAACACCATGGTCAGCTTCCAGAGGGGCACCGCTATTGGAAGGGGACATAGACACTGCATTGTCTGACTATGTCCACAATCTGGTAGAAACACTGAATAATAACTATCAAAAAGTTTGTCTCTCCCAGCCTCTCCCCTCCACAGATCCAACCCACAAGTGGAGACCAGGGGATGCGGTATTAGTGAAGTCACTAAAACCAAGGACACTCGGGGAGGCCGCGTTTTCCAGCCCCCAGACTGTACTGGCAGTGACGAGAACCAGCATCCTTACGGACGGACAACCTCAGTGGATTCATGCCAGCAGGGTTAAGACCAGCCCAATCGGACCATCTCAGGCGTCGGATCAAGCAGACGACATCTCCGGCGAGCCAGCGCCCGGAACTAGAGCAAATAAACACACACGGGTAGATGACATCTCAGGCGAGCCAGCGCCCGGATCCAGTGTACATACACACACGCAATCACTGATTAACACACAACGTCTGAAAGAGCCACAGCAAGGTACTCGAACATCCAGCAGGAATAGAAAGCCAAAAGTACCACATGATGTCTAACCTGATAAAGCTAGACTCACTCCATCCTGATAATGGAGAAAATGAAATGCCCATTGTCATCATACGGCGCTTATTCAATGTCTCTCGAACCTGGGACCAGGCCAGAAGACGACTGAAGAACTGTTTTTCTTATATATTTAGGTTATTTATCATACTTATCGCATTAACCTTAGGATTTTTCTTTGCTATTTTGTATTGTAAACTGCAACCATGTTCACGTTTCTGCAGGTCATATTTTGCTGACGATACCTCATGCTCTATTTTGCGAGACACCTACTTAATGCACTCTTCACGTTCCCTAAAATCAGTAAATGGCAACATAGACGCCACTAATAAACCATTTTATGCGCCCTCTAGAGCAGGAGTCAACTCCTGGTATGAAAATGCTAGAACAGCTGCTCGTGATTTAGGAAACAGCAATTGTTATGTCTGTTCAAAGGGTAATCCAGAACAGGTTATAGTGGGATACCCAATCTCAGGTTTTCCCCTGACAAGGATGCTATTCAAAAATGATGAAAAGGGGCCCTTAACAGTAACCCTGATTGAAGCGGTGCGAGTAGAACTAAGTCCTTTAGATTGTTTACTCATATACACAGGACAAGTCTCTAGTAAGGATGTCAGCATGATTAACGACTCTACCCACCCCTGTAACCCAATGAAGCGCCCCGAAGACCGCACTGAACCTCTCTCGCCCCCAAAACAGGTGCGCCATCACCCAAATATCTTGATGACATGCATACACCGACCAAAACTTGAAAACATAAATTATGACGCGCAAAACTATACATTTTTTTCTGACTCTCCAGGAGCACGCTGTAACGAAACATGGCTAGCAGCGAGTGTTGACAGGACACAACATAGACATATGTTTTCTTATCTATATGCATATATAAGTACGCATTCAGATAACTCCACAATCCTGCATTCGCCCAACACACTAAACGACTCGTACTGGGGAGGCATATTAAAAGGCTTTACAGCTTCGCGCCTGACCAGACCAATCCCACATGCTTATTGGATGTGCAATAATACCCTTAGAGTGGCTTTACCTGTTAATTGGACCGGTACCTGCGGTCTAGTAACTTTAGCTCAAGAATTACTAATACAACAAACCTCAGATCTGCCTGTATCCAGCAAACGTACAAAACGCTCCACTTACTCACATAACGTTTACATAGATGCTATAGGAGTTCCACGCGGGATACCAAGGGAATTAAAGGCACTGTTAGGTTTGTAGCATAAACCTATTCGCTGGAACGTTAAGACAATATAATTACACTGCAAGCAAGACGCAAGTAGGCAAACATCTTCATGGTACTCGTGCACGGGAGAGAACCGGACAACCGCTTGACTCCAGTTGGTCTCGTCCGTCCTCCCATACACTGTCCTTTTATTGAGGTTACATGAATATGCATAGGTTCATTAACATATAACGTCTACATACACAAAGAGTACCGTGTGTGTGTGTGTGTGTGTGTGTGTGTGTGGACTGCTGATCAAAGGGTCAAACATCCTTGGTCAGGAAGAGGGTAGACTAGACCCCCCCCGGTAAGGAAGTCCAGCAGGTCATCTAAACAGAAAAGCACTCAGACTAGAACAGACATAGCTACGTTAATCCCACCATAAATCAGCAAGGGAAGATACGATCTCTCCTCTCTTCATGCTACACAGAGTTGTTACAGACCTCTTAGGATGAGACATTCTTTCAATCTACAAATGATTATATACTTCTAAGCATATGTGAGTAAATGTTTCTAAGCATAAATGACAATCAACAATACAAACTCTAACATTCCCCCATTTTTTGGCCTTTATGCTAGAAAAGTTCCCAATTATGAATACCTCATGTCTGACAGTTTTAATGCAAACATTGTTATATTCAGCATATGTCAAATCACCCTAAAGTACTGTAAAGATACACAGTTTAACAAATGTATTAGCAGTTATCCCATTCATTGAGCTCATCTCATGGCAAACTGCATCTTACGAGCAAACAAAGAAATTGTTAATTTAAAAGTGAAAATAAAAAAGTAACATTTTCAAAAACATCTCAGCTTGGTAATGCTTCCTCCAGGTGTGCAAATCACATGTCTCTCTGCAGAGTGGTTTGAGTTCTGCAGGGCGTCATGAATGTCTCTTCTAGTTGTTTCCATCGTTGTCCATAGGACCAGAGTCCAAATGTATGTAGAATAAACATTCAAACATACCAGTTGGTTTTGTGGTTCGTCAACATGGGTCTCAGCTATTTCCAAGCTGCAGACCTCTCAGCACTCTAGTTTTATGGCCTCCCATTACCTCACTTCAGGCCTTCGTCCTGTGAGGGGGATATTTATGACTCCTTCATTGTCCTTCATTGTCCATACTCTGCAGAAAACACCTCTGTGGAAAGGGTGCAGGGTTGTCTTACTGCTATTATGATCCCAGCAGCCTTCAGAGTGTCATCGTATGCACAGTACAGTGGCACAGCGTTAGGTGATGTTCATAGGAAACTGCTGTCATCACCACCATAGCTTCTGGTTCCTGTGCTTTCACAGAATCATGATGTCATCCTCGAACTCCTTCTACGCTGTCGATGGAGCTTGGCACGCTCCTCATCCCCTGAGTGTTTATGTTCCAACGCTGCTGAAGGTTTAAGGCAGAGCACGTCGTACACCTTAGTCGTCTTCCTCAGCGTCAATATTGAATCTTTCATTGTATTTAAAATCTTGCTGTGGGAAGTCTCCTCTTGATTTCCTGGAAGCTTAGTAGCACAGCTCTCTGTGTGATGTCTGCTGTGCTGAAGATGATCTCTGATCCTCCTGAAGGCTCTCTCCTGGTCTCAGCTCCCATCCTGTGGACGATCCTCTCCTCTATTTTGCAGGCAGTTTCATGGTCCTTGCTGTGACTCCAAGGTCTGATCTCATGATGGGCCTCAACCAGCTTGATCTTTGACCTCAACCACTGCCTGGGCTCAGCTATGCCTGGAATGTTTCTGCTTCTCACTGCTGCACCTATATTTCAGAAAGACTTCTATTTGGAGAGCATGTCAACAACCATCAAACCACATTCTTTAGTTCAGTGAACTTCACTTATAGGCCATCAAAGCCTCATCTGAACATGGGTGCACCACTTGCATAGGTTTAATATTTGTAAATAAAACGGCTAATCACACAAATCACTGCAACAATAATAGTAAACATTGTTTAATGTTAATCCTTGCACTCCACCTCTTGACGCATGGACACACCCATGCGTCAACTCACCAAACCTGGATTCCTGTCTTAAAGAAAAAGATTAGCTAGATCATATCCCAGGCAACATCAGGGCATCTCCTCCCCTGGAGCAGCACCACCCTGGACCTACAATCCTGCAATAAAAATGTTAGTGTGTTTTGCATATTAAGTATGCTTAACACCGGGCTCTCCCAGGAGCCTGCATACACACCATCATGGCCTGGAAAGCAAAATCTGGAAGTAAAATCAAACTTCATACCTGTAAACAATTGTATCATAAGAGTAATAAGCATTCAACATCAGCAAGACAAGTGTAATGTGCAGGTTTTCTCAAATCAGTAAACTACAATTATTTTCATAAGTCGCCTCAGACATGGATCATCCCATGTACTCAGGCAACATTAATGTAATCGGTGACTGCTCTTAAGCAAAGCCACTCCACTTATATATTACTATGGGCTCAAAAGTGGCCAGCTAATGAGCCCATATCAAACTATCCCAGAAACACTGTATCTCTTATTTGTTTTACACATGTCACTTGTCCGTTTCAGCTGAATCTTCCACAGCATTCTCAAAGAAACTAACATTAGCAATACACATTGACTGTGGTCAGACGGAGGTCAGACACAGGTCAACGGATTCTAGAGGTGCCATAAAACACCATAAAGTTAACACTCGCTGTGGAAACAGTAACACTGGTCTCATCACAGTATGTCTCAAACTATATTAATTTCTCCATCAACATATGCCTGTAACTACAGTTTTCTTCACACATAAACCCAGAAATCTTGTAGTAGAGAAACATTAGCCAGTATTCCTATAAATCACATGATCAAACACATGAAGAACCGTAATGCTGTAAAAACGAAAATGCAAATGTTAGCGCTTGCGCAGGCGTATGCATACTTTGTCACAGTTATCTCTGTGAGCACACAAGCTAGTGAATGACACACACATAGTAAATGCACAGACACAGAAAATGGCATTTAAAAGGTTAAATCATCATGCAACCTCGAGTGTTGCTGTCATCTTTCTGCTCCTGTAAAAGGAAACACATGGGTTCATCTGCACCTTTGTCAGGTGGGGGTTAGCTTCACACAATCATGTTCAGTCAGTCAGTCAGTTATTTTAAAATTCTTACTCATTCACTCAGTGGTTCCTTCTTTTGCTAATTGTGGAAATTATCATCGCATTCGTTTCCACGCTCAGCAAAACGACGTTATTTCAAAAAGAAAAATAATTTAGACCGGATTTCCTCGTTGAATCCTTTTTGGGGGGGACTCTCATTTCCTAATTGTCCCAAATAAGTGGCTTTCTCCTGAACCCATTTTAAATGTGGAGAAACCCACTTGCAACAATTTTCTTGACGACGTGTAACGCTTTTAATTCCCGACTTGCAGATCTGCTCAAAGAAAAGAAATTCACAAGCAAAAATCAGTGCTTGTTCAAAAATGAAAAATAAAAAATAACAGAGATTATCAAACCAAACTCTCAGTGCACTGTGAAAGTATCAAAATAAAAAGGCCTTGTTAAGTCATGACACAAGCTCCTCATCTCAGGAGGGTAAATCATACCATTAGCATGGTTTATCATACCATCATACTAATCGGCAGGCTCAACTTCACAACAAAAGAAAAATCATCAGCTAGATTCACTCCAAATCAACCATCAGCTGCACAACACACAACATAATCCTAATGTCTTATTAGCTATGAGTTTAATTACCAGGTCTGTGCTCTTCACTCATTTAGGCCACAGATCTATTTTATTCAATTTTCCTTTTCCCTTCATCATAAAACATGTGACATGCTGTCATGCACTTCACAAAACAGTCTGTTCTGACGTATTCAGAGTTGTGTATCTAAATACAGGATTCACTCGCACATCAAAACAGGAAACTCAGTGTTTTAGAGTCTCCACTCAACACACAACAAACTCCAACACATCTCATTCACTCGTGCTAGAATTCAGTCACCTTTCATTAATCTAAAACCGATCAACTAATTTGCATATCAGCTATTAACCCACTAAGTTGACAGGACGACAGAAAAGCATGTTCAAAATAGTATCACAAAAGACAATTTCCCTCATACAGTAAATTACATGTGCTGCCTCAATCAAGCAGGAAGCTTCTCCCAATTTACCATTTTAACAACTAAATTTATTGTCTGATCACTGGTTGGTCAAACCAGGATCTTTTTTCCCACAAAAGTTAAACTGTTGTCCTGCAACCTGGAGAGTCAATTTTTTGCATTGGATAAATTTAGTATTTAATAACAAGTGTCTGCTAAATTGACACTATTTTAACACTGATGAAAGATAACAAGCTAATTTTCATTGCATTGGTGTTTGTGTTATTAGGCAGGTCTAATGCATGTCTGTGGAGCTGCATCTCCAGCAGAGCATGTTCTTAAAGCTGCCTTTCCTACACACTTCTCTGCTATTATTTAATCATTTCTTAACTAATGTGCTATGAGTCTTCATGAGTCATTTTGTGTTTGGAATTGTTAGTAGGGTTAATGCATGTTCTGCTTGTGTGTGTGTGATTTTGTATATGTTTCTATTTTCGCAATGTTTCAGACTCCGTCTCAATTTTCCAACTTAAGCAGTCAGTTTTCTTTTCCCCAGGTTTGCTAACCCAAATTTTGATTTCCCACATTAAATAACAGCATTCCTCTGTGTTCTCACCTAGTCTTCTCACTCTGTTGTCCTCTCACTCTTTTGTCCTCTCCCACTTCAACAGTCCAAACAGCCGGCAGTTCTCCTTCAGCTTTGTCCTGTGTTCCACTGTCTCTTCTTGCCATTTTACTCCACAGGTGGCAAATGTCAAACTCCAACTGTTCAGTTCTCCTCAAACGTTTTCTTCACATGCACAGTGAAGTCACAGCCTGTTGTAAACACAGTGCCATCCATCCGATCAGTCAGGATGATGGGTTTGCTCTTCTTCTCTGATACTGTTTGTCCACATTGCTGCTGCTTTGCTGGGACTCTTTGCTCAGGACTTGCTGCTGTCTCTTTATCATGTTATTGCTTTGGAGCTGCATTCCTTGTCTTCAGGGAGGGGTGAGAGCTTGCTTGCTTGTGAGGTTGAGAGACACATGGCGCTGTAAATAAGTCAGCCAGAAACTTGGCCTGCATGTTTCCAATGATGTTAAACTATAACTTTCTTCCGACTGCTGCATGTGGAAAATTGATTCAGGTCTGCTTTTCACCTGAAAGTGACAAACTAAGACATTTCATTATTATCATCACTGCTTAATCAACACACATCTCTCTCTCTCTCTGTGTTTTTGTGAACAGTCTTTTCTTAAAAGCAGAAAATGAAATTGTAGTTGTTTTTGGCTGATCAACACAAAACCTTTTTCCTATGATTTTTCTTTTTCACTCTTTTTTTTTCGTTACAATAGCTGGTGACCTGCAGAATCACCGCTCTCACTCACAATCAAAGGCAATTACTTTTACACAGCGCACAAAAACACTGTGATGTCAGACACATTCACACTCACTTTTTCATCTGCATAAATAAATCATATGGCTGGAGATATGTGCCATGGTGATCCATAAGCATGATCACCAGTTTATTTAATTATTTTTAATCCAACAAAACAAATAAACAAAAACATGATGCTGATGCTACACACACACGAGTCAAGGTGCAGAAAAACTGCTCATGGAAACGCTGCACACTCTCTGTTTCCCTCTCTTTGAGTAGTTCTCAGACAGCTCTTGATCTGATAATGTGTAGCTTGCTCATCAGCTCAAAAAACAAAAACAAAACTGCAACGCGACATCACACAGTAGTTGCATGCTCTGCCCACAGTGGCAAAGTCTTACACTTACATATTCAACACAGCTTCTCCATCATGTATTTTCAGATGTTTCATACAGGGTTGAGCATATTAGTTGTTTTCACAGATGTGCTCTATATCTCAACAATGGCTCATAATAAGACGACAGTCTTCCACACAGGTCAAGTGCCTCTATGCACTTCATGAGTTTAAATATTTACCTATATCACTTCTCCTCACATGTCATTGTACTGAATTTAAGCAACCACAAGTTTAATGTAGGTTACTTTTAACAACTATCCACCTCAATGGTTTGGCACACAGGCTGTTAACATTTTGTGTCAGGAAGGGGTGGGGGGAAAGCCACCCACCAGAGCACAGCTGCTGATGTGGGCTGGCCTTTTCCACACACTCTTCAAGGCTGGTGTGTTTTCTGAAAACTTCTAACATTTGAATCTCTTCCATTTATAAGCCTGCGATTAACCGCACGGCTCAGGTCCGCGTGAAACCCGCGCGACCGCATTTGCGTGCACCCACGCAGCTGTGGAGCCTTCGCTCTCTCTCTTTTATACATAAATACTTTGTGCTGCCAGGAGCAAAGTCCAGCACAAACGTCTTTCTCCCTCTAACTCACTCTTGGTTGCTTAGAAACCCATAATAACAACAACAGTCGGTGTTACAGACCACGTGTTCTGCTCCGCACACACTCACACAACAACAACAACAAAAACGACGACGACGACAACAATGACAACAACACAAAATAGGCCTACTCCGGACTCACACCGGACCGCTCGGGACCCTGACCCAGTTGTGGGACGCTCACCCACTCGCGCGACAAAACCCAATGAAGGGACGCTCGGGACACACACCCAGGGCGATTTCAAAACCGGACACACACCGGACGCTTGGGCCCTTGGGCGATTTAACTAAAACTTCTTTTTCGGGACACTAACCCAGTTATCGCTCCACAAAGCAGCGAACTTCTCAACGCCTCACAAAATGGCGGAGACTGCACAACGACACGGTTATAGAGTCGGCCTCTTTAAACTTACTTGGCGTTGCTTAGCGTGTAATATCAGCCTCGAATCCCGCCGATCGCCATTCATCGAGGAGAAAGACGGACCGCGAATCCACAGGAACTTCCTGGCTGACGTCAGTCTTTCGGCGTGTCCCTCCCCCCCTCGGTGAATGCGATCCCAGGGAACCGGCACCGAAGGACCAATTAATGTTAGGTTTGTAGCATAAACCTATTCGCTGGAACGTTAAGACAATATAATTACACTGCAAGCAAGACGCAAGTAGGCAAACATCTTCATGGTACTCGTGCACGGGAGAGAACCGGACAACCGCTTGACTCCAGTTGGTCTCGTCCGTCCTCCCATACACTGTCCTTTTATTGAGGTTACATGAATATGCATAGGTTCATTAACATATAACGTCTACATACACAAAGAGTACCGTGTGTGTGTGTGTGTGTGTGTGTGTGTGTGTGTGTGTGTGTGTGGACTGCTGATCAAAGGGTCAAACATCCTTGGTCAGGAAGAGGGTAGACTAGACCCCCCCCCCGGTAAGGAAGTCCAGCAGGTCATCTAAACAGAAAAGCACTCAGACTAGAACAGACATAGCTACGTTAATCCCACCATAAATCAGCAAGGGAAGATACGATCTCTCCTCTCTTCATGCTACACAGAGTTGTTACAGACCTCTTAGGATGAGACATTCTTTCAATCTACAAATGATTATATACTTCTAAGCATATGTGAGTAAATGTTTCTAAGCATAAATGACAATCAACAATACAAACTCTAACAGGCACAAGGGGAAATATCCGCAGGGTTTGTCTCACTAATACCGCATATACAGGTAAACAAAAATGTAGCCTGGATCAATTATGTTTATTACAATCAGCAAAGACTTACTAATTTGACCAATACGGCCCTTAAGGCCCTAGGAGAACAGATGTCTGCTACCTCTTTAATGACCATGCAAAATAGGATGGCTTTAGACATGCTGTTAGCTGAGAAAGGAGGTGTTTGCGCGATGTTCGGAGATGTTTGTTGTACTTTCATTCCCAATAATACCGCCCCTAACGGTTCATTCACACAAGCTATGAATAAACTTGAAGAATTGCAGATAGAACTAAGAGCCAATGCAGGTCACGGTCAGTGGCTAGACAAGTGGCTGCAGGACACGTTTGGAAAATGGAAGGAACTAATTGTAGCCTTTGTAACCATTGTAGCATGTATTATTTTGTTTTTGATGATTATTGTCTGTTGTGTGGTACCCTGTGTACGTTCAATGATAACCCGTATAGCTACTAGTACAGCTACTTCAATGTATTTGCAATTGGCACAAATTGACCCAGATTATGTGTCAGATGTCATCAATGATGATCCTGATGTCTGTATTGAGCATTAGATTGTGAATTACTCGATTGTCAAAGAAGAGAATGACGTTTTCTTCTTTTTCTTTTCTTCTTTTTAAAATTTTGATATTAAGCTTACTCGAAGGACTAGTTACATTTATGATTTGTTTCACATTTATGATTTGTTTCACATTTATGATTTGTTTCACATTTATGATTTGTCTTTATATTATGTTATTACATTCTGTCTTTATACTATGTTATCATTTCATGATAAAAGGAGAGAACTGTTGTGATATTTTGATACCACGGTTAGCATTTACAGGATATTGTTTTATACAGGAAAACTGTTACTCAATAAGGCCCATCTACTAGTTGTTTTTCTCTTTCTCTGTGACCCAAGAATTAATGTGTAAGACTCACAAGCTGGTACCCCAAGGTCGAAAACACCACAGAGATGAGACCACTTCCTTACTCCCATCCTCCCTTTTTCTTTATCTCCTGGAAAAGGCTCGTTAAAGGCTAGGTGGTTTGTTTCAGAATTCACTGATGAAAGAACTCTGTATTCTATGTCTAGGAGTGTATTTTGCTGGGATGATCATAAATTATAGCTGAACTGATAAACTACACAAGGGATACTTTGCTCAGAAGGCAGGAAGACGTTTCCTTATTTAGTCTGTACCGGTTTGAACTGGGAAAGCTGACACACAAACCTTTTTTTCTCTATATAAACTGCTGTGTACCAAATAAACCTTTGAGTTGATTCTGGGAAAGCAATCTGAACAGTTTCTGTATCACTTTGTTCTCCTAACTGCTCCCGATATCGTAACTAACCCAGCTGAACGGCATACCTGAGTGTTACTTTGAATAATTAGGAGTCTTATAAGGAAAGGACAAAACTCTGCTTATCGCTCACGCCACGGAGGAAACCCGGGACGGCAATTTCCTTCAAGTAGTGTCTCTATTCTCCACCAGGGGGCTTTCGCGCGTTCTCCTCACTGCAATAAACTACTGCATGAGAGACACAAGTTTTGTTCCCACTCAAAATGCTGTCAGAACAATGATCATTGTTACTCCCCTCGAGTCTTAATAAAGCTCAACTTGTTCTTTGTGTTTAAACTGACATTTATTTCGGACAGGAGGATTCTTCCACATCTTAACATGTAATGATGTCCAACCACAGCCGATACAATGCCGTCAGGACTAAAAGGAAATACAAACTTAAATGAATATTCTTACTAAAGTCCTTAAGCATTATATACAACGAAACATTCCAACAAAATGATCAATAAAGTACACATTACACCTCACCTCACGATGTGTTTCATCCATTTCATTGGCTGGTTTGCTGCAATAATGCCAAATAATTAGCAACTCTATAAATAGAAGGTAGTTCTGCAAAATCACTCAGTAGGATGTTAGAGAGATACTCCCATACAGCTTATGACAAAATTTGATCCGATTTGATTGATGGCCCTAATCATGACCTTTTGACCTCCCCCCTCCCCCCCCGGAAGTGTGTAATTTGATCCCCTAAGCGTGACGAATTGCATCCGGAGAAGGGAGGGGTGGGAAACCCCCGGCATCCGGAGAAGGGAAGGGGAAAACCCCGGAAGCGCGCCACCTGTCCCTAAGCGTGTCGAATTGCATCCTGAGAAGGGAGGGGGAACCCCCCGATGCATCCGGAGAAGGGAGGGGGGAAACCTCCGGAAGCGCGGCACCTGTTGTTGTGAAAAAAAGAAAAAAGTTTTTAGAGGGAGGAGAATAAAAGCAGAGAGGAGGTCCCAATTTCTAAGGCACACACGCAAGATGGATCCTTTCATTCTGCAGCCCAGCAGCGCTCCTGTTTACTTGGACGGCGAAGAAATCTGCTCTCCCCCTGAACCCTCGAGCATGGGGGGTAGCAGCAGCGAGTGGTCCTCGTCGATTATCAGCGATACCCCTGTCTCTGTCTACAGTAACAGATCCGGAGCAACCGCCGCTCCGCGGAAAGAAGGGAGAAATAAGCTCATTATCTGACCACTATTGAGCTCATAGTGATGAAACAAGTGAGTGACGAACTTAAGGAAAGTCACTGATTACAATGTGGGATGAAGTTGAGATGATCGATGATTTGGAGCAAATTATGGCACAAAAGCAGGAGTTTAATGATTTAGAATAAACCTGCAATGATACTTGTCTCTGTGATGCTGAATACTTTATTACTCTTATGAGCTACAGTTGTTTGCAAATGTGAAGTTTGTTTTAACTTACAGGGTTTTGTCTACAGGCAAGGATACAGGCTCCGGGTGGAGCTGGGAGTTGAACAATCTTAACATTTAACCACTGACTAATGTTTCTTTGACACAGGGTTACAGGTTTGGAGTGGAGCTGCTCCAAGAGAAACCCTGGAGAATTTTTCAGAGAGAATGTGCAACATTCTTGTGCATGTCTCATTGTGTGGAGTTGACACATGGCGAGAGCCGTGTGGCAAAAGAGGAGTGTCAATATTTTAACTTGCAGATGTTGTGACGTGCCCTGAGAAGGAGTGACTGAAGGAGATCATCCACAAGATGGAAGCTGAGGCCTGGAGAGAGGCTTCAGGAGGATCATAGAGGAGCAGAGATCACCTTCAGCACAGCAGACATCCCACAGTGAGCTGTGTTACTGAGCTTCCAGAAGATCGTCGAGAGGAGACTTTGAACAGCAAACAACCAGAAGGAGTGAAAGAGATTCAACGTTGACGTTGAGGAAGACAACTAGGGTGTACGATGTGCTCTGCCCTAATTCTTCAGCGGCGTTAGAACAGAAACAGAAGGATGAAGGGAGCGTGCCAAGCTCTAATCGACGGTGCAGAAGTTCAGCGATGGAATTGTGATTCTGTGAACAGCACAGACGCCAGGGGACTGGGAAATAGCTGACAGCACTTTTCCCAAGGATGGAGATCACCTAAAGTGTGTCACTGTGCCATGCAGACTTGATATTGCAGAGGGGCTTTTGTTTACATTTGCATCATGTGTTACACTTTTTTAATCTTTAATTTTAAATTGAAACTAACATTTAAAAACATTTGGTACAACGTGGAAAGAGGAAGAGTATTTCCAGCAGGAGCAGAAACGTCTGACTCAGCATGACGATGCTGTTGGTGGATACTGAAGAGCTCAGCCTGTCAAGACAGGATTAGGTTATCGTTTCTAAACATGTTTATTCAATTATATTCTGAGGCCAGTTATCTGGTATAATCTTTGGAAGTCTATTAAAATAAAAATAAAATCAGATGTGTGGACTTTTGGTTGTTTTTGTTTTGTTCAATAAGCAGATGTTGGTGTTTCAGCAATGCAGTAACTTAAGTTTAAAAGGCTTGTTAGAAACTATGAAACACATCATACAGACTTGTGGACATTAGAAGACGACTAATAATCATCATGAATAAGACTAAAGGCAGGAAGGTGTCCTTTATAACTAATAATATTAATAACTAATAATATTAATATCATAGTCTGTCTGCAGCTGAGACAATACAAACTCAAACTGTGGGCAGAAGATTATATCACTTCAGTTTAAATTGACCTGGAAGCGCCACATTTTCACAGACTTCTTTATTTACAGCATTTTTTACGTGCTGTATAGATTATACAGTTAGGTCCATAAATATCTGGACAGAGAGAACTTCATTTCTGATTTTGGTTCTGTACATACACTAAAATCAATTTGAAATGAAACAACTCAGATGTGTTTGAAGTGCAGACTTTCAGCTATAATTCAGGGGGTTGAACAAAGAGATGCAGAAAAATGTGAGGAACTAAAGCATGTTCAACACAATCCCTTCATTTCAGGGGAAATGCAGAGGAAAAATTAGAAAAATTAAAAAACTTAATTAAATAATAAGATTGTCAGCTGGTAACCAGCTGGTAACCAGCTCCATGCGACCGCTTATCCTGGTCCCAGTGTTAGGGTCATTGAATCCAGTTAACAGAAAGATATCCTGGATATACTTGACTGACTTTTTAGACTCAAGATTAATAATCATAATAAAAATAATAGTCTAACATCCAGAAATCTGTACGACGTTTTTCATTATTTCTAACAAGCCTTGTACAGTTAAAGCTAACAGTTACTACATGACTGAAACACCAACATTATCTCTTTTATTAAAACATGCATATTAGGGCTGGCATCGTCACTCATGTCTAGAATCGATTTGATCCACAATTTGATTCAATGTGAATCGGGGAAATTTGGCCTCAGACAGTCAGAAATATTATAATTCAGGTCATGCATCAGTACATTTCTATAGAAATCTGACACTTGCGAGACTTTATCAAAGGTGTGAGCGTCACAGCAGATGCCTTTGTGTCAAAGTAGCTGAGAATCAAACAGAAAAACATGAAGGTTTTCCTGGCCTGGGATTTTATACAAATATTCTGCAGTACATCAAAAACAAAAGAAAACCATTAATGAACATATGAACTGTTATGGTTCGTTCGATTCAGGTAAGAGAAGAAAGCAAGCCCAGGCCGAAGTAGGTGTCAAAAAATAGTGATCTTTATTACACACTTTGCGCAGTCAGTGTGGGAAAGACAATTTGCAATACAATCCTTCCTCGAATGAACAGTCCCGTCTCCTTATATTGCCATTATGACATCACAGTTAGATCTTTACTGGAAATGATAACAATTGCCCTCCTCTCAAAACATTGTCCTAATATAGACATCAACTGCTACTCTTACAGAAAAACAAGTGTGTATTACATTGTGCATTTTGTGAAAGTGTATCTATCAGAAAAACTGTCCTCAGACGACCCTCCTATTATTACTAAGTGTGAGTGTAAACGTGCGTGTATTATATAAGTGCGTGCATGTGGTTACAGGCCGGCGTACGTGCAGAACTGAACGCAGACAGGTCTGGGTCTGAGCGGTGTGACTGCACTGAGGTGCAACCACTTAAGCAGATAACAAGAATAATACAGAACATCAATAGACTGACTAGAGTACTGATCATCTGTGTGCATTAATATTTGTTCAAAGTAGCATAGATGTGATTCAAAGATTATTCTGTCAACTGATACAACAATGGTAAATAATTAATCAATGATAACTGATTATAAGAATACAAAATAAAATATCTCCTGGTCACAGAACATTACCTGATGCTGCTGACGTGAAGCAGAGCAAAGTTACAGAGGTTTGATTACAGACACAGCTGAGCATTTTGCAATTTTGCATCATTTTAAAAAGTTTAAATTTGTTCAGTATTGAACGGCAGAAACGAGGCTTTGTTTTCAGAAGTAAGTAAAAGAAAAAATAGCTGCCGACAGGCTGTAAGAACGGTAGACTTGTGCGTAACAAGCAAGCGAATAATACAGAAAACAGGAAACTGTTCTTGAAGTACAGAGAGAGAGAGAGAGAGCTGTGCATGAAGTGTGATTTTATCCTGGTGGCAGCAAAACAATCAGAGGGAATTCATGACGACGTTTATGTGAAGCGTAGTTTGGATCTTCTTTTGCTGCTGGTTTACTCAATATTGTTTGGAGAGACATCAAACCTGCAGCTTCAGAATCAGCACAAAAAGGGCATAAACACAAAGCGCGGAGCCGCCGAAACATCAGAATCAGCGAGCTGTCGGCTTTCAGCTCGTGTCCGTGCAGTCAGGTGAGAAAGTCACATCTCACTGATTTTGATGCGTCGGCGGCTCCACGCTTTGTGTTTACGTCTTTGTGCAGAATCCGTGTTCCTGCTCTCATTTACTGTTTTAGCTGTTTGGTGGTTGTTGAAATTTTGGGAGGTTTAACCTGAGATTCTGGCGTTTTGGCCAAAATAAATTTATATTAAAAATCGATTCAGGATTTTAATGAATCGATATCACGTTATCCAAGCGAGAATCGATTTTAATCGATAAATCGATAATCAAAACCCACCCCTGATGCATATACACGGGTCACACTGCTTATTGAAATCCCCCAAACATCAGATCTTAATCAGACAGGTTTCTGTTTTTTGTTTTCAAAGTTTAGACTTTGCTTCTATTGGACTTTTTATCAGTAACACGTGCTTACTTTTTCCAGGAACAGTTGAACCTAACATAAATAAATAACTCCAGAGGTGATAGTCAGCAGGGGGTTTACAAGTTGTGGCCGCGTTGTCGGCGGTATAAGCTCGACCACTTGCAAGGTGAGATGGCAGACATCACTGAACTCATCAGAGATGATTAGGTTCATTTTGACAAAGTGAGCAGATATTTAACCTCCTAGGACCTGGCGTCCACATATGTGGACATCACATTTTGGGTTGTTTAGACCAAAATACTACATTTTGCTCTACAAGGGCCTGATATCCACTCACAAGGATGTTATACTGCCACTGTGCTATCGAAATTTTAGACAAATATCCTCATATGTGGCTCTCATTTTTCTCAGAAACAAAAATTTGGTAAAAAATAAATAAACCTGGTAATTCTTTGTTTTTACATTCATCAGGTCCCAATCAGCCCAAAGATCTTTATTTTACACACTTTGCGCATAGTGTGGGAAGAAACTTGCAACAGCAATCTTCTTCGAGCAGACCGCTCCCCATCCTTATATTACCCTGATGACGTCACACAGTTAGACCTTACTGGAAATGATAACAGTTCCCCACACTCAAAGTTCTCCTTATATAGACATCAGATGCTACTTTAGAGACAAACAAGTGTGTGATATGTTGTGCAGTTTTGTGAGACTGCGTGTCCAACAGAGAGGCTGTCCTGAGACGACCTCCCTGTTCTTAATAAGTGTGTGTGTGAACGTGCGTGTTTTACATAACTCTCTATGTGCATGTTTGTGTAGACCTGAATATGTGTGCAAGTGAATGTATAAGGCCCTGCTGGACCCCCAGCTTCGAGAGGTGTGAATACAATGATGTGGATACCATTTGAGACTGATTAAAGTGATGATAATATGCATACATTAATATTTGCTCAGATTACCATAGATATAATTCAGAGATTATTCTGTCAACAGATTCGACAATGATGAATGATTGATCAATGATAGTTCTGATTATAAACTGTCACCATAAGAATACAAAATAAAATATCTCTTGTCCACACCATCCAACTGGTCGACTCATAGTTCGAAGCATTGTGATGATTCATTTGCTCTACTGCGCCATCAAGTGGACAATTCAAGTGAAACGGGCTCAGTGATTATAATGATGTGATATGTAAACCTCTAAACTGAATAAATAAATAGTTTTTTATGGTTATTTATCCCGAATATTGTCTCAGTATGTCTGATACAAAAGAGAAAGTGGAAACTGTCAGTACACAGTTTTTGGGATGATTGTGTAACTGCGTAATCATGCTTATGTACATCTCAATAATGACACAAACTAGTGTGTGGCACTTCAAGTTGAATGAATAAAGGAATTACTATTGTTCATGACACCAATAACTGAACTCTAAATATTAGTTATATTTAATATTATACTAATTTTATATTATATTAATTTAATTAATGTTTGTGTATAATAAATTGGCAGCTTAACACAGGAATGTACATGGAAACAAAAAGGGAGGGAGTTGTGATGTGAATGTGCTTGTGACGTTATAACAGTGCTCATGGGGGAATCAGCTGTGTTTTGCTGCCCATTTTATTTCGAATCTGGCGCGAACCGGTGAACCAGTTCCCGAATCAGTCACGTGGTACGGACTGCCCGCGAGGCCTCGAACGTCACTGCATACGTAATCAACGCAAGCCTCGATACGCGCTTCAGAAAAACGCCCCCGCGATTACCCGACGCACGATTCGAAGCTTCGACAGACAGGACACATCACTAGGTTAGTCTGCTGCATTGTGGCGTTGCTGACGGCTGCCTCTTTGTTATTCCCCAGGAGGAGTGTGAAGACGAGAGGGCAGCGAGCACGGGGTGCTCAGACACTGAGGAGCGGAGACAAAGAACACTAACACTGGCAAGAGGACATGTCAGAGTCGGGAACGCACTGGGGATTTATTGTTGTTTGGATTATTTTGCATCACTGTAAATAAACGCACTGACCTCATCAAAGAGTCCAGCATTTGGGTCCTCCTTCCCCCTATCATAGTGTAACCCAGAGTAATTTCCTGCACTTATTTCCTGCCATTGAACGCATCACAAATACATGACTCCAACCGCATGACTTTGCTCAGCCAATCAGATGGCATGTAGGTCATAGTAAGCCTGTCCCGGCTTCCTCCCGTCAGAGGGGTGGAGGCAAGCCAGGTGACAGAGCTGTTGCAGGTGTGTATTGGCAAACATTTGCTTTTCCCGTTTTAATGCATTTTTTTTTAAACACCAACTAACTTATGCAACTTAGATGCTGATTACTGTGAGCCAGAGCCATAATGTTGTGCACTGAACAGAACGGAATTGGTGAGTTTGAACTTTTAATTGACTGTTTGTCTTGCTACCAGCTGACGCTAATCGGCTGCTGCCGGTCCAAACAATTTGATTTTGATTTGACTGATGTTGGATAACAAATGTTGTGGAGCTACATAGTATGTATGTATGTAGCAATTGAAATGTTTTCAGTTAAATCCTTATTGGTTAGAAATATTATATTTAACCAATATATTGTTTATTTATTTATAAATTGTGTACACAGGAACAAGAATAACTTAATGTATTTAGCTTAATTGGCTGACAGTTTTGTATTCTTGTGATTTCTTATTGGCCTTGTTTATTTAATGCAGGTCAGGTGAACCTTTTTGGGGTATGAAAGAGGATGGCGAGCCAATGAACGGCTAGGAGCAGGACACATTCTGCAATTCACGCTTCCACCGGTTGGGTAGGAAGCTATCAATGACAACGCTCTGTCCCCATTTTCCAAATACACTGATTTCCGCAATCATACACACCATTCCCTTCATTTATGGACAATAGCGCTTGGACATCTCTCATGGACATTCAGATAAAACTCATGGACTTCAGTGTGGATCAGTGGATTTGATATTAACATGTGGTGTTTATGGGGGAACTGTTTTTTGAGAACCTGTGTTGCTTGGTATAAGCCAGACGAATCTGCTTAGTTGTCTTTGTGTACCCTCACTGGGTTTTTGATTAATTGGATAGCTGCAGCAGGAGTGATTATTTAAGTTTTTCTTTTCTTGTTGTTCTTTTTTTGGGGTTTGGTTAAATACATGGTACCTGCAAAACCATTTTTGTGTTGTGTGTATTTATTAATTACTGCCCATCAGCTCCAGTAGCGTTCCTAAATCTTCTGATTAATAATAACCATAAAATCACACTCAATCCCTAGCCTGTATTATTCATTAGCGCTACATCAGTGTTAAAATAGTCTGCCACGCAGGACGTGACAGAAAAGCCCACTAAACGAACGCCCACCAGACGAAAGCAATGATTTTGACTTGATCAGCATTAACCCCGCCCCCTGACTTTGATGGGTGAAGCTGACAAATAAAATGTACTTATGAACAGCGATGCAGGGCCAGGAGTAGCAACGTGAATTAAATAAATACATCATTAAATAATTAAATATGTCAGTAAAATAGTTAAAATAGAAAACAAACCAATAATTGATTAAATATGTAATTAACTAATTAGAATTGTATATAAACAAATAATGAAACATTTTAAATGAAATTAATGGATAATTCATTATTAATATATTTCTTTAATTATGTACATTAAATTAATTACTGAAATAATTATTCATTAGTGATGTCTTTATTTAATACAACCATAAAATTATTGCTAGTTTACGTAAACCAATTTAAGACATCAGTATTAAAGGTTAAATTATGATAATGAATACATGCAACTATAACTGATGACATAAAAATGAGGATTTCTTAAGCTAAAGCCAAAGTGCTGACTCATTTGACATGTTACTCTCAAATGTTTTCCCTAATAACAATAACATAATTACACTTTAGCCACAAGAGGGCAGCAGCATTAATATAAGTCACATGTATATAAAGGTACAGTGATTATATTACAGTGATTTTGACAAAAACAAAACAGAAGTTGATGGCAATGTGTTTTTCCATAACATACCAACCAAATGAAATAATAAAAGCTTTATAACTTACAGAACTTTTTTTAGAGGCTTTGACCACTGGCAGCAGCCTCAGAAGAGCCTCCTCTGAAGCAAAGTAAACAAAACAGAAGTGTGTTTGTCCATGACAGAATAATTACGCACACCCCACTTTGCAGTTATTTGTTTGTAAAAAATGTTTGGAATCATGTATGATTTTTGTTCCATTTCTCACGTGTTCACCACTTTGTGTTGGTCTTTCACGTGGAATTCCAATAACATTGATTCATGTTTCTTTGTGGCTGTAATGTGACAAAATGTGGGAAAGTTCAAGGGGGCTGAATACTGTTGCAAGCCACTGTAAAGTTCACTATCAGTAACATCATAGCACCACCCAGCTGTATAGAAACTCCGTCATGCTAGCTAGTAGCAGTACGAGTTATTATAACTGACTGTAAAAAGTCAGCACAAGGAAAATAAACTAAAACTAAACTTGGTTTATATCTGACCCAGATAGACTGCAGGTCATAACTTCTTACCTGAAGTTCAGTTCACCTGACACGCGGACCGACAGCCGCCTCGGGTCTCTGCTCCTCCTATCTCCACTTTCCCTCATCCACCTGCTGCTTCTGTGGAAGCTCCGCCATAGCCACCACCAAACACCTGACTTATTTTTACACATCGACCAGCATCCGGCCAATCCGCCATCTTTCATTATTTTTTTTGTAACGGTATAAAACAATCATAAAAAAACATAATCGTCCCATAAAAATGAAAAATCACCATCAGTATGCCCGATGGCCAGTCCAGCTATGGTCGTGCCATCAGTTAACCCTTCACATGCCAGCTGTGACACGCGTGCCCAGGGTTGCCAACCCCTGCTCTAAAGCATCTGATTTGGATTCCTGAGATCAAATATATTTTCCTTTGGCTTTGTTTTCTTCCCATTTGTGGCTTTAATGTAGTGTTACATCCTGTTTGTTTGCTTCCATACATGTCCAGATTCACTGTTATGTTTCTATTCTTACATTGCTGTGTGATCACTGTTCCCTCTGCTGACTGATGTGACCTTTTGTATCTCACACTGATACTTGTCATATTTGTATCTGCGCCTAAAAGATAAAAAGTTTTCCATGCTAAAACACAGCTCCACCTCCTGCAGTTCTCCCTCTGAACCACTAGATGTCTCTGTTATCTAAATGAAGACGTGCAGCACAGCAACCACAGCAGCGCTCAGATCACACGTGTCCTGTTATTATGTATAAAAGCATGAAACAGGTGGGATCAATATTAATGTAGTGGAAATATATGAAAAAGCAAAAGAGTAAAAACATTTTGTTTCTAGAAAGATCTTTCAGCTCACTGCTGCTCACAGACTGTATTTACAAGTGACAAACTGCAACTCTACAGTACATCTACAGTATATATCAAATATATTCTGTATTCAAATCTATTGAGTGATGTTTGAAAGTCTTTCCAGGTGAGTTTGATCCAGGAGGGTCTGAAGCCAGAGTCAGACAGAGACTGTGCAGAGACTGTAGAAGGACAGAGCAGCAGCAGAGCAGTCCAGATACACTGATGATCCTCTGTCAGATCCAGAGGGACACACAGGGATGATGCTGGACTCTACATTGTGTCTGACAGTGGAGCTGTTCTCAGAGCAGTTCACTCTGCAGCACTGACAGTCATCTGCACTTCTTCTCATTCCTCTGTCAGTCACTGCTGGATGAAGCTCTCCTCTCCACCTCCCAGTAACATGGCCCAGTCAGAGCCTCTCTACACACAAGCTGCTGCTGCTTCAACCTCTCTGGATCATCAGGACACAGCTCCTCCTCTCTCAGCACACACACTGTCCTGTTTACCATCACCAGCTCCACCTGCAGAGAGAAGAAGGAAGAGCAGAGGAGATAAACAAGTGTTTCCAGAGACTCTTCATCAGCTGTCAGTCAGTGATGCAGCACATCCAGTATAAAGAGCAGCAGGGACTTCAGTGCTGGGACTGTACTAGGACTCATTGTTGCTTCACTTTTTCTAATCTTTGGATTTTTATTGAAGTTGATGAAAATGTTTTTCCCTCCTAGTTTGAGTTTGGACTTTCATTCATTAGAAGAACCTTGGTGTGTCCACTCTGAGCTCTGTAGGAACCCCAACAACAAGCCCAACAATCCAGATGGACGGTTCCAGCTGTTAACTGGAGGAATTCCATCCAAACATCTGCTCTCACTAAATTCTTCCTCACCTACAGACTGTGTTCTTCACTGCTTTAAACTTGGAAATGAATGCAGTCATTGGTCTGTGTGCTGCTTTGTTCAGAGAGCTGATTGGCTGTTGACAGTGTTTGATCAGAGCGTGTCAGCCGTTACTATGGTGACCATAAAGGTCAGAAACAGGAAGTGTTTGTGTCCAATCCTGAAGCCTGTCACCATTCTCCTCTCACAGCTTCACTGAGAAGCTGCAGCTTTACAGGAAACACTGGATCTTTGTTTCATACTGACTGTGTTTAGTACAATACTGCTGACAGCACCACCCACTCACTCCATCACTCTACTTACACCAGAGTCTCCAGTCTGTAGACTGGACTCTGCTGAAGATCAGACAGCTGCTTCACATCTGGATCCTTCAGGTTGTTTCCCAACAGGATCAGCTCTCTCAGATGGGAGGGGTTGGACTTCAGTGCTGCTGCCAGATAATCACAGCTGATCTCTGACAAACCACAGCTCCTCAATCTGTATAAAGAATGAAAGATGTAAGTTTATTAGACAAAGTGTGAGCTTGAAATCATTCAGTGTTTCATCATCTGTTCAGAGCTGAAGAAGGTTCAGAATGTAGAAGTTTAGAAAATGGAAACTCCAAACAGCTGAAGCCAACAGGAAGCAGCTTCAAACAAACACAACAAGAGAAAAAACTCTGAATATTTCACATTAAAGTCGTACATTTCTCATAAAAACAGGACAAAAATTTGAAAAAGTCGTGTTTTTCCTTCCAGGAACCACAAGGCTTCACTTTTAAAGGTGAAGTGTGAAAGAAATGGACATATTTGAAGTCCAACACCTTTTTCCAGTCACATTATTAAAGCAGACAAACTACAAGCTCATTTTCATTCCAACAAGTCATCTTCTGACCTGGACTAACAACACTGGTCTCTATGTGCAGCTGGCTGTGAGACCAGTGCTCAGGGAGCGTCTACAAAGTGCAACACTGAAAGAACATCACACACTCATTTGCTTCCAGCACTTTCACACAAACATCTACTGTCATTATTGTCACCAAACTCTGTGGATCCTTTATTGCAAATTCAAATGGGATTAAATGGTCAGACAAAAGAGGGTTATGAGGAAATATGATGAAATGTTGTGTATTAGCAGCAAGTTATTGAATCATTTTCCTCAGAAACCAAACAAAATGATTGACAAACATGTTTTTACAAACTCAGTGTTGGACTTGGATCAGCAGGATAAGCTGATGTTTAAAGGCATTTGAGTGTCGCTGTATGAGAGTCCAGTTATTACTCAATATTTATGGATGATGTTCTTTCAGTGTTGCACTTTGTAGACGCTCCCTGAGCCTCACAGCCAGCTGCAAATGGACCAGCTGACATTACCCAGCATTAGAGGCGGGTGTAAAAAATGGATTTTCCTATTTAAATGGTTTTAATTTGAATACAGCGATGTTGATTCATTCAATCCTGAATCGATTTTTAATATAAATGTATTTTGCCAGAATCTCAGGTTAAAGCTCCCAAAAGTATTTCAATAACAAGCAAACAGATAAAACAGTAAATGAGAGCAGCTAAACACACAAAGATGGAAACACAGAGCGTGGATCGTTCACTCGACGGCACGTACACGGACACGCCGTCGGGGCTGAAAGTGGACAGCTCACAGATCCTGAAGCTGCAGGTTTCATCTGTCTCCAACCAAAACTGAGTGAACCAGCAGCAGAAGAAGATCCAAACTACGCTTTACGTTTGATGAACATCGTCATGAATTCTCTCTGACTTTGACGTTTACCTCCTGCACAGCTCTCTCTCTCTCAGTGTACTTCAAGAACAGTTTGCCTTCAAAAATCTTTTTCCTGCATTATTCACTGCTTATTACGCACCAGTCTGCTGTTGTGTTCACTGCTGTCGGCCTCCGAAAACAAAGCCTCATTTCTGCTGTTCAATACTGAAGAAATTTAAACCTTTTAAAATGATGACAGATTACAAACTCTCAGCTGTGTCTGTAATCAAACCTCTGTAACTTTGCTTCCCTTCAGCAGCATCAGCTCATGTTCACATGTTGATTCATGGTTTGCTTCAGTTTTTGATGGACTGCAGAATATTTTGAAGGTTATCTGCTATAAAAAGCCAGAACAGGAAAATCTGCTTCATGTGTTTCTGTTTGATCCTCAGTGACTTTGACACAAAGGCCTCTGCTGTGATGATCACACCTCTGATCAAGTCTCACAGTGTCAGCTTTGTTTTTATACATATGGATATGTCCTGATAAATGATCAGAATTATAATATTTCCCACTGTCTGCTGTGTGCCGTGACCTTTGACCTGCTAAAGACAGTCAGCTGTGGATTATTCATTGTTGTGTCTGATACTTAGAACTGTGAGGAAGAACACTACACAGTTAATCAGGGTCCCCTCTCTCTGAATCAGGAAAGGTGGGCAGGCCGCGTGTGGGCCACGGGCCATATGTTGAGTCTCACTGTTTGAAATGTGAACATTGTTCTGCTGCAGTCAATGGACTAAACCAGAGAAGAAGAAAACAGACTTTACCATGAAGATCCTCAGTGTGGATCAGTATAATATCAGCCTGATGTCTGCAGTTTAGTGTCAGCACAACTTTCACATCATATTCATCTCAGCACAACTAAAACATGCTGACTGACCTCAGAGTTTCAAGTCCACATCCTGGACTCTCCAGGAAACCACACAGATGCTTCACTCCTGAATCCTGCAGCTTGTTCTTGTAGCTCAGGTCCAGCTCTCTCAGATGGGAGGTGTTAGACTTCAGTGCTGCTGCCAGATAATCACAGCTGATCTTTGACAAACCACAGACGCTCAATCTGTATAAAGAATGAAAGATGTAAGTTTATTAGACAAAGTGTGAGCTTGAAATCATTCAGTGTTTCATCATCTGTTCAGAGCTGAAGAAGGTTCAGAATGTAGAAGTTTAGAAAATGGAAACTCCAAACAGCTGAAGCCAACAGGAAGCAGCTTCAAACAAACACAACAAGAGAAAAAACTCGGAATATTTCACATTAAAGTCGTACATTTGTCATAAAAACAGGACAAAAATTTGAAAAAGTCGTGTTTTTCCTTCCAGGAACCACAAGGCTTCACTTTTAAAGGTGAAGTGTGAAAGACATGGACATATTTGAAGTCCAACACCTTTTTCCAGTCACATTATTAAAGCAGACAAACTACAAGCTCATTTTCATTCCAACAAGTCATCTTCTGACCTGGACTAACAACACTGGTCTCTATGTGCAGCTGGCTGTGAGACCAGTGCTCAGGGAGCATCTACAAAGTGCAACACTGAAAGAACATCACACACTCATTTGCTTCCATCATCCAACCTGAAGAGGAAACAGAGACGCCTCCCCTTCAAAGTAAAAGCTGCTCCTTTTGGACACAGTATCAAAGAAAGTCTACAGTATAACATAGAAAAGACAGAACAAAGTTTTGGTTGTTTTAAATTGTGCAGAAATGAAACTACACTAAACTCAATTATGTGACAGACATTTCATCCCATGTCAGTTTGGCCTCATCCTGGGCCGGATTATCCAGCACACACTCTGACCACAGGCCCAGGGGCCACGCACAGCTGGGCTCCATCCAAGAGACAGGAAACAAACCAACACAATAATAAAAAGCACCATGTGATCTTCTTACATCTTCAAGACAAACATAGTAAAAACATGAGCATATTTGTTTCCTGATAAAATGATGTGACAGGTAGAACAGAGTAAAGTGGTGGTGTTACAGCCTTTCTCCCCTCTGCTGCCGAGGCTGTTAGTCTCTCCCAAACTCAGCTACAGGACTTCCAAATGAATGAAAGCAGCAGAAGTGGCTTTACAAATGAAAGAGGAAGAGGAGAAGAAGAGGAGAGGGAGGCCACCCTGACCATCACTCCAGCTGAAAACATCACACTTCCATTAAAGTTGGTGAGAAAATGTTGAGCAGGATGAGCTGCTGGCTAATCTGGAGGCTGTAGCAGCAGCTCACAGTCACAGTGGATTTCCACTCATGAAAAAGCTCTGGCTGCTTCATTTCTCATCTCATATCAGAGACTTTAATGCTTCACTGAAGCTGTACTGTGATGCTTCCATATTCCAGTGAGGCCTCCATAATGATTTCAGCTGTTCTGTACACACACTGTGTGCCCTGTATGGCTCAAAGTCTCTGCAGCCTGTTTTTCTCTGCTATCATCAGATCTTCATCATCCTCATTCACATCCCTCACACACTCTACAGCCCCATCAGCACTGACTTCATCTTCACTGACTGATGGAGCACAACATGAACCTGTGGAGGCTGAAACACTGTCCTGTCAAACATCTCCCCGTCACCACTCCACTTCTGTCAGCCTTTAAATGAACCCTGCTCAAGTCTGTCACTTCTGTTTGGAGCCAAAAGGAAAAACTGTTGTTCAGTCGTTTGGAAAGACAACATTTCTGAAAGCACTCAAACTTCTTCACATTTGTCTTCAGACACATCCTGAACATTTAGGAACTAAAGAAAGTTTCAAACATCAATCAAAGACCTGAAATATAGAAAAACAACAACAGCCGCAGTCAGTGAACTCACCTGAGAGTCTCCAGTCGACAGTTTGGACTCTCCAGTCCAGCACACAGAAGCTTCACTCCTGAATCCTTGAGCTCATTATTGAGGTTGTTACTCATGTCCAGATCTGTCAGATGGGAGGGGTTGGACTTCAGAGCTGAGGCCACAACTTCACAGTGAGACTCTGAGAGTCGACACAGAGTCAGTCTGTGATGATAGAAAATATAAATGCGTTATTATAAAAGCAGAAAATCTGCATTATAAACACAGACTGAATGTATATGAAGACAAAACAGAGTGAGGTCATAATCTGATGAATCTGCTCTTCACATCTGTGCTTCAGCTCCTCTTACTGTGTTTGACATGACACAACGATTGAGTCTCTCTCAGACCTGCAGACTTTTAATGAGAATCTTTGTTTGGCTTTAATCTGCAGATGAAGGAGGAAGATGGTGTCACATTTAGGCTTCCATAATGTCCACAGTCTATCACTGAGATCTGATCCAGAGTCAGAGTGAAGACACACATTTGGACTGTTTCCTGTTTTGACTCCAGCACATTTTGAATGAGTTCAGCTCAGTGAAGAGTTCCAGCTGGAAAGATGATCTCTGTTTGCTACCTGCTGTCAGGTACGACTGTTCACGTCCACACGCAGGAAAAACCTGCTGACTGTTACCAAACGGAGCAGAAATCTCATCACTGGACAATAATGATGAATGAACTCAGAGCTGCTGATATCAGATCTGATTTGAGGGGAACTAAACACAGAAATGATTGGCTCATTTTAGCTTTCTGAGCCATTATCTGCTGCTGTGTCGCTAGTTGGCAGAAAATGATTTGTATTCCTGTTCAGGGCTTCAGTGTTTATGAGTCCAAATCCAGGTGACAGCAAGTCAAAATGATGTTACCTGTCTGTGTCCAGCAGCAGCCTGTATTCACTTTGAATATTGTTATAACCTGACATGGATCAGTTTGTCTTTGATTGGTTTGTAAATGTCACTGTTTCCATTGGACCTGAGTGACGTACAAAGATAGAGAGGGAGAGAAAGGAGAGAGGGGATGGAGACAGCAAAGAGAGAGCAAACACAAACAGGTGAGAGTGGACAGGTGACCAAGGTCAGCAACCAATCAGAGAGCTTCTGTTTGACCCACAGTCACTGATGATGACTGCACATAACCAAACAGTGTGTTACTCTGATATCAAATATGGATCCTGCTCTTATAATAATGATGATCAGATGATATTATTGTGTTATTTTGTAGCTGAATACGATGTTTGTGTGATTATCAGTGAAAGAAGCAGTGAGGAGGATGGAGAGAGAGAGAGGACAGAGGGTGAAGTTAGAAACACTAAAAGGATTTTTCATGGATTTCATGGATGATTTGAGTGATTTCCAGCAGGACACTTAAACATGTCAGTGGACGTCCTAAAGAACATATTCACTGATATGAAACGTGTCATTGAACAGGATTAATATCAGTGGAAACATGCTGGAAACAGCTGTGACTGCATGGATGTGACACACTTCAAATCTGTTCTCCACTCTTGGATTTGGGATCCATGGAGCTGCTGCTGAGTCTGTACAATAAAGGAATGGTGTGGAAGGTTGCAGCGT
Source organism: Aulonocara sp. 'chitande type north' Nkhata Bay (assembly GCF_057382095.1). Taxonomy (NCBI): domain Eukaryota; kingdom Metazoa; phylum Chordata; class Actinopteri; order Cichliformes; family Cichlidae; genus Aulonocara; species Aulonocara sp. 'chitande type north' Nkhata Bay. The sequence continues at coordinate 63,423,895 of NC_141346.1, forward strand.
ACGGACACAAACACTTTGTGGTTACAATCTGATATTATTTTCAACATTAAACTACTAACCTACACTGATCAATGATGTTAGTGATCACATCTGGACTCACCCAGCCTTTCTGCAGTTCCTCACAGCTGGAATCAGTCTCAGTCGTCCCCGCTCTGATGTTTTGTACTTCTGCAGGTCCAACTCATCCAGAACCTCCTCTGACATCTGCAGCATGAAGGCCAGAGCTGAGCACTGGATCTCAGAGAGTTCCTTCTCTGATCTGTTCTTTGACTTCAGGAACTCTTGGATCTCCTGAAATAATGAGAGGTGGTTCATCTCCATCAGACAGTGGAAGATGTTGATGCTTCTGTCAGGAGAGATTTCATCACTGTTCATCTCTTTCAGGTTGTTGATGACTCTCTGGATGGTTCCTGGACTGATCTCTGTCTGACCCAGCAGACCTACTAAGAGTCTCTGGTTGGACTCCAGACAGAGGCCATGAAGGAAGCGAACAAACAGGTCCAGGTGGCCATTTTTACTCTGGAGGGATTTATACATGGCTCTCCTCAGAAATACATCAAGTGAATGGATATCTTTGTTATCAGGAAAAGTGGACATCACCGCCAGTTTTGGTTGAAGGAAGTCCCTAAGCACCTTTGTCTTCCTGTTGGTGAGACAGTTGAACATGTAGACTGCAGCCAGAAACTCCTGAATGCTCAGATGAACAAAGCAGTAGACTGGTTTCTGGAACATCACACACTCTCTTTTGAAGATCTCTGTACAAACTCCTGAGTACACCGAGGCCTCTGTCACATCCAGACCACACTGCTCCAGGTCTTCTTGGTAGAACATAATGTTTCCTGTCTCCAGATGTTCAAACGCCAGCCTCCCCAGCTTCAGAAGAACTTCCCTGTCAGCCTCCGTCAGCTCCTGTGGACTCGTCTCATGTCCCTCATGGTACTTGTTCTTCTTCCTCTTTGTCTGAACCAGCAGGAAGTGTGAGTACATGTCAGTCAGGGTCTTGGGCAGCTCTCCTCTCTGCTCTGTAGTCAACATGTGCTCCAGAACTGTAGCAGTGATCCAGCAGAAGACTGGGATACTACACATGATGTGGAGGCTCCTGGATGTCTTCATGTGGGAGATGATTCTGCTGGACAGCTCTTCATCACTGAATCTCCTCCTGAAGTACTCCTCCTTCTGGGCGTCAGTGAAGCCTCGTACTTCTGTTAGCCTGTCAACACATGTAGGAGGGATCTGATTGGCTGCTGCGGGTCGGGAAGTTATCCAGACGAGAGCCGAGGGAAGCAGATTCCCCTGGATGAGGTTTGTCAGCAGCTGGCTGACTGATGACTTCTGTGTGACATCAGACAGCAGCTTCCTGTTGGTGAAATCCAATGAAAGTCTGCTTTCATCCAGGCCGTCAAAGATGAACAAAAGCTGAGAGACAGCCAGCTTCTCTGCTGTGACCTTCTGTAATGTTGGATGGAAAACATGGAGCAGCTCCAGAAGACTGTACTGCTCATCTCTGATCAGGTTCAGCTCCCTGAATGAAAGCAGAACCACCACACTGACATGTTGGTTCTCCAAGCCCTCTGCCCAGTCCAGAGTGAACTTCTGCACTGAGAAGGTTTTTCCAACACCAGCCACGCCGTTGGTCAGAACCACTCTGATGGGTCTCTGTTGGTCAGGTAAGGCTTTAAAGATGTCCTGGCACCTGATTGGAGCGTCATGGAGGGCGTCCATCTTGGAAGCTGTCTCCAGCTGCCTCACCTCATGTTGGGAATGAACCTCTTCACTCTGTCCCTCTGTGATGTAGAGCTCAATGTAGATGGTGTTGAGGAGGGTTCTACTTCCTGTTTCATCACTTCCTTCAGTCACACGTTCACATCTCCTCCTCAGACTGATCTTATGTTCATCTAAAACCTCCTGCACACCAACATCTGCTGAAAGAAAGAAAAACAATGAGACTAAAGAGAAAGAAAACTCTTCAATGTCTGAACAACACAAGAAGTCCAGTTTTCAGAAATGAGTCCATCAGCAGACAGATGTTCAGTCTTACTTTGTACACAGCTGCTCTGACTGGCTGTCTGCAGTCCAGCTCTGCTTCTGGATCTTTCTCCACACTGGGGACAGGAGGAGTCTCCTGGTGAAGCAGACTCGTCCCAGTATGAGGAGATGCACTGTCTGCAGAACCAGTGTCCACAGCTGGTAGAGACTGGATCCTTCAGGACGTCCTGACACAAAGCACAGCAGGACAGCTGCTCCTCCTCACAAACACCACTCCTCTTCCTCTCTCTGTAAACACATTTCTTTATCACTAAAAACATTTACTGTCAGTGAAAAACATCCAGATGTGACCAAACTGCAGTTCCTCACAGTTCCTTTGATTTCATCAACACTAATGAGCTGCTCCTCCTGTCTGCCTGTCTCATTAAACACTGAGCGATGAACACAAACTCAACACTTCCTGCAGACTTCCTGACTTCACAATAAAAGCTTTCCATCAGCGAGAGACAGTTATGACTTTCACTGTTTTACAAGCCGCTGTGTGCAGATTATCGATTATCTGGGTCAGTTCACTCTGAAGAAGCTTAGAAGTGTCCGTGTAGAGCCGTGGTCTGACACACAGAGACTTCTGATTTTCTCTATTTAAACAAACATGATGGAGATGAGCAGGTTTCTCTTCTAGTATAAACTCTGTGTCTCTCTGGCTGGCTCATGATGGCTTTTCAGGTTTTATGTTTTGCTCTCTCCTGCTATGGTTTTGCCTGCCTGGGTGGAGCTTGTAATGGCCTCTCGCTCTTGGTCCACACAGTTATGATGATTACACCACCTGTTGCTGACTCACCTGGGCTTACCGGTAACCATTTAACGCTGCGGCATGGAGCAATTCGTCGCTGGGACATTGACCCTCCTGTGTTCATGATCTCAGCTCCTTGCTAAGAAATCTCTCTCTAAATTCACCAGTTGGGTTAACTTTGAGTATACTTTGAGTAAATATTTCCCCGGACCTGGTTACAGACGCTTACCTGTGACTCCCGTGTGTGGCTGTGTGAGTGGAGAACAGGACAAGAGTGACTGAAGAGGAGTGAGAGTGGACTCCCTTCCCTCTTTTCCCTGGAGCCCTGGACCCCCTCCCCAACTCACTGTACATATATAGAGCACTGTGGTTCACCCCTTTGGTAAATAACCTGTCACCTTTCTGTTTGTCAGAACTCAGTCTGTGCTTGAGTTCCTTTGTTAGCCATGACATTTTGTTGGTTCTCTCTCTTCAGGTCCCTGTAAGTGTTTGATCTAAAACATTATATTTATTCTGCTTTGATTGTTTTGTGTGCTGAGGGACATTGTTGCATGATCCACTTTTTCTTATCACTCAAATATCCTGATACTTTCAGAAAGTTGGAGAGCTCTCCTGGCTTGCTTAGTCTTTGCTCTGTACTGCAGTACTTGCACTGGTTTCACTGGACAAGTCTGCATGTGAATCTACAACTGATCTGACATTGTGGCACAAACACAGTAAACAAACACTACGAGCACCTTGTTTCATGTGCAGTGGCTTTCTTCTCATTCTGTTACTGAACACTGTATGAAAAGCCTCTCACTGCCAGCATCCTTCCAGCCCCACGACAACAAGACCAACTCACATCTTCACAACACCAAGAATGTTTCCCCTTTTCTTTGGAGAAACTGAGAAGCCAATAGGATTGTAGCTCAAACTTGCCCACAGTCCTGCTTCATCACTGCTCACTCCTACCTGTGTTGGTGCTCAGTGGACAGTCATTAGGGTTGCCAACTCCCTGAAAAATAAATAAGGGACACCTCGTGGCAACCTAGTTGTCTTCACCTTTCCCAGTGTGGTAGCTCTTTTTTGTGTGTGTGAAATTATTTTTTAACCATTTGACTTGAATTTGATTTAAGCAGATGCATATTCTTTGTGATATGACCATATGGGAAACAAATGATCATTTAGCCATTTATTTTTAGCTCAAAATGACAACATTAACACAGTAAAACAGGTCTCTTTCTTAAACAGAAGCCTGTCATGCTTAACTTTTGAGAATAAAAGTAAATCTTTCTTTAAAAGAACTCTGTCCTGCTTAACTTAAAATTATATAAATTAATAGAAAGCAATAGAACGAAAAATATTCTTGTAACTGTGCACATTTAGTGCATTTAGTACAATTGGCTTCAGTTGAGGTATTATTTCAGCTTTTCTAATGTAATCAGCTGCTCCTGTTTGTAAACCCGCTTGTTCCCATGATTACGCATCATAACTCATCATCATTATTAATCTATGTATGTATCTATGTATGGAAAAAGTGCGCCGGCACACAGTGCAGTGCGCTTTATAGGTGTTATGGTGACCTTTTCCAGCCAGGTGTTTCCCTTTTCCCATTCCTCCCTGTACTTTTGCAGCCTTTTTTTATTTCTCTGAGCGAACAAACATTGCTGCTCTAATGCTGGGCTCACACTGTGCGATTTTTGGCCCATTTTGAGACGATTTTTGAGTCGTGCGACCGATTTGGTGATCGGCCCGATTTTGGCCTTCATCGTGCATCGTGTAGTATACGTGGGGTAACGAGAAGCGATTAACACCTCGAGCAGCTCCCGATCATCAATCGCTCGTGAGCCGCTCACACTGCTCACGCGCAAACACTTAAACGTCGGTGAAAAAGACGGAGCAGCACGGCTGTGCAGCGTGTGATCTGGACACAAGCGATGGAGGCACAACTTGTAGAACTTTGGAAAGCTCATCCGAGCCTTTTCGATGTGGCATCACAAAATTATCACGACAACAACAACCGTGAAAATAGTTGGATTTACACTGCTGCTCATTCACAGCTGCCTGATCAGTGTTTTTCATTAACAATTTAGCAAAGTTGATGTTGGTGGTGTGTCTGTGTGAGTGAAAGACAGAGAGAGCAACAGATTTTCTGTTATAACCTTCATGTTATGGAGGCACAGGGTGAGCTCTCAGGTCGCATCAGAGCATCGGGCGGTATAGTGTGAGACCTGCATCGTGACCTACCAACTTCTAACCCCTGCGAGTCAATCGTGCAGTTTGAGCAGGAGCTGAATAACGTGACTGGAAAAATCGCACAGTGTCTGCCCAGCTTTAGGTGTACTGTCGTCCGAGACTTGCACTGCAGTGTCGGCGTTTGTTTCCCTGTTGGCCATGCTTCTTGTTGTGGTCATCTGTTGTCTTCTGGTATTTTCTCTGCAAGCGACCTTTCCTCGACCAATGAGATGAGCGGTAATCTGAATTGTCATACTCGAATTGTCATAAGTGTGCTGTCAGCTCATTGGTCACAAAGCAGGAGAGGGGCTGGGAATTATGTTTTCAAACAAAGCGTTAATTCCATTAACATTTATAGACTACTTTTGATTCTCACTGTATTACGGGACAAAGTGCGTCCCTTATTAGCTCAATACGGGACGTGTGCTTTTGTTTCTAATTACGGGACGATTCCATTTTTTAAGGGACGGTTGGCAACCCTAACAGTCATAGCCGGCTGCTAGCATGAATGCTAAACGTACTGCTGTGGATGATCAGCAGAACAAGATGTTGTCAGTTTGACTGTTTGCTGTATTTAAAGTGTTTTTCTCAGTTCGTCTGTATTCAAAGTGCATTCGGGGCTTTAGCTGACAGCTCTTTGTGCTAACAAACTAAACTCTCTTAGTTTAAGCCAGCAGACTTTACCAAACACAAAGCCTGCTGCTGCCTCCATGGGTTAGCTTGTGTGACTGGTGTTTACAGCAATGAAATCTAAATCACACTAATGTGTCCTCCAAGGTGTTTGGTGGGAGCACTGAGTGAAACATAAGAGCTCTGGTTAAGCCTCATCAGCTGGATAGGCTGTCCACCCTAGTCCAGGCTTTAACTCAAATCTCTGATTGGCTTTCTAACAATTACCTTGTTAGAACAAGACAGAGACCATGATCATAGCTCCTCCTGATCTATATTCTAAAATCAGTCAAGTTGTTGCCCCTTTCTGTTCTTCTGCTGAGCCAAATATTCGAAATCTTGGAATAATATTTGACTCCTCTTTGGGCCTTGACTCACATGTAAAGTCTCTGTCTCGTTCCTGTTTCTTTCATTTAAGGAATATTTCTAAACTGCGACATATGGTCTCCTTAGCTGAACTGGAAAAAATTGTCCATGCATTTGTGTCATCGCGTTTAGATTATTGTAGTTCCCTGTTTACCAGCTTGGATAAATCATCTCTTTCTCGCCTCCAAGCTGTGCAAAACGCAGCAGCCAGACTACTAACTCGCTCTACCCAGCGAGCTCACATCACTCCTATTTTATGTTCTTTACATTGGCTCCCAATAGATTTTAGAATTCGTTTTAAATGATTGTTTTAACGTACAGAGCACTAAATGGCCCCAGATTATTTATCCAAGCTTCTCACTAAATACACTGCTGCTCGCCGTCTCCGCTCACAGACTCAGAGTTTGTTGGTTGCTCCCAGAACACGTCTGAAGACGAAAGGGGGCGGAGCCTTTCAGTCTGTGGCACCAAGGCTGTGGAACAGTCTACCTCTACAACTACGTTTGGTTGACTCTGTGGAATCCTTTAAAAAACAGTTAAAAACTTTACTGTTTAAACAAGATTTCTGTTGACCAATGCTGTTTACATTTTTATATTTTTCATTTACATTTAAACTCTATATTGTGTATATTGTGCATTTTGCTATTTATCGTACTGTTTATTTTAATCTCTGTGTGCAGCACTTTGTGACTACCTGTCTATGAAAAGCACTTAATAAATAAACTTTACTTACTTACTTACTAAAATAACAAACAGGGCTGTGAGAGCAACTGAAGTGATAAAAAATACTGTTTAAAGATAAAAAAACACTTTGATGTTCTCTCGTCACCTAACAAAGTCCAAACCCTGTGAACTATTTTAGCTTTAATAACTGTGGATTCAGGTATCCTGAACCCATCTTTGGACATTTGTAATTAAATATTTTAAAACTCCATCAGAGACTCCTGATGTGGCTGTTTGGAGAAGGAAAAGAGGGACAAAGTGGAGCGTCGAGCTGAGGCTTCATTCACTGCAAACCTACAGTTATGTTTCCTTATTTCTGCTGTTTGCATGTTCACAGCTGAAATAAAGCTGCCTCTTTGACTTCATCCTGTTGTATTTGGGTCCAATCCTGCCTGCCACACAGCGCTACAGGACAAAGTCTAATATTTGTATCTTTTTAATGAATCTTTGGTCATATTTATCCAGGAAAACACAAACATGTAAAGAAGTCATCACAGGTCTCTGACCTCGTTGGTCCAGGTTCAGCACTGAAGTCTGGAAGATAACCTTTGGACCGGTCACTCCTCACAGACGGACAGCTGGATCCTGCAGACTGTGACCTCTGACCTCTGCAGACACAAACATGTTTTATTCAATGATCAATTCTGTGATAAAGTGATTGAAGCAGCTGTGATCACACAGACTGCAGATAATGCAGCTGTTTCCTGTCAGTAACAGTCCTCTTAGATTAGAGTTCAGCTTTTTACAGGAAAACAAATGTCCCTGAATGCAACAGTGAGACACAGTCTGCCTGTGTGGCTGTGATAGCTGCCGTTAGGAGCGCTCATGTGTTTGCAGTTAGACGAGGAGATGTTACCATCATGGACACGTTAACAAATCCTGCAGCATCACGTGGCACAAACACTTTGTGTTCCTGTCATCTGCAAGCAACAGGAAGTTCATTAATAAAGGCGGGATGGAGACGCGACTGTGATGGTTCTCCTTCATCCAGCTGTTACACACATCTGGGCTCACACAACGAGCCTTTGTCTAATACAGCAGCTGCTCTCTGAACACTTTTCTGAAGAGGAGCTGCACAAACCTTTGTTTGCTTTCTAGAGCAGTGTATCAAAGTCAAACTACCCACTGCTAGCAGCTGTTTCTATCATAGTTTAGGATCCAGATGTGTGAGGTCTAAATTTACACCTCTGATTAAAATAAATAGTTAAAAAAAGCCAATTGTGTCCAAATGTGTCTTAAAACCAGATAAACTGACAGTTACAGCTGAGCCTGTGTGTCCTTGGAGACACTGCTCTCCTACAGAGATGCATTTTAGAAACCAGGAAACATCAAAATCATTTAAATCAGAGAGTTCTTGTTACTAACAGCTCACCTCTCTGCAGCAGACACAGGCTGGACATTAAAATTAATGATGGCATCTTTAGACCAGTCACTCTTTAAGGACAAAGAGCTGGGTGGAGGTCCAGGTGGGTTCCTGTGAATAATGATGGAGCAGTGATCTGAGTGCTGAGCTGTGACATGGAGAAGAGTCATGGACAGTTAGAGATGGTCATCTCACCTCTGAGCTTTGGTCTGGCTCTCATGTTCCCCACACAGAGTGCTTTTAGAGGGAGGGACTCCCTCCTCTCTGTCCTCACACTGATCCATGCTGCTCAATTCACATCAGCTCACACACACTTTCTACCTTCACCTGCAGAGGAAACACAAATCATTCATGTGCACATCAACTGAGAGCTGCAGAGGTCGTGTCTGATGTGTTGGACTAACATCCATCTGAGACGCAGCTTTCATCAGTTCACTACAAAAAGTGTCACAGAGCCGAGTTCAGCCTCCAAATCCTCCATTACTGTAGTCCTACAAAGGTCAAACATGGCTGCGGAGAGCAGCTTTATGTCAGTAACCATGTCCAGGACCGAGCTGACTGCTTACAGAGTTCATACTCTAACTGCTAGCTGCTCTGCTAGCTAAGCTAACTCAGTAACAGTGACTCTGACAGCAGTTACTGTGGAACAGCGGCCGAGCTCAGGACACATTCAGTGTGTTTAGTCTGAGTCCTGGACTCTGATTCAATGGATTCAATCCAGCTCAGAGTTTCATGTGTTCATCAGAATAAAATACATGTACTAATATAACAGAAGTAATGCTCTGAATGCAGGACTGTAATGGAGGATAAATAAGGTTTTTACAGCCTGAAAGAAACATTCAGTTCATATATTTGTAGACGGTGAAGCAGTTTTTAATACTGCAGCTGTTTCCTTCACCTGTGTGTGTGTGAGCCACACCTTCATGTGCTGCTTTAGAAATATATGGTCTGACTGCTCAGACTGAGTCTAGGAGGAAAGTTCACACGCTGGAGAAAGTTTTGTTCCTAACTTTGTCAGAGTTCGGCTCCAAAGACAAAGAAGACGGAGCTCACAGTCTGTAGATGGTCCTCAGTGTGTGTGTGAAGCCAAGAAAGCACACAGGAGTGTGTTTATGTCAGCAAATCAGTGTGTGTGAAGAGTCTGAGGGAGTGTGTGAATGAATAGAATAGAATAGAATAGAATTCAACTTTATTGTCATTGCACATGCACAGGTACAGGGCAACGAAATGCCGTTTGCATCCATCCAGAAGTGCTTTAGTGATATAGGTATATTACAATATATATTAGCAATAGTATAGATATGTAAGTATATTACAGAAATGGGTCTATTACGGTATGTTATAATGTACACGGTATGAAGTATGTTGTGAATATTCTATAACTATAAGTATGTACAGGCTGTAGTGAGTACAAGCTATGTACAGGATATGAACAGGATATAAATATGAAAAACTATACAGAATATGAAATAAATAACTTTACAGAAATCTGAGATATACAGCTATACAGAAATGGGAACTATGCAAGTTGTAAACAGTTGTAGGATTAAAGATTATTGAATGTACAGAATGATTATTTACACAGAGCTATACAGTAGTGCAGTCAAGATAAGTGAGGGTGTAGATAGTTTCTACAGAGGCTATATAAAGTGCTAGTGGTTGTGAGTGGTGGTTCACTCCATGTTATTATTGTGTGTTTGAGGGTACAGTTGTCCATTGTGGGTGTGTGTATGTCCAGTCCATGTGTTAATGTGGGTCAGGTGTCAGGAGGCAGAGTTCAGGAGTCTGACAGCTGTGGGGAAGAAGCTGTTCCGGTACCTGGTGGTCTTAGTCCGGAGGCTCCTGTGGCGCCTCCCAGAGGGCAGGAGGGTGAAGAGTCCATGTGATGGGTGACTGGGGTCTTTGATGATTTTCCCACCCCTTTTCAGACACCGCTTCCTGTAGATGTCTTTTATGGCAGGAAGTGGTGCTCCGGCGATGCGCTGGGCAGTTTTCACGACCCTCTGCAACGCCTTCCGGTCCGAGGCAGAGCAGTTCCCGTACCAGACTGTTATACAGTTGGTCAGGATGCTCTCGATGGTGCAGCGATAGAAGTTCACCAGGATGTCTGAGGACAGGTGGTTCTTCCTCAGAGTCCTCAAGAAGAAGAGGCGCTGGTGAGCCTTCTTGACCAGCTTGGAGCAGTTGGTCGTCCAGGTGAGATCCTCGGAGATGTGGACTCCCAGGAACTTGAAGCGGCTCACACGCTCCACAGCCGTCCCCTTAATGTGGATGGGTGGATGTGGGTCAGCATTCCTCCTGTAGTCCACGATGAGCTCCTTGGTCTTCTCTGTGTTAAGCAGCAGGTTGTTTGTGTCGCACCACTCAGCCAGACGATCCACCTCCTCCCTGTAGGCGGCCTCATCGTTGTCACTGATGAGGCCAATCACCGTGGTGTCATCTGCAAACTTAATGATGGTGTTGGAACCATCAGCAGGTCTGCAGTCGTGGGTGAAGAGGGAGTAGAGGAAAGGGCTCATCACACAGACTTGTGGTACACCGGTGTTCATTGTGATGGTAGATGAGCAGTGGTTATCCAGCCGGACATGTTGGGGGCGGTTGGTCAGGAAGTCCAGTAACCATTTGCAGATGAGGGAACTGATGCCCAGGTCTGTCAGTTTCCTGATGAGTTGTGAGGGGTGGATTGTATTGAATGCTGAACTGAAGTCTATAAACAGCATTCTGGCGTAGGTGTTGTTGTTGTCCAGGTGTGAGAGGACAGAGTGCAGTGCGATGGAGACTGCATCCTCTGTGCTCCTGTTCTGGCGGTATGCGAATTGGTGGGGGTCCAGGGTGGGGGGGAGACAGGATTTGAAGTGTGCTAGGACCAGCTGCTCTAAGCACTTAGTGATGATGGGGGTGAGTGCTACTGGGCGGTAGTCATTGAGGGAAGATGGGTTGGAGTTTTTGGGTATCGGGACGATGGAGGTGGATTTGAAGCAGGCCGGTACCACAGCGTGGGCCAAGGACAGATTGAATATGTCTGTGAGCACTCCTGCAAGCTCCCCAGAACACGCTCTGAGAACACGCCCGGGGATGCCATCAGGACCTGCAGCCTTGTGGACATTGATCCTGCTCAGCACCGCTCCTACATTGGTGGGGGAGAGAGTCAGAGGTTGGTGGTCTGGCGTCATGTCTGCTTTGGTTGTGGTTGTGGGGTTCCCTCGCTCAAAACGAGCATAAAAGTTGTTGAGCTCGTTGAGGAAGGAGACATCAGAGGATGCGGGGGAGGGTTTGGTGGTCCTGTAGTCTGTAATGGTCTGGAGTCCTTGCCACATGCATCGGGGGTTGGAGTTGGAGAAGTGTCCTTCTACCTTCTTTTTGTAATGGTGTTTGGCTTTTTTGATGCCCTTCTTTAGATTAGCCCTGGCTGTGCTGTAGGCGTGTGCATCTCCTGACCTAAAGGCGGTGTTGCGGGCCTTCAGGAGGAGACGAACATCCCGGTTCATCCAAGGCTTCTGGTTGGGGTACATGGTGATCCGTTTCTGGGTGGTGACACTGTCTGTGGTTTCGGAGATGTAATCCAGTACAAATGAGGCGTACTGGTCCAGGTCTGTGTGGGTGAACATATTCCAGTCTGTGTTTTTAAATCTGTCCTGGAGCACTGCGTCTGTCCCCTCTGGCCACACTTTAATTGTCCTCACAGCAGGTTTCACACGTTGGATGAGTGGTGAATACCTAGGTGTGAGGAACAGGGAGAGATGGTCCGATTGTCCAATGTCGGGGAGGGGTGTGGCTTTGTAGGCTCCAGCCAGGTTGGAATACACATGGTCTAAAGTCTTGTCTCCTCTGGTGTGGCAGGAGACATGTTGGTGGAATCTGGGGAGGACTGTCTTTAAGTTGGTGTGGTTGAAGTCGCCAGCAACAATAAAAGCAGCCTCGGGGTGTTTATTCTGGTGTTTGTTAATGGCTGCAGAAAGAATGAGACTCAACACTGAAACCAACAGTCCAAGAAAAGCGTCTGGATTTCTTTAAGTTTAACTTAAAGAAATCCAGACGCTTTTCTTTTTGTCTCCATAATGTCTCCATAATGCTGCAATGTTATCTGCCCCAGAAACACACTGTGCAGAAGCTCTGATGGTGACACAGAAAAGTCAAAGTGGAGATACTTCTGTCCACCTTTGATTAGACTCATTATAAAAAGGAAAACAAAGTTTGAACACAGTCATGTTTCCAGTTCACTGACTTACATTTATTCCATGGACACTCACTCTAACCTGAAGCACAGCGACAACCCAACATTGTTGAGGCCTCATCTCCTCCTTTCCTGACTGTAGAGGTTAAATATGCAACAACCAACAAATAAAAGAATTTGGTTCATTTCAAAGAAATTCACACGGTGACCAAGTAAAGTAACCGTAGTAAAGGAGACAACATCCCGTTGATGGTGGGATTATTTGAAAGATTTGCTTTAGTCACGTCACCAAATGCAGTTGAACCACCCGTGGATCCATGTTTGACCATTCTACCACTCTGAGCTCTGCTTTTTAATCATTTTATTATTACCATCATTCATTTATTCATTCTTTGGAGGGGGGCTATTTCCTAATGCTGCCCTAATAAGCTGATGTTCAAGGGGAAATATCACAGAAACTCTTTCAGTGTTATTCATTAATAAATTAACAGATAAACTGTGAAGAAGAAAAAAACTGAGATTTAAAGGAGAGAGTGAGAAACTTGATCATCCATCCTCATAATACATGTTTATCAGTATCTGCTGTGACCATACTGCAGTAATAACTACAAGTCTACATTTCTGTGACTGTTGATCAATCACAGCAGGAATCTGAGCTCATCTCTGCACACAGAGCAGCTTCAGCTCTGGGATAAACTGCTCGCTTCACGTCCTTCTCAGCTCACAGACACTCATCCTGATATTTTCCTTTAACATTTGATGGTATAATTCATCTGAGTTTACACTTTATCTGCATAAATACAGAAAAACAGACCCAAACACCAGAAACCATCAGTTTCACCATGTAGAATATATTGTTGTTTCCTTGCTTTTAATTCAGAGAAAAACTCTGATTTGGATTTTCTCTGTTCTCTTTGCTGCTGATTCTCTATCTCATCTTCGCTCTCAAACATTTAAAAAGCAGCGAGTCTGCAGCTGAGGGAACACAAACTCAAACTGTTGGAACAGGTTTGATTGTATCTTGCGTTTATTAATTTGGTGATTCATCAAATGTATAACTGTCATAATCTGCTGCTGAGTCTCTTACGCTGATGAAAATGCAGAAAACACAGATCACGAACACCAGTTCAACCAATCACATTCATTCCACTTTGATCTGTGACAAACTGATGCATTCATCTCTGTTAAAGTGTTGCGTTAGACTGCCATATTTTTGTGTTCTTTATGCTGTAGATTTTCATGTCCCTGGAATAGTTGGCAGCAATAAGGATGATTTTCTGTAAAATAATATTGATATGAGCCGTGAATTATTCGTAGATGAGCGTTAGATTAGTTTGATGGGTTAACTCAGAGAGCTGAAGATATCGTGGACATGCTGACCTCGCTCCGTGGTGTACAGGGCCGTTTACCCTCATGATTAATATTCACAATAAAAAAATGAGGCGAACATCATGAAGTCTGTGTGTGTTTCATAGTGTCAAACCACCTTTGTACAGTTAAACCTAACAGTTACTACATGACGGAAACACCAACGTTATTTCTTTTATGCGTTTATCAGGTCACGCTGATTATTGAACAAAAACCCAAACATCAGCTGTTAATCGAATTTTTTTGCTCTCTCTCCTCCTTAAACATGTTTTTAATGTTAGTTATAATTCAGAATTGGCGACTGGAACACGTATGACACATACGACCATCAGGAAATAAAACCTCAGTAAATGAAGTCAGTGTACAGGGGGGGTTATGGCAGCTGTGTACCGGGACATGCGCTTTGTCGGTGGAAATAACAGCTCGATTGCTTGCGAGGCGAGCGGGTCTGTCCCACGCTTTGCCGTGAGCAGGGTTCCTACGCCTTTTTCAGGGTCAAATTCAAGCACTTTTTAAGCACTTTCAAGGTCCCTTTTCAAGCTTTTCCAGCACATCAGCCCCCCCGCCAGAAAAAAAAAAGAATGCATGTTTCAATTCGCATTGCCTCAGTAAGACCATGTGAAAATGAAAACAAATCATCCTACGTGAACTTAAATACCTTTGTTCAACTTTTGCTAAGAAATAGAAAAACGCACCACACAAAAATACAGTGGAACCCCGACTTACGAATGCCCCATTTCACGAAAACTTCAAGTTACGAAGGCACTGAATGGCAATATTTCTGCCCGTGTTATGGCAAAATGCCCGAGTAACGAAATCCGCTGGCTCCGATTGGCTGAGCCTACAACGCCCACAATGCCTTCCGAATCATGTGACAACCCCTTGGTTTCCGCACTTGCGCTTCGCTGTTCCACTTGAACGACGAATTGTTGTTCTGCTGAACACGTCATAGACACCTCAGCTTCACTACTGGAACTTCAACATTATGCACTCCACACTGTATATAAATGCCACTTGTTTTGCACATATTCAACTCTGTATATTTTATATATTTTATTATTATTATTATTATTTTTATTATTATTATTATTATTATTATTATTTTTTAACTATTTAATTTGTAAAAATGTGTATACACACACACACACACACACACACACACACACACACACACACACGTAGGAAAATATTCAGTATACACATCCAGAAATGCATACACTATTATATATTGTACATATATTTATTAGTTTCAGGTTGGCCATTCTTGTATTTTGCTCGTTTGTGTTGTTGTGTTTGCACATCTCTGTTGCTTGTGGGGCTCGCACACAAGAATTTCACTCGCATGTGCTGTGCCAGTGTGCCTGCACATGTGATGTGACAATAAAAGTGATTTGATTTGATTTGATTTGATTTGATTTCTAGTTAGCAATTAGCCTATAGCCTATCGTTCAGCATCGCCTCACTTAAAACGTGCAACTCAATTACGAAAGACCCTCGGGAATGAACTCCTTTTGTAAGTCGGGGTTCCACTGTACTGTACTACCTTATATACATAGTGTATAAACTCTAAATGCCCATTTCACTTAAAAATTAAGATGTGAAAATGTGAACAAAAAAAGAAAGAAATAAGTCTGCTCATCAGATATTGATGCTTCTTTCCTGTGTGACAAGAACTTGGAGACAGATATTTGTTTGTTCTTTAAGTTAATTCCCAATAAAACTGTTTTATTGCTAACTACATTGCTATCTGTATTATTGCTGAAGTCCTAAAGGATCACCTTTAAAGTGTTTGTGCTAATAACATGTACAGTCAGACAGGCATGGAGAACAGCACTGACTGGGAGGCTTTGAACAGATCAAATAGTTCAATTCAAGATATAAGACTTTAAGAATGCACAAGCATCTACTTAAAATCTATTGAATTTGTCATCTGTGATATTATTTTGTACAATTCCAATGTATTTTGTTCATCTCCCTTAAATAAACAGGCAGCCTTAAAGTATGAAATATTCATATACAAACACATATAAATGTGTGAACTGTCTCAGTGGCTGATTGTGCCCCACAGGCCTCAGTGTGAGCTTGAAGACATTTATAATATTTAAGTAGTTTAATGTGCAGGTGCTGACGATAAACACATTTTGAATGAAAGCCGGGGAACTTTGGTAGCACAGAAACAAGTGGCTATTCTTTGTGACCATATGGACCACTCATATTACCGTTATTTGAAATACTCCAGAAAGCTGGTGTCCAGGGTGTAATTGGCCGTTTTTGACTACTTTTGATGTGGCCTCTGTATTTCACATTTAAAAACTGTTTATCTTGCCAATCTGTTATTTTCTCATTTTGACAAACTGTATCAGCACAATTAATCTAAATTCAGACAAAATTTAAAATACGAGTAGAAAGTGATATTTTTGACTGTAAAAACCACAAGCATGTTTAACAAATCATTTTCATAACTTGAAATGCAAACAGAAATTGTACATTTTTAAAAATACACAAAAGTTTTGCAGACAACAAAGTTATATTTACCTAAAAATGCAGCCAAGGCTCAGACGCTTTTCATGTAACCATTTCAAACTATTTACAGAACAATCAGGCGCAAGGCAGCCCAGGCGGGGAAATTTTGCTTTTACATTTTGCAACGCATTTTATTTCTCTATCTGATAAGAAAACTATTCAATCAGATAGTTGTTTGTGGTGAGCAATAATAAACAATGGATAATCCGTATACAAACAAATTCAAGCTTTTCTCCTCAACGGAGAGCCTCCCCCGATTGAACAACAACGCGTCAACAACATGCTGTGACTCTTCTTCCCTCTAAAGTCCTGGTGTTAACACTCACCCTGCATCAGCTTCACCTATTTTTAAATTGTTTTTACTTTTCAAACTGACAGATCATTTGAAGCCAACCATCCAAAAACTGCTTCAGCTGTGTTTGATGTTTATGCTACAGCCTGTTTACCAATATAATCAATATCAGATATCAGAGCAACAGAAACCTCGGTGATCAGGACGCTGGGACTGAGAACAGGAAGTGGCTCAAACGTCACAGTTTCATAACGTCACCCTGAACTCCACTCAGGAGTTTCTGTCGCCATTGTAGTTTTTAAAGTCCCGTGATAAAGGCGGGTCTTTCTGTGAATCCGCACGCTCATTGGCTAATAGCTCGAGATTGACACATCGTTATCCAATGAGCATGCAGGAACTTCCGACATAAAGTTGTTTCCTTTGAAAAACCAAAGTCTGATTATTTTTGCCTCCACTGACGGAGCCTGTTGTTTCCGCCACAGAGACACAGTAATGTCAGAGCGGTGTTAACACTCACCCTGCCTCAGCACAGCTCTCACTCTCCTCCTGCTCTCTCACACTAAACGGAGGCTCAGCTAAACTCACTTCCTCTCTACTTACAGGAAACCAGCGCTCAGAGGAGCCGAGCGGCCTCACATTTCACCCACAGACACGAACAGCGTGGAATTATTTTATGTCATAAGAAGAAACATATTCATGTGAACACTCACCTGCAAAGGCGTAGATTTGGTTTTGGCATTGGTGGGGACGGATGATTCAACCACCAAACCCTGCCCTGTTTCTTTTGTTCCCCTTTTTGTCTTTGCTTCTTGATAAAAAAGGAGAAGTATACTTGCCTACACAGCAAATTCAAAAGTGTTAAATGTTTTGGTGTTAATAGTCTTCTTGCAAAAGTAGAGTTAATTTTATTCTAAGTAGAGTCACATTCTTTTAATGTAACTCTGAGGTGTAAAATGATAGTAGTTAAAAATGAGTGTTTCTATGTCAAATCTGGAGGTGTTACAATGGAAACATTAACTCTTGACCTCTTAACTCTGAACTCCTAGAGGGGCTATGACACCAACAGAATAAATTCACAGACTCCGCCCCCAGCACCATAGGGTCCAATTGAAGCCGAAGTGAAGCCGTTTCAGAACATTTT
The DNA here is from genome assembly GCF_057382095.1 of Aulonocara sp. 'chitande type north' Nkhata Bay. Taxonomy (NCBI): domain Eukaryota; kingdom Metazoa; phylum Chordata; class Actinopteri; order Cichliformes; family Cichlidae; genus Aulonocara; species Aulonocara sp. 'chitande type north' Nkhata Bay. The sequence continues at coordinate 63,441,510 of NC_141346.1, forward strand.
GCTCTACATATTTGAGTTGTTTGCCGTGCTTGGTAAGTCATTTTTTCAAAGATTGTTTCAATTATTATTATGAGCTTTTACTTCTGTGGCTCTTTGGAGTTGAGACAAAGCTGTGTGAAAGGCATTAGCCATGTTGCTCGGTGATAGCATAACATTCTGTTTTAGCTAGCTGAAAGGTATTGTTTGTGGGCAAATACCACAGCCTTGAAAAAAGCTTACATGTGAATTTTCAGTCAAACTTTTGGTCAAATACACCTAAAACAATGTCTAGAATGTGAAATGTTGGTATAATGGTGCTACTTGAAGCCTGAAAACGATCGCCCATAAAAAAAAAAAAACGAGCAAACAGCAGTAGCAGACGTCCTGACTGGATTCTACGTTAGCATAGATCCCTCCAGAGTTTTGTGCACACGGTTTAGGTAAAAATGAAAAAGGTTGAGGTTTTACATTTAGTTCAGTATTACCTGTTGCCTGTGTCCTTGTCTTTTGGGAAAATACTTTACACAAGTAATGGCTCAAAGAGGATTCCTTTTTTTTTTTTTTTTTTTACTGTGCTCCAATTGTTTACTGGATTATTTGTGCCATTAATTAGTGTCAACTAATTTTTATTCAATCTCCACACAGGATATGCTTGTGAAGATGGATTATGGGGGAGAGCAGAAGTGCATTGAAGTTCCACAAAGGGATGAATGAAGGACATGCATATTGTATTGAAGAAATAAGTGATGAGATGCTGTTATTTGCATTTACCAGCTCACCTATGTCAGACCTTTTGATAAACAAAATTCTAATGAAAGTGAGAACATGTATACTGTTACATCTTTCAGAAAATGTTTTGAAATTGTGGTGCACAGTTCAGAATAAATGTTTTTCAAAAACCGTTGCGTCTTTTTAGTAAATGTTTATTTCCAAAAGAAATTTCTAGAAGTTCAGAACAGTAAAATTCCTGCTTTTTGGAATTAATTAGAAGATAACTCTTACGTAGTTAAACTAAAATACTCTTTGAGAGTTAATATATAAACTCTTAACACAAAGTGTTAAATTATCAACTCCAGACAGATTCGGTGTTTAACACTAAATCAGAGTTAACGTACCAACTCTCCAAAAAGAGTTAAATTAACACTCTCTGGTGTGGACCCATATAGACACTTTAATAGTGTTGAAATCAAATCCGACAGTGTTAATTTGGACATGCTGGATTTGCTGTGTACATATGCTATTCTACCTGCTTTTAAACCATTTAAAATTACAATTCATAGTTTTATATGTGAATTTTGCAAAGAAGAGTGAGCAAATATTTCCACATCAAGATGTGCCATGCTAATAGGTTCCTACCCAAAAAGACTGATTAGAGTGATAAAAGGCAAAGGTGCTGCAACAAAGTATTAGTTTAAGGGTGTGCATATTTGTGCAACCAGGTTATTTTAAGTTTTTTATTTTCACCTGTGATCTTGTGTCACCATTACTCTCTGAGCTTTGTGTTGGTTCTTCTGTCACCTGACAAATAGGACATACATGACAATAAGAATAAAATGTGGAGCTGCTTCAGTGTTTCTGTCACTTTGTGCAGACCTTGACTCGTCAGTAATGTTCGTAGGGTGAGTGCATTTTTAAAACAATTTGTGCAAACTGCACTACAAGGTTTTATTTTTATTTATTTGCAAAATCATGACTACCTCGTTATATTTTTTCTCAAAAATGAACCCTATGAATATGTCAGTGCCATTAGGATGAAATTATTGTGTCACCAACATTTTAACATCAGACATATAATTTTAACAGCCTCTGTAAACTAATATCCTGGCTCGCTCGACGCTGCCGTTTTCTCTGACAGTTTCAATCAAAATTAGAAACGCTGCTCTGAGACTGAGAGAACTAATAGTGCTGCCTGTTGTGCAGTTAGCTTCCAAAACACGTTATTCACGGTTACATACAATTTTAGACTGATGTGGGCCAAAGCCTAGCATAGCCTGTAATGTTATTGTGACGGACACATTTTATGAGTGAGCCTGACTTTAAGTAACTTACAGGTTTCTTTGAAAAACACTTTTTTATATCCAGGTACTTCCTTTTTGCTGCCACCCACCTCTCCTCCTTGCAGGCCCTAGCAGCGCAGGCTTGCCGCTGCTAAAACTAAACAGTAGTGGTGTGCGGATCGATACTGAAATATCGATTCTTCCGATACCAGCAATTTATGTTCTAGAATCGATTCTCATATTATAATATCGATATTTTAGTACTCTGGGGTAAATTTGTAGTTTTTCCATTAAAATGAACGCAGTGGAAAGAAACTTTATCATTCGGATCGTCTAATTTGGAAGGAACTACTTCCTCTTATGCCTTTCATAGTCATATGTGAAATACGGCTGTATAAATGTGTCGCAGCCCATGGCGTGCACACTCACAACAATGGCTGAGCGCAAACAGAGTCCTGTGTGGACGCGTTTTACCTCCACAAACAGCCCAGACGCGGTTTGTGATATATGTGGCAAGACAGTGAGGTGTTGTGGCAACACCACTGACCTCGTCAAACACCTCGGAGTAAATCACATCACAGAATATGACGAGCTTATGTTGAGGTGAACTGAAGAGGAGGACAGGGACAGGTGCTGCTAGAGCGAGACAGACGTCTCTCGCAGAGTCCTTTAGTGCTGCAGGCAGGCAACATGCTCAAATAGCACAACGCCAGTTTTTTTTTATTTCTCTATGATTATTCTGCATTATTAAGCAATAAAAACAAGTTGTCTGATGTCCTCTAATCATTATGAAGCAATATGGTTATGTTATTATTACAATTACATAATACAATTATATATTGTATTATGAAATGCAATGAAACATTACGTTTTTGTACAGAGTATCGGTATCGGATCAGTATCACCGATACCACCCTGAATTTTACTTGGTATCGGATCGGAAAGGGAATCAGTGGTATCGCACATCACTACTAAACAGAGCTCCCTGAAAGGCACAGCCAATCACATTGGCCATATTTGTCACATGACGTAGGACTCCAGTAGAGAACGTAATTTAACTCTTTCTGCACCGCTGGGTGAATGAGACGTTGACAGATTGTTTTTTTCTTTCTTTCTATCGGGTTTGTTTTTCTTTTTTTCGAAGAGATCAAATTATTGGTGGGGACACGTCCCTCCCGTCCATGCAAAATCTACGCCTTTGCTCACCTGCCTCAGCTCCACCTTCCTCCTCCTTCTCCTCTCAACGGAGGCTCAATACTTTCACTTTCACTACTCCTCCCTAAACACAGAGGATGCTGGGACTTGTAGTTGTTTCCTTCCGGTTCGGTCTTCCTCTTTGTTTTTTTTTGTGTTTGTGTTCAAGTTATTTCGATCATGTACACATAGGGTTGCCATCTCCCTGAAAAATAAATAAGGGACACCTCGTGGCCAGGGCCGGGCAACCCAGTTGTCTTCACCCTTCCCAGTGTGGTGAATTTTTTAGCTCTTTTCTTTGTGTGTGAAATTATTTTTTTAACCATTTGACTTGAATTTGATTTAAGCAGATGCATATTCTTTGTGATATGACCATATGGGAAACAAATGATCATTTAGCCATTTATTTTTAGCTCAAAATGACAACATTAACACAGTAAAACAGGTCTCTTTCTTAAACAGAAGCCTGTCATGTTTAACTTTTGAGAATAAAAGTAAATCTTTCTTTAAAAGAACTCTGTCCTGCTTAACTTAAAATTATGTAAATTAATAGAAAGCAATAGAAAGAAAAAATATTCTTGTAACAGTGCACATATAGTGCATTTAGTGCAATTGGCTTCAGTAGAGGCATTATTTCAGCTTTTGCTCCCGTTTGTAAACCCGCTTGAGTACGCATCATAACTCATCATCATTATTCATCTATGTATTAATTTTATGTATTAGTCATCTATTTGTTGTAATCATCTATCCTTGCAGTTGTTTATTACACAAAATAAATTATATTATCACACTTCTGGCCACATAGCGCTGATATTCACTGCACATGCCCATATTAACCTTAACCAGGGGGTTTAAAACACAAACCAGTGTTTACATACCATATCTGCTTCTGCCATGGCCTGGTGGACAAGAAATTGGTTAAGGGTTCCCCGAGCTTTCACACCCCTCATGTTCTTCTTGTGCCCACCATTAGAAGCATGCCTATGGAAAAAGTGCGCCGGCACACAGTGCAGTGCGCTTTATAGGTGTTATGGTGACCTTTCCCAGCCAGGTGTTTCCCTTTTCCCATTCCTCCCTGTGCTTTTGCAGCCTTTTTTTCTTTCTCTGAGCGAAACAAACATTGCTCGCTCGTCAGGGTGTCACCGCAGCCGCTCACGCTGCTGACGCGCAAACACGTAAACGTCGGTGAAAAAGATGAAGCAGCACGGCTGTGCAGCGTGTGATCTGGACACAAGCGATGGAGGCACAACTTGTGGAACTTCGGAAAGCTCATCCGAGCCTTTTCACAAAATTATCACGACCACAACAACCGTGAAAATAGTTGGATCTACACTGCTGCTCAATCACAGCTGCCTGATCAATGTTTTTCATTAGCAATTTAGCAAAGTTGATGGTGGTGGTGTGTCTGTGTGAGTGAAAGACAGAGCGAGCGACAGATTTTCTGTTATAACCTTCATTTTATGGAGGCACAGTGTGAGCACTCAGGTCACATCAGAGCATCGGGCGGTATAGTGTGAGACCTGCATCGTGACCTACCAACTTCTAACCCATGTGAGTCAATCGTGCAGTTTGAAAATTGCAGTGTATGCCCAGCTTTAGGTGTACTGTCGTCCGAGACTTGCAGCGCAGTGTCAGCGTTTGTTTCCCTGTTGGCCAGGGCTGGCCTGGGACAAAAACTCAGCCCGGGCATTTTGACTAGAGACCGGCCCCCCAGGTATTAAAGCCATAAAGCCTTTGAATGAAAACAAACACTGTTGTGACAGTGATGTACAGTCTTGTTGGTATATGTATGATTTCTATACATTTTACATCAGATAAAAACTTGGTTGTAAGATTCAGATAATTATTTGTTAAAAGTGAGACATTTTAAATGAGAATAAGAAAGAAAAGTATTTCTTTGTGCCCCCCTCTCCCTGTTAATGCCCTACCTGCCCCCCTGGCAACACGTTGCTAGACCCGCCCCTGCACAGTTACCAGCTGTCAGCTACCTAAAAAAGGATCCTGGTGTTATTTGTCTCTCAGCAACAGTTCATAACTTCCCTTCAACTCATTCATGTCACCTAAAAGGTAAACCTGTTTCTCCATCACCTGTTCAGCCAACACGTTCTCACTCCCAACTCGTCAAACGTGTGACGCATGGTCAGGCTCCCTCTGCTGCACTTATGGACGCGCAGGGTACCCCTCTCGCGTCGGGAATTGACGTGAAGGGTCCTCCGATTGAAGAGATTGCTGCGGAAGTGCCTGTTGTCGGTATATTTAGACATTTTCCAAATCACATTGTAGTGACGTATACAGAACACAATAAATTATATAATGTAAAAAACTACCTGAAAAACAGGTAGAACGATGCTTTTGTATCGTTTATTGCATTTACGGAGGGAGTGATGTATGCTGGGTAATGGCACAGCTAGCTACTGGGTTTATTCACCCGCTTCGGCTGTTATCAGTCCATACAATGGGCGTTATTAGCACAAATCAGTCCCATAGATATGGGCCATCTCCTGCTAGATTGTTCAGAAGGTTGTTCTCATCCATCCAGATGGAGGATCACTAACAGGAGCGTGGAAGACTCCAGAATCCACTCTGGCTGGAATCCGGTGGATATACAGTGTTTACAGGTAAGACCATTTAAACGGACAGCATTTATAGAATGACTATTAAAAGTCAGCGAGTGTCAGTAATGTTAATGTGGTTATCTTAGTAATACACCGAGTGCTAATATAACAGCTTTAAGATGCATTTGTAGATATTATTATGTGTTTTACCGTCTTTATGGTGCTAGCTTAAAGTTACGGTCTAAACGTTAGCTTATATTGGAGTAAAGCTGTTACTGGTTAAACGATGTTAGCACAGAAATATTAGCTTCTGTCATGACTGATGAAGTTACTAGTTAATAAAGTTTCCAGTAAAGTGTTTAATCGCAGCCACAGATTGACAGCAAATATCTCGATTAGCTTCAGTGCATCTGTAATAAATATGTGCAAGTTTCAGTGCTTCGTTTAAACTGTATGATACTTATACTGACCCAGGGTCAGTGTAAAATACAATCCTAGCTGTGTGAACAAAGCCTGGCCCCTTTAATCCTGCATGACAAACCTCAGGATGCAGGTTATTATTATTCTTTCCTGCTGGCACACCTGTCACACCTGAGAGTCAGCTAGAAACTTACAGTGACGTGGACATCATGCAAAGACTGCCAGACTCTGTAATACTGCAAATGATCAGTGACTCAGGTTATCACTAAACTTTAAACGGCACCTCTGTGTCTCTGTGTGCTGAACATTTAGGATTGAGTCAGGCTGCATTGACTGTGGGACTTTTTTTTTTTTTTTTTTTTCTTTTTGGCCTGTCCCGTTTGGCTCTTTTGCCATCAGAATTGTTGTCTAAAGGCAAAGAAAGATGCCCAACGGATTTACTTTACCAAACTGACCATCCCAGCCTTGCCGTAATGGTCCATTTGATTCACCTTTTATTGTTTATTTTATTTTCACTTACTGAATACGGGACAGACTTGACTGGGGGAAAGAAGGGGAGAAAGAAAGAGGGAAAGAGAAACAGCTGAGAAGAGGGACGGGGGAGAAGGGCAAAAGACAAAAACCAACAGAACGGGCAGAGAAAAAAAAAATGCATATATCAATCACCTGGATCACCTGCTGAGAAAGAAAAAAGAAAGCAAGCAGAAGAGAACAAGAGTAATAGAATAAACAACATCACAATGATATATGGGAATATGACAGTAAATACTAAATGTTAAACATTATTGTGCAGCACATAAGATCAACAGAACACAGTGTGCTTTGAGGTAGGAGCCAAAAAGGGTGTAGTTTGTGGGTGTGATCACCCGTGTGTACACCTGTGAGCATGGACGCGCTTGTTTTTTGTTTTTTAAAAGGTTCCTTCATGTAATAATCTGCTAGAGGGTGTGGGGGGGCCACAGCCCCGTCCTCCAGGGCGTGAAGCAGGTGTGGAGGAGATCAAAACTCCAGACATCCAGAGGCCCCCAGAACACAAGAGACCAAGGAAGACCAACAGAGGGGCAGCCGCGCCACTGTCCCGGAAAGAGCTGAGGAGAGTCCCAGATGAGGGCTCACTCAGCAGCCGCGGAGCAGAAGCCAGGGGGAGTTGCAGTGACGCGCCCGTGAGCTCCGCCGGCAGCCAGCTGCGCCTGAGTGACCGAGCCCCAGGCCGAGAGGCCGGGGGCACCCCACCTCCGAAGTGGCCCGAGCGAGCCCCAGGCTCCAGGCCCCGATAAGCGGCCGCCAAGGAGTGAGCCGGTGTGTACCTGGACGCCCATCCCCGGACACAAAGAACCACCAACGCACCGATGTCTGAGGGGGTCCGCCACTGGCAGGGGAAGTGGTGGTAGGGGGAGATAGGCCTCCAAACCTTGGAGGGCCTGAGATGTCCCCAGAGAGGTGGCGCCTGACACCCAACCTGACATATAGACACAGACATACAGGCACACACAGATACAAACATCCATTCCCACCCTCATGCTCTCATATGCACTTACTCCACACTCAACCAACGTGGAGACAGACATAAAGAGACGTTGTACACACGATCACACTCCCCAAGCGTACTCTACAAACCGGGTCTAGGTGCCCCCGCCCCTGGAGGGGGGAACTGCACCCAGACCCAGGTGGTGTTTCCCTTTTCCCTGCGGTGGGGAGAGGCAGACCGCCCCGACTCCGCAGCAGCAGGAAGGCTCCACACTCCAGACCGCAGTCGGACGGCCAACTCCTCCTCCTAGTCCTAGCCCCCCTGCTCCAGCAGGTCGCAGAGAATGGGGGTGAGAGAAGACTCCAAACCTCCCTCCACCCGCTCATTGCAATGTTGATGCATGTGTGTTCTAAGGTGCATTTAAAACCCAGGAGGGCTTGGAGCTACCTGACTGTGGGACTTTAATGTGTTAAAAGCAGGTTGAAGACGGCTCAGAAACATTTGAAGATTAAAATTTAGCGTTATGGCTGCTGGTGGTTTGTAAAGCCTCTACTCGGCTGTATTTTTTTACTAATTTATATTTGTTGTTGTTTAACACGGATTTCAGAAGAGCAAATATGCTTAATAGTTTAACTAGATTTCATTTGTCCTTTTTTGTTCCTCAGGTACAGTACGTGATATCAAGGGCAGGCTGTCAACACTGGGGGTAGACAAGAAGCAGACGTACTTCCAAGAGGGAGCTGCAGTGAGGTCAGAGGTCAGAATCTGAAACAGCTCAGGTTTATATTTTAGAGGTTATAAAAAAATCAAAATGTATTTATAAAGAAACCTTAATAATAGTCATAATTATGATTATTATAAGAAATATCAAACATTTAAGTGTTAGCCCTGCGATAAACTGGCAGCCTGTCTTTGTCCTGTATCAGCTGGGATAGGCTTCATCCTCCCGCAACCCTGAATTGGATGCATTGTATTCCAATGATGTAATCTGATCATTTACAAACTCAAGGTATCTAATCAAAATGTAAGTAATAATTATAAAATGGGAAAGCAGAAATAAGTGTGACATGAATGTAAATGTGTGAGCTGACATAGAGGACAGCTACATGCAGTCTGAAAAACCTTTGTTGTCAAGTTTGCAGGTATATCAGCACGAGACATTCTTACATAGAAGAGACATTAAAGTCTCTAACTCAGTGAAGCATTATTGGTCCCGTCTGTTTGGATAAATATAGTAAGTTGATGTTTGTCCATTTATTGACACATTTTCTTAAGTGCTTATCCAGTTCAGGATCACAGTGGAACTGCAGCTGGATATGTTCACTAAATAAACCTTACAAAAGTTAACAATAAACCTGCATCCATGTACGTTGTTGTCCACAGGATGAGAAAATCAAACTGGAAGACTGTGGAACATGTTAATAAATGTTTGTGTGTTTATGCCTGCGTCTTTCACAGGAGGCGCTGGAAGGTTTCCCTAATAGTTCCTGGTGAATCAAAGCAGAACCATAAAGGTTGCTGGATTGCATGATGGCCTTACCCCTGAGCCGTCATCCTGTTAAAGGAGGAACCAGTTAGAAGCTGTTTTCAAAGTAGCTGAGCAGATTTCATCTCAAGTAAGCGATTAACTGTTTGTTCATCTGTTCTGCCACTTAAAGAGCATTTAAGGACGTCGTTTGAGTGTCCAGTTGAATTAATTCTACTGGCTCTCATGGTCATTTGTTATTATAGACATATTTTTCATGTTCATCCAGCTATTTAGTAAATTCAATCTATTTAGTAATATCCGTCAGCTATAAAATGTAATATAAATATAAAAATATCTAAATATCTCCTGCCCTTTATGTTTTAATGATGTAAGTCTGTTTACATTAGCATTCCTCACATATCAATGAGATGCTGTACAGTACAATCCTACTGACACAGCAGAGGGATAACGACGGCTATTCAACATCGTTGCACGACACATTCGAGCTGCATGACGCAGACAAAGTGACTAAATCATCTTTTTGTGGTTTATTGTCTTCAAACCAGCAGACAAAGCCGATGGCAGAAGATGTCGGAGAAGAACTTCAGGCCGTGGACTGAAAAGGTATTTTTGTCTTGTTATCAAAAGACATTTGGAGTGACGGCTTCTACAACTGGTTGTGCTAAAGTAAAGCTCACAGTCTAAGAAACCACAGTGTTGATATTCAGCACAAAGAGAAAAGCTCACTTGTTTGAATTTATTTACAATCATAGTTTTATAAATTCTGACTGTAAACATCTTTTACAGCTTTGATATTGTTTGACACTCGATATCAGGTTTAATTTAAAGGTTTCTGTGTCCCAATGAGCCATTTACACTGACCAGTGTCAGTTTAACTGTAACACATGCATTATTTAGATTCAACAGAGAAATAACTGAATGTAAAAAATGGCAGCCCTCAGGCAGGTTTATAGAGATATATGCATGCATTATGAAATTTATGTATCCCAGATAATTGTTATTCATCTAGTCATGGCAGACCCACCTCTTCCTCCCAAGTTAACTGCAACCCAAAAGAACTAGTGGGGCTATTTACACACTCACAACCAGTGTGGGGTAAAAAGAGCCACCAAAAAGCTGTCAGCCACAGATGTGCTAGAAGAGTTAGAAACTCTACTTATGGAGAAGCTTTCTAAGCCTAACAGGGGACAGGTACTCCTGCCCAAATAACATGATATAACCCCACATACAGCCCAGCCATAAAGTGAACCAAGTCATTTAGTTAAAGACAGCATGGGACCAAATGCATGTAACCAGCCTGCACCAACCTGACATTTCTTCCTCCTGAATTAAATGAATGAATGGATGAAAGTTAAATGACTACAAACCTAAAGCCACTAGTTCCCACGCTGGAGCTCCCTGACACTGTGTGTTAACCGTATTTAGCTTGTATCAACAGTTGTAACAGGCTAAGATACGTGAGACACTGCATTGAATGATTGTTCCTGTCTTAATGGTTTCAGCTCAGATGTTCTGCTTTTTCCTTTCAGTAGATCAAAGCAGCTCGTGCTCCTTCTGCTTCCAATTTAGAAGAAGAAGAAGAAGGCGAAGGCTTCAGCGAAGTGGCGTTCATGGTCTCAGTGAACAGTCACGGTCACACACTGCATGTGGTTTTAAAAGCAACATGTCTGTTCACCACAACAATGGAGATGTGTAATATTAGTGCAGCTATGGTTTGTTCTTGAACATCAGTTCTGTTTTCTACTTTAATCACTTAGACCAAAAAAGTGTTGTTTTCAGATTCTTTCTTTTACATCTATAAACCACCTGTTCATTTTTTTTATTACAATTAGTTTCACATAAATGTTAGTGTTTCCTTTATGATCTTTTAATGCTTACACTACACTGTACATGTCTACATTAGAGACATTTCTGTTACCTGTTTCTGTTGACTCAGAGTTGTGAAATGTTCTTTTATTTGATACACAATATGAAGTTCATAATTTTCTTACAAATAAAACTCTGATGACAAACATGAACAGCTGTGCTTATTTCTGAGACATGAGTTTTTGAATGTGTTCATATTTAGACAGTGTGCATCTGTCTGCTGAAATTGAAATTGAAATTGATGGTCAACAGAAGGCAAATATATATCAATATAAAACAATATTGAAGTAATGTCTTTACCCTCTGCAGCGTGTTGACCCAATCACCTTATTCACTGTAGTAAACATGCACCGCTAGCTCACGTGACTGACTGTCTCCATGGTTACATCGTATATTATTAGCTATGTAAACAGCTTCCATAGATACCGCCATAGCTCTCTGCAGCTGTAACACTTTCACACTTTGCAAATCATTTCACGTTTTTGATAGTTATGAAGACAGAATATGTTTTTAAGGTCATGCTGGGCGGTTGCTATGGTGGTTGCTGTGGACTCGGGTGGACCGCGTCCAATTCCTGTTATTAGCTGTCCGCCGCAGGAAGGCTGCGTTCCATTTACAAGTAGTGACCGTCTGCCGCAACTCGAACTCAAACCCCGCTTTGTTCTTTAATTATAGGCCTTTTATAGCCGTTCATGACACGCACCCACACACATAAAGCACTTTGCCTCACCATGAGAATGCAAGTTTACCTAACCTAACCTTAAGTATCTGATATAGGATAGAAAAATGAAGCAACCAGAGATTTAATGATGAAGACTCTGGGTTCTGTAGTTCACGTTTTACAGTCCTGAATGACTCTTTGCATATAATTTATTGAAGAGGAGTTTAGAATGCACTTTACATTTAGACTGTTGCTGTTTCATTTTTTTACATTGTTGCCGTGTTATGTTATGAATAAGGTTCACCTGCTGGGGGTTTGATGGATCAGCTGGACAATACAGTCAAAGACCGACTTCATTCATCATATGCAAGAATCCTAGTTGGATTTTTGTTGTCACTCATGTTTTTGAACCAAATATTGAAAACAATTATGACAGACTGGATACCTCGTCAGGTGTACATTACCTTGTAGTCAAGCATCCGAGGACAGAGCCCTGCCCACCATGAGCCTGGGTGGATACGTTGTTATTAATATAAAAGGACCAATACTGAATATGAATATTTCATGAAAATTGAATTATAATACAAATTAGTAATAAGGGTTTCTCTGCGCCCTTATCTACCCCATACTCAAAGAGCTGCGGGCAGAGAGGGTGACAGGCGAGGATGGCACTGAAGAGAAGATGCTCGGTTTCTGGAGTCTCCTGGTCCTGTCAGTATTAGTAGGATGCATCTGCTGTGTCTTCTCGTGGATGCTCACCTACCTTGACTCGTTCCAGCCTGGTATGGATTTCCCAACACTGCGGACAGTGGCCCACGTCAGAGACGTTTAATATTGATTACATATGTCTGAATTGCTAACCCTAACCCTAGCTCAACAGACCACAATGCCCTGGACTGTCAGTATTATTACATGCTGTGAACATAAGTAGCTTTGATCACAGTTTATGTTGTAAAAGAGAAGGAATATTGGAAAGAAAGATCAACATTGTGATATTATTTCTTCCAAACTGACCAGAAACATGCTTGTCAGACTCTCACAGCAAAGGATCAGACTCACTGTGCATGACGGCTCAGGCCAATGATGTCTGTTAGATTGTCAGTTGTTTAGTGCTTCAAATTCAAATTCAAATTTATTTGTCACGTACACAGTCATACACAGTACGATATGTAGTGAAATGCTTGGACAACTGCTCGTGACCTAAAGAAAACAAAAAAGGAAAAGGCTATGAATAAGATAGGAAATAAATATGAAAAATTAAAAAGGGTAAATTTAACTAGGAAGGAATAAAATATAAATTAAGGTTAAAAACGAAATAACTGTACAACACAAATTAGAATGAAGGGTAAATTTAACTGGGAAGAATAAGATAAAGATAAATATATAAATTAAAGTTGAAAATAAAATAACTGTACAACAAAATACACAATATAGAACTATATAAGAATGTATGAAGAAATCTAAATATAAATAAATATATACACAATAACAGCAGCTGTACAAGTATTAACTGGAAATGAAGAATATAATGTCCAGTGTTGTGCAATCCACATTATGTCTTCTGCAGTGCAAATATGCTTAAAGTGATTTAAGTGATGAAGTGAAAACAATGTCCAGAATGTTCAGTGTGTGTGTAAGAACTATATGTGTGGGTCAGTACTGTGTGGTGGTGTGATTGAGAGACCGTATCGCCTGCGGGAAGAAGCTCCTCCTCAGTCTCTCTGTGTTGGTCTTCAGGGAGCGGAATCGCTTTCCTGACCTCAACAGAGAGAACAGTCCGTTGTTGGGATGGCTGAGGTCCTTCACGATCTTCCTGGCCTTGGTCCAGCACCGCCTGCTGTAGATTGAGTGCAGGTCAGGGAGCTCGGAGCGGATGGTGCGCTCAGCTGACCGCACAACCCTCTGTAGAGCTCGTCTGTCCTGCATGGTGCTGTTCCCGAACCAGGTTAAGATGTTTCCCGCCAGGATGCTCTCTATGGTGCACGAGTAAAAGTTCCTGAGCACCTTGGAGGGCAGTTGGAAGTCTCTCAAGCGTCTGAGGTGGTAGAGACGCTGTCGGGCCTTTTTCACCACGGTGTTGATGTGACAGGACCATGACAGGTCCTGCGTGATGTGAACTCCGAGGTATTTGAAGCTGTCCACTCTCTCCACTGGGCACTCGTTGATGACGGGGGTCTGGTAGTTCCTCTCCTGCTTAGTGCTGAAGTCCACTATCAGCTCCTTTGTCTTACTGACGTTTAGAAGGAGGTTGTTCCTCTGGCACCAGTTCTCCAGATTCCTAATCTCCTTCAGGTAGGCCGTCTCGTTGTTATCAGAGATCAGGCCCACCACGACGGTGTCGTCAGCAAACTTGATGATGGTGGTGGAGCTGGTAGTGGCCACACAGTCATATGTGTACAAAGAGTACAGCAGGGGGCTCAGAACACACCCCTGGGGGGCTCCAGTGCTGAGAGTGGTGGAGGCTGAGACATGTCCGCCCATCCTTACTGCCTGTGGTCTGCCAGTTAGGAAGTTGGAGATCCACTGACACATAGATGAGCTGAGTCCCAGATGCTCCAGCTTGGTGGTGAGTGTGGAGGGAATTATGGTGTTAAATGCAGAGCTGTAGTCTATGAAGAGCATTTTAACATAATTCCCCCTTCTAGTGTCCAAGTGAGTGAGTGATGTGTGGAGGAGATGAGAGATGGCATCGTCTGTGGAACAATTTGGACGGTAAGCGAACTGTAGTGGGTCCAGTGTGTCTGGTAGTGTACAGTTGGGGTCACCGTCTCTATTTCAGAATAATTAATATGCGGAAAACACTAAAAGTTGATTGTCTTCCAATATTCTAGCATAATTAAAAAACTTTGACTTTGTAAGTACATATTATTAGTCCTAATGCCAGTATGATTATTCATAACTCCTGCTTTGAAATACTGAACATTAAAATTTACCTGATGAAAGATAATTTACAGTGGCACTCTGTCAGGATCATTCTGACTGTAAGATCACTGTATTAATCTGAATCCTTCTGCAATGTGCTGTGAATGAATGCTGATGCAACTCACTGTGGGAAAGCTGTTAATAAAATGAATCTGTGACACATGCAACACATTCACAGAGGAAGAGGACACAAAGGGAGGACATGCAGAGGCTGTGTTGAAGTCAGAAATCCAAATCTTTATTAAAAAACAGGCGGCGGTAACAAACAGGAAGACAAGCAGTCCATCAAACAGTCTACAAGGTCAAACATTCAGAGAATTCAAACAGCAGTAAAAAATAACTGGACACTGAAAAACTTAAAGCAATTTGTGACGCAATAAAAGGAAGCAGCGCAGTATATTCACTGAATTATCATCAATTACAAAAGAGAAAAACGACGATTTCTAAGGATTATTTTCTTAAATGCAGTTAGAGTGTGGCTGGTAAAGATGGAAACATACAGAATGTGAACTGTGTGAGTTTGTGAACTTTGTTAGTAACAAATGAGGTAAAAAAACAACAACCCCAAAACAGACAAAACACAGAAAGAGGCTCTCAGTATTCATTAATCTTTAGAAAGAAAAATTCTGGTCGTGGATTTTTACAGTCTTAGTTCCGCTCGCTGTCATCATTATAATCATCATGATCAATGGTGAGGTCCTGAGGTGGGCGGGGCTGTCTCTGGTGATGTCACCATGAAGGAACAGCATCTGGCACGTGTTGCTGAAACATCCCAGTACACTGGTGTAGTTTCCTCTCCAGCTGTTTGACATGTGACACTTGAACATTAAGGGGAAGAAAAAGAAACAGTGTTAGGTCAGGTGACCACATGGTTTCTAAAGTAACTAACAGGAAGTAACCAGGCCGTTAGAAATGGATGGCATGTGTTTAGAGTTACTGGAGTTGGGTAACTCTACTTACCAAAAGCAGCAGCACACAGATGAAGGATCAGATGCTGAATGTTGCAGGAACATGCTCATGTGTGGTGGTCATTCAGTGCTGCAGGTTAGACAGTCCAAGACTGATATGCTGCCCATCTGAGAGTTTGAAAACACACATGCAAAGATTTATTTTGTGTTACAGTCAAAGTTGGATGTTCATTTTTGTCCTTTAAAAATGTTTGTGTATTTGAAAGCACTAACATTTAAGGATGACTTGGATCGTCTCCTTTAAAGGGGAGACAAGTGTATCCACTGATCCACGTCACTTTACCTGGATGATGACTCCTCCCCCCTCACTCAGAAACACTCCTAATATAACCAAGCAAATAAATAATATTGAAGATTTACTTACATCATTACAAAAACATCAAAAACATCTCCCTTTGATTCTGTTTCTCCATTCCTGCTGAACATCAGGCAACAAATATCTCAATAAATCACAGTAAAATGTAAAGCACATGTTTTCTTTGTCTAACCTCTGCAGAGCCTCTGTCAAGAAAAACACATCTGTAAGCATAAAACAAATATACATTTCATAACACGTCACTGGACAAACCTCGGTCAGCTGATTTCCTCTGTGCAGTGCAGACGAACATCAGTCGTAGTTGTTTACATTATATAATTTATTGTGTTCTGTATACGTCACTACAATGTGATTTGGAAAATGTCTAAATATACCGACAACAGGCACTTCCGCAGCAATCTCTTCAATCGGAGGACCCTTCACGTCAATTCCCGACGCGAGAGGGGTACCCTGCGCGTCCATAAGTGCAGCAGAGGGAGCCTGACCATGCGTCACACGTTTGACGAGTTGGGAGTGAGAACGTGTTGGTTCAGCTCTGATGATTCAGTAAGGACGTCTCCTGGTTTCATCTTCATGTTTCCCTCTCACCACATATCCAAACTGATATTATGACCAGCAGCTTTTACAGCTGTAGCTCAGCATGAACGTTTTGTTTTGGGTTTTTTCTGCCCATGCCTGTGATGCCGCCCTCAACACGCTTTAATCATGGACTGTATTTTAGGTGTTGCATTTCTTCTTGTTAATTGCGTAGAATGATGCACAGAGTGAACCTCAGCCAAGACCAGTGCGCTGGAAAAAACTTGACAGACAGGGAGATTTTATTCCTCAAAGACCATCATCCAGTCGAAGTACTAGTTGCCATGTGGTCAGTGTTCTCACAACCATTGATTTTATCTCACAACTTGTTTTCACCAAAGAATTTCAGTAAGTAAATATTCTTCGATCTCTTTTTTCCCCCCAGTGTCTGCAGATCAGCATCAATGTCCACGTGAAGAACCTAGTTATGTTGCCAGTGTCAACCCAACAAAAGGTACTTTACCTTCTTTTATATGTTGTGATTCCTTTTTTAAAGTTTGCTTTCATATTTGTTGTTATAGTTGAGTTATGCAGGGCTTTTGTGCAGTCCTAAGAAACATACTGCCCAGAGTGTTTTTCACTTTGTGGAAGAGTTTCTTTATTTTTTTTCTGTTAGTGTGTGGAACTGAGGTGCTTCGTCAGGAGCTCCTTCAGTGGTTGGAGGAAGGAGAAGAGGACGCAGCCATGACTTGTGAGACGTCGTCTGAGTCAGCTCCTACTCACTGGGCGATCAGAAATATGGTGTCCTTGCAAAAGTGGAAAGAGGCCAGGCCTTGTCTTATAGACAATATGTTAGCTACTCTGGATCCACAGTCACACCGTGTGTGTCAGTGTGGCAAACAAGTAGTTGTGAGGTGTCTGGACTGCCTGTCTCTTCCATTCCTTTGTGCTGACTGTGATATTGCAGTTCACACACGCTTTGCCCTGCACAGCAGAGAGGCAGTAACAGGAGGGTTTTTGCAGCCTTCATCAGAGTTTCACAAGCCAATATTATTTTTAAGTCCTATGCATTTCTTGCTATGTACTATGAGTGTGTGCTGTTATTGTATATTATTGTATTATTGTATTATTGTATTGTATTGTATATTATTATATTTATTGTGTATCATTTAATTTCCAATTCTTTTTATATATATTGTGTGTTTTAATGTTAGTTCAGCTGGTGCCTGTGCAAAGGCCAGACTGTGTGTGACTGCCGAGCAGGTAACGTTGAGTTTTCACCCGGTGCAATTGTGGCTCTTGTAACCATAAATGGTAAGTTGCTCTTTTGTCACACAGTACATACACAATAGATGTGTTTGCAGGTTTTAGTGCAAATTGTACATTGCTACATTGTTTTGAATTACCCTCGGCCCGCAGTATATGTGGGCACCTGTCAAAGGTCATTTGGATTTACCAGACCGCTTTGAAAACAACATGAAATCTTCACAACATGAAACAAATGAATGTCTTTGTTGAGCCATGACTGGATTTCTCCTTATCCTTCCTAAAGGCTGTTATAACCTTGCACTGCCAGTGGTGAGCTGCACCAGCTGTGACCTAATGTGGTCCCCCTCAGTTAAGGACTTCCAGGGTGGTGGATATTGGCCTGGCACCTTAAATTTCTGCACCCTGTTTCCAATGGATGTCTTTCAGTCTTTCTATGACATTAAGAAGCTGCAGCAGGGATGTCACTTAAGGCCTTTGTCAAAGTGCTGGATGAAAGAACAGCCCATTTTGGAAGGGTGAGTTTCTAAATTTGTCAAGTTCAAGGAAATTGTGCAAATCAATGTTTATGATGACTGTCCGTGAATATTCTGTTGTTTGTCCTCTACTTAAAAGACTGGCCGAATATCAGCTGATGCCTACAGTAAAAGTTTCTTGGAGTGGAGTGCTGTAAAGTGTGAGGTGGACAGGATGTGCAAGGAGCCATGCTTTAGCTGCCCTGCCTGCACTCCAGACATGCTCGCCGTGTCAGTTGATGGAAACCGCAAGCTTTATCGCTTTCAATCAAATGCAAGGTACGTTATGCATTGTGGACATAAATCAAATATGGATTTGTACAAAAATTGTATTTTGATGTTTCATTTCAAACAACTGTCACTGTGTTCGTTCAGCACTTCAGAGCAGGGGAACTTTGAAGGTGTCTTCATTGAGAAAGATGAGGAAGTTGCTGAGTTTGTGAAATACATCCAGAGACACACAAATGATGTAAGATACACATATATATCAGTGCTGTCAGCGTTAATCTTGTTAAAATGACGTTAACGCCATAACCATATACTCATACGTGTGTGTGTGGATACATATTTGGATGGGTGGATATTTATTTTGTTTTTCTCTTGGTGTTGTCGTAATACTATTTACTTGACTTTATCTTAATGTGTACTTCATTTTGAGTAGCTCACACTTGGATGTGCGAGGTATACTGCAGCTTGTAGTCTTGGATACGTTTAAGACATTTTGTTATAAGGTTGAATGAATTCAGCAGTCATGTATTGTGACCTCCTTTCTATAGATCAAATGGGGAGGTGCGTTTCAGGATGGGGCCGGTTCTACAGTTGGAGAAGAGGTGGAACAAGTAAACAGTTTCCTGTCTAGGGCGGCCATCACAACGAAGTACATGTCTAAAGCAGGTGTGTGTCTGTGTGTGAGATTCCACTCAGTCTCCTGCTCTTTCATTCTTATTTGTATACTAACTGGAATGCAGGGCGAACAGACATGCTGAGCCTCCTGGCTTTGGGCTGGAACAAAAGGAAAGTGGAACAACTGGGCCGCACTTTGAGCCAGAGATATCTAAAGGTCATTTTTTCAACACCCATTTTAATGTGTGTGGTAATGGGGGAAAACACCAGTACTCTAAAAATGTCAATATGAATGACATTTATTAATGTATTCTTAGATCATAAGGATCCTTAGAGAACAAGTGGAGAGCCTGAATGCGAGCAGAAATGAGCTGGGTGTGGATGATGACACACTGCAGCAATGGGTGGCCGATGTGCAGCAATGGGCTGAAGGTGAGTCTCAATATAATGCACTCGTGTATAACAACAGGACCCACCATGGCCTCATTAAAGAACTTAGAGTTAAGATCTTTCTGACAGTGTCAACAAACAATGAAAAATAAGCCTTGTAAAAGCAGAATTGATGGCAGAGTTGTTGCGTTTGATCAAATTGGATTGGACCTGGGTTGAAGTGATGTCGTACTATTTGGTTTTATAAACCTGAACACCAACATACTTGTTATCTCATGATAATGCAGCACATGAAGGCTCCAGATGTCTTATAATGAATATCATCAAGTCAGTGATTACAGAGTCCACTGTAGTTTGGTGACTGTTACTCATCCTTTGTTCTGATTAATATTCCTCTCACTTAGAAACGGATCAAACTAATGGCAGCCTTGGAGCGTTGCAGGCACGAGTAGAGGAGCTTGTCATCATCATCAGAGTGCGAACACAAAGTCTTTACAGACAAAATGGTGTCACAGTTTCTTTGAAACGGACCGTTTGATGCTCAGTTTGTACAGCTTGTACAGCTACTTTGTAAACAGAATAAAATCAGATCCAGGTTTGTTTAAGCTGGATGTGATTCGTTCTAGCAAACAAATTGATGAGTGTAGATTAAAATGTAAATATATGCATTATGTGAAGGTGTTCCTTTTTATGATTATTTACAGATAGCAACAAGAGGCGACACAGAATTCACAAGGTCATCTTAGATGAGAAGAAGCACTTGGCGGCTGCTGTTGACGACTACAACAAGCTCGATGAACCAACAAAGCAAATCGTATCCAGTGATGCCCTCATGCAGACCGACGTTTGGCCCTGGCAGAGCACAAGTGAACGTAAGCTCTTGATTTCTAAATATCCTTTTTAAACAAACTCCCAGTATCTGAGCAGCAGTTGAATGTTTTGTTCTTGAATCATAATATGCTACTATGTTTTCCCATCTGATGTTGTTAAACTGTAGCTGCTGCTGACCTCCGGACAAAGAGAAAGGTCTTTGAGAAGGTGATGGCTGTGAGGCGCCTGAGAGAGGAGGAGATGATCCTTTGCAGGGAGATGCAGCATCACTGGACAGTGTTGCGAATGCGATCTGTGGTGTTGGGGACAATCTCCTCACACTGTAAGCACATCTTTTATTTATTTATACATTTGGTGATGAATTGATTGAAAATAATAGCAGATGCTAAAGTCTTACTGGATCTTTTACCTATATTTGGGTTGCTAGCTAACACTGCCTTCTCCCTTAAAAAAAGTTTAATTACATGATCCTAATTCCTTGTGTTTATGAGGTGAGGTTTGTTTGTTTGTTTGTTTTACTTATATTTAATAGTTTTGTTGTTTTTACAGCCCTCTTGTTGGCATGTCGGAGGATGCACAGAAAGGACTCCATAGCCTGGTTTAAAAACAAAGTGAACTGAAAGCTGAAACGCTCAAAGTAAAGGACGTGTACAAGAGAATCCTCAGCCACCAACCACTCCTGGAAATGGACTCGGAGGAGGAGGAGGACGTTCCAGACGATGAGAGTGATTTGAGCACTTCTGATGAAGACTGATTGTAAATGGTAAATGGCCTGTATTTGTATAGCGCTTTTCTAGTCCCTAAGGACCCCAAAGCGCTTTACACAACCTGTCATCCACCCATTCACACACACATTCACACACTGGTGATGGCAAGCTACAATGTAGCCACAGCCACCCTGGGGCGCACTGACAGAGGCGAGGCTGCCGGACACTGGCGCCACCGGGCCCTCTGACCACCACCAGTAGCCAACGGGTGAAGTGTCTTGCCCAAGGACACAACGACCAAGACTGTCCAAGCCGGGGCTCGAACCGGCAACCTTCCGATTACAAGGCAAACTCCCAACTCTTGAGCCGCGTTCGCCCACGATTGTGTCATCATTGATGTTATGTTTGCTAGAATAAAAAGTTCATCACATCTGTTTAATGTGATTTTTATAATGTCTGTTTCAGAAATTGCTTATCTACAGACATTTTACATGTAGAGAAGAAAAATGTAATTCCCTTGGTGCAGTTGTTTACCCTGAATCATTCTTTCCCATCTAATTTAATGACTAGTGCACATGTTCAGATACAATAACATCATTTAATTCATGGGATGCTTTCTGGGCTGCTCAAATTACCACAAACTGTAAAAGCACCAGGCAGCACACTCACAAGGACATGTTTTGTTCAGTGTTTTGTTGAAGAAATCAACAAGTACAACTGAGATGTTTGCTGTAGTGGTGTGTTTGTTAAGAAGCATGCCAGCACACTGGTGAACTGACAGTCCCAGAATGCACCCGAGCCAGTGACTCGCCCCAGAAAAAATGACATTAATTATCTAGAAAGACAACCGTGATCAAAGACTAAGTAAAAGAGTAGGAAACAAAAGATAAGGAAAGGTACTGTGGGGTAGGAAAGAAAGGCCAGAGCCATGCAAAATGACCTCCAGCAGGCCACAAATATGCACGTCTGTTCAAACGGTCAGATACTGACTCCATGAGGGTGGTATGAGGGCTCGACGTCCACAGGTGGGGGTTGTGCTTACAGCCTAACATCGTGCAGGATGTTTGGCATTTGCCAGAGAACACCAAGATTGGCAACTTTGCCACTGGCGCCCTGTGCTCTTCACAGATGAAAGCAAGTTCACACTAAGTACTTGTGACAGAGTCTGGAGACATATTGGAGAACCTTCTGCTGCCTGAAACATCCTCCAGCATGATGGTTGGGCAGTGGGTCACTAATGGTGTGGGGTGGCATTTCTTTGGGGGACCGCACAGCCCTCCATGTGCTCGGCAGAGGTAGCCTGACTGCCATTAGGTGCTGAAATTAGATCCTCAGATCCCTTGTGAGACTATATGCTGGTGCGGGTGGCCCCGGGTTCCTCCTAATGCAAGACAGCGCTAGACCTCATGTGGCTGGAGTGTGTCAGCAGTTCCTGCAAGACGAAGGCATTGATGCTGTGGACTGGCCCGCCCATTCCCCAGACCTGAATCCATTTGAGGACATCTGGGACATCATGTCTCGCTCCATCCACCAACTGCACCACAGACTGTCCAGGAGTTGGCAGATGCTTTAGTCCTGGAGTCTGGGAGGAGATCCATCAGGAGATGGACTTCATCAGGAGCATGCCCAGGTGTTGTAGGGAGGTCATACAGGCATGTGGAGGCCACACAGACTACAGAGCCTCATTTTGACGTGTTTGAAGGACATTACATCAAACCAGATGAATGATTCTGTATTGCACTGATCAAGGAACCAACCCAATAGCAGCTAAAGGCATCCTCTTCACATTACTTCACTCAGTAAGTTTATACTATGTTTAATGTGCATTTTCTTCATCAGTCTAGAACATAACATGTTAGCGCTCCCTGGTCCTTTTTGGAGACAGATCCTGAGACAGCAGGCAGCTTTGGAGAACTCATGCCAGCTGTGGTCATTAAGGAATACTTTGATTTAATATTGATTTCATGACAACTATCCTCAGGCACATATTCCTGGATATACACAATGACACGAGTAAACTCCCATTTTAGAATCATGGCCTTCTTTGATCTGACTTACTGCCTCAGACTTTGGACCTGTGTCCCCAAAACTACAGAGAATCCATGACACTGGGTAAGAGGCCTTGATCATGTTATAAGTGAGAGAGTTTGGTGTAACAGTGGTTGAACATGCCAAATCAATCCACAACATACTGCCATTCCCCAGCTGTAACCTGCATATGCATCAAACCAAAACCCAGTTCCACAGCCACATGATAGACATACAGATGAGGTTAAAGGGCTGTGTCATGTTGCCAGATAGCTTCATCCCAAAAAAGATCAACATTCTTCAAAAACAAAAGTTTGTGAATATTTGCTGTATTGCCAGGCCTGAACCAACCTGTTAAACTTATCAAACTATTGTCATAGATATGAACCTATTGACTGAAACAGAATAATCCATTCAAGGCTCCATCATCATCCAAGATCACTGTTAGTATTCAGATTAGTTTATCTCTATTTTCCTCTAGAATGTTTTGAAAATCAGTATTTGATCAACAGACTTTTTAAAAGTGTATTTTGATCCTATTGTTTACGCGTGTAATTGCATTTTTATTGACATTTTGGCAGGAAAACCCTTAATCAAATTGTATCTTTGGTATCTAATAATAATATTAACAAAAAAAATAATGTTACATATGCAATATGCACACAATAATGATGTGCAAACAAACAAGAATAACAGAAAAAAATGACAATTAAAAGAAAAAAATAATACCCTGTATATAAAAACCACATATGACCACGACTCCAAATGTGCAATTGTCACTGCATCTAAACATGACAGATGACATATTACAAACAGGTAGAAACGTATAATATACAACATGTTGTGAAGCTGGTACTGGTGCAGTTAGCTTTGCTTTAGGCTCCCATACACAGCACTGCTGACCCTAATCACCTCATACAAGATGTTACTTACTTTACGTGCAGTGCAGTATTGCTTTAACTTGCAATATGTTATAATAGCCAAGTCACTTCTATATTTATGAGCATGTAGACAATAATGTTGGCTGATATGTAAAACTATGAGATATCGAGTGCTGGGAAGATATTATTGATGGATCAGATTCATGAGTGTTTTATGTACTTAAGCCACAGTTAGAGAGTGAAACAGAGACTGACACTGGTTAGAATTGTACAGTAAATATCTTATTTTGAACTTTTATGCTGAACTACAAACTGTGAACTGTGCGATCTCTGCCACCTGTGGTGCCTGGTTTACTGTGTGTAAAACTGCGCAGGTTCCCATGTGTCATCCCACACTTTGCCGCTGTCAGGAGAAAAACACAACAAACAACAACGACAACCACACACAAAATAGGACAATTTAGGTTGTGACATATGACAATTATTTAGGATGAAATATCTTCTATATTCATGTCATGCTTTATACACCTTCATTGTAATATAAATGAATCAAATCAAGTCAGAGAGTAATAATATATGAAGCAGACGTCAAGCAGGACCACAGCAGCAGCCACGATCCTTCAGAACCTGCTGGATGAGAGAGCACAGAAACTCCAGGGAAGAAGTTTAGTTAGTAACATGCATGAACTGCATTACTGAGACGTGTGTTTACAGATGGTGGTGAGGGAGAGGGGGAGAGTTTTCAGTAAAAGGAGACGTGACTGCATCTTCAACCAATACTGAGCCTGCATAACCTGAAAGAGACAGACAGGGGGGGGGGGGGGGGGCACTAACCCCCAGCAGTCTGGTCCTATGACAGCATAACTAAGGGCTGAGCTGAACCAGCCCTAACTATAAGCTCTATAAAGAAGTAAAGTCTTATGCCAACTCTTAAAAGTGTTGACCATGTTCACCTCCAAAACTCATAATGGACTTTGGAGGTGGACAGCTATCAAGCTCCTCACAGAAGAGCAGCTTGACAGCTAAAAGCTCCCAATTTACTTTAGTCCAAATACATGAGTTCACATTGAGGTGATAACTATTTATCAACAATATGAAGGTCTGTTCCCGTCCAACAAAGTTGTTACTACATACCATGTTGAGCAGGGCTTCCACTTGACTTTAACTTCTTCTTTTTCCTGAAAAACATGATATAAACAAACAATTAAGAAAGACATGCAAGTTGCATACAAAAAGGAGCCTACAAACATTTGTGTACTATTGAATCGCTCAATATATTATACAATTAGTTTACAAAAACATAAGAACTACTACAATGCTTGTACTGCCAGCATCGAGTGCATGTCAGCAAAGCAACACTGCTTACATTGTGGCTCACAAGCAAAACTAACTGAAGCAGATGTTACTGAATGGGAAGGAGCACCTCCACATCAATCACTCCTTCTGAGCATGATGTCAGGAGGACTTTAGAGAACGTAAACATCAGGAAGGCAGCACGACCAGGTCGTATCAGGTGGTATGTTCCTATTTAATGTCCTATTTGGAGCGAAATCCAGACTCAGTGGCTGAATTAGTGAAGATTCATCAAATACAAAAGCTTATGGATAGTCAGTCAGGCACAGTTCAAATCCGGGAAGTCCAAAGACGCAAACAAATCTGCACAGCAGCAGGCTAAATTACTTACATTTACAACTCTCCTGTCTACTATCTCTTCATATTTGAAAATCTTCTGTGTACGGTGTTTTCAGCATTCTGAAAAATAACAAAGGAAATATTTACATGAGGTCTGTAAAACTGGAGAAAATGAAAGAATGAAACAAAATGAAAAAAGAAATCTTATCAAACTTAACGAACCTGTCATGTGTTTTGTACATTTACAATAACATAACGTCTAACCTTTCCTTTTCCTTTTTTTGGTTGGGACATCCGAGGAGTACGCCGTAGAAATCGAGGGAGATGCAGGAAGTGGAGATGGAGAGGAAGATGCAGGAGGATGCAGAGATGAAGAGGAGGATGCAGGAGGAAGAAGAGATAAAGAGGAGGATGCAGGAGGAAGCAGAGATGAAGAGGGGGATGCAGGAGGAAGCAGAGATGAAGAGGAAGATGCAGGAGGAAGCAGAGATGAAGAGGAGGATGCAGGAGGAAGCAGAGATGAAGTGGAGGATGCAGGAGGAAGCAGAGATGAAGAGGAGGATGCAGGAGGAAGCAGAGATGAAGAGGAGGATGGAGGAGGAAGCAGAGATGAAGAGGAGGATGCAGGAGGAAGCAGAGATGAAGAGGAGGATGCAGGAGGAAGCAGAGATGAAGAGGAGGATGCAGGAGGAAGCAGAGATTAAGAGGAGGATGCAGGAGGAAGCAGAGATGAAGAGGAGGATGCAGGAGGCTGACAGAGGAAGATGTTGGTTCAGGCTCTAAATGAAGAATAAATTCCTGGTTTAGAGCCTCTGGGTCTGGGACTGGTCCAGCATCCACACTGTCAGCAGAGGATGGTCCAGCTGCTGGTGGAGAACTTTTAGCAGGAGGTGAAACTTGTAATTCTGCAAAATTTTAAATACTAAATATTCATTAAAAGGGGTTGAAAACGTACAGCACACATAAACACATAATAAGTAGTGATTTGCATGTTTTCAGTTAGGTTTTTACTAAAGTTACAACTTGTAAATATTGGCATCAAGTAAGTCATCTCACACCCTCACTGACCCAAATCATTCAGTACAAGTGCCCTCGGGGGTAGTGTGACATCTGTAGTGCTTTTCTACATTGTACATTAATAAATTAATGAGTGTGACTATAAATCCAGAGAGCTAATGACTTTTATCCTCTGATGACACTACTTTCCTGAATTTGTAGTGCACAACATTTGACACTTCAACCTAGTACTGTGACTTAAGAGTTTTGTACAGTGGTGGTGCTAACGACCTTAGGGAGGTAATCAGGTGACCTCTTAAGAAGTATATAAGTGTATAAGAGTCTTTGTGTTCATATTGGTATCATGTTTACATATGTACTTATTATACTAGAAAGTCTCAAAGAGAATTATCAGGTGTGGTGTTCGAGAAGATTTGTGCAATTACATTTGTATAAACATGAGTGTGAAAGACCATAATACACACAAACACACATATATACAAAATTGTTAAGTCAGGTAACAGCAGAGGTTCACGATGGCTAGCTTTGGTGATGTGAACACCACATGGGGAGGTAATAAGGCATATATAACACTATTTTCATGTTAGTCACAGGACATGTAGGGCAGCTGTCACCTCACAGCAAGAAGGTTACTGGTCTAAACCTTGGCTGAATAATAGAATAGAATAGAACACAATAGAGTAGAGTTGAATAGAATAGAATAGAGTAGAGTTGAGTTGAATAGAATAGAGTAGAGTTGAATAGAATAAAATAGAATAGAGTTGAATAGAACAGAACAGAATAGAGTAGAGTTGAATAGAATAGAACAGAATAGAGTAGAGTTGAATAGAATAGCTGGTGACTCTGAACTATCCTCGTCTTCACCATCTTGTTTGTCTCTATGTACCTCGTGATGATCTGCCTACTTATCTAGGGTGTACCATGAGTATCACCCAAAGACAGCTAGGATAGGCTACCTGATAAGGACACCTGGTTACAGATAATGGACAAAGCATATCTTACTTCTCAGAAGGTGTTCATAAAGCTTCCTCATCTTCATGAGGATGTCACGTGCAGCACCTTCCGCTGGTTCGATGTGAGTGATCACGTCCCCTACTATACGGCCCTTACGGTCCAACTGTCCAAGAAACAGAATTGGCTGGTAGACCAGGGCTAGCCCATAGAAAAACATGCAGCCAGTCTTTCATTTAAGCAAACGGACGTATAACAAACCTTTAAGTTTCACATCTTTGTTGTTTTATTGTTGTAGATAGTTAAAAAGTATTTATGGCGACCAAACCTGTAAATGTATGATCAAATCCATCTTGAAATGTTTTGTCTCTCAGTTAATAGCTGATTAAATTAAAAATCAAAAGTCGCTTAAATTAAAATAGTTGAAGTTTTTTCTAGTTTGATGTCTTTAGTGTGATGATGTTATTCTGATGTGAATAACTTTTTTATTTATGCTCTTTTATAAATTAATATTTTATGTGTATATACATGTCTTGTTAGTTTCTTACTTCATGATATACAAGAAAACATTGACAACTGTGATTAATAAAGAATTGTCTAGCAGACCAACCACTTATTAGATCAGAACTTTTAAACTTACTGACAACTGGGCTGAATTAACCACCCTGCTCGTATTTCTGTGGTTTTTAACAGAGGCAGCCCAGTTGCTGTTTTTAAACTGTTCTGGGTTTTTTCCAATCCCTCCTTTACGTTCAGGCTGCACAGGCATCCACTGCATGTCTTCCTGTTGCAGGTGTTTGCAGACTGACAGGAAGGGCATGGTTTGGTTTGTGGCTTTGTCATTTCTGCAAATGAAAATGGAACATGTAGGGATTATTTCAGGTCTGTTTTGGTGAAATGATTACAAAAATAATTTGTGACCAAAGAAATAAATAATATAATAATAAGCAGTATTACACCATATTTAGAAAAAAAAATCAATTAAGAGATTACAAGGGAGCCGGAGATCGACAGACGGATTGGGGCTGCAGCTGCAGGAATGCGGACGCTGCACCGGTCCGTCGTGGTGTAGAGGGAGCTGAGTGTAAAAGCGAAGCTCTCAATTTACCGGTCGATCTACGTCCCTACCCTCACCTATGGCCACGAGCTGTGGGTAGTGACCGAAAGAACGAGATCGCGGATACAAGCGGCAGAAATGAGCTTCCTCCGAAGGGTGGCTGGCCTCTCCCTTAGAGATAGGGTGAGAAGTTCGGCCATCCGGGAGGGGCTCAGAGTAGAGCAGCTGCTGCTCCACATCGAAAGGAGCCAGCTGAGGTGGTTCGGGCATCTGACAAGGATGCCCCCTGGGCGCCTCCTGGGTGAGGTGTTCCAGGCATGTCCCACCGGGAGGAGGCCCCGGGGCAGACCCAGGACACGCTGGAGAGATTATATCTCTCGGCTGGCCTGGGAACGCCTTGGTATTCCCCCGGATAAGCTGGAGGAGGTGGCTGGGGAGAGGGAGGTCTGGGCCTCTTTGCTTAGGCTGCTGCCCCCGCGACCCGGCCTCGGATAAAGCAGATGAAGATGGATGGATGGAGATTACAGTCATAAATATTGAGTAAATTGCGAGAATAGGGTTAAAAATACTGAATTAATTACAGAAAAGATGCACTGCTAAAATAGAGCAGTACTAACGGTGGGCCAAGCAAGTGACTTACACAGGAGAATACATTACAAAAGGAAACATTAAATAAACTTTTGCAGAAGTTCTCTTGGTACACAGACTGCTCTGTGAAAACATTTCAAGTTTGATATCAGATGATTAATATTTTCAGTGAACATGCAAATTACCAACAGTTTATCACAACTTACTTAGCTAGGATCTGCCTCGTGTCGAGAAACCACTTGGCAGCAGGACCGTGAGTTGAAACATACATCTACTACGACTCCCAAGATGCACTGCAGTAAAAGCTATCCACTCGCCTTGCTTAAAATCTGTTGACAAAGGCGCGCTGCAGATAAATATTGCAATTTGTAAAAAAAAAATAGAAAATAAATAAATGATAATTAAAAAAAAATAAAATGACCAATTTGTAATGACACCATTAAACACTGGGCCAGTTTATTTTCGTATTATGATGATAATTATCGCTGGTTATTACTTTAGAACAAATACAGGAATAACAGGTAGCGTCAAGCTGCTGATTGTCTTCATTTCCATAGCAACGGCGGTTGAGGATTATGGGTATGCAGTTATGCGATTAGTGCGCTGTTAGCCTAAATTGGTCTTGTCGAGATTAGAATATTATTTTACTGTTACTATTCATAACCATTATTATTACTGTTGCATCACTTATCATTTATCATTATCATTTCGTCAGAGCATTTATTGAAACTGTTGATGTTACATTAAAGTCTGTATTTCAGGTGTGAGCATAATTACATAACAATCTTTCATTGCAGGTGCAACTGTAATCATGTTATACACATATTGCATTTTTGTGCTAATTAAAGAGTTGAAGCTCGGTCAAGTTAATTAATGGTCTGAAGCTTCGGTCAGCGCGACGTCTGGCCGATCAACAGGAAGTTAAGGTGACCTGGAGCCACGACAGGATTGCATACATGCTTACAATTCACCACATATTATATAGGAATAGAATAACGGCCTGTGTGTGTTCAGCAGCCTGCTGCATTGGAGTTTGCCTGGTAACAGATGACTCAAACAGAGTCAGGAAGTATACTTCTAAAATGTCTTTGTTTGTCGAGTGAGGTCATGCACTGAGGTCAAGACACATAGTCTGCCTGCACACATGCACAGTATAAAGACTTGTAACGGCATGCTCATGTTCTGTTCTGAAGTGCAGTAAGTGAAATAACAGAAAGCATCTGGCGGTGGCGAGGAACAGAGGAAGGAACTGTTCTTTTTTAGAATATGGAACATGGAATTACTGGAATGGATGCATGTTATTTATCTGCTTTGACGCATAATGTTCGTCATCAACTATGTTATATACAGTGGGGCAAAAAAGTATTTAGTCAGCCACCGATTGTGCAAGTTCCCCCACTTAAAATGATGACAGAGGTCAGTAATTTGCACCAGAGGTACACTTCAACTGTGAGAGACAGAATGTGAAAAAAAAATCCATGAATCCACATGGTAGGATTTGTAAAGAATTTATTCGTAAATTAGGGTGGAAAATAAGTATTTGGTCACCTCAAACAAGGAAAGTCTCTTGCCCTCACAGACCTGTAACGTCTTCTGTAAGAAGCTTTTCTGTCCCCCACTCGTTACCTGTATGAATGGCACCTGTTTGAACTCATCATCTGTATAAAAGACACCTGTCCACAGCCTCAAACGGTCAGACTCCAAACTCCGCCATGGCCAAGACCAAAGAGCTTTCGAAGGACACCAGGAAAAGTATTGTAGACCTGCACCAGACTGGGAAGAGTGAATCTACAATAGGCAAGCAGCTTGGTGTGAAAAAATCAACTGTGGGAGCAATCATCAGAAAATGGAAGACATACAAGACCACTGATAATCTCCCTCGATCTGGGGCTCCACGCAAGATCTCATCCCGTGGGGTCAAAATGATCATGAGAACGGTGAGCAAAGATCCCAGAACCACACGGGGGGACCTGGTGAATGACCTGCAGAGAGCTGGGACCAAAGTAACAAAGGTCACCATCAGTAACACACTACAACGGCAGGGAATCAAATCCCGCAGTGCCAGACGTGTTCCGCTGCTGAAGCCAGTGCATGTCCAGGCCCGTCTGAAGTTTGCCAGAGAGCACATGGATGATACAGCAGAGGATTGGGAGAATGTCATGTGGTCAGATGAAACCAAAGTAGAACTTTTTGGTATAAACTCAACTCGTCGTGTTTGGAGGAAGACGAATACTGAGTTGCATCCCAAGAACACCATACCTACTGTGAAGCATGGGGGTGCAAACATCATGCTATGGGGCTGTTTTTCTGCCAAGGGGACAGGACGACTGATCCGTGTTAAGGACAGAATGAATGGGGCCATGTATCGTGAGATTTTGAGCCAAAACCTCTTTCCATCAGTGAGAACTTTGAAGATGAAACGAGGCTGGGTCTTCCAACATGACAATGATCCAAAGCACACCGCCCGGGCAACAAAGGAGTGGCTCCGTAAGAAGCATTTGAAAGTCCTGGAGTGGCCTAGCCAGTCTCCAGACCTCAACCCCATTGAAAATCTGTGGAGTTGAAAGTCCGTGTTGCTCGGTGACAGCCCCAAAACATCACTGCTCTCGAGAAGATCTGCATGGAGGAATGGGCCAAAATACCAGCTACTGTGTGTGCAAACCTGGTAAAGACCTATAGTAAACGTTTGACCTCCAACAAAGGTTATGTTACAAAGTATTGAGTTGTATTTTTGTTATTGACCAAATACTTATTTTCCACCCTGATTTACCAATAAATTCTTTATAAATCCTACCATGTGGATTCATGGATTTTTTTTTCACATTCTGTCTCTCACAGTTGAAGTGTACCTCTGGTGCAAATTACTGACCTCTGTCATCGTTTAAAGTGGGGGAACTTGCACAATCAGTGGCTGACTAAATACTTTTTTGCCCCACTGTATATGACACCCCATTTATTGTTCTGGGAAGATCGGTGCTGTTTGAGTGATCGTGCTCGGCTTCCCACATATATGTGCTTTAATAAAATCATTGTTTTGACGCACAATGGACCTCCAGTCGTTTGTCTCTCACCTCAAATACGAATTCAGGACAGTCTGATTGGTTGGAACCGAGCGCAGCCAAAACTAACAGGAATGGTGGATAAAACTATAAATGTGTTTTACGTGTGAAATAAAATAATAAACCCAACCAAGGTTTATATACGTTAAATCTGCGCACTTTCAGATCGTGAATCAATTTGGAAAACACTGTGTGATGGCCACAACATGAAGCGATTTTATTGTTGAATTATCAGTGACACGTTCATGTGTTTTTGTTGAGAAATGTTAAAGATTTCATTAAAAGAAAGCTTTGAATTAGGGAGAAAAACACGTCGGGGGAGAGGGTCCCCGGTTCTCCAGTTAGATTGTGCTTCATGTTTCGCCGTGACGGGGTTATTATTGGAGTAAATCATTGACTATAGAAAAGATGGACGACGTGACACCGCCTCCTCCCATTGTGCAAAAATGAAGACAAAATATCCCGCTTGTGGAGGCTGCCATCTTGCAAATTTGGAGCCAGAGTCTGCGCAGTAGTGACTTGAGGTGGAGCGACTGTGTAACGCTCCCGCCCACACACCCGCTGGACGTGACCGCAAACACGCCCCCCTACACCTTTTACGTAGCCCGGCTGCTCGAGTTCTTTTGCTGGTTTTTCCCGCGACTGACATGAACTGTGCCCCCCCACCTTCTTCAAATCCAACAAAAGTGGTATCAAATGTTTATGCTACGTTTGTGCTGCAAAAATTTTTGTTTGTGCTGCTATCATTTTAAAGATATTCGAGAAAATTTCTAGAGGTCCCCAGAGGTCAACCAGCCCCCCCACATTAATTAAATCAAACAAAACTGGTGTCAATCAACTGTGCTACGTTTGTGCTGGTTTGTGTTGCTAAAATTCTTGTTTGTGCTGCTTCTGTTTTAAAGATATTAACGAAAATGTAAAGGTCAAAAGGTAAATGGCCTGTATTTGTATAGCACTTTCTAGTCCCTAAGGACCCCAAAGCGCTTTACACAACCTGTCATCCACCCATTCACACACACATTCACACACTGGTGATGGCAAGCTACATTGTAGCCACAGCCACCCTGGGGCGCACTGACAGAGGCGAGGCTGCCGGACACTGGCGCCACCGGGCCCTCTGACTACCACCAGTAGGCAACGGGTGAAGTGTCTTGCCCAAGGACACAACGACCGAGACTGTCCAAGCCGGGGCTCGAACCGGCAACCTTCCGATTACAAGGCGAACTCCCAACTCTTGAGCCACGATCGCCCCGTCTCTTCAGTATCCTTCCTGATGGCAGCAAACTGAAGACGCTGTTGAAGAGATGAGTGGAGTCACCTGTAATGAAGAGGACCTTTCGAATGAGGCAGGCGCAGTAGATCTCCTGGGGAGGGAGGCAAGAGAGGACCCTGTAGTCCTCTCCACTGCTCTCACTACCTGTTGTCATATTTTTCCTGCAGGACCCAGTGCAGGAGTCATACCACACAGTGATGCAGTTGGTGAGGATACTCTCAATGGTGCTCTTTAGAAGGTGCTCATAGTGGGGGTTGAATCTCTTGTCAGCAGAGTGAAGAGAATTGTTATGTGCATTATTATTCAGCCCCCTTTGGTCTGAGTGCAGTCAGTTGCCCATAGACATTGCCTGATGAGTGCTAATGACTAAATAGAGTGCACCTGTGTATAATGTAATGTCAGTACAAATACAGCTGCTCTGTGACGGCCTCAGAGGTTGTCTCAGAGAATACTGGGAGCAGCAACACCATGAAGTCCAAAGAAACACTCTGATGGACGTGTGGACAGCAATGCTGCTTTGAGCAGTACCGATGTTTCAGGGCTGGATGACGTTTTTGGGTGGGGCATCTACATCCTGACATATCAAGGTTACTTTACTTTTAGGTCAATTTGCTTTACAGAAAAATAATAGCATTTGTCATCAAGATATTTATATGACTGCACTTGCTCAGGTTTGTCCGGATTTCAAACTGTTCTAAAAGTCTTTTGATTCAAATCTGGGGCTGTGTTATTGAAAGCAGCAGAGAAATCAATGAACTGAAGTCCTTTACTCTCTACATGTTTGACAATCAGGTGAAGTAGAATCAAAAGCGCGTCCTCCACTCCTCTATTGGGCTTATGTGCAATCTGCATTGAATCAAGCTGAAGTTCAGTGTCTTCCATAATCACATTCCTGATGATTTTTTCAAAGACTGAGGTGAGGGCAGCAGGCCTGAAGTCGTTTAGAACTTTTGGACGACTAGATTTAGGACCAGGAACCACAACAGCTTCTTTCCAAAGAGAGGGCATGAACGATTTATTCAGAATAACCTAAAGTATGGGACTGAGTTGTCTGTGAAGGTTCTCAGTCATCCAGGTCATTGTAGACTAAGGAGCTTGCAAAGAAAAGCGTCTGGACTTCTTTGAGTTGCTTGAAGACGTTTCACCTCTCATCTGAGAAGCTTCTTCAGTTCTAAGGGTCAGTTGGTGGGGAGTCCCAGATTTAAACCCAGTGGGAGTTTCCCCCCAAAGAGGGACAAAGGACCCCCTGATGATCCTCTACGTAATCACATGAGCCAAGGTGTGAAAGCGGGTGGGGGTCCTAATCAGCCAGGGTTTCGGGTGAGCTCATTGTGAAACCTGGCCCCACCCTATCATGTGATTTCCTGAGGTCAGATGGCCCAGGATGTGAGTGGGCGTTAAGGTTTCTGGGGAGGGAACTCAAAACTGGATTATAGATTATTTATATTATATATTGATATTATTTATCTGAATATTTATCTATCATAACTGTTTCTACACTCACTTTATATGAGTGCTTGTTGTTTCTTGTATATTTGCTGCTATGACAACTCAGTTTCCCTCCTGGATTAATAAAGTTTCTCTGATTCTGAAATACAGTGAGCCATTATATTTGTAGTTTCTAACTAACAATATAAAGGCTCAGAAACCGATAGAGCCACAGCACATCCCACTGGCAGCTGAAGGAACTTTTAAACAAAGGACTTTGTAATTGAAGCTTTATTTATACAGGTCGGCTCATTGAGACTCAATGTCTCATTTACAAGAGAGACCTGTTCCAGACAAACATATTAAAATTACAACAATAAAAGAAAAGTTTGTGTAATGTACTTAGTCACATTAAAAACGAGAACAATTTCCCAGAGATGGTTTCACAAAAACATGTGTACGTCTTTTGAAGTCTGCAAGTGAAATCAACGGAGAGCCTTAAATCCTTCGGTTATGTTTTCCATGAAGACGGAGCAGAAAAGGAGAACGCCTTCTTCCCAAGCTCTGCATGAACTGATGGAACAGTGGATGTAATGATGTCCTGAGACTGCAGGCTGTGACTAAACTGTTTGCCTAACATGTACTCTGATAAATAGGAGGCAGTAACCCAGAAACAGATTGATAGATAAAATGATACTAATGGACCATCCTGTGTAAGACCAATGAGGACCAGTTAACCAGAGAACACAGAGTACAGTGGTGTGTTAAAGGTTTACAGACAGTTATAAATCTTAATGCCCCATGATGGACAAAATCCAACAGATGAAGAGAGCGAGCAGAGTCATTCATATAAATCATGTCACTGTAATCCAGGGCAGGTAAAAAAAAAAGGTGGCAGCAACAAGCTTTTTCCTGTGAAACATGATCTGTTCCTGGAAGAGAAGCCCAACTTCAGCCTCAGTGTCTTTATTAGATGTTCAATGTGTGGCTTATAGGAACGACTGTCATCAACCACAATACCGAGGTATGTGTACGAGGCCACAGTTTCAATTGAAATACTTTGAGCAGATACAGGAGAAGGAAATAAAGCCGGACCCTCTTTCTGTTTGTGAACAACATGACTTTGGTTTTTTCTACATTTAAAGCCAGTCTGAGCCAGCTGAGACTGAATACTATCAACAGCTGCTGTAATGGTTTGAAAACTATGTTGATGGTTGTCAAAGGAGCTTGCAAAAAAAAAAGGGTCTGGACTTCTTTAAGTTACTTGAAGACGTTTCACCTCTCATCTGAGAAGCTTCTTCAGTTCTAAGGTCAAATAGTGGAGAGTCCCAGATATAAACCTAGTGGGAGCTACCCCCCACAGAGGGACAAAAGGACCCCCTGATGATCCTCTAATCGCCTGAGCCAAGGTGTGAAACTGGGTGTGGGTCCCAATCAGCCAGAGTTTCGGGTGAGTTCATTGTGAAACCTGGCCCCACCTTATCATGCGAATTCCTGAGATCAGATGGCCCAGGATGTGAGTGGGCGTTAAGGCGTCTGGGAAGGGATCTCAAAACTGGATTATAGATGGCAGAGAGTTGGTGTCGTAAACCACCGCCTCTGTTCAAAGATGGTCGCTCACAGTGGACATAGATGGCTTCTTTCACTCCTCTTTCAAACCATCTGTCCTCTCTGTCCAAAATGTGAACATTGGCATCCTCGAAAGAGTGACCTTTGTCCTTAAGATGCAGATGGACTGCTGAGTCTTGTCCTGTGGAGGGGGCTCTTCTGTGTTGTGCCATGCGCTTGTGAAGTGGCTGTTTGGTCTCTCCAATGTAGAGGTCTGGGCATTCCTCGCTGCACTGTACAGCATACACCACATTGTTAAGTCTGTGTTTTGGCGTTTTGTCTTTCGGGTGAACCAGTTTTTGTCTGAGCGTGTTGCTGGGTCTGAAATACACTGGGATGTCGTGCTTGGAGAAAACCCTCCTGAGTTTTTCTGATACACCGGCTACATAGGGGATGGCAATGTTGTTGCGTCTGTCTTTCTTATCCTCCCTCGCTGGTGTCTGATCTTCTTTTCTGTGCCTCTTTGCTGACTTTATGTTGATGGTATAAAATGAACAGATGCATCTAGATTTTGTGCCACACCGTTGACATAAGTAGCCCAGGACAGAACCCTGTGCACTTGTTTAGTGACATTTAAAAAGCTGGAAGAGAGACCATTGAGCTGAACGCACTGCTGATGTCCAAAAGAACATTAGAGAAGCAGCCAGCTGCTCGGTCTGAAAGGCCTATTTCCAGTAATCTATGACATAAAATGCTGTGGTCAGCTGCTCAGCTCATAAACCAAGGGACTGGGAGCAGCTGCTGCTGAGTGTTGCTGGAGTTCCTGTGCTGTTAGATCCTCATCCTCTCCACGCAGCTTGGAAGTAGGTGAAGTTGTGCCAGAAGATTTTTTGTTGTGGTCAACAGTGTCAAAGGCTTTGATAGATCAGTAAAACGAGCTGCACAGTAGTTCTTTGCATCCAGCGCTTCATAGACGTCTTTGAGAACTTTTATCGAAGCAGTTCCAGTACTGTGCAGTTTCCTAAAACCAGACTGGAAGGGAGATAAAATCATATTTTCATCCAGATAACTTTGAAGTTGATTATTTACCAGCCTTTGAAGAACCTTAGATAAGACACAGAGTTTGGAAATTGGCCTGTAATCATTAACTGTTGAAGAATCACCAGCTTTCAGTGGGGGAGTACAGAGGCACACTTCCACATCTGTGGTAAAGCCTTCTGTTGTAGAGAAAGATTAAAAATATAAGACACTGGCTCAGCTATGATATTTGCAGCCAAGTGCAAGAAGGAAGGAGAACGATTGTGAGGACGAGTTTCTGGTGTTGGGGCTATTCAAAGCCTTACAAACCTCTTCTACTGTGACAGGTGTGAAGGAAAAGGTATCAGTAAGCAGGAACTACGAGCAGAGTTGTGTGTAAGAGGTTTACCATCAGATACTGTGCTGAACAAAGAACAAGAAGCAACAAAGTGTTTGTTAAAGCAACATTTCAGTTTTGTGTGACACAGGAGTGGAGTCGATATTTAAGTGAGGAGGAAGCTCTGAGGAGTCACAGCTGGCAGAGACACTTTATAGTTTGCCAAAACCTCCTACGGTCGTTTGGACTGTCAGTTGTTAAAGTAAAAAATAGTTACATTGGATCTTGATGATGGAGGCAGTAATCCGATTACACAGCTAATGAAAACGTAGCCAATCAGCATCAGAGCCAGACTTCCTGCCCAGGCCTGGTTTCTCTCATGTAGGAGATCGGCCGGTACTGAACCAAACCAGGCCTGTCCCGACCTTTCACCCTGACCTGGCAAAAAGGGGCGTGTCTGTCCACAAAGTAGACACAACTCTCCTGTAAATGTTCCCAAACTGACATTGTCAGCCTGTTTAATACGACCCCAGTTCAAACTGATGCGGGCTCGGAGCGTGAGAGTTTAGTGTTTCTCACAGCACCAACTATGCAGTGATCACTCAGGTCGTTGGCAAAAACTGCAGATGTGGAAAACTTACGCAGCATATTAGTTAAAAAAGGTCAATAAGAGCAGATTTATCTGGGTGTTTAGGATCAAGGCGTGTGAGGCTTGAAATAATTCGAGTCAGTTTTAAAAACAAGCAGCGTGCCTTAAAATCATCAGACACAGAAGAAAGCCAGTCCCAATGAAAATCATCCATCTGAAAGACGTCATTAAAATGCAGCTCAGATAAAAGTTGAACCAGAGACGGTGATGTGCTGGGGGAAGCAGGTGGAGGCTGATAGCAGCCAACAACAGTCTGATTTCCAAACAGATCAATAGTTAAGGCCAAGATTTCAAATGGCTGAGGTGCAGATGGAGAGAACAAGACTTGAGCAGCAAGACAGACCTTCACATAAACTTCCAGACCTCCGCCTTTTCTGGGACAGTCTGAGTGCTAAATGTTAAATCCATCAGTTGCTACGTTTTTATCCAGTAAAGATTTGGAAAGTCTCAGAAACAACAATGATACCAGCACCGCTTGAACAGGCCCAGATTCCAATCATATCCATGTTAGGAAGCACACGACGTGATGCACGTGTAACCCAGACAGTTTTTAACATCTGCTGGTGTTTCACATTCAGCCAGAGGCCCAGGGTTAGGTTGGATACCAGACAATAATAAAAGCATCGTTATTAGACTCTAGAGCTTGTTTATAGCTGACACCACATGTAGAGTTTAAGTTCACACAGAGACAATGACATTTTTCTAAAACCAGCAAACAATAAACAAGAAATGTAACAAGAGTTTCAGAAGAAGCTGTTTTACAGAGAAATGATTCCCTGAAGACAAAATTATTATTATCATCCTTTATTTCTCCAGGTGAAAATTTAATTGAGATTAAAAATGTTGTTTTCAAGAGAGACCTGGCATCATGGCAGAAAGAGTCAGAAATACATCATAATTCAAACAAATACAAAATAGGAAAAACATCCTACATAAAAGTTTCATTAACAGACTTTGAACAATGGACTTCAAACTTCCCCACAAAACAACAGAAACACATTTGAAGATAATGAATGACATTTATCCCTCTAAAGAAGGACTTAGACTACGATTTAATATGAATGAGAACATGTTCATAAATGGATGCAACCAAAGATTTCATCAATCCCTGATTTAGAGACAACAGAACATTTGGTTTGATTTCACAAGATAAGAATGACGACTGAGTTGGAAGAGTGTTTTATGTTTAGTCAAATCTTTCCTACATAAAGTCGGATTACAAAATCATCCCCTAAGTTTGTTGTTTTATTCAAGGAATTGAAATTATAGAGAAAATCTGTGAAATGACTTAAAGAAAACAAACCACAAAAACTCTATGATGCTCTAAACCCCCTGGTTTAGGTCAGCAAAACTTTACTAGATCCGCCACTGCACAGTTACCAGCTGTGAGCTACACAGAAAAGGATCCTGGTGTTATTTGTCTCTCAGAAACAGTTCATAACTTCCCTTCAACTCCTTCATATCACCTAAAAGGTAAACCTGTTTCTCCATCACCTGTTCAGCTCTGATGATTCAGTAAGGACATCTCCTGGTTTCATCTTCATGTTTCCCTCTCACCACATATCCAAACCGACATCATGACCAGCAGCTTTACAGCTGTTGCTCCAGCAAACATCAGCTGATACTAGAAATTAATATTAAAAAAATTCCAACAACAGCTGATCAAGCTTAAACGTGCTGCTGTTGTTTAGCGCGACATCTGCTGGTTTCCTCTTTCTGGCGCAAAGTGGATGATAAAAAAACAAGAGAGAAAAGCCGATCAGCTGATCATCAATCAGTTTAATGATTGAAGTAGCAACAGGAGAGGAAGGGGGTGAGAATGACAGTGTAAAGACACAGAATAAATCCAGCTTTGTGTGTTTTCCATTCTAGCTGAAGTCCGGGACAAACTGTGTTCCTTCTCAGCTCAACACGAAACGCGTAATATTTTCTCTGAATACGAGACGATTCTGTTTTTTACAGGACGGTTGGAAACTCGACTAAAATAAAGTTCACTATCAGTAACATCATAGCACCACCCAGCTGTATAGAAACTCCGTCATGCTAGCTAGTACGCAGTACGAGTTATTGTAACTGACTGTAAAAAGTCAGCACAAGGAAAATAAACTCCACCTAAACTTGGTTTATATCTGACCCAGATAGACTGCAGGTCATAACTTCTTACCTGAAGTTCAGTTCACCTGACACTCGGACCAGCGGCCGCCTCAGGTCTCTGCTCCTCCTGGGTTTCCGACCCCTGCTCTAAAGCATCTGATTTGGATTCCTGAGATCAAATATATTTTCCTTTGGCTTTGTTTTCTTCCCATTTGTGGCTTTAATGTAGTGTTACATCCTGTTTGTTTGCTTCCATCTGTATACATGTCCAGATTCACTGTTATGTTTCTATTCTTACATTGCTGTGTGATCACTGTTCCCTCTGCTGACTGATGTGACCTTTTGTATCTCACACTGATACTTGTCATATTTGTATCTGCGCCTAAAAGATAAAAAGTTTTCCATGCTAAAACACAGCTCCACCTCCTGCAGTTCTCCCTCTGAACCACTAGATGTCTCTGTTATCTAAATGAAGACGTGCAGCACAGCAACCACAGCAGCGCTCAGATCACACGTGTCCTGTTATTATGTATAAAAGCATGAAACAGGTGAGACAGGTGGGATCAATATTAATGTTGTGGAAATATATGAAAAAGCAACAGAAGAGTGAAAACATTTCGTGTTTCTAGAAAGATCTTTCAGCTCACAGCTGCTCACAGACTGTATTTACAAGTGACAAACTGCAACTCTACAGTACATCTACAGTATATATCAAATATATTCTGTATTCAAATCTATTGAGTGATGTTTGAAAGTCTTTCCAGGTGAGTTTGATCCAGGAGGGTCTGAAGCCAGAGTCAGACAGAGACTGTGCAGAGACTGTAGAAGGACAGAGCAGCAGCAGAGCAGTCCAGATACACTGATGATCCTCTGTCAGATCCAGAGGGACACACAGGGATGATGCTGGACTCTACATTGTGTCTGACAGTGGAGCTGTTCTCAGAGCAGTTCACTCTGCAGCACTGACAGTCATCTGCACTTCTTCTCATTCCTCTGTCAGTCACTGCTGGATGAAGCTCTCCTCTCCACCTCCCAGTAACATGGCCCAGTCAGAGCGTCTCTACACACAAGATGCTGCTGGTTCAACCTCTCTGGATCATCAGGACACAGCCCGTCCTCTCTCAGCACACACACCATGCTGTTTACCATCATCACCTCCACCTGCAGAGAGAAGAAGGAAGAGCAGAGGAGATAAACGAGTGTTTCCAGAGACTCTTCATCAGCTGTCAGTCAGTGATGCAGCACATCCAGTATAAAGAGCAGCAGGGACTTCAGTGCTGGGACTGTACTAGGACTCATTGTTGCTTCACTTTTTCTAATCTTTGGATTTTTATTGAAGTTGATGAAAATGTTTTTCTCTCCTAGTTTGAGTTTGGACTTTCATTCATTAGAAGAACCTTGGTGTGTCCACTCTGAGCTCTGTAGGAACCCCAACAACAAGCCCAACAATCCAGATGGACGGTTCCAGCTGTTAACTGGAGGAATTCCATCCAAACATCTGCTCTCACTAAATTCTTCCTCACCTACAGACTGTGTTATTCACTGCTTTAAACTTGGAAATGAATGCAGTCATTGGTCTGCGTGCTGCTTTGTTCAGAGAGCTGATTGGCTGTTGACAGTGTTTGATCAGAGCGTGTCAGCCGTTACTATGGTGACCATAAAGGTCAGAAACAGGAAGGGTTTGTGTCCAATCCTGAAGCCTGTCACCATTCTCCTCTCACAGCTTCACTGAGAAGCTGCAGCTTTACAGGAAACACTGGATCTTTGTTTCATACTGACTGTGTTTAGTACAATACTGCTGACAGCACCACCCACTCACTCCATCACTCTACTTACAGCAGAGTCTCCAGTCTGTAGTCTGGACTCTGCTGAAGATCAGACAGCTGCTTCACATCTGGATCCTTCAGGTTGTTTCCTCTCAGCTCCAGCTCTCTCAGATGGGAGGGGTTGGACTTCAGTGCTGCTGCCAGATAATCACAGCTGATCTCTGACAAACCACAGTCCCTTAATCTGTATAAAGAATGAAAGATGTAAGTTTATTAGACAAAGTGTGAGCTTGAAATCATTCAGTGTTTCATCATCTGTTCAGAGCTGAAGAAGGTTCAGAATGTAGAAGTTTAGAAAATGGAAACTCCAAACTTCCAGTCTGGACCAAAGACTCTATACTGGGA
Source organism: Aulonocara sp. 'chitande type north' Nkhata Bay (assembly GCF_057382095.1). NCBI lineage: Eukaryota > Metazoa > Chordata > Actinopteri > Cichliformes > Cichlidae > Aulonocara > Aulonocara sp. 'chitande type north' Nkhata Bay. Next base: position 63,484,143 of record NC_141346.1, read on the forward strand.
CTGAGGGACTGCTTGACTGCACCCACTGGGACTTTTTAAAGGCTCATGTTCTGACTTAGATCATCGATTTCTACTTACATTTCTTCCTGGGAAAAATGGGGATTACTTTGAAAACAGGAAGTATTTTCCCCAATAAGCAGCCCTGGATTAGTAAATCACTCCAACATGTTCTCAGGTAGAAGAAGCTGTCTTGTTATGAGGGAGAGAAGAAAAAGATTGAGGCACAGAAACTTGTTGAAAGAGAGATAAAGCAGCTAAAATCAGGTGTAAAAGTAAAGCAGAGGATGAGCTGAATAAAGGACACTCAAGGCTGGCTTGGAAAGGAATGAAGTCCATGGTGGGGATGCAGAACAAGGAGCAAAGATGAATGTGATGCTGAATCAGCAGAAGACTTGGACTCATTGGATTCCAGTTTTGATATCATTGATTTCAATGAAGAGCTTTGTGATTGTAGCAAAGGGCTGGTAGCTCTGAGAGTCCCACTGATGAGGTGTTTGTGTGGAAATCTCTTAGTGGGACCAAAGAGAGAAAAAGCCCTGGTCCTGATGCTGTGGGAGGGAAATGATTGAAGTGTGCTGTGAGGAACTGACTGGGAGATTTTCACACATTTCCCAGTCCTCCTTGGAACAACAGGAAGTTCCCAGCATATGGAAACAAAGGTTAAGTGTCCTATGGCACTCAGTGATGATGGTGCTGTGGCCCCACCACCTCCACCTCTTTGTAAAGGAACTAACTGTAATCTGAAGCTTCAAATGGAACTAAGACTTCCTCCACTAGGTGGCAGTGTCTGATGAGAAAGTGTTAGTGGAGCTGGCCTGGAGTCAAAAACAGGAAGATGCAGGATTTGGGCTGAAATGGGGAAAAGTGGTTCGCACTTGTGCCTTAAAGCAAGAAGGTTGTAGGTTGAAGCTTGTTGGCCTTTCTGTGGAGGTTGGATGTTCTCCCACTGTCCAATGAAATGCTGCTTAGGTTCATTGGTGCTTCTAAATTGGCTGTAGGTATGGATGTGAGAGAGTGCTTTTCTGTCTCTCTCTGTTGGCCCTGTGATGGACTGCTCACCTGTGCAGGTGGACCACGCCTCTTGCCCTATGACAGCTAGGGCACAGGCTGCAGCCCTGTGAGCCTAAGCTGAATAAACAGTTAGCAAAAATGATCCATAGATGGCCTGAAATCCCCCAGTTAGCAGTTTGGTAGATAGCTATGACATGCTAATCCCCTCCAGCAGCTGTATTCTACCTGTAAGCTGATCCCTGCTGAGCCAAAGCACTTTTTCATATACAAATTACAACCTTTAATAGAAACCTATTGGTCAGCATCTTATTAGCCTGCTGTTAGCTTCATTCCACAGAAAACTGAGAGAAACTAACAGAGTTGATAAAGAATAAAGAGAAATGTGCTGATTTAAAGCCTTTGAAGTGCTTCAGATGATCTCTGTCCACTTCTGTCCACTCATTCATTCATGTAAGCTTTCTAATGCAGCTTTGATCTTCACAGTCTGCTTCATGAAACTCATTCTAACCCTGAATGTCAGAGTGTTCCTCCTTCTCTTTCCCATCATTCATGCTGGCAGTGGAGGAGATTTGGATGTTGGACTGTGTTTTGGATGATGTGTGTATGTTTGTGTTGGACTGCTGTCTGTAAAGCAAACCCACATTTTGCTTTGGATTTTAGTGTCAGACAGACTTTAAGGTGGAATGAAGAGTTTGAGAGTTTCACAGTGAGTTATCCAGTGGAGGATTTTTCTTCTTCTTTGAAGGTTTGAAATGTGAACATTGTTCTGCTGCAGTCAATGGACTAAACCAGAGAAGAAGAAAACAGACTTTACCATGAAGATCCTCAGTGTGGATCAGTATAATATCAGCCCGATGTCTGCAGTTTAGTGTCAGCACAACTTTCACATCATATTCATCTCAGCACAACTAAAACATGCTGACTGACCTCAGAGTTTCAAGTCCACATCCTGGACTCTCCAGGAAACCACACAGATGCTTCACTCCTGAATCCTGCTGGTTGTAGTTGTTACTCAGTTCCAGCTCTCTCAGATGGGAGGGGTTGGACTTCAGTGCTGCTGCCAGATAATCACAGCTGATCTCTGACAAACAACAGCCCATCAATCTGTATAAAGAATGAAAGATGTAAGTTTATTAGACAAAGTGTGAGCTTGACTTTGACGTTTACTTCCTGCACAGCTCTCTCTCTCTCAGTGTACTTCAAGAACAGTTTACCTTCAAAAATCTGTTTCCTGCATTATTCACTGCTTATTACCCACCAGTCTGCTGTTGTGTTCACTGCTGTCGGCCTCCGAAAACAAAGCCTCATTTCTGCTGTTCAATACTGAAGAAATTTAAACCTTTTAAAATGATGACAGATTACAAACTCTCAGCTGTGTCTGTAATCAAACCTCTGTAACTTTGCTTCACTTCAGCAGCATCAGCTCATGTTCACATGTTGATTCATGGTTTGCTTCAGTTTTTGATGGACTGCAGAATATTTTGAAGGTTATCTGCTATAAAAAGCCAGAACAGGAAAATCTGCTTCATGTGTTTCTGTTTGATCCTCAGTGACTTTGACACAAAGGCCTCTGCTGTGATGATCACACCTCTGATCAAGTCTCACAGTGTCAGCTTTGTTTTTATACATATGGATATGTGCTGATAAATGATCAGAATTATAATATTTCCCACTGTCTGCTGTGTGCCGTGACCTTTGACCTGCTAAAGACAGTCAGCTGTGGATTATTCATTGTTGTGTCTGATACTTAGAACTGTGAGGAAGAACACTACACAGTTAATCAGGGTCCCCTCTCTCTGAATCAGGAAAGGTGGGCAGGCCGCGTGTGGGCCACGGGCCATATGTTGAGTCTCACTGTTTGAAATGTGAACATTGTTCTGCTGCAGTCAATGGACTAAACCAGAGAAGAAGAAAACAGACTTTACCATGAAGATCCTCAGTGTGGATCAGTATAATATCAGCCTGATGTCTGCAGTTTAGTGTCAGCACAACTTTCACATCATATTCATCTCAGCACAACTAAAACATGCTGACTGACCTCAGAGTTTCAAGTCCACATCCTGGACTCTCCAGGAAACCACACAGATGCTTCACTCCTGAATCCTGCTGGTTGTAGTTGTTACTCAGTTCCAGCTCTCTCAGATGGGAGGGGTTGGACTTCAGTGCTGCTGCCAGATAATCACAGCTGATCTCTGACAAACAACAGCCCATCAATCTGTATAAAGAATGAAAGATGTAAGTTTATTAGACAAAGTGTGAGCTTGAAATCATTCAGTGTTTCATCATCTGTTCAGAGCTGAAGAAGGTTCAGAATGTAGAAGTTTAGAAAATGGAAACTCCAAACAGCTGAAGCCAACAGGAAGCAGCTTCAAACAAACACAACAAGAGAAAAAACTCTGAATGTTTCACATTAAAGTCGTACATTTATCATAAAAACAGGACAAAGGGGGGGTCACGTGGCCAAGCATTAAGATGGCAGCTTAGCGGGGTCGCTCTCAGGACAGTGTACAAACTTTCTATAAACAAAACCCCTTGTATATGCTGTTAGTGTGGTCTGGAATATACGGCACTGACATGTCAAAAGCTTCATCTGTGAAACAGTGTGACATCTTTACCCGAAGACGCAAGACAGGCGCTATACCATCAACGTCTGACACAGATGCTAACATGGCTAGCATAGCCGAAGTTTTGGATGAACTCAAATCACTCCGGTCGGATTTTGGAGCCAAGTTGGACAGCATCGATATAAGACTGACTGGGATGGCGAGCGCAGTGACTGCACTGGAGGGTAAAGTTTCGGAGGTAAAGCAAAACATATTGAACCAGGGGGCCCATATCGAAGAGGCCGAAGCCCGCATTGCCGAAGTTGAAAGCACACTTGAGAAAACAGAAACGTCACTGAACTCGGCTATCAAACGAATTGCACTTCTTGAAGCCAAAACAGAGGATTTGGAAAACCGCGGACAACGAAAGAACCTGCGCATCTTCGGCATAAAAGAGGGAGCAGAGGGGCAACAATCACTCTTCGACTTTATTAACATCATGCTACCCAAGTGGCTGGGGCTAGCGCCCGACAAGTCATTCACACTGGAACGAGTGCATCGCACGATGGCTCCGGAAAACCAAACCAGAGCATAGCGGTACTTATTCGTTTCTTAAAATTCCAAGAGAAGGAACTGGTATATCGGGAAGCAAGAAAACAACAAATTACACATGATGCGGCCAAGATCACATTTGCACAGGATCTGTCTGCGGAGACGGTTCGGATCCGACAGGGATTTCACCCGGTTGTCAAACTGTTTATTGATATCAATGCCTTCCGTGGATTCCAGCACAACCCATGCAGACTCAGAATCCTGTACGGTGGAAAGATCCACCTCTTCTCAACACCTCAAGAAGCCAAAAAATTCTACAAGAATCTGCCGAAGGAAACTGTCACAGGCTGGGTCTCTGACCCAGCGCTCTGAACTCATTTTTGTATTTGTCTCATTTTAGATATTTGATTAGTTTGTGTCATTTCCTATTTATCTTTAGTTTAGGCAGTTATTATTTATTGTTTTCTTGGTTTCTATGTTTGAGTTCTTGTATCGTTCATCACTTGTTAGGTCTGTTAAGTTTGTTGTCATGTCTAGTTTCAGTGTTTCCTGTTTGGTTTTGAAAGGAGTCGTGTGTTCTTGGTTCTTTTTATTTAGCTTCACTGCTCCTGTCATTAGGTTCATGTTAGTCAGCTGTTTCCTCATGTGTCTCCACTTCCCCTGATCACCTCATGTGTGTATTTAAGTCCTCTGTTTTTGCATGTCATTTGTCGGGTCGTCTGTTATTCCACCATAGTCATAGTCATAGTATTTGTTTCTTAGTGTTTTTTAGTTTGCTTAGGGTTCCTTGTTTAACCCCTGCAATCATCCAAATAAAGGATCGCTTTCTGTTTAAACTTACAACTCCTCGTCCTCATCTGCTTTTGGGTCCTGTTTCCATTACTCACCGGCGCACCCCGCCGTGACAGAACGACCCGACCAGTATGGACCCAGCGGACATCTGTGAGGATTTTTGGGAGTTCAACACTCAGGTGACCATTCTCCGCGGACAGTGGATTTGCTACTCCGCGTGCAGACAGGAGAATGAGAAGGAGTCAATCGGAGTTAAGCTAAAAGAGATTTTGTCTGCATATCCTGCTTACGCGGCGGGATTGTCGGAGGATGTGCAGGATTTTGTTCGCACAGTTTTGCCACCGCAGCAGCATCAAAACCGCGAACAGGAATCACTGCTGCTGCCTTGCGAGCCTGAGACGGTTCGTGTCGGTTCGCTGAGACTCGCCGCAGCGTCACCACCTCTCAGCTCATCAGTTTCCACACCCTCGTCACAGTCTTGCCACACTCTTGCCACACTCTTGCCACGGTCCAGTGCGAGGAAGCGCTCGATGCCATAGATTTGGACTACGACGAACGTCAGTCAATATTCAGCGCTCTATTGGAGGAGGAGCTCCGGTGGAAGCCATGGCTCATTCCAGAGCACGAGCACTCTTTCCGTGGAACTCGACTGGCTCTCGGGGGTCCCCGGACTTACCAGGGACTTCCACCCATTGCGCCGCCGTCTTCCACTCTCAAGAAAAAGTGGCGTGCGTGCCACCGACGCTCCGCACCACAAACGAAAGTGAGTGACTATATTTTGGCTCCTCATGTTTTTTCTCAGGAGAATATTAAAACTAACACTGCCTTACCAGTTCATGAGCCCTGCTATAAAGAGACTGTTTATGATTTTGACGTTGCTAAAACTGAGAATATTTCGGCTGAGTCTTCCACGGACCATCCTATCCCTTTGCAAACTTATCCCGCTTCTCTGTGCATTGATCATGCCACGAACTATGCTTCTAAGAAGCATAATTATGAGACTGTTTGCACTGGAAATGCTAGCCATCAGGCTCAGCTAAGCTGCTGTGGGACTGTAATCCAGGCCGGGTTGGAGCCAGGGGCGGAGGTGCAGTTTGTGCAGCCTTTTCCAGTGTCAGCTGGAGGGCCCGAGGAGCCCGTCCAGTCTCACGCCTCGTCTGCTGGGGGTTCGGGAGGACCCAGCCAGCCTCAAGTTTCGTCTGCTGGAGGGCCCGAGTCGCCCGTCCAGCCTTACGCCACGTCAGCTGGAGGGCCCGAGGAGCCCGTCCAGCCTTACACCTCGTCAGCTGGAGGGCCCGAGGAGCCCGTCCAGCACCATGCCACATCAGCTGGAGGGCCCGAGGGGCCCATCCAGCCACCTTCTGCTTCACCACCTGCGGCTCCCGTGCCGCCGCCTGCAGTACCACCTCCTGCAGCGCTACCGCCTGCTGGTTCCGACCTGTTCCTGCCAGAGGCCCGTGTGCCTACTGGTTCTGATCTGTCCCTGCCAGAGGCCCGTGCGCCTGCTGGTTCTGATCTGTCCCTGCCAGAGGCTCGTGCGCCTGCTGGTTCTGTTGCGTCCCTGCCAGAGGCCCGTGTGCCTGCTGGTTCTGACCTGTTTCTTCCAGGGGCCCCGGTGCCCACTGGTCCAGAGACTGTTTTCGCTGGGGGGCACGAGGAGCCCATCCAGCCTCCTGCTTCGCCTGCTGGGGGGCCCGAGGAGCCCATCCAGCCTCTTGCTTCGCCTGCTGGGGGGCCCGAGGAGCCCGTCCAGCCTCCTGCTTCGCCTGCTGGGGGGCCCGAGGAGCCCGTCCAGCCCCAAGACTCGTCAGCTGGGGGGCCCGAGGAGCCCGAGGCTTCGGCTTCGCCTGGTCTGGCTTCGGCTTCGCCTGGTCCGGCTTCAGCCTGTGCTTCGCCTGGTCCAGCCTCGGCCTCAGCTCCTGCTTCTGCCTCGTCTGGTCCAGCCTCGGCCTCAGCTCCTGCTTTGCCGTCGCCTGGTCCAGCTTCAGCCTCTGCTTCTGTGTCGGCCTTGCCTGGTCCTGCGGCTGTGTTGCCGCCGCCCAAGCCACGTTTTGCCCCTCGGAATCGCCGGCCGCTTTCCAGGCCGTCAGCTGGACGTCGTTGCCATTGGGGTCAGCCGCCTGAACTATTGAACTGTGACCTGTGGTGCTCTCGACCTCCGGGTCGGCCCCCTGAACCTTTGAACTATGACCTGCTATGCTGTCGACCTCCGGGTCGGCCCCCTGAGCTCGTGAACTGTGGACTACTGGACCGTTGGCCTCCTGGTCGGCCGCCTGAACCATGTGAACTCTTGTGCTGCTGTCGTCCAGGTCGGCCACCTGAGCTGTTTGACCATGAACTCCTGTGCCGTCGGCCTCCGGGCCGACCCCCTGATCAAATGAACTATGAATTTCTGGACCGTCACCCTCCGGGTCGGCCCCCTGAGGAGTTATGAACTGTTCCCTGCGCTCCTGTGCTTTTGGTGGACATTTTGTTTTTGTGGCTTTGTTTCTGGCCCTCCATCCTGGGCCCCCACCGCCCGCCCTGGGTGGGTTGTTTTTGGTTTTTGTTTTGTTTTTCAGGGTTTTTGGGCATCTGGAATCCGCCCTTGAGGGGGGGGGGGGCTCTGTCACAGGCTGGGTCTCAGACCCAGCGCTCTGAACTCATTTTTGTATTTGTCTCATTTTAGATATTTGATTAGTTTGTGTCATTTCCTATTTATCTTTAGTTTAGGCAGTTATTGTTTATTGTTTTCTTGGTTTCTATGTTTGAGTTCTTGTATCGTTCATCACTTGTTAGGTCTGTTAAGTTTGTTGTCATGTCTAGTTTCAGTGTTTCCTGTTTGATTTTGGAAGGAGTCGTGTGTTCTTGGTTCTTTGTATTTAGCTTCACTGCTCCTGTCATTAGGTTCATGTTAGTCAGCTGTTTCCTCATGTGTCTCCACTTCCCCTGATCACCTCATGTGTGTATTTAAGTCCTCTGTTTTTGCATGTCATTTGTCGGGTCGTCTGTTATCCCACCATAGTCATAGTCATAGTATTTGTTTCTTAGTGTTTTTTAGTTTGCTTAGGGTTCCTTGTTTAACCCCTGCAATCATCCAAATAAAGGATCGCTTTCTGTTTAAACTTACAACTCCTCGTCCTCATCTGCTTTTTGGTCCTGTTTCCATTACACATCGGCGCACCCTGCCGTGACAGAAACAGCAGAGGATGCTCATCACCAGTGAGTCGGTTAAACAACAGGTTAACCATTAAGACACTCCAAGACTGCCTCTGCTTCAACATAACCGACCAGTAATTGAGTCACTGATAAGAGACAGATAAAATTTTGAGCTCGAATTTATGTGGGACTTATGTTACCATAACTGGGCGTTTTTAAACGCATATTCGTTCTAAGTTTGATTGCAATCGTTTTTGGGTTGTATATTAACAACTGAACCTCAACTAAGTCTTTTTTTTTTGGTTTTGCTTTGTTTTGTCCTACCAAGGGTAAACTTTACTTTATTATGGGGGAAAAATCAGTATCATTATATGGTTAGTGTACACTGTCTGATTTATGGGGTTTTGGAGAGGTCGCGTTGACTAGTTACTCCTCAGTGATGTGGATTAACGCCCTCCAAATAATTTGTTCACGGGAGGTGGGAGACATTTCCAACAAGGAAATGCAAATGTTCAATCAGAAATTGTTTACAAGTTCTTTATCTGGTATGTGTGAGTGTGTGAATGTATGTGCAAACCTGCTTCTTCAATTTTTCCTTGACTTTGTTTATTTAAGTGAACAGTCTGACAATATTTTATGGAGAGGACAACTAAAGCAAACATTTTGAACGTTAACATTACGACCTGGAACGTTAGGGGGATACGGAAGTTAGCTAAACTGAAACAAGTATTAAACCGACTAAAACATTTTAACTCTAGAATTATTTTCCTACAGGAATCTCATCTTACTGCATCAGAGATACATTTATTAACCAAAAGATGGCAGGGTCAGGTATATTTCTCTTCTTTTACTAGACATGCCAGAGGAGTCATTACTCTTATACATAAGTCAATCCCATTTCAAACTACGGGGGTGATTACAGATCCAAACGGGAGATATGTAATTGTGCAGGGCCGTATCTCCATGTTAGAAATAAACCTGATAAATATCTATGGCCCCAACGAGGATAACCCATCCTTCTATGAAAATCTATTTCTCACAATATCAACCTTGGAGGGCCTTTATATCATAGGAGAGGACTTCAATTGCGCCCTGGACCCTAACCTGGATAGGTCGTCTCAAACTGACACTACTCATACCCAGACTAGAAAAATACTTTTTAACTATATGAAAGATTTGAGATTAAATGAGGTCTGGAGAACAAGGAATCCAAATAACAGGGAATTTTCATGTTATTCTAGTTCGTATCAAAGTCATTCGCGGATAGACTACTTTCTTATCTCTACAGAGTTACTACCTTGTGTTGAGAACTGTTGGTATAACAGTATTGTGATTAGTGATCACGCAGCAGTATGTCTATCAGTTAGATTGGGCGAAGTTGATCAAGGTGTAAAGCGATGGAGGATGCAAACATTTTTGTTAAAGGACCCATCATTTGTCAAATTTATAGAAACTTGCATAGATCAATATTTTCAAATAAATAAAGATGAAACCACAGCTAGTATTAGGTGGGAAGCATTTAAAGCTTACATAAGAGGGGAAATTATAAGCTACAGTAGCAACAAGAGTAAGCAATATAACCAAGAATTAAAATCATTAGAAAGGCAAATTAAATCTAATGAAACAGAATTTTACCAGAGCAATGATCCCACTAAACTAAACAATCTGACTATTCTAAGAGCCAGGTATGATAAATTAACAGCAGAGAAAGTGGCAAAAAGTTTAATGTGGACCAAACAATTATTTTATGACCAAGGAGAGAAGGCAGGAAAATTATTGGCCTGGAGGATAAAAAAGATGCAAGCAGAAAAGGCCATCACCCACATAAAGTCCAAATCGGGTATTATAACAACAGACCCTTTAAAAATAAATGAAAATTTCAGAGAGTTTTATCAATCTTTATACCAATCTGAATATACGGGAAACAGAGAAACATGGGATGCATTTCTTGATCAGTTAAAATTTCAAACCCTCTCAGAAGAGGATAAAACAGCTCTTGATAGTCCTTTAACAATAAAAGACCTGTCAGAAGCCATAGACGACCTTGAAAAACCAAGATGGCGCGGCCACGTCCAGACGCCTTCCTGACCGCTCCGCTCTGACTATCCACTTTTCTTGTTTTTTACTTATTTTTTGCTCTGGTTTACATCCCAAAATCCTCTAGTCTTATAGTATATGACAGTGGATCACTTGTAAACATCGGTGCCAAGGTTGCACATCTAATCTTGGACACTTTTAAACCTGACTCTTCCTGGCCGCCAGAGATTCTACGCGGCGCGGAGAACAACAAAGGATGGGCCGCTCATCCGAGGCGCAGAACAAAGAAGCGCCGGGGAAAACGCGCTGGTATTAGGAACAGACTGAGACAGCAGGCGCATCGCGCACCACTGCCCAGTATCCTACTGGCCAATGTACAATCCATGGAGAACAAGCTCGATGACCTAAGAGCAAGGGTCACCTTCCAACGTGACATGAGGGACTGCAACATTCTGTGCTTCACGGAGACATGGCTGACCCCCACCGTGCCGGACCAGGCCGTAACTCCGTCGGATTCATTCTTTGTGCTCCGCGCGGACAGAACGGCAGAGTCGAACAAAACCAAAGGTGGAGGAGTGTGTTTCATGGTAAACAGAAAGTGGTGTGATGCCAGGAGCATTTCTACTCTCTCCAGCGGCTGCTCGCCACATCTGGAGTTCCTGAGCATTAAGTGCCGCCCTTTCTATCTGCCCCGTGAGTTCACCTCAGTCATCGCCACGGTGGTCTACATCCCACCCCAAGCGGACACAGGTATGGCTTTGTCCGAATTACATGATGTGTTGAGCTCGCTTCAAAACAAGGACCCGGGCGCAGCCCTCATTGTAGCAGGAGACTTTAACAAAGCGAACCTCAGACAAGTCATGCCAAACTTTTACCAGCATGTCTCGTGTCCAACGAGAGGGGATCGGATTTTGGATCACTGCTACACGCCATACAAGCAGGGCTACAAAGCTGTCTCACACCCGGCTTTTGGGAAGTCTGACCACAATGCCATCTTCCTCATTCCCCAGTATAAACAAAGCATACTGAGGGAAGACGTGACCACGAGGGAGGTAAAACGGTGGACTGCCCAATCAGAAGCTACGCTACAGGACGCACTCAACGACGTCGACTGGGACATGTTCAGAGCATGCGCAGTCGACATCAACGAGTTTACGGAAGTAGCAGTATGCTTCGTCAATATGCTAGCGGAGGAGATTATCCCCACTGCGAGAGTCACCACATTCCCAAACCAGAAACCGTGGATGGACAGATCGATCCGCACTGCAGTAAACGCCAGGACCGCCTCCTACAACGCGGGTCTCGCCACTGGCGATATGAGCGCCTACAAAGCGGCCTCATACGGCGTGCGGCGCGCGGTGAGAGATGCCAAACGCCGGTACCGGGAACGTGTGGAGTCCCGCTTCCACCAGGGCGACACACGGAGTATGTGGCATGGACTACGCACCATTACGGACTACAAAGCCAGGGACACTGCGCCGATCAACGCCGACTCTGCATTCACCAACGAGCTGAATCGGTTCTACGCCCGTTTCGAGGTTAGCCAGGCGGCTAATGCTATCTACCGCCTGACTACCGAGGACAGTGACGTCATCAGCGAGAGACCGGTGACCAGCATCGCGGAGCATGACGTCAGAGCAGCACTGAGGAGAGTGAACACAAGGAAAGCGGCGGGGCCAGACGGCATCACCGGCCGTCTGCTGCGCTGCTGTGCTGACCAGCTAGCAGGTATGTTCACTTACATCTTCAACGAGTCCCTGGCGAAGTCTGTGGTCCCCACATGCTTCAAAAGATCCACCATCATCCCTGTGCCCAAGAACAGCAAACCCTCATCCCTGAACGATTACCGGCCAGTTGCACTGACCTCGGTAGTAATGAAGGTGTTTGAGAGGCTGCTGAAGAACATCATCTCCTCCTCCATCCCAGACACCACAGATCCGCTGCAGTTTGCCTACAGATCCAACAGATCCACAGAGGATGCCATCGCCCACGTCCTACACACCACTCTCAGCCACGTGGACAAGAAACAGGGTAACTATGTGCGAATGCTGTTTGTTGATTACAGTTCAGCGTTTAACACAATAGTGCCCTGCAGACTGTTCACAAAGCTCAGGGATCTGGGACTTAACAGCCGTCTGTGTGCATGGGTGTTGGACTTCCTCACTGGCAGAACTCAGGTGGCGAGGGTGGGCAGGTGCTTCTCCAACAGCATCACCATCAACACAGGAGCACCTCAGGGATGTGTCCTCTCGCCACTGCTCTACTCCCTCTACACTTCAGACTGTGTGGCCACCCATGGCTCCAACACCATTGTGAAGTTTGCTGACGACACAGTGGTGTTGGGTGCCATCTCCAACAACGATGAGGCGGCCTACATGGATGAAGTGAAGAATCTGGCATCGTGGTGCCAGGACAACCACCTCCAGCTGAATGTCAGCAAGACCAAGGAGCTGGTGGTGGACTTCAGAAGGGGTCAGCACAGAGACTACAAGCCCATTATCATCAATGGAGCTCCAGTGGAGAGGGTGCAGTCCTTCAAGTATCTTGGTGTCCACATCTCCTCAGACCTGACATGGGCTGCCCACATTCAGGTCCAGACCAAAAAGGCTAGGCAGCGCCTGTATCACCTACGACAACTGAGGAAGTTCAGGGTCTCTCCAAAGATCCTCAGGATTTTCTATACAGGCGCTGTGGAGAGCATCCTCACACAGAACATGACATCGTGGTTTGGGAACAGCTGTGCGAAGGACCAAAAAGCTCTCCAGAGAGTGATCCGTACAGCAGAACGCTGCTGCAGGATTGCTCTCCCCCCGCTTCAGGACACCTACACCAGGAGATGCCGGACTAGAGCAGCGCAGATACTGAAGGACCCGTCCCATCCTGGCAACAAACTGTTCCAACTTCTGCAATCTGGTAGAAGGTTCCGCATCATCCGGGCAAGGACAGAGAGACTCAAGAGGAGCTTCTATCCCCAAGCCATCCGTGCCCTAAACACACACACCCGCCCTCTCACATCATCTATAATTGACTGAGACAGGACTCTCTTCCAGACACTCTAAACCAAGGCACAATGTACATTCCAAATTCCTTTAATTTTAAATATGTTTATATTGTCTATCCTGTAAAATAGTCAGATGTCTATTCATATTAATGTACAGAATTCACCTGCTTGCTGCTACTACTGCACATTCACCCAGTGTATATACTATATATATATATATATATATATATATATATATATATATATATATATATATATATATATATATATGTATAATGTTCTTCCTCTACACCCCGCCCTCCCCCCCCCAAATTTTTGCACATGTCGAGGAGCGTGTCAGGCTACATTTCACTGTGTGTTATACTTGTATAACTATGCATGTGACAAATAAAGAACCTTGAACCTTGTATAGCGGTAAAACGCCTGGTCCTGATGGACTTCCAATGGAATTCTATAAAACATTTAAAAATAAATTAATACTGCCACTTCTTAACATGTATGAGGAGTCATATAAGTCCGGAATACTCCCAGACTCACTGAGATTAGCTACAATGACCCTTTTATTGAAGCCAAATAAGCCTCCGACTGAATGCTCCTCTTATAGGGGAATTAGTCTTATAGGATGTGATACGAAGATTTTGTGTAAAGCACTCTCTAGAAGACTAGATAAATGTGTGCCTAATTTGATAACAGACGATCAACAAGGTTTTGTTAAAACGAGACAAGGCTATCATAATATAAGACGTGTCCTCAATGTACTTTATGAGAAAAACAATAGGGAGGACACTGCACTGCTATCACTAGATGCGTGCAAAGCCTTCGATAGAATAGAATGGAATTATCTCTTACAAGTGCTCCCCAGATATGGACTAGGTGAAACATTCCTGAAATGGATCCGATTATTGTATACACATCCAGCAGCACAAGTTTTAACTAATAATAACGTATCAAAACCATTTAATTTACAGCGATCAACCAGGCAGGGCTGCCCTCTGTCACCAATTCTCTTTGTGTTAGCAATAGAACCTCTGGCCATAGCTGTGAGAGCAAATGCAGGAATATCAGGGATAAGAATTGGAGGAAGAGACCATCTAATTTCTTTATTTGCAGATGATATTATATTTTTTTTGACTAATCTGAAAGATAGTATCCCTAATTTAGTAACATTAATAAAAACATTTGGAGAATTTTCAGGATACAAAATTAACAATTCTAAATCAGAATTAATGTTTCTTAATGAAGAAGAAAGACGAAGCCCTGTGGTGGCCACCCCATTTAAGACAACTACAACAGGCTTTAAATATTTAGGCATTAGGATCACCCCAAACCTCAAGGACATAACCTCAATAAATTATGATCCCCTTGTAGAAGAGGTCACGGAAATGCTAAACCGTTGGACAAACCTGCCTGTATCTATGACAGGCCGGATAAATATCCTAAAAATGACAATTTTACCCCAATTTTTATATTACTTCCAAACACTTCCGTTGCCTCTACCAACTTCATTTTTTGACAGTTTAAACTATTTAACCAATTTATTTGGAATAATAAGAAGGCAAGGCTCCGCTTACAACTACTTTACTTGCCCTATGAAAGAGGAGGTCTCCAAGTCCCCAACCTCAGATGGTATTATATGGCTGCCCAACTAACATCAGCCACCCATTATTTCTCCCAACAACAACTCCAGCCTGGGTCGACATCGAGCAAAAATCTGTTCCAGATCTTCCCTTACACACTTTTCTATACTCTTCAGACACTAAGACATTAAAAAAAATACAAGGAACCCTTTTTTGAAAAATACAATTATAATTTGGCATGCAGCTCATAAATATGTGGGCGATCCTCCATCGCTTTCGCAATTTACCCCTATTTGGGGAAATGAAAAGTTCACGCCTGGTAAAAGTGATGGAGGATTTAAAATATGGAAAAATAAAGGCATTCAAAAAATTAAAGACCTATATGCAGATGGCATGCTGCTCACATTTGATCAGTTGTGTAAAAAATATTTAATACCCCCAAAACACTTTTTTAAATATTTACAATTGAAAAACTATTTGTCATCGAAACTGCAAAGGATTGCTGAACTTCCAACATTGACAAAAATAGAGGAGGTATGTACACGGACACGCCGTCGGGGCTGAAAGTGGACAGCTCACAGATCCTGAAGCTGCAGGTTTCATCTGTCTCCAACCAAAAGTGAGTGAACCAGCAGCAGAAGAAGATCCAAACTACGCTTTACGTTTGATGAACATCGTCATGAATTCTCTCTGACTTTGACGTTTACTTCCTGCACAGCTCTCTCTCTCTCAGTGTACTTCAAGAACAGTTTACCTTCAAAAATCTGTTTCCTGCATTATTCACTGCTTATTACGCACCAGTCTGCTGTTGTGTTCACTGCTGTCGGCCTCCGAAAACAAAGCCTCATTTCTGCTGTTCAATACTGAAGAAATTTAAACCTTTTAAAATGATGACAGATTACAAACTCTCAGCTGTGTCTGTAATCAAACCTCTGTAACGTTGCTTCACTTCAGCAGCATCAGGTCATGTTCACATGTTGATTCATGGTTTGCTTCAGTTTTTGATGGACTGCAGAATATTTTGAAGGTTATCTGCTATAAAAAGCCAGAACAGGAAAATCTGCTTCATGTGTTTCTGTCACGGCAGGTGAGGAGAGCCGTGTGAAAATAATAAATGAGGGAGGATCCAAGCGCAGGCAGTCGTGAGGGTGTTAAGGTGGTTTATTGAGCATGAAATAAATATGGACAAACAGCAAACGGAACTCGAACTAAACTAGACTGGAGAACAACTAAACTACAAAGCACAAACCTGAATGAGAACGAGCAGAGGAGAATGACGATGGACAGCAGGGAGAACACACGGGTGAGACATGGTGGATACACAGACGGACCAGCAACTACAATGACGGAGGACACGACTTAAATACACACAGGGAAACACGGGAATTACACACAGGTGGTGGACACAGCTGGGAATAATCCGTAAGACGAGACAGAGGTAAAACTGAACACACTCACATGAGACGCAGATCTTCACAATAAAACATCACACGCAGGCTCGACATAGAGAGACAGACAGGAAATGACATATGAAACTAAACCCACATCTTAAACCCAGATAAACAGAAACATGGAACTCTAATAATAGACATCTCAAACATTACCATAACACGACAAGAGAACAAGAACACAATCCCTGATGCAAACTTAAATCAAAACACAATAAACTCAAAATACTGGGTCCAACAGACCCAGAACCGTGACAGTTTCTGTTTGATCCTCAGTGACTTTGACACAAAGGCCTCTGCTGTGATGATCACACCTCTGATCGAGTCTCACAGTGTCAGCTTTGTTTTTATACATATGGATATGTGCTGAGAAATGATCAGAATTATAATATTTCCCACTGTCTGCTGTGTGCCGTGACCTTTGACCTGCTAAAGACAGTCAGCTGTGGATTATTCATTGTTGTGTCTGATACTTAGAACTGTGAGGAAGAACACTACACAGTTAATCAGGGTCCCCTCTCTCTGAATCAGGAAAGGTGGGCAGGCCGCGTGTGGGCCGCGGGCCATACGTTGAGTCTCACTGTTTGAAATGTGAACATTGTTCTGCTGCAGTCAATGGACTAAACCAGAGAAGAAGAAAACAGACTTTACCATGAAGATCCTCAGTGTGGATCAGTATAATATCAGCCTGATGTCTGCAGTTCAGTGTCAGCACAACTTTCACATCATATTCATCTCAGCACAACTAAAACATGCTGACTGACCTCAGAGTTTCAAGTCCACATCCTGGACTCTCCAGGAAACCACACAGATGCTTCACTCCTGAATCCTGCAGCTTGTTGTTCCTGCTCAGGTCCAGCTCTCTCAGATGGGAGGGGTTGGACTTCAGTGCTGCTGCCAGATAATCACAGCTGATCTCTGACAAACCACAGCACCACAATCTGTATAAAGAATGAAAGATGTAAGTTTATTAGACAAAGTGTGAGCTTGAAATCATTCAGTGTTAGAGGAAAAATGATTCTATGTTTCTTTACCTTCTTTTAAATGTGCAAAGATACCCTTTGTCTGTGTTTAGATTAGTTTAGAAGTGTCTTTTAGACTTTCCCAGCAAAGACATATTTTTCCTGGGACATATTGTTTTAGATTGTTTTATCTCTCCCAGCTCTCTGCTGACGAGACTAGCACCATATATGGAGTTGTTTATTTTATCTGTTTATTATTTTCTTATCCTGTTCTCACTGTCTCTTTGCTCTGTGCCTATAAAAATTGCCAAGCCACTGTGCATGGTGTGAGTTGTTCTTCGCAGCTCACCCGTGTACACGTTTGATAAAGAAAGTAACTTTGTCTCATTGTGTCTTTATTTCTCCTGGGTTTTTTGCAGAGTTTTCTCCCAACATTTCTTGGTCCTTCTGAGCCGGAGCACCTCCATCGTGTCCCATCTCCGTGACCAGTCCACGTTGCATGACTGTCGACAGCTCACATACCAGGTGTGTGATAAAAGTCCAAGAGCGTTAAATTCGGTTCTTGGCCAACGTCTTAGAAAGCGACCCACGGCGGTGGGGCCCAATCGAGGTGGACCAGATCCGGCGACACTGACCAGGTAGATACAGACACACTGACACAATCTTGCGTAAAAGCGTATTTTAAATTCAGGGAATTTAAAATAGCGGAAGTAGCTCGTCGACTGGTAGCTTTGGAAGCTCGTCGACTGGTAGCTTTGGAGCTCTGGGTAGCTCCCCCAGCTGGGTCTAGACTGGGTCTAGGGAGTAAGTAGCTCTCCACTGCAGGAGCTCCCCTTATGATAAGGGTTCCGGTCGCGCGCGAATAGGTGTGAATGTGAATGTGTGTGTGTATTGTTTTAATTAACGGAGCAAGCTGAATTTTCACGGTCCAATAATAGACTGAGCTGCTCCTACTGTGTTTTTCTTTCACTGCTGTTCACTGACGTGCTGGTGGTTTGGGAGAACGGTCGAGTTTCGTCTCGTAAAGTTCACACCGCTTTTGGAAATAGTCCGAAAGTCGCAGGGCGTGTGAGCATCCACTCTCATTCCTCATACCAGCGAAGGTGATAGCAGCTGTATCGTGTATATATTACTTAAACAAAAATAAGTAAATACATAAATAAGATGGGTAATCAAGCAAGTGAAATTAAAACTCACTCCTGCTGACGAGCAGTGGTGAGAAAAGAAAAGTCCAGGCGCCGGACAGAACAGTGTCTGTAAATTGAGAAATTTAAGAAAACAAAATATAAACAGTCAGAAGAACAGAACTCAACTGCCAGTTTAGTAAAACCAGAAGACGAGACACTGTGCAGTCCCCACAATCCTTTTAGTAAAGCCATCACCCATTCCTGCAGCCGCATCTGCAGCACCACCCATATCAGGAAGAACATAATAATCCCTTATTAAGTGAAAACTAGAGATCAACGTAGTTTGAAGTAGTTTAAAAGGGTTGAAAACAGACCCCACTGAGTAGATATAAATATAAAAAGTACGAAATAAAGATAAACAAAGGGAAAATTACAGTAGAAATTATCTTTAGAGTATTTGAAATTAATAATAGCAAGGATAACAACCTGTAAAGTGATATTAACAATGAAACACAGTTGGCATGATGACCATGCCCAGCAGGTATAAAATGAATATAAAGCAAATAATTCACACGAAAATATTTTAATAAAATAAATAAGGTATATTAAGGCTGTGTCATTGTTCAGCCAAGGACAGTGTGTGAAAAGGTAACTGTCTCCAGCTTGGGAAAATGGTGATACTGCAGATCACCTGAAGCCCTTGATGGATACAAAATAAAATATAAATAATACATTATAATAGAACTGCCTGGTCCGCCATGCAACAGAGAGAACAAATGTGACCGCAGGTTGAGTCTGATATGAAGCAAACAGAAGATCGGTTTAAAAAAGTAGGTGTGACATCCAGTCGAACTGAGACGGCCAGAACTGAGGGTTGTTGAATGACCTTTATTATTTATTGCAGTGTATCAGACAACGAACAAACGTAAGAGCTAGAACAATTCGTATTTGTACAACATAACAATAGTCCTCTCTCCCTTTTTCTCCGTTAGCATGACTTTTCCGTTTTTTCGTCTTTTATACATCAAGTTGTTTACCGTTACACCATTCTACTTCCGGTCACACAGGAAGTTGCCAAAATAAAAGGTTAATACGTATGTTACGTGAATATGAGCTAGCTTTACATATCCGCTGTTACAGTAGGCACAAACGTGTTGAGAGGAAAAGCAAATCTGTGCAGATTGGATGAATTCTACATTATCTGTTTGCTGAATAAGATGATCCTAACTATCAACTTGGCTCAGTAGTAGCATAATGGTACACACTAATAAAATATTATAATATGCTATTGCTGTTATATAAGATGATAATATTAACAATGACATAATATTAATATGAAGAGGCACCTTAGTCGGTTATGATGTGAGGTGGATAATTGTTAAGCAGTAGTCTGCATCAAGCTTAAGGTGTGCTGAAACTCAGTGTAATGACATGTGAGATGAAGACAATACAGAGAATAACTAAACTAATGAAGTGCATAGAGGCACTTGACCAGCTTCAAACCTATCATTCTAGAATGACACATTGCTGAGATATAGAGCACACCTATAATAACAACCAATAAGCAAAAACCCTGTAGACAACAGCTAAAACTACAGGATTGAGAAGCTGAATTAAATATGTAGACACTGCTAAGCTGATGAGCATGTTACACATTTTCTTTTATTTTTATTTATTTGTTTCTTTTAGAGCAGAAGCTGCATGCTATTAAAAGCCAACATATGCAGACTTCTGCCTTGTTCGGGTGGCAGCATTTTTCCTTTTTCTTTTGTGTCCTGACACGTGTATGTTTTTGTTTTTGTTTGATTATTTTGTTGGTTTTGGAAACGAATTTAAACGAACTTGTGACAATACTTGAGAATCACAGTGACACATAGTGATTAGGCATATGATTGAAAAATGCCTAGGTTTAGAGCTGTGAGCTATGAGCTGTGAGCAATGCAAAGTTAAATATATATATATATATATATGTATAAATGGGAAACAACCCTAACTTCAAAGTTTGAAATGTGTGAGATGCATGAATTGTTTGAAAACTAGAAATTATTTAAAACTGGCTTAAGTGAAAATGTAGTGTTGCATTTATTCTCCCAAACTAAAAAAAAAAAAAAAAAAAAAAAAAAGGAGAAGAAGCATTCTGTAACTTAAAAATAAGGCTGACGTGTTGACAATAGACTAAGGGACTCATTTGCAGGTGGCTATCAGGAACAGAGAGACAAGCAACGTCACAGACACCAAGGCTGCAGACAGCCACGCAGAAACAGCAGATAAAATAGAGACAACGCCTGCTAGAACCGTGGAGAGGAAGGTCACTTCACACGAGATTGTAGGAGTAGGCCACAGAGAAATAATGCAAAACAGTTTTGAGGCAGCCACTTAAGAACTTACAGTTTTCTAAGGACAAATTAGTTGTAAAGTCAGCTGCAGGCCACACAACTGTACAACAACTAACTGCCCCGTTAGAACTAATACATACAGAAAGTGGCCGCAGGTGCTTTATTAAATGCATATATGACCCGTCGTGTCCAGTAAATTTGCTAGGTAGAGACGCTTAAGATAGGTGTAATCCCAGAAAAGAATGGCATGACTGCTGAGTGCATGCTAAATGACACCCCACCAGAGCCAGATAGCACTAACACAGAAAACAGTAGCCGCGTGTGTCTCTCTCAAGGCTACGGTGTTCCACATTATTACTGGACTCTCGCTTTGCCAGAGCTAAAAAACTACACAATGTGGCCCGTCAACACACACCCGCCACATCCACTTTCCAGAAACTGACCGAGTATCACAACACTCTGAGATTTAAACAAACTCCAGGCCGAGATCAACCTTATGATCAGCAAGTGTGGAAGCTAGGAGAACAGCATTTGACCTTACAGCACAGGCCGAAATTGTGTAGGTTACGCAGTAACCACAGATAGTAGGATAATAGAAGCAAAACCACTTTCTTCTTCATATTCTGCACAGAGCGCTGAGCTGATAGCTGTGATTCGCGCATGTGAAATACACAAAGACAAACTAATAAATATACATACAGACAGCCAGTATGTTTTCTCTGCTGTGCATCATTTTGCAAAAAATTTGGCAAAACAGAGGAATGATTACATCAACCGGAAAACCGGTTCAGCATGCCAACCTCTTACAACGCCTACTGACTCTTTCATTACTACAGGCAACAACTTTGCTGACAGAGCAGCAAAACAGGCGGCACAAATGACAAACATCACATTGATGGCAGTAAACACACATCAGATTCCACTGGATGTGTTGAAAAATGAACAAAAAGCAGCAAGCACAGCCGAGCAGGCAAAATGGCTAAAACACGGTGGAGTTCTGACAAACAACTTAATGATGTGTTATGGCAAGCCAGTGTTGCCAAAATCCCTCCACAAAACAGCTGAAACCTCAGCAAAACAATTTGTCAGAACGTGCATGACGTGTCAAAAATATAATGCTCAGGGAAACCTGAGACCAAAAAGAGGCCGTTTTCCCACACCACCTTATCTTTTTCACACAATCCATATGGACTTTATTGAGCTAAATGAATGCCAAGGGTAAAAATACGCCCTAGTGGTTATAGATGTATTGTCAAAGTGGCCAGAAATCTACCCAGTGAAAAAGGCAGATGCAATTTCAGTAGCAAAATGTATGTCTAAGTTGTTGGAAAATAAAGAGATGATTGTAAATAACGAAGAACGTAATGATGTCTCTCCAGTGTCTTGCAGATTACAGCCCGGTGACTGGGTTCTGATCAAAGCGCTCCAAAGGAAAAACTGGAGCTTTCAAAATAGCGGAACGACCATCTTGGATCCATCAGAGCCACTGCAGGAGAGTAAGTGAATCCATCTAAACTCAGCCGACACAGGCTCGCCCAATTGTTGTGATCTTGCTCGGTGGAGGGAACAGCCTTTCTGGCCGAGAAGTCAACTCACAACAGGAGGGTGTGTCCTGCTGTCATGAGGTGTTGGCTGCTTATCACTGCAGCGGGCTTGACCCTGGCCGGGCTCCTCATCTTTGCTTCCGTGAGGGACAACAAGTCACGCTATATGAAGAAAAGGCAGACACTGTATGACAAAGGAAAGCACACCAAGTTTCCCCATGGCTACGCCACTAATTTCTGGTGGCAGTTTATGAACACTACAGCTCACTTGAATAATAAAACTGACTGCTATGCATGTGCCCATATGCCCCTATCCTCGCAGACGTCTGGCCTATGGCCGTACAGCATACCAGAAGATCGCAGTTGGTGCCTGTTGGGCCTGGCAACACATCCAGGCTACGGTACTCTTTGGTCCAAGGCCAACTACAGCATCCCAGCAAAAGCAACCTGGAGGTCATCGTCACTCACGAATGTGAACTGTTCCAGACAGACCTACCTACTGACCTGGCCCCAAGTCTCAGACCCACTGCCTGATGTAATTCTACTGAACAAACTGAACGCAGCGCAACTGCCAGTATGTGTGATGAACAATGGATCGCGGGCAGTGGGGGAGCTGCCTACTCACCTATGTAAGTCCATATACACTTTCTGCCCACCGAGGAATGAGAGGAAGTGTATGGCCTGTTCAACCAACACAACCTGTGCCAGAAGCACGACGCTGATGAGCCTCAACTGTCGCTCCAACTACAGCTACCGGATGCCACTACAAACAAAGACTCAGTACCAGACAGGATGTGCACGGACGGCACCAAGCAGTAAAGGAACCAGAGTTTCGCATCTGGGGAGGAGGAGTGAAATTCTCACTCCAATGCCGGAGCTTGATCCGCGGCATTGGAGTTGCCGAGGTGCGGGATCATGTGGAGATCAAACGATATGCTCTGGTAAGACACATCAACTTGACTAAGACCCTGGGACCGGCTTTAGCAGAGGAGCAGAAGGCCATTAGAACGATGGTGCTGAAGAACAGACTGACTGTAGACCTGCTAACAGCATCACAAGGAGGAGTTTGCAAGCTGATCGGGGAGACATGTTGCACGTTTATCCCTGATGGATACGAAGCTGGAGGAGACATTTATGAAGCTTTGCAGAATTTGACCGTTCTGCAGAAATATGTCACTGACCACATACCTGGTGCAGCTACACCACAAGGCTGGCTGGACTGGCTGGACTGGTTATTTGGCGGCTCGTGGTTGGCTGCTGCAGCAAAGCCGTTTGTCTTTCTAGGTTTCATCATGGTGGCACTGCTCATGTTGGTGTTGTGTGTGGTGCCATGTCTAAGAGTAATGATTTCAAAGATGATAACAACTACAATGACTGCTTATGTTGCCGTGCCTCAAGAAGAACAGCATCCCGTTGCAATTCTGTTAGAGGAGAACCTGTAATAGCTGCTAATAAATGACGTGGTGATTAAAAATGACTTGTCAAGTGATCATGCACTGATTAACACATTAGTAGTTTATGCAGGTACAACATAAGGTTTATATTCTTTTTTTATTATTCTTTTATTTGTTGTAGTTTTAGTTTTATTATTTTCCCTTGAATATTACTTTTATTGTTTCTTTTATTATATTTTATCACATGATTTACACTTCTACTATGCTGACATTTGAAGAATTAAAAATTGCTACAGATACTTAATATTGCAGACAATTGTTGTACACATTTAAAACAAGTTAAAACAGGAGGGAATATGTTAGAGGAAAAATGATTCTATGTTTCTTTACCTTCTTTTAAATGTGCAAAGATACCCTTTGTCTGTGTTTAGATTAGTGTAGAAGTGTCTTTTAGACTTTCCCAGCAAAGACATATTGTTTCTGGGACATATTGTTTTAGATTGTTTTATCTCTCCCAGCTCTCTGCTGACGAGACTAGCACCATATATGGAGTTGTTTATTTTATCTGTTTATTATTTTCTTATCCTGTTCTCACTGTCTCTGTGCTCTGTGCCTATAAAAATTGCCAAGCCACTGTGCATGGTGTGAGTTGTTCTTCGCAGCTCACCCGTGTACACGTTTGATAAAGAAAGTAACTTTGTCTCATTGTGTCTTTATTTCTCCTGGGTTTTTTTACAGAGTTTTCTCCCAACATTCAGTGTTTCATCATCTGTTCAGAGCTGAAGAAGGTTCAGAATGTAGAAGTTTAGAAAATGGAAACTCCAAACAGCTGAAGCCAACAGGAAGCAGCTTCAAACAAACACAACAAGAGAAAAAACTCTGAATGTTTCACATTAAAGTCGTACATTTATCATAAAAACAGGACAAAGACTTGAAAAAGTCGTGTTTTTCCTTCCAGGAACCACAAGGCTTCACTTTTAAAGGTGAAGTGTGAAAGAAATGGACATATTTGAAGTCCAACACCTTTTTCCAGTCACATTATTAAAGCAGACAAACTACAAGCTCATTTTCATTCCAACAAGTCATCTTCTGACCTGGA
This sequence comes from Aulonocara sp. 'chitande type north' Nkhata Bay, assembly GCF_057382095.1. NCBI lineage: Eukaryota > Metazoa > Chordata > Actinopteri > Cichliformes > Cichlidae > Aulonocara > Aulonocara sp. 'chitande type north' Nkhata Bay. The sequence continues at coordinate 63,508,704 of NC_141346.1, forward strand.
CTAACAACACTGGTCTCTATGTGCAGCTGGCTGTGAGACCAGTGCTCAGGGAGCGTCTACAAAGTGCAACACTGAAAGAACATCACACACTCATTTGCTTCCAGCACTTCCACACAAACATCTACTGTCATTATTGTCACCAAACTCTGTGGATCCTTTATTGCAAATTCAAATGGGATCAAATGGTCAGACAAAAGAGGGTTATGAGGAAATATGATGAAATGTTGTGTATTAGCAGCAAGTTATTGAATCATTTTCCTCAGAAACCAAACAAAATGATTGACAAACATGTTTTTACAAATTCAGTGTTGGACTTGGATCAGCAGGATAAGCTGATGTTTAAAGGCATTTGAGTCTCGCTGTATGAGAGTCCAGTTATTACTCAATATTTATGGATGATGTTCTTTCAGTGTTGCACTTTGTAGACGCTCCCTGAGCCTCACAGCCAGCTGCACATGGACCAGCTGACATTACCCAGCATTAGAGGCGGCTGTAAAAAAAATAGATTTTCCTATTTAAATGGTTTTACTTTGAATAAAGCGATGTTGATCCATTCAATCCTGAATCGATTTTTAATATAAATGTATTTTGCCAGAATCTCAGGTTAAAGCTCCCAAAAGTATTTCAACAACAACCAAACAGATAAAACAGTAAATGAGAGCAGCTAAACACACAAAGATGGAAACACAGAGCGTGGATCGTTCACTCGACGGCACGTACACGGACACGCCGTCGGGGCTGAAAGTGGACAGCTCACAGATCCTGAAGCTGCAGGTTTCATCTGTCTCCAACCAAAACTGAGTGAACCAGCAGCAAAAGAAGATCCAAACTACGCTTTACGTTTGATGAACATCGTCATGAATTCTCTCTGACTTTGACCTTTACTTCCTGCACAGCTCTCTCTCTCTCAGTGTACTTCAAGAACAGTTTACCTTCAAAAATCTGTTTCCTGCATTATTCACTGCTTATTACGCACCAGTCTGCTGTTGTGTTCACTGCTGTCGGCCTCCGAAAACAAAGCCTCATTTCTGCTGTTCAATACTGAAGAAATTTAAACCTTTTAAAATGATGACAGATTACAAACTCTCAGCTGTGTCTGTAATCAAACCTCTGTAACTTTGCTTCACTTCAGCAGCATCAGCTCATGTTCACATGTTGATTCATGGTTTGCTTCAGTTTTTGATGGACTGCAGAATATTTTGAAGGTTATCTGCTATAAAAAGCCAGAACAGGAAAATCTTCTTCATGTGTTTCTGTTTGATCCTCAGTGACTTTGACACAAAGGCCTCTGCTGTGATGATCACACCTCTGATCAAGTCTCACAGTGTCAGCTTTGTTTTTATACATATGGATATGTGCTGATAAATGATCAGAATTATAATATTTCCCACTGTCTGCTGTGTGCCGTGACCTTTGACCTGCTAAAGACAGTCAGCTGTGGATTATTCATTGTTGTGTCTGATACTTAGAACTGTGAGGAAGAACACTACACAGTTAATCAGGGTCCCCTCTCTCTGAATCAGGAAAGGTGGGCAGGCCGCGTGTGGGCCACGGGCCATATGTTGAGTCTCACTGTTTGAAATGTGAACATTGTTCTGCTGCAGTCAATGGACTAAACCAGAGAAGAAGAAAACAGACTTTACCATGAAGATCCTCAGTGTGGATCAGTATAATATCAGCCTGATGTCTGCAGTTTAGTGTCAGCACAACTTTCACATCATATTCATCTCAGCACAACTAAAACATGCTGACTGACCTCAGAGTTTCAAGTCCACATCCTGGACTCTCCAGGAAACCACACAGATGCTTCACTCCTGAATCCTGCAGCTTGTTGGAGCTCAGGTCCAGCTCTCTCAGATGGGAGGGGTTGGACTTCAGTGCTGCTGCCAAATAATCACAGCTGATCTCTGACAAACAACAGCCCCACAATCTGTATAAAGAATGAAAGATGTAAGTTTATTAGACAAAGTGTGAGCTTGAAATCATTCAGTGTTTCATCATCTGTTCAGAGCTGAAGAAGGTTCAGAATGTAGAAGTTTAGAAATGGAAACTCCAAACAGCTGAAGCCAACAGGAAGCAGCTTCAAACAAACACAACAAGAGAAAAAACTCTGAATGTTTCACATTAAAGTCGTACATTTATCATAAAAACAGGACAAAGACTTGAAAAAGTCGTGTTTTTCCTTCCAGGAACCACAAGGCTTCACTTTTAAAGGTGAAGTGTGAAAGAAATGGACATATTTGAAGTCCAACACCTTTTTCCAGTCACATTATTAAAGCAGACAAACTACAAGCTCATTTTCATTCCAACAAGTCATCTTCTGACCTGGACTAACAACACTGGTCTCTATGTGCAGCTGGCTGTGAGACCAGTGCTCAGGGAGCATCTACAAAGTGCAACACTGAAAGAACATCACACACTCATTTGCTTCCATCATCCAACCTTAATAGGAAACAGAGACGCCTCCCCTTCAAAGTAAAAGCTGCTCCTTTTGGACACAGTATCAAAGAAAGTCTACAGTATAACATAGAAAAGACAGAACAAAGTTTTGGTTGTTTTTAAATTGTGCAGAAATGAAACTACACTAAGCTCAATTATGTGACAGACATTTCATCCCATGTCAGTTTGGCCTCATCCTGGGCCAGATTATCCAGCACACACTCTGACCACAGGCCCAGGGGCCACGCACAGCTGGGCTCCATCCAAGAGACAGGAAACAAACCAACACAATAATAAAAAGCACCATGTGATCTTCTTACATCTTCAAGACAAACATAGTAAAAACATGAGCATATTTCTTTCCTGATAAAATGATGTGACAGGTAGAACAGAGTAAAGTGGTGGTGTTACAGCCTTTCTCCCCTCTGCTGCCAAGGCTGTTAGTCTCTCCCAAACTCAGCTACAGGACTTCCAAATGAATGAAAGCAGCAGAAGTGGCTTTACAAATGAAAGAGGAAGAGGAGAAGAAGAGGAGAGGGAGGCCACCCTGACCATCACTCCAGCTGAAAACATCACACTTCCATTAAAGTTGGTGAGAAAATGTTGAGCAGGATGAGCTGCTGGCTAATCTGGAGGCTGTAGCAGCAGCTCACAGTCACAGTGGATTTCCACTCATGAAAAAGCTCTGGCTGCTTCATTTCTCATCTCGTATCAGAGACTTTAAAGCTTCACTGAAGCTGTACTGTGATGCTTCCATATCCCAGTGATGCCTCCATAATGATTTCAGCTGTTCTGTACACACACTGTGTGCCCTGTATGGCTCAAAGTCTCTGCAGCCTGTTTTTATCTGCTATCATCAGATCTTCATCATCCTCATTCACATCCCTCACACACTCTACAGCCTCATCAGCACTGACTTCATCTTCACTGACTGATGGAGCACAACATGAACCTGTGGAGGCTGAAACACTGTCCTGTCAAACATCTCCCCGTCACCACTCCACTTCTGTCAGCCTTTAAATGAACCATGCTCAAGTCTGTCACTTCTGTTTGGAGCCAAAAGGAAAAACTGCTGTTCAGTCGTTTGGAAAGACAACATTTCTGAAAGCACTCAAACTTCTTCACATTTGTCTTCAGACACATCCGGAACATTTAGGAACTAAAGAAAATTTCAAACATCAATCAAAGACCTGAAATATAGAAAAACAACAACAGCCGCAGTCAGTGAACTCACCTCAGAGTCTCCAGTCGACAGTTTGGACTCTCCAGTCCAACACACAGAAGCTTCACACCTGAATCCTGGAGGTAGTAGTTTCTACTCATGTCCAGCTCTGTCAGATGGGAGGGGTTGGACTTCAGAGCTGAGGCCACAACTTCACAGTGAGACTCTGAGAGTCCACACTGAGTCAGTCTGTGATGATAGAAAATATAAAATGTGTTATTATAAAAGCAGAAAATCTGCATTATAAACACAGACTGAATGTATATGAAGACAAAACAGAGTGAGGTCATAATCTGATGAATCTGCTCTTCACATCTGTGCTTCAGCTCCTCTTACTGTGTTTGACATGACACAACGATTGAGTCTCTCTCAGACCTGCAGACTTTTAATGAGAATCTTTGTTTGGCTTTAATCTGCAGATGAAGGAGGAAGATGGTGTCACATTTAGACTTCCATAATGTCCACAGTCTGTCACTGAGATCTGATCCAGAGTCAGAGTGAAGACACACATTTGGACTGTTTCCTGTTTTGACTCCAGAACATTTTGAATGAGTTCAGCTCAGTGAAGAGTTCCAGCTGGAAAGATGATCTCTGTTTGCTACCTGCTGTCAGGTACGACTGTTCACGTCCACACGCAGGAAAAACCTGCTGACTGTTACCAAACGGAGCAGAAATCTCATCACTGGACAATAATGATGAATGAACTCAGAGCTGCTGATATCAGATCTGATTTCAGGGGAACTAAACACAGAAATGATTGGCTCATTTTAGCTTTCTGAGCCATTATCTGCTGGTGTGTCGCTAGTTGGCAGAAAATGATTTGTATTCCTGTTCAGGGCTTCAGTGTTTATGAGTCCAGATCCAGGTGACAGCAAGTCAAAATGATGTTACCTGTCTGTGTCCAGCAGCAGCCTGTATTCACTTTGAATATTGTTATAACCTGACATGGATCAGTTTGTCTTTGATTGGTTTGTAAATGTCACTGTTTCCATTGGACCTGAGTGACGTACAAAGACAGAGAGGGAGAGAAAGGAGAGAGAGGATGGAGACAGCAAAGAGAGAGCAAACACAAACAGGTGAGAGTGGACAGGTGACCAAGGTCAGCAACCAATCAGAGAGCTTCTGTTTGACCCACAGTCACTGATGATGACTGCACATAACCAAGCAGTGTGTTACTCTGATATCAAATATGGATCCTGCTCTTATAATAATGATGATCAGATGATATTATTGTGTTATTTTGTAGCTGAATACGATGTTTGTGTGATTATCAGTGAAAGAAGCAGTGAGGAGGATGGAGAGAGAGAGAGGACAGAGGGTGAAGTTAGAAACACTAAAAGTATTTTTCATGGATTTCATGGATGATTTGAGTGATTTCCAGCAGGACACTTAAACATGTCAGTGGACGTACTAAAGAACATTTTCACTGATATGAAACGTGTCATTGAACAGGATTAATATCAGTGGAAACATGGTGGAAACAGCTGTAACTGCATGGATGTGACACACTTCAAATCTGTTCTCCACTCTTGGATTTGGGATCCATGGAGCTGCTGCTGAGTCTGTACAATAAAGGAATGGTGTGGAAGGTTGCAGCGTACGGACACAAACACTTTGTGGTTACAATCTGATTTTATTTTCAACATTAAACTACTAACCTACACTGATCAATGATGTTAATGATCACATCTGGACTCACCCAGCCTTTCTGCAGTTCCTCACAGCTGGAATCAGTCTCTGTCGTCCCTGCTCTGATGTTTTGTACTTCAGCAGGTCCAACTCATCCAGAACCTCCTCTGACATCTGCAGCATGACGGCCAGAGCTGAGCACTGGATCTCAGAGAGTTTCTTCTCTGATCTGTTCTCTGACTTCAGGAACTCTTGGATCTCCTGATGTACTGAGAGGTCGTTCATCTCCATCAGACAGTGGAAGATGTTGATGCTTCTGTCAGGAGAGATTTTATCACTGTTCATCTCCTTCAGGTTGTTGATGACTCTCTGGATGGTTCCTGGACTGATCTCTGTCTGACCCAGCAGACCTACTAAGAGTCTCTGGTTGGACTCCAGACAGATGCCATGAAGGAAGCGAACAAACAGGTCCAGGTGGCCATTTTTACTCTGGAGGGATTTCTTAATGGCTCGTTTAAGGAAATCATCCAGAGAGGACTCGTTGTATTTTTGTCCCAAAAAGTTCATCAGCACCTCTGTCTTCCTGTTGGTGTGACAGTGGAACATGTAGACAGCAGCCAGAAACTCCTGGATGCTCAGATGAACAAAGCAGTAGACTGGTTTCTGGAACATCACACACTCTCTTTTGAAGATCTCTGTACAAACTCCTGAGTACACCGAGGCCTCTGTCACATCCAGACCACACTGCTCCAGGTCTTCTAGGTAGAACATGATGTTTCCTTTCTCCAGATGTTCAAACGCCAGCCTCCCCAGCTTCAGAAGAACTTCCCTGTCAGCCTCCGTCAGCTCCTGTGGACTCGTCTCACGTCCCTCATGGTACTTGTTCTTCTTCCTCTTTGTCTGAACCAGCAGGAAGTGTGAGTACATGTCAGTCAGGGTCTTGGGCAGCTCTCCTCTCTGCTCTGTAGTCAACATGTGCTCCAGAACTGTAGCAGTGATCCAGCAGAAGACTGGGATACTACACATGATGTGGAGGCTCCTGGATGTCTTCATGTGGGAGATGATTCTGCTGGACAGCTCTTCATCACTGAATCTCCTCCTGAAGTACTCCTCCTTCTGGGCGTCAGTGAAGCCTCGTAATTCTGTTAGCCTGTCAACACATGTAGGAGGGATCTGATTGGCTGCTGCGGGTCGGGAAGTTATCCAGACGAGAGCCGAGGGAAGCAGATTCCCCTGGATGAGGTTTGTCAGCAGCTGGCTGACTGATGATTTCTGTGTGACATCAGACAGCAGCTTCCTGTTGGTGAAATCCAATGAAAGTCTGCTTTCATCCAGGCCGTCAAAGATGAACAAAAGCTGAGAGACAGCCAGCTTCTCTGCTGTGACCTTCTGTAATGTTGGATGGAAAACATGGAGCAGCTCCAGAAGACTGTACTGCTCATCTCTGATCAGGTTCAGCTCCCTGAATGAAAGCAGAACCACCACACTGACATGTTGGTTCTCCAAGCCCTCTGCCCAGTCCAGAGTGAACTTCTGCACTGAGAAGGTTTTTCCAACACCAGCCACGCCGTTGGTCAGAACCACTCTGATGGGTCTCTGTTGGTCAGGTAAGGCTTTAAAGATGTCCTGGCATCTGATTGGAGCGTCATGGAGGGCGTCCATCTTGGAAGCTGTCTCCAGCTGCCTCACCTCATGTTGGGTATGAACCTCTTCACTCTGTCCCTCTGTGATGTAGAGCTCAGTGTAGATCCTGTTGAGGAGGGTTCTACTTCCTGTTTCATCACTTCCTTCAGTCACACGTTCACATCTCCTCCTCAGACTGATCTTATGTTCATCTAAAACCTCCTGCACACCAACATCTGCTGAAAGAAAGAAAAACAATGAGACTAAAGAGAAAGAAAACTCTTCAATGTCTGAACAACACAAGAAGTCCAGTTTTCAGAAATGAGTCCATCAGCAGACAGATGTTCAGTCTTACTTTGTACACAGCTGCTCTGACTGGCTGTCTGCAGTCCAGCTCTGCTTCTGGATCCTTCTCCACACTGTGCAGAAGCTCTGATGTTGACACAGAAAAGTCAAAGTGGAGATACTTCTGTCCACCTTTGATTAGAGTCATTATAAAAAGGAAAACAAAGTTTGAACACAGTCATGTTTCCAGTTCACTGACTTACATTTATTCCATGGACACTCACTCTAACCTGAACCACAGCTACAACCCAACATTGTTGAGGCCTCATCTCCTCCTTTCCTGATTGTAGAGGTTAAATATGCAACAACCAACAAATAAAAGAATTTGGTTCATTTCAAAGAAATTCACACGGTGACCAAGTAAAGTAACCGTAGTAAAGGAGACAACATCCCGTTGATGGTGGGATTATTTGAAAGATTTGCTTTAGTCACGTCACCAAATGCAGTTGAACCACCCGTGGATCCATTTTGACCATTCTACCACTCTGAGCTCTGCTTTTTAATCATTTTATTATTATCATCATTCATTTATTCATTCTTTGGAGGGGGGCTATTTCCTAATGCCGCCCTAATAAGCTGATGTTCAAGGGGAAATATAACAGAAACTCTTTCAGTGTTATTCATTATTATTATTCAGGAATCTGAGCTCATCTCTGCACACAGAGCAGCTTCAGCTCTGGGATAAACTGCTCGCTTCACGTCCTTCTCAGCTCACAGACACTCATCCTGATATTTTCCTTTAACATTTGATGGTATAATTCATCTGAGTTTACACTTTATCTGCATGAATACAGAAAAACAGACCCAAACACCAGAAACCATCAGTTTCACCATGTAGAATATATTGTTGTTTCCTTGCTTTTAATTCAGAGAAAAACTCTGATTTGGATTTTCTCTGTTCTCTTTGCCACAGCCCATCCCAGCAGCAGCTGAAGCAGCTGACTGTCACAACACTGAATAACACTTTAGGAGGAATTTCAGAGGTCAGTAAAGCTCCAGTTTCAACATCAGTTAATCATAGTTCATCATAAATGTTAACCTGGCTGGCACACATGTTAATGTTAGCCATTTAAATATTAGCAGTTAGCTGAGGCCACAAGAAGAAGAGGCCCTAGAAGAACAATGGATGATAAGATTAGATTTTCAAGACTAGGCAGAGACGTGTTTTCCTTTACTGTCTCTTACAGAGGAGGGAGCAGATACCAGACGAGGTCACGGAGGTACGGGGAGGATTCGCAGCAGACAGCAAGACTGCCACGTCCATGCGAGAGAGCGATGGCTACGATAATCTCTGTAATCCACCAGTGTGCTCATGCTTTTTTAATGGAAAACATATTTTCAATGATCAAATCTAATTATGTTTGTTATTTGTGGATTTTAAATGTCCTTGACAGAGACAGATGATAATCATTATCCTGCACTGTGCTCTCAGGTTTGGTCGAGCCAGCACAAAGAATGGCTATGTTGAACTTCCTCCTGGGATCTACACTAAGAAGTGAGTCCAACATTAGCAGGGTCTCTTTCCTTTATCTGGATTCACTTTAGCATTCACAGTCACGTGAAGCTTGTTATTAACTCGATAAGTCAACCCAGGGTTTCAGCTGAGCGCTCACATGAAACACATGGTGTTGGCAGCATCTGATCAATCATATTCATGGAGACGTGTATCAGCAACAGAGCAGCTGAGTTTGCAGAAGGAAGTCAAACTAAACCACAGGAACAATATGAGGAGATTACACACATAATAAAATACTAGCAGTAACACAGCTGCTGCAGACAAATCAGTCGTGTGATCGTTTGTGAGAGGAGAAGGACTGTAAAGGAGTTTGGTGTTAAAAGCTCTGTATGAATGTGGGAGACTTTGAAGGGCTTTAAAAAGGCTAATATAAAATAAAAGGCAGCAAAATTGCTGAGTGTGAAAGTCACCAGACTTATCAGACCTCTGTGATTAAGACCTGTAAGAACACCTGTTTGTACTTGTTGGCATTATATCAAACACACACGTATATTAAGCCTTTGTTTGAACTCTGGTTGAATTTGTTACTTTCAGACTGTGAAACATCACAGAGGCTGCAGCTGCAGATCTTTTATTCACCTGGAAATTTACTTTAAATGTTAGATGGAAAATGTATTGCTCAGTTTAACCAAAGTAAGAACAAGAATCCATAAACCTTCATAAAGACAAACATCTCCCCAGAACATTGAGCTGCTGAAGTGTCACTGAAGGGAAAAACTATTTGTCCTCCTCCATCCAGCAATACCTGAAACACCTGAGTGGAAGCTCCTCCCTACACTGTGTTTGAAGCAAAGCACAAAGGAGACACCTGCTGGAGCAGCTGGAGTCCTACAGACACTCAGCCTCTTCACTACACAAACACCTCCTACAACATCCACTCTTTCCACTCTGACTGCTGTGTTTGTGGAAACACTCCAACACACACCGCTTCACATACCAACATAGAAATGTGTGTGAAAAAGAGCTGAGCTGATATTAAACATGAGGATTTATTCAAAAATACAGAGTCAGGAACAACATCTGGACACACATTACCTCTCAGCAGCAGAAGAACATCCTTTAAAGTCATCACCAACATCCTTCGACTCGTTGCTCTTTAAGGAAACACAGCTGGGTTCAGGTCCAGGAGATTCTGGCCTCTTATTGATCCTAAAAGAAAAACAATAAATGTAACAGCTTCATGAGATAGGAAGAAAAATTGGAAATATTAAATTAAAGACACTGATGAACAATCTGAAACTCATAAAAATAATGTACTTACTCTTTGTCACATAACAGTCTTTTGTTAAAGTTTACAGCAACACCCTTCGAGTCATTGTTCTTTAAGGAAACACAGCTGGGTTCAGGTCCAGGTTTTGGATTAGTTTTAGGCTGATCCATGCTGCTCAATTCACATCAGCTCACACACACTTTCTACCTTCACCTGCAGAGGAAACACAAATCATTCATGTCACATCAACTGAGAGCTGCAGGGGTCGTGTCTGATGTGTTGGACTAACATCCATCTGAGACGCAGCTTTCATCAGTTCACTACAAAAAGTGTCACAGAGCCGAGTTCAGCCTCCAAATCCTCCATTACTGTAGTCCTACAAAGCAGCAGGTCAAACATGGCTGCAGAGAGCAGCTTTATGTCAGTAACCATGTCCAGGACCGAGCTGACTGCTTACAGAGTTCATACTCTAACTGCTAGCTGCTCTGCTAGCTAAGCTAACTCAGTAACAGTGACTCTGACAGCAGTTACTGTGGAACAGCGGCCGAGCTCAGGACACATTCAGTGTGTTTAGTCTGAGTCCTGGACTCTGATTCAATGGATTCAATCCAGCTCAGAGTTTCATGTGTTCATCAGAATAAAATACATGTACTAATATAACAGAAGTAATGCTCTGAATGCAGGACTGTAATGGAGGATAAATAAGGTTTTTACAGCCTGAAAGAAACATTCAGTTCATATATTTGTAGACAGTGAAGCAGTTTTTAATACTGCAGCTGTTTCCTTCACCTGTGTGTGTGTGAGCCACACCTTCATGTGCTGCTTTAGAAATATGTGGTCTGACTGCTCAGACTGAGTCTAGGAGGAAAGTTCACACGCTGGAGAAAGATTTGTTCCTAACTTTGTCAGAGTTCGGCTCCAAAGACGAAGAAGACGGAGCTCACAGTCTGTAGATGGTCCTCAGTGTGTGTGTGAAGCCAAGAAAGCACACAGGAGTGTGTTTATGTCAGCAAATCAGTGTGTGTGAAGAGTCTGAGGGAGTGTGTGAATGAGACTAAACACTGAAACCAACAGTCCAAGAAAAGCGTCTGGATTTCTTTAAGTTTAACTTAAAGAAATCCAGACGCTTTTCTTTTTGTCTCCATAATGTCTCCATAATGCTGCAATGTTATCTGCCCCAGAAACACTGTGCAGAAGCTCTGATGGTGACACAGAAAAGTCACAGTGGAGATACTTCTGTCCACCTTTGATTAGACTCATTATAAAAAGGAAAACAAAGTTTGAACACAGTCATGTTTCCAGTTCACTGATTTACATTTATTCCATGGACACTCACTCTAACCTGAACCACAGCTACAACCCAACATTGTTGAGGCCTCATCTCCTCCTTTCCTGACTGTAGAGGTTAAATATGCAACAACCAACAAATAAAAGAATTTGGTTCATTTCAAAGAAATTCACACGGTGACCAAGTAAAGTAACCGTAGTAAAGGAGACAACATCCCGTTGATGGTGGGATTATTTGAAAGATTTGCTTTAGTCACGTCACCAAATGCAGTTGAACCACCCGTGGATCCATGTTTGACCATTCTACCACTCTGAGCTCTGCTTTTTAATCATTTTATTATTATCATCATTCATTTATTCATTCTTTGGAGGGGGGCTATTTCCTAATGCCGCCCTAATAAGCTGATGTTCAAGGGGAAATATAACAGAAACTCTTTCAGTGTTATTCATTAATAAATTAACAGATAAACTGTGAAGAAGAAAAAAATAAGATTTAAAGGAGAGAGTGAGAAACTTGATCATCCATCCTCATAATACATGTTTATCAGTATCTGCTGTGACCATACTGCAGTAATAACTACAAGTCTACATTTCTGTGACTGTTGATCAATCACAGCAGGAATCTGAGCTCATCTCTGCTCACAGAGCAGCTTCAGCTCTGGGATAAACTGCTCGCTTCACGTCCTTCTCAGCTCACAGACACTCATCCTGATATTTTCCTTTAACATTTGATGGTATAATTCATCTGAGTTTACACTTTATCTGCATGAATACAGAAAAACAGACCCAAACACCATAAACCATCAGCTTCACCATGTAGAATATATTGTTGTTTCCTTTTAATTCAGAGAAAAACTCTGATTTTGATTTTCTCTGTTCTCTTTGCTGCTGATTCTCTATCTCATCTTCGCTCTCAAACATTTAAAAAGCAGTGAGTCTGCAGCTGAGGGAACACAAACTCAAACTGTCGGAACAGGTTTGATCGTTTCTTGCGTTTATTAATTTGGTGATTCATCAAATTCACTAACACATGACCCTACGCTGTGTCACTGCATCATTTCATGTCTGGCACTGATCACCACCTGCACTCATGTATATATCTTTCTACGTAGCACTCTTAATTCTTATTCTCATGTATATATCTCATGCACATATCTTTCTTTCTACATAGCACTTTAATTTTATTGTTTGCACTGAAGCACCGCAGCAAATTCCTAATGTTGTAAACCTCAACATCTGGCAATAAACCCATTCTGATTCTGATTCTGATTCTGATTCTGAAATGTATAACTGTCATAATCTGCTGCTGAGTCTCTTACGCTGATGAAAATGCAGAAAACACAGATCACGAACACCAGTTCAACCAATCATATTCATTCCACTTTGATCTGTGACAAACTGATGCATTCATCTCTGTTAAAGTGTTGCGTTAGACTGCTATATATTTTTGTGTTCTTTATGCTGTAGATTTTCATGTCTCTGGAATAGTTGCAGCAATAAGGATGATTTTCTGTAAAATCATATTGATATGAGCCGTGAGTTATTCGTAGATGAGTGTTAGATTAGTTTGATGGGTTAACTCAGAGAGCTGAAGATATCGTGGACATGCTGACCTCGCTCCGTGGTGTACAGGGCCGTTTACCCTCATGATTAATATTCACAATAAAAAAATGAGGCGAACATCATGAAGTCTGTGTGTGTTTCATAGTGTCGAACCACCTTTGTACAGTTAAACCTAACAGTTACTACATGACGAAAACACCAACGTTGTTTCTTTTATGCGTTTATCAGGTCACGCTGATTATTGAACAAAAACCCAAACATCAGCTGTTAATCGAATTTTTTTGCTCTCTCTCCTCCTTAAACATGTTTTTAATGTTAGTTATAATTCAGAATTGGCGACTGGAACACGTATGACACATACGAACATCAGGAAATAAAACCTCAGTAAATGAAGTCAGTGTACAGCGGGGGTTATGGCAGCTGTGTACCAGGACATGTGCTTTGTCGGTGGTAATAACAGCTCAATTGCTTGCGAGGCGAGTGGGTCTGTCCCACGCTTTGCCGTGAGCAGGGTTTATACGCCTTTTTCAGAGTCAAATTCAAGCACTTTTTAAGCACTTTCAAGGTCCCTTTTCAAGCTTTTCCAGCACCTCAGCCCCCCCCCCCCCCACCCCAAAAAAGAATGCATGTTTCAATTCGCATTACCTCAGTAAGACCATGTGAAAATGAAAACAAATCATCCTACGTGAACTTAAATACCTTTGTTCAACTTTTGCTAAGAAATAGAAAAACGCACCACACAAAAATACAGTGGAACCCCGACTTACGAATGCCCCATTTCACGAAAAATTCAAGTTACGAAGGCACTGAATGGCAATATTTCTGCCCGTGTTATGGCAAAATGCCCGAGTAACGAAAGCTCCGATTGGCTGAGCCTACAACGCCCACAATGCCTTCCGAATCATGTGACAACCCCTTGGTTTCCGCACTTGCGCTTCGCTGTTCCACTTGAACGACGAATTGTTTTTCTAGTTAGCAATTAGCCTATAGCCTATCGTTCAGCATCGCCTCACTTAAAACGCGCAACTCAATTACGAAAGACCCTCGGGAATGAATTCATTTTGTAAGTCGGGTTCCACTGTACTGTACTACCTTATATACATAGTGTATAAACTCTAAATGCCCATTTCACTTAAAAATTAAGATGTGAAAATGTGAACAAAAAAAGAAAGAAATAAGTCTGCTCATCAGATATTGATGCTTCTTTCCTGTGTGACAAGAATTAGGAGACAGATATTTGTTTGTTTTTTAAGTTAATTCCCAATAAAACTGTTTTATTGCTAACTACATTGCTGTCTGTATTATTGCTGAAGTCCTAAAGGATCACCTTTAAAGTGTTTGTGCTAATAACATGTACAGTCAGACAGGCATGGAGAACAGCACTGACTGGGAGGCTTTGAACAGATCAAATAGTTCAATTCAACATATAAGACTTTAAGAATGCACAAGCATCTACTTGAAATCTATTGAATTTGTCATCTGTGATATTATTTTGTACAATTCCAATGTATTTTGTTCATCTCCCTTAAATAAACAGGCAGCCTTAAAGTATGAAATATTCATATAGAAACACATATAAATGTGTGTACTGTCTCAGTGGCTGATTGTGCCCCACAGGCCTCAGTGTGAGCTTGAAGACATTTATAATGTTTAAGTAGTTTAATGTGCAGGTGCTGACCATAAACACATTTTGAATGAAAGCCGGGGAACTTTGGTAGCACAGAAACAAGTGGCTATTCTTTGTGACCATATGGATCACTCATATTACCGTTATTTCAAATACTCCAGAAAGCTGGTGTCCAGGGTGTAACTGGCCGTTTTTGACTACTTTTGATGTGGCCTCTGTATTTCACATTTAAAAACTGTTTATCTTGCAAATCTGTTATTTTCTCATTTTGACAAACTGTATCAGCACAATTTATCTAAATTCAGACAAAATTTAAAATACGAGTAGAAAGTGATATTTTTGACTGTAAAATGGTAAATGGCCTGCATTTGTATAGTGCTTTTCTGGTCCATAGGACCCCAAAGCGCTTTACACTACATTCAGTCATTCACCCATGCAGACACACATTCACACACTGGCGACAGCAAGCTACATTGTAGCCACAGCTGCCCTGGGGCGCACTGACAGAGGCAAGGCTGCCAGACACAGGCGCCACCGGGCCCTCTGACCACCACCAGTAGGCAAACATGGGGTTAGTATCTTGCCCAAGGATATTTGGCATGCAGCCAGGATGCAGCCTGGGATCAAACCACCGACCTTCTGATTAGTGGCTGACCTGCTCTGCCACCTGAGCTACAGCCACCCATAAAACGTAAAAACCACAAGCATGTTTAACAAATCATTTTCATAACTTGAAATGCAAACAGAAATTGTACATTTTTTAAAATACACAAAAGTTTTGCAGACAACAAAGTTATATTTACCTAAAAATGCAGCCAAGGCTCAGACGCTTTTTATGTAACCATTTCAAACTATTTACAGAACAATCAGGCGCAAGGCAGCCCAGGCGGGGAAATTTTGCTTTTACATTTTGCGACGCATTTTATTTCTCTATCTGATAAGAAAACTATTCAATCAGATAGTTTGTGGTGAGCAATAATAAACAATGGATAATCCATATACAAACAAATTCAAGCTTTTCTCCTCAACGGAGAGCCTCCCCCGATTGAACAACAACGCGTCAACAACATGCTGAGCTGTGACTCTTCTTCCCTCTAAAGTCCTGGTGTTAACACTCACCCTGCATCAGCTTCACCTATTTTTAAATTGTTTTTACTTTTCGAACCGACGGATCATTTGAAGCCAACCATCCAAAAACTGCTTCAGCTGTGTTTGATGTTTATGCTACAGCCTGTTTACCGATATAATCAATATCAGATATCAGAGCAACAGAAACCTCGGTGATCAGGACGCTGGGACTGAGAACAGGAAGTGGCTCAAACGTCACAATTTCATAACGTCACCCTGAACTCCACTCACTGAGTTTCTGTCGCCATTGTAGTTTTTAAAGTCCCGTGATAAAGGCGGGTCTTTCTGTGAATCCGCACGCTCATTGGCTAATAGCTCGAGATTGACACATCGTTATCCAATGAGCGTGCGGGAACTTCCGACATAAAGTTGTTTCCTTTGAAAAACCAAAGTCTGAATATTTTTGCCTCCACTGACGGAGCCTGTTGTTCCCGCCACAGAGACACAGTAATGTCAGAGCGGTGTTAACACTCACCCTGCCTCAGCACAGCTCTCACTCTCCTCCTGCTCTCTCACACTAAACGGAGGCTCAGCTAAACTCACTTCCTCTCTACTTACAGGAAACCAGCGCTCAGAGGAGCCGACCGGCCTCACATTTCACCCACAGACACGAACAGCGTGGAATTATTTTATGTCATAAGAAGAAACATATTCATATTAACACTCACCCGCCTCAGCTCAACCTTCCTCCTCCTGCTGCTCTGAACGGAGGCTCAATACTTTCACTTTCACTGCTGCTCACTAAACACAGAGGATGCTGGGACTTGTAGTGTTTTCCTTCTGGCGCGGTCTTCCTCTTTGTTTGTGTTTGTGTTCAAGTTATTTCGATCAGGTAAACATCAACAGAACACGAAGCCACACAGAGTTTGTATGTCGAGGTGGGTAGGAGGGTTTGGGGAGGGGTCAGAGGGAAGAGGTCTCTCAGTCTGTATATTTCTACACTAACTTCCTGTTTTTCAGTCTGGCTGAGCACTTAGTTTATGAGTGAAAAGTGGCCTTGCTTTACAAACCTTCATTATTAAAGTACATAAAACAATATAATTAGAAAATAAGCACTAAGAATATATTGATTACATGACAGTTCTCCCGCTTTTTGTGTTTCCTATGAAACACGACATAATTCCTGATTTATCCCATTAAGTTTACCTGCATGTTAAAAGGCTAAAATATAACAAAAGAGATTATGCTAAACAAAATGAAACCTTTCAATTGCCCAACCCTATCTGTCCCCTCAACGGGTTGTATGTTTTCAATGTTTCCTTATTATTCCGTCATAATTACTTCTATCCACAACAAATAAATCAAGCTCTAAGACAGCACCTGTGAAATGTGAAATGTCCTAAATCTACTTCCTACACCCCCTTTTTTACCCAGAATCCCAGTTTAAACCCACTTCTGACTTCCCTCAGTGCTCACTGTAAACTCCAAACAGATACAATCAGCTTTTCTGGTAAAAGGCCCTAGATTATTTTGTCAATCTTTGGAAACATCCTCTATAGAGTTAACCCGTTTCATCTTCAAAACTTAGTCCTGGTTTCTTTGCCCCCTTTAACGTGTAGAGCATATACGGCCTGAATACTGTGTTTGGGCAATTTACATAACATAGAAATCCTGCAACTATTCCTAAAGTCCCTCTCATTACTCTTCATTACCTTTATGCTCACATTTAACCTGTGTCTAACGAGCTTTTAATCTCCTAAACAACACATTTTCTGGAACAATGGTTCTCTGTGCTCTGTGCTTCTTTTCGGGTTCCCCTCTGGTTGGTTCCGTTCGGTCTGGGGCTTCCAGGATTCTTTCCACCCCTGTAGTCGCTGTGGTCCTGAAATCTTCTCCTGTAAAGGA
This sequence comes from Aulonocara sp. 'chitande type north' Nkhata Bay, assembly GCF_057382095.1. Lineage (NCBI taxonomy): Eukaryota > Metazoa > Chordata > Actinopteri > Cichliformes > Cichlidae > Aulonocara > Aulonocara sp. 'chitande type north' Nkhata Bay. The sequence goes on from NC_141346.1 coordinate 63,526,138, forward strand.
TAGAAAACAAAACGCCTCTCTCTGTTGCACCTCAATAATCTACTGTGTGCATCTATTGTTCCCTTAATTATTCAAAGTTGGTTCAAAATATCATGTTCTGGGCTCTGTCCTTTATATTAACTTTACTTAATCTTTACTTAATCTTAATTTACTTGATCTCAATGTTCTTTATGTGTGTGAGCAACACTTTTAATTTTATTAAACACACCCAGGGTCAGATATACACCATCACATCACAAACATAGGCCAGGCCGAGGGCCTGGCCTATGTTTAAATCATTTGTGTTTGTAAGCATGTATGCGGTTTAACCTTCTGCTGCTCCAAGTCACTTACACAATAGATCATCGGGACATCGCGCCCAACGAAGCTTAAGACCTTGAATAGACTGAGCATCAACACTTTCATGAGCACAATATGCAATGTGTGTATACAATGATTATAGCTGCACCTTTAATAAAAGTTTTAGTCTAATGCCAGTAGCTTTAATAAACATTTTAATGCAGTGTTAATGATGAAGGCTATATTGTACCAGTAAAGTATTTTCTTTATTCCCACATTCCCTCTCTTGACCTTTCAAAAAGAAAGGTCACTACACTTCGTGTTGTGTCACTCCTCGGCCCATTCGGCCGCTTCTAAGTCCATCAATGGCATCATGGCCACCAGAACCACCGTTCCGGGGTCCACTGCCCTCGTTATTACCTTTTCCAGCAGTCCTGTGGCGCAAGGAATGAGACAACAACCGCAGGTGACCAGTATCGCTAAAAAGTGGCAGTAGAAAACATTGCAGACATGAAAAACCCCTTCCATTTCCCAAACACTGAGGTCATCCAGCTGTCCAGCGGATTGTCAATTCCCGAGTGCTCATGCATGGTTTTAGACAGAGTTTTCAGCCCCTCCAGAGCTCGGGTTACTGTGCCATGTCTGGAGCAGTGTTGTTGGGGATAAAGGTACAACACACTGCTCCAAACATGGCACCACACACCCCCTTTCTCCACCAACAACATGTCTAGGGCCATTCGATTTTGCACTCCCATCAGTGAGGTCGGAAACAACTGTTCTGTGAACCCCTCCATGGCATCTCTGGTCAGGTTAGAGAGTCTCAGCACATTATAATGGACATAGTTTATGCGATCAACATTCTTATTTGGAGTTATCCATGTGAACATACTTTCAAATCCTGAAGCTAGTTGGTCCACTAGTTTATACTCATCTGGAACTCCCCTGGGCACTCCTATTGAGTCAATCCAGGTAGGCGAGTTCATTCTAGGGTCATAAGCATGTATCCCCTGTGTCCCTCTCTTTGCCAAAATGTGTCTCTTACGTCTGGCCGCCAATGTGTGTGTGTTGCGTTGTCGTATGGCTTTTACTTTGTTCCTGATTAGCATGAGTGGAGCTCCGAGTCGCACCATTGCGCACGTCCCTTCACTTCCCATATGGGCACGAACCAAAAGGGTGTTACGTCCACAATAATAATAGAGCCCACTTCTTGCCCATGTTCCAATTAAAGTGTTCGTTTGGCTTACATTGTTTGTGGTTCTCCCTGTGACTGTGACAGAGCACCAACTTGGGTCAATCTCTCCCAACTTGTACTTTACCGTATCCATTGAGAATTTAAAGCATGTGTAGTTGTTTTGTTTGGGCATGAATGGTCCTACTTGTGTTTGCTTGTGAATTAGGGGAAATGAGCTGGACAAGATAGTGCAGTTGCCAGTGCTCACCGCTTCTCTAGTCATCCGTAACATGCAGTCATAGCCCCACTTGTCCTCTGGATACAGTGGTGCGGGCTCCGTGAACAAACGTGGTCTAGCTGAAGCACAGGCAACACAATCAGATACATGTTGTTCTTTAGCATTTTGAGCCACCCAGTCCAGCCAGAGGTTACTGTCACTGAAGCCGGTGACATGCTCAATCAGGTCCTCAGTCCTAGTGTAATCCACCGTCAGGACTGGTCTCCCGTTTGTTTCCTGCTCCTCTTAATGTAATGGTACATTTTATTTTACTTTATCAGACTTACCCAAAATATATATGCTTTCGTTACTTTGCTCCTGTCTCCCTCCAGTACCAGCTCTTTTAAAAATTTACTGTATAAAAGGGAAAAAAACCTTGGTCACTTGGACTAGTCTTTGTAATTATTTTCCTCTATCAAACTTAATTGACTTCTACAGTGGCCTGCTTTTGTTAATAGTAACATGAGTAACATCCAACATTTTCTCCCCTTTAGCATTTGGTATTTCCCCCACTATATAATGTACTACCATAATCTACACCCAGTCAATAAAACAGAATTTTCTCAAAGCAAACATCAGCAACCCAAAATCAGCAGCCCCAGAATTAAGTCTTGCGCTCCTCCTGCTCATGGCAAAAGCAAAGCAAAGCAAAGCAAAGCAAAGCATCCCCTTTCTCTTGCCAGCGTGGTGAATTGTTTGTCAGCATTTATTCATCCTACTCTTGGTCCAGTCTTTATCTCAGTGTCCAGTCAGTCCAACCTTTAGTCCACATCGTCAGTCCAGTCACAGTCCAGTCACACACATTCACACCAGATATTGCTGATAGTGGAGATTCCTGCGCAAATAATCAGATTCTCCACCCTCAGCAACGTGAGCTCATTCATTTGTTTTATTTTGGTTTGTTTTTTGTTTTTTAGGGAAAGAGTTCTTTATGCTCTTGAACTGGATTGACTCGCTGCAATCATTTTAGACAGGGACTTACAACCTGATCAGGTCCCCACAGGTCGGCTTTTCCTCAGCCAGTTGTAATCTGGAAAAGCTCACCTTAAATTTGTTCTCCCGAAAATTTTTACAGCGCTGTTAATTCAATCTTGCAGGCCTGCTTAGAACAAAAATGAGAAAAAGAGAGCTGATTATTAGCTCATCAGAGCACAAAACATCATCACCTGACAGGTTTTCTCTAAGTGCACTGTTACCATTTTAAAGGGCCCAGTTCTAACCATGTCCATGTTTAGCAAAACTCCCTCTATTAAGATAAGAAAACAACCCAAACCTAACCGACAGAATCAACCCATCACTAAAACAACAACCCCAAAAATCTTAATCACAGAAAGGTTTTGCCTCAAGTTCTTCAGCGTCCTGACAGTCTGAGGTCAACTGACATAGTCTCACCTGCTCAATACACAGAAAATCTTGTTAAAAGCTGCACAGTTTTGCAGACCATTGATATTCTCATTAAGCCCTTTCTAAAGACGTTATAACCATCTATCATCACTAAATTCTAAATTTCTTTTCCAAATCTGGACGACTGCACTTAGTCACAGACCTGACCACTTTATTTAATTATCCTGTCTGTTACCAAGCCTTTCTTCTCACACAGTCACAGTGTGTGTTTCAGTGCAAGCTTCACTCATCCAGTCAGACAGGAAACACAAGTTCTCCTTTTTCTTTTCCTGTCCCCAGTCATTCAACTCATTTGCATACTGAGTCATATCTCAAGAAGTTGCCGTGACAAGACAAATGCATATTTAAACATCACCACATTATTGAATTATTTTTATTTTCTTTCTACAGTAATCACTTGTTTTGATCAATCTGTACAGGAGCACTTGTAATTCACTATTCTAAAAACTACTTTAAGCTTTAATCACTTTTTCCTTTTCACAAGAATCACTCTATTGTCATTGAACGTCCCTGAGTTATTCCTCTGCTTCAGGGTTTAAGTGTGTTACATTCACACTATTTTAACACTGATGAAAGATAACAAGCTGATTTTCATTGCATGTGTGTTATTAGTCAGGTTTAATCGATGTCTGTGCAGTGGAGCTGCAGATCCACCAGGGCATGTTCTCAAAGCTGCCTTTCCTACACATTTCTCTGCTATAACTGGATCATTTTTAACTACTTTGCTATGAGTCCAATGATCTTTGTATCACTTTTTCATCACACTAAGTGACTTGGACAAGATGATAAACAGACTCACATGCTGAAGATGCTGTCTAATCTTCATGAGCTCTCTTGTATTTGTAAGTGTTAGTAAGGTTAATACATTTTCTGCTTGTGTGTGTGATTTTGTATATGTTTCTTTTTGCAGTGTTTCAGACTCCTTCACAATTTTCCCACTTAAGCAGTCAGTTTTCTTTTCCCCAGGTTTGCTAACCCAAATTTAGATTTCCCACATTAAATAACAGCGCTCCTCTGTGTTCTCACCTACTGCTCTCACTCCTTTGTCCTCTCCCACTTCAACAGTCCAATAACAGGAAGTTCTCTTTCCGCTTTGTCCTGCATTCTCCACTGTCTCTCTTTAACTGCCGTGTTATTGCTCTTTGGAACTGCATTCCTTGACTTCAGCCAGGAGTGAAAGCTCGCTTGTCAGGTTTAGTGACACATGGCGCTGTAAACAATTCAACCAGAAACTTGGCCTGAACGTTTCCAGTGATGTTAAACTATAACTTGCTTCCGACTGCTGCATGTAGGAAATTGATCCAGGTCTGCTTTTCACCTAAAAGTGACAAAACTAAGACATTTTCATTATTATCATCACTGCTTAAACAACACACTTCTCTCTCTCCGGCCAGAAACACCAATTTATGTCATGTATTCACATTCATGAGTGTGAGCGTGGCTTTGTTGCGTGTATGTTGTGTATTCATATTAATATTGAGTGTAAGCTGGTCTTCGTTGCCTCGATGTGTTTTTATAATCAGATTTAATTCATGTATCCACTACAGAAGGCCTAAATATCGTGGCTATACATTTATAGCCCATAATTCTTCGGGTTTCGACAGCTATATTCTCCTGGAATACCTCGTTAAACAGGGTATTGCTCCGGGTGTAACAATGAGAGGGAGTCGTGTCGTTCCAATGTATGACAAATCCTATGATCAGAGATGGATGGACTCATTTAGCTCTCTGCCCATGCGTTTGGCCAAAACACCTTCTGTCTTGGGATTCGAGGACCTTGAAAAAGCCTTCTTTCCACACACATTTAACACAAGGGCTGACGAATTCTATGTAGGTCCTTATCCTGCCCCGTCTTTTTACAGGTATGAAAAAAATGTCTGAATTTGAAAAGGAGAAATTTATGGCGTGGTACAAGCCTGCCTGCGAGAAACCATTTGATTTACAGGCTGAAATGCGTAAGTACTGCATTAATGATGTCGAAGTGTTGAGAATGGCTTGTAAAATATACCACGAGACCTTGATGGAGTGCACGCAGATTGATCCATTTTCACACGCCACCCTGGCATCATACTGCATGGGGATTTTCAAAACCTTGTTTCTTCCAAAAGACACCCTGGCATTGACTCATCACGGTGCGCATGTTGATCAGAATAAGACATTTTCAGACGTGTCTCTTGAATGGCTTCAATACGAAACAAAACATTGTTATCAAGCATGCTCTCAGAGGCGGCGAACAAAAAGTAGGACCTTATTTTGTGGATGGATTTGATGCTTCCAGAAGAAGTGCATATGAATTCGTTGGGTGTTTCTATCACGGTTGTCTCCGCTGCTACCCAGAGAGTGATGTTAACCCTGCCGCCAAGCTGTCATATGGCGAGTTGTATGATGCAGGTTGTGAGAAGGTGAATGCTCTAAGAATGCATTATGGTCTTAATGTCGTGGTCATGTGGGGGTGTGATTGGTCATCATTAAAGTCGACTGATCAGTCAGTCAAGGACTTTATGCACAAATACAAAAAGCCTGAGCCTCTGGACCCTAGAGACGCGTTGTTTGGGGGGAGGACTAATGCGATGAAACTGTACCACAAGGTTGATGATGGTGGAGATGAAAAGATCAGATACTATGATTTTACAAGTCTTTACCCCACTGTTCAGTGCACGAAGAATTATCCAATAGGTCACCCTCAGATCATATACAATCATTTTGACAGAGTTGAAAATTATTTCGGGTTTGTTAAGTGCACTGTGCTTCCTCCAAGGGGTCTATTTCATCCTGTTCTGCCCTACAAGTGCCACAATAAGCTGATGTTTCCTCTCTGCAGAACGTGTGCTGAAGAGCAGCGCCAGCACAGTGATTATGTGCATGCTGAGAGTGAGAGGCAGCTGTCAGGTACTTGGGTTTCCTTTGAGCTTGAAAAGGCTATTGAAAAAGGGTATCAGATTGTCTGCATCGCTGAAGTTTGGCACCTCCCTAATAAGACTGACACACTGTTTAAGCCGTATGTCAAAACATTTTTGAAATTCAAGCAGCAGGCATCTGGATACCCGAAAAATGTCAAAACAGCTGAGGAGCAGCAGAAGTTTGTTCAAGACTATTATGAGAGAGAAGGCATCAGACTTGACCCTGCTAAGATTTGTGTAAACAAAGCAATCAGAAGTTGTAATAATAATAATCGTTGAAAGGCTTAGTCAAGGCATTTGTGGCCAACAAGGATGTGCGTTTAGTTGCAGAGTCTGACACCATCAAACGCAATAAGAAGAGGTTTCATCTCAGGAATGAAACAGTTGTAAAAAAAGTTCAGGTGGTCTATAACAAGAGAAGGGTGCTGCCTGACTATACAACACTCCCTTATGGATACTGATCAGGATCAAGCCTTTGATGGGAGGCTCCAGCACCCTTTAGTTTAGCTATTAGCGGGCCGAGTAATTGTGGAAAGACTTTCTTTGTCAAAAGCATCATTGAAAAAGCATTCACTATTATTTCAACCAAAATTGACAATATTGTTTACATCTACTCCTGCTGGCAACCTTTATACAATCAACTTCTTCAGATAAGAAAAATCACCTTTGTGAACGGTATACCGGAGTCTCTGAGTGACGATGTCCTTTTACCTCCGGATAAGAACAACTTGCTCATTATCGACGATGTGATGAATACTGCGTCTGACAGCATAGAAGTTCAAAATGTGTTCACACAATACGTTCATCATAGGAACTTGAGCTGCATGTGTTTAGTTCAGAATTTTGTTGAACACTAATTATTTAACTCTGTTTAACAACCCCAGAGATAAATATCAGATTTCAGTTTTAGGTAGACAGATGTTTCCAGGTAATACAAAATACTTCTTAGAAGCTTTTAATGATTGCACATCCACCCCATACGGGTATCTTCTAATCGATTATAAATCTAAGACGCCTGACTATTTAAGACTCAGAACCAATTTGTTGTCAGATCGTCAAGTTGTTTATATCCCCAAAAAACGGCTAAAGCAGTAAGAAGGATGTCTTATTCACGGATGCAGAGAAACATTGCACTGTTGGAGTTGTTGTATAAATCCCCACCCAGCGTACGGAGGAATATTATTTGTAATGCAAGCATGGATTTTATTAATGCTCTGTGTGAGATATCGCTCAATGTTTTGAAAGGTGTTATCCTGATGACTGATCAACAGTACAGACAACTAAAAAAGAAGTGCAGTGGGAGGGGTCTTAGAAGGTTTCGGTGTATACACATACAAGCCGTTGCCATCCTGCTTAGTAGATGTTGGCTTGGTTATGTTGGATATCACATCAGACACTATGCCTGATGCTGCTTTTTTTAGGTGGGGTTTGACTATGCTGACTCCTTTTTTAAACAACGGTACAGCAATTCTTTTTTTTTATTTATTTATTTTTCTTCTTCTTTTTTTTCCTTTTTTTTTTCCTTTTTTTTCTTTTTTTTCTTTCTTTTTCTCTTTCTATTCTTTTTTTTTCTTTTTTTCTTTTTTTTATTACAATATACTATTAAACTAAGTTTATCACAAATCTTTTGACCACAGGTATTAGGAATATCAGACTATTGATCTGCTCAGACTGCACAGCATCACAGCTGGCATGCCAGCTGTGATGCTGGCACAGAATATAAAATGGAAAAAGTCTGAGTAACTTTAAAAAATAAATCAATTAATTAAAAAATCACTCAGAGGACAGTATGATCAGTAGTTTCACTTTACATGCAGTTGAGTTTGCATCATAAAATTTCCCTGCTTTTTTCATTTAGAGGCCAACTAGCTTGCATGCAGATCTGTTGAACATCTTCTCCCTAGGTGGGGTTTTCTGCATTTAGGAGGCAAAGGTAGATTTGTATAGTGAATCTGTGTGGGGGGGTTGTTTGTTTTAAAAGCACATTTATTCATTCAGCAACTGTTTATGTGGGAAGAATATTTTTTCTATGTTCTTATATTACATTGCTTTTCTTTGGCTTAAAAACCCTACAGCAAAGTCATTTTGGAATGGGGGCCGGCATGTTTCAATTAACCTTCAATTCTCTGTTATAGTATAAATTATTTCATCAAAACATTTCATACTAACAAACAGCCTTGGCCCCTGAAATATTTATGTTATTAAATGATGTTGTGGTTTTGAGTGGAACTATTCACATTTGCCTTCAGAGTGTGTAAGTGACACACATTTCATAGCCAAGCATAGAAAGACCTTATAAAAAGACGCTTTTGATGGGGATGGATGATTTTTATTTGTTTGTAAAGGCCAGCTGTAGAGGGGTATTAGTAGCTCCTCTGTAGCTTCAGTAATGATATATAATCTTTAAGTCAGCTGTTGAGTCACGCTATTGCATTCGAAAAACACTTCTTCAAGGCAAAGTGTTATCAAGCCAAGCCATAACAAAATGCTGCTTAGGCATTAAATGTTCATGTACCAGATCCATTTACTTTTTCTTCACTATTTTTCTTTTAAACAGCTGCTGTCTTCAACTGAGGACATAGTCAGGCAGTGGATGGGTAATTTTGAGGAACTCCTCAATCCCACCATCATGTCTTCCATAAAGGAAGCAGTGTCAGGAGAAGAATAGGGATGACTATCACTGTGACTGAGGCATCGAGGTTATTAATAAGGTCTTCAGTGGTCAGGCCCTTGGGTGGATTAGATTCACCCCAAGTTTCTCAGTCCACGGGATCGCATGGAAATCAGACACAGTGGCTCTTGACTGGCACATTTGGGTAGTAATTCCCCTTTTTAACAATGGAGACCAGGTGTGCTCCAGCTTCACATTTCACAGCTTCCTTGGTAACGTCTGAGTGGGGTGGAAAGGAAACTAAAATGCTTTCTCCTGGAGAAGGCATTTGACTGCTCCCTTCACTCGTGGATCACGTTGCCACTGTGGGGTCTCTTTGGTCTGCCTTGGTCTCTATTTCAGGGATTAATCTTGATCCATTCCCAGTCGGCGTTGGACTCCACCAGGTCTGTCATTTGTCATAGTTTCTGTTCATAACTTTTATGGACAGAATTTCTAGGCACATCCAAATGGAGGAGCTGTGCTTTGGCTTTATCAGATAATCACCTTTAGTTTGCAGTGCTGTGATTTTTAGCCCAGTGTGAAGTGGGGGGAATGGAAGTACCTTCATGTTTAATACTATGGTTTTCGAAAAGGGTGGATTGCCCACTTTGCATCAAAAACGAGTTGCAGGCCCAGGTGAAGCAGTTTGAATATCTTGTGCTCTTGTTCACGAGTGAGGGGAGAGGGGAGAAGAAGACCACCTGAGAGACTGCTGTAGTGTCAGCAGTAATGTGGATGCTCCATCAGTTCGTTGTAGTCAAGGGAGAGCTGAGTGTAAAAGGGAAGCTATCTATTTATGGCCACAAGCTGTTTGTAGTAGCAGAAAGAATGCGAATATGAATACCTGGATACAGGTGGTGGAAATGAGCTTTAACCACTGGTGATCTCTCTCAGAGATAGGGTGATGAGCTTGGTCATTCTGGGTATGGCTCCTCCACATTAAAGGAACCAGCTGAGGTTGGTCCCCAGCTTTTTGGTAAGGTGTTTCAGGCCTCATAAAGGGAGGAGGGCCTCCAGCAGACCCAGGGCAAGATGGAAAGATACTATCCCTCTATTGGCCTAGGGAATGCCTTAGTGTCCACCTGGAAGAACAAGTTAAAGTAGCCGGGGAGAGGGAGGGAATGGTGTCTCTGCTTAGTCTGCTGCCCCTACAACCCAGACCCGGATTGACAGGAGAAAACTGATGGATGGATGATTAAACAGAGTCATTTAGTGTTTCTACATTGAACATCTATAAGTAATTTCAACATTAGAGCATCTCTTTTGTTTTTTACACATTTCAATTTCTTATGGGAGATCCTAATTTAATAGGGATAACAGCTGGCTAATATAAGAGGGTCTTCAGCTAATGCCGCTCACTCGGGGCTTCAAACTATAAAAGTAGTAGCCACAAGTTGTTTTATAAAATGCTAAACATGAGAGAAAACCAACAAGAGAAGAGTGCTTGGAAATATGTGCAAAAGTGTAGAAGTGGCTGACAGAATTAATGAAATGTCATTTTGAATGTGCTTTCAAGGATTGTGTTGTTTGATTTGTTGCTTCGATTTCTTTTCTAAAATGTAGGATTCAGACGAGCGTTAAAAATAGGATAAAGTTAATCATAAGTACTGATTAATTCATATCCTGCTCGACATAGAATTTAAAAATCTTTTCTCCACTATCATAATTAAGACATGAGTGTATCCAGCATGCATTCATCTGTTTACCAGTCTGTAAAGAATCAGAAGGAAGATGCAGATGTTTTACTCATAGGTAATTACTGGAAGAACGTATAATACTTATTTTCTTTTTGATTTCACTATTTCTAACCTACTTCTGAGAGTCTTTGAGGCCTGATGATGTAAGACTCTCAGATGCTATATTCAGGCTCAAGCATTTTGTCTATCATTATATTTTGCATCATGGGGCAAATGATAATAATATAATAATATAATAATAATAATAATAGCATTGTTGTGGATAGTAATCATTAAAATGCTATTGTTCTGTTCATCTTTGCCTCATGATTTATTAAGCACATTTGTATGACAGTCAGAAAGTCCAACTATCTCTATGTCAGTACGTGTCACTGAAAGTCAGTATGACTTTTCTATCAGTGCTTAATGCAGTGGGTCAGCCAGCCAATCAGTCAGAGAGCCCTGCTGTTATTGCTGTGTTCGTATGTGTTCCTCGCTGAAACCGTCACACTGGCTGCCCCTGCTTGGCCCTTATATATCACTGATGCTACGCTAATATTGCTGGACATGGATACTCTGCTGTAGATCACACTGGGTTGAGACATTGCAGTGGCAGGGGATGAGTAGGTGGCTTAAAGGGATGACCTGCTCCACCTCCAACACACAGCACTGTGGTTAAAGGTTGCTGGTTGAAGCATGAATTCAGAAAAGCTACAAGACACACAAGATGATTCATAAGGTTGCTTCACTGGCTGTGTGTATGTTTATTTTTCTTAAATATTGTATTTTCATATTACTTGCTGTTTGGATTTATGGCGACAATGATAAAATATTCACTGCTGTGTCATGAATTCACTGCTATTTATGAGAGCACAAGAATGGTACAGCAATTCTAAACAGGCTGCTGAACAAACCTCCCAGACCTGCGCCATATTGCGTGCAGGTCCCAATATAACCATTCAATTCGCCACCAGCCTGAAAAAGGGTATGTGTTGATTTTGGTCGTCTTTCAAATCAATTTCTATGTCATCGATTAAGGATTTCGAGACTGGTGTGTAGTGTGGGCTCAAATTGAAGAATGGCTCCCCGACGGTCATCGTCTGTTATATTTATTGCTCTTAATAGCCGCTGTTGAAATCTCCCAATTCTTTGAATCTTTGGGCTGAAGGAGGGACAATACTCGGTGTATCAATGCTCAATCAACAATCATTTATTTCCATACAATTCAACAGTCAGAGCATTACAACGTCCGGACGGGAGAGATGCTACCAGAGGGTCAGGCACATGTCTCAAAATGGTGACGGGTTGCTCAGCTTTTTATAGTCTCTAGTGGCCCCCAGCTAGTCGTAAAAGCCAAAACATCACATTTTTTCTCTGTTACAGCGCCTAAGTTATGACCTCGGCAGTTGTTTCTCTGCTTTCTGTAAGGTGGGGGTGTGGAATGTGGTCTATCTATCTCCCCTGTCTTTAGACACAGAGTCTCCTGCTTACAACCTTCTCTTCATGATTCAACAATTAAGCATGTCAAGAAAACAGTGTAACACATTCCCAGCAGATCAAGGATACAGAGTGATGCACATTTATCTAATGAACTAATATGTGAATATGTTCTGTTAACTCAAAAGTATAATGAGAACTACACTACATACAGCTCACACACTCTATATTAAAGGGTATAATGTGATCTACAGCAGTATTCTAATTCAACTACTTTGATTACATATATAAGGTAACATATAATAACAGAATAATCTAATAATTCCCCCTTTTGATCTCTGAAAGAGATCACTTACAACATGCACTCCAGGGTCGCAAGGTCCAAGTTTTCTTGATCCTGAGGCCCTCTGTCCCCCTTTAACGGGTGGACCATATGTGGGATGACCTCTGTGTTCACGCAGTTCAGATGCAAGCAAAGTTAGATTTACAACCATAACAGCAGTTACAGATGACTCTCCCATCACTCCCCAATTCTCCCACAGCTTTATTTTGGTGCTCCAGTTTTCCACTCCCATTTTAATGCCCCCTTATACCTTTCAAATGTACTTAGACTAGAACCTCTGTCTAAGGAGCTTTTAACCTTTATTTTTATTGCTGCAGCTACCAGTGTCTTCCAGTTGGGTGATTCTCAGCTTCTTTCTTCGACCTCCGGGGTTAGACCACCCTTTAGTCATTGCACAGTTCTGGGGATTATTCTGCCCCGATTTCAAACAAGGATCTGTGTGTTTTGGGTTCACCGGCGTGTCCCCCTTTTTGCCAGAGCCTCTCGAACCTCGTTGGTCTGGTGTTCCTGGTTTTCGCCAACCCCTTCATGGTTATTGCTGTGTTTGTGGGATCCATCTTCTCCAGGAGCCCAAACGTCATGACACTTGACCCCAGTTGCTGTCTCGGCTGTCCCTACATCTGTCTCTGCTGTGAAGGGTCCTCACATCTCCGTGTCCCCGTCTGGTGTCTCTTCCTTTCTCTGCAGGAGACAGAGAACCAAAACACCTCTCTCCCTAGCCTTGATAATCTAATATTGTTATCCATTGTTGTTCTAATGATTCAAATTTGGTTTAAAATATTATGTTCAGGACCTATTCTAATCATAATCTATGTGTGTGTAAAAGAAATCAAAAATTAGTGAACCCTTTCTAAGTCTAACACATTATAAGCTTAAGTTTTACCATAGCTAAATTATTAAACACAGAAATAACGTCATAAGATGTTCATAAAACCATTGTTTGATGTTCGGACTCAACTTCCCCCTTTTTGACACACTCCCATGTGTCAATTCATTGGAGCTAGACAATTAAAAGAGAAGGTTGGTGACATCATATCTCAGAAAGTATCAGAAATTCTTCTCTCGAGTACCGTTGCTCCAGCCTTGTCATCCCTGAGGATCTTCGATCCCGAAAATGTCCCTTCTCCTCATGTAATAAAGTCTGTCATCCTTCCATGCCCTGGTAACTGGTCCATCCAGAGCTGTAACATTTTGAAATGTACATACAACAAGCCAAACCACACCTTGGTCACACCAACCCTTTTCTGCCCTGAAGATGTCCAACACCATCTTAGTCTGGACCAGGGTTGTAATAGTTTTGCAATTTTCATCAGTTTTAATCAGTTTTTACCAATTGTTTGCTAGTTTAGTTTAGTTTTTATTTTCTGAAAATCCTTAGTTTCAATTTAGTTTTATTTGTGTTTTGCAAAAATTAAGTGTAACAAAATCCCAGTTCCATCATATCAGTCATGCTCTTCTGGTTATCCTTGGGTGTTGAGACTAATAACTATTAACTCTTGCCGCACCGTGTGGTCCTAATTTTGGTTGAAGTGAATTGATAACCTTTTGAAGGCAATTGTTTCACACCTTTATTTAGATGTCCCAGTCCTGTTGTCTCGGGATACATCACGCTGCCTTATCTGGGGTTAGCTGTTTTCTGGGGATGCGGGTTGAGTGGGTGAGCTCTTCAAGGAGGGGGAGTGTGCTCCCCCTGATGAGGTCTTCTAGGTAAGCTAGGTTAACCTTCTTGTGTGAGCTTTTCAAGTGCACTTTAAGGTTAGTGGGACTTTTAGTTTTATAAATGTCCCTCATGTCCCCCTGATGACCCAGTATTTCATTTTTGCACACTGTAGTACACATTTTAGTTTTTGCTTGTAGCTCGCATACTCTACTTGCCACTCCTCTAATTCCTGATGTTTCTTAGAGAGGGCAACAGTACCTTTAAAATTATATCACATGTGTGGGGGTGTGGCCTTGCCAATTGTTTTGCCCACCTTTTCAAAATGGCAGGCGTGCCCACAAGCACATTTCATAGAAAAAGAAAGGTAAGCTTGATATTTACATTTAAAATGTTTTGTTAAACTCAGATTTTTATTTTATTCTTTTTGCAAGTACCCCTCCTCGGTGGCGAGAAACTGTTGGTGTGGTCAAGTGGGTGCTCTGGAAACAAACGCTCAGGACAGAACAGTTATCAGTCATGTACTTCCTACAAATTTTGCATATGTTTTATTCCATATTGATCCTCTGAGTGTAATGGTACATTTTAATTTGAATTTATCCAAACTGAACACAATATTTTCTTTATTTACTTTGCTCTTGTTCTTTTTCAGTACCACATCCTATCAAATGTCCCTGTCGATTATATTCTACATTTAATAACTTACTATTTCAAGTGAGAACCTAAATCACGTGGACCAATGTTTATTATTGCATATCTCTATTCTGAATGTGGCAAGTCATTCATAGGTATTGTTCAATTTTGGCGATTTTCCTCTATAAAATTTAATTGACTTTTTTACAGTGGCCTGCTGTGGTTAATAGTAACATATTCCAGTCATGAGTGATATCAATAGTTATCTCCACTGTAGCATTTGGCATTCCCAATAATATAACATGATACCTTAATCAAAACACAGCTAATATAGCACAGTTTTCTTAATGCAAACATCAGTAACTCAAAATCAGCAACCACAGTGTTAAGTCTGCAGTTCATACTTATGTGAAGCTAGAGTCTCCTCCTCCAGTCTCTCTTATCCTCCTGCTCCTGAAAAAACAAAACAAAACAAAGCGAAGCATCCACCCTTCTCTTGTCGGCTGGGTGAATTGTTTATTGGCATTTACTAATCCTATAGTGGGTGCAGTCATTGTCTCAGTATCAAGTCAGTCAAAGCTTTTAGTCGTCAGTCCATCACAGTCCATTCACATGCATACCTCCATACACATTCATACCAGATGTTGCTGATAATGGAGTCTCACGCGCAACCTATTCGAGCATCCATCACCAGCAAGATGACGTCATCATTTTAAAGGAAAACAATTCCTTGTTGTTTTTTTGGGCCGGATTGACTCGGTGCAATCCTTTTAGACTCAGAACTTCTCAGTGTTCCCTATAAGTGAATTTCTCCCAAGCCAATTACAATCATGGAGAAGCACACTTTGCAACTGTTTTTGTAAGAATATTTCATAGCGCTTTAAATTTCAATCTTTCAGGCCTGGTTTAAAGAGCTGATTGTTAAATCATAAACTCACAAAATATCAACATATCACCACCGGTGGATCACACCTCTCAGATTTTCTTATCTCAGTGCACTGTAACAAAAACGAAAACAGACATAACCAACAAAATACTACTAAAATAACACAAACTAGGGCCCGTTGCAGACATGTCCAAGCATAAAACTATCCTCTCTCGCTTACGAGAAAGAACACAAGCCAAAGCTCACTGATAAAATCAAGCTAGCGCTAAACAAAACTAAACAATCAACCAGAAATTCACAGGAAAATTTTGCTTCCTGCCGGGACAATATTGTGTGGGAATGAGAACCTCAGGTGCCGGAACACCTTTTGTTCCTCCTTGAATTAAAACTCAATCACAGAAAATGCCGTACTCCAACCTAAACTTACACTATTAATTCATCAATTTCACTCTGTGCCACTGTTCCTCATCAGGGCTGTGTGAAGCACAGCAAAGAATTCAGTCAAGGCCTTGAGCCATAAACAGACATCACGCACAGACATTGTTTTCATAACCAAACCGTTTTAGAGCTTATTCCTAAAATCTACATAAATGCCTTCTAGGTGACATATAACACATTCTAAGTAATCAATGGCTCCTCATAAAAATTATGCATTGGGATGTTTGTGTGCAGCATTTTGCATATCAGCATAAGCAAAGCATTCTTCATTGCATCAGCGTGTGTGTGTGTGTGTGTGTATGTGTGTGTGTGTGTGTGTGTGTATATATGTGTGTGTGTGTTTGTGTTCATCACTTTCCTGTTCTGGTGTTCTGGGTAAACCACGGCCTGAAGCATGCCCTGGGGTCC
This sequence comes from Aulonocara sp. 'chitande type north' Nkhata Bay, assembly GCF_057382095.1. Taxonomy (NCBI): domain Eukaryota; kingdom Metazoa; phylum Chordata; class Actinopteri; order Cichliformes; family Cichlidae; genus Aulonocara; species Aulonocara sp. 'chitande type north' Nkhata Bay. Next base: position 63,542,300 of record NC_141346.1, read on the forward strand.
TGCCCCCCTCCTTTTCAGTTTGTTTGCGACCATTGCTGCTGCTGCTGCTGCTCAAAATTCAGTCCGTCCTGGTTCTGACCCCAATTGGGGCAGTCCTTTCTCCAGGGTCGATGTTCACCGCAGGTGAAACCTGCATCTTCTTCTGTGTTTTTGTCCATTCTGAGGTGCCTTCTGTCCTCAGTTACTCCTCTTGTCTCGGTCACGCCCTTTTTCGCCACCCGATCATCCGTGTTGGTCCATCACTGTCCTGCACAGTGTGAATGCAAAGTTATCAAGGTCAGCATTCTTTCGCTCGGCCTTACTTTTCATTCGGGCTTGGCGGGCGTCTCGTCACAGCTCTGTCAGCTGACGCAGTCTGGGAATTTTCCCCCGTGTAGTGAAACGGGCCTTAGGTTTAGTGCTCTCCGTCTCGGCTGCATGAGATCACATTCCTGCAGGTCTGTTGACATTCTCAGGTCGTTGTTGTGGGTCCAGTGTTGCAGCATTTGGTCAGTGTCACGTATGGGGGAGAGCAGGAGTCCAGTCAGCCTCGGCTTTCAGGGCCGGCAAAGCAGCCTGTAATTAAATATGTATAGAAAAAACAAAAACAAAACAAAACAAAAACAAACGAACAGGAAAATGATGTTGTGTTGGCTGTGTTATTCAGAGGGGAGACAACGGGGACCAGGCCCTGTGTCAGCCTTCTCTCCCCCTTTTTTTTTTTTTTGTTTTTTCTCTCCCGATATAATCAACTCCTAACCCACCAAGTTGACAGGACAACACAAGTACATATTAAAATTCTTAAGATCATGTTTAAAAACCCAAAAAAGGAATTTTCTTTCATTCAGTAATCACTTTTATTAATCAATCAACAGAAAACATGTCACAATTTGACTCTTTTTACCACTAAATTTGTTGCGTCTTGCCTGGTTGGTTAGACCAGTGTTCCTTTTTTTTTTTTTTAGTTAAATTGTTGTCCTGCAACCCAGAGGGTTTCTTTGTCAGTAATGTATAGACTTCATCATTTAAGTATGTAAATTTTTCTTTAACCTTGCTGGAAAATCTTCACGTGTTCATGAGTGTAAGCTGTTTCTTCATTGCGTGTATGTGCATTTGTATAAAAGCAGGTTAATTTTATCTTTTCTCAAACTAGGCGTTACCTTAAAAGGAGCCTTTCTCTCAGATTTCTCTGCTTGTGTGTGTTTTTGTTTCACCTTTTTGTTGTGATGCTCCGGACGCCTTCCCAACCTCCACAAGTCCGTTGGCCCCAATTTTATGTGTTAAAACTTCTCTTAATTTCTCCTCTAATTCTCTCCTCGCTGCTGTCTGTGTCACAGCTGCTGATTCGTGCTGGGTGTGGTTCCCATTACCTATAATTTTGCTTCGGCCGCTGTGCTTGTGGGGGCAGTTGGTCCAGGTCCGCAGCTTCCTGTATTAACACACTAAGAGATTTATTTAATTTCATTTTCATCACATGTTAAACCGATAAGCAGGCAACCCGCCTACCTTGACAGCGTAAACTGTACGCCAGTCTCCCAACACATTCCTCTCTGTACTCCTCCATAATTCTCCACTGCACATATGGCGACAATGATAAAATATTCACTGCTGTGTCATGAATTCACTGCTATTTATGAGAGCACAAGAATGGTACAGCAATTCTAAACAGGCTGCTGAACAAACCTCCCAGACCTGCGCCATATTGCGTGCAGGTCCCAATATAACCATTCAATTCGCCACCAGCCTGAAAAAGGGTATGTGTTGATTTTGGTCGTCTTTCAAATCAATTTCTATGTCATCGATTAAGGATTTCGAGACTGGTGTGTAGTGTGGGCTCAAATTGAAGAATGGCTCCCCGACGGTCATCGTCTGTTATATTTATTGCTCTTAATAGCCGCTGTTGAAATCTCCCAATTCTTTGAATCTTTGGGCTGAAGGAGGGACAATACTCGGTGTATCAATGCTCAATCAACAATCATTTATTTCCATACAATTCAACAGTCAGAGCATTACAACGTCCGGACGGGAGAGATGCTACCAGAGGGTCAGGCACATGTCTCAAAATGGTGATGGGTTGCTCAGCTTTTTATAGTCTCTAGTGGCCCCCAGCTAGTCGTAAAAGCCAAAACATCACATTTTTTCTCTGTTACAGCGCCTAAGTTATGACCTCGGCAGTTGTTTCTCTGCTTTCTGTAAGGTGGGGGTTTGGAATGTGGTCTATCTATCTCCCCTGTCTTTAGACACAGGGTCTCCTGCTTACAACCTTCTCTTCATGATTCAACAATTAAGCATGTCAAGAAAACAGTGTAACACATTCCCAGCAGATCAAGGATACAGAGTGATGCACATTTATCTAATGAACTAATATGTGAATATGTTCTGTTAACTCAAAAGTATAATGAGAACTACACTACATACAGCTCACACACTCTATATTAAAGGGTATAATGTGATCTACAGCAGTATTCTAATTCAACTACTTTGATTACATATATAAGGTAACATATAATAACAGAATAATCTAATACCGCGCATGGGCGTCACCCACAAGCTGGTAATCAACGATATCTGCATGAATAAAAATGTTCTATTTTCCGCCGTATATGTCTGCAGGATGTGGTGCGTATGTGTTTTTATAATGAAGTACAAACGGGTCTTCTGATTTGAATCCTAAGATTCCTGCCAGTCTCCCTCTAAATGTGAGAACTGTGCCCCTAGGGCCCATAACACTAACATAGTTACTAACTTCACTGTATTGTGTTTTAATGTCGGTGTTATGTTTTAATGTTTTATTATCTGCGCCACAGATGCATAATGCCCCACAGACAGCTCAATCACGGTTATGGACAATGCTCCATCTTTGACTGGATCATAAATTTCCACTCGCGAATCTGATTGTGGAAAAGACAACCATAGTCTTGGGTATTGAAATTCTATAACACCGACCTCATACGGTTCATTTAAAACAATAGGTTTTGCTAGCTTTGTTCTAAAATTAGATTTCTTATTGCCTGGATAAACATGTGCTGAAGCGTTGGAGAAGAGGCTCACATAAAAGCCTGCGTTGTTGTTGTTCGTTTTATCCATTCCTTCCTTCCTTCCTTCCTTCCTTCCTTCCTCAGTCTTTGTCTAGTGCAGAATGAAAGTATGCAGAGCTGCGGCGTCTCTGTTAATCACACTTCAATGATGTCTTTTTCAGGGATCCATGAATTCAAATGAGAAGGCCAACCGAGCCATTTGACCAGCGCTAACTTTTTTCGGTCCTCTTTTTTTCTGCCAAGTATTTTCTCTATTTTAAACCTTTTGTTTTTGTCAATAGTCACCTGCTGTATCTCAGGTTCGTAAAATACACCTTTCACTGCAGCTCCTGTGAGATCCTCCAGGTTGTATACGGGAGGGTCTCTTCCTAAACGCTCCTTTATGGTAAAGTACTCGTCTGTGTAGGTCTGATGGTAACCCTTTCAGAATATGCCTCGTAGTTTAGATATTCTCACTGTATCGCCCACATTAAATTTAAAAGTCACCGGTTTTTGGGGTTTCATTTTGTACAGGGTGTTAAAGACTGCTTTCTCATTATCTTTGCACACCTCGGTGGGGGTCATTTTGATAGAGCTGTGATAAGACAGGTTATAGGACTGTACAAGATCTTGGATCACATTAACATATCTTGGCGAGTTAACTGATGTTAAGTATTTCCACATTTTCCCCTTTAAGGTGCGGTTAAAACGCTCTACCACACATGATTTCATTTCACTAAAGGTTGAAAAATGTGTGATGTTATGCTGCTCCATCAGTTTTTTAAATGTTTATTATAAAATTCCTTCCCTAAATCTGTTTGGAGTTTTTCAGGCACACGGCCCTCTCTCAGAATATCACCAAAAGCCTCAGCAACAGCCTGTCCTGTCTTGGTTTCAAGGCACCTAACCCATGCATACTTAGAAAACACATCTATGCATGTCAATAAGTACCTAACATCATCATTATCCGCAGAATATTCATGCAAGTCAACCAAATCAGCTTGAAACTGTTTGTCAGTCCCGTTAACCAAAACTCTTTTTCTGTATCCTTGCATTTCTGTATCCTCTATCCTTGCAGGTTTATGAAGAGTATATGTGTCATCTCCTTTTAAAAACGCTCCACGTCAGGTAATGACGGCTTTAAGCCTGTTGCCTCACTGACAGCGATACGGAGCTTCTTTACACTTCCTAAACCCCCTGGGTGTGCAGGGTTGTGATATATTTTTCTCAGCGTGTTTTCCATAATCACTTTGACCAAACACAAACACAAATGACCAGAAAAAGTGTTAGCATACGTTTTTATTTAATTTTCTGTGTAGTGCACAGTAAGGTTTTTATAACAGATGTACATTAAATCTTGTGTCTCCCAGACCAGTAGTTTCCAATCATGTGGAGCAGCGCTGATTTAACTCCGCGGGTGTGATGATTGGTATTTAGCAGGTATCCGACATTCTCATCAGTGGTGCAAACAATGTGCGGCACTGATCTCAGTTCACACAGAAGACGCTCTGCAGTGCTGATGATTTGTGCTTTAGCCTCACTGACACTGTATGAGCAAACAAACAGACGGATGGCCGGGATGAATCGGGGCGTCCGGAGCTTTTCCATCACCTCATCATAGTAGGTCTCGAAGAAAAACACAGGCAGCTCAAACAGGCAACTGTGTTGTAACTGGCTGGGGTGACCGGATTGGCATCCATAACATATCTCCTGCACATACTCATTCAGTGCCAACGACAGCAGGTGGAAGGTTGCGAGTTTAATGTTGAGTTCCGTTTCCTCAGACGGGTGTGATCCTGCAGAGTCCTGTGAGCATCCTGGAGAGGGGGGCGGAGTCGGTGGGGTCTGGATTAGCAGTGCTGGAGGGGGAGACTCTGAGCGGTCCACAATATGGCAGATGTTGTCTGTAAAAGAAATCCACACATTGCATTTTTTAAAAATATCGAGTATAATGCCAACGTCTCTCACACAGAGACAACCTACCATTTTTTTTTTCTTTTTTCAGTACTCAGGGTTTTTGATGATTTTTGGCCTGAACATGGCAGAAGGTAAACCAATCTTCGGGCCATGTGCGAGCTAATCATTTACAAGACGCTTCCTAATATTCTCATAAGAAGAGTTGACCTTGTCTCTCTTGATAGTCTTATCGACCTCATTAAACACCTGCTGCAGTGCTCTCCAGTCTGACCACTGAATAAAAAACAAATCCTTAAACCATGATAAACGTTCTTCAAGGGTGAGGGGGTATGGGTTCAACCTCCAGTTTTCAAGCCCCCTGTCCTCAATTACACCCTCCCTGTCTTCACACACACTAAGAAAAATGAAGTCGTCACCAGGACGATTGAAACGGTCCGCTTCTACACGGTAGAGTTCAGGTCCTGTTGGACTGACCCATTGCAAAACATAAAGCATCTCCGGGAACCCCGGTTGATCCAGGTCGACTGAGCGAAACAGTTTCCAATTTTTGATAGACATAGAGTGTGTCCCGCCAACTCCCCAAATTCAACCAGACCCAGGACTGATCCAGAACTAAAACAGGACTACAACAGTTCAAAATCAGGACTACTTAGAATTTAATCAAAACAGAACCAGAATCAGAACTAGATGATAGCAGCACTAAAAATCATCATAGACCTGCACTACACTTATTTTTTTAATTCTACCAAACTACAATATTTAGATTGAGAAAAGTTTATATAATTATTATAATTTGAAAAATAACAAACCTAAAAAGAAACACTACGTACGAGACACATGAGGACCTATGATACGGTGATAGTTTTGGTAAACAAGCATTTGACTAACATGTGTGTCTCACCTGCTCTTGTTCATCTCTGTTCTGTCGTCATTCTCTCTCTCCCTCTCTATTCCTCTCTCTCCCTCTTTGTGCTGACAATCAAGCCAAACACCAACATCATCAAATAGACAGTTGAAACCAGATATTTAAACACTCTTCAGATAAAAACACAAATACTTTTTTAATTGTAACATCAAATCAGACTAAATGTTTATTTTTTAAGGTTGATAAATATAAAAAACATATTTCTTAACTTTAAGAAAGAGAGAGAACCTATCTGTATTTCTTAATTGTAAATGGCACCAAATTGTATTCAAACTGAGCCACACTCATGGAGCTCCACAGTTCTTTTCCTGGTGTTTTGGTTGACATCTCTTGATGTTCCCATGTCACAGAAACAGGCTCCGTGTTTTGCCTTATATGGATCCACAGCTGTGCCACCAGTTTACTCACATGGACTCTACTAACCTATCAGAAGCTCCTGCAGCTCAGAATGGAATCGTCTGGAGTTTTCTTATTAATTAACAATAAACTTAGTGTATATGTACTCCTAAATTTGATGAAAGTGATAAAAAATAGAAGCTCTGTCTCTCTTTATTCTGACATTTAACTAATTCAAAATATATTTCAATATTTATTTATCCAAAACAAAACAAGTTTACTCTAAATTGATGTTGTACAGTAAAAAAATATTCTTGTGTTTTCCATAAAGTGTATGTAAATATCTGGTTTCAACTGTGAATATACTGCTGTGTGTTGAAGTTCCTCTTGTTTTGCATAGAAATATACTGAACAACATACAAAGCATAATATATAAAATAACATCTACCAGAGTTTTTTCTTTGAAAGAAGCTCCTTATGTCCATTCTTGTATATCAGTGCATTACTGAAACCGATTTATTTAGCCGTGGAGGGAAACAACTGAAAAATGAAATAAACACACATGTAAGCTAAGACTCTCTAAAGAAACAGCATTGTTGTTGTTCGGCTTTTCATTTCGCCATTTGTTGATTCACTCTAAGAAAGAGAAACGTAATATGGGCCAAGTGATCAGTTTGATATCAATCTTTTGTGATAAACCGTCGTATTTACATTATTTGTACAGTACCAATGATTTGCTTTGGTACCTCCAGTTCTCCTCTGTCTGCCTGGCTGCACTTCTCCAACAGCGCACTCGCCGGTACCAGCTGCCCCGCCCCCTCGCTCAGTCACTTAGTGCCTGAGCTCGGATCATACCAATATTAGGGGGGATTTACGCACAGTCGTAAATTCCCACAGTGTGCACTATGTGCTTCGAATACTGTGTGTAGTTTTTGTTTTATAAAGTTGTCAGCCAGGCATCTAACTATGAAAAAATTACACTCCAAAAGACCCCGGGCTTCTGAACAAACAACCCGGGCTTAAGCCCAGTAAGTCACCCCCCCGCTCCGCCACTGATCTACACACAGGGTAGACTCTTGATGGAGTGATGAAGTTCGGATATCTGCAGACATACCTAGGGGGTCAGAGGTAGTGATGTGCGATACCACTGATTTTCTTTCCGATCCGATACCAAGTAATATTCAGGGTGGTATCGACGATACTGATCTGATACCAATACTTTGTACAAAAACTTATTTATTGTATCTCAAATTATAGCGTCATAATGATTACAGGACATCAGATTTCTTGTTCTTATCACTTAATAATGCAGAGTTCATCATATAGAAATAAAAAAACTGAAGTTGTGCGCTGTTTGAACACCTTGCCTGCCTGCAGCACTAAAGGACTCCGTGAGAGACGTCTGTCTCGCCCTAGCAGCGTCGTCCCTGTCCCTGTCCTCCTCTTCAGTTCGCCTCAACATACGCTCGTTATATTCTGTGATATGATTTACTCTGAGGTGTTTGCAAGGTTAGTGATGTTGCCACAACCATACACGCCAATCCCAAATTCCAGTGCCCCTCCCGAAAATCTCCCGGAGCCACCATTCTCCCGAATTTCTCCCACCCGGACAACAAAATTGAAAAACCATATCGCAGAATTTATAGCGTGGCCCAGCCAATTCCAGTTTCCAACAATGGCGGCAGTTTTAATATTACTCATCTTTCTCTTTCTGGGTCGCAAAAAACTTTTAGCATGTTTTCAGGTGAGAATGTAGCTGTGTAAACTTCAAATATCTGAGCCGACCGACACATCGTCTTCAAACCCCCGCGGTCTTTCGCTACTCGGGTTAAACATCATATATAAGTCACTTTGATAACTTAAAAATGTTATTGTTTGGCTTTTTCAGTGTTTTATTTGTTCGTGAGTAAATCGGTTTGGCTTTGATTAAAGTTATTAGATTAGATTAAATTAAATTTAACTTTATTAATCCCTCGGAAGGGTTCCTCCGGGGTTTTCACACAGCTGAATAAACGTCAAACAGAAAATGATTAAACAGAAGAGTTTACATCAGCGCCCGGTTATATTTTAGATAGCAAGGAGCAGACGGCAGTTTCACTCCACCGAGGGAGCTTGTGACGTACTACCCGGCTTTCTTTAGACTGCGAAGGCCGGGTCCTCAGGTGGAAGCAGCCTCTGAATTTGGACACACCCGCTGTTTCCGGCCAGCCAATAATAACGGTGACATTTAATGTATTTTATCTGATAAATAAACCCTGTAAAATGTATTTATCACCCCCCCCCCCCCCCCCCCCCAACAGCCCTTTTGAATGTCTCCCTTATTCTGAAGTTTCAAGGTTGGCAAGTATGGCCACAACACCTCACTTTTTTGCCACATGTATTGCTGCACAGTAGTTCTTTGCATCCAGCGCTTCATAGACGTCTTTGAGAACTTTTATCGAAGCAGTTCCAGTACTGTGCAGTTTCCTAAAACCAGACTGGAAGGGAGATAAAATCATATTTTCATCCAGATAACTTTGAAGTTGATTATTTACCAGCCTTTGAAGAACCTTAGATAAGACACAGAGCTTGGAAATTGGCCTGTAATTACTAACTGTTGAAGAATCACCAGCTTTCAGTGGGGGAGTACAGAGGCACACTTCCACATCTGTGGTAAAACCTTCTGTTGTAGAGAAAGATTAAAAATATAAGACACTGGCTCAGCTATGATATTTGCAGCCAAGTGCAAGAAGGAAGGAGAACGATTGTGAGGACGAGTTTCTGGTGTTGGGGCTATTCAAAGCCTTACAAACCTCTTCTACTGTGACAGGTGTGAAGGAAAAGGTATCAGTAAGCAGGAACTACGAGCAGAGTTGTGTGCAAGAGGTTTACCATCAGATACTGTGCTGAACAAAGAACAAGAAGCAACAAAGTGTTTGTTAAAGCAACATTTCAGTTTTGTCTGACACAGGAGTGGAGTCGATATTTAAGTGAGGAGGAAGCTCTGAGGAGTCACAGCTGGCAGAGACACTTTATAGTTTGCCAAAACCTCCTACGGTCGTTTGGACTGTCAGTCGTTAAAGTAAAAAATAGTTACATCTTGATGATGGAGGCAGTAATCCGATTACACAGCTAATGAAAACGTAGCCAATCAGCATCAGAGCCAGACTTCCTGCCCAGGCCTGGTTTCTCTCATGTAGGAGATCGGCCGGTACTGAACCAAACCAGGCCTGTCCCGACCTTTCACCCTGACCTGGCAAAAAGGGGCGTGTCTGTCCACAAAGTAGACACAACTCTCCTGTAAATGTTCCCAAACTGACATTGTCAGCCTGTTTAATACGACCCCAGTTCAAACTGATGCGGGCTCGGAGCGTGAGGTTTTAGTGTTTCTCACAGCACCAACTATGCAGTGATTACTCAGGTCGTTGGCAAAAACTGCAGACGTGGAAAACTTACGCAGCATATTAGTTAAAAAAGGTCAATAAGAGCAGATTTATCTGGGTGTTTAGGATCAAGGCGTGTGAGGCTTTAAATAATTTGAGTCAGTTTTAAAAACAAGCAGCGTGCCTTAAAATCATCAGACACAGAAGAAAGCCAGTCCCAATGAAAATCATCCATCTGAAAGATGTCATTAAAATGCAGCTCAGATAAAAGTTGAACCAGAGACGGTGATGTGCTGGGGGAAGCAGGTGGAGGCTGATAGCAGCCAACAACAGTCTGATTTCCAAACAGATCAATAGTTAAGGCCAAGATTTCAAATGGCTGAGGTGCAGATGGAGAGAACAAGACTTGAGCAGCAAGACAGAACTTCACATAAACTTCCAGACCTCTGCCTTTTCTTGGACAGTCTGAGTGCTAAATGTTAAATCCATCAGTTGCTACGTTTTTATCCAGTAAAGATTTGGAAAGCCTCAGAAACAACAATGATACCAGCACCGCTTGAACAGCCCAGATTCCAATCATATCCATGTTAGGAAGCACACGACGTGATGCACGTGTAACCCAGACAGTTTTTAACATCTGCTGGTGTTTCACATTCAGCCAGAGGCCCAGGGTTAGGTTGGATACCAGACAATAATAAAAGCATCGTTATTAGACTCTAGAGCTCGTTTATAGCTGACACCACATGTAGAGTTTAAGTTCACACAGAGACGATGACATTTTTCTAAAACCAGCAAACAATAAACAAGAAATGTAACAAGAGTTTCAGAAGAAGCTGTTTTACAGAGAAATTCCCCGAAGACAAAATTATTATTATCATCCTTTATTTCTCCAGGTGAAAATGTAATTGAGATTAAAAATGTTGTTTTCAAGAGAGACCTGGCATCATGGCAGAAAGAGTCAGAAATACATCATAATTCAAACAAATACAAAATAGGAAAAACATCCTACATAAACTTCATAAAGTTTCATTAACAGACTTTGAACAATGGACTTCAAACTTCCCCCCAAAACAACAGAAACACATTTGAAGATAATGAATGACATTTATCCCTCTAAAGAAGGACTTAGACTACGATTTAATATGAATGAGAACATGTTCATAAATGGATGCAACCAAAGATTTCATCAATCCCTGATTTAGAAACAGAACGTTTGGTTTGATTTCACAAGATAAGAATGACGACTGAGTTGGAAGATTGTTTTATGTTTGGTCAAATCTTTCCAACATAAAGTCAGATTACAAAATCATCCCCTAAGTTTGTTGTTTTATTCAAGGAATTGAAATTATAGAGAAAATCTGTGAAATGACTTAAAGAAAACAAACCACAAAAACTGATGCTCTAAACCCCCTGGTTTAGGTCGGCAACCTTTCTGATGATGAGTGCATCTAAAATTTCCTCAGAAGTCAATGTGCCATATGATTGCATTAGCAATAAATTACACACTTTATAGACCAACTTTATAGGATTATATTTGTGCGCAGATGTTTGCAGCTATCAGCGAATAGTTATCAGCTATTTTGAAACAAAAAAAGACTTTTTATTCATAACAGCAAATGAACTGTACAACATAAAATACAAATGCTATTTATGGTCTCCTCACAACAATGATAAGGAAAATAAACTGGGCCAATATGTCATGTTTGTTAATACAGGGACACACATGTTAATGTGATCTCTGGTCTCCTCTGAGTGGGAGTTATTGTAACTGAATGTAAAAAGTCAGCACAAGGAAAATAAACTCCACCTAAACTTGGTTTATATCTGACCCAGACAGACTGCAGGTCATAACTTCTTACCTGAAGTTCAGTTCACATGACACTCGGACCGGCGGCCGCCTCGGGTCTCTGCTCCTCCTGCCTCCCCTTTCCCTGCTGCCTCTGTGGAAGCTCCGCCATAGCCACCACCAAACAACTGACTTATTTTTACACATCGACCAGCATCCAGCCAATCCGCCATCTTTCATTGTTTATACCGTTACAAGAAAATAAAAAAACATCATCAGTATGCCCTATGGCCAGTCCAGCTATGGTCGTGCCATCAGTTAACCCTTCACGTGGCAGCTGTGACACGCGTGCCCAGGGTTGCCGACCCCTGCTCTAAAGCATCTGATTTGGATTCCTGAGATCAAATATATTTTCCTTTGGCTTTGTTTTCTTCCCATTTGTGGCTTTAATGTAGTGTTACATCCTGTTTGTTTGCTTCCATCTGTATACATGTCCAGATTCACTGTTATGTTTCTATTCTTACATTGCTGTGTGATCACTGTTCCCTCTGCTGACTGATGTGACCTTTTGTATCTTACACTGATACTTGTCATATTTGTATCTGCGTCTAAAATGTAAAAAGTTTTCCATGCTAAAACACAGCTCCATCTCCTGCAGTTCTCCCTCTGAACCACTAGATGTCTCTGTTATCTAAATGAAGACGTGCAGCACAGCAACCACAGCAGCGCTCAGATCACACGTGTCCTGTTATTATGTATAAAAGCATGAAACAGGTGAGACAGGTGGGATCAATATTAATGTTGTGGAAATATATGAAAAAGCAACAGAAGAGTGGAAACATTTCGTGTTTCTAGAAAGATCTTTCAGCTCACAGCTGCTCACAGACTGTATTTACAAGTGACAAACTGCAACTCTACAGTACATCTACAGTATATATCAAATATATTCTGTATTCAAATCTATTGAGTGATGTTTGAAAGTCTTTCCAGGTGAGTTTGATCCAGGAGGGTCTGAAGCCAGAGTCAGACAGAGACTGTGCAGAGACTGTAGAAGGACAGAGCAGCAGCAGAGCAGTCCAGATACACTGATGATCCTCTGTCAGATCCAGAGGGACACACAGGGATGATGCTGGACTCTACATTGTGTCTGACAGTGGAGCTGTTCTCAGAGCAGTTCACTCTGCAGCACTGACAGTCATCTGCACTTCTTCTCATTCCTCTGTCAGTCACTGCTGGATGAAGCTCTCCTCTCCACCTCCCAGTAACATGGCCCAGTCAGAGCCTCTCTACACACAAGCTGCTGCTGCTTCAACCTCTCTGGATCATCAGGACACAGCTCCTCCTCTCTCAGCACACACACCGTCCTGTTTACCATCATCACCTGCAGAGAGAAGAAGGAAGAGCAGAGGAGATAAACGAGTGTTTCCAGAGACTCTTCATCAGCTGTCAGTCAGTGATGCAGCACATCCAGTATAAAGAGCAGCAGGGACTTCAGTGCTGGGACTGTACTAGGACTCATTGTTGCTTTACTTTTTCTAATCTTTGGATTTTTATTGAAGTTGATGAAAATGTTTTTCCCTCCTAGTTTGAGTTTGGACTTTCATTCATTAGAAGAACCTTGGTGTGTCCACTCTGAGCTCTGTAGGAACCCCAACAACAAGCCCAACAATCCAGATGGACGGTTCCAGCTGTTAACTGGAGGAATTCCATCCAAACATCTGCTCTCACTAAATTCTTCCTCACCTACAGACTGTGTTCTTCACTGCTTTAAACTTGGAAATGAATGCAGTCATTGATCTGCGTGCTGCTTTGTTCAGAGAGCTGATTGGCTGTTGACAGTGTTTGATCAGAGCGTGTCAGCCGTTACTATGGTGACAAAAAGGTCAGAAACAGGAAGTGTTTGTGTCCAATCCTAAAGCCTGTCACCATTCTCCTCTCACAGCTTCACTGAGAAGCTGCAGCTTTACAGGAAACACTGGATCTTTGTTTCATACTGACTGTGTTTAGTACAATACTGCTGACAGCACCACCCACTTACTCCATTACTCTACTTACACCAACCACTCCAGTCTGTAGTCTGGACTCTGCTGAAGATCAGACAGCTGCTTCACATCTAGATCCTGCAGGTAGTTTCCCCACAGCTCCAGCTCTCTCAGATGGGAGGGGTTGGACTTCAGTGCTGCTGCCAGATAATCACAGCTGATCTTTGACAAACCACAGTCCACCAATCTGTATAAAGAATGAAAGATGTAAGTTTATTAGACAAAGTGTGAGCTTGAAATCATTCAGTGTTTCATCATCTGTTCAGAGCTGAAGAAGATTCAGAATGCAGAAGTTTAGAAAATGGAAACTCCAAACAACTGAAGCCAACAGGAAGCAGCTTCAAACAGGAAACTGTGCAGAGTTTCAGACTATATGTCCTGATGCAGCCAGTTGGATTTTGGAGATTTGAATCTCTGTTCTGTGACTAAGTCCTTGAATCATTTCTTCCAGTTGGTCCAACAAGACAGACTAAGTATTGGACATGTGTTGTGGCTCCATTAGGGGAGCTCCTAAATGTGATGTGATGGCCCCTCTGGGTCTGTCATGTCACAGGACTGAAGAGAGCTCAAACTGGGCACACAGTTGTTCCAGTCTGGACCAAAGACTCTATACTGGGACTGAGGGACTGCTTTGACTGAACCCACTGGGACTTTTTAAAGGCTCATGTTCTCACTTAGATCATCGATTTCTACTTACAAATGTATTTCTGGGAAAAATGGGGATTACTTTGAAAACAGGAAGTATTTTCCCCAATAAGCAGCCCTGGATTAGTAAATCACTCCAACATGTTCTCAGGCAGAAGAAGCTGTCTTGTTATGAGGGAGAGAAGAAAAAGATTGAGGCACAGAAACTTGTTGAAAGAGAGATAAAGCAGCTAAAATCAGGTGTAAAAGTAAAGCAGAGGATGAGCTGAATAAAGGACACTCAAGGCTGGCTTGGAAAGGAATGAAGTCCATGGTGGGGATGCAGGACAAGGAGCAAAGATGAATGTGATGCTGAATCAGCAGAAGACTTGGACTCATTTGATTCCAGCTTTGATATCATTGATTTCAATGAAGAGCTTTGTGATTGTAGCAAAGGGCTGGTAGCTCTGAGAGTCCCACTGATGAGGTGTTTGTGTGGAAATCTCTTAGTGGGACCAAAGAGAGAAAAAGCCCTGGTCCTGATGCTGTGGGAGGGAAATGATTGAAGTGTGCTGTGAGGAAGTGACTGGGCGATTTTCACACATTTTCCAGTCCTCCTTGGAACAACAGGAAGTTCCCAGCATATGGAAACAAAGGTTAATTGTCCTATGGCACTCAGTAGGGATGGGTACCGGTATCCGGGTTCATTATGGCACCAGTTCTGACATAAACGGCAATACCCACACCGAAAAGCAGCACACATTTCTGTGCTTTTTTTTCCAGAGATGTCATACACTTTGGATTCTAGCCAATCATTTTACCTTTCCAAGGATAGTAGGCGGGCCCAGGTACGTACGTTCTTTTGGAGCAGAGCTACAGATTAAAAAGGCCCAAGGCGAAGCGGTCTATAGTATGGCTGTACTTCACAACAAAAGATGCAAACTCAGCAGCCTGCAACAAGTGCTTTAAGCTGATACTGTGCAAAGGAGGTAACTGTCACGACCTGCGGGAACGGCAAGGCGCTGATCAGCATCTCTCCACTCCTAGCCCCCCTTCTCTTCTTTTTTTCCTCTCTCTCTCCCTCTCCCCTGTTTTGCCGGGGCGGAACTCATGGCGGGTTCACGCCCTCGGTCCACGCCTTCCCGGATCATGCACACCTGGGCCTCATCAGACCAGCTGGTATATTAGAAGGAGGAGATCAGCTGTTCAACGCTGGATTGTTGTGAAGACTCTAGTCAGTACACGTCGAGCCCTAGTTTCCCACACTTCCGTCTCAGAAAGTTAATGTGTGTCTCTCTGTTCTAGATTCCCCGGACCCGTCCCCGTGTTTCCCCGTGTGGTGTGTAAGGGGTGACTGGTCACTAGCGGAGAGAGGTTGGCGTGAGCGCGTGTGTGATTCCCTTGTTTTCCCTGGAGCCCTGGAACCCTGCCTCTCACATCTTGTATATAGCAGTGTCCTCGCGCTGTCTGTAAATACACTTGGTGAAGATCTTGTAAATAAACCGTCTCTGTTAAAACACAACTCCGGAGTCCTGCGAGTGGATCCTCAGAGCAACCCGTGACAGTAACACCTCGAATCTGATGAAACACCTGGCGACGCATAACGTTTTTTTAAAAGCCGAGAAATGCACCGTATTTGATAGCTTGCTGCAAGACCTCACACCAAGCACATCTACTGCAGGTGTGGTGCCTGTTATCGGACCCGGAGTTAGTAACATCCCCCAAGAACCAGAAGAGGAGAGTCCTGGCCCCTAGCCCTGCCAGTGTAGCAGAAATGATGACGGATGATGATGGCAGCAGCAGCCGTTCTTCTCTGGGTCAGTAGCTTAATGTTGTTGGTGTGTAATTTACGTTGAGTAGGCTAACCACGTTACTAAATTAATGCATGTAAGGTGAACTAACAAACACCGTCATAGTTACATGCGGCTGTCTTCTTCTTTGATGGCAGATACTCCCTGTAAATGCCGGCAAAGCCACTTTACTTTGCGCTTTTATTTTGAAGAGTACCTTAGCACTTCCTCTTTTATTGTGTCAGACTTCCTGTTCTGTTCTCGGTGAGGCGACGCAAACACATTGCTTCAGAACTGGCTAAGAGATGTGCATGGAGGAGGTTGGCTAGCTGCTTCAGCATGATTAGCACCCTTGGAAGCAGAAAGAGTTTTCACGGTGCCATATTGTCGGTGGTTTAAAGAGGAGAGAATAAAGTTGCATCAGTCGAAGCTCTCTGCGTCACGAGTGGTAATTCCAAGTGGGCAGCTACACTCCCTTCATCCTGGCCAAAAAGGCTAAAATGACCAAAGAAAAAGTGGAAAGCAGCTAAACATGAGAGGTTTTTGGACAAAGTTTGTGTTCTCCATTCTTTAAGCACTGGTTCGAGCACGGTTTAAGCACCGGCACCGTTTCAAAAGTACCGGTTTGGTACCTGTATCGGATAAAACCTAAACGATACCCATCCCTAGCACTCAGTGATGATGGTCCTGTGGCCCCAACAACTCCACCTCTTTCTGTGGAGGTTGGATGTTCTCCCACAGTCCAATGAAATGCTGCTTAGGTTCATTGGCGCTTCTAAATTGGCTGTAGGTGTGGATGTGAGAGAGTGCTTCTCTGTCTCTCTCTGTTGGCCCTGTGATGGACTGCTCACCTGTGCAGGTGGACCACGCCTCTTGCCCTATGACAGCTAGGGCACAGGCTCCAGCCCTGCGAGCCTAAGCTGAATAAACAGTTAGCAAAAATGATTCATAGATGGCCTGAAATTCCCCAGTTAGCAGTTTGGTAGATAGCTATGACATGCTAATCCCATCCAGCAGCTGTATTCTACCTGTAAGCTGATCCCTGCTGAGCCAAAGCACTTTTTCATAGACAAATTACAACCTTTAATAGAAACCTATTGGTCAGCATCTTATTAGCCTGCTGTTAGCTTCATTCCAAAGAAAACTGAGAGAAACTAACAGAGTTGATAAAGAATAAAGATAAATGTGCTGATTTAAAGAGTTTGAAGTGCTTCAGATGATCTCTGTCCACTTCTGTCCACTCATTCATTCATGTAAGCTTTCTAATGCAGCTTTGATCTTCACAGTCTGCTTCATGAAACTCATTCTAACCCTGAATGTCAGAGTGTTCCTCCTTCTCTTTCCCATCATTCATGCTGGCAGTGGAGGAGATTTGGATGTTGGACTGTGTTTTGGATGATGTGAGATTATAATATTATTTTATGTCATGTTATGCCCCTAAGTAAAGATTGTGAATTATTATGTAGTTTTAGTTTGCATTATTCTCCTGAATTAGAAGAAGCTGATAACTATTGCATTTGTTAAACTGGTTTGCATTACATTAGAATGTTGATTTAGTGTGAATGAGTGATATTGTGTATGATGCATTATACTGCTGAGTTATAAGAAATACTGTTCGCAGAAAGTCATCGCCTTATTTGTCTGATTAGAAGAGAACATGCTGGAGTTTTCTGCCCCATCTCAGCAGGAGCAGATAAACAGGGAGCCAAGGTCGTAGCTTAGGCGCCGTGTGAGAGAAAGCATGTGAATGTTTAGGCTTTTATGATAAGGTGGGGGCACCAGAGGCTATAAGAGTTTGATCAATGCTCCACCATTTTGAGATCTGATGCTGTCTGCGTACGGTGTCCATCTCCCACGCGTGTGATCATTAAAATCATTGTTTGACTCAACCCGGCCGGACCAGTGTTGTTATTGTGGTTTTTCCTCTTGTGTCCATCCCCAATTTTGAACTCGTAACAGCTTGGGGGCTCGTCCTGTGGTATTGGGGTGGAAGTTGGAGGTTTGGACGGTCCGAGGTTGTCGAACGGACAGGCAGAAGCCAGTGGTCTGACGTGAGTGGGCATAAGCCGGCTTATAAAAAGGTAAGGCACTACCTGTTGAATTATTTCCAAAGTGTGCCAAATTGGACATGACTAACCGTGGGCTTGAGAGTGCAAGCAGGGCTCTCAGAGAGCAGCAGAGTGAAGAGGGAGACTTCCTTCAGCGCCCTGCCTCAGGCTTGTCAGATGTAGTGATCCCAGAGAGCCCTGAGGCCTTTTTTAAACTAACAGAACAAACACTGAGGTCTTCCACTGGGGAGGTTGCTGCTGCAGACTCTCATATACACCCTCTGGATGTCAGCCGTTTCCACCTGCAACAAACGGACAGCAGCCGCACTTCTGCAAGCACAGAAATGGACTCCTCATACATGGGATATCTGCGACTAATGGGCGATGGGCGAGTGTCGTGGAAGTATTGACACAGTGAGGAGGATGGGCTCTGAGCTGAAGGAGGAAGAGGATACGGTGTCTGGACTGGCAGATCCCAGCAGCTCAGAGTCCCAGACTTAAGGAGTGATTGAGCGCTGGGAGCTACTGCAGGCTCAGGACCTCAGGAAGGAGATGAGAACAAAGCAGAACGAGCAGCAGTGGCAGCAGCTGAACTCTGACCTGAACAAAATCTTGACTTGGCTGGGAGAGACAGAGGAAGAGCTGGAGCAGCAGCGTAGACTGGAGCTTGGCACGGACATCCAGACGATTGAGCTGCGTATCAAAACCCTGAAGGAGCTACAGAAGCAAAAGGGTCAAGTTAAGGAGGAGCGGAACAAGGAGAAGATGCAGGACACTGGAGAAAAGGACTGCCTCAATTGGGGCCAGAACCAGCATGGACAGAACTTTGAGCAGCAGCACCAATGGATGCAAATAGACTGAAATGGAGGAGGGCAGGACCCAGGGCACGCTTCAGGCCGTGGTTTACCCAGAACACCAGAACAGGAAAGTGATGAACACAAACACACATATCTACATGCACTGACTCAGAATGAAAAGAAACACACATATGAACATATGCACTCGTTGATTGAGTGAGAACTGACACACACACACAGAAATCGAAATGTTGATTCAATTCACTGAGAAGTGATTCACACACACACACACACACACACACACACACACACACACACACACACACACACACACGCTGATGCAATGAAGAATGCTTTACTAACAAACGCTGCACACAAACATGCAAATAGAGAATATGTTACAACAACAGGAACCCATTGATTGTTTATTGGTTAAATGCATTTCGTGCCACCCAGAGGGCATTTGTGTAGATTTAGGGGACAGGGTCTAAAGCAGTTTGGTTATGAAAACAATGTCTGTGTGTGATGTCTGTTTATGGCTTAAGGCCTCCACTGAACTGTTTACTGTGCTTCACACAGCCTGATAAGGAGCAGTGGTACAGAGTGAAAATGATGAATTAACGGTGTGAGTTTTATTTCGGAGAGAATATGAAAAGGTTGTGTTGATTTAACTTAGTTGTTTAAGTTTCTGCCAAAGCAAAGCATTTGTGTGCAACCAGTGTCCACTATTGAATCAAGTCAATCCAACATGTTTTTGTCAGTGCAAAAAGGAGTTACGGTACCGGTATGCCTGCACAATATTGTCCCGGGAGGGAGAAAAACTTTTTGGTGAAGTTGTGGTTGATTTTTGGGTTTTGTTTGACACTAGGTTGATTTTATCAGTGAGGTTTGGATTGTTTTCCTTCTCTAAGAGGGAGAGGGATGGTTTTATGCTTGGACATGTTTGCAATGGGCCCCAGTATTGGTTATTATATGAGTATTTTATTAGTTACGTTTGTTTTTGCTTTTATTACAGTGCACTGAAATAAGAACATCTGAGAGGTGTGATCCACCGGTGGTGATATTTTGGTATTTTGTGAGCTCCTGATTTAACAAATCAGCTCTTTAATCCAGACCTGAGAGATGGAACTTTAAAGCGCTATAAAATATTCTTACTGAAAACAGTCGCAAAGTGTTTTTCTCCATGATTATAATGGGCTTGGGAGAAATTCACTTATATGGGACACTGATCGAATGAGAAGTCCTGAGCCTAAAAGGATTGCAGCGAGTCAATCCAGTCCAAAAAAACAAGGAACTGTTTTCCTTTAAAATGATGACGTCATCTTGCTGGTGAGGGAGCCTCGAGTAGGCTGCGCGTGAGACTCCATTATCAGCAATACCTGGTATGAATGTGTGTGGATGTATGCATGTGACTGGACTGTGATGGACTGACGACTAAAAGTTTTAACTGACTTGATACTGAGACAAAAATGGTGCTGACTTTAGGATTAGTAAATGTCTACAAACAATTCACCCAGCCTGTAAAAGAAGGGTGGATGTTTTGTCTTGCTTTGTTTTGTTTTTGTAAGAACAGAAGGATGACAGAGACTAAAGGGGGAGGCTGCAGCTTCACAGGAGTGTGAACTGCAGACTGAACCCTTTGGTTGCTAATTTTGAGTTACTGATGTTTGCATTAAGAAAATTGTGTTTAGTAGCTGTGTTTCGATTAATGTATCACATTATATTGTTGGGAATGTTAAATGCTAAAGTGAAGAAAAGGTTCGTTTTCACTCATGACTGAACAGGTTACTGTTAACCGTAGCAGGCCACTGTAAAAAGTCAATTAACGGTAATAGAAAAAAATAAAAAAATAAAAACCCTCTACTGAGATCTATGAATAACAGGGGAATGATAGACTTGTCACACTCAAAATGGAGATATGTAATGATAAACACTGGTCCCCGCCTTTTGGGTGTTTTCTTGAAATAGTCAGCAATTTAAAAGTAAGATAGAACTGACAGGGGCATGTGCTGAGAGGTGGTGCTGCACAAAAAACCAGAGCAAAATAGAGAAAATTATGGTGATTAGCTTTAGTAAATTCAAATTAAAATGTACCATTACACTCAGAGGATCAATACGAAAGTCAATATATGCTAATTTTGTTTGTGAGTACATGACTGGTGACTGATCTGTCCTGAGCATTTGTTTTTACAGCACCCACTTGATCACACCAACAGTTTCTCGCCACCGAAAGGGGGTACTGGCAAAGAATAGCGAGGAATATCATCAAAACTGGGAAAGGTAAGCCCCAAAGGGGGTGATAACACCACAACTTTCACTTATGGTCAAATTCTCAAACTTTGACCCCGAACTTGAAAAAATTCTTCAAACATTTAGAGACAGAGTGGAGGTCTAGATAAACATAATGTCGCAAACCACATAAGGATGGAGCATTTGAATCGATAGGAGGGGGAATTAACACGCAGTAAAATGTTGATCATGTTGATTATGTTTATTCCAGTGTGCAGAGCAAGATTATTATTATTAAAGAAAACAAATGAAATAACGAAAACTAGAAGTGGAAAAACATTTGCGTTAATGGAAATAAAATCAAAACAAAAAAAAAAGGAAAACTAACTAAAACTGTAATGAGTGTTCACAAAACTAACTAAAATTAACTGGATTTATAGCAAAATGTGTTTAGTTTCATTGATGTGTGCGTGCCCTACAATACACAAGTCAAGGCAGTACGTTAGTTGAGTCGTCTGTGTTGCTGCTCCGTCCACGCGCAGAAGCATGTCAGGAAAAGTCGGGAGAAAGCGCCAGAGTCCAATTTAGGATTACTTTGAATATGACTGTTTTTTAGACATAGCAAGTGTCTTGTAGTGGAATTATGAAATTTTTGTAAGCAGGATATTAAAACTTATTTATATAACAATATCATAAAAATGTAGATCAGGGATCAACTTAGAAGTCACTGACACTTCACTAGCTGTAAGCCATTGGTTCAGGAATAAGTGATGGCACTGAGCTCTCTATTTCACAAAAGTCAATTCATTTATGATATCTGAGGAAGTACTGTGATTTTTATTTGGAGACACAAAGGAACATTTGGCACTTCCCACATCTCACATATGTTTTACTGTTGCACCCACCCATTCTACAACTGAAATGCCTTGGACTGTTAACCATTTCAGGCAAGTGGAGTGAACCATATTTTGTTACACTCTCATCTGGTTGGGGCTTCCTTTTCTTGATTTTTGGAGAGAACTCTTCATTACTGGTATTATTCAGGTTTTGTACACATGTTTGTCCCAGGTTTCTCAGTCAAGAGGAGCTTGAACTCCAGATACTGTGAGTTCTTTTCGCACATTGAGATCATTGATAACTTTCAGCAACGACGTGATCTTGTAGAAACAATTAGGTGTCATGGATTCAGCTATAATTGCGACTCTTATTTTTTACTTTACTGGAAAACATTTCTGCATTTTATCCATATTTTATTTTTAACTCAAAATCAAAAATTCCAGATTCTCCTACATATCGGTTTTGGACCAGATAGGACGACAGATTTCAGGTGGCCCTGTGTTTTTCTCTATTACATCTGCCACTGCATCTCGATAATCTGTGTGGCTCTGTTAGATTTGTATTGTTGATTGTCATTTATGCTGAGAAATATTTACTTATATATGCTTAGAGTTTTGTAATTAGTTGTAGATTGGTAGAGGTTTTGATCCTTGATAGTCTGCAAACTTTGTGTGTATTAGACAGCACTTTGGGAGCATGAGAGGTCATACCGTGTCTTATTGTTTTATGGTAGGATTAACGTAGTTGCGTCTGTTCTAGTCTAAGTGCTCTTTGTTTAGATGAACTGCAGGACTTCCTCACCGTGTTATCTAGGATGAACCATCTAGGGTGAGGGGGAGGCTACCCTCTTCCTGACCAAGGATGTTTGACCCTTTGATCAGCAGTCCACACACACACACACACACACACACACACACACACACACACACATACATACATACATACATACACACACACACACACACACACACACACACACACACACACACACACACAGGCAAGGTACTCTTTGTGTGTATGTAGACGTCATATGTTAATGAACTTATGCATATTCATGTAACCTCAATAAAAGAACAGTGGTATGGGAGAACGGACGAGAGCAACTGGGGTCAAGCGAAGGAACGGTGCCTGTCCGGTTCTCTCCCGTGCACGAGTAACATGAAGAAGCTTGCCTACTTGTGTCTTGCTTTGCAGTGTAATTATATTGTCTTCAACGTTCCAGCGGATGGGTTCAAGCTACAAACCTATCAGGCTCCTCCTGTGTTTTCACCCTCTCCTATCTGGCTAACATGACTCTCATCTTCTGAAGAATCTATGTTTGAATCTCGCTCAATTATTCTGTTAAGAATTCTCTCTGCCTTTGTTAAAGAGTTGTCTACTAGGAAAAAGTGAAATAAATATAAGTACAAAGTCCCGACGTGCACTAGAGTACACATTAATAAATTAGTCATGTTCTCTGTGAAACTAAATAAGCCTAATTCTTAAGAACCCCTCAAATTATTTACTAGATGTTTATTTTTGAAAATTAATCAAAATCTGAGTTTAAAAAACATTTTAAATGTAAATATCATGCTTACCTTTCTTTCTTCCATAAAATGTGCTTGTGGGCATGCCAGCCATTTTGAAAAGGAAGAACAATTGGCAAGGCCGCACCCCCACACATGTGATAAAATTTTAACATCAGGACTTAGATGAGTGGCAAGTAGACTATGAGAGCTACCAGCAACAACTAGAGGTGTACTACAGTGCGCGAAAATGAATTACTGGGTCATCAGGGGGTATGAGGGACATTTATAACACGAAAATCCCACAAACCTTAAAGTGCACTTGAAGAACTCATCAGGGGGAGCATACTCCCCCTCCTCAAAGAGCTCCCCCACTCAACCCGCATCCCCGGACAAGGCAGTGTGATGCATCCCGAGACAACAGGACGGGGACATCTAAATAATTGTGTGAGTCAATGGCCTTCAAAAAGTTTATCAATTAACTTGAACCAAAATTAGGAACACCCGGTGCTGCAAAAGTTAATAGTCTCAATACCCAAGGATAAGCAGAAGAGCATGACTGATATGATGGAACTGGGATTTGGTTACACTTAATTTTTTGCAAAACACAACTAAAACACAACTAAACTAAAACTATAACTGGCACTACTCAAAACTAAACTGAAAGTAAGTATTTTCAGAAAATAAAAACTAGACTAAACTAGCAAACAATTGGTTAAAAAAAAAAAAAAATTAGAAACTGATACATAAATTTAAAATCTGGAGTCGAAACTAAATAAAAAATAAAAGCTAATGAAAATGGCGAAACGTTTATGACCCTGGTGCAGAGATTGGCAGATCTGACCAGGAGATGTTATAAAATGGATTGTCAGAACAGTCAGCGTTAAAGTCACTTTTGACAGTCCAGACTGGGGTGGTGTTGAACATCTTCGGGGCGGAAAAGGGTTGGTGTGACCAAGGCGTGGTTTGGCTTGTTGTATGTATATTTCAAGATGATATGGCTCTGGATGGACCAGTTACGAGGGCATGGACGGAGGACAGACTCATTACATGAGGAGGAGTTTCCTGGGATTGAAGATCCTCTGGGTGAGTGGTTGACTAAAAGCATGCATAAAATAAAAGCTATATTTCATTATTGATTGGTAATAGATTGATAAATTGGCCACATTTACAGCCGTATTGACTTGTTGTGGACGTAGTCGACTTCATGTTTAAGCACTCTAATTAACAGATTGAAAATAGAAACATTAAAGGAAGAATATGCAGCGCCACCCTGTCAGATGTCAGTCATGAAGGGGCTCAGTGATTAATTAGGTGAGCTGCATTCATGGCTGACTCATAGCAGAGTTTCCCCTGCTGTGGTCAGTGAGGGAAAAAACAGGGGGAAGTCAAATTTAAGAGAGCCATTTATAAACGTTTATGTGTCAAGTTAAACGGGACAAAAGGGGGTGTTTTACTGTTATTTTCACATCGGCATTATTATTGCATCAGAATCATATAACAAGCATTGCATTAATCATTTATTGAAGCTTTTGACAGTATACTAACATTTGTGTTCCAGTGATTTTTATAACCTCAGGTTGATCTTCTATTTACAGGTGTTAGGATAATCATATAATCTTTCTTTGCAGGTGTAACCATGATCATTTTTATACATGTTGCAGTTTGTTGCTCATTATAGAGTTGTGCTCAGGTTAATAAAGGTTAAAAGCTACAGTCAGCGCGATGTTTGGCTGATCTATGGACTGGAGTGACTTAGAGCAAAGAAGGCCGCACGTGCTTACATAACACTGATATCATGCTATTTTTTGTGATCTTTTATTCGATTATATCTTTGAGTTAAGTTTTAAGTAGTGGCAGTTAATTAAACGACATTCATTAAAATATTAAATACCTGAGTCAGAACATTACACGCAGATCACCTTAACAATCTGGGAAACCTTGTAGCTGCCTAACCTTTTCTTTTAATGTTCTAGCTCCGTTGATTTGGCACATTGGAATGTGTCAAAAAAGGGGGGAAGTTAGGTTTTAACATCAAACAGGGGTTAGATGAACATTTCTATGACTTCATTTTATGTTTTTAATAACTTAGGAATGGTAAAGCTTAAGCTAATAGCAGCCCGAGAAGTTTCCGGACTTTTGTAGAGAATCAGTGAGAAGCATAAATCATTATTTCCATGTTTAAGCATTAATCATTGAAATGAACTGAATTAATTAGACAAATTAATAATTTTCAGACACACCTTGCAATTGTGCTTATGATGAGTTGGCACTTGGTCTTTTGAAGGTCATAAGCTTCGTTCGGCGTGATGGTTCGGACTGATATATTGCAGGTATTGACTTTGAGTGCAGAGGGCTAAATGCAAACACGCTTACACACACATAGGATATGATTAGAATAAATCCCTGGGACATTCTGAATGTTTTAAACCAATTCTGAATCACTAGAAGGTCAGTAGATAACAACATTAGATTATTAGAGCTAGGCAGAGAGGTGTTTTGGTTTTCTGTCTCTTACAGAGAAAGGAACAGACACCAGACGAGGTCACAGATATACGGCGATCCTTCGCAGCGGAGACAGACACAGTGACTGCTGAGACACCAACTGGGTCCAAGGGTCATGGCGTTTGGGCTCCGATTAGTCACCTCAAAGGATGGATCCCATAAACACAGCAATAACCATGAAGGGGTTGGCGGAAATCCGGGAACACCAGACCAACGAGGTTCGAGAGGCTCTTGGGCAAGAGGGTGACATGTTCCTGTTCCCTTTTCTGGAGGATACACAGGACACACCAGACCCGAGGATACACAGATCGTTGTTTGAAATCGGGGCAGAATAATCCCCTGAACTGTGCCACGACTGAAGGGTTGTCTAACCCCTTAGGTTGAAGAAAGAAGAGCAGAGGATCACCTAACTGGAAGACACTGGTGGCTGCAGCAATAAAATAAAGGCTAAAAGCTCCTTGGACAGGGGTTCTAGTCTGAGTACGTCTGAAGGGTATAAGGTAGCACCAAATAAAGCTGTGGGAGAACTGGGGAGTGTCATCTGTACCTGCTACTGTTGTCATAATAGTTTTTCTTGCACCTGACTTGCGCAAACACAGAGGTCCTCTCACATATGGTTTGCCCATCAGGGGGACAGAGGGCCTCAGGAGTGAGAAGAAATGAACCCAGCCACATTGGATTACAGGGTGTAGGTGAGCTCATTATTCTAACGAGCTCATCAGGGGGAGTGTGAGATTATAATATTATTTTATGTCATGTTATGCCCCTAAGTAAAGATTGTGAATTATTATGTAGTTTTAGTTTGCATTATTCTCCTGAATTAGAAGAAGCTGATAACTATTGCATTTGTTAAACTGGTTTGCATTACATTAAACTGCTGATTTATTGTGAATGAGTGATATTGTGTATGATGCATTAAACTGCTGAGTTATAAGAAATACTGTTTGCAGAAAGTCATCGCCTTATTTGTCTGATTAGAAGAGAACATGCTGGAGTTTTCTGCCCCATCTCAGCAGGAGCAGATAAACAGGGAGCCAAGCTCGTAGCTTAGGCGCCGTGTGAGAGAAAGCATGTGAATGTTTAGGCTTTTATGATAAGGTGGGGGCACCAGAGGCTATAAGAGTTTGATCAATGCTCCACCATTTTGAGATCTGATGCTGTCTGCATACAGTGTCCATCTCCCACGCGTGTGTTCATTAAAATCATTGTTTGACTCAACCCGGTCGGACCAGTGTTGTTATTGTGGTTTTTCCTCTTGTGTCCATCCCCAATTTTGAACTCGTAACAATGATGTGTGTATGTTTGTGTTGGACTGCTGTCTGTAAAGCAAACGCACATTTTGCTTTGGATTTCAGTGTCAGACAGACTTTAAGGTGGAATGAAGAGTTTGAGAGTTTCACAGTGAATTATCCAGTGGAGGATTTTTCTTCTTCTTTGAAGGTTTGAAATGTGAACATTGTTCTGCTGCAGTCAATGGACTAAACCAGAGAAGAAGAAAACAGACTTTACCATGAAGATCCTCAGTGTGGATCAGTATAATATCAGCCTGATGTCTGCAGTTTAGTGTCAGCACAACTTTCACATCATATTCATCTCAGCACAACTAAAACATGCTGACTGACCTCAGAGTTTCAAGTCCACATCCTGGACTCTCCAGGAAACCACACAGATGCTTCACTCCTGTATCCTGCAGCTTGTTGTTGTAGCTCAGGTCCAGCTGTCTCAGATGGGAGGGGTTGGACTTCAGTGCTGCTGCCAGATAATCACAGCTGATCTCTGACAAACCACAGCCCCTCAATCTGTATAAAGAATGAAAGATGTAAGTTGATTAGACAAAGTGTGAGCTTGAAATCATTCAGTGTTTCATCATCTTTTCAGAGCTGAAGAAGGTTCAGAATGTAGAAGTTTAGAAAATGGAAACTCCAAACAGCTGAAGCCAACAGGAAGCAGCTTCAAACAAACACAACAAGAGAAAAAACTCTGAATGTTTCACATTAAAGTCGTACATTTCTCATAAAAACAGGACAAAGACTTGAAAAAGTCGTGTTTTTCCTTCCAGGAACCACAAGGCTTCACTTTTAGAGGTGAAGTGTGAAAGAAATGGACATATTTGAAGTCCAACACCTTTTTCCAGTCACATTATAAAAGCAGACAAACTACAAGCTCATTTTCATTCCAACAAGTCATCTTCTGACCTGGACTAACAACACTGGTCTCTATGTGCAGCTGGCTGTGAGACCAGTGCTCAGGGACCGTCTACAAAGTGCAACACTGAAAGAACATCACACACTCATTTGCTTCCAGCACTTTCACACAAACATCTACTGTCATTATTGTCACCAAACTCTGTGGATCCTTTATTGCAAATTGAAATGGGATCAAATGGTCAGACAAAAGAGGGTTATGAGGAAATATGATGAAATGTTGTGTATTAGCAGCAAGTTATGGAATCAGAAACCAAACAAAATGATTGACAAACATGTTTTTACAAACTCAGTGTTGGACTTGGATCAGCAGGATAAGCTGATGTTTAAAGGCATTTGAGTGTCGCTGTATGAGAGTCCAGTTATTACTCAATATTTATGGATGATGTTCTTTCAGTGTTGCACTTTGTAGACGCTCCCTGAGCCTCACAGCCAGCTGCACATGGACCAGCTGACATTACCCAGCATTAGAGGCGGGTATAAAAAAAATGGATTTTCCTATTTAAATGGTTTTAATTTGAATAAAGCGATGTTGATTCATTCAATCCTGAATCGATTTTTAATATAAATGTATTTTGCCAGAATCTCAGGTTAAAGCTCCCAAAAGTATTTCAACAACAACCAAACAGATAAAACAGTAAATGAGAGCAGCTAAACACACAAAGATGGAAACACAGAGCGTGGATCGTTCACTCGATGGCACGTACACGGACACGCCGTCAGGGCTGAAAGTGGAAAGCTCACAGATCCTGAAGCTGCAGGTTTCATCTGTCTCCAACCAAAACTGACTGAACCAGCAGCAGAAGAAGATCCAAACTACGCTTTACGTTTGATGAACATCGTCATGAATTCTCTCTGACTTTGACCTTTACTTCCTGCACAGCTCTCTCTCTCTCAGTGTACTTCAAGAACAGTTTACCTTCAAAAATCTGTTTCCTGCATTATTCACTGCTTATTACGCACCAGTCTGCTGTTGTGTTCACTGCTGTCGGCCTCCGAAAACAAAGCCTCATTTCTGCTGTTCAATACTGAAGAAATGTAAACCTTTTAAAATGATGACAGATTACAAACTCTCAGCTGTGTCTGTAATCAAACCTCTGTAACTTTGCTTCATTTCAGCAGCATCAGCTCATGTTCACATGTTGATTCATGGTTTGCTTCAGTTTTTGATGGACTGCAGAATATTTTGAAGGTTATCTGCTATAAAAAGCCAGAACAGGAAAATCTGCTTCATGTGTTTCTGTTTGATCCTCAGTGACTTTGACACAAAGGCCTCTGCTGTGATGATCACACCTCTGATCAAGTCTCACAGTGTCAGCTTTGTTTTTATACATATGGATATGTGCTGATAAATGATCAGAATTACAATATTTCCCACTGTCTGCTGTGTGCCGTGACCTTTGACCTGCTAAAGACAGTCAACTGTGGATTATTCATTGTTGTGTCTGATACTTAGAACTGTGAGGAAGAACACTACACAGTTAATCAGGGTCCCCTCTCTCTGAATCAGGAAAGGTGGGCAGGCCGCGTGTGGGCCGCGGGCCATACGTTGAGTCTCACTGTTTGAAATGTGAACATTGTTCTGCTGCAGTCAATGGACTAAACCAGAGAAGAAGAAAACAGACTTTACCATGAAGATCCTCAGTGTGGATCAGTATAATATCAGCCTGATGTCTGCAGTTTAGTGTCAGCACAACTTTCACATCATATTCATCTCAGCACAACTAAAACATGCTGACTGACCTCAGAGTTTCAAGTCCACATCCTGGACTCTCCAGGAAACCACACAGATGCTTCACTCCTGAATCCTGCAGCTTATTGTTGTTACTCAGCTCCAGCTCTCTCAGATGGGAGGGGTTGGACTTCAGTGCTGCTGCCAGATAATCACAGCTGATCTCTGACAAACCACAGCCCATCAATCTGTATAAAGAATGAAAGATGTAAGTTTATTAGACAAAGTGTGAGCTTGAAATCATTCAGTGTTTCATCATCTGTTCAGAGCTGAAGAAGGTTCAGAATGTAGAAGTTTAGAAAATGGAAACTCCAAACAGCTGAAGCCAACAGGAAGCAGCTTCAAACAAACACAACAAGAGAAAAAACTCTGAATGTTTCACATTAAAGTCGTACATTTATCATAAAAACAGGACAAAGACTTGAAAAAGTCGTGTTTTTCCTTCCAGGAACCACAAGGCTTCACTTTTAAAGGTGAAGTGTGAAAGAAATGGACAAATTTGAAGTCCAACACCTTTTTCCAGTCACATTATTAAAGCAGACAAACTACAAGCTCATTTTCATTCCAACAAGTCATCTTCTGACCTAGGGCCCGTTCTTCGTACCTCGCTAGGTAAGTTAGCTGGATTAGATTGTTGACGATTTCGCGTGATCTTGGATCGTTCGGTTCCCCGAAGCTCATCCGGGACTTGCTGTCATAGCAACAGAGCCGTAAGCGTAAACCTGCTCGGGAGCAGGTTTACTTTATGTAAACAGGATTAGATCGCGGCCACGCAGGTATGTCCGCTTCATTTATATGAAAGCAACAGCGATATTCCACCACTGTTTCACCATAAATAAATATTATCAATGTAACTAAAGATAATGCAGCACTTGATCCTTTCATTGAAGTCACACAGATACATACAGGTCATTTCCTAAAAAAAAGGAAATGTACTATTAACATCCTATTACATGTATGTGATTATTCCAGATGTAATTCATATTTCAGAGTAGTAATTGTAAATTACTTCGTGTAATCAAGATGAGAGACCACGGCTATAAAAGCGAAGGTGGATTTGGGAAGTCTGTCGCAGCTATGTCCTGTCCGTATACGCGAGCCACCCATTGCGGAAGGTGCAAGATTGATAAGGAGAGTTTTCAGAATCCAGCGTATATTGCGGGATAGACAGGATCCTTTAGCTCAGCGCGACAGTGTGCTCATTGACAGATATCGATATTCCCGTGAGGGTATTATTTACTTAACCAACTTGTTGACGAGGGGGTGCAGGACCACCACCTGTCTTTTTTTTGCTCTGCCCTTTTCTTGGTTGCTGTTATGAACAAACAAACAGATTATTTCAGGGTCTCTTTCCAAGAGACTAAAAGCAATATAAGTGATAAATATTACCATTCTGTAGAATATTCTTATATTTCACTTTTACTTGTTCCCATGTTCTAGTGGGTCCTGTTGTGGCTCTAATGTGAAAGAGGATATAATGTAACATAATATAATATAATGTAATATAATATTGGATAATATAGTGTAATATAATATGTTGTGAATTTTAGCACTACGGTTAGCATTTACAGGATATTGTTTTGTAGTGATATTATACAGGAAAACTGTTACTCAATAAGGCCCATTTACTAGTTGTCTTTCTCTTTCTCTGTGTCCCAAGAATTAATGTGTAAGAATCACAGGCTGGTACTTCAAGGTCGAAAATACCACAGAGATCACCTCCTTATTCCCATCCTCCCTTCTTTATCTCTTAGAAAAGAGCTTGTTAAAGGCCAGGTGGTTCGTTTCAGAATTCACTAATGAAAGAACTCTGTATTCTATGTCTAGGAGTGTATTTTTTGCTGGGATGATCATAAATTGTAGCTGAACTGATAAACTACACAAAGGATACTTCTTTGCTCAGAGGGCAGGAGGACGTTTCCTTATTTGGTCTGTACCGGTTTGAACTGAGAACCTGCTGACACACGAACCTTTTTTTTAAACTGTTGTATGATGATATTAGACTGAAGATTCTGTGACTTAACAAGGCTCTTTATGTTAACCGTTATTTTCTCTTGCCTTGTCAAATCAAGATTTATGGTGTGAAAGTAGATGCTAAGGTTGGAGGGAAAACACCAACAAATCACTCTTTTACCTATCACTCCCTTGCAGAAGATGTTTATGTGAAGACCATCTGGTTTTTGTGTCAGAACTCAGAATGTAGGAGACCTCTGTATAAGATTTATAGGTCTTGTGAGTACATCTTTATTGCCCTTGCTGAACAAAGGATTCCAACTGTCAGAAGGACACCACCTCACCCAGTGGGCAGGGTCTGAACTGAAACTTGTTGTCTGCCTATAAAAAACTGCTGCACAAAGAATAAACTTTGAGTTGATTTTGGGAAAGCAACCTGAACAGTCTCTGTATCATTTTGTTCTCCTAACTGCTCCCGACGTCGTAATTAACCCGCTGATGGTATATTGCTCAGTGTTACTTGAGAATATATTGCTGAGTGTTACTTAAGAACAATTTTGAATCTTATAGGGTAAAGACAAGGCTAAGCCCACGCCTTTTATGACGGAGTTTCTTTCATAATACATCTACCCTACCGCCTACTGGTGTTGGCCAGAGGGGCCGATGGTGCGATATGGCAGCCTGGCTTCTGTCAGTCTGCCCCAGGGCAGCTGTGGCTACAACTGTAGCTGCCTCCACCAGTGTGTGAATGTGAGAGTGAATGAATAGTGGCATTGTAAAGCGCTTTGGGTGCCTTGAAAAGCGCTATATCAATCCACTCCATTATTATTGTTATTATTAGATTACTTACGAGTTTAATTTGTCAGCAACTTTCTGCCAGCCCTCTCTCCTTGCTTTTGCAGCCTTTGCAGTGTTCCCTTGCGTTCTGATTAAACTCTGAAACTCCTGAAATCCCTCACTCAAGAGTTCTTGCTCTGCTGCCGAAAAATACCGAGCGCGCTCCTTCGACATTTTCGCCAACCAATCAGAGGGTTGCCGATCAATGTTTCTACTATCGATGCGTAGCCCCTTTTACGACACTCAGTGATCTCACATTACTTCATCCAGCTGTACTAATCGTCAACAGCAGGTGTGTTCGGAGAACCAGATTAGCGAGCTCACGGTTAGCGCGATGATTTGGTCTTGGATGTGTCATTTGATCTTGGATGTAGTAAGCGACGTACGAAGAACGGGCCCCTGGACTAACAACACTGGTCTCTATGTGCAGCTGGCTGTGAGACCAGTGCTCAGGGAGCGTCTACAAAGTGCAACACTGAAAGAACATCACACACTAATTTGCTTCCATCATCCAACCTGAAGAGGAAACAGAGACGCCTCCCCTTCAAAGTAAAAGCTGCTCCTTTTGGACACAGTATCAAAGAAAGTCTACAGTATAACATAGAAAAGACAGAAACAAGTTTTGGTTGTTTTTAAATTGTAAAGAAATGAAACTACACTAAGCTCAATTATGTGACAGACATTTCATCCCATGTCAGTTTGGCCTCATCCTGGGCCGGATTATCCAGCACACACTCTGACCACAGGCCCAGGGGCCACGCACAGCTGGGCTCCATCCAAGAGACAGGAAACAACCCAACACAATAATAAAAAGCACCATGTGATCTTCTTACATCTTCAAGACAAACATAGTAAAAACATGAGCATATTTGTTTCCTGATAAAATGATGTGACAGGTAGAACAGAGTAAAGTGGTGGTGTTACAGCCTTTCTCCCCTCTGCTGCCGAGGCTGTTAGTCTCTCCCAAACTCAGCTACAGGACTTCCAAATGAATGAAAGCAGCAGAAGTGGCTTTACAAATGAAAGAGGAAGAGGAGAAGAAGAGGAGAGGGAGGCCACCCTGACCATCACTCCAGCTGAAAACATCACACTTCCATTAAAGTTGGTGAGACAATGATCAGCAGGATGAGCTGCTGGCTAATCTGGAGGCTGTAGCAGCAGCTCACAGTCACAGTGGATTTCCACTCATGAAAAAGCTCTGGCTGCTTCATTTCTCATCTCATATCAGAGACTTTAATGCTTCACTGAAGCTGTACTGTGATGCTCCCATATCCCAGTGAGGCCTCCATAATGATTTCAGCTGTTCTGTACACACACTGTGTGCCCTGTATGGCTCAAAGTCTCTGCAGCCTGTTTTTATCTGCTATCATCAGATCTTCATCATCCTCATTCACATCCCTCACACACTCTACAGCCTCATCACCACTGACTTCATCTTCACTGACTGATGGAGCACAACATGAACCTGTGGAGGCTGAAACACTGTCCTGTCAAACATCTCCCCGTCACCACTCCACTTCTGTCAGCCTTTAAATGAACCCTGCTCAAGTCTGTCACTTCTGTTTGGAGCCAAAAGGAAAAACTGTTGTTCAGTCGTTTGGAACGACAAAACATTTCTTAAAGCACTCAAACTTCTTCACATTTGTCTTCAGACACATCCTGAACATTTAGGAACTAAAGAAAGTTTCAAACATCAAAGACCTGAAATATAGAAAAACTACAACAGCCGCAGTCAGTGAACTCACCTCAGAGTCTCCAGTCGACAGTTTGGACTCTCCAGTCCAGCACACAGAAGCTTCACACCTGAATCCTGCAGGTTGTAGTGTTTACTCATGTCCAGCTCTGTCAGATGGGAGGGGTTGGACTTCAGAGCTGAGGCCACAACTTCACAGTGAGACTCTGAGAGTCCACACTCAGTCAGTCTGTGATGATAGAAAATATAAAATGTGTTATTATAAAAGCAGAAAATCTGCATTATAAACACAGACTGAATGTATATGAAGACAAAACAGAGTGAGGTCATAATCTGATGAATCTGCTCTTCACATCTGTGCTTCAGCTCCTCTTACTGTGTTTGACATGACACAACGATTGAGTCTCTCTCAGACCTGCAGACTTTTAATGAGAATCTTTGTTTGGCTTTAATCTGCAGATGAAGGAGGAAGATGGTGTCACATTTAGGCTTCCATAATGTCCACAGTCTGTCACTGAGATCTGATCCAGAGTCAGAGTGAAGACACACATTTGGACTGTTTCCTGTTTTGACTCCAGAACATTTTGAATGAGTTCAGCTCAGTGAAGAGTTCCAGCTGGAAAGATGATCTTTGTTTGCTACCTGCTGTCAGGTACGACTGTTCACATCCACACGCAGGAAAAACCAGCTGACTGTTACCAAACGGAGCAGAAATCTCATCACTGGACAATAATGATGAATGAACTCAGAGCTGCTGATATCAGATCTGATTTCAGGGGAACTAAACACAGAAATGATTGGCTCATTTTAGCTTTCTGAGCCATTATCTGCTGGTGTGTCGCTAGTTGGCAGAAAATGATTTGTATTCCTGTTCAGGGCTTCAGTGTTTATGAGTCCAGATCCAGGTGACAGCAAGTCAAAATGATGTTACCCGTCTGTGTCCAGCAGCAGCCTGTATTCACTTTGAATATTGTTATAACCTGACATGGATCAGTTTGTCTTTGATTGGTTTGTAAATGTCACTGTTTCCATTGGACCTGAGTGACGTACAAAGACAGAGAGGGAGAGAAAGGAGAGAGAGGATGGAGACAGCAAAGAGAGAGCAAACACAAACAGGTGAGAGTGGACAGGTGACCAAGGTCAGCAACCAATCAGAGAGCTTCTGTTTGACCCACAGTCACTGATGATGACTGCACATAACCAAGCAGTGTGTTACTCTGATATCAAATATGGATCCTGCTCTTATAATAATGATCATCAGATGATATTATTGTGTTATTTTGTAGCTGAATACGATGTTTGTGTGATTATCAGTGAAAGAAGCAGTGAGGAGGATGGAGAGAGAGAGAGGACAGAGGGTGAACTTAAAAATACTAAAAGGATTTTTCATGGATTTCATGGATGATTTGAGTGATTTCCAGCAGGACACTTAAACATGTGAGTGGACGTCCTAAAGAACATATTCACTGATATGAAACGTGTCACTGAACAGGATTAATATCAGTGGAAACATGGTGGAAACAGCTGTGACTGCATGGATGTGACACACTTCAAATCTGTTCTCCACTCTTGGATTTGGGATCCATGGAGCTGCTGCTGAGTCTGTACAATAAAGGAATGGTGTGGAAGGTTGCAGCGTACGGACACAAACACTTTGTGGTTACAATCTGATTTTATTTTCTAAATTAAACTACTAACCTACACTGATCAATGATGTTAATGATCACATCTGGACTCACCAAGCTTTTCTGCAGTTCCTCACAGCTGGAATCAGTCTCTGTCGTCCCTGCTCTGATGTGTTGTACTTCTGCAGGTCCAACTCATCCAGAACCTCGTCTGACATCTGCAGCATGAAGGCCAGAGCTGAGCACTGGATCTCAGAGAGTTCCTTCTCTGATCTGTTCTCTGACTTCAGGAACTCTTGGATCTCCTGATGTACTGAGAGGTCGTTCATCTCCATCACACAGTGGAAGATGTTGATGCTGCTGTCAGGAGAGATTCCATAACTGTTCATCCACTTCAGGTTGTTGATGACTCTCTGGATGGTTCCTGGACTGTTCTCTGTCTGACCCATCAGACCTACTAAGAGTGTCTGGTTGGACTCCAGACAGAGGCCATGAAGGAAGCGAACAAACAGGTCCAGGTGGCCATTTTTACTCTGGAGGGATTTATACATGACTCTCCTCAGAAATACATCAAGTAACTGGAGATATTTGTTATCAAAAACACTGGAAATCATCTTGGTCAAAGATTTTGATTTTAGAAACATCTTCAGCACCTTTGTCTTCCTGTTGGTGTGACAGTGGAACATGTAGACAGCAGCCAGGAACTCCTGAATGCTCAGATGAACAAAGCAGTAGACTGGTTTCTGGAAGATCACACACTCTCTTTTGAAGATCTCTGTACAAACTCCTGAGTACACCGAGGCCTCTATCACATCCAGACCACACTGCTTCAGGTCTTGTTGGTAGAACATGATGTTTCCTTTCTCCAGATGTTCAAACGCCAGCCTCCCCAGCTTCAGAAGAACTTTCCTGTCAGCCTTCGTCAGCTCCTGTGGACTCGTCTCATGTCCCTCATGGTACTTGTTCTTCTTCCTCTTTGTCTGAACCAGCAGGAAGTGTGAGTACATGTCAGTCAGGGTCTTGGGCAGCTCTCCTCTCCTTTCTGTAGTCAACATGTGCTCCAGAACTGTAGCAGTGATCCAGCAGAAGACTGGGATACTACACATGATGTGGAGGCTCCTGCATGTCTTCATGTGGGAGATGATTCTGCTGGACAGCTCTTCATGACTGAATCTCCTCCTGAAGTACTCCTCCTTCTGGGCATCAGTGAAGCCTCGTACTTCTGTTAGCCTGTCAACACATGTAGGAGGGATCTGATTGGCTGCTGCAGGTCGGGAAGTTATCCAGACGAGAGCCGAGGGAAGCAGATTCGCCTGGATGAGGTTTGTCAGCAGCTGGCTGACTGATGACTTCTGTGTGACATCAGACAGCAGCTTCCTGTTGGTGAAATCCAATGAAAGTCTGCTTTCATCCAGGCCGTCAAAGATGAACAAAAGCTGAGAGACAGCCAGCTTCTCTGCTGTGACCTTCTGTAATGTTGGATGGAAAACATGGAGCAGCTCCAGAAGACTGTACTGCTCATCTCTGATCAGGTTCAGCTCCCTGAATGAAAGCAGAACCACCACACTGACATGTTGGTTCTCCAAGCCCTCTGCCCAGTCCAGAGTGAACTTCTGCACTGAGAAGGTTTTTCCAACACCAGCCACGCCGTTGGTCAGAACCACTCTGATGGGTCTCTGTTGGTCAGGTAAGGCTTTAAAGATGTCCTGGCACCTGATTGGAGCGTCATGGAGGGCGTCCATCTTGGAAGCTGTCTCCAGCTGCCTCACCTCATGTTGGGTATTAACCTCTTCACTCTGTCCCTCTGTGATGTAAAGCTCAGTGTAGATCCTGTTGAGAAGGGTTCTACTTCCTGTTTTAACACTTCCTTCAGTCGCATGTTCACATCTCCTCCTCAGACTGATCTTATGTTCATCTAAAACCTCCTGCAGACCAACATCTGCTGAAAGAAAGAAAAACAATGATACTAAAGAGAAAGAAAACTCTTCAATGTCTGAACAACACAAGAAGTCCAGTTTTCAGAAATGAGTCCATCAGCAGACAGATGTTCAGTCTTACTTTGTACACAGCTGCTCTGACTGGCTGTCTGCAGTCCAGCTCTGCTTCTGGATCTTTCTCCACACTGTGCAGAAGCTCTGATGGTGACACAGAAAAGTCAAAGTGGAGATACTTCTGTACACCTTTGATTGGACTCATTATAAAAAGGAAACAAAAGTTTTAACACAGTCATGTTTCCAGTTCACTGACTTACATTTATTCCATGGACACTCACTCTAACATGAACCGCAGCTACAACCCAACATTGTTGAGGCCTCATCTCCTCCTTTCCTGACTGTAGAGGTTAAATATGCAACAACCAACAAATAAAAGAATTTGGTTCATTTCAAAGAAATTCACACGGTGACCAAGTAAAGTAACCGTAGTAAAGGAGACAACATGCCGTTGATGGTGGGATTATTTGAAAGATTTGCTTTAGTCACGTCACCAAATGCAGTTGAACCACCCGTGGATCCATGTTTGACCATTCTACCACTCTGAGCTCTGCTTTTTAATCATTTTATTATTATCGAAAGAAGGCTTTCGACTCTGTAAACAATAAAATATTGTTGTCCAGATTGACTCAGTTTAATATCTCCAGTCAGTGTTAGATTATAATATTATTTTATGCCATGTTATACCCCTAATTAAAGATTGTGAATTATTATGTAGTTTTAGTTTGCATTATTCTCCTGAATTAGAAGAAGCTGATAACTATTGCATTAGTTAAACTGATTTGCATTACATTAGACTGCTGATTTATTGTGGATGAATGATATTGTTTTATGATGCATTATACTGCTGAGTTATAAGAAATACTGTTCGCAGAAAGTCATTGCCTTATTTGTCTGATTAGAAGAGAACAGAATATACTGGAGTTTTCTGCCCCATCTCAGCAGGAGCAGATAAACGGGGAGCCAAGGTCATAGCTTAGGCGCTGTGTGAGAGAAAAGCATGTGAACGTTTAGGCTTTTATGATAAGGTGGGGGCACCAGAGGCTATAAAAGTTTGATCAATGCTCCACCATTTTGAGATCTGAGGCTATCTGCGTACGGTGTCCATCTCCCACGCGTGTGTTCATTAAAATCATCGTTTGACTTAACCCGGCCGCACCAGTGTTGTTATTGTGGTTTTTTCTCTTGTCTCCATCCCCAATTTTGAACTCGTAACAGCTTTTTAATCATTTTATTATTATCGAAAGAAGGCTTTCGACTCTGTAAACCATAAAATATTGTTGTCCAGATTGACTCAGTTTAATATCTCCAGTCAGGCTCTTCAGTGGTTTGCCTCATATCTCTCACACAGGAAACAGTGTGTGGTGTTGGATGGGGTTAAATCTCCATATTTAGATACAGGGGTTCCTCAAGGATCTGTTTTTGGGCCCTTATTGTTGTCTCTTTTTATCAATAACTTACCTGAAGTCTGTCCAAATATATTTACTCAAATGTATGCGGATGATGCAGTTATATATACCCAAGCAAATAGTGTCCAGC
Source organism: Aulonocara sp. 'chitande type north' Nkhata Bay (assembly GCF_057382095.1). Lineage (NCBI taxonomy): Eukaryota > Metazoa > Chordata > Actinopteri > Cichliformes > Cichlidae > Aulonocara > Aulonocara sp. 'chitande type north' Nkhata Bay. The sequence continues at coordinate 63,581,573 of NC_141346.1, forward strand.
AGGTGGCAAAAGATCTAACAGCTGCTTTAGCATTAATGCATAGCTGGCTGGAGGACTCATGCCTAATGTTGAACACCTCAAAAACTGTCTGTATGTATTTTTCAAAACGCCCCTTAAACTTGAAGCAGTCAAACATATTCCTGGATGGAGTAGAGCTTGAATTAGCTCCAGAATTTAAATATCTTGGGGTCATTCTAGACCCAACATTATCCTTCAAGAGTCACATAAATAAAGTGTCCCAGGTACTTAAATTTAATAATCGAAATTTTAATCATATACGTAATAATTTAAATATGAATGTTGCAAAAACGTATTTTTACTCAATGATCATCTCTCATATGGACTATTGTTTGACGTCCTGGTCACTTGCTTGTCCAACAACACTTAAAACTATTGAAAACATTTATAAAAGAAGTTTAAAACTACTTGACAAAAAAACCGACTTCCCACCACCACTGTCATGAAGAGATGGGCAGTAACGCGTTACTGTAATCCAATTACTTTTTTCAAGTAACGAGTAAAGTGAGGGATTACTATTGCAAAAACGGTAATTAGATTACCGTTACTTTCCCGTAGGAACGCTGCGTTACTGCGTTAGTAAAACCGTGATTTTTTTGCAAGAATGTCTCATGACAGTGACGTAAGCGAGTGCGATGTTCGTGACAACCGCTGTGTGCAGAGCAACAATGGATAATATATCAAGTGCGGGAGAGAGTATGAGGGTGCAGCGTTTAAAGCGTGGAAGTACTGACCTTACATTGAGTTTAATTCCATAAAAAGTGACAAAAACATTAGTGTCAGTTGTGCATGGGAAGAAAACTTCTTTTTACAGCAAAACCCCCCCCCCCCCCCCCCCCCCCCCCTAAACTTCCAAGCAAGCACCGGGAGTGCGCTACGACGTAATGGGAAGCTCACAGAGAAATCCACGGATTCTTCCACTGACCGCTGCGGCACACCTGCACCAGGATAAACCTCCGCCTAACCTACTCCTGCTTTACAGGTGAAAATAGAGCAAAAGGACCGCTAGTCTTTGACTTTATTTATTTTCTGCTGTGTTTTACTTGCATCTGAAAGAGTGAGTGTAAACACAAAAAAAAAAAAAAAAAAAAAAAAAAAAAAAAATATATATATATATATATATATATATATATATATATTTTTTTTTTTTTTTTTTTGTGCAGAAAATAGGTTTAAATATTAAACAAATTACTTCCAGTCAGAGAATGTTGCATATAATTACATTTTTGCTTGATGCATAAAGCTAAAAGATTAAAACTAATAAAACAAGTTTTAAAAAGGTACCTTTCCATTTGATTACATTTTGTATGATGGATTATGTAGAAAAAGTAGAATTGGGCTTAAAGATCTATTGCTTTATCACCGTAAGGCCAGCAATGTTGTGGGGATGGAGCTGGACTCCCTCAAGGTGGTGTCGGAGAGGCGGATGCTGTCCAAGATAAAGACAATGTTGGATAACACCTCCCACCCACTCCATGACATGTTGGTCAGTCACAGGAGCTCGTTCAGTGAGAGACTGAGATTACCGAAAAGCACCACTGAACGACACAGGAAATCATTCCTGCCTGTGGCCATCTCCCTGTACAACGCATCCACTTAACACACTGTTTGCTGCTACAACTACACATGTTTCTTTTCCAAATATTTATTTATAAGTGACTTATGTATGTATGTATGTATATATATGTATATATTGTACTATTCTTAGTTAGCGTATTGTCTGTCTTGTCTTAATGTTGGTTTAAAATGGAGCACTGTAACAAAAAATAATTTCCCCCAGGGATCAATAAAGTATTCTGATTCTGATTCTGATTCTGATTCAGGTTGTAAATCGTCTTTTTAAAAAGTAACTAAGTAACTAAGTAATTAATTACTTTTGAAAATAAGTAATCAGTAAAGTAATGGGATTACTTTTTTGGGGAAGTAATCAGTAATTAAAGACTGTTCTCTGTGGAACAGTCTTCCTCAACCCATTAGAGAATGCTCTACACTCAATTTGTTTAAGGCAAAGGTTAAAAACTGGTTATGGACAAATCAAGTGTGTGATCATGTATGAGTTGTATAGTTTTAATGTTTTATTTGGGAACAGAAAGGTGTGTATGTGTAAGTTTGGTGATGGAGTTTTTATTATGAATGAATGATGATTTTTTATGAATTATTATGTCTATTTTTTATGCTTAAGGACAACAGATGGAAATTAGCCCTTGGCTATAATCTGGTATGTTTACATTCATGTAATTTTTTTTTTTTTACATTTATGTTCATTAACATGCACTGTGCTAAATAAAATAAATAAATAAATAAATAAATAAATCATCATTTATTCATTCTTTGGAGGGGGGCTATTTCCTAATGCCGCCCTAATAAGGTGATGTTCAAGGGGAAATATAACAGAATCTCTTTCAGTATTATTCATTAATAAATTAACAGATAAACTGTGAAGAAGAAAAAAACTGAGATTTAAAGGAGAGAGTGAGAAACTTGATCATCCATCCTCATAATACATGTTTATCAGTATCTGCTGTGACCATACTGCAGTAATAACTACAAGTCTACATTTCTGTGACTGTTGATCAATCACAGCAGGAATCTGAGCTCATCTCTGCACACAGAGCAGCTTCAGCTCTGGGATAAACTGCTCGCTTCACGTCCTTCTCAGCTCACAGACACTCATCCTGATATTTTCCTTTAAAATTTGATGGTATAATTCATCTGAGTTTACACTTTATCTGCATAAATACAGAAAAACAGACCCAAACACCATAAACCATCAGTTTCACCATGTAGAATATATTGTTGTTTCCTTGCTTTTAATTCAGAGAAAAACTCTGATTTTGATTTTCTCTGTTCTCTTTGCCACAGCCCATCCCAGCAGCAGCTGAAGCAGCTGACTGTCACAACACTGAATAACACTTTAGGAGGAACGTCTTCATGCATTCTCAATCATCCAAAAGTTTATTCTGTTCATCTGGACATAGCGTAAATGTGGTTATCCCAGCTGGACCTTTGTCAAAGCTGGAAAGGCACCTAAAGAAAGCTCCAGCCGATCCAGGAAAGAAGGACAACCGCTGACTAAGTGAAAACCTGTAGTGATCCAATAAGTGTCAGGAGTATCGGAGCAGTTGAGACACTTTTTTCTAAACACCGGGTCTCTGTGGCTTTTAAACCCCAAAACACGCTGCGCCAAAAACTGGTCCACCCCAAGGATCGGGTCCCCCGACACAAACAGAGTAACATAGTGTACGCTGTTAAGTGCAGGAGGATTGGCAGGATTTATACATCGGGGAAACCAAACAACCTCTGGCTACAACACAGAAGAGCCACCTCGTCAGGCCAGGACTCTGCAGTCTATTCACACCTACAGGCCAGTGGACACTCTTTCAATGATGAGGATGTACACATCCAGGACAGGGAGGAACGCTGGTTTGAGGGCGGAGTCAAGGAGGCCATTTACGTGAAAAGGGAAAGACCATCTCTGAAGTGAGGAGGGGGCCTAAGGATACATCTGTCACCATCTTACATGCTGTGATTGCAGCCATTCCCCAACTCTCTGTGAATGGGACTCATGGCCATCATTCAATGGGCTTTGATCAATGGTCATGAGAAATGCATAATTAAGATCAATGGACTGACCTCCCAGCCCATTGTTCCTTCAGTGGGCTGGTTTCAGTCATTATGCAAATGTCCTGTTCATAAGATTGGAAACCTGCAGTCAGCTGAGACTGAAGGAGTCACCTGGATGATGACGAAACGTTTCTCCCACAAACCGCTACGTCCAGATGTTGTATTTGTTGTTGCAGCTTGGCAATAAACAGAGTCGCCACGTTAAGACAGAGCTGTCCCAGTCTCGTTAATGTTGCTGCTATTATAAACCCGAGATCTACCAAAACATGGTGTCAGAAGTGCTCTGGAGGGAAGAAGAACGTCACGAAAACGGAAGCTTTCTCACCGGAGAGAACTCGCCCTGCAAGTTTGCATTAACAGCCACAGTAAGAGCTAAGCTAACAAATTAGCAAACACTAACTAGCATCTCGCGACTACAAGCATGGCAGCCACGCCGGCAGCCTTCCAAGTATCACCGCCGTCGAAGTTCGACTTTTCAAAGTCAGAAGAGTGGCCGAAATGGATCCGACGCTTTGAGAGGTTTAGGATAGCATCTGGACTCGAGCTACAATCGGACGAAAACCAGGTTAACACTCTGATATATACAATGGGCGATGAAGCTGAAGACGTGATCACTTCGTTGAACCTGACCAAAGAGGAGGCGAGTGAGTACCACACTCTCAAAGACAAACTTGAGGCACACTTTGTAGTCAGAAGAAATGTTATCTTTGAACGTGCAAAGTTCAACCAAAGGCAGCAAGAAGCAGGAGAGACTGCAGACGGGTTTATTACATCCCTATATGCCTTGGCTGAGCATTGTGGCTACGGGGCGTTGCACAGTGAAATGATAAGAGACAGACTCGTTGTCGGAATAAGAGACAAGAGGCTCTCGGAGCAACTGCAAATGGACGCAGAGCTCACGTTAGAAAAAACAGTGATACGGATTCACCAAAGTGAGCTTGTTAAGAAGCAGCAGGATCTTCTTAAAAACAACTTCAAGCAGGAAAATCTTTGTAACGTGGACATCATTAAAGCAAAAATAAAACACTTTAAACCAAGAAAGACTGTGCCACAAACCACAGAGAGGAATTTGAAAAGCCAATGCAACCGATGTGGAAAGACACCCCTTCACAGCAAGAACCTGTGCCCAGCCAAAGAGGTACTGTGCAATCAGTGTAAAAAGAAAGGTCACTATGCAAGAGTGTGCAGGTCTGGGGCAGTGGGGGAAATACGTGCAGCAGGTGGTGACAGTGAAGAAAGGGAGGTAGCATTTTTGGGAACAGTAGCCTCAGAGAGAACTGAGGATGCGTGGTTGACTAAAATAAAAGTTAACAATGTAGACTGCTGGCTCAAAATTGACACAGGAGCGGACGTAACCGTCTTGCCTGAAAAAGAGTACAATGCTCTAGCACAAAAACCACAGCTGCAACCCACAGATCTGAAACTGTATGGGGCGGGAATGTCTCCACTAGCAGTCAGAGGGACATTTACTGATAACCTGAGCACTCCGAGCAAAACTACAGTACAGCCTGTGTATGTAGTAGCAGACCTGACGCAAGGGTTACTTAGCCGCTAAGCAAGTGTAGCACTTGGGTTAGTGGCCAGAGTAGAAGCAGTGTCACTCACTTCGGTAGAGGCAGTAAAGCAGCAGTTTCCAAAACTATTCAGTGGGTTAGGCCGAATGGAGGGGGAATACAAAATTGAGCTTAAAGCAGACGCTAAACCATTTGCCCTGTCAACCCCAAGAAGGGTCCTGCTTCCCCTGTTGCCCAAAGTCAAAAGAGAGCTTGCTCGTATGGAAGAGTTAGGGGTAATCTCCAGAGTAGAGCAGCCTACTGACTGGTGTGCAGGAATGGTTCCAGTACCTAAACCAAACAGAGATGAAGTGCATGTGTGTGCATGGACTTGACCAAACTGAACAATTCTGTGAAAAGAGAAAGACACATGTTGCCATCAGTTGAGCACACCCTAGGACAGCTAGAGGGCACAAAGTTGTTCTCAAAACTCGATGCTAACTCAGGATTTTGGCAAATACTTTTGTCCAAGCAGTCAGCTCTTCTCACAACCTTCATCACACCATTCGGAAGGTACTGTTTCAATAGACTCTGGTTTGGCATATCCTCAGCCCCTGAGCATTTTCAAAAACGAATGTCTCAGCTTTTGGAGGGGCTGGACGGAGTTGTCTGCCAAATGGATGACATTCTGGTTTATGCTGACACACAGACCCAGCACGACAAGAGACTGGTCACAGTCCTTGAACGGCTCAAAAAAGCAGGGATGACATTGAAAAGTGAGAAATGTGAGTTTGCAAAGACCTCAATCAAGTTCCTCGGACAGATCATTGACACTACAGGAGTCAAAGCAGATCCAGAAAAAGTGAAAGCGGTCAGCAACATGATGTGGGTGGAGTGAGACGATTCCTAGGAATGGTTAATCATCTAGGCAAGTACCTTCCCCACTTAGCAGAGAAAACACAGCCATTGAGAGAACTACTCAGTACCAAAAACATGTGGTGTTGGAGTGAGGCTCAACAAACAGCGTTTGACAACATTAAGGCAGAACTGAGTAAACCACCAAACTTGGCACTCTACAACCCCAAAGCACAAACAACAGTATCAGCTGATGCATCCTCCTATGGACTAGGAGCGGTGCTACTTCAGAAACAAGAGGATGACACAACCAAGCCAGTGGCTTTCGCTTCAAGAGCATTAACCCCCACAGAACAAAGGTATGCTCAAATAGAGAAGGAAGCGTTTGCCATAACCTGGGCATGCGAGCGATTCTCTGATTTTCTTATTGTCATGGTCCTGGGTCAAGCGACCCAGTATTTGAGTTTCATGTATCTTTGAATTCATTTGCACCTAGCTTAGTTCACCTAGTTAATTTCTAGATTGCAGTTTAGTTTTGTTCCTTAGTTGTTTATGTCATCTCCCCCTGTACTAAGTCTCCCTGGTTCATGTGTCATGTCTGCGTGGTTATGTTTAGTTCTTGTCATGTCTAATCTCCATGTTTCCCGTTTTACTTTGAAAGTCTGTATTCATTGTCAGCGTATTCAGTTTCACTTCTCCTGTCCTGTCGTTAGGTTCATGTGTGTCAGCTGTGCTCCCATGTATGGCCACTTCCCCTGATCATCCCTCATGTGTATTTAGTCTCTGTGTTTCATGTAGTCTGTGTCGCGTCGTCTGTGTTCCCACCCTCCATGTTGTCACAGCCAGTCTTAGTATTCATAGTTATGGTTTCCTGTGTCTTCATAGTTTTTCCTAGTTTTACTTTCCCAGTTTAGTCATAGTTTAGTTTGTCACTGCATTTCTGCCTTGTCTGCACTCCTTGTCACCAGCCACAATAAAGGCTCGGTTTCAGTTAAGTTTACTCCAGTCTACTCTCGTGTGTTCGCACCTGGGTCCACCACACACACCACCGCACGGTCTGCCTCCGCAGATCGTGACAGTACGACGCGACCATGCCGGACCCAGCGACACAAAAGACGGAGATCGTCCGGACAGTGGAGTCGCTATGCGACAAATGGCTGCACTGTTCCAGAGAGGAGGAATGGGAAGAGTTAGCCCGCCAAGTAGGGGTGTGCGTGTGCGTGTTCCCCTGGTTATGGGAGACGCTGCACCCCCTCATCAGCGACTTTCTCGTCTCCACTCTCCGACTCCGCCCGCAGCAGCAGTGGCCCGGTGTGCGTGAATCGTCACCAGAGCCATGCTGTTGCATTGTTACCCCGCTGCCTCACGAGCCAGAAGCAGTCAGAGTCGGAACAGTGAGGCTCACCGCCAACACACCGTTGGCTCACGCTTCATCGGCTTCCGCATCTTCGCCACCGCCTGACTGCACTACGCGGCGCACGGAGATGCCAGAGGCTATTCACTTCGGTGAGGAGGAGCGGCAGCAGGTGTTATGGGCGTATCAGGAAGACGAGCTCCGTTGGAAGCCCTGGCTCATCTCCGAGGAGGAGCTCTCGCCAGCCGCCCCGCCCCGCCTCGGACCGGCCGCCCACCCTCGCCGCCTCGATTGGACTACTCGTCTCCTGCTTTCTATCTGGCACGGATGTGGTCGGAGGACGAGGAGCCGGTCGCCATGGAAAGTCAAGTTTTGTCCACGGCCTCTTCAAAGAGGAAGCGGCGTTCGCGCCGCCGTCGCGCATCGCTACGGCCTGTCTTGCCCTCCACTGAGCAACACGAGGATGCTGTGGGGGTCATGGATTTCGACCTTGAGGAGCGGCAGCGCGCCGCATGCGCGCAACTAGAGGAAGAGCTCCGATGGGAGCCGTGGCTCGCTCCTAACTACGAAGAGATTTTCCGCGGGACACGCCTGGCCCTTGGGGGCCCCCGGAGTTGCCAGGAGCTCCCGCCTACCACTCCGCCAACACTCGCCTCCTCAGCCTCTGCGACGCTGCAGGAGGCCCCACCGTCCACTTCAACGGGGTCCACAGCCAAGAAAAAGCGGCGTTCGTGTTGCCGTCACACCGCCCAACACTCGGAGGTGAGTGAAACTGTTCTGTCACCCCAAGTTACCTCTGAGTGGAAGGCGTGTGAAGTGAATACAGACTTAGCCGGAGATATGGCTAGTAATGAACTATTAACCAAGCCACAGTCTAGAGACAGTTCTTCTCAGTCAATCACGACTAATTCACTCAATCCTGCAGGGACCACAGAGTCTACACATAGACTGAAAAAGACTCCCACTGCTTTTCGTGTTAATAGTGGGAGGGAGGTGTTTCCTTTTGTGTCTCTTTCCGTGTCTGCAGTTTCGACCAAGTCTGAGCTGCCTATGGCAAATGTCTTCCCTCCTGAGTCGCCCCTGCTCCTCCACCAGTCACTTAATGAATGTAATGAAAGCATAACTCAGTCACTGGTGAAGGTCATGTCTGGACACCATGTTCTAACTAGAGATGGACCGATCCGATATTACGTATCGGTATCGGTCCGATACTGACCTAAATTACTGGATCGGATATCGGAGAAAAATAAAAAATGTAATCCGATCCATTAAATATCACGAAAGCACCTCACAAAACTTGCAACACGCCGTAACTCACCTCAGAACGTTAGCACGTTGGAGCAGTAGGCATCACGTGATAGAGCGGCTGTGGCATGCAGGACCTGTGGTGGTCTGGATAGCATTTGGAGCTTCGCTAGCAACCCGGCATTTCATCTCCGACAAAGTTATCCCCGAGAGAAGTAAAGCAAGTGTGTAAGTCCATCTCTGAATGTTTGTAAAGCATTCCTGCGTTAAGCTTAACAACTAATATATGGAGCGACTGCCTCTCTCTCTCTCTTGCTGCTACTTCAATCATGAAACTGCTTAACGATCAGCTGATCGGCTTTTCTGTCGCGAGTCCGTGTCTCTAGTTTGCTTTTGGCCCACTTTGCACCAGAAAGAGGAAACCAGCGGCTGAACAACAGCAGCACGTTTAAGCTTGATAAGCTGTTGTTAGAATTTATTTAATATTACTTTCTACTCCAGGATCTTTTTCTACGTAGCTGACGCTGGTAACTGTGCAGGGGCGGATCTAGCAAAGTTTAGCCAGGGGGGCCGATAGGGCATTAACAGAGAAAAGGGGGCACAAAGACATACTTTTCTTTCTTATTCTCTAGCTTTTAATAAATAATTATCTGACACCCAAAGTTTTAATTTGATGTAAAATGAATAGAAGTCAATTACTGTATATAGTGACTATTAAGTCTAATATATATACCCTAGTAAGCTATAGTACTTTTTCCTTTGGGAAGGTACCATCTGTGCAGTCTGCAATTTTGTTGAAGAAAGATGTTGAATCTATTTAATATTTCTTGAAAAATAATTGATTTCTGTGCATTTTTTTTTCCACACTGCATCAAATTAAGGTTGATTACGTCGATTAAGCATCATGAGGTGGAGCGTGAGGGGTGGTTCCCTATTTTTTATTTATTTATTTTTGTTGTTGCTGGGAGTTGGAACACTATTAGTTAGGTTGCTTAATATTTATGCTAAGTACTCTTTAAAATACCAGAATAGGGAGGATGGTGTAGGATTAAGTTTATTAGATTGATCAGTATTGCTGAACTATGAAATATTTTTTTTTGCATACAGGTATAACAGAATAGCTTTAGTGTAGTTGTTGTTTTAAACTTGAGTATGAACTTATACAAAATGCAGCAAGATATTTAAAAAACAGTTTTGTTGATTAAAAAACACTATCGGATTCATATCGGTATCAGCAGATATCCAAATTTATGATATCGGTATCGGTATCGGACATAAAAAAGTGGTATCGTGCCATCTCTAGTTCTAACTAAAGGTTCAGCTGTACCTGAACTGACCGGCTCCCAAGCCACACCCTTCTTCAATGGGCCAACAAATCTGCCGGTGTCGGAGCCGGACCTCAAGAAATGTGTTTTCCCACCTCTGGGGCCCTCTGCAGCCGCAGTAAGCAAGGATAATGCAGAGGTGGCGGACCATGAATTAAAGTGTGACATAACTAGTGCTCCTGTTTGCCCAGCTACACTTGTGTTTAATGAACTGAAAACTGAACGCTGATCATGAACCCATGTTAAGTCGTCAAGATGCAAACATAACTGCAGATCACGGTGACCTGGACTGTGTAATGCCACAACATGAATTCTGTCTTCCTGAAGGTAACACAGAGGGCGATTTTGAACTGTTTTGCTCCAACACGATTACCTCCAATCAGGAGATAGAGGCTGACATCAGGGTTAATGTGACACCGTTTTCTCCTGTTTCCGTGAACTCATCACTAGATAAGATTTTGCTCTTGAACAATGGTGTTACCACTCACTCACAGCCTAAGGTGTCACCTGCCACAGTTAATGGTTCAGGTTCCGTTTTACCTGTGTCTGTCTCTCAACTCAATATAGCTATCACTCCGAAGCCACAGATCACTACGGGTGCGGGTTCCAGCAAACGCATCTGTCCAACATATCACAGTCATGCTACTACTGTGCCATTAGTTAGGTCCATACCTGAGTATTTAATGTTTGTCCAGGAGCCACACCCTGATGGTCTAAGCCTTGTTTTTGTGGGTGGAGTGGCAATTCATGTTTTCCATATGGTTAAACCAGCCCCTCTGAGCCTTACACTACCATTGATTAAGTCCAACTAGCTTATGTTGACCCCTCCTGTGACCACAGAGACTGGGCCATTAGCCTTTAAGCCACTTAAAACTGATACAGACTCTGGGAACCTAAAGATTGCTGGCTCAGGACTGGTGGTCATTAACACTGCTCACTTCATGGACTCCTGTGCTAAGATAGTAAGCCCTATAGACTGTTTTTCACCTGCTCTCTCCCTCTGTGGGATTATGCTTCAACAGCCTGTGTTTGCTCAGCTCCCTGTCCAGTTAGCAGCTCAGCTCCCTGTCCAGTTAGCAGCTCAGCTCCCTGTCCAGTTCGCAGCTCAGCTCCCTGTCCAGTTCGCAGCTCAGCTCCCTGTCCAGCCAGGGGCCTCCATAACTGTTCATCCTGCGTCTGCTGCTGGATGCCCGGGTGTGCCTATCCGGCACCCTGCAGCAGCCACACCACTTCACGTCACGTCAGCTGGAGGGTCCGAGGGGCCCGTCCAGCCTCATGCCACATCAGCTGGAGGGCCCGAGGAGCCCGTCCAGCCGCCTCATGCCACGTCAGCTGGAGGGCCCGAGCAGCCCGTCCAGCCGCCTCATGCCACGTCAGCTGGAGGGCCCGAGGAGCCCGTCCAGCCACCATCTACTTCTGCGTCGCCTGGTCCAGCCGCGGCCTCTGCTTCTGCCACGCCTGGTCCAGCGATTGTTACACCCCCGTCCAAAGTACATCCAGCACCTCGGCATCGTCGGCCAGTTTCTGGGCCTCTAGCCGGACGTCATTGCCGTCGTGGTCGGCCCCCAGACCGCCTTCACCTGAGTCGCCGCCATTGCCTTCCGCATGGTCGGCCCCCTGACCTGTCTCTACGTCATCGCCGCCGTTGCCTTCCGCATGGCTGGCCTCCGGACCAGCTCTATCACCTGTGCCACCCACCTGGTCGGCCCCCCGACCGTTTGACCTATGAACTCTTGTGCCTGCGAGCTCCGGGTCGGCCTCCTGAACTGCACCGCTGCTGCCTTCTGCACGGCCGGCCTCCTGATATGAGCTGGCGTGGCCTGTTGTGTTGCCGCCCTCCAGGCCGACCCCCTGAACTTTGTTTGGACTTTTGTCATGTGCTCCAGTGTTTCCTGTCGGCTGTTTTGTTTCCTGTTCTGGGCCCTCCGTCCTGGTCCCCCGCCGCCCGCCCGGGCTCGGTGGTCCGTTTTTTGGTTTGGGGCTGTCTGGGGCCAGCCCTTGGAGGGGGGGTGGTGTCATGGTCCTGGGTCAAGCGACCCAGTATTTGAGTTTCATGTATCTTTTGTATTCATTTGCACCTAGCTTAGTTCACCTAGTTAATTTCTAGATTGCAGTTTAGTTTTGTTCCTTAGTTGTTTATGTCATCTCCCCCTGTACTAAGTCTCCCTGGTTCATGTGTCATGTCTGCGTGGTTATGTTTAGTTCATGTCATGTCTAATCTCCATGTTTCCCATTTTACTTTGAAAGTCTGTATTCATTGTCAGCATATTCAGTTTCACTTCTCCTGTCCTGTCGTTAGGTTCATGTGTGTCAGCTGTGCTCCCATGTGTGGCCACTTCCCCTGATCATCCCTCATGTGTATTTAGTCTCTGTGTTTCATGCAGTCTGTGTCGCGTCGTTTGTGTTCCCACCCTCCATGTTGTCACAGCCAGTCTTAGTATTCATAGTTATGGTTTCCTGTGTCTTCATAGTTTTTCCTAGTTTTACTTTCCCAGTTTAGTCATAGTTTAGTTTGTCACTGCGTTTCTGCCTTGTCTGCACTACTTGTCACCAGCCACAATAAAGGCTCGGTTTCAGTTAAGTTTACTCCAGTCTACTCTCGTGTGTTCGCACCTGGGTCCACCACACACACCACCGCACGGTCTGCCTCCGCAGATCGTGACACTTATAGGCATTGAGTTCCATGTTGAGACGGATCACAAGCCTTTAGTACCACTTTTGGGCTCCAAGAACTTAGACGAACTGCCACCACGAGTACAAAGACTGAGAATTAGATTAATGCGGTACTCTTTTACCATCTCACATGTCCCAGGCAAACACATCGCAACTGCAGACGTGCTGTCCAGAGCACCAGAAAACCCTTTTTGTAACGAGACATTAAGAGACGAAATGAACCTGCATGCACATCAGGTGATTTCAGGTCTTCCTGAACAACAAATAAGAGAGCAGCAAGACAAAGACGAAACACTAAAACAAATCAAACTCTACTGCAAGAATGGCTGGCCGGACAAACTCAAAATACCAGGTCCATGTTTCCCATACCACCAGCATGCAGGGGACCTGACTGTTGAAAATCAACTTCTCCTAAAAGGTGTGCGTATAGTTATTCCAAAGATATTACAAAAAGATGTTTTGACACGACTGCACACAGGTCACCAGGGCATTGTAAAGTCCAGGGAACGAGCCAAGCAGTCGGTATGGTGGCCAGGCCTGAGCTCTCAACTACAACAGCTGGTAGCAGAATGTGAGCCGTGTGCAAAGGTGAGACAGCAACCCAGAGAAACACTCATGCCAACAGAGTTTCCTACACGGCCGTGCGAGTTAGTTGGTGCTGATCTTTTTGAGTGGAGTAACAGCCAGTATTTGGTTGCAGTGGACTATTTCTCACGATACATAGAAATGGCTAAGCTGTCCTCTACCACATCAGCAGCAGTGATTGACCACTTAAAGTCCATATTCGCACGCCACGGCATTCCAACAGAGTTAAGGTCAGATAATGGTCCACAATTCTCCTCAGAACACTTCCAAAAGTTTGCTTCAGAGTGGGGCTTTGCCCACACCGCTTCCAGTCCGAGATTCCCTCAGAGCAATGGTGAGGCTGAAAGAGCAGTGAGAACAGTAAAGAGCCTTCTACAGAAAGAAGGAGACCCATGTCTCGCTCTCATGGCATATCGCGCCACACCACTTGCCAATGGACATAGCCCTGCAGAGCTTCTGATGGGGAGGAAACTTCGTACCACAGTTCCCATACTTCCATCCTGCCTCAACCCAGGCTGGACAAACATCACTAAACTGAGAGAGAGAGAAGGGAAGGAGAGAGAAAAACAGTGGAAATGGTTCAACAACAGACACAGAGCACAAGACTTCACTGGACTACACCCAGGAGATCAAGTTTGGATCACAGACATGAAAACAAATGGGACTATATCAGGCAGAGCAGATACGCCATGGTCTTTCCTTGTTGAGACCCCGAGGGGGCTTCTACGTTGAAACAGGAGCCATCTCATCACACTAAAAGGGACCAAGACTGAACCAACTGAACAACAAATCCCTGTCCTGCCAGATAACAGCAGCAGCCCTGTTTCAAACCAGGTTCAGCAGTGTCTTATACCACCAAGTAACCAGACTACTGAAAGAAGATATCCTACAAGAGACAGGAACCCACCGAGGTACCTTAAGGACTTTGATTTAGGTAGAAGGTACTCTTGAGCACCTGAGTGACCAGCCCGGGGCAGAATAATCCCCTCACTCAGTTGAAGGACTCGGTTGTCTACCCCACCTTCATAGTTAGAATAAGTTCACACAGTTAAATAAAGTAATAGTTATAAATAAAGGCAATAAATGTTTGTTACAGATTTGAGTTAATGTAACAGCCTTGGAGTATCCAGCTACAAGTTAAGTTGCAGTGATTTCAGTATTGACATAAAAGTGGATTAATACAGAAAACATTATAGTTTATAATGTACTCAGAAGGGGGGATGTTATGGTAAGGACTAATTGAATGGTTCATGCAGCACCCTCTGGTGGTTGTGCCGTGTGTATTTGTTGTTGCGGCTTGGCAATAAACAGAGTCGCCACGTTAAGACAGAGCTGTCCCAGTCTCGTTAATGGTGCTGCTATTATAAACCCGAGAGCTACTAAAACACCTGGGATCTACACTAAGAAGTGAGTCCAACATTAGCAGGGTCTCTTTCCTTTATCTGGATTCACTTTAGCATTCACAGTCACGTGAAGCTTGTTATTAGCTCGATAAGTCAACCCAGGGTTTCAGCTGAGCGCTCACATGAAACACATGGTGTTGGCAGCATCTGATCAATCATATTCATGGAGACGTGTATCAGCAACAGAGCAGCTGAGTTTGCAGAAGAAAGTCAAACTAAACCACAGGAACAATATGAGGAGATTACACACATAATAAAATACTAGCAGTAACACAGCTGCTGCAGACAAATCAGTCGTGTGATCGTGTGTGAGAGGAGAAGGACTGTAAAGGAGTTTGGTGTTAAAAGCTCTGTATGAATGTGGGAGACTTTGAAGGGCTTTAAAAAGGCCAATATAAAATAAAAGGCAGCAAAACTGCTGAGTGTGAAAGTCACCAGACTTATCAGACCTCTGTGATTAAGACCTGTAAGAACACCTATTTGTACTTGTTGGCATTATATCAAACACACACGTATATTAAGCCTTTGTTTGAACTCTGGTTGAATTTGTTACTTTCAGACTGTGAAACATCACAGAGGCTGCAGCTGCAGATCTTTTATTCACCTGGAAATTTACTTTAAATGTTAGATGGAAAATGTATTGCTCAGTTTAACCAAAGTAAGAACAAGAATCCATAAACCTTCATAAATGGTAAATGGTAAATGGCCTGTATTTATATAGCGCTTTACTAGTCCCTAAGGACCCCAAAGCGCTTTACATATCCAGTCATCCACCCATTCACACACACATTCACACACTGGTGATGGCAAGCTACATTGTAGCCACAGCCACCCTGGGGCGCACTGACAGAGGTGAGGCTGCCGGACACTGGCGCCACCGAGCCCTCTGACCACCACCAGTAGGCAACGGGTGAAGTGTCTTGCCCAAGGACACAACGACCGAGACTGTCCAAGCCGGGGCTCGAACCGGCAACCTTCCGATTACAAGGCGAACTCCCAACTCTTGAGCCACGATCGCCCATAAAGACAAACATCTCCCAGAACATTGAGCTGCTGAAGTGTCACTGAAGGGAAAAACTATTTGTCCTCCTCCATCCAGCAACACCTGAAACACCTGAGTGGAAGCTCCTCCCTACACTGTGTTTGAAGCAAAGCACAAAGGAGACACCTGCTGGAGCAGCTGGAGTCCTACAGACACTCAGCCTCTTCACTACACAAACACCTCCTACAACATCCACTCTTTCCACTCTGACTGCTGTGTTTGTGGAAACACTCCAACACACACCGCTTCACATACCAACATAGAAATGTGTGTGAAAAAGAGCTGAGCTGATATTAAACATGAGGATTTATTCAAAAATACAGAGTCAGGAACAACATCTAGACACACATTACCTCTCAGCAGGAGAAGAACAGCCTTTAAAGTTTAGACGAAAATCCTTCGACACGTTGCTCTTTAAGGAAACACAGCTGGGTTCAGGTCCAGGAGATTCTGGCCTCTTATTGATCCTCAAAGAAAATCAATAAATGTCACAGCTTCATGAGACAGGAAGGAAAAACTGGAAATATTAAATTAAAGACATGATGAACAATCTCATAAAAATAATGTACTTACTCTTTGTCACATAACAGTCTTTTGTTAAAGTCTACACTGATACCCTTCGACATGTTGCTCTTTAAGGAAACACAGCTGGGTTCAGGTCCAGGTTCTGGATTAGTTTCAGGGTTATGTCCAGCTGAGCCTGGTACGCCCCACAGCTCTGGGCTTTAAAACAACACACACAGAGGTATGAGTGTGAATAATGATGGAGCAGTGATGTGAGTGCTGAGCTGTGACATGGAGAAGAGTCATGGACAGTTAGAGATGGTCATCTCACCTCTGAGCTTTGGTCTGGCTTTCATGTTCCCCACACAGAGTGCTTTTAGAGGGAGGGACTCCCTCCTCTCTGTCCTCACACTGATCCATGCTGCTCAATTCACATCAGCTCACACACACTTTCTACCTTCACCTGCAGAGGAAACACAAATCATTCATGTGCACATAAACCAAAATCCTCCTTTCCATCATGTGTGCTGTCCAAATATCAGCTGAATGCAGTCAGACAGCAGTGTGAGGCACAGGAAGCTGCCATCAGCTGCTCTACTTCTACTATCAGTCCACTAGATGGAGCCATGAAGCACACATGATGCATTCACTGACACACACTGATTCACTGTGACTGGAAGTTTAAGTACATTAAGCCTCCACTCATCTACATTGTGCTTACAACCCACTGCCCCCCATCTTCCACCCCCATCAACCTCCTGGGGCCAGGAATGACTGGAACTGAATTGGAAACGGGCGTAATCAAACATAAATCTGTTATTCTTATCCAACCTGTCTGCCTGGACACAGTCTGCTGACCAATCATGGAGCCTATGATTCGCTTTGACAACAACTTCATGAATGTGGAAATGAAACTGAGTGTCAGCTGAGTGTTGAGCAGAAGAGGAGTCAGAGAAAAGTGACAGAGCTGCTGACTTTACAAAGAAAACTAAAACCATGTTGAAGAGATTAAACAGATAATACAATCTAACAACAACACAGCTGCTGCAGACAAAACACATGTATGAGTGTGTGACAGGAAAAGCACTGAACAGAAGTTTACTATTAAAAATGCAGCATGTTGTAAAAAGTTTGGTCAGTGAGACTGAAAAATGGCTGCATGAGTTACTATTGTGAACAAACCCCTATAAGAACCCTGATATTACCTGAATAAGTTCAAATCCTGATACATAGTGCAGACCTTGGTAAGAGATACGGTCCAACTGGAATATAAACCTTTGGTGTGTTTAATCCAGTCAGTCTCTGAGTAACTCCACTCCTCTGCTTTCTGTTGGAAGAGACGCAAAAGTTTGTAGCACGATCCTTTTCCTCAGAGGCCTGTGTTGAATTTATATTACATCTAAGATAAAAAATAATTCACAAAGTCTGCTCTGTCCTCCTGTCCTCCCTGCAGTCTCTGTGAGCTCCGCAGAGTGATTATAAAGAGCCGGAGCTCAGAGTTTCTCCAACACCGTGGTCAAGTGTGAGCCACGCCTGCCACCCGTTATCTGCCAAACTTGAGCTTCAACGCTAAGTTTTACGGTAGTGCTGCTTCTTATCCCTTTTTGCTGATCACACACATAACAACACACATGATTTTCAGGAAGTTAACAGAAATAAAGCCACAGTGTCATTTGTTTTTCACTCAAGTTGTCTTTTCTTCTTAATTTTTCTGGTAATGCTTCTTCATTCATGATTCATTCAAATCTAAAATAACTTCAAAAAATGTAAAATATTTCTGAAAATTATCTTTTATAGTTGAAATTCAGTTCTCATTTGGCTCAGCTGCTCTTTCATGCATCCATAGTTTCACCTCAAACTGCTGCTTGAGACACGAGAAATTAAAGAACAACTCTGTTCAAACGGAGAAACTTTGAAGGAACTCAATAATGTCATTTAAATGGTTTCAGGTAGGTGTATGAAGGTTCTGTATTAAATCATATATGATAGTTGACATGAAATTCTGAATTCATCTTCTTGGACACCCACACTGCATAATTCTGTAGAAATGAAATTAGTCATTTCTAATCAATTTCAACATCAAATATCATAACATTGCATCAAAATGCGTAAAAATGATTCTTGATAGCTGACCTTAAAGTCTCTGTGCATTCTTCCTCTGGGTTACCTTCTCTATATATTTGCAGTTTAACCACCAAAAGCTGCAAGGTTTCAGAGAAATAAAAGGAACGTTCTACTCAAATTTAATAAGATTCATTTAATAAACAATAGAAAAAAAACTTTGACAGTTGTCATAAAATTCTTAACAAACTCCTCTTCTGTCTGTAGCTCAGGAGTTAAAGCAGGTCACGAAGTAACTGGAAGGTTGGTTGTTTGATACGAGATACTAACCCCAAGATAGAAAACTCTTCTGCACAGGAAAAGTCCTTGAATGAGTCATTTGTATGAAGCACTTTGAATGCTCAGAGTAGAAAAGCACCATATCAGAACCAGCCTCACCCACTTGTGATGGGTGGGTGGCTGTGGCTCAGGTGGTAGAGCAGATCAGCTGCTGATTGGAAGGTTGGTGGCTCGAACCTTGGCTTCCCCAGACTACATGCCAAATATCCTTGGGCAAGATACTAACCCTAAGTTGCCCTCTGATGATTAGTTTGCACTTGTGTTTAGAAGTGCTTGTGTGAATGAGGCCTGTTGTATAGAGCACTTTGAAAACTCCAGGAGAGTAGAAAAGCACTATATAAGAATCAGTCCATTTACTACATGTCCGCAAAGTTTCATCTCCAACCACTGCAATATTATTTGTTAGGATCGCTGTTCCCTCCGGGTACTCCGGCTTCCTCCCACCGTCCAAAGACATGCAGATTGTGGGGATATTTAGTTGGATAATCCAAATTGCTACTAGGTGTGAATGTGCGAGTGAATGTGAGTGCGAATCGTTGTCTGTCCCTGTGTGTTGGCCCTGCGACAGACTGGCGACCTGTCCAGGGTGTACCCCGCCTCTCGCCCTATGACAGCTGGGATAGGCTCCAGCGCCCCCGCGACCCTTAAAAGGATAAGCTGAAGCTGATGGAGGATCGCTGTTTCTTTCCTCAGGGTTTTGTGATGCCTTTTTGTTTTTGAGAGTCTTTTGTGTTTTAGTTTGGCTCTTTGTATATAAGGATGGTTAATAGTTTGCTTTAGGATTTACTATATCCCATGTACCCTGTTTTCATATTGTAGTTTGTCTTCTTGGTTTTGTAACACTAAATATCTGCTTTTGTGATCCCTTTCTGTACTTCAGTTATGTCCCTTTGTCTGTCTTGTCTCTCTGTTTGTCTGTCATTGTCTGATTTCCCCATCTGTCATGTTTCCCATTCACTTGTATTTCCCTTTCTGTTTTCTACATGTCTGCGTATGTCTCTGTGTATCATTTCCTCTTTTTTATCGTCTCATGTCTTGTGAACTTAGCTTTGAGTTTTACTTCCCCCATTTGGTTAATGATTTGTTCCCATCAGTGTCTCAGTCTCGTCTGCATTTATCTATCTCATGTTCCCCTGTCCAGTCTGTTCTCCTCTATGTAATTTAAGCCTTGTTCTCCATGTTTTCCTGTTTTATTGTTTTAACTGTTGCTTCCTGTGACTATTGTAGTTTTCTCCTGCATCATGTCTCTCACCCGTTGCCTCTCGTCTCATTATCCAGTGTGTATTTATTGTCCCCGTCTTCTTGTGTACTTTGTGCTTTCCTTGCTCTGTGTTCCCATGATTTTGGGGGCGGTGGTGTGGGATTGATTAAGGAAATGGCTGAGTTAATAGGAATGACCAAAATGAGAAAAATAAATCGATCTTCAATAAGAGAAAGGATTATTCTAAGAAGGGATATTTTTGATGGATCAGAATTATATAATGAAATATGAACAAAATCTTTTGTTGATCATTGTTTATTAACTGAACCTTGTTGAATTTGAGTAGAAATGTTTTTTTAATTTGGCAGAAACACGGCAGCAGTTTGAAATGAAACTATCCAGGCTGTAGAGTAGACGAGCAAAGTCAAGAATCCACTGAGATTTTCATAACAATAACTAAGAAGGATTTCTTAAATGAATTGTTGATACACTGTTATAATAATCCACTGAGCTTATTGAATTTGGGGAGAAATGTCCTTTAATGTGCAATCACACAGTGGGCTGAGATGAAACTGCACACAGTGTGGGTGTCCCAGAAGAGAAATCAGTTAAAAATTTAGTGTCAGCTAGTAAGCAAGAATTTAAAAAATATTTTTACAGATATCAAATTTGTTCTGTTATATAAAACTGTAATTTATACAAGTCAGGTGGATCATCAACGATCATCAATCAGTGCAGTACCAGCAAAATTCAGACAGACACACAAACACACACATGCACAATTTTACTGTCTTAACACAGTATCATAAATCTAATTAGAATACTATAGTCCTTTAAATACCAATTTAAATATATTTCAAAAATATATTACAGCTTTTTTCAGTCTGTTGAACAAAAATCCCCAAAGAAGAAGAAGCACTACCATAAAACTTTGTGTAAAAGTGCAAGAAAGTTTAAGAGGCTTACAAATGATGGCTCACATAACTGCGGTGTTACAAGTCAACCTCGTTCATATCTGTCATGAACAATGCTATGGTTTGTGCTGGAGCGAAGCTGCACACAGCTGATATTATCAGAAAAAATACATACTGATTCGATTACCTTCACACGCAGATTCACACAAAGACGACCAGCTGCATCAGCGAAGTTTAGAAGACAGACAGTGAAACTTAAAAAAGGAAACAGACAGATTTGTGGGAATGCTGGGGCTGGGGAACATTAGTAATTAGAAACACAAAATGTTTCTAAGCATTTGTAAATGTTTGTTGGAGGGTTTAGAGGAGCTGAATCATTTTGTGTGAAAGTTAAAGTCAAACACACTCTTAGTAGAGAGAGACTGTGTCTGCAGATCAAACAGGTCTCACTGTGATGTCCCTTTAGTCAGACTCTGTCTCTGCTACATTAATGACTGAAAGTTGTCACGTTCTTATTTAGTTAATACTCTTTAAACCAGGTATACACTTTTAGTTTAATACATTATAGATTCTCTGATGAAGAAATACGGTATATATATGTAACCTGATGAAGCGGTATCTAAAATGTTTTTATGTTTGACATACCAAGACTGTTTCACACTGCAGGAGTTGCAGATGATAAAACAAAGACTGTAAAGCTAAGCAGTTTGTTTGCTGTTTATCACTGCCTGTCCATTAGTCAAATTAATATTACTTTTATCAAAAATAATTTCCCGTCTGTATTTGGTCTTCCTCCATAGTCGCCATAGTCACATCATTGTGTTTTGTTGATGTTTCCCCTCCTTGTGATTCATTCAGTGTTCCCATGTCTGTTTCGCCCCCGGTCCCTGTGTGTCGAGCCGTGTCTCTTAGTTTGTATCCTGTTTTATTTGGACAGTCTCGTGTCCTGTGTTCAGTGTGTTCAGTTTTGCTTTCTCCTGTCTCATCACATCTAATTTGTCCCTGCTGTGTCCTCATGTGTTTCCACTTCCCTTATCATCCCTCTGTGTATATATTGTGTGACTTTCCTTTTGTTCATTGTCCCTACATTGTTTAGTTTCACTTTAGCCATGGGATCATTATGTTCATTTCAGTCAGCTGTTCCCCCGTGTGTTTCCACTTCCCCTGATCACCTCCTGTCTGTATTTAAGTCCTCTGTCTTTCTTTATTCAGTGTCAGGTTGTCTGCGTTGCCTCCCTTCAGGTCTTATCAGAGTTGATTCAAAGCTATCACAGTTTTGTCACAGTCATTTAGTTTTCCTAGTTTGGTTTCAGTTTAGTTTTTGCCACTGCTCATGATGCTTTCATTTTGTATTCACGTTTATAGCCTAAATAAACAGCTTGCCTTTTTTTTTCAAAACTTAGTTCTGCCTCCTTCCCTGTCTGCACTTGGGTCCACTTCATCATAACACCGGTGTACCCCACCATGACAGTTATGTCCAAGTTTTCCATGTTCCCAGTGTTTAGTTTCCCCACTTTAGTCTTGGTTAGTTTTTCTTTAGTTTGCTCCTGCCTTTTGTTTTGTTTTGCTCACCAGCCTTGAATAAACGGTTTGCTTTTGGTTAAACTTTTGTTTCCACGCGTCTGCTTCTGGGTCCACACTTCAACCTCCACATAGTCCACAGCCCACATTGTGGCTGGGGTCAGGTCACAGAGTTTTGGACTTTAACTGGCATTTTATGCAAGGTTTCATTTTTTTCCTGGAATTTACTTCCCATGTTTTGCTGGCTGTGTGTTATGACTCTGGAAATTATTCTAAAAAATATTAATTTGTGATTGTTTCATGACCAGATCCTACAGACTCTTTACAGTCATTATGGGATGGTTTTACAGGTGGAGGACACTGATATTTTTCCTCCTCATACCAGTGTCACTACTGGTATGAGAAGAGACCAGTAACCTGTACTTGTATCTGAGAAAACAATCAGAAACAGATTTTATAAGGGTGGCCTGAGGGCCTGATGTCCTCTAGCAGGCCCTGTACTCACTGGCTGGAACCATGCACGATTGACATTTGCCATAGAATACCAGAATTATCAGGCCACCACTGGCAGACTGTGTTTTTCACCCTGAACACATATGACAGATATGAAAGGGTCCAGAGAAGTTGTAACATCGTTCTGCGTGGTGTGGAGCAGGGAAATTATTTTACTGCTATTGTTAAATAATTGTCATCATTACCATTGCATTAATAATATAATCTGGAGTTTATATTGCATTCAGGGGTTGAACAGTGTGTGTCTTTCAGAAAGGCTAAAAGTAACAGGACAGGAAACAGGCTTGGAGAGTTTTGCAGAAGTGAAAGTTATTTTGAGCAGCAGGCTAAGGCGAGGCTTTAACAATGTAACAGATAGCTTTAAGAAGGCCTTAAGATGTTATGCATACAGTTATTATGTTGACCTTGTATTTCAGGTGCAGTTATGACTATTTTATACACAATGCATATCTGTGCTTATTAAAGAGTTGGAGCTCGGTCAATTAATTGGGGGTCGGAAGCTTTGTTCGGCGCGATGTCCGGACAATCTATTGTGCAAGTGACTTGGAGCCATAGAAGGAATTGCAGTACATGCTTACAAAACACTTATATATCAGGTCATTTTATATTAAGCTTTTAAGTAGAGGTTCTTGGTTAAAACATTTATTTAGTAGAAGACATACATATAGTCCCAGTGAGCCTCTGGTCTGGTGAAAGGTCAGAAGTGCAACAGGTGAATTGAGAAAGAGCATGTGAGGTCGTGACACACACACATGAGTTAAATTTATTTAGAGGAGAGATTAGTCATGTCTGGTTGTAACTGCAAAAGTGTCTCGGTAAAAGAGGAACCGTCCTTGTTGTCTCGGCAAGAAAGAGGAACAATTCACTTTAAGACAAGAACGGAAAGTACCAGCCATGAAAATAGAAGATGATCTTCTGGGTTAAAAGCCATTGTGGTGTTGATCTGATCTATGTATAAAATGTATCTGTGACGCATGAAGGGGCGTCAGTAAATCAAACCCTGATGCTATAAAATATCTGTTCATGCTTTGATTAAGTTGGAGATCACTTGCTGTCGGCGTACAGAGTATCTTCCCACACGTGTGTTCATTAAAATCATTGTTTGACCAAGACCTTCTGGACCAAGGGTGGTTTGTACTCTCCCTCCTCAATTGTGAACCTTAACAGTGGCCAGTTTGATAGTGGGCCAGTAATGACCCAAGAGGCATATCAGTGGAGGGAGGCACAGACATCTATGGGCTGGCAGCATCACCCTGACTGCAATTAGGCATCAGGATGAAGTTTCTGGACCTCTGGACTGATTACCAAACTCTACGCTGGTGCAGTGGTTGCTCCTCCTGCTGCAGGACAATGACACCAAACACACCTCCAGGCTGTGTCAGGGCTGTTTGACCAAGAAGGAGCGTGATGGAGTGCTGACCAGATGGTCTGGCCTCCACAGTCACCTGACCAAAACCCAGTGGAGATGGTTTGGGATGAGATGGAGCTCAGAGTGAAGGCAAAGGACCAACAAGTGCTCAGCATCTCTGGGAACTCCTTCAAGACTGTTGGAAACCATTTCAGGTGATGACCTCATGAAGCTCATGAAGAGAACGCCAAGAGTGAGCAAAGCAGGAATCAAAGCAAACATTAAATTTTAGTAAGCTCTTTGGGATCCACTAAGGTTTTTGAAATTCTGTCATATTTTGTTTGAGATATCTTTTTTCTCTGCTGATCAAACTGGAGACAAAACTGTAATGTGCCGGCGAGTCACACTCAATTTTATTTTTAGTTTGGAAACTGAACAGACTTTCAGTAAAAATAATGATTCAGCAATGTACAATGTTGGGAACTAATACATTTATAACTATTTTCTAAAGGATCATTTCATGCCACTACAGGCAAGCTAAAGTCTAGCTATCATTTCATAATTCCCACAGCAAAAGTAAGGTGACAGGTGACCACAATGTGGCAACAAGACTGAATTAAGACTGGAAACCTGTACCATCATCTCATCCATCCTCTCAGTTTGCAAAGTAGACCTACACCATTGTCTCAAAGGTATACTCTTCTGTTGGATAATTTGTTAGTTTGTTAAAAACCGACAGAGGAAGCTGTACAAACACATCACATGTCAGTTGTCAGCAGAAGTGTAGAGAGGACAAAATGTAAGCGCTGAGAACTTCAGAATCTGAGATTTGTCCAGATTTGTAGAGGAACAGATCAGATTTATTTTGTTTATATCATGTTCAGTCTTTCAAAATTAGAAAAGGCAGATTTTGTGTTGTTCAAACACACTGATTCCACAAAAAGACACAAATGTGACATTGCCTAGCTAACAGTTACAGAGCTACATGATGATAATTATATGTGAAGACATCTGCTTTTTTAAAATATAGCTCCATGCTTGCATTTACATCTGTGACCATCGGAGGGCAGTAAGCACTCATTAGTCTGTTCCTCTTTACTGATGTCAGTGTTTCTGTCAGTTTAATAATATCTGTGTTCAAATATGTTTCAAATAAGTTCAGTATTCCAACATTGAAATGAACTTCATCATCTCAGCTGAACTGATTTTCAGAGAAACACTGCATACTGATGTCTGTGAAGCTTTGACAGAAAAACAGTTTAAAACATCAAGTGATTGAATCCATGAATCTAAAAATGTGTTTCTGAGTGAAAGAGACAGACATGTACAGACTGAACTATCTGTTCAACAATCAGAGTGTTAAAGGACACTAACATGACACTCTTTAAACTAAACTACACACAGACACACTGAGGAACCACATGAGACTGTAAATCCAGGATAAAGAGGTTCAGTGAATGTGGTGTGGAAGTAGAGTTGGATGTCTCGAGACCGGTCTTGAGACCAAGACCGGTCTCGAGACCACTTTTACGTGGTCTTGGTCTCGACAGACTTTTGTCTTGGTCTCGGTCTTGGTCTCGCTGTTTCGGTCTTGGTCTTTCAAATCGACATAGTGTTCGGGAGATTTGGAGTCAACCATCAGCGGAGCGGGGGGGGGGGCTTACTGGGCTTAAGCCTGGGTCATTTTTTCAGAAGCCTGGGGTCCTTTGGAGTGTAATTTGTTAGTTTGATGCCTGACTGACAACTGTATAAAACAAAAACAACACACACAGCACAGAGCGCGCCGTCGTAAATTCCCCCTAATTTTGGTATGATCCGAGCTCAGGCACTAGGCGACTGAGCACAGCACCCATGTGAGCGAGGGGGGAGAAGCTGCTGCCTGCGAGTTTGCTGCAGACAGAGGAGAGCTTAAGTTTGACCAGGTACCAAAGCAAATCATTCGTACTGAACTAATAATGTAAATATGACGGTGTATCACAAAAGATTGATATCGAACTGATCACTTGGTTGCGTTACTTGCTCTTCGGGTGAATCAACAAATGGATAAAGAAAAAGCCGAACAGCAATGCTGATTGTTTAGAGAGTCTTAGCTTACATTTCATATTTTCAGTTGTTTCCCTCCACGGCTAAACAAACTCTCTAAATCGGTTTCAGTTGTGTACCGATGAACACAACAATGGACATAAGGAGCTTCTTTCAAAGAAAAAACCCAGGTAGATGTTATTTTATATATTATGCTTTGGATGTTGTTCAGTATATTTCTATGCAAAACAAGAGGAATTTCAATACACAGCAGTATATTCACAGTTGAAACCAGAAATTTACATACACTTTAGGGAGAAAACATAAAAACTTTTTTTTACTGTTAAACATCAATTTAGAGTAAACTTTTGTTTTAGATAAATATTGAAATATCTTTTGAATTAGTTAAATGTCAGAATAAAGAGAGACAGAGCTGTCTATTTTAATCACTTTCATCAAATTTAGGAGTACATATACACTAAGTTTATTGTTAATTAATAAGAAAACTCCAGACGATTCCATTCTGAGCTGAAGAAGCTTCTGATGGGTTAGTAGAGTCCATGTGAGTAAACTGGTGGCACAGCTGTGGATGCATATAAGGCAAAACACAGAGCCTGTTTCTGTGACATGGGAACATCAAGAGATGTCAACCAAAACACCAGGAAAAGAACTGTGGAGCTCCATAAGTGTGGCTCAATTTGAATACAATTTGGTGCCATTTGCAATTAAGAAATACAGACAGTTTCTCTCTTTACTCTTAAAGTTAACAAATATGTTTTTTATATTTATCAATCTAAAAAAATAAACATTTATTCTGATTTGATGTTACAATTAAAAACGTTTTTGTGTTTTTATCTGAAAAGTACATAAATACCTGGTTTCAACTGTATATTTGATGATGTTGGTGTTTGGCTTGATTGTCAGCACAAAGAGGGAGAGAGAGAATGACGACAGAACAGAGGTGGAACAAGAGCAGGTGAGACACACATGTTAGTCAAATGGTTGTTTGCCAAAACTCATCAGAACATGTATCTCGTACCTAGTGTTTCTTTTTAGATACCATTTGTTACTTTTCAAATTCTATATTTATTAAGTTCTGCAGCTTGTTTGCACAACGAGGCTAAATAATTATATAAACTTTTCTCAATCTAAATATTGTACTTTAGTAGAATTAAAAAATAAGTGTAGTGCAGGTTATGATGATTTTTAGTGCTACTATCATCTAGTTCTGATTCTGGTCCTGTCTTGGTTACTGTTGTAGTCCTGTTTTAATTCCAGATCAGTTTTGGGTCTGGTTGAATTGGGGTTTAGTCCCTGTGTCTTGATACAGGCCCGACTTTGTTCTGCCTTGCTGCTTAATTAAAAAACTAGTTTAAGGTGTCCTGCATATGTATATAGAATAGCATCTGGCTGCAGTTTAAAGACTTTTTTTTTCTCGGTCTCGGTCTTGGTCTCGTCTCAACTTGGTCTTGCTCTTGTCTTGGTCTCAATACCCTCTGGTCTTGGTCTTGTCTTGGTCTCGGATTAGGCGGTCTTGACTACAAGTCTATGTGGAAGGTGTGGAGGTGGATCAGAGAGTCAGAGGAGACTCTGTAGAAGGACACAGTGCCAGCAGGACAGTCCACATACACTGCTACTCTGTTAGAGACAGAGGAGGAGGAGGAGGAGATGGATGTTCTTCATTTATTGTGCCACACAGAGGAACCATGATCAGAGCATAAAAGACTCCAGGACTGATCATTTCCACCAAACACACACTCATCACTCCTTCCTTTCCTTTTGATTCCTCTGTAGCTCACTGATATCCAAGCCCTCCTCGCCCACTCGACCTCCCAGTAACAGCGACCAGTCAGACCTTCTCTACACAGCAGCTGTTCACAAACATCAAATCTGTCTGGATGATCAGGATATGACTGAACCTCCTCCACATGTGTCACCTTCCTGTTGTTGTCAGACAGTTGGAGCTCTGTGCTCACTGTATTTGTGTCGATTGTGAGTTGACAGGAATCTGATGGAGAGAACAAACACAATCCAGCTGCAGTTATTGATCCATCATCTGTTCATTGATTGACCCTTTGATGATGACTCCTGACATCAGAATGATGAAGATGGTTGAATGTGTGCTGCTTTGTTTTCATGAATCCCATTAAAAACACACTTACACTTCCTCAGACCTGGTCTCAACCACCGGACTCCAGCAGGCTCCACCCTGAAAGGAGGAGGGGGGTCAGAGCAGCACAGTCAGCATGCACACATGGGCATTACATGGCTCTCATACACACACTGTTACACACTGATAAAGGAACAGTCCAACATTTTGACACATAAATGTTTAAACTTCAAAAGAGCAAAACTCATAATCACATCACATTTAATCTCCTTTATTAAGCACGATGTCCAGGGAGCATTGACATGTGCCACAGTCAAGGTTCAACACACTGTGACATTCATGCTGTGAGGGAGTGGCTGCATATTAAATGTAAAGACTGGGACTGGCTACAAAAACTGATTCAGTACAGGTACAGTGCAGCAGCCAGTGCATCACATATTTTGAGCTAATGCAGCGGTCATCACACCACATACTGCTTTCTATGTAAAGGAGCCTTCATTCTCACATTAGGGCTGTTTGTGACCATAAAGTCTGTCTCACAAGGGCAGCCACTGGTCCAGGCGAGGATGCCTCCACAGTGGGATGTCTGGGGGTGCAGACATGGGTGAAGTTAGGACCAGGTGCCAGTGGACCTGTGTACCTCTGGAGATAGGAGTTATTGTTTCACTCCACCAAAAGCAGGAGAGAAAGATGTTTATTAATAATCCTTCTAATTAATAAATGCTCTGTAGAGCAAATTTGTTCAAGGTAAACAAACATAAATGATGGAAACAGCATCAACCAATCACAATGCTGCACTGCAGGAGGAGGTTGTGATTTGATGCATGTGATGAATATATTTATTTCTTATTCTCCTAACAGGAAAATTATCTTTTATTTTTGTATATTTATACTAACATAAGTGCATTTAAAGGCTCGTCATCTTGATTTATTTATTCAGAAATGATATCAAACAATAATACAGGGAAACCCTGAATTAAATGACACAATTCTTGGTCATTGATGGTTACAGCTAACAGTGTCTCTGGGACCACTTTGGACAGCATTTGACTGAAGTGCTGGTTGGCTGCAGGGCCACCATGAAGGCTCTTTCTGGAGCTCTCAGTGCTGCAACACATATCCTGCAGTGCAGGCTGCAGGGTAACAGGAACAGTGGTTGTTAATGCTACATCCACTTCACAGTCAAAAACACCCACTAGTCTGGGCCTAACACCCAACCGGTGACCCGGTTTCCTCCACCAGCTCCATCCCTTTGTTTCTTAATCTCTTCTTTCTGTTGGAATGATTATTTCTTATTATAATTTGAATTTCAAGGTTGAGCGGCCAAAGTTAATTCACTTTGACTGCATTCTATTTTTCTGTTGTTTTCTACTAACTATTATCACAAAGTCCAGAAGATCAATTTGATATTTTAGCACAAACAAGTTTCAGTAGTAAACGCTCAGAAGCAGCAAACTAGCAGTGCAAAATAGCCCATTTTAGTAGGCGGCCAGTTAAGTTGAGTGACCTAGTAATCCATTTACTTTTACTAATATTTGTTTTCTAAGCTGGGGAAACAACTTCCCCCTAATTCTAGTTTATGCTGGGCCAGGCTAAACATGTCCTGGACATGGTCTCTGCACACAGATAAAACTTAAAATAAATAAAGAGAGTGAAAATGTCAGTTCCTTTCCAGAGATCAGTTTGAACAGGCTGCACCGTTGTTGCTGACACAGATTTTGTCCTTTGAGACCCCATACAGACATCTACTGTTTAAGTTAGACCAGAATGGGAAAAATGTTCCTATATGAGTGATTGTTCAAATAACACTGGTTTCCAGCATTAAGTAATCAGACAGAGCCAGTTTCCTCATCTATCAGACACTGTTTGTGGCTGTAACGGCCATCTACATACCTCAGAGTGTCCAGTCTTAGCTGCTCAAGCATCTTCACTCCTGCCTCGCCTGGGTTATTGTAGCTCAGGTCCAGCTCCTTCAGATGGGAAGAACTGGAGCTAAAAGCTGAGACCAGAGACTTGCAACCTTCCTCTGTGATCAGGCAGCCTGACAGCCTGCAGACATGACAAATACTCTTAGAGAAGAGAGAAATAGCTAAATGCAAACAGGAAATTGCAGCTCCTGAAGGCTCTGGACGTTGTAGGGCTGTCCTGATTGACACGCCTCTGCAATGTTGCGTGGAGATCAGGGGCAGTACCTGTGGACTGGCAGACCGGGGTGGTGGTCCCCATCTTTAAGAAGGGGAACCGGGGGGTGTGTTCCAACTACACGGGGATCACACTCCTCAGCCTCCCTGGGAAAGTCTATGCCAGGGTGCTGGAAAGGAGAGTTCGTCCGCTAGTCGAACCTCGGCTACAGGAGGAACAATGCGGTTTTCGCCCTGGTCGCGGAACACTGGACCAGCTCTTTATCCTCTCGAGGATACTTGAGGGTGCATGGGAGTTTGCCCAACCAGTCTACATGTGTTTTGTGGACTTGGAGAAGGCATTCGACCGTGTCCCTCGGGGTGTCCTGTGGGAGGTATTGCGGGAGTATGGGGTGTCTGGCCCATTGCTACGGGCCATTCGATCCCTATACAACCGTTGCAAGAGCTGGGTTCGCATTGCCGGCAATAAGTCGGACTCGTTCCCGGTGGGTGATGGGCTCCGCCAGGGCTGCCCTTTGTCTCCGGTTCTGTTCATAATTTTTATGGACAGGATTTCTAGGCGCAGCCAAGTGGCAGAGGGCTTTTGCTTTGGTGGCCTCAGAATCTCATCTCTGATTTTTGCGGATGATGTGGTTCTGTTGGCTTCATCGGGTGAGGGCCTCCAGCTCGCACTGGAACGGTTCGCAGCCGAGTGTGAAGCAGCGGGAATGAGGATCAGCACCTCCAAATCTGAGGCCATGGTTCTCAGCCGGAAAAGGGTGGAGTGCCCACTCCGGGTCGGGGATGAGTTCCTGCCCCAAGTGGAGGAGTTCAAGTATCTCGGGGTCTTGTTCGCGAGTGATGGGAGAAGGGAGCCGGAGATCGACAGACGGATTGGGGCTGCACCGGTCCGTCGTGGTGAAGAGGGAGCTGAGTGTAAAAGCGAAGCTCTCAATTTACCGGTCGATCTACGTCCCTACCCTCACCTATGGCCACGAGCTGTGGGTAGTGACCGAAAGAACGAGATCGCGGATACAAGCGGCAGAAATGAGCTTCCTCCGAAGGGTGGCTGGCCTCTCCCTTAGAGATAGGGTGAGAAGTTCGGCCATCCGGGAGGGGCTCAGAGTAGAGCAGCTGCTGCTCCACATCGAAAGGAGCCAGCTGAGGTGGTTCGGGCATCTGACAAGGATGCCCCCTGGGCGCCTCCTGGGTGAGGTGTTCCAGGCATGTCCCACCGGGAGGAGGCCCCGGGGCAGACCCAGGACACGCTGGAGAGATTATATCTCTCGGCTGGCCTGGGAACGCCTTGGTATTCCCCCGGATAAGCTGGAGGAGGTGGCTGGGGAGAGGGAGGTCTGGGCCTCTTTGCTTAGGCTGCTGCCCCCGCGACCTGGCCTCGGATAAAGCGGATGAAGATGGATGGATGGATGGAAATCTATGTGTCTGTTGATTCATGTTTTAGGAATTGTCCTTCGGTTGTGTCTGTATAGTATAGTTCTAGTTCCATGTGTCATTTTCTGTCTCAGTGTCGAGTCTGCAGCTTTGTGTAGTGTTTTCTTGTTTCCTGTTTTATTGTGAAGGTCTGCATCTCATGTGAGCGTGTTCAGTTTTACCTCCCTTGTCTCGTCTCGTTAATTACTGCCAGCCGTGTCCACCACCTGTGTGTAATCTCCCTGTGTTTCTCTGTGTGTATTTAAGTCGCGTCGTCTGTCATTGTAGTTGCTGGTCCGTCTGTGTATCCACTGTGTCTCACTGTGAGAGTGTGATCTAGATAAAGTATCATCTCTATAGAGGTTAAATCATGTGGAGGGTTAATTAATCATCAATAATCAATCAATTAGTCATCATTAAATAATTAAATGTCATTAATGGATTAAGTTCAAAATACTTAATAAATTAAATACATACATCATTGATTTAACGCCAAGTAATTTCCAATAAATTGATTTCAAATTTATTGATTTTAAATATATTTAATTAATCACTTATTGACACAGTTAATTAATTATTTAAGAATCTATTTATTTAATTCATTTGGGCCCTTCTAGCCCTGCAGCTGTCATGTGCTTACATATCCACTGGTATGTATCCTACAGGTATTCTCACAGCAGTGCTCTGAACATTAAATGACCAGCAGATGTCAGTTCTTCATAATAAGCAGTTAAACGAGGCTTTGTGTGATCTGCCTTTGGGTGAAGCAACTGGCCGGAAAATTGGACACATTCACAGAGCTTTACCACACCATCACTAGACAACAATGGAATTATTTTAATTAAAAACAAATAATCAGAAAGTCTTCTGCCTGGTCTTGTACCTCTGTGTTTCTGTAACATGAATAATGAGCTGAAATCTCCTCACGACTCCACCGACCAGCTCGAAGGGCCCTCGAGTTTACCTGCATGCATCCTGTTCACCTGTCAGCTGTTTACCACCTGCTGCTTATTCAGGAAACACACCCACATTACCTGGTGACAGTCACAGTTTAATGTGGGCCGCTGTTTGTCAACATAAAATTATTTAGTTCTAATATTGTGCACACAATTTGCAAATGTACCATAGTTTTAGGCCAATAAAGCACACTGTCGATTGTTGAGAAAATTAGAGGATTTTAAGTTTGTCTAAGAGTGCGAAAAATATGACAGCTTGTTTCCTCAGAGCACAGCTGCTGGAGCTTGTGTTTACCCTCAAAGTGTCACGATGTACAAAGGGGACTCACGCCCTGGACTCCAGGGATGATGCACACTAGAAAATTTATTAAAGAACAATGTCCAATGAGTGTATATACAAAGATGCGGGGCAGTGCTATGTACAAAAGGTGAGGGGGGCAGGGCTCCGGGGAGAATCCAGGGGAACACGCTCGTCTCTCCACACAATCCAAACACGAACCTACTCAAACACTCGTCGCTCAGGGAACACCAGGGAAACAGTCCAGGGAGTCTGTGCACAAAGAAACGCTTGTTAGATTCCAAACTCACACTGCAGGGGAAAACACTTGCTTAGACGCTCGACTTTCACTGACGCGATCCTCACAACGATCCAGCGAAGAACAGCCGTTGCTTCCTGGCTTAAATATCGTCCACACTGATGACGCACAGGTGTTTCTTCCTCCGAGGGCGTGGGCCAAGGGCGTGGACCCATAATGAGTTCAGCCCTGGCGAGAGAGAGAGAGAGAGAGAGAGAGAGAGAGAGAGAGAGAGAGAGAGAGAAATGGGAAATGTCAGTCTGGCACGATTCATTCACGGACCAGACCGCTGATATACACCAGGGTTTACGTGAAACCACCAATGTTCAAACACCTGAACTTTCCACACAGAGCACTATCGACTCTGACCAAACAGGCAGACGTTACCCTGAGAGAAATCGCAGAGCACCTCAGAGACTGAACTTATAGGTTTCCAGTTCATTTTGTAAGGAAAGCAGTTAAAATGTTTAAGAGGAAACGACCTACCTCTGATGTAAATCACTGAGTAGGTGTCATATTTCAGTTTAAGTACAATTATTGGGTTACGGCATTAACTGAAAATATCTCGATTGTTTGCTACTTAATGTGTTCATCAAAGCTGGATGGGAGGAGCTGTTATGTATTTAGTAAAATCAGTTTATATTTTGTGGTAAAGTAGAGAACACCAAGTGTGGTGCATGTGCGCATTGATATGCCTGTGCCTTTCCACTACATGGTTAATAAAGTAAGTTACTAACAACCAAACAGGTGTTGTTACTTTACCAGTTAAGTTATAAGAGAGAACATAAGAAACTGGTTGAGATCCTGGATTAAAGAGGGAATGGGAAGGGAAGAGGAATACAGAGGACTGATTGGTCGGTTTGTGAGGTGGTGTGAGGAGAATCACCTGAAACTGAATGTGGCCAAAACAAAGGTGCTGGTGGTGGACTTTGGCAGAAACAGATCCCTCCTCTGTCTGCACTGGTGGGAATGATGTTGAAATAGTCACATCCTTTAAGTATCTGGGAGTTCATCTGGATCACAAGTTGGAGTGGTCTGCCAACATGGACGCTGCCTACAAAAAGGGTCTGAGCCAGCTTTACTTTCTACGAAGGCTCAGATGGTAAATGGACCACCTGGAGGAGGTGATCTGTGACACACTGCTGTCAATCATGGACAATGACTCTCACCCCTCCATGATACACTGGACAATCTGCACAGCAGTTTCAGCAACAGGTTCCTTCAACCCTGCTGTCTGAGGGAACGTTACGTTAATGCAGCTTGTCACTTTGTACACCACAATATATTTGCACACATACTTATCCTTTTATACTGGTATGTATATTTATACCTATATTTTTCTATTTCTCTATTTATCTGAATATTTATCTATCATAACTGTTTCTACACTCACTTTATATGAGTGCTTGTTGTTTCCTGTATATTTGCTGCTATGACAACTCAGTTTCCCTCCTGGATTAATAAAGTTTCTCTGATTCTGAAATACAGTGAGCCATTATATTTGTAGTTTCTAACTAACAATATAAAGGCTCAGCAACCGATAGAGCCACAGCACGTCCCACTGGCAGCTGAAGGAACTTTTATACAAAGGACTTTGTAATTGAAGCTTTATTTATACAGGTCGGCTCATTGAGACTCAATGTCTCATTTACAAGAGAGACCTGTTCCAGACAAACATATTAAAATTACAACAATAAAAGAAAAGTTTGTGTAATGTACTCAGTCACATTAAAAACGAGAACAAGTTCCCAGAGATGGTTTCACAAAAATATGTGTACGTCTTTTGAAGTCTGCAAGTGAAATCAACAGAGAGCCTTCAATCCTTCGGTTATGTTTTCCATGAAGACGGAGCAGAAAAGGAGAACGCCTTCTTCCCAAGCTCTGCATGAACTGATGGAACAGTGGATGTAATGATGTCCTGAGACTGCAGGCTGTGACTAAACTGTTTGCCTAACATGTACTCTGATGAATAGGAGGCAGTAACCCAGAAACAGATTGATAGATAAAATGATACTAATGGACCATCCTGTGTAAGACCAATGAGGACCAGTTAACCAGAGAACACAGAGTACAGTGGTGTGTTAAAGGTTTACAGACAGTTATAAATCTTAATGCCCCATGATGGACAAAATCCAACAGATGAAGAGAGCGAGCAGAGTCATTCATATAAATCATGTCACTGTAATCCAGGGCAGGTAAAAAAAAGGTGGCAGCAACAAGCTTTTTCCTGTGAAACATGATCTGTTCCTGGAAGAGAAGCCCAACTTCAGCCTCAGTGTCTTTATTAGATGTTCAATGTGTGGCTTATAGGAACGACTGTCATCAACCACAATACCGAGGTATGTGTACGAGGCCACAGTTTCAATAGAAATACTTTGAGCAGATACAGGAGAAGGAAATAAAGCCGGACCCTCTTTCTGTTTGTGAACAACATGACTTTGGTTTTTTCTACATTTAAAGAAAGAAAGAAAGTATGTACTTTATTGGTCCCCGTGGGGAAAATCCCTCTCTGCATTTAACCCATTCACTCAGTGAAGCAGTGGGCAGCCATTGGGCGCCCGGGGAGCAGTGTGTAGGGACGGTACCTTGCTCAGGGGTACCTCAGGGTAGCTGTTCAGGTGAATCGAACCCCCGACCTTCCGATCACGGGGCCACCACTCTACCTACTGAGCTATCCCTGCCCAAAGCCAGTCTGAGCCAGCTGAGACTGAATACTATCAACAGCTGCTGTAATGGTTTGAAAACTATGTTGATGGTATAAAATGAACAGATGCATCTAGATTTTGTGCCACACCGTTGACATAAGTAGCCCAGGACAGAACCCTGTGCACTCGTTTAGTGACATTTAAAAAGCTGGAAGAGAGACCATTGAGCTGAACGCACTGCTGATGTCCAAAAGAACATTAGAGAAGCAGCCAGCTGCTCGGTCTGAAAGGCCTATTTCCAGTAATCTATGACATAAAATGCTGTGGTCAGCAGCTCAGCTCATAAACCAAGGGTCTGGGAGCAGCTGCTGCTGAGTGTTGCTGGAGTTCCTGTGCTGTTAGATCCTCATCCTCTCCACGCAGCTTGGAAGTAGGTGAAGTTGTGCCAGAAGAGTTTTTGTTGTGGTCGACAGTGTCAAAGACTTTGATAGATCAATAAAAAGAGCTGCACAGTAGTTCTTTGCATCCAGCGCTTCATAGACGTCTTTGAGAACTTTTATCGAAGCAGTTACAGTACTGTGCAGTTTCCTAAAACCAGACTGGAAGGGAGATAAAATCCTATTTTCATCCAGATAACTTTGAAGTTGATTATTTACCAGCCTTTGAAGAACCTTAGATAAGACACAGAGTTTGGAAATTGGCCTGTAATTACTAACTGTTGAAGAATCACCAGCTTTCAGTGGGAGAGTACAGAGGCACACTTCCACATCTGTGGTAAAGCCTTCTGTTGTAGAGAAAGATTAAAAATATAAGACACTGGCTCAGCTATGATATTTGCAGCCAAGTGCAAGAAGGAAGGAGAACGATTGTGAGGACGAGTTTCTGGTGTTGGGGCTATTCAAAGCCTTACAAACCTCTTCTACTGTGACAGGTGTGAAGGAAAAGGTATCAGTAAGCAGGAACTACGAGCAGAGTTGTGTGCAAGAGGTTTACCATCAGATACTGTGCTGAACAAAGAACAAGAAGCAACAAAGTGTTTGTTAAAGCAACATTTCAGTTTTGTCTGACACAGGAGTGGAGTCGATATTTAAGTGAGGAGGAAGCTCTGAGGAGTCACAGCTGGCAGAGACACTTTATAGTTTGCCAAAACCTCCTACGGTCGTTTGGACTGTCAGTCGTTAAAGTAAAAAATAGTTACATCTTGATGATGGAGGCAGTAATCCGATTACACAGCTAATGAAAACGTAGCCAATCAGCATCAGAGCCAGACTTCCTGCCCAGGCCTGGTTTCTCTCATGTAGGAGATCGGCCGGTACTGAACCAAACCAGGCCTGTCCCGACCTTTCACCCTGACCTGGCAAAAAGGGGCGTGTCTGTCCACAAAGTAGACACAACTCTCCTGTAAATGTTCCCAAACTGACATTGTCAGCCTGTTTAATACGACCCCAGTTCAAACTGATGCGGGCTCGGAGCGTGAGATTTTAGTGTTTCTCACAGCACCAACTATGCAGTGATCACTCAGGTCATTGGCAAAAACTGCAGATGTGGAAAACTTACGCAGCATATTAGTTAAAAAAGGTCAATAAGAGCAGATTTATCTGGGTGTTTAGGATCAAGGCGTGTGAGGCTTTAAATAATTTGAGTTAGTTTTAAAAACAAGCAGCGTGCCTGTCATGGTCCTGGGCCATGTGGGCCCAGTATTCTTAGTTCCTTGTATTTTTGTATTTTGTTCCTTGCTTAGGCCATGTTTTCTGAGTTGCCCTGTTGTGTTGTTCCCTAAGTGTTTTCCCTTCATGGCTTTTACCCCCTGTGTGCCCCTCTGTGTATCTGTGAGCCCTCGTCTCTCCTTATGTTTTATTCCATGTTTCCCCTGCCCATTATGTCTAAGTTCTCCCCGTGCTCTCTCTCCCCCCTGTGTGCCCTCTATGTATTTATGAGCCCTCGTCTCCCTTTGTGGTTGTTTCATGTTTCCCCAGCCCGTTATGTCTGTGTTTTCCCCGTGCTCTCTCTCCTCCTGTCTGAACCTCTGTGCACTTCCTGTTTACTTTGTGACTCTCACGCCTGTACATGTCATGTTCAGTTCACCCCGCCCTGTCTCGTTATGGTTATCTGTGTCAGCTGTGTTCCCCGTGTGTTCCCACTTTCCTCGTTAACCCTCTGTGTATTTCTGTCTGCGTCTCCCTCTGTTCGGCGTCGCGTTCTCCCTCATGTTGTGTGTTATCCTCCCCGTGGTTCGGTTCCTTGTACTTCTCATGCTTTAGTTTTCCCAGTTTAGTTTATTTTGTATTGTTTCTCGTGGCCAGCAATAAAGCTGTGTTTTTGAGTTTATCCCCGTGTCTGTGAATCTGCATCCTGGGTCCTTCTCCTGCCTGCCACACAACGAATCATGACAGTGCCTTAAAATCATCAGACACAGAAGAAAGCCAGTCCCAATGAAAATCATCCATCTGAAAGACGTCATTAAAATGCAGTTCAGATAAAAGTTGATCCAGAGACGGTGATGTGCTGGGGGAAGCAGGTGGAGGCTGATAGCAGCCAACAACAGTCTGATTTCCAAACAGATCGATAGTTAAGGCCAAGATTTCAAATGGCTGAGGTGCAGATGGAGAGAACAAGACTTGAGCAGCAAGACAGACCTTCACATAAACTTCCAGACCTCCGCCTTTTCTGGGACAGTCTGAGTGCTAAATGTTAAATCCATCAGTTGCTACGTTTTTATCCAGTAAAGATTTGGAAAGTCTCAGAAACAACAATGATACCAGCACCGCTTGAACAGGCCCAGATTCCAATCATATCCATGTCAGGAAGCACACGACGTGATGCACGTGTAACCCAGACAGTTTTTAACATCTGCTGGTGTTTCACATTCAGCCAGAGGCCCAGGGTTAGGTTGGATACCAGACAATAATAAAAGCATCGTTATTAGACTCTAGAGCTCGTTTATAGCTGACACCACATGTAGAGTTTAAGTTCACACAGAGACGATGACATTTTTCTAAAACCAGCAAACAATAAACAAGAAATGTAACAAGAGTTTCAGAAGAAGCTGATTTACAGAGAAATGATTCCCTGAAGACAAAATTATTATTATCATCTTTATTTCTCCAGGTGAAAATTTAATTGAGATTAAAAATGTTGTTTTCAAGAGAGACCTGGCATCATGGCAGAAAGAGTCAGAAATACATCATAATTCAAACAAATACAAAATAGGAGAAACATCCTACATAAACTTCATAAAGTTTCATTAACAGACTTTGAACAATGGACTTCAAACTTCCCCCCAAAACAACAGAAACACATTTGAAGATAATGAATGATATTTATCCCTCTAAAGAAGGACTTAGACTACGATTTAATATGAATGAGAACATGTTCATAAATGGATGCAACCAAAGATTTCATCAATCCCTGATTTAGAGACAACAGAACATTTGGTTTGATTTCACAAGATAAGAATGACGACTGAGTTGGAAGAGTGTTTTATGTTTAGTCAAATCTTTCCTACATAAAGTCGGATTACAAAATCATCCCCTAAGTTTGTTGTTTTATTCAAGGAATTGAAATTATAGAGAAAATCTGTGAAATGACTTAAAGAAAACAAACCACAAAAACTCTATGATGCTCTAAACCCCCTGGTTTAGGTCGGCAAAACTTTCCTAGATCCACCCCTGCACAGTTACCAGCTGTCAGCTACTTAGAAAAGCATCCTGGTGTTATTTGTCTCTCAGAAACAGTTCATAACTTCAACTCATTCATGTCACCTAAAAGGTAAACCTGTTTCTCCATCACCTGCTCAGCTCTGATGATTCAGTAAGGACATCTCCTGTTTTCATCTTCATGTTTCCCTCTCACCACATATACAAACCGACATCCTGACCAGCTGCTTTATAGCTGTGGCTCCAGCAAACATCAGCTGATACTAGAAATTAATATTAAATAAATTCTAACAACAGCTGATCAAGCTTAAACGTGCTGCTGTTGTTTAGCGCGACATCCGCTGGTTTCCTCTTTCTGGCGCAAAGTGGATGATAAAAAAACAAGAGAGAAAAGCCGATCAGCTGATCATTGATCAGTTTCATGATTGAAGTAGCAACAGGAGAGAGAGCGGAGAGAATGACAGTGTAAAGACACAGAATAAATCCAGCTTTGTGTCTTTTCCATTCTAGCTGAAGTCCGGGACAAACTGTTTTCCTTCTCAGCTCAACACGAAACGCGTAATATTTTCTCTGAATACGAGACGATTCTGTTTTTTACAGGATGGTTGGAAACTCTACTAAAATAAAGTTCACTAACAGTAACATCATAGCACCACCCAGCTGTATAGAAACTCTGTCATGCTAGCTAGTAGCAGTACGAGTTATTGAAACTGACTGTAAAAAGTCAGCACAAGGAAAATAAACTCCACCTAAACTTGGTTTATATCTGACCCAGATAGACTGCAGGTCATAACTTCTGACCTGAAGTTCAGTTCACCTGACACTCGGACCAGTGGCCGCCTCGGGTCTCTGCTCCTCCAGGGTTGCCGACCCTGCTCTAAAGCATCTGATTTGGATTCCTGAGATCAAATATATTTTCCTTTGGCTTTGTTTTCTTCCCATTTGTGGCTTTAATGTAATGTTACATCCTGTTTGTTTGCTTCCATCTGTATACATGTCCAGATTCACTGTTATGTTTCTATTCTTACATTGCTGTGTGATCACTGTTCCCTCTGCTGACTGATGTGACCTTTTGTATCTCACACTGATACTTGTCATATTTGTATCTGCGCCTAAAATATAAAAAGTTTTCCATGCTAAAACACAGCTCCACCTCCTGCAGTTCTCCCTCTGAACCACTAGATGTCTCTGTTATCTAAATGAAGACGTGCAGCACAGCAACCACAGCAGCGCTCAGATCACACGTGTCCTGTTATTATGTATAAAAGCATGAAACAGGTGAGACAGGTGGGATCAATATTAATGTTGTGGAAATATATGAAAAAGCAACAGAAGAGTGAAAACATTTCGTGTTTCTAGAAAGATCTTTCAGCTCACAGCTGCTCACAGACTGTATTTACAAGTGACAAACTGCAACTCTACAGTACATCTACAGTATATATCAAATATATTCTGTATTCAAATCTATTGAGTGATGTTTGAAAGTCTTTCCAGGTGAGTTTGACCCAGGAGGGTCTGAAGCCAGAGTCAGACAGAGACTGTGCAGAGACTGTAGAAGGACAGAGCAGCAGCAGAGCAGTCCAGATACACTGATGATCCTCTGTCAGATCCAGAGGGACACACAGGGATGATGCTGGACTCTACATTGTGTCTGACAGTGGAGCTGTTCTCAGAGCAGTTCACTCTGCAGCACTGACAGTCATCTGCACTTCTTCTCATTCCTCTGTCAGTCACTGCTGGATGAAGCTCTCCTCTCCACCTCCCAGTAACATGGCCCAGTCAGAGCGTCTCTACACACAAGCTGCTGCTGCTTCAACCTCTCTGGATCATCAGGACACAGCTCCTCCTCTCTCAGCACACACACCGTCCTGATTACCATCATTGCCAACACCTGCAGAGAGAAGAAGGAAGAGCAGAGGAGATAAACAAGTGTTTCCAGAGACTCTTCATCAGCTGTCAGTCAGTGATGCAGCACATCCAGTATAAAGAGCAGCAGGGACGTCAGTGCTGGGACTGTACTAGGACTCATTGTTGCTTCACTTTTTCTAATCTTTGGATTTTTATTGAAGTTGATGAAAATGTTTTTCCCTCCTAGTTTGAGTTTGGACTTTCATTCAGTAGAAGAACCTTGGTGTGTCCACTCTGAGCTCTGTAGGAACCCCAACAACAAGCCCAACAATCCAGATGGACGGTTCCAGCTGTTAACTGGAGGAATTCCATCCAAACATCTGCTCTCACTAAATTCTTCCTCACCTACAGACTGTGTTCTTCACTGCTTTAAACTTGGAAATGAATGCAGTCATTGGTCTGCGTGCTGCTTTGTTCAGAGAGCTGATTGGCTGTTGACAGCGTTTGATCAGAGCATGTCAGCTGTTACTATGGTGACCATAAAGGTCAGAAACAGGAAGTGTTTGTGTCCAATCCTGAAGCCTGTCACCATTCTCCTCTCACAGCTTCACTGAGAAGCTGCAGCTTTACAGGAAACACTGGATCTTTGTTTCATACTGACTGTGTTTAGTACAATACTGCTGACAGCACCACCCACTCACTCCATCACTCTACTTACACCAGAGTCTCCAGTCTGTAGTCTGGACTCTGCTGAAGATCAGACAGCTGCTTCACATCTGGATCCTTCAGGTTGTTCCAGCTCAGGTCCAGCTGTCTCAGATGGGAGGGGTTGGACTTCAGTGCTGCTACCAGATAATCACAGCTGATCTCTGACAAACCACAGCCCCACAATCTGTATAAAGCATGAAAGATGTAAGTTTATTAGACAAAGTGTGAGCTTGAAATCATTCAGTGTTTCATCATCTGTTCAGAGCTGAAGAAGGTTCAGAATGTAGAAGTTTAGAAAATGGAAACTCCAAACAGCTGAAGCCAACAGGAAGCAGCTTCAAACAAACACAACAAGAGAAAAAACTCTGAATGTTTCACATTAAAGTCGTACATTTATCATAAAAACAGGACAAAGACTTGAAAAAGTCATGTTTTTCCTTCCAGTAACCACAAGGCTTCACTTTTAAAGGTGAAGTGTGAAAGGAATGGACATATTTGAAGTCCAACACCTTTTTCAGTCACATTATTAAAGCAGACAAACTACAAGCTCATTTTCATTCCAACAAGTCATCTTCTGACCTGGACTAACAACACTGGTCTCTATGTGCAGCTGGCTGTGAGACCAGTGCTCAGGGAGCGTCTACAAAGTGCAACACTGAAAGAACATCACACAATAATTTGCTTCCAGCACTTTCACACAAACATCTACTGTCATTATTGTCACCAAACTCTGTGGATCCTTTATT
The DNA here is from genome assembly GCF_057382095.1 of Aulonocara sp. 'chitande type north' Nkhata Bay. NCBI lineage: Eukaryota > Metazoa > Chordata > Actinopteri > Cichliformes > Cichlidae > Aulonocara > Aulonocara sp. 'chitande type north' Nkhata Bay. The sequence continues at coordinate 63,624,408 of NC_141346.1, forward strand.
GCAAATTCAAATGGGATCAAATGGTCAGACAAAAGAGGGTTATGAGGAAATATGATGAAATGTTGTGTATTAGCAGCAAGTTATTGAATCATTTTCCTCAGAAACCAAACAAAATGATTGACAAACATGTTTTTACAAACTCAGTGTTGGACTTGGATCAGCAGGATAAGCTGATGTTTAAAGGCATTTGAGTGTCGCTGTATGAGAGTCCAGTTATTACTCAATATTTATGGATGATGTTCTTTCAGTGTTGCACTTTGTAGACGCTCCCTGAGCCTCACAGCCAGCTGCACATGGACCAGCTGACATTACCCAGCATTAGAGGCGGGTGTAAAAAAAATGATTTTCCTATTTAAATGGTTTTAATTTGAATAAAGCAATGTTGATTCATTCAATCCTGAATCGATTTTTAATATAAATGTATTTTGCCAGAATCTCAGGTTAAAGCTCCCAAAAGTATTTCAACAACAAGCAAACAGATAAAACAGTAAATGAGAGCAGCTAAACACACAAAGATGGAAACACAGAGCGTGGATCGTTCACTCGACGGCACGTACACGGACACGCCGTCGGGGCTGAAAGTGGACAGCTCTCAGATCCTGAAGCTGCAGGTTTCATCTGTCTCCAACCAAAACTGACTGAACCAGCAGCAGAAGAAGATCCAAACTACGCTTTACGTTTGATGAACATCGTCATGAATTCTCTCTGACTTTGACGTTTACTTCCTGCACAGCTCTCTCTCTCTCAGTGTACTTCAAGAACAGTTTACCTTCAAAAATCTGTTTCCTGCATTATTCACTGCTTATTACGCACCAGTCTGCTGTTGTGTTCACTGCTGTCAGCCTCCGAAAACAAAGCCTCATTTTTGCTGTTCAATACTGAAGAAATGTAAACCTTTTAAAATGATGACAGATTACAAACTCTCAGCTGTGTCTGTAATCAAACCTCTGTAACTTTGCTTCACTTCAGCAGCATCAGCTCATGTTCACATGTTGATTCATGGTTTGCTTCAGTTTTTGATGGACTGCAGAATATTTTGAAGGTTATCTGCTATAAAAAGCCAGAACAGGAAAATCTGCTTCATGTGTTTCTGTTTGATCCTCAGTGACTTTGACACAAAGGCCTCTGCTGTGATGATCACACCTCTGATCAAGTCTCACAGTGTCAGCTTTGTTTTTATACATATGGATATGTGCTGATAAATGATCAGAGTTATAATATTTCCCACTGTCTGCTGTGTGCCGTGACCTTTGACCTGCTAAAGACAGTCAGCTGTGGATTATTCATTGTTGTGTCTGATACTTAGAACTGTGAGGAAGAACACTACACAGTTAATCAGGGTCCCCTCTCTCTGAATCAGGGAAGTTTGGCAGGCCGCGTGTGGGCCGCGGGCCATACGTTGAGTCTCACTGTTTGAAATGTGAACATTGTTCTGCTGCAGTCAATGGACTAAACCAGAGAAGAAGAAAACAGACTTTACCATGAAGATCCTCAGTGTGGATCAGTATAATATCAGCCTGATGTCTGCAGTTTAGTGTCAGCACAACTTTCACATCATATTCATCTCAGCACAACTAAAACATGCTGACTGACCTCAGAGTTTCAAGTCCACATCCTGGACTCTCCAGGAAACCACACAGATGCTTCACTCCTGGATCCTGCAGGTTTTTGTTCCAGCTCAGGTCCAGCTGTCTCAGATGGGAGGGGTTGGACTTCAGTGCTGCTGCCAGATAATCACAGCTGATATCTGACAAACCACAGCCCCTCAACCTGTATAAAGAATGAAAGATGTAAGTTTATTAGACAAAGTGTGAGCTTGAAATCATTCAGTGTTTCATCATCTGTTCAGAGCTGAAGAAGGTTCAGAATGTAGAAGTTTAGAAAATGGAAACTCCAAACAGCTGAAGCCAACAGGAAGCAGCTTCAAACAAACACAACAAGAGAAAAAACTGTGAATGTTTCACATTAAAGTCGTACATTTATCATAAAAACAGGACAAAGATTTGAAAAAGTCTTCTGACCTGGACTAACAACACTGGTCTCTATGTGCAGCTGGCTGTGAGACCAGTGCTCAGGGACCGTCTAAAAAGTGCAACACTGAAAGAACATCACACACTCATTTGCTTCCATCATCCAACCTGAAGAGGAAACAGAGACGCCTCCCCTTCAAAGTAAAAGCTGCTCCTTTTGGACACAGTATCAAAGAAAGTCTACAGTATAACATAGAAAAGACAGAACAAAGTTTTGGTTGTTTTTAAATTGTGCAGAAATGAAACTACACTAAGCTCAATTATGTGACAGACATTTCATCCCATGTCAGTTTGGCCTCATCCTGGGCCGGATTATCCAGCACACACTCTGACCACAGGCCCAGGGGCCACGCACAGCTGGGCTCCATCCAAGAGACAGCAAACAAACCAACACAATAATAAAAACCACCATGTGATCTTCTTACATCTTCAAGACAAACATAGTAAAAACATGAGCATATTTGTTTCCTGATAAAATGATTTGACAGGTAGAACAGAGTAAAGTGGTGGTGTTACAGCCTTTCTCCCCTCTGCTGCCGAGGCTGTTAGTCTCTCCCAAACTCAGCTACAGGACTTCCAAATGAATGAAAGCAGCAGAAGTGGCTTTACAAATGAAAGAGGAAGAGGAGAAGAAGAGGAGAGGGAGGCCACCCTGACCATCACTCCAGCTGAAAACATCACACTTCCATTAAAGTTGGTGAGAAAATGTTGAGCAGGATGAGCTGCTGGCTAATCTGGAGGCTGTAGCAGCAGCTCACAGTCACAGTGGATTTCCACTCATGAAAAAGCTCTGGCTGCTTCATTTCTCATCTCATATCAGAGACTTTAATGCTTCACTGAAGCTGTACTGTGATGCTTCCATATCCCAGTGAGGCCTCCATAATGATTTCAGCTGTTCTGTACACACACTGTGTGCCCTGTATGGCTCAAAGTCTCTGCAGCCTGTTTTTATCTGCTATCATCAGATCTTCATCATCCTCATTCACATCCCTCACACACTCTACAGCCTCATCACCACTGACTTCATCTTCACTGACTGATGGAGCACAACATGAACCTGTGGAGGCTGAAACACTGTCCTGTCAAACATCTCCCCGTCACCACTCCACTTCTGTCAGCCTTTAAATGAACCCTGCTCAAGTCTGTCACTTCTGTTTGGAGCCAAAAGGAAAAACTGTTGTTCAGTCGTTTGGAACGACACAACATTTCTTAAAGCACTCAAACTTCTTCACATTTGTCTTCAGACACATCCTGAACATTTAGGAACTAAAGAAAGTTTCAAACATCAAAGACCTGAAATATAGAAAAACTACAACAGCCGCAGTCAGTGAACTCACCTCAGAGTCTCCAGTCGACAGTTTGGACTCTCCAGTCCAGCACACAGAAGCTTCACACCTGAATCCTGCAGGTTGTAGTGTTTACTCATGTCCAGCTCTGTCAGATGGGAGGGGTTGGACTTCAGAGCTGAGGCCACAACTTCACAGTGAGACTCTGAGAGTCCACACTGAGTCAGTCTGTGATGATAGAAAATATAAAATGTGTTATTATAAAAGCAGAAAATCTGCATTATAAACACAGACTGAATGTATATGAAGACAAAACAGAGTGAAGTCATAATGTGATGAATCTGCTCTTCACATCTGTGCTTCAGCTCCTCTTACTGTGTTTGACATGACACAACGATTGAGTCTCTCTCAGACCTGCAGACTTTTAATGAGAATCTTTGTTTGGCTTTAATCTGCAGATGAAGGAGGAAGATGGTGTCACATTTAGGCTTCCATAATGTCCACAGTCTGTCACTGAGATCTGATCCAGAGTCAGAGTGAAGACACACATTTGGACTGTTTCCTGTTTTGACTCCAGAACATTTTGAATGAGTTCAGCTCAGTGAAGAGTTCCAGCTGGAAAGATGATCTCTGTTTGCTACCTGCTGTCAGGTACGACTGTTCACGTCCGCACGCAGGAAAAACCTGCTGACTGTTACCAAACGGAGCAGAAATCTCATCACTGGACAATAATGATGAATGAACTCAGAGCTGCTGATATCAGATCTGATTTCAGGGGAACTAAACACAGAAATGATTGGCTCATTTTAGCTTTCTGAGCCATTATCTGCTGGTGTGTCGCTAGTTGGCAGAAAATGATTTGTATTCCTGTTCAGGGCTTCAGTGTTTATGAGTCCAGATCCAGGTGACAGCAAGTCAAAATGATGTTACCTGTCTGTGTCCAGCAGCAGCCTGTATTCACTTTGAATATTGTTATAACCTGACATGGATCAGTTTGTCTTTGATTGGTTTGTAAATGTCACTGTTTCCATTGGACCTGAGTGACGTACAAAGACAAAGAGGGAGAGAAAGGAGAGAGAGGATGGAGACAGCAAAGAGAGAGCAAACACAAACAGGTGAGAGTGGACAGGTGACCAAGGTCAGCAACCAATCAGAGAGGTTCTGTTTTACCCACAGTCACTGATGATGACTGCACATACCCAAGCAGTGTGTTACTCTGATATCAAATATGGATCCTGCTCTTATAATAATGAGCATCAGATGATATTATTGTGTTATTTTGTAGCTGAATACGATGTTTGTGTGATTATCAGTGAAAGAAGCAGTGAGGAGGATGGAGAGAGAGAGAGGACAGAGGGTGAAGTTAGAAACACTAAAAGGATTTTTCATGGATTTCATGGATGATTTGATGATTTCCAGCAGGACACTTAAACATGACAGTGGACGTCCTAAAGAACATATTCACTGATATGAAACGTGTCATTGAACAGGATTAATATCAGTGGAAACATGGTGGAAACAGCTGTGACTGCATGGATGTGACACACTTCAAATCTGTTCTCCACTCTTGGATTTGGGATCCATGGAGCTGCTGCTGAGTCTGTACAATAAAGGAATGGTGTGGAAGGTTGCAGCGTACGGACACAAACACTTTGTGGTTACAATCTGATTTGATTTTCAACATTAAACTACTAACCTACACTGATCAATGATGTTAATGATCACATCTGGACTCACCGAGCCTTTCTGCAGGTCCTCACAGCTGGAATCAGTCTCAGTTGTCCCCGCTCTGATGTTTTGTACTTCTGCAGGTCCAACTCATCCAGAACCTCCTCTGACATCTGCAACATGAAGGCCAGAGCTGAGCACTGGATCTCAGAGAGTTCCTTCTTTGATCTGTTCTCTGACTTCAGGAACTCTTGGATCTCCTTATGTACTGAGAGGTGGTTCATCTCATTCAGACAGTGGAAGATGTTGATGCATCTGTCAGGAGATATTGCATCACTGTTCATCTCCTTCAGGTTGTTGATGACTCTCTGGATGGTTCCTGGACTGATCTCTGTCTTACCCAGCAGACCTACTAAGAGTCTCTGGTTGGACTCCAGACAGAGGCGATGAAGGAAGCGAACAAACAGGTCCAGGTGGCCATTTTTACTCTGGAGGGATTTCTCCATGACTCTCTCAAGGAAATCATCCAGAAAAGAGTTACCTACATAATCATTCCAGTCTATCCTCAATAAATCCTCCACCACCTTTGTCTTCATGTTGATGTGACAGTGGAACATGTAGACAGCAGCCAGAAACTCCTGAATGCTCAGATGAACAAAGCAGTAGACTGGTTTCTGGAAGATCACACACTCTCTTTTGAAGATCTCTGTACAAACTCCTGAGTACACCGAGGCCTCTGTCACATCCAGACCACACTGCTCCAGGTCTTCTTGGTAGAACATGATGTTTCCTTTCTCCAGATGTTCAAACGCCAGCCTCCCCAGCTTCAGAAGAACTTTCCTGTCAGCCTCCATCAGCTCCTGTGGACTCGTCTCATGTCCCTCATGGTACTTGTTCTTCTTCCTCTTTGTCTGAACCAGCAGAAAGTGTGAGTACATGTCAGTCAGGGTCTTGGGCAGCTCTCCTCTCTGCTCTGTAGTCAACATGTGCTCCAGAACTGTAGCAGTGATCCAGCAGAAGACTGGGATACTACACATGATGTGGAGGCTCCTGGATGTCTTCATGTGGGAGATGATTCTGCTGGACAGCTCTTCATCACTGACACTCCTCCTGAAGTACTCCTCCTTCTGGGCGTCAGTGAAGCCTCGTACTTCTGTTAGCCTGTCAACACATGTAGGAGGGATCTGATTGGCTGCTGCGGGTCGGGAAGTTATCCAGACGAGAGCCGAGGGAAGCAGATTCCCCTGGATGAGGTTTGTCAGCAGCTGGCTGACTGATGACTTCTGTGTGACATCAGACAGCAGCTTCCTGTTGGTGAAATCCAATGAAAGTCTGCTTTCATCCAGGCCGTCAAAGATGAACAAAAGCTGAGAGACAGCCAGCTTCTCTGCTGTGACCTTCTGTAATGTTGGATGGAAAACATGGAGCAGCTCCAGAAGACTGTACTGCTCATCTCTGATCAGGTTCAGCTCCCTGAATGAAAGCAGAACCACCACACTGACATGTTGGTTCTCCAAGCCCTCTGCCCAGTCCAGAGTGAACTTCTGCACTGAGAAGGTTTTTCCAACACCAGCCACGCCGTTGGTCAGAACCACTCTGATGGGTCTCTGTTGGTCAGGTAAGGCTTTAAAGATGTCCTGGCACCTGATTGGAGCGTCATGGAGGGCGTCCATCTTGGAAGCTGTCTCCAGCTGCCTCACCTCATGTTGGGTATGAACCTCTTCACTCTGTCCCTCTGTGATGTAAAGCTCAGTGTAGATCCTGTTGAGGAGGGTTCTACTTCCTGTTTCATCACTTCCTTCAGTCACATGTTCACATCTCCTCCTCAGACTGATCTTATGTTCATCTAAAACCTCCTGCAGACCAACATCTGCTGAAAGAAAGAAAAACAATGAGACTAAAGAGAAAGAAAACTCTTCAATGTCTGAACAACACAAGAAGTCCAGTTTTCAGAAATGAGTCCATCTGCAGACAGATGTTCAGTCTTACTTTGTACACAGCTGCTCTGACTGGCTGTCTGCAGTCCAGCTCTGCTTCTGGATCCTTCTCCACACTGTGCAGAAGCTCTGATGGTGACACAGAAAAGTCAAAGTGGAGATACTTCTGTCCAACTTTGATTAGACTCATTATAAAAAGGAAAACAAAGTTTGAACACAGTCATGTTTCCAGTTCACTGACTTACATTTATTCCATGGACACTCACTCTAACCTGAACCACAGCTACAACCCAACATTGTTGAGGCCTCATCTCCTCCTTCCCTCACTGTAGAGGTTAAATATGCAACAACCAACAAATAAAAGAATTTGGTTCATTTCAAAGAAATTCACACGGTGACCAAGTAAAGTAACCGTAGTAAAGGAGACAACATCCCGTTGATGGTGGGATTATTTGAAAGATTTGCTTTAGTCACGTCACCAAATGCAGTTGAACCACCCGTGGATCCATGTTTGACCATTCTACTACTCTGAGCTCTGCTTTTTAATCATTTTATTATTATCATCATTCATTTATTCATTCTTTGGAGGGGGGCTATTTCCTAATGCCGCCCTAATAAGGTGATGTTCAAGGGGAAATATAACAGAAACTCTTTCAGTGTTATTCATTAATAAATTAACAGATAAACTGTGAAGAAGAAAAAAACTGGAGATTTAAAGGAGAGAGTGAGAAACTTGATCATCCATCCTCATAATACATGTTTATCAGTATCTGCTGTGACCATACTGCAGTAATAACTACAAGTCTACATTTCTGTGACTGTTGATCAATCACAGCAGGAATCTGAGCTCATCTCTGCACACAGAGCAGCTTCAGCTCTGGGATAAACTGCTCGCTTCACGTCCTTCTCAGCTCACAGACACTCATCCTGATATTTTCCTTTAACATTTGATGGTATAATTCATCTGAGTTTACACTTTATCTGCATGAATACAGAAAAACAGACCCAAACACCAGAAACCATCAGCTTCACCATGTAGAATATATTGTTGTTTCCTTGCTTTTAATTCAGAGAAAAACTCTGATTTTGATTTTCTCTGTTCTCTTTGCCACAGCCCATCCCAGCAGCAGCTGAAGCAGCTGACTGTCACATCACTGAATAACACTTTAGGAGGAATTTCAGAGGTCAGTAAAGCTCCAGTTTCAACATCAGTTAATTAATCATAGTTCATCATAAATGTTAACCTGGCTGGCACACATGTTAATGTTAGCCATTTAAATATTAGCAGTTAGCTGAGGCCACAAGAAGAAGAGGCCCTAGAAGAACAATGGATGATAAGATTAGATTTTCAAGACTAGGCAGAGACGTGTTTTCCTTTACTGTCTCTTACAGAGGAGGGAGCAGATACCAGACGAGGTCACGGAGGTACGGGGAGGATTCGCAGCAGACAGCAAGACTGCCACGTCCATGCGAGAGAGCGATGGCTATGATAATCTGTGTTTTTGTCTCCCTATATAATGTTGTACAGCCCATGTGAGGGTTATCCTCTCTGTGAACCAGATGCTTGATTTCACACAGAGGTCCACCAACTGAATTTGATCAGTTATGGAACGATTTACCTCCACAGGCTCCTTCACTCGCTGCTTTTAAACCTCCTTTAAAACACACTTTTACTCCCTGACCTTTGACCCAGTGTGACATGTTGACTCACTACCTCAGACAGCTTAAAAATAGTCTTTTTGTTTTTTAGTGCTGCCTAAAAGAACCGTAAAATATCTGTCCTACAGTGGGGCAAAAAAGTATTTAGTCAGCCACCGATTGTGCAAGTTCCCCCACCTAAAATGATGACAGAGGTCAGTAATTTGCACCAGAGGTACACTTCAACTGTGAGAGACAGAATGTGAAAAAAAAATCCATGAATTCACATGGTAGGATTTGTAAAGAATTTATTCGTAAATCAGGGTGGAAAATAAGTATTTGGTCAATAACAAAAATACAACTCAATACTTTGTAACATAACCTTTGTTGGCAATAACAGAGGTCAAATGTTTACTATAGGTCTTTACCAGGTTTGCACACACAGTAGCTGGTATTTTGGCCCATTCCTCCATGCAGATCTTCTTGAGAGCAGTGATGTTTTGGGGCTGTCGCCGAGCAACACGGACTTTCAACTCCCGCCACAGATTTTCTATGGGGTTGAGGTCTGGAGACTGGCTAGGCCACTCCAGGACTTTCAAATGCTTCTTACGGAGCCACTCCTTTGTTGCCCGGGCGGTGTGTTTTGGATCATTGTCATGTTGGAAGACCCAGCCTCGTTTCATCTTCAAAGTTCTCACTGATGGAAGGAGGTTTTGGCTCAAAATCTCACGATACATGGCCCCATTCATTCTGTCCTTAACACGGATCAGTCGTCCTGTCCCCTTGGCAGAAAAACAGCCCCATAGCATGATGTTTCCACCCCCATGCTTCACAGTAGGTATGGTGTTCTTGGGATGCAACTCAGTATTCTTCTTCCTCCAAACACGACAAGTTGAGTTTATACCAAAAAGTTCTACTTTGGTTTCATCTGACCACATGACATTCTCCCAATCCTCTGCTGTATCATCCATGTGCTCTCTGGCAAACTTCAGACGGGCCTGGACATGCACTGGCTTCAGCAGCGGAACACGTCTGGCACTGCGGGATTTGATTCCCTGCCGTTGTAGTGTGTTACTGATGGTGACCTTTGTTACTTTGGTCCCAGCTCTCTGCAGGTCATTCACCAGGTCCCCCCGTGTGGTTCTGGGATCTTTGCTCACCGTTCTCATGATCATTTTGACCCCACGGGATGAGGTCTTGCGTGGAGCCCCAGATCGAGGGAGATTATCAGTGGTCTTGTATGTCTTCCATTTTCTGATGATTGCTCCCACAGTTGATTTTTTCACACCAAGCTGCTTGCCTATTGTAGATTCACTCTTCCCAGTCTGGTGCAGGTCTACAATACTTTTCCTGGTGTCCTTCGAAAGCTCTTTGGTCTTGGCCATGGCGGCGTTTGGAGTCTGACTGTTTGAGGCTGTGGACAGGTGTCTTTTATACAGATGATGAGTTCAAACAGGTGCCATTCATACAGGTAACGAGTGGGGGACAGAAAAGCTTCTTACAGAAGACGTTACAGGTCTGTGAGAGCCAGAGATTTTCCTTGTTTGAGGTGACCAAATACTTATTTTCCACCCTAATTTACGAATAAATTCTTTACAAATCCTACCATGTGAATTCATGGATTTTTTTTTTCACATTCTGTCTCTCACAGTTGAAGTGTACCTCTGGTGCAAATTACTGACCTCTGTCATCATTTTAGGTGGGGGAACTTGCACAATCGGTGGCTGACTAAATACTTTTTTGCCCCACTGTATATACAGTTATGTTCATATATTTTTGTGCTACATCAGGAAACTCAAAAACATAAGTTTTAATATTTTAATCCTTATTTTTAAAACTGTTTTTGTCATTTTTCTTCTCCCATTGTATCAAAAATCATTATTTACACTGAATAAATGAGTCAGCAGCTCTCTTACATTGTTGCTGCCGGTTCATTAATGAAGTCTAGAGGTCTTTCTTTGGACCAGTCACTCCTCACAGACACACAGCTGGATGCTGCAGATCCTGCTCCATCCTCTTCCTCCATCTCCTTGATGTCAGGGTGGAGTTAGTCTGAGAGGCAAACACACACACTCAGAGGTGCTGTTGTACTGGAAGCATCACACTGACGGGTTTCTAAAGTTCTCATTGATCATTTCATGGAGTTTCTGTGGTAAACACTGTCCTGTGACGTATGTGTTATGGTGAGGGTCATGAGGGCTAACCAGCCCCACTCCTTACTCCTCATATTTCAGCCTGAAGCACAATAACAGCCTAACCAGGAGGCTGTAACCTCAAAGGGATGAAGTTAGAAATAAAGGTTCAATGAAATGAAGCAGATCATAAAAACATGAGTTCCAACTTTAAAAGAAGCATCCACACGATGACGGCACAGCAGAGGAGCACTTTCTCTAACACACTGATTCAGTTCCACTGACACAAGGACACACACAGGAAGGCACACACACACAAGCCTTTATAAGAAACAACACAATCATCTGCGCTTGACTTGTCAATCCAAGTCCTTAGCCCATGAGCCCGCGCTATCAGACCACAGATATTCCCTTACTTTGAAAGAATAAAGACAGTTTTCAGAACAGACCTGATGTTTATGCTACAGCCTGTTTACCAATATAATCAATATCAGATATCAGAGCAACAGAAACCTCGGTGATCAGGACGCTGGGACTAAGAACAGGAAGTGGCTCCAACGTCACAGTTTCATAACGTCACCCTCAACTCCACTCAATGAGTGGGGAGAAGCCAAGATGGCGACCGAGGTAGACGCTCTTGTCCGCGGCTAAGAAGGATTTTGCAGTTTTACTTCCCTTTCAGCCATCGTTTTTTCTCTGAATCTCAAATGAGTTATTCTACCGACTGTTTATTCAGTACACGTATGCGGCATTTCTAAGTAACGGCTTCCTGACCCATACTTCAAAGGACTTTTTCGCGAGCCTAGCCTCTTTGCAGAGCGATAGCTCAGCTAACAGCAGGAAAGCTCTGTTTCCTCAGCGATGTTTTCAGCAACTCAGGGAAGCAAAAGGAAGGAAAAAGAAACACCCATGAAGTTTAAAAGTCTAACCAAAGGAGCAACCAAGGAAATGGAGAGAAACACAGGTGTTGCTGGCTCAAAAACCAGCCCCAAGAATGCCGTGACTGCCGAACATGACTACAACCGCAGCAAAAGTCCTGAACTGATGCCACTGCCGGACTCGGATCCCGATACTCCAGCCAGACCAGATGGTAAAAAACACAAAGGTGATATAACTCTTGCTGATGTGCAAAACAACATTGCTACTTTAATTAATGAGCGCTCAGATAATCTGGAGGCTATGATCAGCAAGAATACTGTTAACATCGAGGTCATGAAGAAGTCTATTGACTTCATGTTCTTGGAAGTAGAATCTTTGAGGAATGTCACCAAAACCGTTAAAGCTACTTGTGAAAAAAACAGCAGCAGAATGTCTCAAGTAGAACTGAAGGTCAACGAAGTTGAAAGATACCATCGGAGATGGAATCTCAGGCTCTCAAGTGTCCCTGAGCAAAAGCAAGAAGACATCACCAGAAAAGTACTTGACATCTGCTGCACTGCTGCCGGGGAAACAAGTGCAGGATTCAAAAACAGCATTGATGTAGTTCATCGCCTGGGCCACTACAGCGAAACTCAGAAGAAACCAAGGCTGGTTATCATTCGATTTGTGACAAGATCAGCTCATGACTTGATCTGGAGAAAAGCTAAAAACTGCTCCTTTCTGAAAGAAAACTACATGAGGTTCACGGAAGATCTGTCCTCTGCCGACAGGGTAATTCAAGAGAAGCTTTGGCCTCTTATTGATGCTGCAAGGAAAGAAGGAAAAAGAGCTCACTTTGCCGGGGTCCGTGTGATCATTGAGGGGAAAGAGGTGCACCCAACGCTCACTCTGCCTGAGGATCAAGCTGCACCTGCGGTGATGGAGGTTTCATGCCCCCCTTGAGGTATAAAGTTACAGATGTCAAAGGGGTTGTTTACAATTTTGAGGTTCAGGATAAAAGTTAATACCAGTTCCATGTTAACTATGGGAAGTAAACTGTTCATTATTTTGTGCTAAAGCCGCACTGTCTATATCACTTTGTTCTCTCAATGTCAGGGGTTTAAGAGACACTGTTAAGCGAAAAGCTTTGTTTTTGTTTGCAAATCAACAGAATACTGACTTTGTTTTTTTTCAAGAATCACATTCTATTATTAAGAATACTGCTTTTTGGAAAACACAGTGGGGCAAGGACCTATGGTTCTCACATGGATCGGAAAGATCGGCAGGAGTTACTACTCTGAAGAACAAATTTAATGGGAACGTTATGCACTCTGAAATGGACTCAGAAGGACACTATGTGTTAATGATTGTCAACATTGATGGTACACTTCTTCTTGCTAACGTGTATGGTTTTAATTCTAAGTCTGATAATGACTTCTTACTGGATGCCCTTGAAACACGCTTTTTGTTCTGGTTATCCAAATACCCGAATCTCCTGTTATTAGTTGGAGGCGATTTTAACATTGCTCCAGATCCTTCACTAGACAGATGGCCACCTAGCTCAAATAACTCTCTGTCCTGTTGTTTAAATGTATTCATGCAAAAGTTTCATTTAATAGACATTTGGAGATTTAAAAACCCTAAAGCCAGACTATTTACATGGAGTAACAAATCCAACTCTTCTAAATCCCGTATTGACTTCTGGTTAATTTCTAATTGCTTAAACAGGGATAATGTTATAGCCAATATAATGCCAATTCCACTCACGGATCACAAAGCGGTATCACTTCAGGTCTTTTTCAATACTAATGCTTCCCAAACTTGTAGGAGCTGCTACTGGAAACTTAATAACTCCCTTCTAAAACATGAAAAAGTGCTTGAAGATATTTTGTCATTAATCAAACGTTTCTGGGATAAAGCCTTAACCAGTCATCTCTACTGTCAAAACTGGGAACTCTTTAAATTTGAAGCCGCTAAATATTTAAGAGAGTATGGCTCATCTGCAGCAAAACAGAGGAAAAATGAAGAAATTAATGTAATTACTAGGATATCTGCTCTCACTCAGATCCCACCAGAGAACCTATCTGAAGAAGATAAAACTGACTTAGCTTTGCAACAGAGTAAGTTAAATGATATTTATAAACTGAAAGCAGAGGGAGCCTTTGTGAGATCAAGGAGAAGATGGTTAGAAGAAGGTGAACAACACTCGTCCTATTTTTTTAAATGAGAGAAATCTCGTTCTAAACTTGGTTCTGTTCGGAGACTTAATATTGACGGTATTATAATTGATGATCCCCGAAAAGTCTCCACCTATTGCTCCAATTTTTCAGAAATTTATACAAGTCAGAGTTTGATGAGAGTGCTGCTCTGAACTTTATGGAACAAATCCCTGATTTGCGAACAGTTAAAGAAGATCAGATGAGTTTCTGTGATAGGCCGATATCTATTAGTGAAGTGCTACCTGCTATTCGACGTCTTAAACTAATAAATCCCCAGGACCCGATGGCTTAACCTCTGAATTTTACATTACTTTTGCAGATCAACTGGCTCCATTTCTTCTTAATGTATACATTGAAAGTCTTACAAATCAGTCTCTTCCCCCCACGTTATCACAAGGTCTGTTAACCCTAATCCCAAAGCCAAAGAAAGATCCCACTTATATTGACAATTGGAGGCCAATTTGCCTCCTTAATAATGATTATAAGATCCTAGCTCAGATCTTTGCCAAAAGACTGAAAGCTGTTTTGAATGATGTTATTGATGAAACTCAGTCTGGCTTTATGGTTAACAGACACATATCCAACAACATCAGACTTGTTTTTGACCTAATTGATTATGCAGATTTGTGTAGGGATGATAGCTTTATCTTATTTGTAGATTTCTACAAAGCGTTTGACACGATTGAACATGGTTTTATTTTTCAGGCTTTGGACAAATTTGGCTTTGGCCCTTATTTTCAGAATGCAATTAAAACAATGTACAAAAATATGAACTGCTCCATCAAACTAGAAGCAGGTACATCACCTAGGTTTAACTTGAACCGCGGTATCAGGCAAGGCTGCCCCATCTCCCCATACTTATTTCTCATGTGTGCTCAACTCCTCTCTGATTATATTAAACGCAGTCCTCTGAAAGGTATAACAATTGCGGATGAAGAAATATTCATTAGTCAACTTGCTGATGATACCACTCTCTTTTTAAAAAATGCTTCACAGGTGCAGATGGCTATTAACACAATTAATGCCTTTTCTTTAGCTTCAGGACTCCACCTAAACATTGGCAAATGTGAACTGCTTGCCCTTAGAAATTGTACCAGTCTATCTATTGCTAGCATCCCAGTGAAAGAGTCTGTCACTTACCTTGGTATAGTTATTAATAAAGATCAATCCACCAGGTGCTCCCTTAATTTCACTCCAATTTTGGACAAAACACAAAAAAAGCTAAATGCCTGGTTGCAGCGGGATTTATCCATTAAAGGGGGAGTTTTACTCACGAAAGCAGAGGGTTTATCTCGTCTAACTTATGCTGCTTTGTCTCTTGATGTAAATAAAGAAACCCTGGCAGATATTGACAGACTTTTTTATAATTTCATATGGAAGAATAGAATTCATTATATTAAAAGATCAGTTTTATCCAACTCATACCAACATGGTGGAGTAAACTTTCTTGACTTCTCCTCATTAAACAATGTGTTTAAAATAAACTGGATTAAACAATTTTTCAGGAACCCAACCTCAATTTGGAACTTTATTCCAAATTATATTTTCTCAAAAATTGGTGGTCTTAACTTTCTTTTGCTTTGTAATTACAATATCGATAAAATCCCTTTAAAACTATCCAACTTTCATAAACAAATGCTTCTTTCCTGGTCATTGATTTATAAACACAACTTTTCTCCACATAGATACTATATTTGGAACAATAGAGACATTTTATACAAACATAAATCGGTGTTTTTAAGTAATAGGTTTGATAATGGGATTCATCGTGTTGCACAACTTATAAATCCAGCTGGAGGTTTACTCTCTTACTTAGAATTTTTGAATACATATGGTCTTCCTGTTCCACCAAAGGAATATGCCATAGTGTTTGATGCTATTCCTGCTGGGGTCTTAATGTTGTTTAGAAATATTGTTAGTGATTTGACCCCTTTACCACTGGATCCTGCTGTTACTTATGTCGGTCAGGTGTGTTTCCCCTCTGTAAGGAGGAAAAACAACCGTGAAATACGAACTCTGTTTCAAAAAGACAGAACTTGTGTCCCAACGGCTGTTGCCTACTGGAATAACTTATACCAGGACCTGGAATGGGAGAAGATTTGGACCTTACCGTTGAAATTTCTATTAAATAACAAAGTAAAGGAAATATCTTTTAAAGTTATTCATCGTTTTTACCCAACTAGGTCTTTTCTTGTACGTTATAAAAAGGACATTGATGTTAACTGTACATTTTGTAATTGTGTGAAGGAAGGTATTTCTCATTTATTTTGGTCATGCTTATACACGAATCTTTTCTGGCAAGAATTTTGTGTTTTTGTTGTTTCCTTTATCCTTTCTGAGTTCTCTCTTTGTTACGAGAAAATATTGTCTGGTTTCTTTAAGTACCCCATGCACAGGGCGAACGAATTTTATTTGATTAACTTATTGATATTATTGGCTAAATTTCATATACATAAGTCGAAATTTTCTAACGCAAAACCATCCTTTCGGTGCTTTTTAAATGAAACCAAACAATATGTTAAAACCATACAACATTCTCAAAATCAAAAAGCTGTCAAAACCGTAAACCTATGTTCCCTGTTCAATATTATGTGATTCTATAATAGACTGTGTCTATTTTGCTTTTTTATACGAACCCCCTGACATTGTGTTTGCTATTTTGTATCTGTATATCTGTATTTTGTGCTTTGTCAATAAAAAAAATAAAAATAAATAAATAAAAAAAACTCCACTCACGGAGTTTCTGTCGCCATTGTAGTTTTAAAGTCCCGTGATAAAGGCGGGTCTTTCTGTGAACCCGCATGCTCATTGGCTAATAACTTGAGATTGACACATCGTTATCCAATGAGCGTGCGGGAACTTCCGACATAAAGTTGTTTCCTTTGAAAAACCAAAGTCTGATTATTTTTGCCTCCACTGACGGAGCCTGTTGTTCCCGTCACAGAGACACAGTAATGTCAGAGCAGTGTTAACACTCACCCTGCCTCAGCACAGCTCTCACTCTCCTCCTGCTCTCTCACACTAAACGGAGGCTCAGCTAAACTCACTTCCTCTCTACTTACAGGAAACCAGCGCTCAGAGGAGCCGACCGGCCTCACATTTCACCCACAGACACAAACAGCGTGGAATTATTTTATGTCATAAGAAGAAACATATTCATGTTAACACTCACCCGCCTCAGCTCCACCTTCCTCCTCCTGCTGCTCTGAACGGAGGCTCAATACTTTCACTTTCACTACTGCTCCCTAAACACAGAGGATGCTGGGACTTGTAGTTTTTTCCTTCCGGTGCGGTCTTCCTCTTTGTTTGTTTGTGTTTGTGTTCAAGTTATTTTGATCATGTAAACATCAACAGAACACGTGAAGCCACACAGAGTTTGTATGTCGAGGTGGGTAGGAGGGTTTGAGGGTTTGGGGAGGGGTCAGAGGGAAGAGGTCTCGCCAGTTGTAGGATCTCTAACATTAGAATCTAAAAATGTGTCTCATATAGGTGTTATTTTGGTACTTTACACGTCACACAGTTTCAACAACTCCTTATATGGTACAAGTTACTCTTTTCTTTCTGGCTTCCTGTATTTATTAATATGCTTGTATATTTCTACACTAACTTCCTGTTTTTCAGTCTGGCTGAGCACTTAGTTTGTGAGTCAAAAGTGGCCTTGCTTTATAAACCTTCACTATTAAAGTACATAAAACAATATAATCAGAAAATAAGCACTAAGAATATATTAATTACATGACAGTTCTCCAGCTTTTCGTGTTTCCTAAGAAACACGACATAATTCCTGATTTATCCCATTAAGTTTACTTGCATGTTAAAAGGCTAAAATATAACAAAAGAGATTATGCTAAACAAAATGAAACCTTTCAATTGCCCAACCCTATCTGTCCCCTCAACGGGTTGTATGTTTTCAATGTTTCCTTATTATTCTGTCATAATTACTTCTATCCACAACAAATAAATCAAGCTCTAAGACAGCACCTGTGAAATGTCCTAAATCTACTTCCTACACCCCCTTTTTACCCAGAATCCCAATTTAAACCCACTTCTGACTTCCCTCAGTGCTCACTGTAAACTCCAAACAGATACAATTAGCTTTTCTGGTAAAAGGTCCTAGATTATTTTGTCAATCTTTGGAAACATCCTCTATAGAGTTTCATCTTCAAAACTTAGTCCTGGTTTCTTTGCCCCCTTTAACGTGTAGAGCATATCCGGCCTGAATACTGTGTTTGGGCAATTTACATAACATAGAAATCCTGCAACTATTCCTAAAGTCCTTCTCATTACTCTTCATTACTTTTATGCTCACATTTAACCTGTGTCTAACGAGCTTTTAATTTCCTAAACAACACATTTTCTGGAACTATGGTTCTCTGTGCTCTGTGCTTCTTTTTGGGTTCCCCTTTCTCTGGTTGGTTCCGTTCGGTCTGGGGCTTCCAGGATTCTCGCCACCCCTGTAGTCGCTGTGGTCCTGAAATCTTCTCCTGTAAAG
The DNA here is from genome assembly GCF_057382095.1 of Aulonocara sp. 'chitande type north' Nkhata Bay. Classification (NCBI taxonomy): domain Eukaryota; kingdom Metazoa; phylum Chordata; class Actinopteri; order Cichliformes; family Cichlidae; genus Aulonocara; species Aulonocara sp. 'chitande type north' Nkhata Bay. The sequence goes on from NC_141346.1 coordinate 63,642,668, forward strand.
GATAGAAAACAAAAAGCCTCTCTCTGCTACACCTCAATAATCTACTGTGTTCATCTATTGTTCCCTTAATTATTCAAAGTTGGTTCAAAATATCATGATCTGGGCTCTGTCCTTTATATTAACTTTACTTAATCTTTACTTAATCTTAATTTACTTAATCTCAATGTTCTTTATGTGTGTGAGCAACACTTTTAATTTTATTAAACACACCCAGGGTCAGATATACACCATCACCCTATCAGCATAAAAACAGACAGAGACGTTCCTCTTTCTGTCACATTCTTCCATACATGGCAATTTGTTTCACCTTCCAGATGTTTCCTGGGGACTTACAATTTCTTGACTCTTCTTCTGTCACTTGTTACTAGGCAGCTCAAATGCAATTAGAAGCAAAATGAATTCCAGGTCCTCGGCCTGGCCTATGTTTAAATCATTTGTGTTTGTAAGCGTGTATGCGGTTTAACCTTCTGCTGCTCCAAGTCACTTACACAATAGCTCATCGGGACATCGCGCCCAACGAAGCTTAAGACCTTGAATAGACTGAGCATCAACTCTTTCATGACCACAATATGCAATGTGTGTATACAATGATTATAGCTGCACCTTTAATAAAAGTTTTAGTCTAATGCCAGTAGCTTTAATAAACATTTTAATGCAATGTTAATGATGAAGGCTATATTGTAGCAGTAAAGTATTTTCTTTATTCCCACATTCCCTCTCTTGACCTTTCAAAAAGAAAGGTCACTACACTTCGTGTTGTGTCACTCCTCGACCCATTCGGCCGCTTCTAAGTCCATCAATGGCATCATGGCCACTGGAACGACTGTTCCAGGGTCCACTGCCCTCGTTATTTCCTTTTCCAGCAGTCCTGTGGCACAAGGAATGAGACAACAACCGCAGGTGACCAGTATCGCTAAAAAGTGGCAGTAGAAAAGATTGCAGACATGAAAAACCCCTTCCATTTCCCAAACACTGAGGTCATCCAGCTGTCCAGCGGATTGTCAATTCCAGAGTGCTCATGCATGGTTTTAGACAGAGTTTTCAGCCCCTCCAGAGCTCGGGTTACTGAGCCATCTGGAGCAGTGTTGTTGGGGATAAAGGTACAACACACTGCTCCAAACATGGCACCACACGCCCCCTTTCTCCGCCAACAACATGTCTAGGGCCATTCGATTTTGCACTCCCATCAGTGAGGTCGGACACAACTGTTCTGTGAACCCCTCCATGGCATCTCTGGTCAGGTTAGAGAGTCTCAGCACATTATAAGGGACATAGTTTATGCGATCAACATTCTTATTTGGAGTTATCCATATGAACATACGTTCAAATCCTGAAGCTAGTTGGTCCACTAGTTTATACTCATCTGGAACTCCCCTGGGCACTCCTATTGAGTCAGTCCAGGTAGGCGAGTTCATTCTAGGGTCATAAGCATGTATCCCCTGTGTCCCTCTCTTTGCCAAAATGTGTCTCTTACCTCTGGCCGCCAATGTGCGTGTGTTGCGTTGTCGTATGGCTTTTACTTTGTTCCCGATTAGCATGAGTGGAGCTCTGAGTCGCACCATTGCGCACGTCCCTTCACTTCCCATATGGGCACGAACCAAAAGGGTGTTACGTCCACAATAATAATAGAGCCCACTTCTTGCCCATGTTCCAATTAAAGTGTTCGTTTGGCTTACATTGTTTGTGGTTCTCCCCGTGAGTGTGACAGAGCACCAACTTGGTTCAATCTCTCCCAACTTGTACTTTACCGTATCCATTGAGAATTTAAAGCATGTGTAGTTGTTTTGTTTGGGCATGAATGGTCCTACTTGTGTTTGCTTGTGAATTAGGGGAAATGAGCTGGACAAGATAGTCCAGTTGCCAGTACTCACCGCTTCTCTAGTCATCCGCAACATGCAGTCATAGCCCCACTTGTCCTCTGGATACAGTGGTGCGGGCTCTGTGAACAAACGTGGTCTAGCTGAAGCACAGGCAACACAATCAGATACATGTTGTTCTTTAGCATTTTGAGCCACCCAGTCCAGCCAGAGGTTACTGTCACTGAAGCCGGTGGCACGCTCAATCAGGTCCTCAGTCCTAGTGTAATCCACCGTCAGGACTGGTCTCCCGTTTGTTTCCTGCTCCTCTTAATGTAATGGTACATTTTATTTTACTTTATCAGACTTATCCAAAATATATATGCTTTCGTTACTTTGCTCCTGTCTCCCTCCAGTACCAGCTGTTTTAATAATTTACTGTTTAAAAGGGAAAAAACCTTGGTCACTTGGACAAGTCTTTGTAATTATTTTCCTCTATCAAATTTAATTGACTTCTACAGTGGCCTGCTTTTGTTAATAGTAACATGAGTAACATCCAACATTTTCTCCCCTTTAGCATTTGGTATTTTCCCCACTATATAATGTACTACCATAATCTACACCCAGTCAATAAAACAGAATTTTCTCAAAGCAAACATCAGCAACCCAAAATCAGCAGCCCCAGAATAAAGTCTTCCGCTCCTCCTGCTCGTGGCAAAAGCAAAGCAAAGCAAAGCAAAGCAAAGCAAAGCAAAGCCTCCCCTTTCTCTTGCCAGCGTGGTGAATTGTTTGTCAGCATTTATTCATCCTACTCTTGGTCCAGTCTTTATCTCAGTGTCCAGTCAGTCCAACCTTTAGTCCACATCGTCAGTCCAGTCACAGTCCAGTCACACGCATTCACACCAGATATTGCTGATAGTGGAGATTCCTGCGCAAATAATCAGATTCTCCACCCTCAGCAACGTGAGCTCATTCATTTGTTTTATTTTGTTTTGTTTTTTAGGAAAAGAGTTCTTTATGCTCTTGGACTGGATTGACTCGCTGCAATCATTTTAGACAGGAACTTACAACCTGATCAGGTCCCCACAGGTCGGCTTTTCCTCAGCCAGTTGTAATCTGGAAAAGCTCACCTTATATTTGTTCTCCCGAACATTTTTACAGCGCTGTTAATTCAATCTTTCAGGCCTGCTTAGAGCAAAAATGAGAAAAAGAGAGCTGATTATTAGCTCATCAGAGCACAAAACATCATCACCTGACACGTTTTCTCTAAGTGCACTGTTACCATTTTAAAGGGCCCAGTTCTAACCATGTCCATGTTTAATAAAACTCCCTCTATTAAAATAAGAAAACAACCCAAACCTAACCGACAGAATCAACCCATCACTAAAACAACAACCCCAAAAATCTTAATCACAGAAAAGTTTTGCCTCAAGTTCTTCAGCATCCTGACAGTCTGAGGTCAACTGACATAGTCTCACCTGCTCAATACACAGAAAATCTTGTTAAAAGCTGCACACTTTTGTACACCATTGATATTCTCATTAAGCCCTTTCTAAAGACGTTATAACCATCTATCATCACTAAATTCTAAATTTCTTTTCCAAATCTGGACTACTGCACTTAGTCACAGACCTGAACACTTTATTTAATTATCCTGTCTGTTACCAAGCCTTTCTTCTCACACAGTCACAGTGTGTGTTTCAGTGCAAGCTTCACTCATCCAGTCAGACAGGAAACACAAGTTCTTCTTTTTCTTTTCCTGTCCCCAGTCATTCAACTCATTTGCATACTGAGTCATATCTCAAGAAGTTGCCATGACAAGACAAATGCATATTTAAACATCACCACATTATTGAATTATTTTTATTTCCTTTCTACAGTAGTCACTTGTTTTGATCAATCTGTACAGGAGCACTCCTAATTCACTATTCTAAAAACTACTTTAAGCTTTAATCACTTTTTCCTTTTCACAAGAATCACTCTATTGTCATGGAACGTCCCTGAGTTATTCCTCAACTTCAGGGTTTAAGTGTGTTACATTCACACTATTTTAACACTGATGAAAGATAACAAGCTGATTTTCATTGCATGTGTGTTATTAGTCAGGTTTAATCGAAGTCTGTGCAGTGGAGCTGCAGATCCACCAGGGCATGTTCTCAAAGCTGCCTTTCCTACACATTTCTCTGCTATAACTGGATCATTTTTAACTACTTTGCTATGAGTCCAATGGTCTTTGTATCACTTTTTCATCACACTAAGTGACTTGGACAAGATGATAAACAGACTCACATGCTGAAGATGCTGTCTAATCTTCATGAGCTCTCTTGTATTTGTAAGTGTTTGTAAGGTTAATACATTTTCTGCTTGTGTGTGTGATTTTGTGTATGTTTCTTTTTGCAGTGTTTCAGACTCCTTCACAATTTTCCCACTTAAGCAGTCAGTTTTCTTTTCCCCAGGTTTGCTAACCCAAATTTAGATTTCCCACATTAAATAACAGCGTTCCTCTGTGTTCTCACCTACTGCTCTCACTCCTTTGTCCTCTCCCACTTCAACAGTCCAATAACAGGAAGTTCGCTTTCGCTTTCTCGCTTTCTTCCCCACGGGGACCAATAAAGTACGCTTTCTCTTTCAGCTTTCTCCTGCATTCTCCACTGTCTCTCTTTAACTGCCATGTTATTGCTCTTTGGAGCTGCATTCCTCGTCTTCAGCCAGGAGTGAGAGCTCGCTTGTCAGGTTTAGTGACACATGACGCTGTAAACAATTCAGCCAGAAACTTGGCCTGAACGTTTCCAGTGATGTTAACCTATAACTTGCTTCCGACTGCTGCATGTGGAAAATTGATCCAGGTCTGCTTTTCACCTAAATTCTATAACACCGACCTCATACGGTTCATTTAAAACAATAGGTTTTGCTAGCTTTGTTCTAAAATTAGATTTCTTATTGCCTGGATAAACATGTGCTGAAGCATTCGAGAAGAGGCTCACATAAAAGCCTGCGTTGTTGTCGTTTTATCCATTCCTTCCTTCCTTCCTCAGTCTTTTTCTAGTGCAGAATGAAAGTATGCAGAGCTGCGGCGTCTCTGTTAATCACACTTCAACGATGTCTTTTTCAGGGATCCATGAATTCAAATGAGAAGGCCAACCGAGCCATTTGACCAGCGCTAACTTTTTTCGGTCCTCTTTTTTTCTGCCAAGTATTTTCTCTATTTTAAACCTTTTGTTTTTGTCAATAGTCACCTGCTGTATCTCAGGTTCGTAAAATACACCTTTCACTGCAGCTCCTGTGAGATCCTCTAGTTTGTATACGGGAGGGTCTCTTCCTAAACGCTCTTTTATGGTAAAGCACTCGTAGTTTAGATATTCTCACCGTATCGCCCACATTAAATTTAAAAGTCACCGGTTTTTGGGGTTTCATTTTGTACAGGGTGTTAAAGACTGCTTTCTCATTATTTTTGCACACCTCGGTGGGGGTCATTTTGATAGAGCTGTGATAAGACAGGTTATAGGACTGTACAAGATCTTGGATCACATTAACATATCTTGGCGAGTTAACTGATGTTAAGTATTTCCACATTTTCCCCTTTAAGGTGCGGTTAAAACGCTCTACCACACATGATTTCATTTCACTAAAGGTTGAAAAATGTGTGATGTTATGCTGCTCCATTAGTTTTTTAAAATGTTTATTATAAAATTCCTTCCCTAAATCTGTTTGGAGTTTTTCAGGCACACGGCCCTCTCTCAGAATATCACCAAAAGCCTCAGCAACAGCCTGTCCTGTCTTGGTTTCAAGGCACCTAACCCATGCATACTTAGAAAACACATCTATGCATGTCAATAAGTACCTAACATTATCATTATCCGCAGAATATTCACGCATGTCAACCAAATCAGCTTGAAACTGTTTGTCAATCCCGTTAACCAAAACTCTATTTCTGTATCCTTGCATTTCTGTGTCCTCTGTCCTTGCAGGTTTATGAAGAGTATATGTGTCATCTCCTTTTAAAAACGCTCCACATCAGGTAATGACGGCTTTAAGCCTGTTGCCTCACTGACAGCGATACAGAGCTTCTTTACACTTCCTAAACCCCCTGGGTGTGCAGGGTTGTGATATATTTTTCTCAGCGTGTTTTCCATAATCACTCTGACCAAACACAAACACAAATGACCAGAAAAAAGTGTTAGCATACGTTTTTATTTCATTTTCTGTGTAGTGCACAGTAAGGTTTTTATAACAGATGTATATTAAATCTTGTGTCTCCCAGACCAGTAGTTTCCAATCATGTGGAGCAGCGCTGATTTAACTCCGCGGGTGTGATGATTGGTATTTAGCAGGTATCCGATATTCTCATCAGTGGTGCAAACAATGTGCGGCACTGATCTCAGTTCACACAGAAGACGCTCAGTGTCAGTGCTGATGATTTGTGCTTTAGCCTCACTGACACTGAGCATACAAACAGACGGATGGCCGGGATGAATCGGGGCGTCCGGAGCTTTTTCATCACCTCATCATAGCAGGTCTCGAAGAAAAACATAGGCAGCTCAAACAGGCAACTGTGTTGTAACTGGCTGGGGTGACCGGATTGGCATCCATAACATATCTCCTGCACATACTCATTCAGTGCCATCGACAGCAGGTGGAAGGTTGTGAGTTTAATGTTGAGTTCCGTTTCCTCAGACGGGTGTGATCCTGCAGAGTCCTGTGAGCATCCTGGAGAGGGGGGCGGAGTCAGTGGGGTCTGGATTAGCAGTGCTGGAGGGGGAGACTCTGAGCGGTCCACAATATGGCAGATGTTGTCTGTAATAGAAATCCACGCATTGCATTTTTTAAAAATATCGAGTATAATGCCAACGTCTCTCACACAGAGACAACCTACCATTTCTTTTTCTTTTTCTTTTTTCAGTCCTCAGGGTTTTTGATGATTTTTGGCCTGAACATGGCAGAAGGTAAACCAATCTTCGGGCCATGTGCGAGCTGATCATATACAAGACGCTTCCTAATATTCTCATAAGAAGAGTTGACCTTGTGTAACAGAGTTAGAAAATAGCTTAATGAATTTCCTCAAAATTGATGTGCTTTGTGAATAGTTGGAGCCACCTGGTGGACAAACACAGCAACTGCAACTGTTAAGGTTCCAAATTGCTGCACAGCGCATGCCTCAGCAAAGGAAAACAACTCCCAAGCTGGTGGTAGGTGCTAGTGAGCGATACTGTTGTCAATTTTGTAATTGTATTAATGAAAACACCCTCATAGTGGTAATTGTCAACATGTATTTTGATTGTAAGCAGTACTAGCATGTATCCCGAAAGTTACAGGCATTTTGATGCATGGGTAGTAACTTTATTCACGAGTAGCATTTTTAGTTAGCATGCTAAGCTAATACTCGTTAGCTAGTCGGGTGCTTTTTGACTTGCACTCAGCTCTAATGCTTCTCTATGAGATTGTGATTGTTCTAATTCTTTTTAACAGAACTGAATGTTGCAGTTGCTTTGCAGATTGTTAATGAAGACTGTGTGCTGTTTTCTTTGTACCAGGTAGGCGCTGTTAAGTATAAGTTTTAATTGATGCTGTTGTATAGGAAAAAAAATGATGAACAATGATGATTGTTTTATAATAGAAAAGCTGTTTTTATATGTTATTGTTGTTGTTGGTTAGGAAAAAGGAGAAAAATAAATAAATAATATTGCTACTATACGATCACAAGTTTGGTTTCAGCTAGAACTTTTAAAAGAAAGATTTTGTTGATGTTGTGTTGTATAAATATATCTTAGTCATTTGTTAAGTGTTATGTTTGGAAAAGGAAAAAGGAAAACAACTCCCAAGCTGGTGAACTGAATGTTGCAGTTGCTTTGCAGATTGTTAATGAAGACTGTGTGCTGTTTTCTTTGTACCAGTTGCCAGAATAAAGAGGGAGCCCAGAGTAAGGGCAAGTCCAGCGTTGCAGTGCCGTCCTTTCTACATGGGCATATCACACCACTTGCACAATAGACTCTCAGAACAGCAACAGCCACACTTGTCTCTCTTGATAGTCTTATCGACCTCATTAAACACCCACTGCAGTGCTCTCCAGTCTGACCACTGAATAAAAAACAAATCCTTAAACCATGATAAACGTTCTTCAAGGGTGAGGGGGTATGGGTTCAACCTCCAGCTTTCAAGGCCCCTGTCCTCAATTACACCCTCCCTGTCTTCACACACACTAAGAAAAATGAAGTCGTCACCAGGACGATTGAAACGGTCCGCTTCTACACGGTAGAGTTCAGGTCCTGTTGGACTGACCCATTGCAAAACATAAAGCATCTCCGGGAACCCCGGTTGATCCAGGTCCGGACAGATGACTGAGCGAAACAGTTTCCAATTTTTGATAGACATAGAGTGTGTCCCGCCAACTCCCCAAATTCAACCAGACTCAGGACTGATCCAGAACTAAAACAGGACAACAACAGTTCAAAATCAGGACTACTTAGAATTTAATCAAAACAGAACCAGAATCAGAACTAGATGATAGTAGCACTAAAAATCATCATAGACCTGCACTACACTTATTTTTTTAATTCTACCAAAGTACACTATTTAGATTGAGAAAAGTTTATATAATTATTATAATTTGAAAAATAACAAACCTAAAAAGAAACACTAGGTACGAGATACATGAGGACCTATGATACGGTGATCGTTTTGGTAAACAACCATTTGACTAACATGTGTGTCTCACCTGCTCTTGTTCATCTCTGTTCTGTCCTCTTTGTTCCTCTCTCTCCCTCTGTTCCTCTCTCTCCCTCTTTGTGCTGACAATCAAGCCAAACACCAACATCATCAAATAGACAGTTGAAACCAGATATTTAAACACTCTTCAGATAAAAACACAAATACTTTTTTAATTGTAACATCAAATTAGACTAAAGGTTTATTTTTTAAGGTTGATAAATATATAAAAAAAAACATATTTGTTAAATTTAAGAAAGAGAGAGAACCTATCTGTATTTCTTAATTGCAAATGGCACCAAATTGTATTCAAACTGAGCCACACTTATGGAGCTCCACAGTTCTTTTTCTGGTGTTTTGGTTGACATCTCTTGATGTTCCCATGTCACAGAAACAGGCTCTGTGTTTTGCCTTATATGCATCCACAGCTGTGCCACCAATTTACTCACATGCACTCTACTAACCTATCAGAAGCTTCTGCAGCTCAGAATGGAATCGTCTGGAGTTTTCTTATTAATTAACAATAAACTTAGTGTATATGTACTCCTAAATTTGATGAAAGTGATAAAAATAGAAGCTCTGTCTCTCTTTATTCTGACATTTAACTAATTCAAAAGATATTTCAATATTTATTTATCCAAAACAAAACAAGTTTACTCTAAATTGATGTTGTACAGTAAAAAAATGTTCTTGTGTTTTCCATAAAGTGTATGTAAATATCTGGTTTCAACTGTGAATATACTGCTGTGTGTTGAAGTTCCTCTTGTTTTGCATAGAAATATACCGAACAACATCCAAAGCATAATATATAAAATAACATCTACCAGAGTTTTTTCTTTGAAAGAAGCTCCACATGTCCATTCTTGTATATCAGTGCATTACTGAAACCGATTTATTTAGCCGTGGAGGGAAACAACTGAAATATGAAATAAACACACATGTAAGCTAAGACTCTCTAAAGAAACAGCATTGTTGTTGTTCGGCTTTTCATTTCGCCATTTGTTGATTCACTCTAAGAAAGAGAAACGTAATATGGGCCAAGTGATCAGTTTGATATCAATCTTTTGTGATAAACCGTCGTATTTACATTATTTGTACAGTACCAATGATTTGCTTTGGTACCTCCAGTCTCTGTCTGCCTGGCTGCGCTTCTCCAACAGCGCACTCACAGGCAGCAGCTGCCCCGCCCCCTCCCTCAGTCACTTAGTGCCTGAGCTCGGATCATACCAATATTAGGGGGGATTTACGCACAGTTGTAAATTCCCACAGTGTGCACTATGTGCTTCGAATATTGTGTGTAGTTTTTTTTTTTCATAAAGTTGTCAGCCAGGCATCTAACTATGAAAAAATTACACTCCAAAAGACCCCGGGATTCTGACAAAACAACCCGGGCTTAAGCCCAGTAAGTCACCCCCCGCTCCGCCACTGATCTACACACAGGGTAGACTCTTGATGGAGTGATGAAGATCGGATATCTGCAGACATACCTAGGGGGTCAGAGGTAGTGATGTGCGATACCACTGATTTTCTTACCAAGTAACATTCAGGGTGGTATCGACGATACTGATCTGATACCAATAGTTTGTTCAAAAACGTATTTTATTTATTGTATCTCAAATTATAGCGTCTTAATGATTACAGGACATCAGATTACTTGTTCTTATCAAGTAATGTATGTATCAAGTAACTTATGTCTGTCTCGCCCTAGCAGCGTCGTCCCTGTCCCTGTCCTCCTCTTCAGTTCACCTCAACATACGCTCGTTATATTCTGTGATATGATTTACTCTGAGGTGTTTGCAAGGTTAGTGATGTTGCCACAACCATACATGCCAACCCTCCCGATTTTTCCGGGAGAATCCCAAATTCCAGTGCCCCTCCCGAAGATCTCCCGGAGCCACCATTCTCCCGAATTTCTCCCACCCGGACAACAAAATTGAAAAACCATATCACAGAATTTATAGCGTGGCCCAGCCAATTCCAGTTTCCAACAATGGCGGCAGTTTTAATATTACTCATATTTCTCTTTCTGGGTCACAAAAAACTTTTAGCATGTTTTCACGTGAGAATGTAGCTGTGTAAACTTCAAATATCTGAGCCGACCGACACATCGTCTTCAAACCCCCGCGGTCTTTTGCTACTCAGGTTAAACATCATATATAAGTCACTTTGATAACTTAAAAATGTTATTGTTGGCTTTTTCAGTGTTTTATTTGTTCGTGAGTAAATCAGTTTGGCTGAGATTAAAGTTATTAGATTAAATTAAATGTAACTTTATTAATCCCTCGGAAGGGTTCCTCTGGGGTTTTCACACAGCTGAATAAACGTCAAACAGAAAACTGATTAAACAGAAGAGTTGACATCAGCGCCCGGTTATATTTTAGATAGCAAGGAGCAGACGGCAGTTTCACTCCACCGAGGGAGCTCGTGACGTACTACCCGGCTTTCTTTAGACCGCGAAGGCCGGGTCCTCAGGTGGAAGCAGCCTCTGAATTTGGACACCCCCGCTGTTTCCGGCCAGCCAATAATAACGGTGACATTTAATGTATTTTACCCGATAAATAAACCCTGTAAAATGTATTTATCACCCCCCCCCCCCCCCCCCCCCCCCCAACAGCCCTTTTGAATGTCTCCCTTATTCTGAAGTTTCAAGGTTGGCAAGTATGGCCACAACACCTCACTTTTTTGCCACATGTATTGCTGCACAGTAGTTCTTTGCATCCAGCGCTTCATAGACGTCTTTGAGAACTTTTATCGAAGCAGTTCCAGTACTGTGCAGTTTCCTAAAACCAGACTGGAAGGGAGATAAAATCCTATTTTCATCCAGATAACTTTGACGTTGATTATTTACCAGCCTTTGAAGAACCTTAGATAAGACACAGAGTTTGGAAATTGGCCTGTAATTACTAACTGTTGAAGAATCACCAGCTTTCAGTGGGGGAGTACAGAGGCACACTTCCACATCTGTGGTAAAGCCTTCTGTTGTAGAGAAAGATTAAAAATATAAGACACTGGCTCAGCTATGATATTTGCAGCCAAGTGCAAGAAGGAAGGAGAACGATTGTGAGGACGAGTTTCTGGTGTTGGGGCTATTCAAAGCCTTACAAACCTCTTCTACTGTGACAGGTGTGAAGGAAAAGGTATCAGTAACCAGGAACTACGAGCAGAGTTGTGTGCAAGAGGTTTACCATCAGATACTGTGCTGAACAAAGAACAAGAAGCAACAAAGTGTTTGTTAAAGCAACATTTCAGTTTTGTCTGACACAGGAGTGGAGTCGATATTTAAGTGAGGAGGAAGCTCTGAGGAGTCACAGCTGGCAGAGACACTTTATAGTTTGCCAAAACCTCCTACGGTCGTTTGGACTGTCAGTCGTTAAAGTAAAAAATAGTTACATTGGATCTTGATGATGGAGGCAGTAATCCGATTACACAGCTAATGAAAACGTAGCCAATCAGCATCAGAGCCAGACTTCCTGCCCAGGCCTGGTTTCTCTTTTTGTAGGAGATCGGCCGGTACTGAACCAAACCAGGCCTGTCCCGACCTTTCACCCTGACCTGGCAAAAAGGGGCGTGTCTGTCCACAAAGTAGACACAACTCTCCTGTAAATGTTCCCAAACTGACATTGTCAGCCTGTTTAATACGACCCCAGTTCAAACTGATGCGGGCTCGGAGCGTGAGATTTTAGTGTTTCTCACAGCACCAACTATGCAGTGATCACTCAGGTCATTGGCAAAAACTGCAGATGTGGAAAACTTACGCAGCATATTAGTTAATAAAGGTCAATAAGAGCAGATTTATCTGGGTGTTTAGGATCAAGGCGTGTGAGGCTTTAAATAATTTGAGTCAGTTTTAAAACAAGCAGCATGCCTTAAAATCATCAGACACAGAAGAAAGCCAGTCCCAATGAAAACCATCCATCTGAAAGACGTCATTAAAATGCAGCTCAGATAAAAGTTGAACCAGAGACGGTGATGTGCTGGGGGAAGCAGGTGGAGGCTGATAGCAGCCAACAACAGTCTGAATTCCAAACAGATTAATAGTTAAGGCCAAGATTTCAAATGGCTGAGGTGCTGCAGCAAGGCTTTTAACCCACAGCAATAAATTTTCCCATATCACTCCTATACTAAAATCCTTGCACTGGCTTCCGGTTGGGTATAGATATAAGTTTAAAATCCTCACCTTTACGTTTATGTCCCTACAAGGTGAGGCCCCCATCTATATCTCGGAGCTTCTCCAACCCTATTCTCCAAAGTGGACTCTCAGATCCTCTGATAGCGGTGGTCTATCTATTCCACGGACTCGTCTGAAAACAAAGGGGGATCACGCTTTTCAAACCCTGGCTCCAATACTGTGGAACGGTTTACCCTCCTCACTACGCACCATGGACACGGTGGCCTCTTTTAAAAAACAGCTTAAAACTCATCTGTTTAGACAGGCATTTGGGTAATGTTAATGTGCAATATGTTGTTTTATTTTATATTTATATTGTACTATTGCTTGTTTGATATGCTTTTATACTTTATGTTGCTATATTGTTTGTTTGACATGTCTTCATGTGAAGCACTTTGTAACAGCGTTTTTGTCTTAAAAAGTGCTATATAAATAAATTTTACTTACTTAGTTACAGATGGAGAGAACAAGACTTGAGCAGCAAGACAGACCTTCACATAAACTTCCAGACCTCCGCCTTTTCTGGGACAGTCTGAGTGCTAAATGTTAAATCCATCAGTTGCTACATTTTTATCCAGTAAAGATTTGGAAAGTCTCAGAAACAACATTGATACCAGCACCGCTTGAACAGGCCCAGATTCCAATCATATCCATGTTAGGAAGCACACGACGTGATGCACGTGTAACCCAGACAGTTTTTAACATCTGCTGGTGTTTCACATTCAGCCAGAGGCCCAGGGTTAGGTTGGATACCAGACAATAATAAAAGCATCGTTATTAGACTCTAGAGCTCGTTTATAGCTGACACCACATGTAGAGTTTAAGTTCACACAGAGACGATGACATTTTTCTAAAACCAGCAAACAATAAACAAGAAATGTAACAAGAGTTTCAGAAGAAGCTGTTTTACAGAGAAATGATTCCCTGAAGACAAAATTATTATTATCATCTTTATTTCTCCAGGTGAAAATTTAATTGAGATTAAAAATGTTGTTTTCAAGAGAGACCTGGCATCATGGCAGAAAGAGTCAGAAATACATCATAATTCAAACAAATACAAAATAGGAGAAACATCCTACATAAACTTCATAAAGTTTCATTAACAGACTTTGAACAATGGACTTCAAACTTCCCCCCAAAACAACAGAAACACATTTGAAGATAATGAATGACATTTATCCCTCTAAAGAAGGACTTAGACTACGATTTAATATGAATGAGAACATGTTCATAAATGGATGCAACCAAAGATTTCATCAATCCCTGATTTAGAGACAACAGAACGTTTGGTTTGATTTCACAAGATAAGAATGATTCGGAAGATTGTTTTATGTTTAGTCAAATCGTTCATACATAAAGTCGGATTACAAAATCATCCCCTAAGTTTGTTGTTTTATTCAAGGAATTGAAATTATAGAGAAAATCTGTGAAATGACTTAAAGAAAACAAACCACAAAAACTCTATGATGCTCTAAACCCCCTGGTTTAGGTCGGCAAAATGTTACTAGATCCACCCCTGCACAGTTACCAGCTGTCAGCTACTTAGAAAAGCATCCTGGTGTTATTTGTCTCTCAGAAACAGTTCATAACTTCCCATCAACTCCTTCATGTCACCTAAAAGGTAAACCTGTTTCTCCATCACCTGTTCAGCTCTGATGATTCTGTAAGGACATCTCCTGGTTTCATCTTCATGTTTCCCTCTCACCACATATCCAAACCGACATCATGACCAGCAGCTTTACAGCTGTGGCTCCAGCAAACATCAGCTGATACTAGAAATTAATATTAAATAAATTCTAACAACAGCTGATCAAGCTTAAACGTGCTGCTGTTGTTTAGCGCGACATCCGCTGGTTTCCTCTTTCTGGCGCAAAGTGGATGATAAAAAAACAAGAGAGAAAAGCCGATCAGCTGATCATTGATCAGTTTCATGAATGAAGCAGCAACAGGAGAGAGAGCGGAGAGAATGACAGTGTAAAGACACAGAATAAATCCAGCTTTGTGTGTTTTCCATTCTAGCTGAAGTCCGGGACAAACTGTTTTCCTTCTCAGCTGAACACGAAACGCGTAATATTTTCTCTGAATACGAGACGATTCTGTTTTTTACAGGACGGTTGGAAACTCTACTAAAATAAAGTTCACTATCAGTAACATCATAGCACCACCCAGCTGTATAGAAACTCCGTCATGCTAGCTAGTAGCAGTACGAGTTATTAAAACTGACTGTAAAAAGTCAGCACAAGGAAAATAAACTCCACTTAAACTTGGTTTATATCTGACCCAGATAGACTGCAGGTCATAACTTCTTACCTGAAGTTCAGTGCACCTGACACTCGGACCGGCGGCCGCCTCGGGTCTCTGCTCCTCCAGGGTTGCCGACCCCTGCTCTAAAGCATCTGATTTGGATTCCTGAGATCAAATATATTTTCCTTTGGCTTTGTTTTCTTCCCATTTGTGGCTTTAATGTAGTGTTACATCCTGTTTCTTTGCTTCCATCTGTATACATGTCCAGATTCACTGTTGTTTCTATTCTTACATTGCTGTGTGATCACAGTTCCCTCTGCTGACTGATGTGACCTTTTGTATCTTACACTGATACTTGTCATATTTGTATCTGCGCCTAAAAGATAAAAAGTTTTCCATGCTAAAACACAGCTCCACCTCCTGCAGTTCTCCCTCTGAACCACTAGATGTCTCTGTTATCTAAATGAAGACGTGCAGCACAGCAACCACAGCAGCGCTCAGATCACACGTGTCCTGTTATTATGTATAAAAGCATGAAACAGGTGAGACAGGTGGGATCAATATTAATGTTGTGGAAATATATGAAAAAGCAACAGAAGAGTGAAAACATTTCGTGTTTCTAGAAAGATCTTTCAGCTCACAGCTGCTCACAGACTGTATTTACAAGTGACAAACTGCAACTCTACAGTACATCTACAGTATATATCAAATATATTCTGTATTCAAATCTATTGAGTGATGTTTGAAAGTCTTTCCAGGTGAGTTTGATCCAGGAGGGTCTGAAGCCAGAGTCAGACAGAGACTGTGCAGAGACTGTAGAAGGACAGAGCAGCAGCAGAGCAGTCCAGATACACTGATGATCCTCTGTCAGATCCAGAGGGACACACAGGGATGATGCTGGACTCTACATTGTGTCTGACAGTGGAGCTGTTCTCAGAGCAGTTCACTCTGCAGCACTGACAGTCATCTGCACTTCTTCTCATTCCTCTGTCAGTCACTGCTGGATGAAGCTCTCCTCTCCACCTCCCAGTAACATGGCCCAGTCAGAGCGTCTCTACACACAAGCTGCTGCTGCTTCAACCTCTCTGGATCATCAGGACACAGCTCCTCCTCTCTCAGCACACACACCGTCCTGATTACCATCATTGCCAACACCTGCAGAGAGAAGAAGGAAGAGCAGAGGAGATAAACAAGTGTTTCCAGAGACTCTTCATCAGCTGTCAGTCAGTGATGCAGCACATCCAGTATAAAGAGCAGCAGGGACTTCAGTGCTGGGACTGTACTAGGACTCATTGTTGCTTCACTTTTTCTAATCTTTGGATTTTTATTGAAGTTGATGAAAATGTTTTTCCCTCCTAGTTTGAGTTTGGACTTTCATTCATTAGAAGAACCTTGGTGTGTCCACTCTGAGCTCTGTAGGAACCCCAACAACAAGCCCAACAATCCAGATGGACGGTTCCAGCTGTTAACTGGAGGAATTCCATCCAAACATCTGCTCTCACTAAATTCTTCCTCACCTACAGACTGTGTTCTTCACTGCTTTAAACTTGGAAATGAATGCAGTCATTGGTCTGCGTGCTGCTTTGTTCAGAGAGCTGATTGGCTGTTGACAGTGTTTGATCAGAGCGTGTCAGCTGTTACTATGGTGACCATAAAGGTCAGAAACAGGAAGTGTTTGTGTCCAATCCTGAAGCCTGTCACCATTCTCCTCTCACAGCTTCACTGAGAAGCTGCAGCTTTACAGGAAACACTGGATCTTTGTTTCATACTGACAGTGTTTAGTACAATACTGCTGACAGCACCACCCACTCACTCCATCATTCTACTTACAGCAGAGTCTCCAGTCTGTAGTCTGGACTCTGCTGAAGATCAGACAGCTGCATCACATCTGGATCTTTCAGGTTGTTTCCCCACAGGTCCAGCTGTCTCAGATGGGAGGGGTTGGACTTCAGTGCTGCTGCCAGATAATCACAGCTGATCTCTGACAAACCACAGCATCCCAATCTGTATAAAGAATGAAAGATGTAAGTTTATTAGACAAAGTGTGAGCTTGAAATCATTCAGTGTTTCATCATCTGTTCAGAGCTGAAGAAGGTTCAGAATGTAGAAGTTTAGAAAATGGAAACTCCAAACAGCTGAAGCCAACAGGAAGCAGCTTCAAACAGGAAACTGTGCAGAGTTTCAGACTATATGTCCTGATGCAGCCGGTTGGATTTTGGAGATTTGAATCTCTGTTCTGTGACTAAGTCCCTGAATCATTTCTTCCAGTTGGTCCAACAAGACAGACTAAGTATTGGACATGTGTTGTGGCTCCATTAGGGGAGCTTCTAAATGTGATGTGATGGCCCCTCTGGGTCTGTCAGGTCACAGGACTGAAGAGAGCTCAAACTGGGCACACAGTTGTTCCAGTCTGGACCAAAGACTCTATACTGGGACTGAGGGACTGCTTTGACTGCACCCACTGGGACTTTTTAAAGGCTCATGTTCTCACTTAGATCATCGATTTCTACTTACATTTCTTTCTGGGAAAAATGGGGATTACTTTGAAAACAGGAAGTATTTTCCCCAATAAGCAGCCCTGGATTAGTAAATCACTCCAACATGTTCTCAGGCAGAAGAAGCTGTCTTGTTATGAGGGAGAGAAGAAAAAGATTGAGGCACAGAAACTTGTTGAAAGAGAGATAAAGCAGCTAAAATCAGGTGTAAAAGTAAAGCAGAGGATGAGCTGAATAAAGGACTCTCAAGGCTGGCTTGGAAAGGAATGAAGTCCATGGTGGGGATGCAGAACAAGGAGCAAAGATGAATGTGATGCTGAATCAGCAGAAGACTTGGACTCATTTGATTGCAGCTTTGATATCATTGATTTCAATGAAGAGCTTTGTGATTGTAGCAAAGGGCTGGTGGCTCTGAGAGTCCCACTGATGAGGTGTTTGTGTGGAAATCTCTTAGTGGGACCAAAGAGAGAAAAAGCCCTGGTCCTGATGCTGTGGGAGGGAAATGATTGAAGTGTGCTGTGAGGAACTGACTGGGAGATTTTCACACATTTTCCAGTCCTCCTTGGAACAACAGGAAGTTCCCAGCATATGGAAACAAAGGTTAAGTGTCCTATGGCACTCAGTGATGATGGTGCTGTGGCCCCACCACCTCTTTGTAAAGGAACTAACTGTAATCTGAAGCTTCAAATGAAACTAAGACTTCCTCCACTAGGTGGCAGTGTCTGATGAGAAAGTGTTAGTGGAGCTGGCCTGGAGTCAGAAACAGGAAGATGCAGGATTTGGGCTGAAATGGGGAAAAGTGGTTCGCACTAGTGCCTTAAAGCAAGAAGGTTGTAGGTTGAAGCTTGTTGGCCTTTCTGTGGAGGTTGGATGTTCTCCCACAGTCCAATGAAATGCTGCTTAGGTTCATTGGTGCTTCTAAATTGGCTGTAGGTGTGGATGTGAGAGAGTGCTTCTCTGTCTCTCTCTGTTGGCCCTGTGATGGACTGCTCACCTGTGCAGGTGGACCACGCCTCTTGCCCTATGACAGCTAGGGCACAGGCTCCAGCCTTGTGAGCCTAAGCTGAATAAACAGTTAGCAAAAATGATCCATAGGTGGCCTGAAATCCCCCAGTTAGCAGTTTGGTAGATAGCTATGACATGCTAATCCCATCCAGCAGCTGTATTCTACCTGTAAGCTGATCCCTGCTGAGCCAAAGCACTTTTTCATATACAAATTACAACCTTTAATAGAAACCTATTGGTCAGCATCTTATTAGCCTGCTGTTAGCTTCATTCCACAGAAAACTGAGAGAAACTAACAGAGTTGATAAAGAATAAAGAGAAATGTGCTGATTTAAAGCCTTTGAAGTGCTTCAGATGATCTCTGTCCACTCATTCATTCATGTAAGCTTTCTAATGCAGCTTTGATCTTCACAGTCTGCTTTATGAAACTCATTCTAACCCTGAATGTCAGAGTGTTCCTCCTTCTCTTTCCCATCATTCATGCTGGCAGTGGAGGAGATTTGGATGTTGGACTGTGTTTTGGATGATGTGTGTATGTTTGTGTTGGACTGCTGTCTGCAAAGCAAACACACATTTTGCTTTGGATTTCAGTGTCAGACAGACTTTATGGTGCAATGAAGAGTTGGAGAGTTTCACAGTGAATTATCCAGTGGAGGATTTTTCTTCTTCTTTGAAGGTTTGAAATGTGAACATTGTTCTGCTGCAGTTAATGGACTAAACCAGAGAAGAAGAAAACAGACTTTACCATGAAGATCCTCAGTGTGGATCAGTATAATATCAGTCTGATGTCTGCAGTTTAGTGTCTGCACAACTTTCACATCATATTCATCTCAGCACAACTAAAACATGCTGACTGACCTCAGAGTTTCAAGTCCACATCCTGGACTCTCCAGGAAACCACACAGATGCTTCACTCCTGAATCCTGCAGCTTGTTGTTCAGGCTCAGGTCCAGCTCTCTCAGATGGGAGGGGTTGGACTTCAGTGCTGCTGCCAGATAATCACAGCTGATCTCTGACAAACCACAGCCCCTCAATCTGTATAAAGAATGAAAGATGTAAGTTTATTAGACAAAGTGTGAGCTTGAAATCATTCAGTGTTTCATCATCTGTTCAGAGCTGAAAAAGGTTCAGAATGTAGAAGTTTAGAAAATGGAAACTCCAAACAGCTGAAGCCAACAGGAAGCAGCTTCAAACAAACACAACAAGAGAAAAAACTCTGAATGTTTCACATTAAAGTCGTACATTTCTCATAAAAACAGGACAAAGACTTGAAAAAGTCGTGTTTTTCCTTCCAGGAACCACAAGGCTTCACTTTTAAAGGTGAAGTGTGAAAGAAATGGACATATTTGAAGTCCAACACCTTTTTCCAGTCACATTATTAAAGCAGACAAACTACAAGCTCATTTTCATTCCAACAAGTCATCTTCTGACCTGGACTAACAACACTGGTCTCTATGTGCAGCTGGCTGTGAGACCAGTGCTCAGGGAGCGTCTACAAAGTGCAACACTGAAAGAACATCACACACTCATTTGCTTCCATCATTGAACCTGAAGAGGAAACAGAGACGCCTCCCCTTCAAAGTAAAAGCTGCTCCTTTTGGACACAGTATCAAAGAAAGTCTACAGTATAACATAGAAAAGACAGAACAAAGTTTTGGTTGTTTTTAATTTGTGCAGAAATGAAACTACACTAAGCTCAATTATGTGACAGGCATTTCATCCCATGTCAGTTTGGCCTCATCCTGGGCCGGATTATCCAGCACACACTCTGACCACAGGCCCAGGGGCCACGCACAGCTGGGCTCCATCCAAGAGACAGGAAACAAACCAACACAATAATAAAAAGCACCATGTGATCTTCTTACATCTTCAAGACAAACATAGTAAAAACATGAGCATATTTGTTTCCTGATAAAATGATGTGACAGGCAGTGTTGGGAAGGTTACTTTTAAAATGTATTCCATTACAGAATACACGCCCCAAAATGTATTCTGTAACCTATTCCGTTACGTTTCTCAATGACAGTAACGTATTCTGAATACTTTGGATTACTTAATATATTATCATGCTTTTTACAACAACGTGAATGTACTATTGCTGTGTGATTTATTACTATTACTGAAGGTCCGCGACTCCGAACTGTAGTAAAGGGACCTCTGACTAATACGGCGGGGTCCCTGTCGGCTCGTAGCCGAAAAATAGCTTTACTTTGTTGTGTGGGTCAACTTTTCTTGCGAGAGACAGAGAGAGGCGTTGAAAGACTGCTCCAACGGAACTTATTGTTTTCGGAGGAAAACACGAACACGGTGTACAGTCGAGTCTTAATAGCTTACCTACAACTGGGCTCGTCAGGCACTCTTCTTGGCTGAAGTGGTTATTATTATATTTACATGCTTCCAGCTCCCGTTTTTGCTCGATGACAACTCGTACCTTTCCACTCCCCTTTTTCTCCCTCCTCGCGCTCACAGACCCATAACGTGTATGGCAGTCCATTCTCCCTGCAACACGGACTACACTGCCCATGATGCTACATTCTTTAGAGCTATGCTTGTAGCATTCTGCCTGTTAGCTTAGCACAACAACAACAACGAAAAGGCGCTCTCTCACCCAGGAAACACACAGTCGCAGAGAGAGAGAGAGTGTTGCCCTGTAACCATGGCAACCGTAACGCTGCCGCCTGGAACAACAGAACGTAGCTGTCAAACAAAACCCAAACAGTCCTGACCCGCGACAAAATGAAACAGGAAAGTACCGCTGTGTAATCCATTTATTTCAACAAAGTAACTGTCATGGTCCTGGGTCGGTGACCCAGCGCTTTTAGTTTGTTATCATTTTCTAGATGATTGTTTAAAGTTCTGTGTTATTTTCGATCTGCCTCTGAGTCTGCATCTGTATCTGTCTGTCTATGATGTCTCCCCATCTGTTTGTGAATCTGTCTGTTTAGTTCAGTGTCTTGTCTGGTTCCATGTATCTGAGTTTCCTGTTTTATTGTGAAGGTCCGTGTCATATGTGAGTGTGATCAGTTTACGTTTCCCCTGTCCCGTCAGCCCAGATTCCTCCCAGCTGTGTTGCCCTCCTGTCTCTCATCCCCTGATTACTGGTGTGTGTATTTAAGCCCTGTGTGTTCTCCTGCCTGTTGCCGGTTCGTCTGTGTAACTCCGTGTCAGTCTGTGTAACTCCGTGTCAGTCTGTGTAACTCCGTGTCAGTCTGTTACCCTGTGTTCCACGGTGTCAGTCTGTTACCCTGTGTTCCACGGTGTCAGTCTGTTACCCTGTGTTCCACGGTGTCCCGTTCTTCGTCTGCGTCTCTCTGCTATTCATCATCCGTTGTCATATGCTCCCAGGTCTGTTATTTTTTAGTTCTCCCAGTTTAGGTGTCTTTAGTTGTTTGTTATGCCCCACTGTTTGTTTGCCACTACACCTCTGTAAATAAAACCACCGGTATCTCATCCACTGCCTGCATCTTGGGTCCTCCTTCTAAATCCACACGGCTCGCCTCGGCAGCCGTGACAGTACGAACCGGCCACTATGGACCCAGCAGCATTCAACCCGCCCAAGGAGCTCCGGGAGGACATTGTTTACTCCGTGGACAAATTAATCAACGCGTGGCTGGAGCACGAGGGGAGAGAATTTCGCCAAGCCGTGGCTAATCGGCTACAGCGCTTGGTTTCTGGTCTCCCCTGGCTGCTCAGCTCACTTCACCCGCTCGCACAGAATTTCATTCTGAATGGACTCCTTCTTCACCCCCCGGCTGCTACCACCCACCCTGCAGCTCATGCTTCACTTTCCAGTCTGACAGAGGATGTTCTGCCCGGCCCGTCAACCCAGCCTTCGAGGGGGAAACGGCGCTCACGTTGCAGACGCTCCTCGCCACAGTCGGATCTGGGGATTTCCGAGCAGCCAGCTGTGGTGAGTGGACAGGACAGTATTATTGGTCCGAACTGTGGGACCGTTTACTCAGGGGTGATGTTCTGTACGGCGCAGGACAAAAACTGTTTATCGCCAGAAGCTCAGTTAGCCGCCCGGCCAGAAGCTCAGTTAGCCGCCTGGCCAGAAGCTCAGTTAGCCGCCCGGCCAGAAGCCCAGTCGCCACCTCCGCCACATTCAGCCTCACAATCCATAGCTCAATTACAGTCACAGCCAGACTTATTACAAACCCTGTTACAATCCATGGCCCAGTCAGTAGCCCGGTTAGCAGAAGAATCATTAGCTTTATCTTCAGTTCAGCCTCCTGTTCAGCAGTCACCAGCCCTGCATCCTGTGTCAGTTGCTCCACTACCTGTTCAGCCATCACCTTCACCTACTCCTCCTGTACAGCAAGCCATGTCAGTCCAACCCATAACGGACAGTTCAACAACTCCGTACTCTAAGCAGAGAGACAAACCCAAGAACAATGTCAACATTCCTCAAAGGCTGGCCAGTTCTGAGACTGAGATGCACTCCAGGGCCTCCCCAGAGGCTGGGTTTCAGCCCCCATCAGACTCTGGACCCCTGGAGTTTAAGAAGCCAGCTGAGGACTGCACAGAGCTGTCGCTGCCTGAGCAGGGTCAATGCCCTGCGCAGCTGCAGGCCGCTATGTGTTTGCCAGAGGCCCGTGTGCCTGCTGGTTCTGTTGCGTCCCTGCCAGAGGCCCGTGTGCCTGCTGGTTCTGTTGCGTTCCTGCCAGAGGCCCGTGTGCCTGCTGGTTCTGTTGTGTTTCTGCCAGAGGTCTCCGCACCTGCTGGTTCTGTTCTGTGTGTGCCAGGGGCTCCAGTGCCCACTGGTTCTGAGACTGTTTTTGCTGGGGGGCCCGAGGAGCCCGTCCAGCCATCTGCCTCGTCAGCTGGGGGGCCCGAGGAGCCCGTCCAGCCTCCTTCCTCGTCAGCTGGGGGGCCCGAGGAGCCCATCCAGCCACCAGCTGCTCCACCAGCAGCCTCATCCACGCTTGCAGCAGCAGTTTCATCCATGCCGCCACCTGCTGCAGCGCCTCCGTCTGCATCCTCCACGCTGTTGCCTGGCCCGGCCTCTGCTGCATCCTTCACGCCGTCGCCTGGTCCGGATTCAGCATCCTCAGTGTCGCCTGGTCCAGCGCATGCTTCGGCTTCATCCACTTCACCTGGTCCAGCCACTGCTTCATCCTCGCCTGGTCCAGCCTCCGTGTCTTCATCCTCGCCTGGTCCAGCCTCCGTGTCTTCATCCTCGCCTGGTCCAGCTCCCGCATCACCTGCAGTGGCCTCCTCTTCAGCTTCAGCTGCTTTGCCTGGTCCAGCTTCAGCGTCCTCATCAGCCTCGCCTGGTCCAGCCTCCGCATCCTCATCAGCCTCGCCTGGTCCAGCCTCCGCATCCTCATCATCCTCATCCGCCTCGTCTGGTCCAGCCTCAGCTTGCGCCTCGTCTGGTCCAGCCTCAGCTTGCGCCTCGCCTGGGGCTGCAGGGGCCACGCAGCCTTCAGGTCCCCTACTACCACCTCCACATCGTCGGTCATCTGCCAGGCCACTGCCTACTGCGTGGCCGGCATCCGGACCTGCCCCGTTGCCATTCGCATGGTCGGCCTCCTGAACTTGACCATCTGGGCCTTTTTGGACTCTGTCCCTCCATCCTGGGCCCCCTCCGCCCGCCCTGGTCGGGTTGTTTTCTGTTTTCTTTTGGTCCGTTTTTTCGTTTCTGCTGGGCTGTCTGGTGCCAGCCCTTGAGGGGGGGGTACTGTCATGGTCCTGGGTCGGTGACCCAGCGCTTTTAGTTTGTTATCATTTTCTAGATGATTGTTTAAAGTTCTGTGTTATTTTCGATCTGCCTCTGAGTCTGCGTCTGTATCTGTCTGTCTATGGTGTCTCCCCATCTGTTTGTGAATCTGTCTGTTTAGTTCAATGTCTTGTCTGGTTCCATGTATCTGAGTTTCCTGTTTTATTGTGAAGGTCCGTGTCATATGTGAGTGTGATCAGTTTACGTTTCCCCTGTCCCGTCAGCCCAGATTCCTCCCAGCTGTGTTGCCCTCCTGTCTCTCATCCCCTGATTACTGGTGTGTGTATTTAAGCCCTGTGTGTTCTCCTGCCTGTTGCCGGTTCGTCTGTGCAACTCCTTGTCAGTCTGTTACCCTGTGTTCCACGGTGTCCCGTTCTTCGTCTGCGTCTCTCTGCTATTCATCATCCGTTGTCATATGCTCCCAGGTCTGTTATTTTTTAGTTCTCCCAGTTTTCTCCCAGGGCAGGGATAGCTCAGTAGGTAGAGTGGTTGCCCCATGATCGGAAGGTCGGGGGTTCGATTCCCCTTAACAGCTACCCTGAGGTACCCCTGAGCAAGGTACCGTCCCTACACACTGCTCCCCAGGCGCCCAATGGCTGCCCACTGCTTCACTGAGTGAATGGGTTAAATGCAGAGAGCAATTTCCCCACGGGGCTCAATAAAGTACAATAATGTAATGTAATAATGTTTAGGTGTCTTTAGTTGTTTGTTATGCCCCACTGTTTGTTTGCCACTACACCTCTGTAAATAAAACCACCGGTATCTCATCCACTGCCTGCATCTTGGGTCCTCCTAAGTCCACACGGCTCGCCTCGGCAGCCGTGACAGTAACTGTATTCTGAATACCACCTTTTTAAACTGTAACTGTAACGGAATACAGTTACTCATATTTTGTATTTTAAATACGTAACGGCGGTACATGTATTCCGTTACTCCCCAACACTGGTGAGAGGTAGAACAGAGTAAAGTGGTGGTGTTACAGCCTTTCTCCCCTCTGCTACCGAGGCTGTTAGTCTCTCCCAAACTCAGCTACAGGACTTCCAAATGAATGACAGCAGCAGAAGTGGCTTTACAAATGAAAGAGGAAGAGGAGAAGAAGAGGAGAGGGAGGCCACCCTGACCATCACTCCAGCTGAAAACATCACACTTCCATTAACGTTGGTGAGAAAATGTTGAGCAGGATGAGCTGCTGGCTAATCTGGAGGCTGTAGCAGCAGCTCACAGTCACAGTGGATTTCCACTCATGAAAAAGCTCTGGCTGCTTCATTTCTCATCTCATATCAGAGACTTTAAAGCTTCACTGAAGCTGTACTGTGATGCTTCCATATTCCAGTGAGGCCTCCATAATGATTTCAGCTGTTCTGTGCCCTGTATGGCTCAAAGTCTCTGCAGCCTGTTTTTATCTGCTATCATCAGATCTTCATCATCCTCATTCACATCCCTCACACACTCTACAGCCACATCAGCACTGACTTCATCTTCACTGACTGATGGAGCACAACATGAACCTGTGGAGGCTGAAACACTGTCCTGTCAAACATCTCCCCGTCACCACTCCACTTCTGTCAGCCTTTAAATGAACCCTGCTCAAATCTGTCACTTCTGTTTGGAGCCAAAAGGAAAAACTGTTGTTCAGTTGTTTGGAAAGACAACATTTCTGAAAGCACTCAAACTTCTTCACATTTGTCTTCAGACACATCCTGAACATTTAGGAACTAACGAAAGTTTCAAACTTCAATCAAAGACCTGAAATATATAAAAACAACAACAGCCGCAGTCAGTGAACTCACCTCAGAGTCTCCAGTTGACAGTTTGGACTCTCCAGTCCAGCACACAGAAGCTTCACACCTGAATCCTGCAGGTTTTGGTTTCCACTCATGTCCAGCTCTGTCAGATGGGAGGGGTTGGACTTCAGAGCTGAGGCCACAACTTCACAGTGAGACTCTGAGAGTCCACACCAAGTCAGTCTGTGATGATAGAAAATATAAAATGTGTTATTATAAAAGCAGAAAATCTGCATTATAAACACAGACTGAATGTATATGAAGACAAAACACAGTGAGGTCATAATCTGATGAATCTGCTCTTCACATCTGTGCTTCAGCTCCTCTTACTGTGTTTGACATGACACAACGATTGAGTCTCTCTCAGACCTGCAGACTTTTAATGAGAATCTTTGTTTGGCTTTAATCTGCAGATGAAGGAGGAAGATGGTGTCACATTTAGGCTTCCATAATGTCCACAGTCTGTCACTGAGATCTGATCCAGAGTCAGAGTGAAGACACACATTTGGACTGTTTCCTGTTTTGACTCCAGAACATTTTGAATGAGTTCAGCTCAGTGAAGAGTTCCAGCTGGAAAGATGATCTCTGTTTGCTACCTGCTGTCAGGTACGACTGTTCACGTCCACACGCAGGAAAAACCTGCTGACTGTTACCAAACGGAGCAGAAATCTCATCACTGGACAATAATGATGAATGAACTCAGAGCTGCTGATATCAGATCTGATTTCAGGGGAACTAAACACAGAAATGATTGGCTCATTTTAGCTTTCTGAGCCATTATCTGCTGGTGTGTCGCTAGTTGGCAGAAAATGATTTGTATTCCTGTTCAGGGCTTCAGTGTTTATGAGTCCAGATCCAGGTGACAGCAAGTCAAAATGATGTTACCTGTCTGTGTCCAGCAGCAGCCTGTATTCACTTTGAATATTGTTATAACCTGACATGGATCAGTTTGTCTTTGATTGGTTTGTAAATGTCACTGTTTCCATTGGACCTGAGTGACGTACAAAGACAGAGAGGGAGAGAAAGGAGAGAGAGGATGGAGACAGCAAAGAGAGAGCAAACACAAACAGGTGAGAGTGGACAGGTGACCAAGGTCAGCAACCAATCAGAGAGCTTCTGTTTGACCCACAGTCACTGATGATGACTGCACATAACCAAGCAGTGTGTTACTCTGATATCAAATATGGATCCTGCTCTTATAATAATGATCATCAGATGATGTTATTGTGTTATTTTGTAGCTGAATACAATGTTTGTGTGATTATCAGTGAAAGAAGCAGTGAGGAGGATGGAGAGAGAGAGAGGACAGAGGGTGAAGTTAGAAACACTAAAAGGATTTTTCATGGATTTCATGGATGATTTGAGTGATTTCCAGCAGGACACTTAAACATGTCAGTGGACGTCCTAAAGAACATATTCACTGATATGAAACGTGTCATTGAACAGGATTAATATCAGTGGAAACATGGTGGAAACAGCTGTGACTGCATGGATGTGACACACTTCAAATCTGTTCTCCACTCTTGGATTTGGGATCCATGGAGCTGCTGCTGAGTCTGTACAATAAAGGAATGGTGTGGAAGGTTGCAGCGTACGGACACAAACACTTTGTGGTTACAATCTGATTTGATTTTCAACATTAAACTATTAACCTACACTGATCAATGATGTTAATGATCACATCTGGACTCACCGAGCCTTTCTGCAGTTCCTCACAGCTGGAATCAGTCTCAGTCGTCCCCGCTCTGATGTGTTGTACTTCAGCAGGTCAAACTCATCCAGAACCTCCTCTGACATCTGCAGCATGAAGGCCAGAGCTGAGCACTGGATCTCAGAGAGGTTCTTCTCTGATCTGTTCTCTGACTTCAGGAACTCTTGGATCTCCTGAAATAATGAGAGGTCGTTCATCTCCATCAGACAGTGGAAGATGTTGATGCTTCTGTCAGGAGAGATTTCATCACTGTTCATCTTCTTCAGGTTGTTGATGACTCTCTGGATGGTTCCTGGACTGATCTCTGTCTGACCCAGCAGACCTACGAAGAGTCTCTGGTTGGACTCCAGACAGAGGCCATGAAGGAAGCGAACAAACAGGTCCAGGTGGCCATTTTTACTCTGAAGGGATTTTTCCATGGCTCGTTTAAGGAAATCATCCAGAGAGGAGTCGTTGTATTTTTTTCCCAAAAAGTTCTCCAGCACCTCTGTCTTCCTGTTGGTGTGATATTGGAACATGTAGACAGCAGCCAGAAACTCCTGAATGCTCAGATGAACAAAGCAGTAGACTGGTTTCTGGAAGATCACACACTCTCTTTTGAAGATCTCTGTACAAACTCCTGAGTACACCGAGGCCTCTGTCACATCCAGACCACACTGCTCCAGGTCTTCTTGGTAGAACATGATGTTTCCTTTCTCCAGATGTTCAAACGCCAGCCTCCCCAGCTTCAGAAGAACTTTCCTGTCAGCCTCCATCAGCTCCTGTGGACTCGTCTCATGTCCCTCATGGTACTTGTTCTTCTTCCTCTTTGTCTGAACCAGCAGGAAGTGTGAGTACATGTCAGTCAGGGTCTTGGGCAGCTCTCCTCTCTGCTCTGTAGTCAACATGTGCTCCAGAACTGTAGCAGTGATCCAGCAGAAGACTGGGATACTACACATGATGTGGAGGCTCCTGGATGTCTTCATGTGGGAGATGATTCTGCTGGACAGCTCTTCATCACTGAATCTCCTCCTGAAGTACTCCTCCTTCTGGGTGTCAGTGAAGCCTCGTACTTCTGTTAGCCTGTCAACACATGTAGGAGGGATCTGATTGGCTGCTGCGGGTCGGGAAGTTATCCAGACGAGAGCCGAGGGAAGCAGATTCCCCTGGATGAGGTTTGTCAGCAGCTGGCTGACTGATGACTTCTGTGTGACATCAGACAGCAGCTTCCTGTTGGTGAAATCCAATGAAAGTCTGCTTTCATCCAGGCCGTCAAAGATGAACAAAAGCTGAGAGACAGCCAGTTTCTCTGCTGTGACCTTCTGTAATGTTGGATGGAAAACATGGAGCAGCTCCAGAAGACTGTACTGCTCATCTCTGATCAGGTTCAGCTCCCTGAATGAAAGCAGAACCACCACACTGACATGTTGGTTCTCCAAGCCCTCTGCCCAGTCCAGAGTGAACTTCTGCACTGAGAAGGTTTTTCCAACACCAGCCACGCCGTTGGTCAGAACCACTCTGATGGGTCTCTGTTGGTCAGGTAAGGCTTTAAAGATGTCCTGGCACCTGATTGGAGCGTCATGGAGGGCGTCCATCTTGGAAGCTGTCTCCAGCTGTCTCGCCTCATGTTGGGTATGAACCTCTTCACTCTGTCCCTCTGTGATGTAGAGCTCAGTGTAGATCCTGTTGAGGAGGGTTCTACTTCCTGTTTCATCACTTCCTTCAGTCACACGTTCACATCTCCTCTTCAGACTGATCTTATGTTCATCTAAAACCTCCTGCAGACCAACATCTGCTGAAAGAAAGAAAAACAATGAGACTAAAGAGAAAGAAAACTCTTCAATGTCTGAACAACACAAGAAGTCCAGTTTTCAGAAATGAGTCCATCAGCAGACAGATGTTCAGTCTTACTTTGTACACAGCTGCTCTGACTGGCTGTCTGCAGTCCAGCTCTGCTTCTGGATCTTTCTCCACACTGGGGACAGGAGGAGTCTCCTGATGAAGCAGACTGGTCCCAGTATGAGGAGATGCACTGTCTGCAGAACCAGTGTCCACAGCTGGTAGAGACTGGATCCTTCAGGACGTCCTGGCACAAAGCACAGCAGGACAGCTGCTCCTCCTCACAAACACCACTCCTCTTCCTCTTCCTCCCTCTGTGAACACATTTCTTTATCACTAAAATCAGTGACTGTTAGTGACAAACATCCAGATTTGATGACACTGTGCAGAAGCTCTGATGGTGACACAGAAAAGTTAAAGTGGAGATACTTCTGTCCACCTTTGATTAGACTCATTATAAAAAGGAAAACAAAGTTTGAACACAGTCATGTTTCCAGTTCACTGACTTACATTTATTCCATGGACACTCACTCTAACCTGAACCACAGCTACAACCCAACATTGTTGAGGCCTCGTCTCCTCCTTTCCTGACTGTAGAGGTTAAATATGCAACAACCAACAAATAAAAGAATTTGATTCATTTCAAAGAAATTCACACGGTGACCAAGTAAAGTAACCGTAGTAAAGGAGACAACATCCCGTTGATGGTGGGATTATTTGAAAGATTTGCTTTAGTCACGTCACCAAATGCAGTTGAACCACCCGTGGATCCATGTTTGACCATTCTACCACTCTGAGCTCTGCTTTTTAATCATTTTATTATTATCATCATTCATTTATTCATTCTTTGGAGGGGGGCTATTTCCTAATGCTGCCCTAATAAGCTGATGTTCAAGGGGAAATATAACAGAAACTCTTTCAGTGTTATTCATTAATAAATTAACAGATAAACTGTGAAGAAGAAAAAAACTGAGATTTAAAGGAGAGAGTGAGAAACTTGATCATCCATCCTCATAATACATGTTTATCAGTATCTGCTGTGACCATACTGCAGTAATAACTACAAGTCTACATTTCTGTGACTGTTGATCAATCACAGCAGGAATCTGAGCTCATCTCTGCACACAGAGCAGCTTCAGCTCTGGGATAAACTGCTCGCTTCACGTCCTTCTCAGCTCACAGACACTCATCCTGATATTTTCCTTTAACATTTGATGGTATAATTCATCTGAGTTTACACTTTATCTGCACAAATACAGAAAAACAGACCCAAACACCATAAACCATCAGTTTCACCATGTAGAATATATTGTTGTTTCCTTGCTTTTAATTCAGAGAAAAACTCTGATTTGGATTTTCTCTGTTCTCTTTGCCACAGCCCATCCCAGCAGCAGCTGAAGCAGCTGACTGTCACAACACTGAATAACACTTTAGGAGGAATTTCAGAGGTCAGTAAAGCTCCAGTTTCAACATCAGTTAATTAATCATAGTTCATCATAAATGTGAACCTGGCTGGCACACATGTTAATGTTAGCCATTTAAATATTAGCAGTTAGCTGAGGCCACAAGAAGAAGAGGCCCTAGAAGAACAATGGATGATAAGATTAGATTATCAAGACTAGGCAGAGACGTGTTTTCCTTTACTGTCTCTTACAGAGGAGGGAGCAGATACCAGACGAGGTCACGGAGGTACGGGGAGGATTCGCAGCAGACAGCAAGACTGCCACGTCCATGCGAGAGAGCGATGGCTACGATAATCTCTGTTTTTGTCTCCCTATATAATGTTGTACAGCCCATGTGAGGGTTAACACAAACATCAGTCCTTCTACTTCAGTATGTTTGACACTTTGTTTACGCCTAAATTAACTTTACTGTTAACGAGTTTTCATGTTTCTGTAATCCACCAGTGTGCTCATGCTTTTTTAAGTGAAAACATATTTTTGATGATCAAATATAATTATGTTTCTTATTTGTGGATTTTAAATGTCCTTGACAGAGACAGATGATGATCATTATCCTGCACTGTGGTCTCAGGTTTGGTCGAGCTAGCACAAAGAATGGCTATGTTGAACTTCCTCCTGGGATCTACACTAAGAAGTGAGTCCAACATTAGCAGGGTCTCTTTCCTTTATCTGGATTCACTTTAGCATTCACAGTCACGTGAAGCTTGTTATTAACTCGATAAGTCAACCCAGGCTTTCAGCTGAGCGCTCACATGAAACACATGGTGTTGGCAGCATCTGATCAATCATATTCATGGAGACGTGTATCAGCAACAGAGCAGCTGAGTTTGCAGAAGGAAGTCAAACTAAACCACAGGAACAATATGAGGAGATTACACACATAATAAAATACTAGCAGTAACACAGCTGCTGCAGACAAATCAGTCGTGTGATCGTGTGTGAGAGGAGAAGGACTGTAAAGGAGTTTGGTGTTAAAAGCTCTGTATGAATGTGGGAGACTTTGAAGGGCTTTAAAAAGGCCAATATAAAATGAAAGGCAGCAAAATTGCTGAGTGTGAAAGTCACCAGACTTATCAGACCTCTGTGATTAAGACCTGTAAGAACACCTATTTGTACTTGTTGGCATTATATCAAACACACACGTATATTAAGCCTTTGTTTGAACTCTGGTTGAATTTGTTACTTTCAGACTGTGAAACATCACAGAGGCTGCAGCTGCAGATCTTTTATTCACCTGGAAATTTACTTTAAATGTTAGATGGAAAATGTATTGCTCAGTTTAACCAAAGTAAGAACAAGAATCCATAAACCTTCATAAAGACAAACATCTCCCAGAACATTGAGCTGCTGAAGTGTCACTGAAGGGAAAAACTATTTGTCCTCCTCCATCCAGCAACACCTGAAACACCTGAGTGGAAGCTCCTCCCTACACTGTGTTTGAAGCAAAGCACAAAGGAGACACCTGCTGGAGCAGCTGGAGTCCTACAAACACTCAGCCTCTTCACTACACAAACACCTCCTACAACATCCACTCTTTCCACTCTGACTGCTGTGTTTGTGGAAACACTCCAACACACACCGCTTCACATACCAACAAATGTGTGTGAAAAAGAGCTGAGCTGATATTAAACATGAGGATTTATTCAAAAATACAGAGTCAGGAACAACATCTAGACACACATTACCTCTCAGCAGCAGAAGAACAGCCTTTAAAGTCTTCACCAATATCCTTCGACACATTGCTCTTTAAGGAAACACAGCTGGGTTCAGGTCCAGGAGATTCTGGCCTCTTATTGATCCTAAAAGAAAAACAATAAATGTCACAGCTTCATGAGACAGGAAGGAAAAACTGGAAATATTAAATTAAAGACATGATGAACAATCTCATAAAAATAATGTACTTACTCTTTGTCACATAACAGTCTTTTGTTAAAGTCTACACTGATACCCTTCGACATGTTGCTCTTTAAGGAAACACAGCTGGGTTCAGGTCCAGGCTCTGGATTAGTTTCAGGGTTATGTCCTGCTGAGCCTGGTACGCCCCACAGCTCTGGGCTTTAAAACAACACACACAGAGGTATGAGTGTGAATAATGATGGAGCAGTGATGTGAGTGCTGAGCTGTGACATGGAGAAGAGTCATGGACAGTTAGAGATGGTCATCTCACCTCTGAGCTTTGGTCTGGCTCTCATGTTCCCCACACAGAGTGCTTTTAGAGGGAGGGACTCCCTCCTCTCTGTCCTCACACTGATCCATGCTGCTCAATTCACATCAGCTCACACACACTTTCTACCTTCACCTGCAGAGGAAACACAAATCATTCATGTGCACATCAACTGAGAGCTGCAGAGGTCGTGTCTGATGTGTTGGACTAACATCCATCTGAGACACAGCTTTCATTTCAGTAACAGTGCCCAGGACCAAGCTGACTGCTTACAGAGAGTTCATACTGTAACTGCTAGCTGCTCTTTGGGCTCCGCCTCCAAGACTGTCTTGTAGGTTGAATGGCTTCTTTGTGAGCACGGCTGCTGAGTTATTGCATTTATGTGCAAGGAATTTAATTGTACCCTTGAAATGAAATTATTTGCTCGGATCATGTTTTTGCTAATGCTTGTGTTATGACATAAAAAAAACTGTAGGACAGGTGAGAAGTGGGAGGAGATTTTCAAATTAATTTGTAGATGTTTATATTTGTCTTGTCAGAGTTAAATGTATCTTATATCTCCCTTTTTTCACTGAGCAGTTTCAAATTTTATTAAAAATGGAATATTTTTTTTAAGTCTGCAACTTGTGGATTATCAATAAAGTGCATTTATTTTTTCAACATGAATAGTGTACCACTCTTCAACCTTCTGCATGACTTGACTTTCTTTTTCTTTTCAAACATACTTTACTAAGAGCATAAACAGGACATAATGCCAGCATAAAGATGATGATTGGTGATGGGTCTGCCTCGCACAACCCCTCGCTGGAACAGAGACAATTCAACTACAACAGCAAAAAGCTTTGAACACCAGGCAGAGCTCTTTGAGTTTCTTGTGCATGAGGGAGAGAACTGGACAAAACTCATACTGGAGACATACAAACACAGATGTGTTTGTATGTGTGGGGGTCAAGATGTGACCCCATAAACAACTTCCCTAAACCTGCAGTCCAGCTATTGTTGGGATTTAAATATATATTCTTAAGTCTTATTTTCTCATTATATTTTTTAATTTATTTTAATATGAGAGGCCTTCAGAAACTGAGCTCAGAGGAGACAAGACTAGGTTAAGGCATAAAACAATAAAAGAAGGTATGACCTCTCTCATGATCCCAAGTTGTGTGTGCATGCCAGAGCACTCTGGAAGGCACACAGAGTCTTTACAGACTACTAAGGATCAAACCTCTATCATCATGCAATCGATTATAAAACTCTAAGCATATATGAGTAAATATTTCTAAGCATAAATGACAATCAACAATATTAACCTTACAATTGGCATCAGGGATTTACTTTTAGGCAATAGGGCAATTTTACTTGCTGCTCAGCAAAAACATATTTATGTTACAGTTTTTTCAGCTAAGAAGAGCTTAAAGACTCTCAGCTTTTATACTCAAGCCCCTGTAAATAGTTGGACAAAAAAATAATTTTCTCAGAAGTGTTCATGTTCATGTTCCTTTATTCACAGATTATTTCACAGATAGAGACTGAATAACATTTGTAACCCGGCACTTTGCAAAAACCAATGACTTTAAATAAGTATTGTATTATTTTAAAAGTCGGAATATAGTATAAATACTATGCCTAACCAGAAACTTGTGACTTTTATTAAAAAAATATTTTTAAAAAAATTGATCGTTTAAATGCATTTATCTTTAAATACTTTTTGTCATTAACCAAAATGCAGTGAGTTTAGTTTTGAAATGTAAAACCTGTCAAACCCGTTTATGGTGTGAACAAAGCGGACATTTTATGACGCAGTATTTTAAAGCAGAGTCAGACATGAGAATCTAGAAACTATCAACTACATGTAGGTAAAAGACTAACTTGTGACTTTTTTTAGCTTGTGCTGTTTCCATGAATACAAAGACAAATTGTTAAAGGAGGAAACAAAGCAAACTTACAGTTTCTTCACACACCAACAAGCTCCGCTCCACACCTGGACACTAAACACAGACACACAGGTGAGCTTCTTCCGGGAAGGAGGCGGAACTCCACCTGAAGCTCACAGGTGGGAGGGGCTCAGCTCTGTGTGTGCTGATGTGTTAACTTTAAAAATGTGTCGTCTGACTGCTCAGACTGAGTCAGAGTAAAGTTCACATGCTGACGTGTGGAGACATGAAACCTTGTTGTAGCTGCAGGTGTGAACACACTGATCCCAGATCAGCTCTGCTGTATTTGTAACATGAACATTTCTGCTGCAAAGCTTCAAATGTTCAGCATGTTTCTTTGTTTCCAGTCTATAGATCCAGTCACACGTTCTACCTTCACCTGTGCAGTAAAGACTGAGAGCAGAGCTGAAAGCAACCGTCCAATCAGTGAGCAGCATCAACACCTGAGCTTCATTCAGACTCTGTTATTGAAGATGTTGTTGGTACAAAGTTCATCTGCTGCTCACATGAATCCTGTGATGAAAGCTTTGTTTCACTGAATGTTTCTTCAAAGCTCATTTCAACCTGTTGAAGTCATGAATGAAAGTGCAGACTGAGAGTGGATCACATGATGTTTAAGGTGTGTCATGTGACATGTTCAGTATTGTCACACATGTCTATTTTGTCCCTGATATCATAACTGCTCAAACACTGATGATTATATTTGAAGAATTATTACTGATGGCAGCAAAGTTTGAATTGAGCTCTCTGTCTGTGCGGATTTGTCGCCCTCTGGAGGTCAAAACACAAACTGCATGATGTCACTGTAACCAGTGACATCATGCAGATATATATACATATACAGTGGGGCAAAAAAGTATTTAGTCAGCCACCGATTGTGCAAGTTCCCCCACCTAAAATGATGACAGAGGTCAGTAATTTGCACCAGAGGTACACTTCAACTGTGAGAGACAGAATGTGAAAAAAAAATCCATGAATTCACATGGTAGGATTTGTAAAGAATTTATTCGTAAATCAGGGTGGAAAATAAGTATTTGGTCAATAACAAAAATACAACTCAATACTTTGTAACATAACCTTTCTTGGCAATAACAGAGGTGAAACGTTTACTATAGGTGTTTACCAGGTTTGCACAC
Source organism: Aulonocara sp. 'chitande type north' Nkhata Bay (assembly GCF_057382095.1). Classification (NCBI taxonomy): domain Eukaryota; kingdom Metazoa; phylum Chordata; class Actinopteri; order Cichliformes; family Cichlidae; genus Aulonocara; species Aulonocara sp. 'chitande type north' Nkhata Bay. The sequence goes on from NC_141346.1 coordinate 63,678,807, forward strand.
ACAGTAGCTGGTATTTTGGCCCATTCCTCCATGCAGATCTTCTCGAGAGCAGTGATGTTTTGGGGCTGTCGGCGAGCAACACGGACTTTCAACTCCCGCCACAGATTTTCTATGGGGTTGAGGTCTGGAGACTGGCTAGGCCACTCCAGGACTTTCAAATGCTTCTTACGGAGCCACTCCTTTGTTGCCCGGGCGGTGTGTTTTGGATCATTGTCATGTTGGAAGACCCAGCCTCGTTTCATCTTCAAAGTTCTCACTGATGGAAGGAGGTTTTGGCTCAAAATCTCACGATACATGGCCCCATTCATTCTGTCCTTAACACGGATCAGTCGTCCTGTCCCCTTGGCAGAAAAACAGCCCCATAGCATGATGTTTCCACCCCCATGCTTCACAGTAGGTATGGTGTTCTTGGGATGCAACTCAGTATTCTTCGTCCTCCAAACACGACGAGTTGAGTTTATACCAAAAAGTTCTACTTTGGTTTCATCTGACCACATGACATTCTCCCAATCCTCTGCTGTATCATCCATGTGCTCTCTGGCAAACTTCAGACGGGCCTGGACATGCACTGGCTTCAGCAGCGGAACACGTCTGGCACTGCGGGATTTGATTCCCTGCCGTTGTAGTGTGTTACTGATGGTGACCTTTGTTACTTTGGTCCCAGCTCTCTGCAGGTCATTCACCAGGTCCCCCCGTGTGGTTCTGGGATCTTTGCTCACCGTTCTCATGATCATTTTGACCCCACGGGATGAGATCTTGTGTGGAGCCCCAGATCGAGGGAGATTATCAGTGGTCTTGTATGTCTTCCATTTTCTGATGATTGCTCCCACAGTTGATTTTTTCACACCAAGCTGCTTGCCTATTGTAGATTCACTCTTCCCAGTCTGGTGCAGGTCTACAATACTTTTCCTGGTGTCCTTCGAAAGCTCTTTGGTCTTGGCCATGGCGGAGTTTGGAGTCTGACTGTTTGAGGCTGTGGACAGGTGTCTTTTATACAGATGATGAGTTCAAACAGGTGCCATTCATACAGGTAACGAGTGGGGGACAGAAAAGCTTCTTACAGAAGACGTTACAGGTCTGTGAGAGCCAGAGATTTTCCATGTTTGAGGTGACCAAATACTTATTTTCCACCCTGATTTACGAATAAATTCTTTACAAATCCTACCATGTGGATTCATGGATTTTTTTTTCACATTCTGTCTCTCACAGTTGAAGTGTACCTCTGGTGCAAATTACTGACCTCTGTCATCATTTTAGGTGGGGGAACTTGCACAATCGGTGGCTGACTAAATACTTTTTTGCCCCACTGTATATACATATATATATATATATATACACACATATACATATATCACTGACTTTCAGCTTGTTGTGTTTGTGGATATATGACTGACTTTAATTATTAAACATTCGCACATAAATAAGTGACGTCATATTCAGTACTTTTGACAGTTCACTCTTCGGCTGCTCCATCTTATTAGGGAAATTCCATATACATAAATGTAAATTTCAAAACTCAACCCCATCATTTAATTTGTTTTTGATTGAAATTGAATATTACTTAAACTCTCTTAAATTAACTTCCAATAAAAAAGGTTTATCATTGATTTAAATTCATTCAGAAATGTTTAACAAATGAGCTGTCACAACTTTCAAGTACAAAGTTGTTATGAAGTCTGTCACATTCCCCCCTTTTTTTTTTCTTTTTTTCTCCTTTATTTATTTATCCTTCTTATTTCATTTTACTGTATATTGTTACTCTTATTTGCCTTGTATGTCTACTGTACAAACTGAACTGGAATGACTGACTGTTCACTTTATAATTTCAATAAAGTTTGGGGGAAAAAAAAGAAAATCTCTTCGGCCGCTCCCTTCTGCCGTATTTTGCGGCAAAATTATCCACACCCACCGCTGGGCTATGAATTGTGGGATATATGGGACCACGAAGCGTGCGCCGGACCACGCTTGATATTTGGGGAAATCGACGGCACATTTGGAGTATGCATTTGAAGTACACTTCGAATTGGGACAGCCGTCGTCGCGTGGCGGTGACGTAACCGCACTTAAAATGCGTACTTCAAGCATGCAGACCCTGAATTGGGACAGAGCCATCAAGCCATCCTGTCACACTGAGCATGTGCAAACACAGCAGCCAACATCCTGTTGCACTGAGCATGTGCAAACACAGCAGCCAACATCCTGTTACACTGAGCATGTGCAAACACAGCAACCAACATCCTGTTACACTGAGCATGTGCAAACACAGCAGCCAACATCCTGTTACACTGAGCATGTGCAAACACAGCAGCCAACATCCTGTTGCACTGAGCATGTGCAAACACAGCAACCAACATCCTGTCATACTGAGCATGTGCAAACACAGCAGCCAACATCCTGTCACACTGAGCATCTGCAAACACCGCTCTCAGCTTCCATCACTCACAAGCTCCACCCTCCACTTAAAAGCCCAGAACAAAACTTGTGACCAACACAGCACAGACAGAGGTGATGTTCACGCTCTGTTTCTGGGTGGGAAACTCACCTGTGGGTGTGGCTGTTCCTCCCCTACAATCTCTGATGTCACAGCTGCTAAATTAGACTGAACTGAAGCCAGACTCAAACAGAAAACATCCTCAAAGACTTAGAGAGAGAGCGCTGCTCTATCTCTGGACCCAAAATATATGTTCCACCACCACGCTGCAATGCATCTTGGGATAGGGTGGGCCCACCTGTGCTTCAAATCCAGGGAGAAGGTGGACACGTTTGTGGGAGGCTAGGATTCTGGACGCCCTTTGCGGCCACACTGTGATGTCATGGACCTCCAGAGGAAGCAGAGGCTGAATTTAAACACACCTGCTGACTTCATGTGTTCTGCTCTGACAGCTGCCATGTGTCACAGCGTGGATAATAAATCCATCAAACTTCACTCAGCTCCAATAACACCATCAGTGTTTGATGTCCAGAGGATTCATCAGCTTTAACCATGATAGAAGCAGGAAGTTAAGATGAAGATGATAAACCACACTGAGCGACACACTGCGAGCAGGTTCACAGAGGTCTGAGCAAGAGCGAATGAAAAAACTGAGCGAGAGGGGCTGTTATTAAATGAATGAAGTCCTCATTTCCCAGCTTCAGTCAGACTGGTTCACCTGTCCCCACACCAGTCACACCACTGGCTGAGAACATGGATCAGCACTTGCACTTGAGCACATGGATAATGTGACTTGGAGCTCTTTTGGTTCAGAGGCAGCAAGCAGTTAGGCAAAGAGAGAAGAACTCAGCCTGTGGGATTCACTGAAAGATGTCATATAAATCCTTAGCACCATCCACAAGCATTTGCATTATTTGCAAAGAACATGGAGAACATCGGTGTATGAACGCAGCAGTATTCGTGTATATTGGAACACCTGCATTAGGAAAACAACATTTACAGCTACATTTACCAGAGGATCACAGACCCGCGCAGTAAACACAAGAGAGATAAACATGTTTGTGAACACAGGTTTGTTCTTACAGATTTATGACTTAATGCCAAACTATTCTGATCTCATTTTAAAATGAAACATGTCCATGTAATGACTGCATTAACCTGATGGGCCTGAGGTCAAGCTTAGAATATATTGTTCATTTCTTCAAAAGATATTTCAGATTGGTCATACCTGATAAGTAGAAAAAGTAAAAATTCTATTTGAATGGTGTTTTTGTGTTTATTTATTTCTAAATTCTTGGACTGGCCAAAATGAAAAGGATTAGCAATGAGTATGTAACACTGGTGGTGCAATACTAGTAATGGGCATGTAAGACCTGTTAGTGCTACTTCTTGCCTTCGTTGCCTGTAGTACGGCAGTATAGTTACCTTTAACCACAGTACGAGGACAGAAGGGAAATATGGACCAGATCAGACAGGTTCTAGATTTGTAGGAGCTAAGGGTGTATGACAACAGAGGACTTGTACACAGTAGGTGTAGAAAACACAATTGCATTTATTAGCAATTATTAAAGTTGTGCACATTTAACAAAAGTAGAGTGCGCTTCTTGAAAACAAAATAAAATAAAATAAACCCCACAAATAGTCGACTCAAGGATATATTGTCTTTTGTGTCTTTTTTAAAGTCAATTTCAGTCTTTCAATGTTCAATAGTCACTCAGTGTGTTTGTAACCAGTCGGGTTACAATCTACCAGTTCATCCGGCTATTTGGGGTGGGCTCGCCATCCAGTACTGGAAAAGGGATCCTCGATTCTTCTCAGGTCCTCAAAACCAATCCAATCCAAATAAGCAAAGGGAAAAAACCTGACCTGGGGACCAGGCCAGAACACAGTAGTTCAACATTTAAGCTATCATGCCTGTAACTTATTATTACTACTGGTTGCTTGTAGTGCTTCTAAATTTCTTTCAAAATATTCTATGTTGTACAACAAATTATTCTCATTTCAAAGGGAAAAAGTGCATAGGAAATACACATTTAAAACAATACTAAATAGCTCAGCAGTGCATTAAAAATACACATTGGCTTGAGACTTATCAAGTTTCAGCTAAGTACAGTGCAGGTGAAGGCACTTAATTTCACGTTGCTAATACTTAATTGTGCAGAACTATAATTAGCACCATGACAAAAGTGAACATGTGCTAACATAACAACTTCGCACAAAACCATACATCAATACCACAGTAATGTGACATAAACCTTTAAAGAACATCTCGTATAAAGTGCAGCAGACTCAGTGCTAATTGCTTTAGCCTCGGAAAAGGCACTTTCATTGCAAAATGGCTAACGGAAGTTAGCATCGGAGCTAGCGGCAAGTAGCATGCTATGCTAGCGCACGTGTTTTTGTTTTTTTTTGTTTTTTTTTGCGATCAACTTTTTTTTTTTTATTAACAATTGAAACAATACAGTCACAAACAACATAACACATTATAGTGCAAATGAACTCTCGTGGAGGATAAAAAAAAAAAACACAGTCAATACAACAAAACTAACAGCAAGGATATGGGGGGACGGGGGCTAGACAAAAAATCCACAGTATTAACGGGGAAGAATTAAAAAAAGAGCACAGGTTGATACACAATAAAGGTAATAATCAAAACAGTAGCAAATGGGAAATGTCATCATAGATTGTGGCAAATCTGCTTGACTTCAGTTTTTTAAGTGACATGAAATAATGTTTAAAGTCATTGATGAACCATGTAAAGGATGGTTTTCTATTCCTCCATTTACAACAATGTATATGGTATTTACCTAACAGGATGACAATGTTAATCACATTAGAGACAGATGGATGTTGTTTAGCCATATAGAAAATAATATCAGAAATATTAAACTGGGGAATATCGTTGATCTTGAGGGATAACCAACTGTGTAGTTCTAACCAAAAGGCAGCTGATACAGGACATGAGAAAAACAAATGGTGTAATGTTTCACAGGCTGAATCACAAAATGCACACTGATCAACCTCAAATTTAAACCTCCTCTTCAAAAATTCAGACACAGGATATATATTATTAATTATCTTGAAATGAGTTTCTTTTACTTTTGGGGAGACAGGCCACTGAGTGAATTTTGAGAACGCCTTTTCCATGAGTGACTGGTCCCCATGAAGGGCCTGCAAATATCTACCTGAGTTAAACCCCTGGAAAAGAATAGATTTAAAATTCACACTGATAAATTTATTGTTACATTTACTATCATTTAGGATGCGGTTACCAATTTTTAAGTTTGGCAGCACTGGATTGACCACAGAGAGTAGCATTGTGTTGCGTATCAGCTGCCTTAGGGCCAAAGAGATAGCACAGCAAACTTTTCTGTATTCTTTTAATGGACAATTAAAGTCGTGTCTTTTTGAGAAAGACACGTAATCCAATAGAGCACCACTCGAATCCAGCAAGTCAGTTACAAACAAGATACCACTCTCAAACCAGTTCCTGATAAATAATGTCTTTTTGTTAGCAGTTATCACTCTATTGTTCCATAGGGTCGACATGTGAGGAGAAAAGTTGTGTGTAAACACCATTTTCCAAAAATGAAGAATCTGTTTGTGAAAATTACAGAGTGTAACAGGTATTTTACTAGTCTCAAAGTCACATTTTAATAGAAAATCAATTCCTCCAAATTCCTTATATAAAGATCTGGGTATATGAAACCACATGGAATCAGACTGAGATAAGCAAGCTCTGAGCCAGTTGATCTTAAAAGTTCCGATCATTGATTCAAAGTCTAAGGCTCTGACACCACGCTTCTCATAGTCTTTAACCAACTGTGATCTCTTAATATAGTGGGTTTTGTTTTTCCATAGGAATTGAAAAATAATTGAGTTGGCTTTCCTAATATTTTGGGGAGAAATATAAAGAGAATGACATGGGTAAATTAATTTAGAGATACCTTCAGCTTTGGAAAGGATGACTCTGCCAAATATAGTGATATCCCTGGTTAACCAATGACTAAGGGATTTCTTCATGTCTATGATACGATTGCAGATGTTGTTGTCTTCTCTTCGGGACATATTTTTAGAAATCACCATACCTAAATATTTAACTTCCAATTCAACTCTTATAGAAGCTATATTAGAATCAGAACACGTGTGAATAGGTAACAATTCACATTTGTTAATATTCAGACACAGTCCTGACGCCTGGGAGAATAATTAGATAGTGTTAAGCGCTTTAGCTACCATGGATTTATCTCTTAAAAACAGTGCAGTATCGTCAGCAAACTGGCTTATTTTGAATTCCTTGTCAAAGATGTTAATACCATATAAATCAGGGTCTTTTTGGATGATAAGTGCCAGCAGTTGAGTGGTTAATATGAACAATTTGGGGGAAATAGGGCATCCCTGACAGATACCTCTCTGCACATCAAACCTAGGTGTCATTCCAGGGTTAAGTGAGACAGAGCTAGAAATGTTACTGTAAAACATTTTGATCACATTACAAAAGTTTTCCCCAAAACCCAGGAAATTCAAGGCTTTAAGCAGGAAGGGATGTTCAACCGTGTCAAAAGCCTTATAAAAGTCCAAAAACAACACTAAGCTTTCTGTCTTTATATGCTGGCGATAATCAAGCATATCAAAAATCAATCTAATGTGATTGTGTATATGTCTTCCTTTTATAAACGCCGACTGACATTCATCCACTAAATGTGATAAACAATCATTTAAGCGGTTCGCATATACATGAGCCAGTAATTTATAATCATTACACAGAAGGGTTATGGGTCTCCAATTATCCAGAAGTAGTTTGTCTTTGTTGGGTTTTGGAATTAAAGTAATTAGACCTTGTTTCATTGTAGGTGAAAGATTAGTTGATGAGATACATTCTAAGTAAGCACTGTAAAGAGTTAATCTAATGTCATGCCAGAAAAAGAAGTAAAATTCCACTGTTAGCCCATCAATACCTGGTGATTTGCCCCTGGGCATTTGTCCGATTGCCTTGTCCAGCTCTTCGATTGCAAGTTTACTCTCCATACGAACCTTTACATCCACATCCAATGTCCCATTAAGGCCTCTAAGACTTTCCAGAAACACAGTGCCATTCTCCGTTGAATAGGTTGACTTGTAAAGGTTACTGTAAAAATGAAGTATTTCCACGTTTATTTTGTCATGGTCCTCAGTCAAAACCCCCTTGATATTCAGTGATTGGATCTTCTTATTTGATTGTCTGTATTTCTCTAAATTAAAAAAGTAGGAAGAGTTTTTCTCACCCTCCTCAATCCACCGTGCTCTTGAACGGACATAGGAACCATTGGCTTTCTCTAAGAACATTTTGTCTAGTTGAGATTGAAAAGTGTTTAGTTGTATATGTTCGTCCAGAGATAAATCCTGTTTGCAGCATAGCCTGTTAAAATAAACAGTGATCAGTTAGAGGGGAAGCTGAGATTTCACACTTAGAAATGTTGTTGATCAAATTGTTAGAGACTAACCAGTAATCAATCCTGGAACACTGACCATTATTAGATGAATTAAACCAAGTAAATTGAGATACAGATGGATTTTTCAGCCTCCAAGCGTCACAGAGACTACCTTTGTTGACCAAATTAAGGATACTTTCATCGTAACTGTGGCATGAGGTCCTGGATGGAAGACGATCAACAGAGGGATCAGGAGCTAAGTTAAAGTCTCCCCCCACAACAACTTTGTCAACAAGATAGCTCAATTTCCATTGCTCTAACTGTTCGCAAAGGAAGGTTAGAAGTTTCTTATTCTGAGCTCTATTAGTATAACCATATACACACAGCAGAATGTATTTTGAACCATTAATCTCTGACATTATCATCAGCCAATGACCATCAGAATCACTTTTACAGTCTATGACATTTCCCGGAAGCTTATTAAATAAAATCATCACTCCAGCTGAGTGAGACGTACCATGACTAAAGAAAACAGATTCACCCCACTGTGTTTTCCAGAACTTTGTGTCTGCGTCTGCCGAATGGGTCTCTTGTAGAAAGACACAGTTAGCCTGTTGCTCCTTGCAAAAAAGAAAGATAGCCTTACGCTTCACAATGTTTCTTAGCCCCCTGACGTTCAAAGAAATAATAGATAACATATAACACTATTACAAACGTATTGGGGAAAAAAAAGAAACTTAAGAAGACACGCAGGAACGAGCAGCTGTGTCCTGTATAAAAGAACTATTCAGTGCAATAACCCATAAGAACCGGGAAATTTTTAATTAAATGACATGCTAAGCAATAGGCTTAATCAACAGCAGCATACCTGAGAGGTGAAAAAGGTCACACAAAAGAAAATCAGTTCGGGTCCACTCTTTGGTTATCAATCAGAGCGTAGCCGTCCTTCAAAAATGCTCTCTTTCCCTTACTCCTGGCGTCCTGGACCAGCGGCCACAGCTTAACTCGAGCCTCCCGATCTTCCTTGGAGAAGTCTTCCTTGAAGCGGATGTTCATCTCCTTGCAAACCCTCGCATGCCTCGATTTCTTCCAGACGTCGTCCCGGACCGTTCTCATGCCAAACTGGATAATTATGGCTCTCGGGGACCCGGAAGATGCAGCGTTCCCCTTCTTTCCCAGCCGATGAACAGTATCAACAGTCTCTCTCAGTTTATCCACAGACAAGGGCACAACTCTGGTGAGAATCCCGATAACTTACTCTCTCGTGTTTTCATCATCTTTCTCAGGAAGACCAGTCAGCCTTAGGTTCCATCTCCTCTTATATCGAGCATGTTCCTGACAGGAGCTGCGCAGGGATTTGTTTTCTTTCTGCAGCTCACCAACTTTCTCCTGGAGTTCTACTATACTCTCTTTATTTTTTCTTATTTCCGCCGTGTTCATATCAATGCGCTTTTCAAACTTACGCAGCAACGCCGTCTGTTCATCCATCTTATGCTTTAACACATTGACTGCTTGCAAGATAGCTGCGGCGGTGTCCTCCTCCTCCAGCTGCTGCGCTCGCACCCCTCTTGCTTTCTTCGGGTTAGGGCTTTTCGTCGGAGTGTGAGCCCAGTTGATTCTGGAGTCATTGGAAGTTATGTCAGTGATCTCCAAATCTTGAATATCCTCCTCGTCACACGCCTCTCTCAACACCGAAACATTGTAGTCATGATCCATCGTGGTCATAGGACAAGTATCAAAATTAACCCCGGAAAAATTACAACTTAAAGCTGGTTTATAGTTAATTCTTCAGTGGCTGGTTGAAGTGCACAAAAAGCGCAAAAGACGGGTTATTGCTTTTAATAAAGTCACAGTTTCAGGACAAAAGAAAGCCAAAAAAGTTCGGACGCCTGCAGTAAAGTTGCTGCACACTCCGCCATCTTGTTTCCTCCCCTGAGGGAAGAGGTCTCTCAGTCCTGACAATCCACATTTTTTTAATTAATTTTTTTAAGGAACTTTATTTACAAACAACAGTATAACATACAAGGCACCATCATTAATCCGAACATGTAACATCCTCGGTTGAGCATTATAGCAAGAAAGAAAAGGAAGAAAAAACAAACAAAAAAAAATAAAAAAAATAAACACAAAGCGAAAAGAGCTAGCACAAAAAGAAAGAACAGTCGTGAAGGATTTGAACCAAAGGCAAAAAATAACATGAACAAAAAAGGGCAGTCAAGATTATAAATTAGGGAGGTTTCTTTTTTAACATAGATTAAACTCTTTAAATAAAACAACAAGTTTATGAGCTTTCTTATTATTCACAAGTTTCAGCGATTTAGCCCAGAGTTTAAAGTCATTCAGCCATCTGTTTATACATGGTTTAGCTTTAAAGTATCTGCATTTCTGAATAAAAAAATTTTCCCATTAACAAAAACGTCCTAATCAACAGGTCAAAATCTGCATTCTCAGCAAGAATTCCAAACTTTATTACTGTCACCGTCAAATGTGGTAACTGAATTCTCCTGGACTGTAGCCAGCTCCACATGTCAGTCCAGAAGGAGTGCACTGATTCACAGTAGAAAAACAAGTCATCCAGACTTTCAATATCATTTTCACAAAATGTGCAGGCGTTCACATCTAAGTTTAATTTCCGTCTTAAGAATTCATTGGTTGGATAAACCTCATTAATGATTTTAAAGTGAACCTCTTTTACTTTAGGGGAAAGAGGAAGTGAAATATACTTTTTTCTTATCGCCTTAACCTCCATGGTCTCAAATTCTTTAAGGATAAAATTTCTTTTAACCGGATTAGGGCAAATTTCATTTATCAAAATATAACTGATCACTTTGTTTGTAAACCTGCTATCACCAAATTCAACTCCAGCTATGCAGAGCTGTTTGACAATCCACATTGATGGTACATGAGCATCTGGCTGCAGCCACAGGGGAGCGCCATACTGCGACCGGAAACACGTCACTTCAGTTAAATCGACTTTGACAGCGAAAACTAAATTGTATTTTTGTTACTATTGATGCTGCTGATAAATAAATTTGAGTCTAAGTGTTTTTTTTAACAATCTGGGTTCATTGAAAAAATCACCATCCCTTCAGCTTGTTCGTGGCCAAAAGTGTCCATGTGTTATGTTTTTGTTTCTTTGCTACTTTTTCTGCATAAAGTTTTTTCATAAATATAAAATAGTCATTACTTTTTACATTTTTAATCCTTCAAACACCCTTTTCTAGTACAATGCACTTGTTTGAAGACAACCTCAAAACTCACCATTTCATATGCCAGCAGTGCTACTGGAAATTATTGTACAGTGGTCCCTCACTGTAACGCGGTTCACCTTTCGCAGACTTGCTGTTTCGCTGATTTTTTTTTTCGTTAACAGCACATTGTGTTGTGCGTTCTGATTGCTGTAGACCATTGTCAATCAATCTAGTGCCGCGTATTTTTGTTTTAATTATGTAAAATTTTAACTGAAAATTTATGCGAAGTAACGGTGCTGTTAATTCTCATATTGCAATGCTGATAATGTGGGTGATGACCGCGGTGAATGCAGTCACACACCATCCTCTACAGAATGGTTTGATGAAATTGGTGATATTGATGCCACACCTTCTGAAGGGCATTTTGACATTGATGAGCTTCTTTCACAATCTGTACTTTGGTATCAAGCAATTGACAGTGTTAATGACGACCTCCTATCGTCACCTACTGCGCATTCTGATGCAACTGGTAGTCTTGATGTTGTGTCCTCTGCTGACCATTTTGACTCTCATGAGCATCCGCCTTCTCCTAGCGATGATTTTGATGCAGCTGTTGATGTATTAGATAATACGAATGAAAGTGACACTGTGCAGATTGGCGGCAGCAGTGGTGATGGCAGCGGTGGGGTTAGGAGTAGGGACATGCCTCATTTTAATTCCAGAGAACTGCGTCAGTGTCTTGATTTTAGAGAGACCGGTCTAGATAATCTGCAACAGGTTCCCTGCAGGGTGCGAGAGAGTTTAGCTAATTTAGGTAATTAAATTAAATTTAATTAAATTGACCAAGCCTTAGAAGATGCATGACATCTGTATAATCTGTATAATGACATCTGTATAATCCTCAAAATAGTAATAACAACCTGTGTTTTTGTCTGTGCTTGGCGCATGCTCTCAATGCTGAGGTGTCTGAGGATGAGAAACTACTCTGTGCAAAGCAGCTACACATTGATGCAGGGCTCGACCCCAGGCAGCAGGTTTCTTTCACCAATGTCAGCAGTTTTAAAAAACAGCTAAATGTTAAAATCGTTATTTTCCATCATACTGCAGGACGAAAACAGCTACAGTGTTTCAAAACACACGACACACCGCAGCCTCAAACCATATATATGTATTTACACGATGGTCATTATTATGTCATTGAAAGCACAACAGGGTTTTTTGGAGTTAGCTATTTTTGTAATTATTGTTATAGTACATATCAGACTCCACTGTGCCACACATGTAGATTCAGATGCAATGTATGCTTTACACTGTGTCAAAACTACCCGTCACAGACTGTGAAATGTGCAGACTGTAAACGTGTCTGTAAGTCGCAGCATTGCTACCATCAGCACAAACTAGTAGAACCGCTACATAATCTAATACCGTGTGATCGTATGAAATACTGTGAAACATGTGGTCTGGTATACAGGAAGTCAGACAAATCAGAACACAAATGTGCCCCAAGTGCATGAACACTCTGTGGAGAACGCCTGGTAGACACTGGCATGAATCACAAGTGTTTTCTTCAGCCTGCTGAAATGAAACAACCTCATGAAAAATACATAATATATGATTTTGAGACCCGGTATCATGACGGAAAGCACGAGGCCGTTTTTGTGTGCACAATGGATATGCATGGGAAAAAATTCTGTTTCAACACATTGAATTGTGTGTCTGCATTCGTTGGACACTACAGAAGGCCTAAATACCGTGGCTATACATTTATAGCCCATAATTCTTCAGGTTTCGACAGCTATATTCTCCTGGAATACCTCGTTAAACAGGGTATTGCTCCGGGTGTAACAATGAGAGGGAGTCGTGTCGTTCTAATGTATGACAAATCCTATGATCAGAGATGGATGGACTCATTTAGCTCTCTGCCCATGCGTTTGGCCAAAACACCTTCTGCCTTGGGATTCGAGGACCTTGAAAAAGGCTTCTTTCCACACACATTTAACACAAGGGCTGACGAATTCTATGTAGGTCCTTATCCTGCCCCGTCTTTTTACGGGTATGAAAAAATGTCTGAATTTGAAAAGGAGAAATTGATGGAGTGGTACAAGCCTGCCTGCGAGAAACCATTTGATTTACAGGCTGAAATGTGTAAGTACTGCATTAATGATGTCGAAGTGTTGAGAATGGCTTGTAAAATATACTGCGAGACCTTGATGGAGTGCACGCAGATTGATCCATTTTCACACGCCACCCTGGCATCATACTGCATGGGGATTTTCAAAACCTTGTTTCTTCTAAAAGACACCCTGGCACTGACTCATCACGGTGCGTATGTTGATCAGAATAAGACATTTTCAGACGTGTGAATGCTCTAAGAATGCATTATGGTCTTAATGTCGTGGTCATGTGGGGGTGTGATCGGTCATCATTAAAGTCGACTGATCAGTCAGTCAAGGACTTTCTGCACAAATACAAAAAGCCTGAGCCTCTGGACCCTAGAGACGCGTTGTTTGGGGGGAGGACTAATGTGATGAAATTGTACCACAAGGTTGATGATGGTGGAGATGAAAAGATCAGATACTATGATTTTACAAGTCTCTACCCCACTGTTCAGTGCACGAAAAATTATCCAATAGGTCACCCTCAGATCATATACAATCATTTTGACAGAGTTGAAAATTATTTCGGGTTTGTTAAGTGCACTGTGCTTCCTCCAAGGGGTCTATTTCATCCTGTTCTGCCCTACAAGTGCCACAATAAGCTGATGTTTCCTCTCTGCAGAACGTGTGCTGAAGAGCAGCGCCAGCACAGTGATTGTGTGCATGCTGAGCGTGAGAGGCAACTGTCAGGTACTTGGGTTTCCTTTGAGCTTGAAAAGGCTATTGAAAAAGGGTATCAGATTGTCTGCATCGCTGAAGTTTGGCACCTCCCTAATAAGACTGACACACTGTTTAAGCCGTATGTCAAAACATTTTTGAAATTCAAGCAGCAGGCATCTGGATACCCGATGCTGATGTTTAGTGACCATTATGACGTAAAACAGTTGTAAAAAAAGTTCAGGTGGTCTATAACAAGAGAAGGGTGGTGCCTGACTATACAACACTCCCTTCCCAGATAGCAAGGAGACATTGAACAGATGTTGATTTTCCATCTGAACCATCAGAATCGTCAGGATTGAAATGTCAACACAAAACCAATGTTGAAACAACATTGAAATACTGATGAAACCTTACACTGACATTGAAATAACATTGATTCACTGTTGTTCTGTCATCGTTGATTGTTGATCTATTTATAGTTGACAAGGTGACAACAATCACGTTGAAAAACCATCGATTTATGGTTGAGCGGGAAATTAAAGCTGCTACCACTTGGACTATTCCGCAGCACCCCTCTCAGTGGTACATCCCTCCAGGTAACCATTGTCTTGTACAGTAGAGCGGGACATTAGATTTACTCTCAGCGGAATTGACCGGAGAAGGCATCAGTTCATGCACTGCACTGGCCTGCGCCACGATTAGTATAAGGTAAGAATGAATGACTTTTGTTCTATTCGTTATTTCCATGGTTGCATTTGAATAACAGTAAAAAAAAAAAAAAAACTTGTTAATGTAAAGTTTCGGATAAAATGTGGGAGCCCGAAATTGTGTCTACTTTCATCTTACAATCTGGCAACAAATAAATTGCACTGCAAACAAAGTCTATCAACAAAGAAAACATTTTCGTTTCATACTTTTCCGTTATATTCCCTTATAAAGCTAGCTTTAACGCTTCGAGGGTTCCTTTGTTCTTGCCGTCGCCTCGGCGCTTGACCCAGACTTTCGCTCTGTAGTTGCTTTTTAGCATAGTACTACAAAAAATTGTAAATCTGTGATATATGATTGATAAACGTAAAGGTAACTGTATAAATGTGTTCAATGACTTTGTTACTTTTAATGATTGGAGAGCACCCGCTTCGATTCGCACTCAATTCAAACTTTACGCTGCACGCTCACCTAACTTTACGCTGCACGCTCACCTAACTTGCGTTTGCACCTTTTGTCCACACGTAAACTGCGTTTAGCATTTACGTGTGGACGAGGAAGACGGAGAAAACGCAGCGTCAAAGGTGTGCGCCTATTTTGACGCCACACTGTGCGCCAAGTTTTTGTCTCGGTGCCATGAATTCCTACAATGGCAGACTTAGACAAAATACTGTTAATTTTATTATCTTCAGTGTTTAAATGCTTACATATACGGGTTTGCTTGTAATTGTTGCCTATATACATTTTAAGCTATTATTTATTATTTAGTTCAATCAATAGATCAAGTTTTGTAGTGACTATGAAATATATTGTAATTATCTGTTTCCTGTTTATCCTAGACAGGGCAAAAAAGGACTCCAAATTAAAAAAAAGATAAAAATGAAAGACTGGTGCATTGTGCAGTTTAGCACTGGTGGTACAGAAATAGTCCCTAGATCATGGATAAATGGGGAGAAATTGTCATGGCCTCCATATCCTCCGTGAGACACATTCAGGATCCACGACGCAGTAAAGAGGAGAGTTCATCCTGGTGCAACATGGCTCACCTATGCACCAGTCCGACTTCTAATAAGCCATGGTGGGTATCATCTGGATTGGTGTTGTATAAATGTAACAATAACAAGTTTTTCGTGTCCTAATTTATGTCTGGCCATACATTGTGTTTGTACTTCCAGACACATTTCACGAAGCAGAACGCAGTCTTCAGAAATATCTAAGTGAACACTGTGATACGTCTGACCTTCAGTCCGAAGCTGAAACTCAGACCAGTCATAAAAGAAAGCACAAGTAAAACTTTTTTTATTTCACAAACATATCTTTGATTGCTAAGAATTTATGATCTTGTCTTTTATACATATCTGTGGTGCTTGCATACTGCAATATCACCACATAATATAGTCCAAAAAGTGGAAGCTTGTAAACTTTTTATAAATGCAAAGCCGTGTACACTTGTGCACTTCAAAAATTCCTTGTATACTGTACCTTCTTGCACATCTCCGTTTCCTGTGTGTGTTGTTATAAATCAAACTGTAACTTTAGGAAAAAATATTCCAAAAGCACATTTGTAATTACTTATGACCGTTTTCAACTTTTTTTCTTTAGACCAAATCCCCTGTACACATATAGTGACTCAGAGGATGAGCAGCCCACAAAAAAAATGGTTTCCCCAGGCCCCTCGAGTGAAAATACCAGGTAATAAAATACTGTCTAGTGTCTTTGTACATGTCTGTGTGTGACACAAGGAAACGTTTGACAAGTTGTCTGTATTCTTAAATACTTAAAAAAAAATTATCTTTTTCTGTCAGACCTGACGAGAGCTGTTAACGAACTCCGTGAGGAGGTCAGAGCCATCCGCAATACCGGCTGCAATGAATCGGTAGATGCTGGGGTACTGCCTCTGGATTTGCCCTTGCACAACATTGAGGAGCTAAACAATGCAGAGCCAGCTCTTCAATCACAAGAGGCAAATAAGGCAATGGTAAGTATATAAAGGTTATGTACATTTTGTAACTATAAAGTGTAATAGCTGTCAGATGTGATTTAAATACATAACAACGGCCTGTTGATTAAACACACAAGCACTTGCATACACATTTAAGACATGAGACACGCTAATTCCATCTCTTAAAATGTGTCTATAGGTGAGACGCTTTGCCTTGATTGGAGCCTGACGCAGCAGTTAGGGGCAAACTCTATGTCCGAGTTTGTCTTTGCACAAGCAGTGCAGAAATGGCTCCGATACGCCCCAGATCGTTTGGGTGGTGCAGGACGCACATCATGCAAAAAATTACAAACTTCTGTGAATCATATAAACGTAAATCGGAAACTGTCTTTTAATAAAGTATTTAGCAAACGAAACATGCCTATTGACCTTTTTTTGTTTATTTTTTTCTCTGTTACATCACATGCAATGCTTTCTTATTTTAGGATATTAATATTGACATGATACATTGTGAGACATTTGGGGTTTTTTTTATAAAGGGTGTCCAATTTAAGGAATAAGTACAATTATGTGTTTAGGTGGTTGAAGTATTGATGGAAACATGCAGTAGTTTAGTATTGGTTAAAATACCTATAAAGAAAGGTAGATTTCCAGTCATGATTTAACTGTTTTAATAAAAAGCAACTGTGCGAAAGAGGTGGAAAATCAACACCATAGCTCAACAGTGTTTCAATATCAGAATCTGATATTGTTTCAATGTCAGCAGTATTAGAAAATATAACGTTGAATCAACGTCAGGTTTCAACATTGATTCAACATCAAAACCTGACGTTGTTTCAACATTAAAAAAGGGTGCAAGAGTGACGTTAGGTCAACGTCACACTTCAACGTTGGTTCAATGACACAGCCTGATATTGACTCAACATTGTTTCAATTTTTCCTTGCTATCTGGGTTATGGATACTGATCAGGATCAAGCCTTTGATGGGAGGCTCCAGCACCCTTTAGTTTAGTTATTAGCGGCCGAGTAATTGTGGAAAGACTTTCTTTGTCAAAAGCATCATTGAAAAAGCATCCACTATTATTTCAGCCAAAATTGACAATATTGTTTACATCTACTCCTGCTGGCAACCTTTATACAATCAACTTCTTCAGATAAGAAAAATCACCTTTGTGAATGGTATACCGGAGTCTCTGAGTGACGATGTCCTTTTACCTCCGGATAAGAACAACTTGCTCATTATCGACGATGTGATGAATACTGTGTCTGACAGCATAGAAGTTCAAAATGTGTTCACACAATACGTTCATCATAGGAACTTGAGCTGCATGTGTTTAGTTCAGAATTTTGTTGAACACTAATTATTTAACTCTGTTTAACAACCCGAGAGATAAATATCAAATTTCAGTTTTAGATTGACAGATGTTTCCAGGTAATACAAAATACTTCTTAGAAGCTTTTAATGATGCCACATCCACCCCATACAGGTATCTTCTAATCGATTATAAATCTAAGACGCCTGACTATTTAAGACTCAGAACCAATTTGTTGTCAGATCGTCAAGTTGTTTATATCCCCAAAAAATGGCTAAAGCGGTAAAAAGGATGTCGTATTCACGGATGCAGAGAAACATTGCACTGTTGGAGTTGTTGTATAAATCCCCACCCAGCGTACGGAGGAATATTATTTGTAATGCAAGCAGGGATTTTATTAATGCTCTGTGTGAGATATCGCTCAATGTTTTGAAAGGTGTTATCCCGCTGACTGATCAACAGTACAGACAACTAAAAAATAAAAAAAAAAAGTAATCGGGCTGGTTGCAGACAAAAAGGTCAAAATTTTGAAAAAGAGAAGATCCATCAACCAATCTAGAGGATTTTTGCTACCGTTATTAGGGGCTGCCATACCCTTCATCACCAGTCTTATAGCAAATAGGTGAAAATGGAGCACACACAGAAAATGTTTTTGGTCCCGCAGCATCAGTTGGACATGTTAAACCATCAGCAGCAACAACATACAGGCTCCGTCAGACATGTAGAGCAAAACGAGCGAGACAAAGCTATGGTTGAAGTGCTGCAGCTGCAGATTTGGATGTGTATGAGAGGCTAAAAAGTATTCTGCCATTCTTCAGAGATACCGTTCACTTGTCAAACAAGGCATGAGTGAAAAAAATGTGCTAACACTATCTTTGCCTTCTGAAACCGGTCAGGATGCATCTGACCGCCAAAGCAATGTTGGTGGCGACAGACAAAAAGACATGTTTGGGATGAGATTTTGTCCTATATGGCAAAAAGGAGCAGAAAAAATGCAGATCTTATTTTAACAGCGCTCACTCGTGCGTCGGGAGTTTCTTGGAATGATAGGGTGAGATTATTATTGACAACCAGAGAATCAGTTCGCATCTCTATGATTTGATCAAAAGTGCAACAGCAACACGTAGAGCAACAGATGTTTCATGGCCTGCAGGGTGGTCGACATTTTTAAAAACACTCGCCCGCTTAAATGTTCCTCTGTCTGCTTTTCCTAATGCTGAGGTGAGGAGGACTATTAGCCAATATAAAGGCGACACTGGCGACCCGAGTGTTGAAACAAATGGTTTGCACAAGAAGCGGTCACTGAGTGATCAAAGCTTATTTACCACACATAAAAAATCAAGGCAGAGTAGAAGCGGGTGGATCGATTTTTAATGAATTTTAAAATTATGTTTGTTTTTCTTATTCTTGAAAAAAAGATCATTTAGCCTCGCATTTGTTTCCCTTTTTATATACTACTACTTTTTTTTCTTATTTATGTCTATATTGTTTTGTTAAACAGATGACAGTTTTCCCCTTTTTACTACTTTTTGAACTCTATGCTGATGTTTAAAGATTTTATTATTACTAAATAATGTTTTTAACAATTAGGTGAAAATAAATACCAGATGAAACGATATTCTCTTCTGTTATCTTTTATTATTTGTTACTTGAATCAGTATCCGCACTGCACACAATCAAAGTTATTTTCAAAACATGCAGAAACAGGTCTTATTTTGTTAACAAAATGACAAACCATTGCATCGTTACAAACAAGGTTATCACTGTACATATTAATTAGTCTTGAATAAGACGCTCCTTTTTGGACATGATATAGAAAAAACACACAGTGTTGTCCGCAGGTTACCGAAAAGTCCTTCTGAACCTGTCTCCCAGAATACAATATCCGAGCGGTGTTTTTAAAAGAAAAAGTTTTATCTCGGGTGAAAACGTATCAGGTGAGTTACCGAAGCTGTCAAAAAAGTACCCTTGCTTGTCTTTGTGATATAGAACGCCAACCAGTGCTTCCCAGGTAAGTCTGATGGATCTGTATTCACAATGCCCATGCATGGATATCTGATGGTCTTTGTTGGCAGCTGGTCACATGCTAAGACGCCTAGAAGATGAGCCCTGTTACTAATCCTTTTAACAATGCTGGTTAGTTCTATTGTATTCATTTTGAATCTTTAGTAGTAAAAACGATAACTAGCAATTGTTGATTTCATTAAAGTTTTTAAATTAAACTGACTTAGAAATAGGCACGGTGGTTAGCACTATTGCCGCACAGCAAGAAGGTCCTGAGTTCAATTCCAACATCAGGCCGGGGTCTTTCTGTGTGGAGTTTGCATGTTCTCCCCGTGTTTGCGTGGGTTCCCTCCGGGTACTCCGGCTTCCTCCCACCGTCCAAAGACATGCAGCTTGTGGGGATAGGTTGATTGGATAATCCAAATTGTCACTGAATGTGCGAATGAATGTGAGTGCGAATGGTTGTCTGTAATATTAAAACTAATTCCACAGGTAGACCCGATCTGTACGGTCCGACTTTGCACATGCGCAATAAGGATCGGGGAGTCCGATCCGTAACTTTTTTTTCCTCGTTTTTCTACATTATGTTGAAATGTTTCAATATTGCAAACATTTTAAGAGATGCTTATTATAAGGAGGACGTATTTCTCGGACGGATTTAGAGGAGTCTACTATGAACTTGGGCGGCCTTCGTCGCGCCGCTGTGTCGTAATTGGGCTACAAGCAGCCTCTGAATTTGGGCATGCCTAACATTTCCAGCCTTCACCTATTTCTATACCAAGGGGTTAGCTCAGAGTAGTGGCCCAGCGCAAAAAGTAATGTTTAATGTTAAACACTCTGAAATTTAGACAGACATCACTAAATGACGGTATCTCACACTGGCTTTTTACAGCACTTCTGCCATGGTAAAACTTATTAGCTTATTACCCGTTTTGTAACCAGATTCAATGTTATCTTTGCGTGAAAACGTTTTTTTTTTTGTTTTTTTTGCCTGTCCCATTTGGTTCTTTAGCCATCAGAATTGTTGTCTGAAGACCAACAAGGATACCCAATGGATTTACTTTGCCAAATGGATCATCGTGGCATTGCCGTATTGGTCCATTTGATCGACCTTTGTTTTTATTATTTATTATATTTTATTTTCAGATGTTACAGACGGGACAGACATGAGTGAGGGATAGGAAAGGGAGAAAGAAAGAGGAAGGAAAAGAAAAACAGAAGGGGAGAGGGACAGTGAGAAAGGGGGGGAGAAAAAATAATAATAATTCTCCTGGATCACCTGTTGAGAGAAGAAGAATAGAAAACAAGCAAAAAAAAATAAAAAACCAAAGCAACATACTAAACACAACACCATCGCATTAATCTAGCTAAGTGTAAACAGCAGTAAATACTAAATAATCAATGTTGTTGTGCAGCACGCAGGACAGACAGCGCACAATGTACTTTGAAGTAGCAGCCAAGAAAGGTGTAATTTAAGTCTACGAACAGTGAACACCCATGTGCACACCTGTGTGGATCAGCGCGCTTGTATTCAAATGGTTTCCACATGAAATGGTCTGCAAGAGGATGTAGCGAGCCATAGCCCCGTCCCCCAGGGCATGAAGCAGGCATGGAGGAGATCCAGGCCCCAGACATCCAGAGGCCTCAGAGTGCGAGAGCCCAAGGAGGACCACCGGAGGAGCATCCGTGCCACCCTCCTGGGAAGGGCTGAGGATCCCCAGACGAGGCGTCACCCAGTAGCCACGGAGCAGAAGCCAGAGGCGGCTGCACCGGCGTGCCCGCCAGCTCTGCCGGCAGCCAGCTGTGCCAGAGTGAACCGAGCCGCAGGTCCAGAGGCCGGAGGCCCGAGGGCTCCCCGCACCCCGGAGGAGGCCTGATCGAGCAACAGGCGCCAGGCCCCGCCAGGTAGCCACCGGGAGTGAGCCGGTACATACCTGAGTGCCCAGCCCCGGACACCAAGAACCACCAATGCACCGACCCCTGAGGGCATCAGTCACCGGCAGGGAGTGTGGTGAGGGGAGATAGGCCTTGGAGGGCCTGGGAGTTCCCAGAGAGGTGGAGTCTAAGACCCGACCTGACATATAGACACAGACAAACAGGCACACACAGACACAAACATGCATTCCCACCCTCATGCACACATATACAAACACTCAGCACTCACCCAACGTAAGGATTGACATAAATGGACATGTGCACACAATCACACTGCCCAAACATACTCTATACCCCGGGTCCAGGTACCCTCGCCCCCAGAGGGGGAAACAGAACCCAGACCCAAGAGATGTTACCCTTCCCCCCGGGGTGGAGGCAAGCAGACCGTCCCAGGCTCCGCAGCAGCAGGGAGGCCAATCGGACAGCCAACATCTCCTCCCAGCCCCCCCGCCCCAATGGCTAGCAGAGAACAGGGGTGAAGACCCCATACCTCGAAAACGTTATGTTAACATTGACAACTGTGACCAGGAGATATTTTATTTTGTATTCTTATGATCACAGTTATAATCAGAAGTATCAATCATTAATCATTTACCATTGTTGAATCAGTTGACAGAATAATCTTTGAACCATATCTATGTTAACATTAATCTACACAGATTATCAGTACTTTAATCAGTCTATTGTTGTTCTGTACTATTCATGTTATTTGCTTAAAGCTGTTTCACAGTTCTGTAATCACTCAGAAGCCTGTGGGGCCTGCTGGACCCTGCCTTGGTTCTATGTTCAGTTCTGCACGTACACAGGCCTTGAAAGTACATGCACGCTCTTATATAACACATGCATGTGTACACACACACTTAGTAAGAATAGGACAGTTTTCTGATAGATATACTTTCACAATAGACACGAATAGATATACACACCACACACACTGGTTTTCTCTGAGTGCTGGGCTGAGTGGAAACATCTGGAGGCCTTATAAGGAGAACTTGTGGAGTGAGGGGAACTTCCTGAGTTCTGAGAACTGACTGATACTTATCATGGGACTTGACGTCATCATTGTAATAAAAGCCTTGTGAGATGCTTGTTCGGGGAAGATCGGCTCTAAAAGGCTTGTGATGCTCATCTTCCCCATATGTACATATGTATAATAAAAATCACTATTCTGACATCTACTGAGACCATGCAGTCGTTTGTCTCTTCCTCAAATTCGAACCCTGACACAACAAACTGGGCCAAGCACGAGTTGTCATGGAGACGCTTTCATGGGTCGGTGTAGGATATGTGCGCCAATTATATGACAGTGATATAAGTAACTTGCATATTGTCTAATATTGTTTTTTCACTTTTTCAATAGTCACCGTTTATCTGGTGCAGCACTGTTACTTTAAAGTAATGTTTAAAGCTGACTTGACAGTTTGTCAGCTGGTGTAAGACTGCCTAATGTACTGTAAGTTAATTGTCACAAGCAAATTAAAGTTGTACTTCATGCTCTGTATTATAAGATTGCTACATTTTCAGAGCTTTTTACATAATGGGGAAGGAGACAATATTTAAGGAATGATTGTGTGTTGTTGATGTATATTGTGTTACAGATAGTATTATTTTTTATATAGTTATTGTATTTTTTATCATACAAAAAAATGTTTGAATTCAAGCTTGCATTTATGTTACATGTCATGTATGTTATCAATCATCAGAGATGGGCTGTAATCTAATTACTTTTTTCAAGTAACGAGTAAAGTAAGGGATTACTATTGCTAAAACGGTAATTAGATTACCGTTACTTTCCCGTAGGAATGCTGCGTTACTGCGTTACTAAAACCGTGATTTTTTGCCAGAATGTCTCACGACAGTGACGTAAGCGAGTGCGCCGTTAGTGACAACAGCTGTGTGCAGATCAACAATGGATCATATATCGATTGTGGGAGAGTGAGCATGCAGGGTTTAAAGGTGGAAGTACTGACCTTACTTTGAGTTTGATTCCATAAAAAGTGACAAAAACATTAGCGTCCATCGTGTGTGGGAAGAAAACTTCTTTTTACAGCGAAAAAAAACCCCTAAACTTCCAAGCAAGCACCGAGTGCACAACGACGTAATGGGAAATTCACAGAGAAACTCGCGGATTCTTCAACTGACCGCGGCACACCTGCACCAGGGTAAACCTCCGCCTACCCCTAGTCCTGCTTTACAGGTGAAAATAGAGCAACAGGACCGCTGAGTCTTTGACTTTATTTATTTTCTGCTGTGTTTTACTTGCATCTATTTGAAAGAGTGAGTGTAAACACAAAATATATTTTATTTTATGTGCTGGAATGTGTAGAAAATAGGTTTAAATGTTAAACTAATTTATTCAAGTCAGAGAATGTTGCATATAATTAAATTTTTGCTTGATGCATAAAGTTAAAAGATTAAAACTGATAAAACAAGTTAAAAAAAAAAGAGACTTTTCCATTTGATTACATTTTGTATGATGGATTATGTAGAAAAAGTAGAATTGGGCTGAAAGATCTATCGCTTTATCACCTCTTCAGGTTGTAAATTGTGTTTTAAAAAAGTAACTAAGTAACTAAGTAATTGATTACTTTTGAAAATAAGTAATCAGTAAAGTAACGGGATTACTTTTTTGGGGAAGTAATCAGTAATTAGTTACTGATTACTTTTTTCAAGTAACTTGACCAACACTGTCAATCATATACTTGATATAGTAGACAAGTGGTCATATGTAAGTTAATATGATTCCTTAGATATTTTTTTCATGATGTCTCTGGTTTTGGCTTGTTGATGTATTCAGCTCCTGCATCTATGGATTCCTTCTGTGTGTTAGATATGGATGTTTTATCCCATTGCAAAAGTGCTTTTGGCAAAATTGACTATGTCTCTTGTGTTTCAGGGGTGGATTTCATGCAGTGCCAATTTTGCAAATTCACAAGCTCCAGTCAAGAGACTCTTTTGAAACATTTCCGCCTTCATCACGGACAAGGTGCACATTGGCCATGCATTCACACAGACTGTGTATGTGTATTTAAAACACCTGGAGCATTACGATCACACCTCTCAAGGTCACACTCAATAGTAAAAATCCACAAAAATTGCACATTTCAGTGTGAATTGTGTGATTTTAAGGAGATTTGCAGTGAGAAAACCTTTTGGAACCATCTTGGACATCATTTAAAGAACCGAGAAACTGTACAATGTCCCTTTTTAAGGTGTAATTTTAAAACAAACATTCGCCCAACCTTCAGTTCTCACAGAAGTCGAAACCATAAAAATTGTACACTTGAGGATTTTCGAACAATTGCAAGAACTGTTTCTGAAGATGAGATAATTGAAAGTGAGCAATCTGATTGTGAAGCAGGAACATCAGCTTATAATTTTGTGAGACCAGATGAGCTTGACGAGATTGTAAAGGATGTGGATAGTGAGACACTTGAACACAAACTGGCATCTCTCTTTCTGTGTATGCAAACAGTGTTGCATGTTTCTCGAGCTGCAACACAAAAGATTGTAGAGGATTTCCATAACCTGCTCTCTTTCTCTAACATTCATACTCTCACCAGTGTAAAAGAGATCCTTTCAAAGCATGAAATAGAAGTAAATGATTGTGTTTTGCAAGACATTTCTAATGCCCTAGTTCAAACGAATCCACTGCTTTTAACAACATCGGAGAAAGGTTCCCTATCTACAGATCACAGAAGGAATATATATTTTAAAGAGAAGTTTTCCGTTGTAGAACCCACAGAGTATCTGTACAACACAGCTCATAAAAACTCTTTTGTTTATATATCTGTCACTAAGATACTTGAGACTTTACTGGGACGGGCAGATTTTTTGGACCAAATTGTATTTAATCAAGAAGCTTTATCTGGACACTTTAAGTCATTTCAAGACGGCAAGTACTACAAGGGCAATAAGTTACTGGGACAACAAAACGTATGTATCAGTTTGGGGTTGTACATTGATGATTTTGAAGTTTGTAACCCACTGGGCACCTCTAGAAAACGTCACAAGATTACTGCAGTATATTTGGTAGTTCTTAATTTACCACCCAGATTTCGATCTCATCTTTGTTCAATTCAGCTTGCTCTCTTAGGTAAAAGTGTGGATGTCAAACAATACGGTTATGAAACAAGCAAAGACCTCCTGGTGACCTTCAATGCATCCCTCGACAAATTTGTGCCTGGCCTGCTGAAACTATACCGGTCTAAGAAGGGAGCTCTTGGTGAGGACATGGAAGACCTCTTGGATAAACTTGATGAACAGGTAAGTGCTCCTTTACCTGACATTTTTAGAAGAGAGTATACCTTTGTCATAATAGAAAAAAATGTTGGATTCAGCCAAAACACATCAATGGAAATGAATGTCATCAGTCATTACTTTGTTTTTATTTGGCGGTATTTTATTTAATTTGTAAAAAGAAAGTAAAATCGTCAACATGGTGTTTTGTTTTTTTAAGTTTTACGTGTTGCTGGGTCTGATCTGTATTTTATTTTCATTACTATAAGAGTTCTGATTTTGCATTGTGTGTAGGTACACCACGTTACTATACAAATTTAAATGCTTGTTTTCCACTGAATACTCTTTAGACATCTGACATTGTGTCCCACCGAAAGACAGCAGCACTGAGAGGCCTGCCCATTTTCCTCAGAGAGGATGCAACACAGATTTTCCTGAAGTGCTTAGTAAGTACAAAAAAGTACCGTAATGCAAGCAAAACGAATTGCTATGAGATGTTTTTAAAAGATGATTTAATCCAAAATGGAAATGTACACGTCCTCAGTGCAGTCCAGATAATTTTATGGTGAGGATTGCAGTTGTCATAACTCTCGCTGCTTTTTTTTCTGCCGAGGAGCACCTGGGCATTGTTAGTGGGTGTTCAGCAGCAGAAAATATTTTTGTACAAAACTCATCACAAGGTTGGTTGGTGAAAGATATTGTGCTGTTAATTAAAGGAAAATAAGCTTTTTCTTTTTAAAACCTCCATGAGTCAAATGACCATCACGGTATAGAGGTTAAAGTTAAGATCTTTAGAAATGTATTTTGTCTTTAATTTTTCTTAGCTTTCAATAATTCATATTTTATTCTTCTTCTCTTCAGGACACTGACATTTTGGAACCAGTGTTGAATGGTGCATCAGTTGCCATCCTCACCATCCTGCAAGATGACGATGCCGATACTTCTGTGCGAGAACATGCTGTTGTGTTGGAAGGGGACATCGTGCTACATAACATTCCAGACCTCTCTACTGCCTTGGCATACCTCTTTGGCCTTCTGTATGCCCTCAACATTGATTATCCAAAGCAGATGAGTTATACCTTTGAAGCAATTCAGGGCATCTTTTTTGAACTCGGTGGCTCTCGATGCTCACAGCGCATAAGGTCTCTAAAAACAAAGCTTTTGCTGTGACTGTTAATGGGGAAGCCAGACATGAGTTTAACTTGTTCTTAAACATGTTCAAGTGTATTGTAGAGTCATGTAAAAAAACAAAACAAAAACAGTAGTTCAACCCCTTTCCCTCTATATAATCATTCACCTGTTACAAAGAGTTGCATATTTAGTGTTTGAACTGTTAAAATTAATTAGGAATAAGTGAAGGAAAGAGGGAGGAAAGGAAGAAGGGAGAAAAGAAGGAACAGTCAAAACAGAATGGTTCATTTTGACCTGGTTGGTCAATATGAAGGTGAAGTGGATAAGTGATTATTTGAAATGTAAATTTTAGTCAGATGAATCTGTATTATTGAGAATCTATGGTGAAATTTTGTCTTGTAGGATTTTAAAAGATTTGTTATAGTGTTTTTCACTCCACCTGAAGCATGGAACTGGTATTTTACCTGATAGTTCGCTGTTCATTGATGGTAACATTTCTAATAACTTTTGACTTCTGTAGTTCATCATAGTAAGCCCATGTAAAATGTCGATGTCTGGGTACATAGGCAATTGTTTGTTGCACTACCCTATTTAGTGTGCAATAGTTAAGTTAAGCTTTTACAAGACAGTCAGGGTGTGAACGTGAATGACTAAGCTGCTGGACACTTTTCTTTTTTGGTTCTGGACTCTGGAATTTTAATGTCTCTGCTGGGGTGCTCAAAGCACCCAAAAGAAACTGGCAACACGTTTTTTTCTGTTTGTTTGCTTTTTTACAGAAATTCACCCCACTACCCATGACCTTCTGAAATATACTGAAAGCACTGTTGAACAAAATAAATATGTTTTTACATAACATTCAATTGTGCTTTGTTTTATTCTATATCTGTTTGAGTGGTTTTTTTCACGTACGATAACAGCATACATTTTTTCTTTATTAATATTGGTAAATTTTCAACTCACTGGAGTAAGAATTGTATGATTATTCAACAAGAATATCTGTGTTTGGTGAATTTAGGAGTACATGGCATTGGAGGGAATAATTGTATGTTAATTCAACAGGAATGTCTTTGTTCGGTGAAGGCAAAAATACATGGCATTGAAACCAGAATTTCTTTGTTAGACTTACAGGATTATCCTAATTAGGTGAACAAGTAGATCCAACTTGGCAGAACATGAAAATATTAGTTAAGTCAACTACAGTTGGCAGAAGTTGAGAAAACTCAAAAATCTCTTGCATCATGTTGCCTTGAAATTTTACGTTTTCTCAACTTTTTCTTTTTTACAGTGCAGAGTCAGTATAAAATAAAGCTTTTACATGTATTGCTGGGAGGTCGGCAGCTCCCTCCACTGCTTGGCCCTCTGTGAAAAACAACTGGGATCCAGCTTCCCTGTGATGCTGAATTATATAAGTGGACGAAAATAAATAGAAGGATGGATGATTGTATTTTGTGTACAATCGTTGAAGTGTAAAAAGGGTTGGCCCTCCGTGGTGCCCTAAGCAAAGTTTGATTTTTGGGGCCCTTTAATAGTGCCAATAATAGTGATTAATGATCACCTACTATAAATGTATTTCATTTTCTAATGTTGATGTTGTTGTAATCCACAGTGAAAAATGTCATAAAAACAGATAACAAATTTGCAACTTTCATGAAAAATGTTTTCATTAATATTTAAAAAAAACTAAGCAAAACACCTCCCCCTGCTGGCCACACAGAGAAACAATAGATAAAACCTAAGAGCTGCACAGCTGCAGCAGTGTGGTTTACGTCATTCTGTTGTCAGCCTGTTTTACACATCGGTGGTTTCTTATTGACGTGTAAAAAGATCTGAAATCGTAGTAAATTCAGCTGCTATTGTGGGCTGGGGATGATTTACACTTAACATTTTAATAACTGGGTACTGAATGTCAGAGGCCCAATGTTCCCTCTAATTTTTCACGTGTCTGAGCGAACACTCAAACTCCCTGAGCGGTTCCTTGGACCACTGTGAGCGACATCAGACGTGTGCACTGTGGTCACGCCGGCATCGAATCCATCCAAGTTTCATGGTTTATTAAAATAATCAAATTACAGCGTTTACATTTATGTTAGACTACTTTTAATGAACTGCTTCAGCCCATTTACAATGAAAATGTAAAAGAAATCTTGTTCATGACCTGTGTAGTATGTTAACACTATTGGAAGTACAAATAACTTGAACTCCAATTTCGAAAACACAACTTTTTTTTTTTTATAAAGCTCTGACTTGTATTATGAGTCTGTGGTCTGGGAGAGAGTCTGTAACTCTCTGTCTCCAAAATACTGTATATAATGACCAGTGCTGGGAAATTAATTATATAGTTACTTCTTCAAAAAAGTAACTCAGTTTGGCAAACAAAGTTTTTTGCAGCTATTTTTTTAACCCTTGTATGGTGTTCAGGTCTGTGAGACCCGTTTTCAGTTTTTTTCAAAAGAAAAATTAAACAATTAATTATTTTTTCAACCTGAAATTCAGTGGCTTTGGCTTATTTTCTGTGAAGAACATAAATCCGAACTAATTATCAATGACCTCATACTGTACCTTAGTGATGGTAAATTTGATTCGTTTTACTGAATCGAGTGTTAATGAGTCACTCACCAAAGTGAATCGGGTGTTTTGAGTCATTTGATTCACTGAGTCAGTTGACCAGAGAGTGCAAAAATTTTACATTTTCACTCAAACTTAATTTGTTTCCCTTTTCATGTAAATCCCACTGCTAAGATGATTGATTAAAAAAACAAAACAAAACTATTTTATAGAGAAAAAAGAGCAAAAACATTTCTAAAATTAAGCAATTTCCTATCAAAATTGCTTAATAAACATTTATTTTGTTTATTTGTATTTTATTAGTATTTTCCTTAAGTGTGTCAAATATATATTTTCACAAGTCAGTAAAGTGATTCTCGAGTATTGAACGATTCGTTCACGAATCGAACATCACTACTGTACCTCCCCCCACGCATTTACATTACATACAAGGTGTTCGGGTCCACTGGACCCAGGTCTAATAAAAGTGTTGAAAGTGTAGGTCCTGTGTTCCCACACTCTGTCTTCCTCCTTTCTGGTGTTGCTGATAGTGTTTTCTTCCCCTCCTGCTCCCGCACAAAGTTGCAACATTGTTGTCTGCTCTTACATTCCCACGCATTTTACCCTCTTTCTTGAGGGATCCAAATTTTATTTTCTCATACCCTGTCCCACCTGCAAATTAGGGGCATAATACTATAAATAAGACTTTACCAGTGTGGTTCTTTATCACAACTGATCAAGATGGCAAAAGATTATCTGCTGCGAGGGCCATACAATTGATTTTGGAAGAGAGAGGGGCTTCAGAAATCAGAGAAATCAGAAATCAGAAAGGGGTTTATTGCCAAATGTTGAGCAGGTTTACAACATTAGGAAATTGCTGCGGTGCTTCAGTGCAAACATAGTGTCATAAATTGCGCTTAAATAGACATGAAAAATTAAAAGTAAGAATAAGAATTAAAAGTGCTACGTAGAAAGATATGTGCATGAGATATACATGAGATATATACATGAGAATAAGAATTAAAAGTGCTACGTAGAAAGATATATACATGAGTGCAGGTGGTGATCAGTGCCAAACATGGAATGATGCAGTGACACAGCGTGGGGTCATGTGTTAGTGGCGGGAACAGTCATACGGTTATTGTTCATGTGTCCAACAGCAGAGGGGAAGAAACTGTTCTTATGGCGAGAGGTTCTGGTGCGAATGGACCGGAGCCTCCTGCCTGAGGGGAGCAGGTCAAACAGACTGTGTCCAGGGTGAGAAGGGTCAGCTGAGATCCGAGCTGCACGCCCCAGTGTCCTGGAGGTGTACAGGTCCTGCAGAGATGGGAGTCTGCAGCCAATCACCTTCTCAGCAGAGCGCGCAACACGCTGCAGTCTCTGTTTGTCCCTGATAGTGGCTCCAGCGTACCACACGGTGATGGAGGAGGTGAGGATGGACTCGATGATTGCAGTGTAGAACTGCATCATCGTCCGTGTTGGCAGGTTGAATTTCTTCAGCTGCCTCAGAAAGTACATCCTCTGCTGGGCTTTCTTGATGACGGAGGTGATGGTGGGCTCCCACTTCAGGTCCTGGGTGATGGTGGTTCCCAGGAAGCGGAATGAGTCCACAGAGGTGATGGGGGTGTCAGTCAGGATGATGGGGGGGAGTGGGGCTGTGTGCTTCCTGAAGTCCACAATAATCTCCACTGTCTTCTGGGCATTCAGCACCAGGTTGTTGTGGCTGCACCAGGACACCAGACGTTCAACCTCCCTCCTGTAGGCAGACTCATCCCCGTCCGAGATGAGCCCAATAACGGTGGTGTCATCTGCAAACTTGATTAGCTTGACAGACTGGTGGGTGGAGGTGCAGCAGTTGGTGTACAGGGAGAAGAGCAGAGGAGAGAGAACACAGCCCTGAGGGGAGCCGGTGCTGATGGTCCGGGAGTCCGAGACATTCTTTCCCAGCCTCACATGCTGCTTCCTGTCCGTCAGGAAGTCAGTGATCCACCGGCAGATGGAATCAGGCACATTCATCTGGGAAAGCTTGCCTTGGAGATGGTCTGGAAGGATGGTGTTGAAGGCAGAGCTGAAGTCCACAAACAGGATCCTGGCGTAGGTTCCTGAGGAGTCCAGATGCTGCAGGATGAAGTGTAGGGCCATGTTGATGGCGTCGTCTACAGACCTGTTGGCTCTATATGCAAACTGCAGGGGGTCCAGGAGGGGGGCCGTGAGGGTCTTGAGATGGGAGAGAACTAGGCGCTCAAATGACTTCATGACCACAGATGTCAGAGCCCCGGGTCTGTAGTCATTTAGTCCAGTGATCCTAGGTTTCTTGGGGACAGGGATTATGGTAGAGGACTTGAAGCAGGCAGGCACATGACATGCCTGCAGTGAGGAGTTGAAAATGCCAGAAAACACTGGGGCCAGCTCGTTTGCACAGTGTCTGAGGGTGGCAGGAGACACACCGTCTGGGCCGGGAGCTTTCCGAGCATTCAGATTCTTAAACTGCTTCCTCACATCTGCTTCATGAATATGAAGAGTTGTGGTGGGAGGAGGTGGTGTGAAATCCTCTTTTGTGTGGGGTGAGGAGGGGGGTGTTGTAGGTGAACAGTTTGAAGGTGGTGATGGCTCTATGGAGGGGGGAGAGGTGGGGGAATGAGTGTCCAAAGTGCCTCTATTGTTGGGGCCGTTGGAGGTGTGAAGGCTGCCTGATGGCTCGTCAAAACGGCAGTAAAAGTCGTTGAGGGTGTTGGCCAAGAGCAAGTCGTCAGTGGAGTGGGGGGTTTTAGGCTTGTAGTTTGTGATATTCCTAAAACCTTTCCACACAGAGGCCAAGTCATTCTCTGAGATCTGCTGCTGCATCTTCTCAGAGTGCTGATGTTTAGCAATGTCCACTTCTTTAGTGAACCTGTACTTGGCCTCTCTGTAGCAGTCCCTGTCTCCGCTTCTGAACGCCTTTCTCTTTTCCAGCCACAGCTTTTTGAGTTTAGGAGTAAACCAGGGTTTGTCATTGTTATAACTCACCCTGGTGCGTGATGGCACAATGCTGTCCTCACAGAAGTGGATATAGGAGGTGACAGTGTCCGTAAACTCGTCCAAGCTGTTAGAAGCAGCCTTCATTGTGTCCCAGTCTGTGGTCTCCAAACACGTGCGAAGCTCCTCCACAGCCTCGTTGCTCCACAGTTTTTTAGTCCTCACGACAGGTTTGGAGAGCTTCAGCCTCTGTCTGTACGCGGGGATTAGGTGGATCATGACGTGGTCAGAAAGTCCAAGTGAAGCGCGGGGCACCGCGCGATAGGCCCCGCTGATCGTGCTGTAGCAGTGGTCTAATGTCCTCTCCTCTCTGGTCGGGCATTTAATATACTGCTTATATTTCGGAAGCTCATGGCTTAGATTGGCTTTGTTAAAGTCCCCAAGAGCAATGATGATGATGGATGATGATGTTGACAAAGAGGTTTCAGAATATTTCACATTTCTGAAAATTCAGAGTCTGACAGTGACTTTGAAGAAGAGGATGAGGTTGAGCACCATTTAGTAACAAAACGAAGACGAGTACCCCATCTGCAGCCAGCTCCAGGACCAGAACAAGCCCACCAGACACCAAGTGAAGAAATATGGATGTCAATAACTGGTGAAATTGGATGGTCTTCTTGCCCAAGAAATGAGCCACCCTGCAGAGCTGTTACTGTGATAAGCCAGGGCCAACACAGCTGACAGTTACTCATGTGCAGGACATCAAGTCTTCATTTGAGCTTTTCATCCCAGATTCCATCCAGAAAATTATTCTGGATTGCAGTAATCTAGAAGGAAGGTGTGTTTTTGGAGAGAGGTGGAAGGAGATGGACCAAATTCATCTAAGAACCCCAAAGGCCTACTTTGGGCTTCTTATCCTTGCAGGAGTTTTCAGGTCCAAAGGGGAATCCACAGAATCCCTGTGGGATGTAGAAACTGGCAAGAACCTTTCCGTGCATCAATGTCTCTGGAAAACTTCCACAAAATTTCCAGGATTATCCGTTTTGATAACCGAGATGACAGACCAGCTCGACGGCAGAGAGACAAGCTAGCTGCCATCAGGACAGTGTGGGATAAGTGTGTGCACCACCTCCCCCTGTTTTACAACCCTGGGCCTAATGTCACCATTGATGAGCAGCTGATCCCATTTAGTTGTGAAACATATTGCTTCACGTGTAAATGTGTTGTGTCTTTCCACTCACTCCACTTGATTATAACTGATTTATTTTTTTTATAACATTTTATAAAAAAAAACAAAAAAAGAGAAGCACATTAATTCATAAATGTGATCTAACAAAGGTAAAGGGAAAAAATTAACCATGTTTGCTGTTCATATGGCTTGTAATTGGGATGAAGTAAACATCTGTTTAGTAATTTAACATAAAATTGTTTGATAGTGTTAATTTGGAAAACCAAAACTCTGGCGGGTCCACCAGACCCATGAACACTGGCTGAGTAACAAAAATATGAACACCACACAAGGGTTAAATGCAGCCAAGGCAGTTTTTTAAATAAACATTTCAAACTATTTACAGAACAATCAGCTGTTCTGCATCAAATCTGATGCCACACAAATTATTTGTGTCACTCCAAAAAATAATTTCTGTCCACTATGAGATGAAGGAGAACAACAGCCTGATACCTGCAGGCCTGACAGCAGGAGATGTATCACTGCTGTAACACCTGTAACACACAGCAGTCGCCTCATTGTTCTGACACACACAACAAAACTATTGACTACACTACACACTAACTACACAAGATTTGCGCTAAACGTCGCAAATCTCTCACATCTCAAAGCACCGCCGTCACTCCTAAAACTTCCCCCGTTTCTTAACAACTAGATGCCACGTTGCCATATCATTTTTTGATTGGTCGACATGGTACTTTTCTGGACGAATAGGGAAGGCAGAGGGGGTGGGGTTTGTTTTTGCTCACAGGTGGAGAGCGCTTTCGAGCCTTTTTTCTTATAAAACGCCGATTTAACCGTTTCTTCCTGCAGTAAATATAAACAACCAGTATTCAGGAAGAAAACCAAACGTTGCATATTTTTTTTATCACAACTCTGGTTTTACGTGGCCGATCAACACAGTTTAAAAACTGGTATAAAATCCCCAATTTTTCCGTCAATTGTTCGTCTGTCCTGCTCACATCTCCAATGGTTGTACACGTTGTCATTAACGTGGCTTCACTCCACATCAGCCACGCCACTTTTCCAGCTAACACACCGGTGTGGGCACATAAGGACGCTGTCATAGCCTGTCAACAAGGTTGATTGGCCGCGCATATACGCATCATTGGCTGGACTATGTGATAAGGTGGCATCGTTCCCATATGGGAGCAGCCAGTCACTTACTGACCAACACTGCAAAACAGTATTGTTAAAGTATTAATTTTAATTTCAATTCAGGTTAGATTTTTTTTGTGCCCAACGCAGAATTTCTGTGTGCAGAGACGTGCCAGCAGTGCGCAATTGCGCATGTGCGCAGCTTAGAGGGAACATTGCATAGGCCCACTAAAAGTTACAAAATAAGCTAATATCAAATACATTTACTGTAAACCCATCAGAAGGTTATTTATGTGGCAAAAAGTTCGATCTATACAAAATGTTGCAGGGAAACAGAGAAGGAGCTCATATAGGTTTGAGTTTTATTCACATCTATTGTGCAGGTACAAATAACAGAGTGGAAAACTTCATATTTTGTGTTTGCAAACATTACTTTGTGCTACACTCATGTTAATGAATCTTTATAAAGTAAAGGTGAAAGCAGTATTCTGACACGACAGTGCAATCAAAACACATTTTGCCACTACAATCTGTGAATAATTGTGACAAACAACTGTCATTTTAATATTGGACAAAATAGGTTCCAGAGTGTGGAGGTGCCTACTGGGGTCAGCGGGGGAGCTCGCCCCAGGGAGGGGCCGCTTGCCCCTCCCTTTCTTCCCTCCCCATCCTCAGCTGCCTCCCTATTCCCGGTCTACCACACCCACCCACACACGCATGGCTTGGGGTGCAGGTATGTCACCAAGGTGCAGGGGAGGCACTCCCCCTCTGTCCCCCTCTGGCCGCCTGTGCCTCAATTTTATTCTGCAACCTAGACATCCACATTACTCACACTCTCACATAACACATACATATAGGGCCTTGGGGGTGGGCATGTTTTACAGCATCCAGAGGATGGTCGGTGTACTCCAACCCACCTCTGGCGCTGGTGCCCTACCCTCAATTTTAAATGCATTTAGACACTAAGGGTTTTCGGGAGGAGCCGTGCTGCTCTCTGAGAGGAAGCTAGTACCATGCTCTCCTGTGTTTAAAATGCACTTTAGAACAGCACACAGCAACACTACATATGAGCGGGCGTAGGGAGGTTTGGGGTCTTCACTCACCCCGGTTCTGTTAGCCATCAGGGCTGGGGGGCTGGGAGGAGGTGCTGGCTGTCAGATTGGGGTCTGGGATGCGGGGCCTCCCTGCTACTGCAGATAAGGAGGTGGTCCGCTTGCCTCCACCCCAGAGAGAAGGGTTACATCTCCTGGGTCTAGGTGCGGCTTGCCCCTCTGAGGGTGGGGGTACCTGGACCTGGGATATAGAGTATGTTTGGGGAGTGCGACTGTCTGTGCAGTGTCTATATGTGTCTGTCTACATGTTGGGTGAGTGCCGAGTATTTGGTTGTGTATATGGGGTGGGAATGCACGTCTGTGTCCGCGTGTGCCTGTTCGTCTGTGTCTATATGTCAGGTTGGGTCTTAGACTCAACCTCTCTGGGTACATCTCAGGCCCTCCAAAGTACGGAGGCCTATCTCCCCTCACCACACTCCCTGCCGGTGGCTGATGCCCTCATACGTTGGTGTGTTGGTGGTCCTTGTCGACTGGGGCTGGGCGCTCATGTCTGTACCGGCTCACTCCTGGTGGCCGATTGGCGGGGCCTGGTGCCTGTGCCACGGCTGGGCCCCTTCCGGGGGGTGGGATGCCCTCAGGCCTCTGGCCTCTGGGCCTGAAGCTCGGTCCTCTCTGGCACAGCTGGCTGCCGGCAGAGCCCGCGGGCACCCCACTGCAACCCCCTCTGGCCTCTGCTCCGTAGCTGTGGGGTGACCTCTTCTTTGGGGCTCTACTCAGCTCTTCCCAGGAGGGTGGCACGGTTCCCCCCCCTTTGGTGGTCCTCCTCGGGTCCTTGTACTCTGGGGCCTCTGGATATCTGGGGCCTGGATCTCCTCCATACCTGCTTCATGCCCTGGTGGACGGGGCTATGGCTCCCCACAATCCCTAGCAGATCGTTACATGGAGAAACCTTTGGAATACAAGCATGCTGATCCACACAGGTATGCACACAGGTGTGCACACGGGTGTTCACAGACGCGGATACACCTTTCTTGGCTGCTGCCTCAAAGCACATTGTGCGCTGTCTATCTTGCGTGCTGCACAATATCGTTTATTATTTAGTATCTACTGATATCTACTGCTAGCTAGTTTATTGTGATGGTGCTGTTTTTATTATGTTGCTCTTTGCTGTTTGCTTTCTCTTCTGTTTTTTTTTTCTCCATACAGGTGATCCAGGTGTTTTGTTTGTTTTTCTTTCTTTCTTCCCCCCCTTCTCACCCTCTCTTCTCCCCTCTGGTTTTCTTTCTCTCCCTCTCTTTCTTTCATTCTTTCTCCCTGTCCTATCCCCCAGTCATGTCTGTCCCGTTTGTAGCAACTGAAAATAAAATAAATTCATAATTATAATAAAGGTCAATCAAATGGACCAATATGGCAAGGCCATGATGATCCACTTGGTAAAATAAATCCGCTTGGCATCTTTCTTGGCCTTAAGACAACAATTCTGATGGCTAAAGATCCAAACAGGACACAAAAAAAAAAAAAAAAATTGGACAAAATAGTTGTGCAGCCCTAACCTGAAATATGCTGTTTGTTCTGAATGAAAAACGTTAGTCTTTGGTAAACATTTTAATCACATTTATAGATGCAATATGTTATTTCAGTTAAGACTAAATGTTACCACATGTTCCCATCATTAGAGCGCATTTAAAGTGTGGAGAAGTCTGTGAAGGTTCTCAGTCATCCAGGTCATCGTAGTCTAAGGAGCTTGGAAAGAAAAGCGTCTGGACTTCTTTGAGTTACTTGAAGACGTTTCACCTCTCATCCGAGAAGCTTCTTCAGTTCTAAGGTCAAATGGTGGAGAGTCCAAGCTGTATTGAAGAATTTCTAACTTCATGTAGGCTAAACAGCGGCCTAGAAATAGACTCAAAACCCTGCAGTTGCCCAAAATAAAGGGGGAATTAATGTACCAGATTCTACAGAACACCAGAAATAACTGCTAAGATGGGTCCAACACATCTGAGTTCATGCTGGAGGAACTGTGGGACACACTCTGCCAACCACACTCATATATTGTGGCTCTGCCCTAAACTCTGTGTATTCTGGAGGCAGATATTTGATGCCCTTAAAGACATTTTCCAAGGTAAATATTCCACTAAGTCCTACAGTAGCAGTGTTGGGAAGGATTGCAGAACATATTGACTGCAAAGCCAAAACTTACCTGCTAAATATATGACTCACTGCAGCCCTAAAATGCACAAGTATCAGATGATTAAAACCAGATATAATCTATGGATCCAGAGAGTGTATGATGTCTGTCTGATGGAACAAATTACATACTACATACTACCTTTACTGTTACAATGAAGAACACCACCTAATTTTGTGAGCTCTCTCTCTTTCTACACACACACACACACACACACACACACACACACACACACACACACACACACACGTACGTGTGCTGGACATTCATGGCTGCTTTGTGTAGTTACAGTTGAATTGAGGAAGTGTAGGATGTATCACTGCTGATTCAAAATAAATCAAAATTTAGTTAAAAAAGAGTAACAATTAAAAAGATGCAACACTGTTGTAATCTTGTTGAAATTTGGACAGCAGGAGGTGTAGTTTCCCTGAATTTGTTTTCCTGAATTTCTCTGTATTTTTTGTCACTAAGAAGTCAGGAGGCAGCATGAAACATGAAGTAGATTCACAACTTTTTTTTTTTTTTTTTTAAATTTGATTAATTATCCTTTACATTTGAGAGTAACAGATAGTTAAGTAAACTAGTTATCATACACTCTTTAAACAAATGGAAATATAAATATTTAACATCAGATTTCTCACAGAAACACAGAATTTATATCAATAACCCTAAAACATAAAAGACAACTTGTCCACCCAAGTTGTGAATGCAATAACATGAGAACGAAGGGACGTCGGAGTTTCAAACTGATACCACAGGTGTATCTATAATTGGTTTAAAATCAGTAACCTTGACCTTGAGGTCAAATGTTTATGAAAATCTTGTAAATTGATAACTTGAGAACATGGCGACATAGGATATAGAAATTCATTACATAGGTACATCTGCTGGGAGGCTGAGGGACACTACTGGCTGTTGCTAGTAGTTTTTCTTTGAAATTTTCTGTTTGATTAAAACAATGCAGACTGAGTCATCTACAACAAAGATATGATTACCTGACAAAATGAATCTCATATACATGTCTATTCAGCAAAATAAATTAATTGTGTAATTGGTGACTGGCCATCCTGAGGTAAAATTGCCTCAGTCCCACCGTTCCTTTGTTTTCAAAAAGGGGGAACGGCGGGGTGTGCTTCAGCAACTCACACATGCAGGAATTTTTAAAAGAACCAAGAGAGGCACTGCAAAGGATCTGCATCAGTGAGCTGTTTTGATTTGGGAGGATTTTATACGGGTGTAATTCATGGTTTGTATCACTGCGGTGAAGACTGATGTTACTGATCACGAGAGAGGAACATATGTTAGTGACAAGTTTTTGTGTTGTGTCCCACCTGTATCTTCCCAGACCCTGTGGTCTATATCATGAGCACCTACACATTAAACAACTGTAACATTATAATGGCTTCAAGCTCACACTGAGGCCTGTGGGGCACTATCTGTTAGGAGGTGGTGGGTAGTTGTATTGTTGTTTTTGGGTTTTGTTTCCCTTTTTGGCATAGGTAGGCGGGGCGGGGCTTGATGGCATTCCGGCACACCTGCGGCGCATCGGACGTCATCAGTGAGCGCTTTTATGGAGCTGAGTCACGGACGTCTGGTGTCGGAGTATTGTCGCTGTCATAAGTGGTAACGTGTTGGTGCAAGCTGAATCTGTTGATTCTGTTGTGCCCTTAAACAGGGGAAATAGTGAGGAGAGGTGAAAGAACGGCACAGACACGCAGCTCTCACTCTCACTCGTCTGTATTGAGTTTCAGAAGCAATACAACCAAAACAATATTCTTATGCAGGGCCGTGCAGAGAGGTTTAAAGGGGCGGGTGCTCAAAGTTAAAAAGGGGCACATTGAACCAGGCTGAATAACAACAACACACATTCATCAAGAATCTAATATGGGAAGGGCAGGGCTGTGTTGATCTGAGACTGTAGACATTAAAAAGTCCATACGAGAGATGGTAGCTGATTAAACAAGTGTCATGAGATAATAACAAAATGCAAAGATTGGTGACATCGCTTGGAACCATAAGGCAACAAAAAACTGTGAGAAATCATTTAGGCTCTGCCTGTGAATCACTCTTTGCTTCTCTTCTTCCTTCCATCCCATCATTTCATATATCACTCTCCACTTGCTGTCTATCTGAGAACAAGGCACAACTTGCTATTGCAATAAACTATAATCTAATTATCCACACCTAACAACTTTTATATTATAACCACGTATCCACCCAGGCTCATGGTGGGGCAGGGCTCTGTCCTGGGATGCTTGAGTACAAGGTAATGTAGACCCTGACCAGGTATCCAGTCTGTCAGAATTGTTTTCAATATTTGGTTCAAAAACATGAGTGACAACAAAAATCCAACTAGGATTCTTGCATATGATGAATGAAGTCTGTCTTTGACTGTATTGTCCAGCTGATCCATCAAACCCCCAGCAGGTGAACCTTATTCATGACATAACACGGCAACAATGTAAAAAATGAAACAGCAACAGTCTAAATGTAAAGTGCATTCTAAAGTCCTCTTCAATAAATCATATGCAAAGAGTCATTCAGGACTGTAAAATGTGAACTACAGAACCCAGAGTCTTCATCATTAAATCTCTGGTTGCTTCATTTTTCTATCCTATATCAGATACTTTAAGGTTAGGTTAGGTAAAGTTGCACTGTCATTGTGAGGCAAAGTGCTTTATGTGTGTGTGTGCGTGTCATGAACGGCTATAAAAGGCCTATAATTACAGAACAAAGCGGGGTTTGAGTTTGAGTTGCGGCAGACTGTCACTACTTGTAAATGGAACGCAGCCTTCCTACGGCGGACAGCTAATAACAGGAATCGGACGCGGTCCACCCAAGTCCACAGCAACCACCATAGCAACCGCCTAGCATGACCTTAAAAACATATTCTGTCTTCATAACTATCAAACACGTGAATTGATTTGCAAAGTGTGAAAGTGTTACAGCTGCAGAGAGCTATGGCGGTATCTTTGGAAGCTGTTTACATAGCTAATAATATACGATGTAACCATGGAGACAGTCAGTCACGTGAGCTAGCGGTGCACGTTTACTACAGTGAATAAGGTGATTGCGTGCACAGCGTCCACACGCTGCAGAGGGTAAAGACATTACTTCAATATTGTTTTATATTGATATATATTTGCCTTCTGTTGACCATCACCTCAGGTTCACCATCACAGTTTCAGCATACAGATGCACACTGTCTAAATATGAACACATTCAAAAACTCATGTCTCAGAAATAAGCACAGCTGTTCATGTTTGTCATTAGAGTTTTATTTGTAAGAAAACTATGAGCTTCATATTGTGCATCAAATAAAAGAACATTTCACAACTCTGAGTCAACAGAAACAGGAAACAGAAATGTCTCTAATGTAGACGTGTACAGTGTAGTGTAAGCATTAAAAGATCATAAAGGAAACACTAACATTTATGTGAAACTAATTGTAATAAAAAATGAGCAGGTGCTTTATAGATGTAAAAGAAAGAATCTGAAAACAACACTTTTTTGGTCTAAGTGATCAAAGTAGAAAACAGAACTGATGTTCAAGAACAAACCGGAGCTGCACTAATATTACACATCTCCATTGTTGTGGTGAACAGACATGTTGCTTTTAAAACCACATGCAGTGTGTGACCGTGACTGTTCACTGAGACCATGAACGCCACTTCGCTGAAGCCTTCGCCTTCTTCTTCTTCTTCTTCTTCTTCTAAATTGGAAGCAGAAGGAGCACGAGCTGCTTTGATCTACTGAAAGGAAAAAGCAGAACATCTGAGCTGAAACCATTAAGACAGGAACAATCATTCAATGCAGTGTCTCACGTATCTTAGCCTGTTACAACTGTTGATACAAGCTAAATACGGTTAGCACACAGTGTCAGGGAGCTCCAGTGTGGGAACTAGTGGCTTTAGGTTTGTAGTCATTTAACTTTCATCCATTCATTCATTTAATTCAGGAGGAAGAAATGCCAGGTTGGTGCAGGCTGGTTACATGCATTTGGTCCCATGCTGTCTTTAACTAAATGACTTGGTTCACTTTATGGCTGGGCTGTATGTGGGGTTATATCATGTTATTTGGGCAGGAGTACCTGTCCCCTGTTAGACTTAGAAAGTTTCTCCATAAGTAGAGTTTCTAACTCTTCTAGCACATCTGTGGCTGACAGCTTTTTGGGGGCTTTTTTGCCCCACACTGGTTGTGAGTGTGTAAATAGCCCCACTAGTTCTTTTGGGTTGCAGTTAACTTGGGAGGAAGAGGTGGGTCTGCCATGACTAGATGAATAACAATTATCTGGGATACATAAATTTCATAATGCATGCATGTATCTCTATAAACCTGCCTGAGGGCTGCCATTTTTACATTCAGTTATTTCTTTGTTGAATCTAAATAATGAATGTGTTACAGTTAGACTGACACTGATCAGTGTAAATGGCTCATTGGGACACAGAAACCTTTAAATTAAACCCTATCACCTGATATCGAGTGTCAAACAATATCAAAGCTGTAAAAGCTGTTTACAGTCAGAATTTATAAAACTATGATTGTAAATAAATTCAAACAAGTGAGCTTTTCTCTTTGTGCTGAATATCAACACTGTGGTTTCTTAGACTGTAAGCTTTACTTTAGCACAACCACTTGTAGAAGCTGCCACTCCACATGTCTTTGATAACAAGAAAAAAAGACCTTTTCAGTCCACGGCCTGAAGTTCTTCTCTGACATCTTCTGCCATCAGCTTTGTCTGCTGGTTTGAAGACAATAAACCACAAAAAGATGATTTAGTCACTTTGTCTGCATCATGCAGCTTGAATGTGTCGTGCAACGATGTTGAATAGCCGTCGTTATCCCTCTGCTGTGTCAGTAGGATTGTACTGTACAGCATCTCATTGATATGTGAGGAATGCTAATGTAAACAGACTTACATCATTAAAACATAAAGGACAGGAGATATTTAGATATTTTTATATTT
Source organism: Aulonocara sp. 'chitande type north' Nkhata Bay (assembly GCF_057382095.1). Taxonomy (NCBI): domain Eukaryota; kingdom Metazoa; phylum Chordata; class Actinopteri; order Cichliformes; family Cichlidae; genus Aulonocara; species Aulonocara sp. 'chitande type north' Nkhata Bay. The sequence continues at coordinate 63,721,953 of NC_141346.1, forward strand.
ATATTACATTTTATAGCTGACGGATATTACTAAATAGATAGAATTTACTAAATAGCTGGATGAACATGAAAAATATGTCTATAATCACAAATGACCATGAGAGCCAGTACAATTAATTCAATTGGACACTCAAAAGACGTCCTTAAATGCTCTTTAAGTGGCAGAACAGACGAACAAACAGTTAATCGCTTACTTGAGATGAAATCTGCTCAGCTACTTTGAAAACAGCTTCTAACTGGTTCCTCCTTTAACAGGATGACTGCTCAGGGGTAAGGCCATCATGCAGTCCAGCAACCTTTATGGTTCTGCTTTGATTCACCAGGAACTATTAGGGAAACCTTCCAGCGCCTCCTGTGAAAGACACAGACATAAACACAAACATTTATTAACATGTTCCACAGTCTTCCAGTTTGATTTTCTCATCCTGTGGACAACAACGTACATGGATGCAGGTTTATTGTTAACTTTTGTAAGGTTTATTTAGTGAACATATCCAGCTGCAGCTCCACTGTGATCCTGAACTGGATAAGCACTTAAGAAAATGTGTCAATAAATGGACAAACATCAACTTACTATATTTATCCAAACAGACGGGACCAATAATGCTTCACTGAGTTAGAGACTTTAACGTCTCTTCTATGTAAGAATGTCTCGTGCTGATAGACCTGCAAACTTGACAACAAAGGTTTTTCAGACTGCATGTAGCTGTCCTCTATGTCAGCTCACACATTTACATTCATGTCACACTTATTTCTGCTTTCCCATTTTATAATTATTACTTACATTTTGATTAGATACCTTGAGTTTGTAAATGATCAGATTACATAATTGGAATACAATGTATCCAATTCAGGGTTGCGGGAGGATGAAGCCTATCCCAGCTGATACAGGACAAAGACAGGCTGCCAGTTTATTGCAGGGCTAACACAATATGTGTAACAGAAAATCCACTTAAATGTTTGATATTTCTTATAATAATCATAATTATGACCATTATTTAAAGGTTTCTTTATAAATACATTTTGATTTTTTATAACCTCTAAAATATAAACCTGAGCTGTTTCAGATTCTGACCTCTGACCTCACTGCAGCTCCCTCTTGGAAGTACGTCTGCTTCTTGTCTTCCCCCAGTGTTGACCGCCTGCCCTTGATATCACGTACTGTACCTGAGGAACAAAAAAGGACAAACACTTGCCTTCATTTAAGAAGTACATTCATACAGAGGTAATCTATGGAAACACACTAGTTCAACCTTTGGGAGGAATCAGTTCCTGTGAAACATTTCTGTAAATGAACATCATGTGGAGAATGAATGAGTTCTTCAGGTGACTCAGCAGTCCCACACTGACAAATGAAATCTAGTTAAACTATTAAGCATATTTGCTCTTCTGAAATCTGTGTTAAACAACAACAAACACAAATTAGTAACAAAAATACAGCTGAGTAGAGGCTTTACAAACCACCAGCAGCCATAATGCTGAATTTTAATCTTCAAATGTTTCTGAGCCGTCTTCAACCTGCTTTTAACACATTAAAGCCCCACAGTCAATGCAGCCTGACTCAATCCTAGATGTTCAGCACACAGAGGTACTGTTTAAAGTTTAGTGATAACCTGAGTCACTGATCATTTGCAGTATTACAGAGTCTGGCAGTCTTTGCATGATGTCCACGTCACTGTACGTTTCTAGCTGACTCTCAGGTGTGACAGGTGTGCCAGCAGGAAAGAGTAATAATAACCTGCATCCTGAGGTTTGTCATGCAGGATTAAAGGAGCCAGGCTTTGTTCACACAGCTAGGATTGTATTTTACACTGACCCTGGGTCAGTATAAGTATCATACAGTTTAAACGAAGCACTGAAACTTGCACATATTTATTACAGATGCACTGAAGCTAATCGAGATATTTGCTGTCAGTCTGTGGCTGCCATTAAACACTTTACTGGAAACTTTATTAACTAGTAACTTCATCAGTCATGACAGAAGCTAATATTTCTGTGCTAACATCGTTTAACCAGTAACAGCTTTACTCCAATATAAGCTAACGTTTACACCGTAACTTTAAGCTAGCACCATAAAGACGGTAAAACGCGTAATAATATCTACAAATGCATCTTAAAGCTGTTATATTAGCACTCGGTGTATTACTAACATAACCACATTAACATTACTGACACTCGCTGACTTTTAATAGTCATTCTATAAATGCTGTCCGTTTAAATGGTCTTACCTGTACACACTGCATATCCACCGGATTCCAGCCAGAGTGGATTCTGGAGTCTTCCACTCTCCTGTTAGTGATCCTCCATCTGGATGGATGAGAACAACCTTCTGAACAATCTAGCAGGAGATGGCCCATATCTATGGGACTGATTTGTGCTGATAACGCCCATTGTATGGACTGATAACAGCCGAAGCGGGTGAATAAAGTCACCCAGTAGCTAGCTGTGCCATTACCCAGCATGCATCACTCCCTCCGTAAATGCAATAAACGATACAAAAGTATCGTTCTACCTGTTTTTCAGGTAGTTGTTTACATTATATAATTTATTGTGTTCTGTATACGTCACTACAATGTGATTTCGGAAATATATAAATATACTGACAACAGGCACTTCCGCGGCAATCTCTTCAATCGGAGGACCCTTCACGTCAATTCCCGACGCGAGAGGGGTACCCTGCGCGTCCATAAGTGAAGCACAGGGAGCCTGACCATGCGTCACACGTTTGACGAGTTAGGAGTGAGAACGTGTTGGTCATGCTAGCTAGTACGCAGTACGAGTTGTTGTAACTGACTGTAAAAAGTCAGCACAAGGAAAATAAACTCCACCTAAACTTGGTGAGATCAAATATATTTTCCTTTGGCTTTGTTTTCTTCCCATTTGTGGCTTTAATGTAGTGTTCCATCCTGTTTGTTTGCTTCCATCTGTATACATGTCCAGATTCACTGTTATGTTTCTATTCTTACATTGCTGTGTGATCACTGTTCCCTCTGCTAACTGATGTGACCTTTTGTATCTTACACTGATACTTGTGATATTTGTATCTGCGCCTAAAAGATAAAAAGTTTTCCATGCTAAAACACAGCTCCACCTCCTGCAGTTCTCCCTCTGAACCACTAGATGTCTCTGTTATCTAAATGAAGACGTGCAGCACAGCAACCACAGCAGCGCTCAGATCACACGTGTCCTGTTATTATGTATAAAAGCATGAAACAGGTGAGACAGGTGGGATCAATATTAATGTTGTGGAAATATATGAAAAAGCAACAGAAGAGTGAAAACATTTCGTGTTTCCAGAAAGATCTTTCAGCTCACAGCTGCTCACAGACTGTATTTACAAGTGACAAACTGCAACTCTACAGTACATCTACAGTATATATCAAATATATTCTGTATTCAAATCTATTGAGTGATGTTTGAAAGTCTTTCCAGGTGAGTTTGATCCAGGAGGGTCTGAAGCCAGAGTCAGACAGAGACTGTGCAGAGACTGTAGAAGGACAGAGCAGCAGCAGAGCAGTCCAGATACACTGATGATCCTCTGTCAGATCCAGAGGGACACACAGGGATGATGCTGGACTCTACATTGTGTCTGACAGTGGAGCTGTTCTCAGAGCAGTTCACTCTGCAGCACTGACAGTCATCTGCACTTCTTCTCATTCCTCTGTCAGTCACTGCTGGATGAAGCTCTCCTCTCCACCTCCCAGTAACATGGCCCAGTCAGAGCGTCTCTACACACAAGCTGCTGCTGCTTCAACCTCTCTGGATCATCAGGACACAGCTCCTCCTCTCTCAGCACACACACCGTCCTGTTTACCATCATCACCTGCAGAGAGAAGAAGGAAGAGCAGAGGAGATAAACGAGTGTTTCCAGAGACTCTTCATCAGCTGTCAGTCAGTGATGCAGCACATCCAGTATAAAGAGCAGCAGGGACTTCAGTGCTGGGACTGTACTAGGACTCATTGTTGCTTCACTTTTTCTAATCTTTGGATTTTTATTGAAGTTGATGAAAATGTTTTTCCCTCCTAGTTTGAGTTTGGACTTTCATTCATTAGAAGAACCTTGGTGTGTCCACTCTGAGCTCTGTAGGAACCCCAACAACAAGCCCAACAATCCAGATGGACGGTTCCAGCTGTTAACTGGAGGAATTCCATCCAAACATCTGCTCTCACTAAATTCTTCCTCACCTACAGACTGTGTTCTTCACTGCTTTAAACTTGGAAATCAATGCAGTCATTGGTCTGCGTGCTGCTTTGTTCAGAGAGCTGATTGGCTGTTGACACTGTTTGATCAGAGCATGTCAGCAGTTACTATGGTGACCATAAAGGTCAGAAACAGGAAGTGTTTGTGTCCAATCCTGAAGCCTGTCACCATTCTCCTCTCACAGCTTCACTGAGAAGCTGCAGCTTTACAGGAAACACTGGATCTTTGTTTCATACTGACTGTGTTTAGTACAATACTGCTGACAGCACCACCCACTCACTCCATCACTCTACTGACCACAGAGTCTCCAGTCTGTAGTCTGGACTCTGCTGAAGATCAGACAGCTGCTTCACATCTGGATACTTAAGGTTGTTTCCATACAAGTACAGCTGTCTCAGATGGGAGAGGTTGGACTTCAGTGCTGCTCCCAGATAATCACAGCTGATCTTTGACAAACCACAGCCCCACAATCTGTATAAAGAATGAAAGATGTAAGTTTATTAGACAAAGTGTGAGCTTGAAATCATTCAGTGTTTCATCATCTGTTCAGAGCTGAAGAAGGTTAAGAAAGTAGAAGTTTAGAAAATGGAAACTCCAAACAGCTGAAGCCAACAGGAAGCAGCTTCAAACAGGAAACTGTGCAGAGTTTCAGACTATATGTCCTGATGCAGCCAGTTGGATTTTGGAGATTTGAATCTCTGTCCTTGAATCATTTCTTCCACACAAGACAGACTAAGTATTGGACATGGAGCATTAGGGGAGCTTCTAAATGTGATGTGATGGCCCCTCTGGGTCTGTCAGGTCACAGGACTGAAGAGAGCTCAAACTGGGCACAAAGTTGTTCCAGTCTGGACCAAAGACTGTATACTGGGACTGAGGGACTGCTTTGACTGCACCCACTGGGACGTTTTAAAGGCTCATGTTCTCACTTAGATCATCGATTTCTATTTACATTTCTTTCTGGGAAAAATGGGGATTACTTTGGAAACAGGAAGTATTTTCCCCAATAAGCAGCCCTGGATTAGTAAATCACTCCAACATGTTCTCAGGCAGAAGAAGCTGTCTTGTTATGAGGGAGAGAAGAAAAAGATGGAGGAACAGAAACTTGTTGAAAGAGAGATAAAGCAGCTAAAATCAGGTGTAAAAGTAAAGCAGAGGATGAGCTGAATAAAGGACACTCAAGGCTGGCTTGGAAAGGAATGAAGTCCATGGTGGGGATGCAGAACAAGGAGCAAAGATGAATGTGATGCTGAATCAGCAGAAGACTTGGACTCATTTGATTCCAGCTTTGATATCATTGATTTCAATGAAGAGCTTTGTGATTGTAGCAAAGGGCTGGTAGCTCTGAGAGTCCCACTGATGAGGTGTTTGTGTGGAAATCTCTTAGTGGGACCAAAGAGAGAAAAAGCCCTGGTCCTGATGCTGTGGGAGGGAAATGATTGAAGTGTGCTGTGAGGAACTGACTGGGAGATTTTCACACATTTTCCAGTCCTCCTTGGAAACACAGGAAGTTCCCAGCATATGGAAACAAAGGTTAAGTGTCCTATGGCACTCAGTGATGATGGTGCTGTGGCCCCACCACCTCCACCTCTTTGTAAAGGAACTAACTGTCATCTGAAGCTTCAAATGGAACTAAGACTTCCTCCACTAGGTGGCAGTGTCTGATGAGAAAGTGTTAGTGGAGCTGGCCTGGAGTCGAAATGGGGAAAAGTGGTTCGCACTAGTGCCTTAAAGCAAGAAGGTTGTAGGTTGAACCTTGTTGGCCTTTCTGTGGAGGTTGGATGTTCTCCCACAGTCCAATGAAATGCTGCTTAGGTTCATTGGTGCTTCTAAATTGGCTGTAGGTGTGGATGTGAGAGAGTGCTTCTCTGTCTCTCTCTGTTGGCCCTGTGATGGACTGCTCACCTGTGCAGGTGGACCACGCCTCTTGCCCTATGACAGCTAGGGCACAGGCTCCAGCCCTGTGAGCCTAAGCTGAATAAACAGTTAGCAAAAATGATCCATAGATGGCCTGAAATTCCCCAGTTAGCAGTTTGGTAGATAGCTATGACATGCTAATCCCATCCAGCAGCTGTATTCTACCTGTAAGCTGATCCCTGCTGAGCCAAAGCACTTTTTCATATACAAATTACAACCTTTAATAGAAACCTATTGGTCAGCATCTTATTAGCCTGCTGTTAGCTTCATTCCACAGAAAACTGAGAGAAACTAACAGAGTTGATAAAGAATAAAGAGAAATGTGCTGATTTAAAGCCTTTGAAGTGCTTCAGATGATCTCTGTCCACTTCTGTCCACTCATTCATTCATGTAAGCTTTCTAATGCAGCTTTGATCTTCACAGTCTGCTTCATGAAACTCATTCTAACCCTGAATGTCAGAGTGTTCCTCCTTCTCTTTCCCATCATTCATGCTGGCAGTGGAGGAGATTTGGATGTTGGACTGTGTTTTGGATGATGTGTGTATGTTTGTGTTGGACTGCTGTCTGTAAAGCAAACACACATTTTGCTTTGGATTTCAGTGTCAGACAGACTTTAAGGTGGAATGAAGAGTTTGAGAGTTTCACAGTGAATTATCCAGTGGAGGATTTTTCTTCTTGTTTGAAGGTTTGAAATGTGAACATTGTTCTGCTGCAGTCAATGGACTAAACCAGAGAAGAAGAAAACAGACTTTACCATGAAGATCCTCAGTGTGGATCAGTATAATATCAGCCTGATGTCTCCAGTTTAGTGTCAGTACAACTTTCACATCATATTCATCTCAGCACAACTAAAACATGCTGACTGACCTCAGAGTTTCAAGTCCACATCCTGGACTCTCCAGGAAACCACACAGATGCTTCACTCCTGAATCCTGCAGCTTGTAGTTATCACTCAGGTCCAGCTCTCTCAGATGGGAGGGGTTGGACTTCAGCGCTGCTGCCAGATAATCACAGCTGATCTTTGACAAACCACAGCCCTTCAATCTGTATAAAGAATGAAAGATGTAAGTTTATTAGACAAAGTGTGAGCTTGAAATCATTCAGTGTTTTATCATCTGTTCAGAGCTGAAGAAGGTTCAGAATGTAGAAGTTTAGAAAATGGAAACTCCAAACAGCTGAAGCCAACAGGAAGCAGCTTCAAACAAACACAACAAGAGAAAAAACTCTGAATGTTTCACATTAAAGTCGTACATTTCTCATAAAAACAGGACAAAGACTTGAAAAAGTCGTGTTTTTCCTTCCAGGAACCACAAGGCTTCACTTTTAAAGGTGAAGTGTGAAAGAAATGGACATATTTGAAGTCCAACACCTTTTTCCAGTCACATTATTAAAGCAGACAAACTACAAGCTCATTTTCATTCCAACAAGTCATCTTCTGACCTGAACTAAAAATACTGATCTCTATGTGCAGCTGGCTTTGAGACCAGTGCTCAGGGAGCGTCTACAAAGTGCAATACTGAAAGAACATCACACACTAATTTGCTTCCAGCACTTTCACACAAACATCTACTGTCATTATTGTCACCAAACTCTGTGGATCCTTTATTGCAAATTCAAATAGGATTCAAATGGTCAGACAAAAGAGGGTTATGAGGAAATATGATGAAATGTTGTGTATTAGCAGCAAGTTATTGAATCATTTTCCTCAGAAACCAAACAAAATGATTGACAAACATGTTTTTACAAACTCAGTGTTGGACTTGGATCAGCAGGATAAGCTGATGTTTAAAGGCATTTGAGTCTCGCTGTATGAGAGTCCAGTTATTACTCAATATTTATGGATGATGTTCTTTCAGTGTTGCACTTTGTAGACGCTGCCTGAGCCTCACAGCCAGCTGCACATGGACCAGCTGACATTACCCAGCATTAGAGGCGGGTGTAGAAAAATGGATTTTCCTATTTAAATGGTTTTAATTTGAATAAAGCGATGTTGATTCATTCAATCCTGAATCGATTTTTAATATAAATGTATTTTGCCAGAATCTCAGGTTAAAGCTTGTTACGAGTTCAAAATTGGGGATGGAAACAAGAGAAAAACCACAATAACAACACTGGTCCGGCCGGGTTGAGTCAAACGATGATTTTAATGAACACACGCGTGGGAGATGGACACTGTATGCAGACAGCCTCAGATCTCAAAATGGTGGAGCATTGCTCAAACTTTTACAGCCTCTGGTGCCCCCACCTTATCATAAAAGCCTAAACATTCACATACTTTTCTCTCACACGGCGCCTAAGCTACGACCTTGGCTCCCCGTTTTATCTGCTCCTGCTGAGATAGGGCCGAAAACTCCAGCATATTCTGTTCTCTTCTAATCAGACAAATAAGGCGATGACTTTTCTGCGAACAGTATTTCTTATAACTCAGCAGTATAATGCATCATAAAACAATATCATTCATTCACAATAAATCAGCAGTTTAATGTAATGCAAATCAGTTTAACTAATGCAACAGTTATCAGCTTCTTCTAACTCAGGAGAATAATGCAAACTAAAACTACCTAATTATTCACAATCTTTAACTAAGGGCATAAAATAATAATATACTTTTTACAAGCTCCAAAAAGTATTTCAACAACAACCAAACAGATAAAACAGTAAATGAGAGCAGCTAAACACACAAAGATGGAAACACAGAGCGTGGATCGTTCACTCGACGGCACGTACACGGACACGCCGTCGGGGCTGAAAGTGGACAGCTCACAGATCCTGAAGCTGCAGGTTTCATCTGTCTCCAACCAAAACTGACTGAACCAGCAGCAGAAGAAGATCCAAACTACGCTTTACGTTTGATGAACATCGTCATGAATTCTCTCTGACTTTGACGTTTACTTCCTGCACAGCTCTCTCTCTCTCTCAGTGTACTTCAAGAACAGTTTACCTTCAAAAATCTGTTTCCTGCATTATTCACTGCTTATTACGCACTAGTCTGCTGTTGTGTTCACTGCTGTCGGCCTCCGAAAACAAAGCCTCATTTCTGCTGTTCAATACTGAAGAAATTTAAACCTTTTAAAATGATGACAGATTACAAACTCTCAGCTGTGTCTGTAATCAAACCTCTGTAACTTTGCTTCACTTCAGCAGCATCAGGTCATGTTCACATGTTGATTCATGGTTTGCTTCAGTTTTTGATGGACTGCAGAATATTTTGAACGTTATCTGCTATAAAAAGCCAGAACAGGAAAATCTGCTTCATGTGTTTCTGTTTGATCCTCAGTGACTTTGACACAAAGGCCTCTGCTGTGATGATCACACCTCTGATCAAGTCTCACAGTGTCAGCTTTGTTTTTATACATGGATATGTGCTGATAAATGATCAGAATTATAATCTTTCCCACTGTCTGCTGTGACCTTTGACCTGCTAAAGACAGTCAGCTGTGGATTATTCATTGTTGTGTGATACTTAGAACTGTGAGGAAGAACACAACACAGTTAATCAGGGTCCCCTCTCTCTGAATCAGGAAAGGTGGGCAGGCCGCGTGTGGGCCGCGGGCCATACGTTGAGTCTCACTGTTTGAAATGTGAACATTGTTCTGCTGCAGTCAATGGACTAAACCAGAGAAGAAGAAAAAAACAGACTTTACCATGAAGATCCTCAGTGTGGATCAGTATAATATCAGCCTGATGTCTGCAGTTTAGTGTCAGCACAACTTTCACATCATATTCATCTCAGCACAACTAAAACATGCTGACTGACCTCAGAGTTTCAAGTCCACATCCTGGACTCTCCAGGAAACCACACAGATGCTTCACACCTGAATCCTGCAGCTTGTAGTTATCACTCAGGTCCAGCTCTCTCAGATGGGAGGGGTTGGACTTCAGTGCTGCTGCTGCCAGATAATCACAGCTGATCTTTGACAAGCCACAGCCCTTCAATCTGTATAAAGAATGAAAGATGTAAGTTTATTAGACAAAGTGTGAGCTTGAAATCATTCAGTGTTTTATCATCTGTTCAGAGCTGAAGAAGGTTCAGAATGTAGAAGTTTAGAAAATGGAAACTCCAAACAGCTGAAGCCAACAGGAAGCAGCTTTAAACAAACACAACAAGAGAAAAAACTCTGAATGTTTCACATTAAAGTCGTACATTTCTCATAAAAACAGGACAAAGACTTGAAAAAGTCGTGTTTTTCCTTCCAGGAACCACAAGGCTTCACTTTTAAAGGTGAAGTGTGAAAGAAATGGACATATTTGAAGTCCAACACCTTTTTCCAGTCACATTATTAAAGCAGACAATCTACAAGCTCATTTTCATTCCAACAAGTCATCTTCTGACCTGGACTAACAACACTGGTCTCTATGTGCAGCTGGCTGTGAGACCAGTGCTCAGGGAGCATCTACAAAGTGCAACACTGAAAGAAAATCACACACTAATTTGTTTCCATCATCTAACCTGAAGAGGAAACAGAGACGGCTCCCCTTCAAAGTAAAAGCTGCTCCTTTTGGACACAGTATCATAGAAAGTCTACAGTATAACATAGAAAAGATAGAAAAAAGTTTTGGGAGAGCTTGGAGATCAGCATAGTTTTTAGCTCTACACACATTGTCACTGTTTATCACTATCCTGTCATATAAATTAGTTATCTCGACGCCGATCCCACTATGGACACCTCTTCAACCATAGACTCACGGAAAAGGGAGATTGCTCAGTCTCACTTAAAGAAGAAGTTTAAAGATTCCTCCGTCACTAAGGAAGATCTCGACGAGGCTATTGCTAACAGTGTAAAGCTAGCACTTCAGGAACAACAAAAGTCCCTCGATTCAGTGGTTGCTTCGGCAGTCAGAGAAGCTATGGACTCTATCTTGATTCCTGCTCTGCGCGACCTACGCACAGACCTTCAAAAGACCAATGAAGTGGTAAATAATCTTAGCGGGCAACTCGAGAGCTGCAATGGCTAAACGCACTCAAGACCGAGTGGACTCCGCGCGTGAGGACAGACGATCGGTTATTGATCTGAAGAAACAACTCGACCTACTCACGACAAAGCTTACAGATCTGGAGGACAGGGGTCGCAGGAATAACATCAGGCTTGTTGGCTTACCTTAAATGCTGGAGGGTTCGGATACAATTGGATACATTAAGGCTAATCTCCCCAAGTGGATTCCGTCGTTGGAGGGGCGCATCGGGTGTACGACGGTCGCGATACTAATACCAAGAAGCCTCATACCCTAATCTTCAGATTATTACGGTGGCAGGACAGATCGGCAATTCTCAAAGGGGCACGCAAAGCATATCCAGTGAAGCATGCCACCAACACCACTCCTCTTTTCTTCCCTGACTTCAGTCCGACTACAACAGCAAAGAGGAAGAGTTTCTCTCCTGTCATGAAGAAGGCTACAGCTGTGGGCCTGGAATCATCCCAGTTAGTTGATCTGTTTTAGTTGAAGCAGGCCTCAACTAGGTTGACGGCAGGATCACTTTCATGGGTTAAGGTTGGTTACATTTAATTTAATATTAATATTTTGCATATATATAACACCCAGCACGCCCCTGCGGGCGGTTTATCCTTCAAGCTCGGGTCCTCTACCAGAGGCCTGGGAGCTTGAGGGTCCTGCGCAGTATCTTAGCTGTTCCCAGGACTGCGCTCTTCTGGACAGAGATCTCCGATGTTATTCCCGGGATCTGCTGGAGCCACTCGCCTAGCTTGGGAGTCACCGCACCTAGTGCTCCGATTACCACGGGGACCACCGTTACCTTCACCCTCCACATCCTCTCGAGCTCTTCTCTGAGCCCTTGGTATTTCTCCAGCTTCTCGTGTTCCTTCTTCCTGATATTGCTGTCATTCGGAACCGCTACATCGATCACTACGGCCGTCTTCTTCTGTTTGTCTACCACCACTATGTCCGGTTGGTTAGCCACCACCATTTTGTCCGTCTGTATCTGGAAGTCCCACAGGATCTTAGCTCGGTCATTCTCCACCACCCTTGGGGGCATCTCCCATTTTGACCTCGGGACTTCTAGGTTATACTCGGCACAGATGTTCCTGTACACTATGCCGGCCACTTGGTTATGGCGTTCCATGTATGCCTTGCCTGCTAGCATCTTGCACCCTGCTGTTATGTGCTGGATTGTCTCTGGGGCATCTTTACACAGCCTGCACCTGGGGTCTTGCCTGGTGTGATAGACCCCAGCCTCTATGGATCTTGTACTCAGAGCTTGTTCTTGTGCTGCCATGATTAGTGCCTCTGTGCTGTCTTTCAGTCCAGCTTTGTCCAGCCACTGGTAGGATTTCTGGATATCAGCCACCTCCTCTATCTGCCGGTGGTACATACCGTGCAGGGGCCTGTCCTTCCATGATGGTTCCTCGTCTCCCTCCTCTTTCTTGGGTTTCTGCTGCCTGAGGTATTCACTGAGCACTCGGTCAGTTGGGGCCATCTTCCCAATGTATTCTTGGATGTTCCTTGTCTCATCCTGGACTGTGGTGCTGACACTCACCAGTCCCCGGCCCCCTTCCTTCCGCTTAGCGTACAGCCTCAGGGTGCTGGACTTGGGGTGAAACCCTCCATGCATGGTCAGGAGCTTTCTTGTCTTTATGTCAGTGGCTTCTATCTCCTCCTTTGGCCAGCCTATTACCCCAGCAGGGTACCTGATCACGGGCAGGGCGTATGTGTTGATGGCCCGGATCTTGTTCTTACCATTCAGCTGACTCCTCAGGACTTGCCTGACCCTCTGCAGGTACTTGGTGGTTGCAGCCTTTCTAGCGGCCTCTTCATGGTTCCCATTTGCCTGCGGGATCCCCAGGTACTTGTAACTGTCCTCTATGTCTGCAATGTTGCCTTCTGGTAGTTCAATCCCCTCAGTTCTGACTACCTTCCCTCTCTTTGTTACCATCCGACTACACTTCTCCAGTCCGAACGACATTCCAATGTCATTGCTGTATAGCCTGGTAGTGTGGATCAGTGAATCGATGTCTCGTTCACTCTTGGCATACAGCTTGATGTCATCCATGTACAGGAGGTGGCTGACAACTGCTCCGTTCCGTAGTCGGTATCCGTAGCCAGTCTTGTTAATGATCTCACTGAGGGGGTTCAGGCCTATGCAGAACAGCAGTGGGGACAGAGCATCTCCTTGGTAGATCCCGCACTTGATGGTAACTTGTGCTATGGGCTTGGAGTTGGCCTCTAGTGTTGTACGCCACATCCCCATTGAGTTCCTGATGAAGGCTCTTAGGGTCCCATTGATCTTGTACAATTCTAGGCATTCCAGTATCCAGCTGTGGGGCATTGAGTCATAGGCCTTCTTGTAATCAATCCAGGCAGTGCACAGGTTGGTCAGTCTGGTCTTGCAGTCTCGGCTGATTGTTCTGTCTACCAGTAGCTGGTGTTTTGCACCTCTGGTATTCTTGCCAATTCCTTTCAGTGTCCCGCTCATGTATTGACCCATGTGCCTGTTCATCTTAGCCGATATGATGCCTGACAGGAGCTTCCATGTAGTACTGAGGCAGGTTATTGGTCGGTAGTTGGAGGGGACCGGTCCCTTCTTGGGGTCCTTGGGGATCAGGACCGTCCGGCCTTCAGTTAGCCATTCCGGGTGTCTCTCGTTAACTAGCAGCTGGTTCATTTGTGCTGCCAGACGCTCGTGGAGTGCAGTCAGCTTCTTCAGCCAGTAGGCGTGAACCATGTCGGGCCCTGGTGCTGTCCAACTCTTCATACTGGAGACCCTTTCTTGGATATCTGCCACTGTGATGGTTACTGGACCCTGTTCAGGGAGGTCGCTGTGGTCTGCCCTCAGATACACTAGCCACTGAGCATTGCCGTTATGGGTTGCATCATTCTCCCATATGCTCTTCCAGTATTGCTCCGTCTCCAGCCTTGGTGGTGCTGTTCTCTTATTGTTCCCTTGCCACTGAGAGTACACCTTTGCTGGTTCTGTGGAGAACAGCTGGTTTATTCTCCTGCCTTCTATCTCTCTGGTGTACCTCCTCAAGCGGCTGGCCAAGGCTGTGAGTCTTTGCTTGGCAGTTTCCAAGGCCTCAGGTATGGACAGCTTGCTGTATTTCTTAGGCACCTTATTTGTCGCACCTTTCTGCAACTCTGTTAGTTGGCTAACCTCCCTCCGTGCTACTTTGATCTTGCCCTCTAGCCTCCTTCTCCATGGAGGGTACTGCCCCTTGTGGCTGTTCAACTTGTAGCCAAGCATCTCACTGATCACTGCTGCCGTATTGTAGATCAGCTTGTTAGTGTCGGTAATCGTGGTTGTAGGTATTGCCCGTAGTGCTGCATTAACATCATCTAGCAGACCTTCTGAGGGTACTTCACGTAATCTTGGTAACCGGCTACGGGGGATCCAGGTTTCAAGCTTGGCCATGATCCTATTTTTCAGGTCAGTTCCTCTCGCACTCAACGATCCTTCTCCTATCGCACTTGGGGCTATGTACCCAATCTCGGGTGGGGGTGATGATATCTCCCCCCTGACCTGGCGTCCTGACTCCTCCTTGCCGTAGCATTTGTGTTGTACCTCGTCAATCTCTAGCTGTGAGAGCAGTCCCTTCTTTCGAATGTTGGAACACTGAGCTACTAGTTGTTTCGCCGTCATTGTGGATGTTGGGTATCGAAGAATCCATAGGTCCCTCATCCTATTCATGTAGCCCCTTCCGCCGGGGTTACTTGCGTAGTAGCATTCCAACAACGCCCTGTTTTCGTCCCTTGCCCACCGATGCCTTCTTGTTCCAGTAGCCCACTTTTCGTCAGGGTGCCCTGGTTCCTCAACACCTGACGCGGACCTTGTTGATCCGGGCGACGTCCGAGCCGGCATGCCTTCATATTTATCTGTCTCGCTCATGTCTGCGGTAGGCTTGCTTAGCATAGGGGGTCTAGCCTTAGGACCCTTACTGGATACAGACGCCCCAGGCAGGAATCGAACTTGCGATCCTCTGTTCCAAAGGCGTGTAGTTTAACCACTACGCTATCCAGCTGCTTTATATATATATATATATATATATATATATATATATATATATATATATATATATATATATATATATATACACTCAACAAAAATATAAACGCAACACCTTTGTTACTGCTCCCATTCCCCATGGGATGGACGTAGAGACCTAAAATTCATTCCAGATACACAATATAACCATCCCTCCCAAACAGTGGTCACAAATCAGTCCAAATGTGTGGTAGTGGGCACATCTGCCATATTGAGATAATCCATCCCACCTCACAGGTGTGCCACATCAGGATGCTGATCTGACATCATGAGTAGTGCACAGGTGTACCTCAGACTGCCCACAACAAAAGGCCACCCTGGAATGTGCAGTTTTGTCTCACAACAAAATGCCACAGATGCCACAAGCAATGAGGGAGCGTGCAATTGGCATGCTGACAGCAGGAATGTCAACCAGATCTGCCGCCCGTGCATTGAATGTTCATTTCTCAACCATAAGCCGTCTCCACAGGCGTTTCAGAGAATATGGCAGCACATCCAACCGGCCTCACAACCGCAGACCTTGTGTAACCACACCAGCCCAGGACCTCCACATCCAGCAGGTTCACCTCCAAGATCGTCTGAGACCAGCCACCCAGACAGCTGCTGGAACAATTGGTTTGCACAACCAAACAATTTCTGCACAAACTGTCAGAAACCGTCTCAGGGACGCTCAACTGCATGCCCGTCGTCCCCATCGGGGTCTTGACCTGACTCCAGCTCGTCGCCGTAACAGACTTGTGTGGGCAAATGCTCACATTCGATGGCGTCTGGCACGTTGGAGAGGTGTGCGCTTCACGGATGAATCATGGTTCACATTGTTCAGGGCAGATGGCAGCTGAGAATGTCCCAGTTCTTGCATGGCCAGCATACTCACCGGACATGTCACCCATTGAGCATGTTCGGGATGTGCTTGACCGGCGTATACGACAGCGTGTACCAGTTCCCACGAATATCCAACAACCTCGCACAGCCATTGAAGTGGAGTGGACCAACATTCCACTGGCCACAATTGACAAAACTGCACATTCCAGGGTGGCCTTTTGTTGTGGGCAGTCTGAGGTACACCTGTGCACTACTCATGATGTCAGATCAGCATCCTGATGTGGCACACCTGTGAGGTGGGATGGATTATCTCAATATGGCAGATGTGCCCACTACCACACATTTGGACTGATTTGTGACCACTGTTTGGGAGGGATGGTTATATTGTGTATCTGGAATGAATTTTAGGTCTCTACGTCCATCCCATGGGGAATGGGAGCAGTAACAAAGGTGTTGCGTTTATATTTTTGTTGAGTGTATGTATGTATGTATGTATGTATGTATGTATGTATGTATGTATGTATGTATGTATGTATGTATGTATGTCCGGGTCACGGCACCAATAGCAGCTGGATAGCGTAGTGGTTAGACTACACGCCTTTGGAACAGAGGATCGCAAGTTCAATTCCTTCCTGGGGCGTCTGTATCCAGTAAGGGTCCTAAGGCTAGACCCCCTATGCTAAGCAAGCCTACCGCAGACATGAGCGAGACAGATAAATATGAAGGCATGCCGGCTCGGACGTCGCCCGGATCAACAAGGTGTCAGGTGTTGAGGAACCAGGGCACCCTGACGAAAAGGCATCGGTGGGCAAGAGACGAAAACAGGGCGTTGTTGGAATGCTACTACGCAAGTAACCCCGGCGGAAGGGGGGGGACCTATGGATTCTTCGATACCCAACATCCACAATGATGGCGAAACAACTAGTAGCTCAGTGTTCCAACATTTGAAAGAAGGGACTGCTCTCACAGCTAGAGATTGACGAGGTACAACACAAATGCTACGGCAAGGAGGAGTCAGGATGCCAGGTCAGGGGGGAGATATCATCACCCCCACCCGAGATTGGGTACATAGCCCCAAGTGCGATAAGAGAAGGGTCATTGAGTGCGAGAGGAACTGACCTGAAAAATAGGATCATGGCCAAGCTTGGAACCTGGATCCCCCGTAGCCGATTACCAAGATTGCGTGAAGTACCCTCAGAAAGTCTGCTAGATGATGTTAATGCAGCACTACGGACGATACCTACAACCACGATTACCGACACTAACAAGCTGATCTACAATACGGCAGCAGTGATCAGTGAGATGCTTGGCTACAAGTTGAACAGCCACAAGGGGCAGTACCCTCCATGGAGAAGGAGGCTAGAGGGCAAGATCAAAGTAGCACGGAGGGAGGTTAGCCAACTAACGGAGTTGCAGAAAGCTGCGGCAAAGAAGGTGCATAAGAAATACAGCAAGCTGTCCATAAATGGGGCCTTGGAAACTGCCAAGCAAAGACTTACAGCCTTGGCCAGCCGCTTGAGGAGGTTCACCAGAGCGATAGAGCAAAGGTGTACTCTCAGTGGCAAGGGAACAATAATAATACGAGAACAGCACCACCAAGGCTGGAGACGGAGCAATACTGGAAGAGCATATGGGAGAAGGATGCAACCCATAACGGCAATGCTCAGTGGCTAGTGGATCTGAGGGCAGACCACAGCGACCTCCCTGAACAGGGTCCAGTAACCATCACAGTGGCAGATATCCAAGAAAGGGTCTCCAGTATGAAGAGTTGGACAGCACCAGGGCCCGACATGGTTCACGCTGTGGAGCAGGGAAATTATTTTACTGCTATTGTTAAATAATTATCAACAGTACCATTGCATTAATAATATAATCTGTAGTTTATATTGCATTCAGAGGTTTAAGTGTGTGTGTCTTTCAGAAAGACTGAGTTGCAGGCTGACAGGAAGTTACAGAGAGTTTGCAGAAGTGAAAGCAGACTCTTAGGGTATTTTGAGGAGCAGGCCAGACGAGGCCATTTGAATTACTAGGTTATTCAAAATGATCATTGCTTTAACAAAGTAACAGATGGCTTTGAGAAGGCCTTAAGATGCTTATGCACACAGTTATTATGTTTAGTAGAGGTTCTTGATTAAAACATTTATTTAGTAGATGATATATCTATAGTTTCAGTTCAGTTATTACATATACGAGAGTGGTTTCTGTCTCTCTGTCTGGTTAGAGGTCAGGAGCTAGTCGCGAGGTGAAACAGGGTGCAATTGTGGTTAGCACATAGACACAGACACACACACTCAGTTAGAGAGAATTATTTAGAGGGGAAAGTTTAATTATGTTTTGCTGGGGTTGCAAAGAGCAGTTTGTCGCCGAACTGCTGCTGAGGTGTCAAGATGACAAGCGAGCATCCGGCAGTGACAGGATGCACCTGTTATGAAGAGGCAAGACGATGCTCTTTTAAAAACTGTGTTAAAAGTTATTGTGGTTTTGATTTGACGTATGTATATATCCTGTCTGTGACGTATGAAGGGGGCGTCAGTAAATCAAGCCCTGATGGTATAAAATATCTGTTTGTGCTTTAGTAAGTCGAAGATCAATTGCTGTTTCCAGTGATCTTCCCACGTGTGAATTAAAATCTTCGTTTGACTTCACCCGGCCGGACCAGTGTGGTTATTCTTCGATCACCTCTTGTACCCTTCCTCAATTTTTGAACCTTAACATTTTGGGGGCTTCGTCCGGTAATTGAGGAGGGAGGATTGGAGGTGTAGACGGTGATGTATTTGGTGGTCCGTTGTGGTCAGACAGGCAGGCGTGACCCGGCAACCAAACTGAGGGGACAGGCGCCTTTAAAAAGAGGTAGGCACAGGCCTGTTGATTTTATCCGAAGTGTGCTGAATTGGATGATAAAATTAAATGTCCATTCAGTAAAAGTTACCGGTAAATGTCTGCTTTGATTTTGATGAGAATCTCATGACAGTACTGAGGATTTAAAAAGCAGTTGGACTGCTGGTAATGATTGAATGCGGTTGGACCGCTAAAAGGATTTAATACGGTTGGACCGTGTAAAGCAGTTGGACTGCTCAATGATTTTAGTATGTTAGGGAATTTGGTTATTTTTTGGTTATAAGGTTGGACCTGCTTCAGTCTTACACTTTGTTGGGTGTTTTACTGTTGTTCCAAAGTATTATAAATTATCTTAGAACGGAACCGTGGGGGTTCTAGGAAGCGCAGAGCCCGGAGGTTATGCTCCCTCCTTGTCGTGGACGCGCGACATTGACCTGTCGGCGAACAGGGTTAGTTCAGTTTGGCTTAACTGTGGGGTACAGGGCATCCTGGAATAAGCTAGTGGTTGGACCACTCTACCGTTTGGAACGGTAGTCTGCGCTTTTTTGGTTAGCAGAAGTTGGACTTCGGGCGTGTGACTTTAACTTAAAACTTCGGGGTAAGCCTTGGCTGTGAAATGCCAAAAATAGAGCTTCAGGCAAAGTTTGGGTTGGTTGACGCTTTTAAATTGAGTTAGGGACTTTAGAGATGAGGCCAGAAACTGTTGGACAGATACTGGTTAATTGATTACAAAAAAGTTGGACTTTTATCGGTTAGACCGTTAACTTAAATTTGTCGAAATTCGGTAGGTGTTAAAAGGCCTAAAATCTGTGCAGTTGTAAATATAAGACGTCTTTGTAAATATAAAATAATAGATCTCTGTGTGAGAGGAGTCTGAGGCAATGCTGGAGCTATTTTTAGACGGAGTGTGTGTGAGTGTGAAAATGCAAATTAGTAAGCAGTGAACTGTTTAAACCACAGTTGGTTTTACATATACTGCTGCAAACATTGTTGAGTGTGTGTTTCAAATGCCATTTATGTTCATTAGAGGACTATAAATAAAGTATTGAGTTGCCGTAGTGGATGTATAGTAATTGACTGAAGTTGGATGTAGATATATAAATATATTGAGTGACTAACATATTACTTCTCTCCAGCAGTAGTTGCTGGTGTGTTTTATTTTTTCAATTTCTTGTGTGTGCGGTGAGAATTAATGGAGGTTTCAATTTTTTGTTTGTTTGTTTTTTACTTGCTCTTTTTGATTATGACAAGCATGTCTAAAATACTCTTAGGAAAGTGTGTTTTGAGTTATATTCCTCAACTCTGGTCACACTTTAAGTGTGTGAATGCGGTGACTAGAAGGTTTTGAATGATGAATAGAAGTGTGAGAGGTATTCCTTTGGTGATGTAAAGTAGGATGTTTTAAAGTTTGAAAGTGTTTTTAATTTAAGAGATGCATGAGTGATGTTATAAGAGTTTGAGTTTCTTTTCTTTCAGTTTAAAAACACATAAGTACATAACCTTGGTACACCCGTTTACTCTTTGACTTTATTAAAACAGACGGTGTATTTGAGTCTGAATTTCAGTAATTGTATGTTGATATGGTAATTTAGTTTATGTTAGGTGAAGGAGATGTCCATCTCTGCGTCTTGCAGGATTGAAAGTGGCACGTTGAAGGTTGTGATGTGAATGCTGACAAATGCAAAGAGTTTAGTTTATTTAAAAAGGTGTGTGTGTGAGAGGATCATGAAATCATTGTGTGAATGATGCTACATTTTAGATCAAAAGTTAGTAGAATTACAGAGGGTTTGTAGATTGTAACTATAAAATAAGTTTGATTAGCCTGGAGAAATAGAAAAGCAGCTTGAGCTGCTCTGAGAAGCTGTGCTGTGTGTGTGACAGGAAGTTACATGCCCATAAAAGGAAGTGATGGTGACGAGCGAGCACCCAGAGAGAGAAGTGTGTGCGTGAAAGAGGGGGTATTGTTTTTACATCAAGGTTTAGTAGAACTAAAGTAGAACGTTACAAACAAACAGATAAAAAAGTAAAATAAAGAGAGAAAATAACTGACAATCACATTAATGAATAGAAAACATACATACACAAAGTGCCATATGTGAAATTATTCGAGGAAAGAATCAGAAGTGAGATAGTTTAATATAAGATGCAATGAAGGAAGCAGCTTACACTCCTTTAATTTCCAGAGCCAGTGTGTTCCCTATGCTCATAGCACCCCTGCCCACTTGGCCCCCGTATCAGGCGAGTATGGAAGGCTGGATAGCCCATGACGGGTAAGATCCCACCTCGAAACCCTGGGACAACCTAAGGCAGGCACAGTCACGATTACTCGGCCTCCTGTGACCTCAGACTCACTGGTGAGATGAAGTGAAGAAGATGAGACCTCAAGGGTAAAGCCGCTGGGCTGAGGCAGAGGGGGAGAGTGGCAAGTGGAGCCCTGACTTCTGGCTGAGGAGCAGGAATGCTGTTAATAAGGTGGGAACTTAAAATTTGGGTAAGCAAATTTGGGAAAGAGAACTGACGGCTTAAGTGGAGAATTGTGCAGGAGTCTGAAACACTGTAAAAACAACATATGCAAATTCACACACACAAACAGAAAATGCATTAACCTTATAAAGACAAGACAAGCTCATGGAGATTAATGCATAGACACTGATTAAAACTGGTTAAGAACACAAACATATGCAATGAAGAACAACTTGCTATTTTGTATGAATGATACAATGGTGTGAATGTTTAATAAAATACATTTGAGTTTGTAATTGAGGAATAGAAGAAGTCATATGACAAAGGGAGTGAGTTATGAGAACAAAAAGTGATTAAAGTAGTTTTAAAAGAGTGACTTAGGAGTGCTCTCTCGTACTGAGTGATCAACCAGTGATCACTGTAGAAAGAAATAAAATAATTTAACAAGGTGGTAATGTTTAAACATATGTTTCTGTTGTTACAGCAACTCATTGAGAGATGACTCAGTATGCAAATTAGCTGAAGTGAGTGGTGACGTCGGAGCTTCCTGTGTGTGTGTGTGACTGAGGCTTTCAGAAGAGGAAGCACAGCAGACAAGAGAAGTGCAGAGTTGGGTAGGAAATTTATAGTTTAGTGATTATATGTTGTCGTAAGGGGGTCTTATGCTGAATTTAAGTATGTTAAAGAGCATAAGGGGGTGATTTTTGTGTGCAAATTGTGTGGTTTTAATGAGACTTTCGGTGTATTGAGGAGGTGAAATTATGTGGTGGCAAAACTTGTGTGTTTAAGGTTGTTGAGGTTGTTGTGGTGATGGGTTGATTCTGTCAGTTAGGTTCGGGTTGTTGTTGTTGTTTTTGTTTTTAATAAAGGGAGTTTGATTAAACATGGACATGTTTGAGGGGCCCATTATTTTGTAACAGTGCACTTAAAGAAAACCTGTCGGGTGATTTTGTTTTGTGTTCTCATGAGCTAATAATCAGCTCTATTTTTTTCTCGTTTTTGTTTTAAGCAGGCCTGCAACAGTGAATAACCGGCGCTGAAAATTCTCGGGAAGAGCAAATATAAGGGGGGCTTTCCAGATTACAACTGGCCAAGGAGAAAGCTACCTGTGGGGACTACTCAGGTCGTAAGTCCCTGTCCAAAATTGTAGGATTGTAGGAGTCAATCCAGTCCAAAAGCATAAAGAAATATTTTCCTATGGAAAATAAAAAATGAATGAGCTCATTTTGCTGAGGGTGGAGTAGTTGCGCGGGAAGCTCCACTATTAGCAAATATATGGTGTGACTGCATGTGAATGTGTGTGGCTGGATGAAGGAGGATGAATAAATGTGGACAAACAATTGGCTTTTACCAGAGAAAATTTCTGTTTTGTAAACTGGGGTTAGATTATGGGATTATAGTATATTGTTGGGAGAATGCCAAATGTTAAAGGGGAAACATTTTTGGATGTAACTCATGTTACCATTAATTGAAGAAAACACATGACTGGGAATTGTTCTGTTTTAAGTTTATTTTTATGATACAGATTGGATCATGAGTGGGGAAAACTGAGCATTTTAAGTTTGTATAGTATTGTGACACATTTCATGTGTCAAAATAAAGGGGGAATTTAAGGTTTAATAATTTAATTGTTTAATAATTTAGGATCATTTTAGGACTTTTTTGGTTCTTATTATTATGTTTTGGTCATTTGGATATGGTAAAACTGAAACTGTTATTTTTATGTTAAGGTTAAAGGATTAAAGTGAACTGAATCCTGTGTACAAGATACAATGCGGGTTTTTCAAAGCTGTGAATAAATCTTAGAGGGAAAAATTAGTGAGGGTTCTAGGAGTAGAACAGGTTTGATTTCTTTTTGATTTCTAGAAGTAGTGGTTATAATGTAGGCTTACACATACAGATATTTCATAGATTTATTTTTAGGATAAAGGGGGGGCTTATAAATAGAAATGATTTTTATACATATTGCATTTTGTGCCTTTAAAGGAGTTGTGGCTCAATTTGTCTCTGGAGGGTCACGAGCCTTTGGCTAGCGCTATGATTAGCTAATCTACTGTGAGGATAATATGAGTTAATGAAGGATTGCACACGCTTACAGACACAGAGTCCATAAACACACATGACAGTATTGATTCCAGGCAAAAGGCCTCAAATTCATTTAGCTTTTAACTGAACTTAAAGAAAGACCAAAGAGGAAGGAAAGCATATATTTTGGTTAAGTCTGATAAATTAGAATTAGAAGGTATTGTTACATTAAAAGGAGCAAAATGAAATGAAAAGGCTATACCAAAAACAGGTTATAACATAGAAAATGTGAGGTTTTAAAATGAAGTTAGTGTTAACACACAGGAGTTGTTTGAAGGCAGCATCTAGCTATGATGAAATTTATACAGGAGTAATTGCTTATATGCTTAAACTTAATTGATTAAAGTGGTTGTTTTCTTTTGGATCTTTTAGTAGAATAGGCGCTTATAATGATTTTCTTGCAGCGCTTAAAGAGTTTTAAAGTGATGAGTAACGTTGAAGAATATATATAAATACAAGTCACTAAGTTAAGAAGATAATTAGGATCATGCTTTTGATTAAAGAGTCCCAAATAGGATAAGTTAGGGAGGTGCAGGAAAAGGTGTTTTGTTTCCTTTGCAGAAGATCTCGGCGACCACAGGAGGGGCGGGGATCCTGGAGATCTCGAGGCCTGGTGAACCACAAGAGAGGGACCGAGAAAACCTAAGCTTACACATGGAGTGTTCTCGAAGGGGAGCTGGTGTTTATTACTGGACCAATTAGATGACATGAGGTTGTCTGATTTGCTGAGCGAGGACAAAATGTATTGCGACCTCTGGTGTTCCAGAGGTCGAGAGAGGGAATGTGGAGCAGGGAAATTATTTTACTGCTATTGTTAAATAATTATCAACAGTACCATTGCATTAATAATATAATCTGTAGTTTATATTGCATTCAGAGGTTTAAGTGTGTGTGTCTTTCAGAAAGACTGAGTTGCAGGCTGACAGGAAGTTACAGAGAGTTTGCAGAAGTGAAAGCAGACTCTTAGGGTATTTTGAGGAGCAGGCCAGACGAGGCCATTTGAATTACTAGGTTATTCAAAATGATCATTGCTTTAACAAAGTAACAGATGGCTTTGAGAAGGCCTTAAGATGCTTATGCACACAGTTATTATGTTTAGTAGAGGTTCTTGATTAAAACATTTATTTAGTAGATGATATATCTATAGTTTCAGTTCAGTTATTACATATACGAGAGTGGTTTCTGTCTCTCTGTCTGGTTAGAGGTCAGGAGCTAGTCACGAGGTGAAACAGGGTGCAATTGTGGTTAGCACATAGACACAGACACACACACTCAGTTAGAGAGAATTATTTAGAGGGGAAAGTTTAATTATGTTTTGCTGGGGTTGCAAAGAGCAGTTTGTCGCCGAACTGCTGCTGAGGTGTCAAGATGACAAGCGAGCATCCGGCAGTGACAGGATGCACCTGTTATGAAGAGGGAAGACGATGCTCTTTTAAAAACTGTGTTAAAAGTTATTGTGGTTTTGATTTGACGTATGTATATATCCTGTCTGTGACGTATGAAGGGGGCGTCAGTAAATCAAGCCCTGATGGTATAAAATATCTGTTTGTGCTTTAGTAAGTCGAAGATCAATTGCTGTTTCCAGTGATCTTCCCACGTGTGAATTAAAATCTTCGTTTGACTTCACCCGGCCGGACCAGTGTGGTTATTCTTCGATCACCTCTTGTACCCTTCCTCAATTTTTGAACCTTAACAACGCCCACTGGCTAAAGAAGCTGACTGCACTCCACGAGCGTCTGGCAGCACAAATGAACCAGCTGCTAGTTAACGAGAGACACCCGGAATGGCTAACCGAAGGTCGGACGGTCCTGATCCTCAAGGACCCCAAGAAGGGACCGGTCCCCTTTAACTACCGACCAATAACCTGCCTCAGTACTACATGGAAGCTCCTGTCAGGCATCATATCGGCTAAGATGAACAGGCACATGGGTCAATACATGAGCGGGACACTGAAAGGAATTGGCAAGAATACCAGAGGCGCAAAACACCAGCTACTGGTAAACAGAACAGTCAGCCGAGACTGCAAGACCAGACTGACCAACCTGTGCACTGCCTGGATTGATTACAAGAAGGCCTATGACTCAATGCCCCACAGCTGGATACTGGAATGCCTAGAATTGTACAAGATCAATGGGACCCTAAGAGCCTTCACTCAATGGGGATGTGGCGTACAACACTAGAGACCAACGCCAAGCCCATGCTCTGTCCCCACTGCTGTTCTGCATAGGCCTGAACCCCCTCAGTGAGATCATTAACAAGACTGGCTACGGATACCGACTACGGAACGGAGCAGTTGTCAGCCACCTCCTGTACATGGATGACATCAAGCTGTATGCCAAGAGTGAACGAGACATCGATTCACTGATCCACACTACCAGGCTATACAGCAATGACATTGGAATGTCGTTCGGACTGGAGAAGTGTAGTCGGATAGTAACAAAGAGAGGGAAGGTAGTCAGAACTGAGGGGATTGAACTACCAGAAGGCAACATTGCAGACATAGAGGACAGTTACAAGTACCTGGGGATCCCCCAGGCGAATGGGAACAATGAAGAGGCCGCTAGAAAATCTGCAACCACCAAGTACCTGCAGAGGGTCAGGCAAGTCCTGAGGAGTCAGCTGAATGGTAAGAACAAGATCCGGGCCATCAACACGTACGCCCTGCTCGTGATCAGGTACCCTGCTGGGGTAATAGGCTGGCCAAAGGAGGAGATAGAAGCCACTGACATAAAGACAAGAAAGCTCCTTACCATGCATGGAGGGTTTCACCCCAAGTCCAGCACCCTGAGGCTGTACGCTAAGCGGAAGGAAGGGGGCCGGGGACTGGTGAGTGTCAGCACCACAATCCAGGATGAGACAACGGACATCCAAGAATACATTGGGAAGATGGCCCCAACTGACCGAGTGCTCAGTGAATACCTCAGGCAGCAGAAACCCAAGAAAGAGGAGGGAGACGAGGAACCATCATGGAAGGACAGGCCCCTGCATGGTATGTACCACCGGCAGATAGAGGAGGTGGCTGATATCCAGAAATCCTACCAGTGGCTGGACAAAGCTGGACTGAAAGACAGCACAGAGGCACTAATCATAGCAGCACAAGAACAAGCTCTGAGTACAAGATCCATAGAGGCTGGGGTCTATCACACCAGGCAAGACCCCAGGTGCAGGCTGTGTAAAGATGCCCCAGAGACAATCCAGCACATAACAGCAGGGTGCAAGATGCTAGCAGGCAAGGCATACATGGAACGCCATAACCAAGTGGCCGGCATAGTGTACAGGAACATCTGTGCCGAGTATAACCTGGAAGTCCCGAGGTCAAAATGGGAGATGCCCCCAAGGGTGGTGGAGAATGACCGAGCTAAGATCCTGTGGGACTTCCAGATACAGACGGACAAAATGGTGGTGGCTAACCAACCGGACATAGTGGTGGTAGACAAACAGAAGAAGACGGCCGTAGTGATCGATGTAGCGGTTCCGAATGACAGCAATATCAGGAAGAAGGAACACGAGAAGCTGGAGAAATACCAAGGGCTCAGAGAAGAGCTCGAGAGGATGTAGAGGGTGAAGGTAACAGTGGTCCCCGTGGTAATCGGAGCACTAGGTGCGGTGACTCCCAAGCTAGGCGAGTGGCTCCAGCAGATCCCGGGAATAACATCGGAGATCTCTGTCCAGAAGAGCGCAGTCCTGGGAACAGCTAAGATACTGCGCAGGACCCTCAAGCTCCCAGGCCTCTGGTAGAGGACCCGAGCTTGAAGGATAAACCGCCCGCAGGGGCGTGCTGGGTGTTAAAAGTTTATGTGTATATATATATATATTTTTTTTTTTAATTAATTATTTATTTTACTTTTCTTTGAGCTTATCATGGTCAAACATTTGCTGGCTGTTGTTACTGTACATATATAAGATACGTTTGTATTATTTTATTTTATTTTTTATGCAAATTTTTATATTTATATTTTATATTCATTTTTTTTTCTCGCTTTATAAGATAATTTCACTCAGTCGGGAGGGTGTAGGATATACTTACCCACTTAATTTTCGTTGACTATGTGTGCACGTCTGACCCTCAAGTTTTTTGTGTTGGAGTGGAAGGACCGGTCACGAATCAATCAGAAGTTTGTGTTTTAGCAGACCTATGGAGGGAGCTCTGTGCGGTCTGCACCAGTTTTGGTATATAGTTTTTTCCTCCCCTGTCCCCTCCCTTGCAGACATATCTCTATGCAAAGTTAAAATTCCAGTAGCACTAGTTAAACATTGCAGTACTTGGCAGGGGTATGGTGGCCTTATATTTTACTACACATTAACGTTCCTCTCTTACTATCTTCACATTGGGACCATTCTTGGACACTTGCCGTACCGATGCTACCATTGATTATTCTGTCACTTAACATTAATGGTCTTAACTCCGCTATTAAGCGGACACGTGTCCTTGAGTACCTATACCGTAAAAAGGCTGACATTGCTTTAATCCAAGAAACACATCTGAAACAAGGTGATGTGGCACGTTTTCAAAAAAAACACTACAAACTAATAGCTTCGTCCTCTGCCCCAAATAAAACCAAGGGTGTCTGTATCTTGCTGAAGAGAAAATTCGACCTTACTACCAGGTATAGCACGAGTGATGAAAACGGCCGGCTGGCACTTGTAACTGGCAGTATCTTAAACCATAAACTGGTATTCGTATCTGTATACTGTCCAAATGAACCAGACTTTTTTACTTATATTGCCAATACACTATTAGAATACAATGATTATTCCATAGTGTTAGGTGGAGACTTCAATGCCGTCGTCAACCCCGTTTTAGATAAATCTCATCCAGATGCAGTAGTTAATCTCTCATCTTCTCTGTTGAATACACTTATAAAAGATCTTAATCTCATCGACCTTTGGCGGATGCAGATTTTCGACATTAGGGATTATACATTCTTATCTAATAGACATAACACATTCTCTAGGATAGATTATGTTATTGTTATTCCTTCCTTAGTTTCAGGTGATACATCTATTTCTATTCAGCCAATCTTGATATCGGATCATTCAGCTTTGTTATGCTCTGTCGATCTGCCCAATTCAAAGAATAGGGCCCCCAGGTGGCGCTTTAATACGTCCCTATTAACTAACTCTACCTTTCTCA
This sequence comes from Aulonocara sp. 'chitande type north' Nkhata Bay, assembly GCF_057382095.1. NCBI lineage: Eukaryota > Metazoa > Chordata > Actinopteri > Cichliformes > Cichlidae > Aulonocara > Aulonocara sp. 'chitande type north' Nkhata Bay. The sequence goes on from NC_141346.1 coordinate 63,750,407, forward strand.
GCCTGCTTAAGCTCCAGCTGAAGGATTTTTTAGATATCAACGCTAATGAGGATATCGACCCACAATTCTTATGGGAGACTACAAAATGTTTCATTCGTGGCTTTTCCATCTCATTCTCCTCCATGCTGGCAAAAACAAAACTTGCTCAGGTGTCCAATTTAGAAAATTGGATGGAATCTTTACAGAATGCTGTTGAAGCTCTGCCGGAGGTGTGCGTTGAAGATCTCGCGGACTGGGGCCTCTGCTAGACGTTCCCAGCACACCCTCACTACGCGTGTAGGTGCACCAGGTCTGTCCAGCGTCCTCCCCCGCCACCTGATCCAACTCACCACCAGGTGGTGATCAGTTGACAGCTCAGCCCCTCTCTTTACCCGAGTGTCCAGAACATATGGTCGCAGGTCTGCTGATATGATTACACCTCCGGCAGAGCTTCAACAGCATTCCGAGGGAGACTGGGGACATTGAGTCCGAATGGACCATGTTCAGCGTCTCCATTGCCGAAGCTGCTGCATTGAGCTGCGGCCGCAAGGTGGTTGGTGCCTGCCGTGGTGGTAATCCCCGAACCAAATGGTGGACACCAGAGGTGAAGGGAGCCACCAGGCTGAAGAAGGAGTCCTATCGGGCTTGGTTAGCCTGTGGGACTCCGGAGGCAGCCGACAGGTATCGACAGGCCAAGCGGAATGCGGCTCGGGCAGTGGCTGAAGCAAAAACTCAGGTGTGGGAGGAGTTCGGAGAGGCCATGGAAAAAGACTTTCGGACTGCCTCGAAGAGATTCTGGCAAACCGTCAGACGTCTCAGGAGGGGAAAGCGGTGCTCTACCTGCACTGTGTATAGTGCTGGCGGAGCGCTGCTGACGTCGACTGAGGAAATTGTCAGGCGGTGGAAGGAATACTTCGAGGACCTCCTTAATCCCACTGACACGTCTTCCGAGGAGGAAGCAGAGTCTGGGGATGAGGGGAATGACCCGCCAATTTCCGGGGCCGAGGTCACTGAGGCAGTTAAACAACTCCTTGGTGGCAGAGCCCCTGGTGTTGATGAGGTCCCCCCCGAGTTCCTGAAGGCTCTGGACGTTGTAGGGCTGTCCTGGTTGACACGCCTCTGCAATGTTGCGTGGAGATCAGGGGCAGTACCTGTGGACTGGCAGACCGGGGTGGTGGTCCCCATCTTTAAGAAGGGGGACCGGAGGGTGTGTTCCAACTACAGGGGGATCACACTCCTCAGCCTCCCTGGGAAAGTCTATGCCAGGGTGCTGGAAAGGAGAGTTCGTCCGTTAGTCGAACCTCGGATACAGGAGGAACAATGCGGTTTTCGTCCTGGTCGCGGAACACTGGACCAGCTCTTTATCCTCTCCAGGATACTTGAGGGTGCATGGGAGTTTGCCCAACTAGTCTACATGTGTTTTGTGGACCTGGAGAAGGCATTCGACCGTGTCCACCGGGGTGTCCTGTGGGAGGTGTTGTGGGAATATGGGGTGTCTGGCCCATTGCTACGGGCCATTCGATCCCTATACAACCGTTGCAAGAGCTGGGTTCGCATTGCCGGCAATAAGTCGGACTCGTTCCCGGTGGGTGATGGGCTCCGCCAGGGCTGCCCTTTGTCTCCGGTTCTGTTCATAATTTTTATGGACAGAATTTCTAGGCGCAGCCAAGTGGCGGAGGGCTTTCGCTTTGGTGGCCTCAGAATCTCATCTCTGATTTTTGCAGATGATGTGGTTCTGTTGGCTTCATCGGGTGAGGGCCTCCAGCTCGCACTGGAACGGTTCGCAGCCGAGTGTGAAGCAGCGGGAATGAGGATCAGCACCTCCAAATCTGAGGCCATGGTTCTCAGCCGGAAAAGGGTGGAGTGCCCACTCTGGGTCGGGGATGAGTTCCTGCCCCAAGTGGAGGAGTTCAAGTATCTCGGGGTCTTGTTCGCGAGTGATGGGAGAAGGGAGCCGGAGATCGACAGACGGATTGGGGCTGCAGCTGCAGTAATGCGGACGCTGCACCGGTCCGTCGTGGTGAAGAGGGAGCTGAGTGTAAAAGCGAAGCTCTCAATTTACCGGTCGATCTACGTCCCTACCCTCACCTATGGCCACGAGCTGTGGGTAGTGACCGAAAGAACGAGATCGCGGATACAAGCGGCAGAAATGAGCTTCCTCCGAAGGGTGGCTGGCCTCTCCCTTAGAGAGAGGGTGAGAAGTTCGGCCATCCGGGAGGGGCTCAGAGTAGAGCAGCTGCTGCTCCACATCGAAAGGAGCCAGCTGAGGTGGTTCGGGCATCTGACAAGGATGCCCCCTGGGCGCCTCCTGGGTGAGGTGTTCCAGGCATGTCCCACCGGGAGGAGGCCCCGGGGCAGACCCAGGACACGTCGGCTGGCCTGGGAACGCCTTGGTATTCCCCCGGATAAGCTAGAGGAGGTGGCTGGGGAGAGGGAGGTCTGGGCCTCTTTGCTTAGGCTGCTGCCCCCGCGACCCGGCCCCGGATAAAGCGGATGAAGATGGATGGATGGATGGATCTTTACAGAATCTGCAAACACTTAGACGGTCGGACGATCAGTCTACACACCTAGCTTTATTAAAAGAAGAATATGATGCAATAACCTTGTTCAAAGCAGATATTGAGAGTGGAGAGATATTTTGCTGCTATTGTTAATAATCATCATCATTACCATTGCATTAATAATATAATATATAGCATTGATATTGTATTCAGATGTTTAAACAGTGTGTGTGTCTTTCAGAAAGACTAAGTTGCAGGCTGACAGGAAGTTGCAGGCTTGCAGAGCGTGCGTTTGCAGAAGTGAAACCGAAAGCAGAGTCTAAGTGCAGGTTATTCTGAGGAGCTGTTTGGACTAGGTTATTCAAATTGTCTTTTATTTCATTTATATCTTTTATTAAGCTTTTAGTAGAGGTTTTTGATTATAACATTTATTCAACATAGTACATATAGCTTCAGTTAGGTTGTTACACATAAGGATGAGCCTCTGTTCTGGTGAAAGGTCAGAGGTGCAACGGGTGAGATGAGAGAGCATTTAAGGACGAGACACACATACAGTTAGTGAGCATTAGTAGGCGAGAGGTGACATAGAGGCCGAGTGAGGTCGTGACATATACACACACACACACACATTAGTTAGACTCATTTATAGGTGAGAGGTTCAGGGGGAACAGGTCACTTCAAGACGAGAACTGAAAGTCAGAATGGACAGGACAACATCTGCCATGAAGATAGAAGACAATGTTCTTTTAAACTATGTTAAAAGTCATTGTGGTTTTGATCTGACCTATGTATGAAATGTATCTGACGTTGACGGGGTGTCATTAAAGTCCAACCCTGATGGTATAAATATCTGCTTATGCTTTGATTAAGTCGAAGATCAATTCCTGTCTGCGTACAGAGTGATCTTCCCACGCGTGTATTCATTAAAATCAATTGTTTGACCAAGCTCTTGTTGGACCTGGTGGTTTGTACTCTCCTTCCTCAATATTTGAACCTTAACACAGAGTTCATCTTGCATAGAACTAGACAGAAGTACTATTTTGAATCAGAGCATCCTAGTCGTTTGTTGACACTTATGCTTAAAGAATGTGAAACAAGGGCACATATTCCAGCTATAACAGCTGCAAACGGTAAAATTACGACAAATCCTCAGTCCATTAACACCACTTTCTCGTTATTTTTTGTAAATCTGTATAAATCAGATATCAGTTTTGAGGATACTACCTGTAATAGCTTTCTCGAAAATCTGGATCTACCTCATATTCCACAAGCAGATCAGGATGAGCTAGAGGCCCCATTAACTCTAGATGAGCTGCATAGAGCGCTGAAAGACCTTAACAAAGGTAAATCACCTGGACTGGATGGCCTTCCGCCAGAACTGTTTCTAGAACTTTGGGATACAATAGGCTCGCTCATGCTTGGCTCATTTAATTTTGCAATCCGGAACGGGTCTTTCCATAGAGACCAGAAAACAGCACTTATTACCCTTCTCTTAAAAAAAGGAAAGGACCCTCTTGAGTAGGGATGGGTACCGGTGTCCGGTGCCATCATTCTGACATAAACGGTAGTAACCAGACCGAAAAGCAGCGCACATTTCGGTGCTTTATTTCGGTGCTTTTTTTTCCTGAGCTGTGATACACTTCTAGCCAATCATTTTACGTTTCCGAGGATAGTAGGCGGGCCCAGGTACGTACGTTCTTTTAGAGCAGAGCTACAGATTAAAAATGCCCAAGGCGAAGCGGTCAAAAGTCTGGCTGTACTTCACAGCAAAAGATGCAAACTCAGCAGTCTGCAACAAGCGCTTTAAGGTGATACTGTGATACTGTCAAAGGAGGTAACACCTCAAATCTGATGAAACACCTGGCGACGCATAGCGTTTTTTTTAAAAGCCCAGAAATGCGCCGTATTTGATAGCTTGCTGTGAGACCTCACACCGAGCACATCTACTGCGGGTGGGTTGCCTGTTATGCAACATCCCCCAAAAACACGAAGAGGAGAGTCCTGGCCCCTAGCCCTGCCAGTGTAGCAGAAATGATGACGGATGATGATGCAGCAGCCGCCGTTCTTCTCTGCGTGAGTAGCTAAATGTTGTTCGTGTGTAATTTACGTTGAGTAGGCTAACCACGTTATTACATTAATGCATGTAAGGTGAACTAGCAAACATGATCATAGCTACATGCGGCTGTCTTCTTGTTTGATGGCAGATACTCCCTTCACCCTGGCCAAAAAGGCTAAAATGACCAAAGAAAAAGTGGAAAACAGTTAAACATGAGAGGTTTTTGGACAAAGTTTGTGTTTTTCCATTGTTTAAGCACTGCTTCCAGCCAAGAGTGATACCACATATGCCCCATAGCTGCAGAAAAGGCTAACATTGTTATCTTTTTACAAAAAACAGCTGAACATGAGAGGTTTTTGGACCAATTTTGTGTTCTCCATTCTTTAAGCACCGGTTTGAGCACCGTTTAAGCACCGGCACCGTTTCAAAAGTACCGATTTGGCACCGGTATCGGATAAAACCTAAACGATACCCATCCCTACTCTTGAGTGCTCTAGTTTCAGACCGATATCTCTGCTCACAACTGATCTCAAAGTACTTGCAAAAGCTCTCGCATTGCACTTGGAAAGAGTAATCCATGTTTTAGTCAATGCAGACCAGACAGGATTTATCCGAGGGCGGCTTGCATCTGATAACATAAGACGGCTGTTGCACATCATAGATGCCGCTAACAGCTATCAAAATCCATGTGCAGTATTTTCACTTGATGCAGAAAAAACCTTTGATAGGCTAGAGTGGGATTATATGTGGATGGTATTAAAACACTTTGGGTTTAAGCAGAAATTTGTTGCTATGATTAAAACACTATATCACTCACCTCTTGCTAGTGTCTTAACAGGGGACCTGGTCTCTCCCCCTTTCACGCTGCAGCGTAGAACGAGGCAGGGTTGCCCTCTCTCTCCTCTCCTGTTCTGCCTCTCTCTAGAGCCCTTAGCACAAGCCATTAGACAGTCCACAATTTCTCCCATAAGAATAGGTGGTCAAAATCATATCATATCTCTATATGCGGATGATATTATTCTGTTTTTAGACAACTATGAGACGTCCATCCATCCATTAATTAAAATCTTTGACCATTTCAGCTCTCTATCTGGCTACAAAATTAACTGGTCGAAATCTGCCTTGATGCCTTTGAACGTTAAAGCTACGAAAATTTCCTTACCCGGTTGTGTTCAGATCAAAAGCACTTTTACTTATCTAGGCATTTCAATTCATAATAGTATTCCAAAGATAATCAAGGACAATTTTACTACTATGCTAAATAAGATCAAATCCGACTTTCAAAGATGGGACAATTTAAAAACTTCGCTTCAGGGTAGAATCAACACAGTAAAGATGAACATACTGCCACGGCTTAATTTCCTTTTTTTATGTTGCCACTCTCTCCTCCTCTAACTTATTTTAAAGACATACACTCTGCGATATCTAAATTTATTTGGAATGGCAAAAGGCCTAGGATGCGTTTCTCAACATTGCAGCGGCCCAAATTGTTTGGTGGCCTGGCAGTACCAAACTTCGAGTTTTATTACTGGTCATTCCAAATCAGGGCGCTTAGTACGTGGGTCAACCCAGAGGCTACTACTGCGTGGAAAATGATCGAATCCGCCAAGGCAGCACCGCATAGACTACAAGATCTTCTGTTTGCTAATGTTCCCGCCAATACGCTCTACAACAGCAACAAATTCGGACCTATTATTGCCAACTCTATACAGGTATGGAGGAAAATAGAAAGACGGCTGGGTGCTCCAGTTAAATTTTGTAAAAGCTCACCACTCTGGCATAATTTAAAGTTACTATGTGGCAGCCGACCATTTTTTCAACCCTCTTGGTTCTCACTCGGGATAAACCTTTTTGATGATCTATCCATCTTTCCAAGATGACACGTAAACTCTCGGCGTAGCGTATCCCTCTGGACTGAAATAGGGCTTTGGACAAAGCGGGCCGGTCTAAATACTGACTCTGGGTAGGCAAACCTGTGTCTACCGTGTCCGCATCCACCTGGACTCTGGATTGACGGGCCGGAGCCTGCCGGTGCCTACTGCGTCTACTAGATTCCTGGGAGGGCAGGCTGTCCTCCTTGTCCTTCCCTGCTCGGACTTGGAGCTAGCAGGCCGGGGCCTGTTGTGTCCCCCAGACTCGGAACTAATCAGGCCTGGTGCCTGCTGCATTCCCTGGACTCCGAGCTGGCAGGCCGGAGCCGGCTACATTGTCCGTATTTTCAATTCAATTCAATTTTATTTATATAGCGCCAAATCACAACACAAGTCACCTCAAGGCGCTTCATAGATACAGAGAAAAACCCAACAATCATATGACCCCCTATGAGCAAGCACTTTGGCAACAGTGGGAAGGAAAAACTCCCTTTTAACAGGAAGAAACCTCCGGCAGAACCAGGCTCAGGGAGGGGCGGCCATCTGCTGCGACCGGTTGGGGTGAGAGAAGGAAGACAGGATAAAAGACATGCTGTGGAAGAGAGACAGAGGTTAATAACAGATATGATTCAATGCAGAGAGGTCTGTTAATACATAGTGAGTGAGAAAGGTGACTGGAAAGGAAAAACTCAATGCATCATGGGAATCCCCCGGCAGCCTATGTCTATTGCAGCATAACTAAGGGAGGATTCAGGGTCACCTGGTCCAGCCCTAACTATATGCTTTAGCAAAAAGGAAAGTTTTAAGCCTAATCTTAAAAGTAGAGATAGTGTCTGTCTCCCGAATCCAAACTGGAAGCTGGTTCCACAGAAGAGGGGCCTGAAAACTGAAGACTCTCCCTCCCATTCTACTTTTAAATACTCTAGGAACAGCAAGTAGGCCTGCAGAGCGAGAGCGAAGTGCTCTAATAGGGTGATATGGTACTACAAGGTCATTAAGATAAGATGGGGCCTGATTATTTAAAGCCTTGTATGTGAGGAGCAGGATTTTGAGTTCAATTCTGGACTTAACAGGAAGCCAATGAAGGGAAGCCAAAACAGGAGAAATATGTTCTCTCTTTCTAGTCCCAGTCAGTACTCTTGCTGCAGCATTTTGGATTAGCTGAAGGATTTTCAGTGAGTTTTTTGGACATCCTGATAATAATGAATTACAGTAGTCCAGCCTGGAAGTAATAAATGAATGAACTAGTTTTTCAGCATCACTCTGAGACAGGATATTTCTAATTTTAGAGATGTTGCGCAAATGGAAGAACGCAGTCTTACATATTTGTTTAATATGTGCATTGAAGGACATGTCCTGGTCAAAAATGACTCCAAGGTTCCTCACAGCGTTACTGGAGGCCAAGGTAATGCCATCCAGAGTAAGAATCTGGTTAGATACCATATTTCTAGGCTTTTCAGGGCCGAGTACAATAACCTCAGTTTTATCTGAATTAAGAAGCAGAAAGTTAGCGGCCATCCAGGTCTTTATGTCTTTAAGACATTCCTGCAGTTTAACTAATTGGTGTGTGTTATCTGGCTTCATGGACAGATAGAGCTGGGTGTCATCTGCATAGCAGTGAAAATGTATGCTATGTCTTCTAATGATACTGCCTAAGGGAAGCATGTATAATGTAAACAGAATTGGTCCTAGCACTGAACCCTGTGGAACTCCATAATTAACCTCAGTGTGTGAAGAGGACTCTCCATTTACATGCACAAATTGGAGTCTATTAGATAGATATGATACAAACCACTGCAGCACAGTTTCAAGGTTTGAGCCAAAGGAATAAATAACTGTGTTATTGTTTTGAAGCTAACGAAGCCGGAGTCTGCTACACCGCCCGGACTCGGAGCTAACAGGACGGAGCCTGCTATACTGCCTGGACGCAGAGTTAACAGGCTGGAAACTGCTACACCGTCCGGACACGCAGCTAACAGGCCGGGCTGGAGCCTGCTACGACGCACCTCCATCTGATCCCTGGATTGCTTAGTCCACCTTCGCTCGGATTCGGAGCTAATAGGTTGGAGCCTTTTGTATTCACCCCCATTTTGGACCCTGGGCTATCATTATGAAGACGAGGACACTTATTGAAGCTTTATTGTGTGTATTTGTGGTTTGGGACTTGGGACATTGCGGTGCTCCTTGGGTGAGAACTGCAAAATATGAGCTGAGTATGGGTGAAACTTATTTTAGTGGCACTAGGTCAACTGTAGCAGTGCACCTGGAGTCACCAACGATTCATTTGGCTCTGGTTGTTAGCTTAAATCGATATGAAGTATTACCCAAGTTACAAGGTTCCCTTGTTCTTCATCATCCTCATTCACATCCCTCACACACTCTACAGCCTCATCAGCACTGACTTCATCTTCACTGACTGATGGAGCACAACATGAACCTGTGGAGGCTGAAACACTGTCCTGTCAAACATCTCCCCGTCACCACTCCACTTCTGTCAGCCTTTAAATGAACCCTGCTCAAGTCTGTCACTTCTGTTTGGAGCCAAAAGGAAAAACTGTTGTTCAGTTGTTTGGAAAGACAACATTTCTGAAAGCACTCAAACTTCTTCACATTTGTCTTCAGACACATCCTGAACATTTAGGAACTGAAGAAAGTTTCAAACATCAATCAAAGACCTGAAATATAGAAAAACAACAACAGCCGCAGTCAGTGAACTCACCTCAGAGTCTCCAGTCGACAGTTTGGACTCTCCAGTCCAGCACACATAAGCTTCACTGCTGAATCCTGCAGCTTGTTCCAGGTCATGTCCAGCTCTGTCAGATGGGAGGGGTTGGACTTCAGAGCTGAGGCCACAACTTCACAGTGAGACTCTGAGAGTCCACAGTCAGTCAGTCTGTGATGATAGAAAATGTAAAATGTGTTATTATAAAAGCAGAAAATCTGCATTATAAACACAGACTGAATGTATATGAAGACAAAACAGAGTGAGGTCATAATCTGATGAATCTGCTCTTCACATCTGTGCTTCAGCTACTCTTACTGTGTTTGACATGACACAACGATTGAGTCTCTCTCAGACCTGCAGACTTTTAATGAGAATCTTTGTTTGGCTTTAATCTGCAGATGAAGGAGGAAGATGGTGTCACATTTAGGCTTCCATAATGTCCACAGCCTGTCACTGAGATCTGATCCAGAGTCAGAGTGAAGACACACATTTGGACTGTTTCCTGTTTTGACTCCAGAACATTTTGAATGAGTTCAGCTCAGTGAAGAGTTCCAGCTGGAAAGATGATCTCTGTTTGCTACCTGCTGTCAGGTACGGCTGTTCACGTCCACACGCAGGAGAAACCTGCTGACTGTTACCAAACGGAGCAGAAATCTCATCACTGGACAATAATGATGAATGAACTCAGAGCTGCTGATATCAGATCTGATTTCCAGGGAACTAAACACAGAAATGATTGGCTCATTTGAGCTTTCTGAGCCATTATCTGCTGGTGTGTCGCTAGTTGGCAGAAAATGATATGTATTCCTGTTCAGGGCTTCAGTGTTTATGAGTCCAGATCCAGGTGACAGCAAGTCAAAATGATGTAACCTGTCTGTGTCCAGCAGCAGCCTGTATTCACTTTGAATATTGTTATAACCTGACATGGATCAGTTTGTCTTTGATTGGTTTATATCTGGGACTCTCCACCATTTGACCTTAGAACTGAAGAAGCTTCTCGGATGAGAGGTGAAACGTCTTCAAGTAACTTAAAGAAGTCCAGACGCTTTTCTTTGCAAGCTCCTTTGACTACGATGACCTGGATAACTGAGAACCTTCACAGACATATTGTCTTTGATTGGTTTGTAAATGTCACTGTTTCCATTGGACCTGAGTGACGGAGAGGGAGAGAAAGGAGAGAGAGGATGGAGACAGCAAAGAGAGAGCAAACACAAACAGGTGAGAGTGGACAGGTGACCAAGGTCAGCAACCAATCAGAGAGGTTCTGTTTGACCCACAGTCACTGATGATGACTGCACATAACCAAGCAGTGTGTTACTCTGATATCAAATATGGATCCTGCTCTTATAATAATGATCATCAGATGATATTATTGTGTTATTTTGTAGATGAATACGATGTTTGTGTGATTATCAGTGAAAGAAGCAGTGAGGAGGATGGAGAGAGAGAGAGGACAGAGGGTGAAGTTAGAAACACTAAAAGGAGTTTTCATGGATTTCATGGATGATTTGAGTGATTTCCAGCAGGACACTTAAACATGTCAGTGGACGTCCTAAAGAACATATTCACTGATATGAAACGTGTCATTTAACAGGATTAATATCAGTGGAAACATGGTGGAAACAGCTGTGACTGCATGGATGTGACACACTTCGAAACTGTTCTCCACTCTTGGATTTGGGATCCATGGAGCTGCTGCTTAGTCTGTACAATAAAGGAATGGTGTGGAAGGTTGCAGCGTACGGACACAAACACTTTGTGGTTACAATTTCATTTTATTTTCAAAATTAAACTACTAATCTACACTGATCAATGATGTTAATGATCACATCTGGACTCACCGAGCCTTTCTGCAGTTCCTCACAGCTGGAATCAGTCTCTGTCGTCCCCGCTCTGATGTTTTGTACTCCTGCAGGTCCAACTCATCCAGAACCTCCTCTGACATCTGCAGCATGAAGGCCAGAGCTGAGCACTGGATCTCAGAGAGTTCCTTCTCTGATCTGTTCTCTGACTTCAGGAACTTTTGGATCTCCTGAAATAATGAGAGGTCGTTCATCTCCATCAGACAGTGGAAGATGTTGATGCTTCTGTCAGGAGAGATTTCATCATTGTTAATCTTCTTCAGGTTGTTGATGACTCTCTGGATGGTTCCTAGACTGATCTCTGTCTGACCCAGCAGACCGACTAAGAGTCTCTGGTTGGACTTCAGACAGAGGCCATGAAGGAAGCGAACAAACAGGTCCAGGTGGCCATTTTTACTTTGGAGGGATTTCTCCATGACTTTAGCCAAAAAGACATCCATTGATGTGAAGCTATAAGACTTGAACTTGTTCTTAAAAAAAGATCTGCTTTGGTATTCTTCTCGGAAATTCCCTAGAAAACCTTCTGCCACCTTTGTCTTCCTGTTGGTGTGACAGTGGAACATGTAGACAGCAGCCAGAAACTCCTGAATGCTCAGATGAACAAAGCAGTAGACTGGTTTCTGGAAGATCACACACTCTCTTTTGAAGATCTCTGTACAAACTCCTGAGTACACCGAGGCCTCTATCACATCCAGACCACACTGCTTCAGGTCTTGTTGGTAGAACATGATGTTTCCTTTCTCCAGATGTTCAAACGCCAGCCTCCCCAGCTTCAGAAGAACTTTCCTGTCAGCCTTCGTCAGCTCCTGTGGACTCGTCTCATGTCCCTCATGGTACTTGTTCTTCTTCCTCTTTGTCTGAACCAGCAGGAAGTGTGAGTACATGTCAGTCAGGGTCTTGGGCAGCTCTCCTCTCCTTTCTGTAGTCAACATGTGCTCCAGAACTGTAGCAGTGATCCAGCAGAAGACTGGGATACTACACATGATGTGGAGGCTCCTGGATGTCTTCATGTGGGAGATGATTCTGCTGGACAGCTCTTCATCACTGAATCTCCTCCTGAAGTACTCCTCCTTCTGGGCGTCAGTGAAGCCTTGTACTTCTGTTAGCCTGTCAACACATGTAGGAGGGATCTGATTGGCCGCTGCGGGTCGGGAAGTTATCCAGACGAGAGCCGAGGGAAGCAGATTCCCCTGGATGAGGTTTGTCAGCAGCTGGCTGACTGATGACTTCTGTGTGACATCAGACAGCAGCTTCCTGTTGGTGAAATCCAATGAAAGTCTGCTTTCATCCAGGCCGTCAAAGATGAACAAAAGCTGAGAGACAGCCAGCTTCTCTGCTGTGACCTTCTGTAATGTTGGATGGAAAACATGGAGCAGCTCCAGAAGACTGTACTGCTCATCTCTGATCAGGTTCAGCTCCCTGAATGAAAGCAGAACCACCACACTGACATGTTGGTTCTCCAAGCCCTCTGCCCAGTCCAGAGTGAACTTCTGCACTGAGAAGGTTTTTCCAACACCAGCCACGCCGTTGGTCAGAACCACTCTGATGGGTCTCTGTTGGTCAGGTAAGGCCTTAAAGATGTCCTGGCACCTGATTGGAGCGTCATGGAGGGCGTCCATCTTGGAAGCTGTCTCCAGCTGCCTCACCTCATGTTGGGTATGAACCTCTTCACTCTGTCCCTCTGTGATGTAGAGCTCAGTGTAGATCCTGTTGAGGAGGGTTCTACTTCCTGTTTCATCACTTCCTTCAGTCACACATTCACATCTCCTCCTCAGACTGATCTTATGTTCATCTAAAACCTGCAGACCAACATCTGCTGAAAGAAAGAAAAACAATGAGACTAAAGAGAAAGAAAACTCTTCAATGTCTGAACAACACAAGAAGTCCAGTTTTCAGAAATGAGTCCATCAGCAGACAGATGTTCAGTCTTACTTTGTACACAGCTGCTCTGACTGGCTGTCTGCAGTCCAGCTCTGCTTCTGGATCTTTCTCCACACTGGGGACAGGAGGAGTCTCCTGATGAAGCAGACTGGTCCCAGTATGAGGAGATGCACTGTCTGCAGAACCAGTGTCCACAGCTGGCAGTGACTGGATCCTTCAGGACGCCCTGACACAAAGCACAGCAGGACAGCTGCTCCTCCTCACAAACACCACTCCTCTTCCTCCTCCTCTCTCTGTGAACACATTTCTTTATCACTAAAAACATTTACTGTCAGTGAAAAACATCCAGATTTGACCAAACTGCAGTTCCTCACAGTTCCTTTGATTTCATCAACACCAATGAGCTGCTCTTCCTGTCTGCCTGTCTCATTAAACACTGAGCGATGAATACAAACTCAACACTTCCTGCAGACTTCCTGACTTCACAATAAAAGCTTTCCATCAGAGAGAGACAGTTATGACTTTCACTGTTTTACAGCTGCTGTGTGCAGATTATCTGGGTCAGTTCACTCTGAAGCAGCTTAGAAGTGTCCGTGTAGAGCCGTGGTCTGACACACAGAGACTTCTGATTTTCTCTATTTAAACAAACATGATGACGATGAGCAGGTTTCTCTTCTAGTATAAACTCTGTGTCTCTCTGGCTGGCTCATGATGGCTTTTCAGGTTTTGTTTATGTTTTGCTCTCTCCTGCTAGCATCTTGCCTGCCTGGGTGGAGCTTGTAATGGCCTCTCGCTCTTGGTCCACACAGTTATGATGATTACACCACCTGTTGCTGATTCACCTGGGCTTACCGGTAACCATTTAACGCTGCGGCATGGAGCAGTTTGTCGCTGGGACATTGACCCTCCTGTGTTCATGATCTTGCTAAGAAATCTCTCTCCAAATTCACCAGTTGGATTAACTTTGTGTATACTTTGAGTATATATTTCCCCGGACCTGGTTACAGACTCTTACCTCTTACCGTGTGGAGAGCAGGACAAGAGTGACTGAAGAGGAGTGAGTGTGGACGCCCTTCCCTCTTTTCCCTGGAGCCCTGGACCCCCTCCCCAACTCCCTGTACATATATAGAGCACTGTGGTTCACCCCTTTGGTAAATAAACTGTCACCTTTTTGTTTGTCAGAACTCAGTCTGTGCTTGAGTTCCTCTGTTAGCCATGACATTTTGTTGGTTCTCTCTCTTCAGGTCCCTGTAAGTGTTTGATCTAAAACATTATCTTTATTCTGCTTTGATTGTTTTGTGTGCTGAGGGACATTGTTGCATGATCCACTTTTTCTTATCACTCAAATATCCTGATACTTTCAGAAAGTTGGAGAGCTCTCCTGGCTTGCTTAGTCTTTGCTCTGTACTGCAGTACTTGCATTGGTTTCACTGGACAAGTCTGCATGTGAATCTACAACTGATCTGACATTGTGGCACAAACACAGTAAACAAACACTACGAGCGCCTTGTTTCATGTGCAGTGGCTTTCTTCTCATTCTGTTACTGAACACTGTATGAAAAGCCTCTCACTGCCAGCATCCTTCCAGCCCCACGACAACAAGACCAACTCCCATCTTCACAACACCAAGAATTTTCCCCCTTTTCTTTGGAGAAACTGAGAAGCCAATAGGATTGTAGCTCAAACTTGCCCACAGTCCTGCTTCATCACTGCTCACTCCTACCTGTGTTGGTGCTCAGTGGACAGTCATGAATGCTAGCATGAATGCTAAATGTACTGCTGTGGATGATCAGCAGAACAAGATGTTGTCAGTTTGACTGTTTGCTGTATTTAAAGTGTTTTTCTCAGTTCGTCTGTATTCAAAGTGCATTCGGGGCTTTAGCTGACAGCTCTTTGTGCTAACAAACTAAACTCTCTTAGTTTAAGCCAACAGACTTCACCAAACACAAAGCCTGCTGCTGCCTCCATGGGTTAGCTTGTGTGACTGGTGTTTGCACCAATGAAATCTAAATCACACTAATGTGTCCTCCAAGGTGTTTGGTGGGAGCACTGAGTGAAACATAAGAGTTCTGTTAAAATAACAAACAGGGCTGTGAGAGCAACTGAAGTGATAAAAATACTGTTTAAAGATAAAAAACACTTTGATGTTCTCTCGTCACCTAACAAAGTCCAAACCCTGTGAACTATTTTAGCTTTAATAATTGTGGATTCAGGTATCATGAACCCATCTTTGGACATTTGTAATTAAATATTTTAAAACTCCATCAAAGACTCCTGATGTGGCTGTTTGGAGAAGGAAAAGAGGGACAAAGTGGAGCGTTGAGCTGAGGCTTCATTCACTGCAAACCTACAGTTATGTTTTCTTATTTCTGCTGTTTGCATGTTCACAGCTGAAATAAAGCTGCCTCTTTGACTTCATCCTGTTGTGTTTGGGTCCAATCCTGCCTGCCACACAGCGCTACAGGACAAAGTCTAAGATTTTTATCTTTTTAATGAATCTTTGGTCATATTTATCCAGGAAAACACAAACATGTAAAGGAGTCATCACAGGTCTCTGACCTCGTTGGTCCAGGTTCAGCACTGAAGTCTGGAGGGTGAGGTATGGACCAGTCACTCCTGTCAGACAGACAGCTGGATCCTGCAGACTGTGACCTCTGACCTCTGCAGACACAAACATGTTTTATTCAATGATCAATTCTCTGATGAAGTGATTGAAGCAGCAGTGATCACACAGACTGCAGATAATGCAGCTGTTTCCTGTCAGTAACAGTCCTCTTAGATTAGAGTTCAGCTTTTTACAGGAAAACAAATGTCCCTGAATGCAACAGTGAGACACAGTCTGCCTGTGTGGCTGTGATAGCTGCCGTTAGGAGCGCTCATGTGTTTGCAGTTAGACGAGGAGATGTTACCATCATGGACACGTTAACAAATCCTGGAGCATCACGTGGCACAAACACTTTGTGTTCCTGTCATCTGCAAGCAACAGGAAGTTCATTAATAAAGGCGGGATGGAGACGTGCCTGTGATGGTTCTCCTTCATCCAGCTGTTACACACATCTGGGCTCACACGACGAGCCTTTGTCTAATACAGCAGCTGCTCTCTGAACACTTTTCTGAAGAGGAGCTGCACAAACCTTTGTTTGCTTTCTAGAGCAGCGTATCAAAGTCAAACTACCCACTGCTAGCAGCTGTTTCTATCATAGTTTAGGATCCAGATGTGTGAGGTCTGAATTTACACCTCTGATTAAAATACATAGTTAAAAACAGCCAATTGAGTCCAAATGTGTCTTAATACCAGATAAATTGACAGTTACAGATGAGCCTGTGTGTCCTTGGAGACACTGCTCTCCTACAGAGATGCATTTTAGAAACCAGGAAACATCAAAATCATTTAAATCAGAGAGTTCTTGTTACTAACAGCTCACCTCTCTGCAGCAGACAGAGGCTGGGATTTAAAATTAATGCCTCGAGGATTGGACCAGTCACTCTTTAAGGACACAGAGCTGGATGGTTTCTGATTGACGCTAAAAGTAAGTGAACATGAAACATGTGTAACATCCAATGTGTCCAATACATTAGATAAAAAGTATAAATAAAGTATGTAAATAGTTTATTATTTAAATCGTTAAATTGTAAAAAGCTGATTAAAATTTAAAACATTTTAATACTGACATGAACTTACTTTTCGTCAGATGACTTTTTTCGCCTTAAATTACGAAAGAAATGCTTCACCCATTTGCTCTTAGAGGACACACCTCTGGGTGGAGGTCCAGGCTGGTTCCTGTGAATAATGATGGAGCAGTGATATGAGTGCTGAGCTGTGACATGGAGAAGAATCATGGACAGTTAGAGATGGTCATCTCACCTCTGAGCTTTGGTCTGGCTCTCATGTTCCCCACACAGAGTGGTTTTAGAGGGAGGGACTCCCTCCTCTCTGTCCTCACACTGATCCATGCTGCTCAATTCACATCAGCTCACACACACTTTCTACCTTCACCTGCAGAGGAAACACAAATCATTCATGTGCACATCAACTGAGAGCTCGTGTCTGATGTGTTGGACCAACATCCATCTGAGACGCAGCTTTCATCAGTTCACTACAAAAAGTGTCACAGAGCCCAGTTCAGCCTCCAAATCCTCCATTACTGTAGTCCTACAAAGCAGCAGGTCAAACATGGCTGCAGAGAGCAGCTTTATGTCAGTAACAATGTCCAGGACCGAGCTGACTGCTTACAGAGTTCATACTCTAACTGCTAGCTGCTCTGCTAGCTAAGCTAACTCAGTAACAGTGACTCTGACAGCAGTTACTGTGGAACAGCGGCCGAGCTCAGGACACATTCAGTGTGTTTAGTCTGAGTCCTGGACTCTGATTCAATGGATTCAATCCAGCTCAGAGTTTCATGTATTCATCAGAATAAAATACATGTACTAATATAACAGAAGTAATGCTCTGAATGCAGGACTGTAATGGAGGATAAATAAGGTTTTTACAGCCTGAAAGAAACATTCAGTTCATATATTTGTAGACAGTGAAGCAGTTTTTAATACTGCAGCTGTTTCCTTCACCTCTGTGTGTGTGTGTGTGTGTGTGTGTGTGTGTGTGTGTGTGTGTGTGTGTGTGTGTGTGTGTGTGTGTGTGTGTGTGTGTGAGCCACACCTTCATGTGCTGCTTTAGAAATATGTGGTCTGACTGCTCAGGCTGAGTCTAGGAGGAAAGTTCACACGCTGGAGAAAGTTTTGTTCCTAACTTTGTCAGAGTTCGGCTCCAAAGACAAAGAAGACGGAGCTCACAGTCTGTAGATGGTCCTCAGTGTGTGTGCGAAGCCAAGAAAGCACACAGGAGTGTGTTTATGTCAGCAAATCAGTGTGTGTGAAGAGTCTGAGGGAGTGTGTGAATGAGACTAAACACTGAAACCAACAGTCCAAGAAAAGCGTCTGGATTTCTTTAAGTTTAACTTAAAGAAGTCCAGACGCTTTTCTTTTTGTCTCCATAATGTCTCCATAATGCTGCAATGTTATCTGCCCCAGAAACACTGTGCAGAAGCTCTGATGGTGACACAGAAAAGTCAAAGTGGAGATACTTCTGTCCACCTTTGATTAGACTCATTATAAAAAGGAAAAACAAAGTTTGAACACAGTCATGTTTCCAGTTCACTGACTTACATTTATTCCATGGACACTCACTCTAACCTGAACCACAGCTACAACCCAACATTGTTGAGGCCTCATCTCCTCCTTTCCTGACTGTAGAGGTTAAATATGCAACAACCAACAAATAAAAGAATTTGGTTCATTTCAAAGAAATTCACACGGTGACCAAGTAAAGTAACGGTAGTAAAGGAGACAACATCCCGTTGATGGTGGGATTATTTGAAAGATTTGCTTTAGTCACGTCACCAAATGCAGTTGAACCACCCGTGGATCCATGTTTGACCATTCTACCACTCTGAGCTCTGCTTTTTAATCATTTTATTATTATCATCATTCATTTATTCATTCTTTGGAGGGGGGCTATTTCCTAATGCCGCCCTAATAAGCTGATGTTCAAGGGGAAATATAACAGAAACTCTTTCAGTGTTATTCATTAATAAATTAACAGATAAACTGTGAAGAAGAAAAAAACTGAGATTTAAAGGAGAGAGTGAGAAACTTGATCATCCATCCTCTTAATACATGTTTATCAGTATCTGCTGTGACCATACTGCAGTAATAACTACAAGTCTACATTTCTGTGACTGTTGATCAATCACAGCAGGAATCTGAGCTCATCTCTGCACACAGAGCAGCTTCAGCTCTTATGGTGAGACCTGAAGGAGTCAACTGTGCCGAAATGAATTAATTAAATACACCATTAAATAATTATTGAAATGTGGCAATAATTAATTAAAACGTGAAATAAATAATTAATTAATTAAATGTGTCAAAAAATATTTATTTAATTATTTATTTCCCATTTTAATAATAATAATAATAAACCTTATTTATAAAGCACACTAAAAAACCAAGGGTATACCAAGGTGCTTGACAAAAATAAAATAGAATAGAATAGTAAAAGGGAGATGGGAGGGAAAAGAGAAAGGACCTGGCACGTATCAATTATAAAACCTTGACAATCATAAGATATAAAAGTAGTTCACAAGCATAAAAAATGTACCAGCGCACACCAAGTGTTAACTAGGTGGAAAGGCAAGATTAAACAAATAAGTCTTAAGCCGTGATTTAAACAGTGGCATAGAGTCAGACGCCCAGATAGCGACAGGAAGGTTGTTCCATAAGACCGGGGCAGCTACAGCAAACGCGCGGTCACCGCGAGACTTCAGCCGAGAACGAGGTTGCTCCAGAAGAATTTGGTTAGCAGATCTAAGTGCTCTGACAGGAGTGTGTAACCTGAGAAGCTCATTGAGGTAGCTCTGCGCCAAGTTATTAATGGTTTTGTAGGTGAAAAGTAATATTTTAAATTGAATACGGTGTTTAATTGGAAGCCAGTGCAAGCCAGCAAGAACAGGAGTGATGGAAGAAAACTTCCTGCTACCTGTCAAAAGGCGTGCCGCCGCATTCTGGACAGTCTGCAATCTAACGAGAAGGGTGGAGGAAAGGCCAATGTAAAGAGAGTTGCAATAGTCCAACCTGGAAGTCACGAATGCGTGAATGAGTTTTTCCAGGTCAGTGTGCGGAATATAGCGCTTAGCCTTAGAAATGAGGCGCAGCTGATTAAAACTAGACCTCACAACAGCAGACACTTGCTTATCAAATTTAAGCGAGCTATCCAGTAGTATGCCCAAATTACTGGCATAGTCAGAAGGAGAGCTAGCAAAAGGCATCAGAGCAGCACACAATTGGTCGCGGGGGATTTTACTATCAAACACCACGATCTCAGTTTTCTTTTCGTTCAGGACAAGAGAATTACTCTTGAACCAACCTTTAACCTCACGCATGCATTCATGAAAATAGTGGAAAGACATAGGAAGATCGTCAGTAATCTCAAAATAAATCTGTATATCATCAGCATAGCAATGAAAGGCAATATTATACTTCTCAAAAATTGCTCCAAGAGAGAGCAGATATAGTGAGAAGAGAACAGGGCCTAATACAGATCCTTGAGGCACACCACAGCGTACAGGTACCGAGGAAGATGAGAAGTTGCCCAAATTAACCGAAAAAGACCTGTCAGCAAGATAAGATTTAAACCAGTTGAGGGCAGTGCCTCTTATACCCACAGTATGCTCAAGTCTTAGTAGAAGAATGTTATGATCAACCATATCAAAAGCAGAGGAAAGGTCCAATAAAACCAGGACCACAGAGCGTCCAGAGTCAGTGCTTACAAATAGGTCATTGAGAACTCTAAGCAAGGCCGTTTCAGTGCTGTGCCGGGGCTTAAAGGCAGACTGAAATTTCTCTGCAATGTTGTTCGCATCTAAGTACGCCTGAAGCTGGGAGAGAACTAGTCGCTCCAGGATCTTGGACAGAAACGGAAGCTTAGAGATTGGTCGATAGTTCAAAAGACCATAACAATCAAGATTCTTTTTTTTCAAAATAGGCTGGACTACAGCATGCTTAAAGGCCAGTGGGACAGATCCAGAGAGTAGAGAAAAATTCATTAAGAATAGAATGCTCGGTCCAATTACATCAAAGCAGCCCTTAATGCGTGATGGGAGAATATCAAACACAGCATTGGTGTTTTTCAGTTGATCAACCAGCTGCTTCAGAGTCGAAAGCGACACGGGCTCAAATTGATGAAAGGTTGAATTACACTCAGAGGAAAAGACAGGATAAGAGGCAGACGAAGAGGAAAGCTTAAGGGATGAAACCTTATCTAAAAAAAGAATTTGAAAACGCTCACAAAGAGCTTGTGAATACAGTAAAGGCATATCAGGACAGGGATTAACAACAGAATTGAAAATTTTAAATAGCATACGGGGGTTGTGACCATTAGCCAAAATGACTTTGGAAAGAAAAGATGCCTTAGCCATTCTAGCAGCAGTTTGAAACTGTGAGCGGCTGGTCCGTAACATATCATAAGAAATCTGAAGTTTATCTTTTTTCCACCTCCTCTCATCACGGCGACAGACACGTCGTAAGGCACGTGTAGTATCATTTAGCCAGCAATGAGAGTAGGTTCTAGGACGCTTCATTTTGATGGGAGCAACAGAATCAAGAATAGAAGAACAAACAGATAACAGGATATTAGCACAACCACCAACCGAACAGAGAGAGCAGTCGTCAGGTACAGTCAAATCAGAGGTAGATGAAAATAATGATAGCAAAGTATCAGCATAACCATCAGATGAGCAAACTGAGCAGCAGTCAGGAATTATAGGCGCCACATCTAAAAAGACACAGCAAACTTTGACACAGCTTCAGAGCTGAGTACGCGTAGCGGACGAGAAAGAGCTCCAGGCTGCAGTCCAGCGGCAGATAAGCCAATATCAAAGGAAATAGGAAAATGATCTGAAATCCCAGCGTCATTTATATCCTTGATACAAATATCCAGGCCATACGTAAAGACCAAGTCCAAAATATGGCCTTTAACGTGGGTTGGTTCATTTACCCATTGAAGGAGGTTAAAAGAGTCCATTAAAGCAAGAAAGTCTTTAGCGAGCAGGTCATCCTTACAACAGATGTGTATGTTAAAATCACCAAGAATAAGAACAGAATCATATTTAAAAAGAACGGAACCCAAGAAGTCGGCAAAGTCCGAGATAAAACACTTGTTATATTTGGGCGGTCGATAGACCAACACACATAAGGTGGTCGTGGAAGCAGTCATCTCCAATAACTGGACTTCAAAACTAGCAAAGTTAGGTGAGGAAAGTTGCCGAACATTATATACGTTTTTAAAAACCGAGGCTAACCCACCTCCCCTACCAGAAAGCCTCGGTGAACTAAAAAAGGCACAGTCCAAAGGAAGAAGTTCAGAGAAAGGAATGAGCTCACCAGGGCGAATCCAGGTTTCTGTAAGGAATAAAACATCAAGGCCACTAGTAGAGAATAAGTCATTTAAAACAAAGGTCTTATTTACCAGCGACCTGACATTAAGCAGTGCCATCCGTGGCCAGGGTACTAAGTCACCTCTAGAAGCACGACGTAGAGTGCATAGATTATCCAAATCCGAGTAGGAAAGCGTGTCGCAGAGCGGTCAGATGCTTGGTGATCGGCCGGGTAAATCCAACGACAAGTAAGCAGTTTAGCGTCCGGGCAATCCAGGGAGGAGGGAAAAAATGATGGCGTATCCAGCTTAATTAATTATTTCAAATTTAAATTTATTATTGTCACATTTAATTTATTATTTAATGGTGCATTTAATTAACTCATTATGGCAGTCCTGGCGTTCCATACTGTGGTTGGGTCGACTTTACTATATAGATGTTTCACATGTTTCCATCTCAGCAGCCCCGTTGACAGATCACAGTATTATTACTTTTAAACTTAACCCTGAAAATAAAACGCAATTTAAAAAAGATTACTGGAAATTTAATGCAGATCTATCAATTAATGATGGGTATGTTAAGATAGTTAAAGAGCTCCTCCATAACATTTACAACAATGTAACAATTGGCAATTACATACATAGATGGGAATTATTTTTAATTTAAAGTCAGAGAATTTTCAATTACGTTTAGTAAACTGAAAAGTAGACAACAGAAGGAATTTGAAAGTAAATTACTTTACAATATAAATAACTATTGTAATAGACATTTTATGTCAGAGGCCGATAAGAAATCCCTGTTGTCTTTAAAGGCTCAATTAGATGATCTATACAAGAAAAAGGCTCATGGAGCTTACATTAGAGCTCGTGCAAAATGGATAGAAGAAGGTGAAAAAGTGCTTCATATTTCTACAATTTGGAGAAACGGAGGCAAGAAAAGAAATCTATTAATACAATAATTGTAAATGGGGAGGAATGCACAAATCATAAGACTATAGCGGAAGAAAAACATAAATTTTACTCAAATTTATACTCCTCAAAATATTTAATTACTGATTCATTAAGTTTTTTTGATCAGATTGAACCTTATACTCCAAAAATCGATGCTGTATTCAGGGAAACTTGTGATTCTGATATATCACTGGATGACTGAGATCAAGCCTTAAACAAACTGAAAATGGACAAAGCTCCTGGTCAGGACGGCTTGACTGAAATCTTTTATAAATTCTTCTGCACTGTAAACCCGAATAAGTTACCAGAACTCAAAAAAATTGAGGCAATCGATTGCCTCAATTTTTTTGAGTTGATCAACTCAAAAGTCAAATTTTTCCAGAACATAAAAGTTTGGATTACATGGTACTTGTATCTTTTGAGAACGGTCAACTCAAATATTTGCAGTTAATATGACTTAAAGTTTCAAGTTTACAAATTCAAAGGAATAAGTTCACAGAACTTATAAAAAATAAGTACACAACCACAACATTTTTATGTTAACAAAACTCAAATGTTTATTAGTTTGTGTTGTCATTATTTTAAGTACACGTTAGTCAAATATGTTGACTACTTGATACTTAAAAACATGTGACCCAAAACTTAAAATTTTTGAGGCAATTGATTGCCTCAATTACACTGAGTATCGGTAACTTAATATGCAAAAGTCATAAACATCTGCCATTGAACAGTATCTTGCCTGCTCCCTTTTAGCACTATGTTGAAATTAAATACATTCAAAAAAAAAAAATTAAATAAATTAAAAATAATTAACAAAAACATTTATAAATTAAAATAAGTAGACCAAAAATTGTTTAGTCAGGAAAACTGTCAGAGTACGGTAATGAAAAATAATGCCAAATAATAATAAATAATATCAAAATGTGCTTTTGGCTCTCTGGCTAATATCTGAATAAGGCAACAGGGCAGCAACTTGAGTGAATTACAATGCTATTTGTTTTACATTAACCAGTATCAAACAGTGAAATTTAGGTCATCTTGCGCAGCCCACAATGTTTTAGAAATAGTATTACGAAAAACATTAAAACATACAAAACATTAGTGTTGTTTGCATTATGTTAATGAGAACAAAGGCACGTTGTATAGTTTGGACCTATTGGCTGAACACCTGTAGAGTAATGCAATAACGTTTTGAGGCATTATTTAGATAAAAGGAGAGAACTTTGAACTAGCCTTTTATAATGCTTCACCCTGCATCCTTCTTTCAGATGAGTTCCTACATAACCAAGTCATTCTTGAGGGTCTGTAACCTGGGTGACAGTTTACCACTTTCTAGACCAAGTAAAATCTTTTGAGTAAATTCTAAAGTGTTGGTCAGGGCTTTGGGGTAGCTGAGGTGAAGTGAATAGATCAGTCCAAACATTACCAGGAAGGCTTCACCAAATCTGGGGAGACTGAACACGGCATCACTTTCAATGACGACAGAGATTTTCACAGGTTGGTAGTGAACTGGACTTGTCGTGTCATGGTCACTGATGACAGTGAAGAGGGCCACTTCAACACCATCAAGCTCCAACTCATCAGATTCGTCCTGAATTAATGAAAAAGAGATACTAATCACAATCTAACCCAAGAAATACAACAGACGACATATAATTTCTCATTTTACCAACTCCCATTGAGATTCAATACCTCTTTCACAAGGGAGACCTGAGTCTCGCTGTAAGAGGTGAAAAACAGAAGATCCATGTTCTGCACACATAAATCAGCTAATTCACCAGAGAATCAAGTGGTGTGAGATAGACTGAAACTAAGCTAAAGGAAATACAAAGGAAAATGTTTTACTAAACATCTTATCACTTTCAACAAAACACCAATTCAGTTCATTCATAGTGAGGAGACAGAAAAGACCATACATGGAAACCGTATGGGTAGACTAAACAAAGGTAAGTCCAAACAGTGCATCAAAATACATGTTTGTACTTTGATGCACTGTTTATATACACAGTAGTATCTGTTAGATACTTAAGGATACTCACAGTGCAGGTTCTGAAAAATCCAGAGACATCCTCACGCAGATAGACAGGAAGGGCGTGGAGAACGGTAGTGCGCTTGGTGTGGATATCATGGATTTCCTATTTCCAGATTAAAAACAGAATTGTATATACTGGTGAGTTTACTGAACAACAACAACAATAACAGTCAAATCAGAACATATGTCCACAAATAACCTGTTCACATCTTTAATACAGTCAGACAAATAGCAAACACAAAGTGGAGTAATAGCAAAATTCAAAAAGCTCATTTAAATCATTGAACCTGTCCAATGTTCCACTGGTTCAACCTATGAAATGTGTAACAATCTATTATTACCTGGTAATTGTGAATTCTTAGACTTTCAGCCAGGGCATCTGCTGTCTTCCCAGTTTTTGATGCCTTCTGTCTGAATAAGGTCATCAGTCGAGGAAGATGGCGGTCAAGTTCAGCGTAGAATGTATTGGGCAGGTTCTGATTTGTAATCCGCTGAAACTCTGCATACAACTACAGCAGAAGGACAATACAGTTCAATTTGAAGAATCTCGCACACCTTTATAAAGCAGCAAAAAGCTGACACATGAGTAAGAATTACAATTTTCATTTTAAAGAGAGCTGATCCATATTACCTCAGACTCCATTTTTAGAGCAGGCCAGAGGTCCAAGAGCTCCTTCACTCCTTCACAACCCTAACCCTGCACATATAGTTTAAAATATAGCGTTTCTAACAAGCAAAAGGCTTGAAAGCACTCTCACTGCAGACAGGTATCTCCGCTGTGTAACTGCAGGGACAACGGGCTTGTTTGGACCCAACTATTCTGAGTCATGAGAGGGGGTTTAAAAATTTAGAGAGATTAAAACACTTTGTTTCATACTAGGCGACCGGGCGCCACCTCTAGAACAAGTAGTATCTAACTTTTTAAACAGCCTGCGACCCTCATTACAACAACTTAATGCTAGCTCTGCAAGTGCAAAGTTTCCTTCGGGGAGAGCAGCAAAGCACATAAAAAACACGGACCCGATATTTCTGCTATTCTTTTTGACACGCACCCAAAATACAACTAAATATTCGTATTTTAACAATAAACTAATATCAACATTGAAAACTTACTGTAAGTTCAGTGATGCTAGTTGCTGCCGTTAGGTCCAACTTTCTCCAGTCGTCCGTGTTGCCTCTTTGGTGCTGTTCCCGCCCATATACCTTTACTTCTTCTGTGTTTCGTATTAATGCTCATTAGCGCCGCCTTCCGCTTCGGAGGGTGAATCAGAGATTAACTCGGAATAAAAATTGATTCCTGCAGCTGCTCAACACTTACGGAAAAAATTGAAAATATATATGTAGGATACATTAGTAAAACAATGAATATTAAAATAAATACATTTTGTCTTCCACTAATGCATTTAAGACAATTTGATTTTACCTATTTGGTGAAACACTTTGAGATTTTATTGTATTTTAGCATGTGCTACATAAATTAAGTTTATTATTAAATCCTACCTACTTGAAACAACAAAAATAACAGGACTTTACCATTCTTATATGTCCTAACTTAACTGTGTTACGTTGTGCTTAAGTTATGATTTTAAGTGATGCTTACTTAATATAGAAATAGTTCAATTCAATCAAATATTATTAGTTTCATTTACTCAAAAAGAAGAACATGTTACACGAACTTGACATATTTAAGTTAACAGAACTTTTTAAAGACTTTGAGTATACACTATTTAATCTATTTAATTACTTTGAACATTCGGGTTTACAGTGTGGAAAGAAATAAAAGAGTTTTTCTTCAAAACTATTAGTGAAATCATTAGTAATGAAATGTTAGCAACGACAATGAAACAATAATTCAAACGGCATTTGGTTTTATTTCCCCAAAGTAATTTTTGAGAACCACTGAATTTCTTATAAAGTGCGACTTTGAAATTTCCAAATGTCCAAATTAAATTATCCAATTTTCACAAACAGGTTCTCCAGTACTGGAAAATGATATACAAGCAAAATTTTTCTCCTCATTCAAATTCGATTTGGGACAACAGATGTATAAGATAAAAGAAAATCCAACTTTTATAAGGATTGGATGGATCATGGAATTTGGACGGTTTTACACCTTTTAGACAATGACGGAAATGTGTTAACATATAACAAATTCATAGATAATTATGGCATATCATGTACTCAGAGTAAATTCATTAATGTTGTGAAAGCCATTCCCCTGCAATGATTCAGATGTCTTCCCCCGATTGAACAACAACGCGTCAACAACGTGCTGAGCTGTGACTCTTCTTCCCTCTAAAGTCCTGGTGTTAACACTCACCCTGCATCAGCTTCACCTATTTTTAAATTGTTTTTACTTTTCAAACCGACAGATCATTTGAAGCCAACCATCCAAAAACTGCTTCAGCTGTGTTTGATGTTTATGCTACAGCCTGTTTAGAATGTGTTACATACTTAAAAGGATAAATCAATATGAAGAACATGAAAGTAATTTGGGCTAAATGTGGAAGGAAAAATCTTCATTGCCATTTAGTAGTGCTGTATATTGCTGATTATCCTGATTTGTGGTTTAGTTTTGCATTGTTACATAAAGATACATGTTAGAGGGATTTTTGGGTTGTTGGCGCCCTCTTGTAAGAATAATTAGATTGCTCCTTTTCACCCATGGGTGCAGTGTTATATTAATGGGAAGGGGGATCTGTATGTAGGAAACGAAACACTGTTGAACCACGTGTGAAATAAATAAATAAATGAAATGAAATATAATCAATATCAGATATCAGAGCAACAGAAACCTCGGTGATCAGGACGCTGGGACTGAGAACAGGAAGTGGCTCAAACGTCACAGTTTCATAACGTCACCCTGAACTCCACTCACGGAGTTTCTGTCGCCATTGTAGTTTTTAAAGTCCCGTGATAAAGGCGGGTCTTTCTGTGAACCCGCACGCTCATTGGCTAATAACTCGAGATTGACACATCGTTATCCAATGAGTGTGCGGGAACTTCCGACATAAAGTTGTTTCCTTTGAAAAACCAAAGTCTGATTATTTTTGCCTCCACTGACGGAGCCTGTTGTTCCCGCCACAGAGACACAGTAATGTCAGAGCGGTGTTAACACTCACCCTGCCTCAGCACAGCTCTCACTCTCCTCCTGCTCTCTCACACTAAACGGAGGCTCAGCTAAACTCACTTCCTCTCTACTTACAGGAAACCAGCGCTCAGAGGAGCCGACCGGCCTCACATTTCACCCACAGACACGAACAGCGTGGAATTATTTTATGTCATAAGAAGAAACATATTCATGTTAACACTCACCTGCCTCAGCTCCACCTTCCTCCTCCTGCTGCTCTGAACGGAGGCTCAATACTTTCACTTTCACTACTGCTCCCTAAACACAGAGGATGCTGGGACTTGTAGTTTTTTCCTGCGGCCTTCCTCTTTGTTTGTTTGTGTTTGTGTTCAAGTTATTTCGATCATGTAAACATCAACAGAACACGTGAAGCCACACAGAGTTTGTATGTCGAGGTGGGTAGGAGGGTTTGAGGGTTTGGGGAGGGGTCAGAGGGAAGAGGTCTCGCCAGTTGCAGGATCTCTAACATTAGAATCTAAAAATGTGTCTCATATAGGTGTTATTTTGGTACTTTACACATCACACAGTTTCAACAACTCCTTATATGGTACAAGTTCCTCTTTTCTTTCTGGCTTCCTGTATTTATTAATATGCTTGTATATTTCTACACTAACTTCCTGTTTCTCAGTCTGGCTGAGCACTTAGTTTGTGAGTCAAAAGTGGCCTTGCTTTACAAACCTTCATTATTAAAGTACATAAAACAATATAAATAGAAAATAAGCACTAAGAATATATTAATTACATGACAGTTCTACCCCTTTTCATGTTTCCTAAGAAACACGACATAATTCCTAATTTACTTGCATGTTAAAAGGCTAAAATATATGGAGCTCCAAAGTTAAATAAATAAATATGACATGATGAAATAAATAACTATGTGAATAAATAAGACACAGATATGTAATGTGAGAATGATATTTTGAAATAATGGAACACATTTTGAAAAAAAAGCTCATTATTGTGAAATATATTGCATTCTGCTATATAAATTTACTTATTATTGTGAAATATTATTTCATGATCATTATTTTTCACAATAACAGAGATTATTCCTGAGGCATTTTATTTATTCCCAGCCGTTTTTAATCCAAAATGTCCTTTTTTCAAAGTCAGTCTTTATTTCAAAATCCCGTTTTTTCCAATGGTCTATTTATTTCATAATGCGACTTTTCAGCAGAATGACCTTTGTCTGTCAATCAGTGTGAGTGGGCTTGACCTTTGCACCTATTGGCTGATCGTTTACTATCGACTAGTTTTCCTGGGTACCTGCTCCGCGGACGGCTGCGGCTGTATCCCAATTCAGGGTCTGCAGCCTAAAAGGCCGCATTTCAAGGTCGATTACGTCACAGCGGCGCGCCGAAGGCTGTCCCAATTCAAAGGCTGCTCGAAATGCGGCCCTGAAATGCGTCCTTCATTTCCCTGAATTTTAAGGCTGTGGCAGTGTAGACTTCATGGCCCAACATATCCCAGAATGCATAGCGCGGCGGTGGGTGTGGATAATTTTGCCGAAAAAAACGGCGGATGAGGGGCGCCCGAAGAGTAAACTTTAAGTAAGTACTTAATATCATGTCACTTATTCATGTGCAAATGTTTAATAATGAAGAACATTAAAACATTACTGTTGGCCACATGTCGGCAAAGTTATGTGACATTAGTGACGTTTGTACTAACTTGGTTTTAAAGCCTTTACTTTAAAATATACGCCGTTCAATAGCTGACCTTAATCTTACAGAGAATGATCAAGGCTCATGTAGAAAGAAAGAAACAAATGAACAAAAGATTTTCTCCTTCATTTCTGTCAAACAAAGCTGTATGACACGTTTCCAGCTGTTATTATCATGGTTGCTAGGCAACCTGGGCAGCGCAACGGAGGCTAGACTGTCCCATTTCACAAGCCTCACACTTCCGGCCTTAGCGGTCTTTGAGTATGCGGCCCTTGAGGATCGTTGAGGCTGCGTACTTTAAGGCTGCAGACCCTGAATTGGGATACAGCCTGCTACAGCTAGCAAAAACGTGCTAGGTCAAAAGTCACGGAGGATGGCGGACTGGTGTGAACTTCAGTCAATTCTGCTCATTTTAGCAGATCAGATAGAGAGGGATCATTTACCGGTAGATACTGTTTTGAGTCGTTTAGATGATGTTTCTGAAATGCTTAGGATGATAATTGCTCTTCAAGATGTTAGCATTGATGACAACATTGTCGAAAGTTTAAGATCAATTCAGCACCGTGTTCGTTTGGAATACGCCGAGGAAGAACTGTCTTCAAATGTTGGTCGTCCACGTCTTGAAATCCCGGCTGCAGCACTCAGGACTTTAGTGCTGTCCGGGATAACCATCGGGGTAATTGCCGATATGTTTTCTGTGTCTCCGATAGGGATGGGTACCGGTGTCCGGTGCCATGATGGCACCGGTTCTGACATAAACGGTAGTAACCAGACCGAAAAGCAGCGCACATTTCGGTGCTTTATTTCGGTGCTTTTTTTTTTCCTGAGCTGTGATACACTTCTAGCCAATCATTTTACGTTTCCGAGGATAGTAGGCGGGCCCAGGTACGTACGTTCTTTTAGAGCAGAGCTACAGATTAAAAATGCCCAAGGCGAAGCGGTCAAAAGTCTGGCTGTACTTCACAGCAAAATATGCAAACTCAGCAGCCTGCAACAAGTGCTTTAAGCTGATACTGTGATACTGTCAAAGGAGGTAACACCTCGAATCCGATGAAACACCTGGCGACACGTAGCGTTTTTTTTAAAAGCCGAGAAATGCGCCGTATTTGATAGCTTGCTGCGAGACCTCACACCGTGCACGTCGGGTGGGTTGCCAGTTATCGGACCCGGAGCAACATCCCCCAAAAACCCGAAGAATAGAGTCCTGGCCCCTAGCCCTGCCAGTGTAGCAGAAATGATGACGGATGATGATGGCAGCAGCCGTTCTTCTCTGCGTGAGTAGCTTAATGTTGTTCGTGTGTAATTTACGTTGAGTAGGCTAACCACGTTATTACATTAATGCATGTAAGGTGAACTAGCAAACATCATCATAACTACATGCGGCTGTCTTCTTGTTTGATGGCAGATGCTCCCTTCACCCTGGCCAAAAAGGCTAAAATGACCAAAGAAGAAGTGGAAAACAGTTAAACATGAGAGGTTTAGGACAAAGTTTGTGTTTTTTCCATTGTTTAAGCACTGCTTCCAGCCAAGAGTGATACCATATATGCCACATAGCTGCAGAAAAGGCTAACATTGTTATCTTTTCACAAAAAAACAGCTGAACATGAGAGGTTTTTGGACAAAGTTTGTGTTCTCCATTCTTTAAGCACCGGTTCGAGCACCGTTTGAGCACCGGCACCGTTTCAAAAGTACCGATTTGGCACCGGTATCGGATAAAACCTAAACGATACCCATCCCTAGTCTCCGAGCACAATTAGGAGGAGAATGACGGAGGAATGTCTGAGGTAAGTTTATGCTGTAATTTAACACCTGTGTGAGTCTGTACACAGCATTATTTAGATGTTGATCTTAATTATGACGTTTGATATTGAAATATTATCGCTTACTTTTTTATTGTGAATGTCTAAAATAAGTGGGGCAGCTCCGGCTAAAGCTATCGGCGCCATCTCGTTGTTGAGACACGTTTAGCCGGCGCAGTGTTAGCTGTTAGAGTGTGTTAACTCGGAGACTGGGGGCAGTCGAACCTGTAGGAACCTTTTACACAGAGAGTAGACCCACCAGCTTTCCACAGTCTACTTACTTATCACATCTTGGTAGACAGCAGGGTCATTAGTGCTTTAAATAGTACATAGTTGAATGTTTCATTGCTGTTTGCAGCTAATTGTTCTCTAATAACACATAACAAAGTTGATGTTAAGTAGCGAGTTTATTGAAATGGTTTTGTCTATTACAGCAGCGTTTTAAATATCATACTTTCTCTGGTGTCTTCAGTAAAGCTAAAACAAGAATACATTTACGTCCTTGGTTCTTTCAGGAAAACGTTTTGTTGAGACTTGCTGTTATACTAAAAAAAAAAATTATGTGCAGAAAATCTGATAGGTATTCTTCTATTGGGAATGAGGACTTGGATGCAAAAGTGCTGGACATTCAGCGTCATCACCCAAATGCCGGCTGCAGAATGATGATGGGACATCTACGATCCAGAGGCATACACATTCAAAGTAAGCTGATATTGTTTGAATATCCAAACACCAGTTTCTGGCCCAGAAAGCATGTGTCAGTGTAGCCATGATGTGATATTATAATGTAGGCATCAAAAATGACTAGGCATGTTCGCATCACTGTTATGCAGTTATGTTCCTGTTTGAACCAGTTTGTACACGATTCTCTCTCCTCAGTAAATCTGTACAACACCTGGAGATTTACCTGAAGCAATGAAGATCTGTCTCATAAGCATTACAGTGTTTACAATACAGTCTTTTTGTAGTTGGTAGTACTAAGACATGATCTGTTTGTTAATCAGGATTTCAACTGATGGATTCAATGAGACGAGTCAATCCAGAAGGGGTCATGATGCGGCGGTTATCTATTCAGACTGCAAGGCGTCGTCAGTACAGTGTACCAGCACCAAATCACCTTTGGCATATTGATGGAAATCATAAACTAATTCGGTCAGTATTTGCATCACCTTTTCCCTATTCCATTGAAGTAACAGGATGCATGTATAAAATTGTAAAATGAAGCCTTGAGTTTGTAAATGTCATCTTAAATGCTGTCATATAAGGCCATTTACAGGATTCGCTATAGTCATGTCTGAGGCTTTACATTATGCATGTGATTCCTTGCACTACAGATCTTTCTGTAAAGTGTTGAAGTTTCCCTTCTATTATTTCTTTTACATTCCTGTTATAACATGTTGTCACTTTATATGGAACTGAAATATTGGTCTTGCTTGTATGTAACTGGGGACATGACAATGTTTTTTCTTGTTTTGTTTTATTTAATTCTGCCTTGTCAGATGGAGATTTGTTGTCCATGGTGGGATAGATGGTTTTTCGAGGTTAATTGTCTACCTTAAAGCTGCCACCAACAACAAAGCTACAACAGTTTTTGATGGTTTCTTGTCAGCAATCAGACAATATGGCATACCGTCAAGAGTCCGGTAAGAGGTGTTTAACAAATACAGTATGTCAAAAAACTCTGTATTGGACAGTAGTTTTATTCAGATTGTTACTCTCACTGACTCGGATCAAAACTTCTCTACTTTTTTTCCAGGTCTGACAAAGGAGGGGAAAATGTGAAGGTTGCACATTTCATGGTGCAGACAATGGGGGAGAACAGGAACTCTCACATTACAGGCAGAAGTGTTCACAATGTTAAGGTTCAAAATTGAGGAAGGAGAGTACAAACCACCAAGGTCCAGTAGCTCTTTGGTCAAACAATGATTTTTAATGACTTCACACGTGTGGGAAGAACACTCTGTACGCAGACAGCAAGTGGTCTTCGACTTAATCAGAGCATACACAGATTTTTATAGCATCAGGGTTTGAATTACTGACGCCCCTTCATACGTCACAGACAGGATATATACATACGTCAAATCAAAACCACAATGACCTTTTAACACAGTTTAAAAAGAACATCGTCTTCCATCTTCATAACAGGTGCATCCTGTCACTGCCGGATGCTCGCTTGTCATCTTGACACCTCAGCAGCAGTTCTGCGACAAACTGCTCTTTGCAACCCCAGCAAGACATAATTAAACTTCCCCCTCTAAATAATTCTCTCTAACTGAGTGTGTGTGTCTGTGTCTATGTGCTAACCACAATTGCACCCTGTTTCACCTCGTGACTAGCTCCTGACCTCTAACCAGACAGAGAGACAGAAACCACTCTCGTATATGTAATAATCGAACTGAAACTATGGATATGTCATCTACTTAAAATAAATGTTTTAATCAAGAACCTCTACTAAACATAATAACTGTGTGCATAAGCATCTTAAGGCCTTCTTAAAGCTATCTGTTACTCTGTTACAGCAATGATCATTTTGAATAACCTAGTAATTCAAATGGCCTCGTCTGGCCTGCTCCTCAAAATAACTGTCTGCTTTCACTTCTGCAAACAACTTCCTGTCAGCCTGCAACTCAGTCTTTCTGAAAGAGACACTGTTTAAACCTCTGAATGCAATATCCATGCTGCAGATTATATTCTTAATGCAATGGTACTGTTGATAATTATTTAACAATAGCAGTAAAATAATTTCCCTGCTCCACATTCCCTCTCTCGACCTCTGGCACACCAGAGGTCGCAATACATTTTGTCCTCGCTCAGCAAATCAGACAACCTCATGTCATCCAATTGGTCCAGTCATAGACACCAGCTCCCCTTCGAGAACACTCCATGTGTAAGCTTAGGTTTTCTCGGTCCCTTTCTCGCGGTTCATGAGGCCTCGACATCTCCAGGATCCTCGCCCCTCCTGTGGTCGCCAAGATCTTCTGCAAAGGAAACAAAACACCTTTTCCTGCACCTCCCTAACTTATCCTATTTGGGACTCTTTAATCAAAAGCATGATCCTAATTATCTTCTTAACTTATTGACTTGTATTTATATATATTCTTCAACGTTACTCATCACTTTAAAACTCTTTAAGCGCTGCTGCAAGTTTCTCCACTCTAATCTTAAGTCACCTTTTTAACAAGAAAATCATCGTAAGCGCCTATTCTACTAAAAGATCCAAAAGAAAACAACCACTTTAATCAATTAAGTTTAAGCATATAAGCAATTACTCCTGCATAAATTTCATCATAGCTAAATGCTGCCTAAAAACAACTCCTGTGTGTTAACACTAACTTCATTTTAAAACCTCACATTTCCTATGTTATAATCTGTTTTTGGTATAGCCTTTTTATTTCATTTTGCTCCTTTTAATGTAACAATACCTTCTAATTCTAATTTATCAGACTTAACCAAAATATATGCTTTCCTTCCTCTTTGGTCCTTCTTTTAAGTTCAGTTAAAAGCTAAATGAATTTTAGGCCTTATGCCTGGAATCAATACTGTCATGTGTGTTTATGGACTCTGTGTCTGTAAGCGTGTGCAATCCTTCATGAACTCATATTATCCTCACAGTAGATTAGCTAATCATAGCGCTAGCCAAAGGCTCGTGACCCTCCAGAGACGATTTTGAGCCACAACTCCTTTAAAGGCACAAAATGCAATATGTATAAAAATCATTTCTATTTATAAGCTCTCCCCTTTATCCTAAAAATAAATCTATGTAATATCTGTATGTGTAAGCCTACATTATAACCACTTCTTCTAGAAATCGAAAAAGAAATCAAACCTGTTCTCCTCCTTCAACCCTCACTAATTTCCCCAAAGGATATCTTTTTGTCAACGTGTCCCACAATTTCCCTCTAAGATTTGTACACAGCTTTGAAAAACCCGGCATTGTATCTTCTAAACAGGATTCAGTTCACTTTAATCCTTTAACCTTAACATAAAAATAACAGTTTCAGTTTTACCATATCCAAATGACCCAAACAAACCCCCAAACATAATCACACATAATAAGAACCAAAAAAGTCCTAAAATGATCCTAAATTATTAAACAATTAAATTATTAAACCTTAAATTCCCCCTTTATTTTGACACATGAAATGTGTCACAATACTATACAAAACTTAAAATGCTCAGTTTTCCCCCTCATGATCCAATCCATGTCATAAAAATAAACTTAAAACAGAACAATTATCAGTCATGTCTTTTCTTCAATTAATGGTAACTGAGTTACATCAAAAATGTTTCCCCTTTAACATTCGGCATTCTCCCCACAATATACTATAATCCCATAATCTAACCCCAGTTTACAAAACAAAAATTTTCTCTGGTAAAAGCCAATTGTTTGTCCACATTCATTCATCCTCCTTCATCCAGTCACACACCTTCACATGCAGTCACACCATATATTTGCTAATAGTGGAGCTTCCCGCGCAACTTCTCCACCCTCAGCAAAATGAGCTCATTCATTTTTCCATAGGAAAATATTTCTTTATGCTTTTGGACTGGATTGACTCCTACAATCCTACAATTTTGGACAGGGACTTACGACCTGAATAGTCCCCACAGGTAGCTTTCTCCTTGGCCAGTTGTAATCTGGAAAGCCCCCCTTATATTTGCTCTTCCCGAGAATTTTCAGCGCCGGTTATTCACTGTTGCAGGCCTGCTTAAAACAAAAATGAAAAAAAAATAGAGCTGATTATTAGCTCATGAAAACACAAAACAAAATCACCTGACAGGTTTTCTTTAAATGCACTGTTACAAAATAATGGGCCCCTCAAACATGTCCATGTTTAATCAAACTCCCTTTATTAAAAACAAAAACAACAACAACAACCCGAACCTAACTGACAGAATCAACCCATCACCACAACAACCTCAACAACCTTAAACACACAAGTTTTGCCACCACATAATTTCACCTCCTCAATACACCGAAAGTCTCATTAAAACCACACAATTTGCACACAAAAATCACCCCCTTATGCTCTTTAACATACTTAAATTCAGCATAAGACCCCCTTACGACAACATATAATCACTAAACTATAAATTTCCTACCCAACTCTGTACTTCTCTTGTCTGCCATGCTTCCTCTTCTGAAAGTCACTTCCTCAGTCACACACATACAGGAAGCTCCGACGTCACCACTCACTTCAGCTAATTTACATACTGAGTCATCTCTCAATAAGTTGCTGTAACAACAGAAACATATGTTTAAACATTACCACCTTATTAAATTATTTTATTTCTTTCTACAGTGATCACTAGTTTTGATCACTCAGTACGAGAGAGCACTCCTAAGTCACTCTTTTAAAACTACTTTAATCACTTTTTTGTTTTCATAACTCCCTTTGTCCTATGGCTTCTCTATTCCTCAATTACAAACTCAAATGTATTTTATTAACCATTCACACCATTGTATCATTCATACAAAATAGCAAGCTGTTCTTCATTGCATATGTTTGTGTTCTTGGCCAGGTTTAATCAGTGTCTATGCATTAAACTCCATGAGCTTGTCTTGTCTTTATAAGGTTAATGCATTTTCTGTTTGTGTATGTGAATTTGCATATGTTGCTTTTTCAGTGCTTCAGACTCCTGCACAATTCTCCACTTAAGCCGTCAGTTGTCTTTCCCAAATTTGCTAACCCAAATTTTAAGTTCCCACCTTATTAACAGCATTCCTGCTCCTCAGCCAGAAGTCAGGGCTCCACTTGCCACTCTCCCCCTCTGCCTCAGCCCAGCGGCTTTACCCTTGAGGTCCCGTCTTCTTCACTTCATCTCACCAGTGAGTCTGAGGTCACAGGAGGCCGAGTAATCGTGACTGTGCCTGCCTTAGGTTGTCCCAGGGTTTCGAG
This sequence comes from Aulonocara sp. 'chitande type north' Nkhata Bay, assembly GCF_057382095.1. Taxonomy (NCBI): domain Eukaryota; kingdom Metazoa; phylum Chordata; class Actinopteri; order Cichliformes; family Cichlidae; genus Aulonocara; species Aulonocara sp. 'chitande type north' Nkhata Bay. The sequence continues at coordinate 63,787,684 of NC_141346.1, forward strand.
GTGGGATCTTACCCGTCATGGGCTATCCAGCCTTCCATACTCGCCTGATACGGGGCCAAGTGGGCAGGGGTGCTATGAGCATAGGGAACACACTGGATCTGGAAATTAAAGGAGTGTAAGCTGCTTCCTTCATTGCATCTTATATTAAACTATCTCACTTCTGATTCTTTCCTCGAATAATTTCACATATGGCACTTTGTGTATGTATGTTTTCTATTCATTAATGTAATTGTCAGTTATTTTCTCTCTTTATTTTACTTTTTTATCTGTTTGTTTGTAACGTTCTACTTTAGTTCTACTAAACCTTGATGTAAAAACAACACCCTTATTTCACGCACACACTCTGCAGTTTGCCTACGCACACACTTCTCTCTCAGACTTCCTTTTATGGGCATGTAACTTCCTGTCACACACACACAGCACGCAGCTTCTCAGAGCAGCTCAAGCTGCTTTTCTGTTTCTCCAGGCTAATCAAACTTATTTTGTAGTTACAATCTACAACCCCTCTGTAATTCTACTAACTTTTGATCTAGAATGTAGCATCATTCACACAATGATTTCATAATCCTCTCACACACAAGAAATTGAAAAAATAAAACACACCAGCAACTATTGCTGGAGAGAAGTAATATGTTAATCTTAAGTATACACAGTGCACTCAATATATTTATATATCTACATCCAAACTCAGCCAATTACTATACATCCACTACGGCAACTCAAAACTTTTTATAGTCCTCTAATAAACATAAATGGCATCTTAAACACACACTCAACAATGTTTGCAGCAGTATTTGTAAAACCAACTGTGACTTAAACAGTTCACTGCTTACTAATTTGCATTTTCACACTCACACACACTCCGTGTAAAAATAGCTCCAGCATTGCCTCAGACTCCTCTCACACAGAGATCTATTATTTTATATTTACAAAGACGTCTTATATTTACAACTGCACAGATTTTAGGCCTTTTAACACCTACCGAATTTCGACAAATTTAAGTTAACGGTCTAACCGATAAAAGTCCAACTTTTTTGTAATCAATTAACCAGTATCTGTCCAACAGTTTCTGGCCTCATCTCTAAAGTCCCTAACTCAATTTAAAAGCGTCAACCAACCCAAACTTTGCCTGAAGCTCTATTTTTGGCATTTCACAGCCAAGGCTTACCCCGAAGTTTTAAGTTAAAGTCACACGCCCGAAGTCCAACTTCTGCTAACCAAAAAAGCGCAGACTACCGTTCCAAACGGTAGAGTGGTCCAACCACTAGCTTATTCCAGGATGCCCTGTACCCCACAGTTAAGCCAAACTGAACTAACCCTGTTCGCCGACAGGTCAATGTCGCGCGTCCACGACAAGGAGGGAGCATAACCTCCGGGCTCTGCGCTTCCTAGAACCCCCACGGTTCCGTTCTAAAATAATTTATAATACTTTGAAACAACAATCGACACCCAAAACAAGTATATAACTGAAGCAGGTCCAACCTTATAACCAAAAAATAAGCAAATTCCCTAACATACTAAAATCATTAAGCAGTCCAACTGCTTCCCACGGTCCAACCGTATTAAATCCTTTTAGCGGTCCAACCGCATTCAATCATTACCAGCAGTCCAACTGCTTTTTAAATCCTCAGTACTGTCATGAGATTCTCATCAAAATCAAAGCAGACATTTACCGGCAACTTTTACTGAATGGACATTTAATTTTATCATCCAATTCAGCACACTTCGGATAAAATCAACAGGCCTGTGCCTACCTCTTTTTAAAGGCGCCTGTCCCCTCAGTTTGATTGCCGGGTCACGCCTGCCTGTCTGACCACAACGGACCACCAAATACATCACCGTCTACACCTCCAATCCTCCCTCCTCAATCCCGGACGAGCCCCCAAAATGTTAAGGTTCAAAATTGAGGAAGGAGAGTACAAACCACCAAGGTCCAGTAGCTCTTTGGTCAAACAATGATTTTTAATGACTTCACACGTGTGGGAAGAACACTCTGTACGCAGACAGCAAGTGGTCTTCGACTTAATCAGAGCATACACAGATTTTTATAGCATCAGGGTTTGAATTACTGACGCCCCTTCATACGTCACAGACAGGATATATACATACGTCAAATCAAAACCACAATGACCTTTTAACACAGTTTAAAAAGAACATCGTCTTCCATCTTCATAACAGGTGCATCCTGTCACTGCCGGATGCTCGCTTGTCATCTTGACACCTCAGCAGCAGTTCTGCGACAAACTGCTCTTTGCAACCCCAGCAAGACATAATTAAACTTCCCCCTCTAAATAATTCTCTCTAACTGAGTGTGTGTGTCTGTGTCTATGTGCTAACCACAATTGCACCCTGTTTCACCTCGTGACTAGCTCCTGACCTCTAACCAGACAGAGAGACAGAAACCACTCTCGTATATGTAATAATCGAACTGAAACTATGGATATGTCATCTACTTAAAATAAATGTTTTAATCAAGAACCTCTACTAAACATAATAACTGTGTGCATAAGCATCTTAAGGCCTTCTTAAAGCTATCTGTTACTCTGTTACAGCAATGATCATTTTGAATAACCTAGTAATTCAAATGGCCTCGTCTGGCCTGCTCCTCAAAATAACTGTCTGCTTTCACTTCTGCAAACAACTTCCTGTCAGCCTGCAACTCAGTCTTTCTGAAAGAGACACTGTTTAAACCTCTGAATGCAATATCCATGCTGCAGATTATATTCTTAATGCAATGGTACTGTTGATAATTATTTAACAATAGCAGTAAAATAATTTCCCTGCTCCACAACAACCAGCGGTAAGGACAAGTAAATTGATGGCCTGTCTTACATTTTTTTCACACATGCAATTGTAATAAAACAAATGGTTTCTGAGCATAATTGACTGGTTTCACAGCATATTAACACTACACTAATAATTGACTTGGAAGGTTGTTGACGTAGGAATGCCTGAAAAACCATAAATGAACAATTTCCCTCACTGTGTCTTATAGCATTGAGCGCCTGTGGAGGGATGTATATGAAAACGTCCTTGACCTTTTCTATACAATCTTCACCCAACTGGAGATTCAAGGACTGCTCAACCCTTGTGAAGAAATTGACTTGTTTGCACTGCACAGATGCTTTTTGCATCACATTCAACATCATCTTCAGTCATTCCAGGAAGCATGGAATCAGCACGGACTCAGAACAGCAAACAACCATTCACCTCTGCAACTCTGGTTGCTGCACAGAAAGGAGGGACAAGATTTGTCACAGGTACATGACTATTTGATCCGTATTTGTTCTTCTATGTAAAACTCTACTATCTGTAGTTGAGATGAGTTTATTTCTACTGTTCGAGTTGGTGTACCAAATATTTCTCCTGTAAGTGAAAATGTCTCCCAAGCCATTCTCTCCTTTTATTCCATCTGTCAGGTATAGATGGCAATACTTTAAACAAAGTTAAATTAGTTATGCCTGAAGAGAACTAATCCTGACCTAGAATGGGTGGATAAATAATTATGCCTAAGAAACTCACATAGGCCCTGACAGACTCAATAAGTCCATCTAGGAACAGCTGCAGGAATCACCACTTCAGTTTAGATTTAAGACATGTGCATGCTCTTTCAGGTTGATGAGGATTATGGTGTGGACTGGACAGGACCACATAATCACCGCCCATCAAATGAGATCACCATTCCTGAGATTCAGCTCCCACGTGCACTGAGTGAACGAGAGCTTGCTGTGCTACCAAACAACAACGTTTCACTCAGTCAAGCTTTGGATACCTACTGTGAAACTGTTCAGTTACTCAAACTTATGTTTGATACCACACCTTAACTCTTCAAAGTAAGCAGGTGCAATATGTTCACACCCCTTTTTTAAGTTTCTACATCTATGGCTTTGTAGCTAATACTGACTCAAAACAGCATAACCAATTTCATTTTCAACAAAACAGTGAGTGGCTATAAAACAGGATTTGTTTTACACAGCTGTCACTTTATTAATAATAAAAATAAGTGACAATAAAATAAAAGTGATTTGATTTGATATTAATTTCTTGGATGTACAGTACATGTCAACTCTGAGCAGATTTAATACAATGCACACGGTACAGTAGTATAACATCTTAATGCAAATAAATTTTCCAGTAGCGAGAATAAAATAAACATACTGTGTAATTTATAATGTACATGTAAATGAACTCTTTTTAATATAAACTGACAAAAAGCAATAAATGCTCACCTGTACTGTGTATTTTACACTGTCAAGTGTATTAAAGGAACTAGAACTCACTAGATTGTCAGTTTCTTTGAACACTGAGTACAGTAATGTGATGCAAGAAAGAAAAATGGTCTAATCTTACCATGTGGTTATGGAATCAATCCTAAACCAGACCAAAACCTGAGTCAGTAGAGTTGAGACAAACCTCAATGTCCATCATAAATGACTCACAAATGACTCATAGGACGTAGAACTTCAAAAACAGGTGGAAGACTTTGGAAGACTGCTGTTGACCACTTCCACAGTCATTTCTCTCAGCAAGACTTCCCATCCTGTCCAAAACTTGATGAGGGCTTTTCGTTGTGCACAAGTCGCTGCATTGGAACATTGTTTTGAGCTATAATGACATCCTATAGTCATTATTTTGAATCTTTTATGGAGAAATACCATAAAAGATGAACAATTACATAAAGAGCACAAGACATGTTTGCCCCACTCAAATTGCTGTTGTAGCTGTCATAGATATTTTTATGGTAACAAAGGTAAAAGTAGTTACATACAATTATAATGCAACTGATAATGCCACCACTCTGTTTTTTATGTATTGCATGGAGGCAGTATGAAGCAAATAAGAAAACAAAATTATACTATAGTGTACTTTGTTAATGACCCGAGATCACTGGACTGTATGTAATTTACCAAAGTATAATCAGAGAAAACCAATAGCAAAATACCTATCGCAGCAGACTTACCATTTTCAATGAAGGACCGAAGGTAGCCTGCCACTCTGCATTTATCCTCAAGAGAGCATTCCTTTTCCTCCTCATCTTCATCTTCTGTGGCAGGCCACACTATCCTTTCTAGAATAGACTGCATAAAATAGTTCACCTTGGTTAATTTTTTCTCTTAAATTCTACAAGATAAAATAAGCTTAATTTGTCATTTTATATCTTTACTTATCTTGTAGTCTTAAGAGCGTCAGCAACATTAGGTGTATTTTTATTAAATGTAACCCAGCTGTTCGACTAGCCCAAGCATACAAAATAGTATATTGATGTTTTGTGTCAACAATTAATGTTAATCCTTCATAAATTAACCAAATACCTTTACTATTCAGATGTTAAAAGATGTGACCTGACTTTACCTCACAACAGGGAGCAGTCTCTGATTCCCTTGGTAAGAAAAGAGGAATGATGTCTGATCTTTCTGTCAGAAGCGGCCATACCATGGTTTCCTTAAGTCCTTTCCTCAGCTGCTTGACTTGACGGCTTGTTCGTGTTATGACCTACAACAGTGAGACCAAACCAAAACTGAAGTGTGAGTCCGTAAAGTAAAACACACTTTAAATGTTAAATACTTAAAGAACATCCACTGTACTGATAAAGCATTTCAAATGGCCTCCAAAGAGATTTTTTTAATGTATATGAAAAATGTACTTATTCACATCCAAAGGTTTGATTTGCTTTTCTATTTAAAATTTACATTTTTTGGGGAGAGTAAGTCCGTACTCACAGCGTGGAATAGCAGACGTTCATACAGCCACTTTCTACTGGTTTGTGTGACACCTGGCAGGTCCCAAGCCAGGGCGAGCTCGAGAACATTTCTTCGTTCCAGTTCTGTTAATTCAGCAGTGCCATCAAGCTAGGACAGAGGGAAAAACATTAGTCAGTAGTAGGTACTGATGGCTATTCAATCTTGTCTCTAAATTTAATATTTAGTGAAATAGTAATTCTTTAAAATAATGGTACAAAAATGCAAACCAGCTGAATAGTGCTGCGGATATCAATATCAGGGCAATCCTCAATCTGAACTGTAGCTGTTTCAGGTGAGCCACCAAAAAGGACATGGATGATTGCAGGACTTATACCAGACACACACGGTCCACCATGAATGAATGAATGTCCCATTATTCTTCCTAAGATCAAACATAATAAATTCACTTAGCCTAACATTGCATGGGGGTAAAGACAAACAGTTTTGTAACTGTATTCAATCTATTTTTCATCTTTATGGTTACAGTTAGGATAATGTAACACAAGTAATGCTTTTTCCTTTAGTGCTGCACATGTATTATTTTAAATTACTCTTCCTCTTAAATCTGTACATAACTTTCTTACCTGCCACCAAAAACATGTCACTCTCAAGCAAGGTCTGAGAAGTGGATGGAGTCAAGTGTTCTGGCTCACCGTCAAACAGTCTTGTAAGATCTGTGTTCCCTGAAAAGAGTACATCTAGGTTATGGTGAGTATGAGAAATCCAGGCAGTAATTTTAACACAATTAACTCATTTACATAAAAAATACATTTTCTTTACATGATGAAATATTCTCTTATTTAATCCACTATAAATGTGCCTAGTCTAGTTTCATACATACCAAAATTCAAATGCAAACCAGACTTTACTAGAGAAACTGCCTTTGAGAAGAAGAATCTCTTCACCCCTTCTCCAACAGCAACATCCCCTAAAAGGAAGAAGAAGAAAAAAACTTGTGAAGTTTCGGATTAGTCAGTCACTGGATTTCTAATGTTTTCCCAATACAGAAACAATACCTTCCAGTTTGCAGATGACAGGGCCCGCCCACTCTACCTTTGGGGCTTTGTAGAGGGAGATAAGTGATCTCTGTTGATCCACAATACTTTCCCGCAAGTCCATTTGCAGGACTACTGCCTTTCTGGTCTCATACTTTGAAAGTAACTTGGACTTGTAGAGCCAGGCTGCTCTGGTTGCATCTTGTTCACATTTCCACTCTGAAAGGTACACATTTGTATGGATCACATGAATCAAAAGAAATAAAATATATGTATTTTTTGCCATTTGTCTGGTATCTTCCTAACTTAATTCCTGTCACTACCTGGTTTTTCCCCTAGAAGTGACTTTTCCTCATCTTGATGAGATGCATCTTCCTGCACTACCACCATATCACCTGACGATTGCTCTGCTCTTGCTGAGGTTATGGTGGATTCCAAGATGATACTATCTGGTTCCTCTACCCCGCAGGACAGATTCCAGGTATCACTGTTGCTACAGGATGGGACCTCTGACCTTGCTGTTGTACTACGAGTCTGCCTAGCCTGACTTTCAGTAACAGACTGAGGTTCAGCACCACTCAATGAACTGTGAGAGGGATTGGCAGAGATTTCAGCATCCATCACCAATATAAATAAAGTGGACTTACTTAGTTTCCACACTATATATTAAATATATAGAAAATCAAAGATGTTCCTTACCTTGTGCATATAGTGATGTGGTTTTTCATTTTATTTAAAGGAATGTTAATGTCACAATTCAGGCATTTTGTGGGGGGTCCTTGTTGCTGGAGGGTTCTCAGGCTCTACAGAGAATATGGAGATAAAAAAATATATATATACATTTGGTGCATACTGTGATAAAAAATATTTTGACAGTTCTGCAATCGCATTTGCCAACGTGAGAAGCAGAAACAAATTGTAAACACAAAATTACATATCTCCTTCTAAACCTTTTCTAACAATTGCTTACATACACATTCAGAACCATTATTTGTCGTGATCCTGGGCCATGTTGGCCCAGCAGTCTTAGTATTCATGTCTTTTTGTGTATTGTTCCTTATTTGATTTCCCCTTGTGACTTTTATCCCATGTGTGCCCCTCTATGTATCTGTGAGCCCTCGTCTCCCCTCCTTGTGTTTCATTCCATGTTTCCCCAGCCCACTATGCCCATGCTCTCTCTCTCCTCCTGTCTGCACCTCTGTGTACTTCCTGTTTTACTTTGACAGTCTCCCGTCAGTGTTGTTTACTCCTGCCATGTCTTGTTATGTTTATCTGTGTCAGCTGTGCTCCCATGTGTGGCCACTTCCCCTGATCATCCCTTTTGTGTATTTAGTCTCTGTGTTTCATGCAGTCTGTGTCGCGTCGTCTGTGTTCCCACCCGCCGTGTTTCCATGCCCAGTCTTTTGTATCCCCAGCCATAGCATAGATTGTTCCCAGTTTAGGTTTGTTTAGTTCCTGCTCTTGTGCTGCCCTCATTCTTGTTTGTTTCTTTCGTGATCATCAGCCACAATAAAAGGCTCGCTTTTGTTTAAGTGCACTCCCGTATCCTCACTTGTGTTCGCACCTGGGTCCTCAACACACTCTCCACACGGTCTGCCACTGCGACCGTGACATTATTACTCATATGCAGTCATGTTTCTAACCAGCTGACAGCTAAAGTGATTTGACACATAGTTGAGCTTAGCTAGCCATTTGAACTACTTTATTAATACATGCAAATAACATATTCTGACCCTAGTCATTACTCACGTCTTCCAAATCAATACTTTTCTGCAGTGGCCTTATATAGATCAAAGCTTGTCCAATTCCACTCAATGGACTGCGGAGATATCGCACTGTATATCCAGTGTCTGGGCTTGGGATTGTGCACAGGTTACGGCTTCGTGTTGTACCCGAGATTCTCAGCAGTTCAAACCCTCCTGTGTCTTTTAGCTGAGGGAAGGTATCCTCAATCTTTGCCTTGACCACTTCTGGGTCATCATCCCTTCAGGTAAAACACATTACTTACTGTACATTACTACAAAAATGGTACATATAAGAGTAAAAAAGTAGTTAAACTAAATCTTGAAATATTAACAAATGACATGTAGCATCACCTTGGAATGAAATCCGTTTCTCTCCAAGTCCAGCTGCTGCTAGGTCAAATTTGACTGCTTTAGCTGGCACTGTGTCTGACATATGATCATGTAAACAGAAGAAGGTGTGTGTGTAAATGGAGCAGCATGCTTTCTTGGAAGAATGCGAGGTCAGAGATGAAAGTGGCGCTGAGGAAGGCCTCACTCTGTAAGGGGCAAACAGTCTTGCGACTTCAGCTTTAAAAAGGGAAAAACAATATTAAAGAAAACATTCTAAAAGCTTAGATTAAATGCTACTTAATTTGCAAGTATTATACCCGCTTACAAAATCACTACATAGAACTAGAATTGCTTTATTTTCATTCACATAGATTACTTGACTTCCATATTAGCAGAGAAAATAAGACACTTTAAAACGTCATGATTTAACTATTACCTACAACAATGTAAATAGTGATACAGACATTAACCAAGAAGATCTTCTCTTACCTAATTTATTAAGTTCTTTGCTATGATAAAAACAGTACCGGTATAAAAAATTTGTGACTGAACTGATTAAAAAGCTCATTTTTGGCAGACAGACTAACCAAGCATTAATAACATCGTTAATTACCCTGAACAGCGTTTCGTGGAGTGGAGCTAGCTGTGATAGCGTTAGCGTTTGCTAACGTTAACACTGTGCTGTTTTGATGAGAACTTGGACCAGGGACTGCTTCATCTCCAGTACGCTGCTACAACGCTCTCTCAGACTGAGGTGAAGACGTACAATCTAAGCGGTTAGCAGCTTCTCTGAGTAACTCAGAAACGGACTTGTCTCCTGCAGCCATGCCCTTCACAAGCACCTAAACGTTATTCGCGCCCAGTGTTTTACACTTGTTGGTGCCTTTACTTTATTTCGAGCTGCACACTGCCACCATCTGCGTAGGAGACGCACTGCATCATTAGACTTAAATCGACACTTCATGTGCTATTACTTATGTCTGAGCAAAGGAGCAACCAATCACACAACTGGCTCCGCCCTGTCTTTCTTGATTGACAGACAAAGTCATTCTGCTGAAAAGTCGCATTATGAAATAAATAGGCCATTGGGAAAAACTGGATTTTGAAATAAAGACTGACTTTGAAAAAAGGACATTTTGGATTAAAAACGGCTGGAAATAAATAAAATGCCTCAGGAATAATCTCTGTTATTGTGAAAAATAATGATCATGAAATAATATTTCACAATAACAAGTAAATTTATATAGCAGAATGCAATATATTTCACAATAATGAGCTTTTTTTTCAAAATGTGTTCCATTATTTCACAATATCATTCTCACATTACATATCTGTGTCTTATTTATTCACATAGTTATTTATTTCATCGTGACTTATTTATTTATTTAATTTTGAACACTTTGGAGTTCCATAAAAATATAACAAAAGAGATTATGCTAAACAAAATGAAACCTTTCAATTGCCCAACCCTGTCTGTCCCCTCAATGGGTTGTATGTTTTCAATGTTTCCTTATTATTCCGTCATAAATACTTCTATCCATAACAAATAAATCAAGCTCTAAGACAGCACCTGTGAAATGTGAAATGTCCTAAATCTACCTTTTTTTTTTACCCAGAATCCCAATTTAAACCCACTTCTGACTTGCCTCTGTGCTCACTGTAAACTCCAAACAGATACCATTAACTTTTTCTGGTAACAGGCCCTAGATTATTTTGTCAATCTTTGGAAACATCCTCTATATGTCACGGTCCTGGGTCTCCTGACCCAGCGTTTTTAGTTCTTTGTGATTTTTGTATTATTGTACTTGTGTGTGATTTATTCTATGGCTTCTAGTTTTGATCCCTTGCCCTTCATGTCTCTCGGTGTCCCCTCTGTTCTGTGTAATTGTGTGTCTTTGCATGTTTGAGTTTCTTGTTTTCTGTCACTCTGCATTGTGCATTATGTTCTCATGGTTGGTCTTTTGTTACTCCCTCTAGTCTAGTCTCTTGTGTTCCCAGCTGAGTATTTCCCTGTGTATTTTGGTTCTTAGACCTCTGCCTTATGGTTTATGTCTCTGTGTTTCTTAGTTGCTGTCTCCACTGTGTCAAGTTCGCGTCTCTGTGTGATACTTCCTGTTTTACTTTGAAGGTCCGTGTCTTATGTGAATGTGTCCTGCTTTGCTTGTCTCGTCAGTCCTGATTTCTCCCAGCTGTGCCCTCCTTCTGTGTCTCATTCCCCTCGTTACTTCCCAGTGTATTTAAACCCCGTGTTTCTCTGAGTCAGTGTCGCGTCGTCCCTCATGCTGTGTGTGATTCTCCCCGTGTCTTCTGGTATGTGTTACAATTAGCTTCTCCCAGTTTAGTTTTGTATTGCTTTAGTATCACTGTCACCTTTTTGTCAGCATTAAAGCTGCATTTTGAGTTCAGTCCTGTTTTCCCGTGAGTTTGCGTTTGGGTCCTATTTTCCTGCCTGCCACACACCGTTACATGACACTATAGAGTTAACCCGTTTCATCTTTAAAACGTAGTCCTGGTTTCTTCGCCCCCTTTAACGGGTAGCGCATATCCGGCCTGAACACTGTGTTTGGGCAATTTACATAACATAGAAATCCTACAACTAATCCTAAAGTCCCTCTCATTACTCTTCATTACTTTTATGCTCACGTTTAACCTGTCTCTAACGAGCTTTTAATCTCCTAAACAACACATTTTCTGGAACTATGGTTCTCTGTGCTCTGTGCTTCTTTTTGGGTTCCCCTTTCTCTGGTTGGTTCGGTCTGGGGCTTCCAGGATTCTTGCCACCAATGTGGTCGCTGTGGTCCTGAAATCTTCTCCTGTAAAGGATAGAAAACAAAACGCCTCTCTCTGCTACACCTCAATCTACTGTGTGCATCTTTTGTTCCCTTAATTATTCAAAGTTCGTTCACAATATCATGTTCTGGGCTCTATCCTTTATATTAACTTTACTTAATCTTAATGTTCTTTATGTGTGCAATCGGTGTGCAACTTTGCCAAAACAATGTCGGACTCTGGTTTTCTCTGGTCCCCTCCCCAATCAGACCAGGAGTGACATGTTTAGCCGCATGTTCTCCTTAAATTGCTGGCTGTCTGAGTGGTGTCCCAGAAACGATGTGGGCTTCATAGATAATTGGCAAACCTTCTGGAGGAAACCTGGTCTTGTTAGGAGAGACGGCATCCATCCCACTTTGGATGGAGCAGCTCTCATTTCTAGAAATATGGACAAATTTATTAAACCCCCCCAAAATATGACTATCCAGAGTTGGGACCAGGAAGCAGAGTTGCAGTCTTACACGCCTCTCTGCAGCTTCTCTCCTCCTGCTACCCCCCCCAAAAACCCATCTCCATAGAGACTGTGTCAGCTTCCAAAAAGACAAAAAACAAACTAAAAACCAGCAACAAACAACTTAAACATAAACAATTACTGTCATGATCCTGGGTCTATTGACCCAGCGTTTTGAGTTTTAGTTTATGTTTAAGCCCTTCAGGTTTTCTAGGTTCATTTGTTACCATGACTAGGTGGTTCTAGTTCTTATTAATTCCCCCTCGCGTTTCCAACCCTTGTTAAAGTCTCCCCTGCTCTTCATGTGTTTCATCTCTGTGTCTTACGTTGTCAAGTTCTGGTTGTCATGTCTGCGTCTCATTATGTTTCCTGTTTTATTGTGAAGAGGTCTGGTGTTTCTGGGTTCATCGTGTTCAGTTTTACTCTTCTGCTGTGACGTCGTTATGTTCATGTGTCAGCTGTTTCTCCATGTGTTGCCACTTTCCTCATTATCCTCCTGTGTCTATTTAGTCCGTGTGCTTTCAGTCATTCTTTGTCAGGTCGTCTGCTCATCCATGTCTCATCTCCAGGTATCTCTGTCCATTCACTATGCTTAAGGTTTTTCATGTTTAATTTTAGTTCACCCAGTTTAGGTTAGTGTTTAGTGTTCGCCTATGCCCTATTGTTTGTACCCTCGTTGCTAGCCTCAATAAACGGCTTGTTTTTGTTAATCCACGCCACGTTTTTGGTCTGCGTTTGAGTCCTCTTTTGCAACACATACAGTCTGCCCCAGCCAGACTGTGACAATTACAAAGAAAGAACAATACAGTATCCACATCTGAACCAAAGAGTAAAACAGTGAAATGTGGATTATTAAATATTAGGTCTCTCTCCTCAAAGTCTCTGTTAGTACATGACTTAATAATTGATCAACAAATTGATTTACTCGGCCTTACAGAAACCTGGTTGCAGCAGGATGATTATGTTAGTTTAAATGAATCAACACCCCGAGTCATTCTAACTACCAGAAATCTCGAAGCACAGGCCGAGGGGGCGGTGTGGCAGCAATTTTTCACACCAGCCTATTAATTAATGAAAGACCAAGACAGACTTTTAATTCATTTGAAAGCCTGATGCTTAACATTGTCCACCCCAGCTGTGAAACTCAGAAACCAGTCTTACTTGTTATCATCTATCGTCCACCTGGGCCTTACACAGTTTCTGTCTGATTTCTCAGACTTTTTATCTGATTTAGTTCTGAGCTCAGATAAAATAATTATTGTGGGTGATTTTAACATCCATGTAGATGCTAAAAATGACAGCCTCAACATGGCATTTAATCTGTTATTAGACTCAATTGGTTTCTCTCAAAATGTAAAAGAACCCACCCACCACTTTAATCACACTCTAGATCTTGTTTTAACATATGGCATAGAAACTGAACATTTAACAGTGTTTCCTGAAAACCCTCTCCTGTCTGATCATTTCCTGATAACATTTACATTTACAATAATTGATTACACAGCGGTGGAGAGTAGACTTTATCAAAGTAGATGTCTTTCTGAAAGCGCTGTAACTAAGTTTAATATAATCCACCCACTGTTATCTTCAATGCCCTGTACCAACATAGAGCAGAGCAACTATATGAACGCTACCCCAACAGAGGTCGATTATCTTGTTAATAATTTCATCTCCTCACTACGTACGACTCTGGATACTGTAGCTCCAGTGAAAACTAAGGTCTCTAATCAGAAGTACCTGACTCCGTGGTATAATTCTCAAACACGTAGCCTAAAGCAGATGACTCGTAATCTGGAGAGGAAATGGCGTGTCACAAATTTAGAGGATCATCATTTAGCCTGGAGAAATAGTTTGCTGCTTTATAAGAAAGCCCTCCGCAAAGCCAGAACATCTTACTATTCATCACTGATTGAAGAAAATAAGAACAACCCCAGGTTTCTCTTCAGCACTGTAGCCAGGCTGACAAAAAGTCAGAGCTCTGTTGAGCCAACCATCCCTTTAACGTTAACTAGTAATGACTTCATGAACTTCTTCACAAATAAAATTTTTATCATTAGAGAAAAAATTACCAACAATCATCCCGCAGATGTAATATCTACAGCTACTCTTAGTACCATTGATGTTAAGTTAGACTCTTTCTCTCTAATTGATCTTTCTGAGTTAACTTCAATAATTACTTCCTCCAAGCCATCAACGTGTCTTTTAGACCCCATTCCTACAAAACTGCTCAAAGAAGTCCTGCCATTAATTAATTCTTCGATCTTAAATATGATCAACCTATCTATAATGATCGGCTATGTACCACAGGCCTTCAAGCTGGCTGTAGTTAAACCTTTACTCAAAAAGCCATCTCTAGACCCAGCAGTCTTAGCTAATTATAGGCCAATCTCCAACCTTCCTTTCATATCAAAAATCCTTGAAAGAGTAGTTGTCAAACAGCTAACAGATCATCTGCAGAGGAATGGTTTATTTGAAGAGTTTCAGTCAGGTTTCAGAGCTCATCACAGCACAGAAACAGCTTTAGTGAAGGTTACAAATGATCTTCTTATGGCCTCTGACAGTGGACTCATCTCTGTGCTTGTCCTGCTAGACCTTAGTGCAGCATTCGATACTGTCGACCATAATATCCTATTAGAGCGATTAGAACATGCTGTAGGTATTACAGGTACTCCACTGCAGTGGTTTGTATCATATCTATCTAATAGACTCCAATTTGTGCATGTAAGGTCAATTATCGAGTTACACAGGGTTCAGTGCTAGGACCAATTCTGTTTACATTATACATGCTTCCCTTAGGCAGTATCATTAGAAGACATAGCATACATTTTCACTGCTATGCAGATGACACCCAGCTCTATCTGTCCATGAAGCCAGATAACACACACCAATTAGTTAAACTGCAGGAATGTCTTAAAGACATAAAGACCGCTAACTTTCTGCTTCTTAATTCAGATCAAACTGAGGTTATTGTACTCGGCCCTGAAAAGCTTAGAAATATGGTATCTAACCAGATTCTTACTCTGGATGGCATTACCTTGGCCTCCAGTAACGCTGTGAGGAACCTTGGAGTCATTTTTGACCAGGACATGTCCTTCAATGCACATATTAAACAAATATGTAAGACTGCGTTCTTCCATTTGCGCAACATCTCTAAAATTAGAAATATCCTGTCTCAGAGTGACGCTGAAAAACTAGTTCATTCATTTATTACTTCCAGGCTGGACGACTGTAATTCATTATTATCAGGATGTCCAAAAAACTCGCTGAAAAGCCTTCAGCTAATCCAAAGTGCTGCAGCAAGAGTACTGACAGGGACTAGAAAGAGAGCAGATTTCTCCTGTTTTGGCTTCCCTTCATTGGCTTCCTGTTAAGTCCAGAATTGAATTCAAAATCCTGCTCCTCACATACAAGGTCTTAAATAATCAGGCCCCATCTTATCTTAATGAACTTGTAGTACCATATCACCCTATTAGAGCACTTCGCTCTCGCTCTGCAGGCCTACTTGTTGTTCCTAGAGTATTTAAAAGTAGAATGGGAGGGAGAGCCTTCAGTTTTCAGGCCCCTCTTCTGTGGAACCAGCTTCCAGTTTGGATTCGGGAGACAGACACTATCTCTACTTTCAAGATTAGGCTTCAAACTTTCCTTTTTGCTAAAGCATATAGTTAGGGCTGGACCAGGTGACCCTGAATCCTCCCTTAGTTATGCTGCAATAGACATAGGCTGCCGGGGATTCCCATGATGCATTGAGTTTTTCCTTTCCAGTCACCTTTCTCACTCACTATGTATTAACAGACCTCTCTGCATTGAATCATATCTGTTATTAACCTCTGTCTCTCTTCCACAGCATGTCTTTTATCCTGTCTTCCTTCTCTCACCCCAACCGGTCGCAGCAGATGGCCGCCCCTCCCTGAGCCTGGTTCTGCCGGAGGTTTCTTCCTGTTAAAAGGGAGTTTTTCCTTCCCACTGTTGCCAAAGTGCTTGCTCATAGGGGGTCATATGATTGTTGGGTTTTTCTCTGTATCTATGAAGCGCCTTGAGGCGACTTGTGTTGTGATTTGGCGCTATATAAATAAAATTGAATTGAACTGAATTGTGTGAGCAACACTTTTAATTTTATTAAACACACCCAGGGTCAGATATACACCATCACCATATCAGCATAAAAACAGACAGAGACGTTCCTCTTTCTGTCACGTTCTTCCATACATGGCAATTTGTTTCACCTTCCAGATGATTCCTGGGGACTTACAATTTCTTGACTCTTCTTCTGTCACTTGTTACTAGGCAGCTCAAATGCAGTTAGAAGCTAAATGAAATCCAGGCCCTCGGCCTGGCCTATGTTTAAATCATTTGTGTTTGTAAGCGTGTATGCGGTTTAACCTTCTGCTGCTCCAAGTCACTTAAACAATAGATCGTCGGGACATCGTGCCAAATGAAGCTTAAGACCTTGAATAGACTGAGCATCAACACTTTCATGAACACAATATGCAATGTGTGTATACAATGATTATAGCTGCACCTTTAATAAAAGTTTTAGTCTAATGCCAGTAGCTTTAATAAACATTTTAATGCAATGTTAATGATGAGGGCTATATTGTAGCAGTAAAGTATTTTCTTTATTCCCACATTCCCTCTCTTGACCTTTCAAAAAGAAAGGTCACCACACTTCGTGTTGTGTCACTCCTCGGCCCATTCGGCCGCTTCTAAGTCCATCAATGGCATCATGGCCACCGGAACCACCGTTCCAGGGTCCACTGCCCTCGTTATTACCTTTTACAGCAGTCCTCTGGCGCAAGGAATGAGACAACAACCGCAGGTGACCAGTATCCCTAAAAAGCGGCAGTAGAAAACATTGCAGACATGAAAAACCCCTTCCATTTCCCAAACACTGAGGTCATCCAGCTGTCCAGCGGATTGTCAATTCCCGAGTGCTCATGCATGGTTTTAGACAGAGTTTTCAGCCCCTCCAGAGCTCGGGTTACTGAGCCATCTGGAGCAGTGTTGTTGGGGATAAAGGTACAACACACTGCTCCAAACATGGCACACACGCCTCCTTTCTCCACCAACAACATGTCTAGGGCCATTCGATTTTGCACTCCCATCAGCGAGGATGGACCCAACTGTTCTGCGAACCCCTCCATGGCATCTCTGGTCAGGTTAGAGAGTCTCAGCACATTATAATGGACATAGTTTATGCGATCAACAATCTTATTTGGAGTTATCCATATGAACATATGTTCAAATCCTGAAGCTAGTTGGTCCACTAGTTTATACTCATCTGGAACTCCCCTGGGCACTCCTATTGAGTCAATCCAGGTAGGCGAGTTCATTCTAGGGTCATAAGCATGTATCCCCTGTGTCCCTCTCTTTGCCAAAATGTGTCTCTTACGTCTGGCCGCCAATGTGCGTGTGTTGCGTTGTGGTATGGCTTTTACTTTGTTCCCGATTAGCATGAGTGGAGCTCCAAGTCGCACCATTGCGCACGTCCCTTCACTTCCCATATGGGCACGAACCAAAAGGGTGTTACGTCCACAATAATAATAGAGCCCACTTCTTGCCCATGTTCCAATTAAAGGGTTCGTTTGGCTTACATTGTTTGTGGTTCTCCCCGTGAGTGTGACAGAGCACCAACTTGGGTCAATCTCTCCCAACTTGTACTTTACCGTATCCGTTGAGAATTTAAAGCATGTGTAGTTGTTTTGTTTGGGCATGAATGGTCCTACTTGCGTTTGCTTGTGAATTAGGGGAAATAAGCTGGACAAGATAGTCCAGTTGCCAGTGCTCACCGCTTCTCTAGTCAACCGCAACATGCAGTCATAGCCCCACTTGTCCTCTGGATACAGTGGTGCAGGCTCCGTGAACAAACGTGGTCTAGCTGAAGCACAGGCAACACAATCAGATACATGTTGTTCTTTAGCATTTTGAGCCACCCAGTCCAGCCAGAGGTTACTGTCACTGAAACCGGTGACACGCTCAATCAGGTCCTCAGTCCTAGTGTAATCCACCGTCAGGACTGGTCTCCCTTTTGTTTCCTGCTCCTCTTAATGTAATGGTACATTTTATTTTACTTTATCAGACTTACCCAAAATATATATGCTTTTGTTACTTTGCTCCTGTCTCCCTCCAGTAGCAGCTCTTTTAATAATTTACTGTTTAAAAGGGAAAAAATCTTGGTCACTTGGACAAGTCTTTGTTATTGTATAACTGCATTTTTATATGAAAAGTCTAGCGATCCCCTATGTGACTCATAAATATTACTTTGGTTGTAATTATTTTCCTCTATCAAATTTAATTGACTTCTACAGTGGCCTGCTTTTGTTAATAGTAACATGAGTAACATCCAACATTTTCTCCCCTTTAGCATTTGGTATTTCCCCCACTATATAATGTACTACCATAATCTACACCCAGTGAATAAAACGGAATTTTCTCAAAGCAAACATCAGCAACCCAAAATCAGCAGCCCCAGAATTAAGTCTTCCGCTCCTCCTGCTCATGGCCAAAGCAAAGCAAAGCAAAGCAAAGCAAAGCATCCCCTCTCTCATGCCAGCGTGGTGAATTGTTTGTCAACATCTACTCATCCTACCCTTGGTCCAGTCTTTATCTCAGTGTCCAGTCAGTCCAACCTTTAGTCCACATCGTCAGTCCAGTCACAGTCCAGTCACACACATTCACACCAGATATTGCTGATAGTGGAGACTCCTGCGCAAATAATCAGATTCTCCACCCTCAGCAACGTGAGCTCATTCATTTGTTTTATTTTGTTTTATTTGTTTTTTGTTTTTTAGGGAAAGAGTTCTTCATGCTCTTGGACTGAATTGACTCGCTGCAATCATTTTAGACAGGGACTTACAACCTGATCAGGTCCCCACAGGTCGGCTTTTCCTCAGCCAGTTGTAATCTGGAAAAGCTCACCTTATATTTGTTCTCCCGAAAAATTTTCAGCGCTGTTAATTCAATCTTGCAGGCCTGCTTAGAACAAAAATGAGAAAAAGAGAGCTGATTATTAGCTCATCAAAACACAAAACATCATCACCTGACAGGTTTTCTCTAAGTGCACTGTTACAATTTTAAAGGGCCCAGTTCTAACCATGTCCATGTTTAATAAAACTCCCTCTATTAAAATAAGAAAACAACCCAAACCTTACTGTCAGAATCAACCCGTCACTAAAACAAAAACCCCAAAAATCTCAATCACAGAAAAGTTTTGCCTCAAGTTCTTCAGCATCCTGACTGTCTGAGGTCAACTGACATTATCTCACCTGATCAATACACAGAAAATCTTGTTAAAAGCTGCACAGTTTTGCAGACCATTGATATTCTCATTAAGCCCTTTCTTAAGACGTTATAACAATCTATCATCACTAAATTCTAAATTTCTCTTCCAAATCTGGACTACTGCACTTAGTCACAGACCTGACCACTTTATTTAATTATCCTGTCTGTTACCAAGCCTTTCTTCTCACACAGTCACAGTGTGTGTTTCAGTGCAAGCTTCACTCATCCAGTCAGACAGGAAACACAAGTTCTTCTTTTTCTTTTCCTGTCCCCAGTCATTCAACTCATTTGCATACTGAGTCATATCTCAAGAAGTTGCCGTGACAAGAGAAATGCATATTTAAACATCACCACATTTTTGAATTATTTTTATTTTCTTTCTACAGTAATCACTTGTTTTGATCAATCTGTACAGGAGCACTTCTAATTCACTATTCTAAAAACTACTTTAAGCTTTAATCACTTTTTCCGTTTCACAAGAATCACTCTATTGTCATGGAACGTCCCTGAGTTATTCCTCTGCTTCAGGGTTTAAGTGTGTTAAATTCACACCATTTTAACACTGATGAAAGATAACAAGCTGACTTTCATTGCATGTGTGTTATTAGTCAGGTTTAATCGAAGTCTGTGCAGTGGAGCTGCAGATCCACCAGGGCATGTTCTCAAAGCTGCCTTTCCTACACATTTCTCTGCTATAACTGGATCATTTTTAACTACTTTGATATTAGTCCAACGGTCTTTGTATCACTTTTTCATCACACTAAGCGACTTGGACAAGATGATAAACAGACTCACATGCTGAAGATGCTGTCTAATCTTCATGAGCTCTCTTGTATTTGTAAGTGTTAGTAAGGTTAATACATTTTCTGTTTGTGTGTGTGATTTTGTATATGTTTCTTTTTGCAGTGTTTCAGACTCCTTCACAATTTTCCCACTTAAGCAGTCAGTTTTCTTTTCCCAGGTTTGCTAACCCAAATTTAGATTTCCCACATTAAATAACAGCATTCCTCTGTGTTCTCACCTACTCCTCTCACTCCTTTGTCCTCTCCCACTTCAACAGTCCAATAACAGGGAGTTCTCTTTCAGCTTTGTCCTGCATTCTCCACTGTCTCTCTTTAACTGCCATGTTATTGCTCTTTGGAGCTGCATTCCTTGTCTTCAGCCAGGAGTGAGAGCTCGCTTGTCAGGTTTAGCCAGAAACTTGGCCTGAACG
Organism: Aulonocara sp. 'chitande type north' Nkhata Bay; assembly: GCF_057382095.1. NCBI lineage: Eukaryota > Metazoa > Chordata > Actinopteri > Cichliformes > Cichlidae > Aulonocara > Aulonocara sp. 'chitande type north' Nkhata Bay. The sequence goes on from NC_141346.1 coordinate 63,808,266, forward strand.
TTTCCAGTGATGTTAAACTATAACTTGCTTCCGACTGCTGCATGTGGAAAATTGATCCAGGTCTGCTTTTCACCTAAAAGTGACAAAACTAAGACATTTTCATTATTATCATCACTGCTTAAACAACACACTTCTCTCTCTCCGGCCAGAAACACCAATTTATGTCATGTAATCACATTCATGAGTGTAAGCATGTCTTCATTGCCTCGATGTGGTTTTATAATCAGGTTTAATTCATGCCTCTTTGCACTGAGCTGTAGATTCAAACTGTCTCACTTGTGATTCTCTCCAAAAATGTAACAATGTAACAATTTGTGTATGTGTGTTTTCTATTCATTCATGTAATTATTAGTTTATGTATTTCTTTCTCTCTCTCCTTTTTTTAATTTACCTTTCTGTTATGATGCTCTGGACATTTCTAAACCTCCACCAGTTCAGCCTCCATTTTCTCGTCCGGGCTTGACCTCTCACTGGTCCTTGTCCCTCTTCTCATAGTTTCCTGTGTGGCCTTCAAATCTCCAGCAAACACAGGCCCAACTCAGCTGTTTCTTCTTCTCTGTTTCTTCTCTCTTAATCTTTTCAGTCTTTTTTGTAGGTTAACTCCCAGCATGGCAAATATCACGTCCAGTGCCTTCAAACAGTCATGTCACTGGTCAAGTTCCCAGCTTGTAATTCAAAGCTCATGTTCCATCAGTGGTGTTCATGCTGCTGCCTGACCCTTCAGTGTTATAGGTCAGTTGCACTGTCTTTTGCCTGCTGTTAACTCTTCCTTTCTTTCCTGGGGACCCTGTGACACCCCATTAAAGAGCCATAGGCTGGATCTCTTAAAATCTCACTGTTGGGTTTGTAAGGCCATGTTACTCCTAAATTTCTATCTTGTTCAAAAAGAAGATATAAAACAAAGTTCTAAGCTAATCGACCTTACTGTTCTCCTTTTTTTAAAAGAATCAATAAGAGAATCGATAAAGGATTGAATCGTTAAACAGAATCGAAAATGGAATCGGAATCGTGAAAATGTTATCAATACCCATCCCCAATAATATGTACATTATTTTAATCCTTTCTCCAGGTTTAGCAGTCAACCATCTTTCTTGGACGACCTAGCGAATTTCCACTGGTCAGAGGGATGGGACAGTGTCACTCCTTACTCAGCAAATCAAGGATCCAATCAACCGATTTTCTCAAGAAATGCCGGCCTCAATAAGTTCAGGGTAGATGGAGACACACAAAACCTACTTTTTAATGCGGTGCTGGGAAGGGAACATACAAGTACGCCCACCGGTGAGACATCTCCTTCTTCTTCAAATGATGTGTTGCCTACTATCCCTCTGTGTCTCAGGCAGGTTAGGAATCCGGATGTAGAAATAACTGATGCAGAAATCTCAGATACTGACATGCTTGAAGCCTATAATGCTTGTGTGAATTCATTCGCCATCGGTGATCATGTGTTTATTCAGCAACAGGAACAACAATAATATGTTGAACAATTTCTCAAACAGCAGAAAGAAACAAATCAAAAATTAAAACAACTTCACAGACTTTTTCAGGAAAACCGCCAAAAAACAGATCAAAAATCAGATCAAAAATCAGATCAAAAATCAGATCAGCTCCATGCCTTTTTCCAGGAACAGCATCAAAAAACTAATCAAAAATTAGACCAGCTCCATTCCCTTCTTCATCAAGACAGGCAAAAATTGGATCTAATCCTGAGCAAAATACAAGAAATTGAGGGGGTTGTTTTTAGGGTAAAAGAAATTGACATAAGCATTGCAGAGCTCTTATTACAGGTATCAGAATCAACAATCTCCTTAGCATCTGCAAATTAAGAGCAAAAAAAAACAACAACAAAAAAACCTACATTTAAAGATTAAAAATGTCTTCAGAACCACCCAATAAAATATTAAAGCGCAGTGATGGATGCGGACAGCCTGCTGATACTCCTTCAGAGAGCAGTCTAAGGAATAGCGACCAATTTGACATTAGCAGTTTTAGAACCGGGTGTGTTGAGCTGACCACTAGATTAAAAGCCCTTTGTCAGACACATGAATCCCGAGTTAACTCTGCTGTTTCTGCTTGTGTTTGCACTACATCTGTCGCTGTTAATTCTCATGTTGCCAATGCTAATAATGTGGGTGATGACCGTGGTGAATGCAATCACACACCATCCTCTACAGAATGGTTTGATGAAATTGGTGATATTGATGCCACACCTTCTGCAGAGCATTTTGACATTGATGAGCTTCTTTCACAATCTGTACTTTGGTTTCAAGCAATTGGCAGTGTTAATGACGACCTCCTATTGTCACCTACTGCGCATTCTGATGCAGGTGAGAGTCTTATTGCTCGGTCCTCTGTTGGCCAAATTGAAATTTTGACATTTGAGGACCTCCTATCGTGGACGATCTGATATCCTCGTGTTGGCGTTGTTCCCACATCATCATAATTATTGTTGTTCCAGGTTCAACATTGCAAGTGACCAATCACCTTCTTGTGACGTCATACTTCTGCGACTTCGAAATACCCGCCTTCGAGTATTTCGAATTTTCTTCACTTGTGCCCGCCTCTGTCTGTCAATCCAGCGCGCCCGCTTCACTTGCGAGAAACCGCCGCCTGTCCGCCGAATTTGAAGTCATTTTAGGATACTTTTCTTTAATAAACGGTAAGCATTATACATATGTTCCTCACTTGGCTTGCTGTTTGTTTGCCAGTGATAGGATACTTGACGACAGCATTAGCTAACCAGTGTTACGGTAAGCATTATACATATGTTCCTCACTTGGCTTGCTGTTTGTTTGCTAGTGATAGGATACTTGACGACAGAATTAGCTAACCAGTGTTCTCTAGACCAGCGTTCCCCAACTTTTTGGGTGTTTCGTGGCCCGGGGGTTGGGTCAGGCAAAATTGCAGTAACTTCCCTGATCATTTTACAAACATAAGTGAAGAGAATTTGAACTAAAAGGCCTAGACTAATGGTTGTGTGCTGAATCTATGAATCAAACTATCACCTGGAAACATAATTAACTGGTCCATAGCTGTGAAACTTGACATGAGTTCTTGATTCTATGGAGATTAACAGTAATCCCGAAATTTACAAATTTGTCCTGGGCCATCGTGTAAATGTTGTCCCTGGGCCATCGTGTAGAAGTTGTCCCTGGGACATCGTGTAAATGTTGTCCCTGGGACATCGTGTAAATGTTGTCCCTGGGACATCGTGTAAATGTTGTCACTGGGACATCGTGTGATAGCTTGTTAATAATGGAATGAAAATTATTGATTGTTATTAACTTGTGAAAAAGAAGTGTAACAAATCCACATGTTATGTTCTTACATCCTTACAGAAACTGCGACTCCTTCACAATGTCAGGTAAATGTCAACTCATGTTGAATAATCAACCAATCAAGCCTTTTATTATCACATGCAATGTTACACGTACAACTGCAATGAAAATTTCACCCCCTTCTGACCATACATATATTGCTTAAACATCACATTGGGAAGACAGGTCGGAAACAGTTAGGAAGGTCAGAAAACAATTTAATTAATAGATGAGGGGAGAGGAGGAGAAAAAAGAACTACAACCAGACAAAGCTCCTAGAAGACTGAAATGGATGATGGTTGCAGCATGCAAAAAGAAAACGATATCTGTTGACTACAGCATATGCTTTCTCACAGATTACCTTGTGGGAGTAGCTGGACCAAACTCTATTGGTATTTCAAGTTTGAAATCCCTGTTTGACCAGACAAACATTTCAGATGAGGTACCTCTTGACATAAAAATCCTTTTATGTTGTCATAAAACTAATGTTAAATTCTGCTTTAAATACACTTTATTGTACAATTTACTTAATGAATCGTATTCCTTAGTTCTGTTTTTATTTATATGTATTTATTTATTTGTTTTATAAGGTGATAGATGGCCTAATCTATTTGCAGTGTGAGGTATGTTAAAAAGCTGGTTTGATCATAATGACATAGCATATTTACGTTTTTTGTAATGTATTTGAAAACATAGGTGGATTTATGTTATTTTTTTATAGAATTTCCCTCACATTTATCCAATACCAAGCCAAATCACTGGAAAAATTTTGGATGGGTCCACAAGAGCACAAAGTGCATACTTTTTGAAGGTATGACTTGGACTGTGGTAACTATGTTCTTATCACAAAGGGTTTATAATTTGCCACTATAAACAAACGGCATTTTCCAAAATTGAAGCCTTGTCAGAAGAACCTGAAAAATACCTTTCTGAAACCTTTTCTGTGTAAAGACTTGCTCAAAAGCAATGCACACAGATTAAAACATTTCTGTCTTGGCCATCTGATAAAGAACACCAAAAATTGAGTGGTGCGTGTTGAGTCTGTGGTCTTGATTCTATAGAACTTAATTAATGTAAACAAAAAATGACACTTTCTATATGTTTGTGTATCTGCAGAATTAATTACAAGTCTCACCTGACAAGCTTTCGCAGTTTTGCAGTGTCATTCGTGACAGAAAAACATACTTGTCACATTCTTTTTATTTCCAATATAACATCTTTCAGATGTATGAGAAATTGATTGGAGCCTGTCTGGAAAACGGCAGCCACTGGACCTTGTTTGTAAGTGTCAATGGAAAATTGTACTTATTAGTCAGTATAATCTTTTAGTGATATAAGTTCGCATATGGTAGAATACTGCATGTAGTCATTTGTATTAGGAAATATTTAACCATGTATGCTTAGAGGCGTATAATCAATTGTGTAGTGACAGGATGTGTGATCTCTAGCAGGCCACAAAAGGCTTGGTGTGCACTCCAGGAATGCACCCCCACATCCTGGGAGCATGGGAAGAGCTTGTACCTTGTTTTATTGTTTTAACGTAGCTATGTCTGTTTTAGTCTAAGTGCCTTTTGTTTAGATGAACTGCTGGACTTCTTCACTGTGTTATCTAGAGTGAACCATCTAGGGTGAGGGGGAGACTACCCTCTTCCTGACCAAGGATGTGCCTTTTGTGCTTTCATGTTATATGACCCTTTGATCAGCAGGACCCCCCCCCCCCCCACACACACACACACACACACACACACACACACAAGCACCCACTGAAGTATAAATAAAGACCGGGGCAGTTTCTCAGTGCGAGTCTCAGTCTGGAGACTGCCCTTGCTAGCAAGAAGTTCTGTGTGTTTCTCTTCTCTGAGTCTTTACTAAAGAAGTGTTTTAGAATATATTTCTTAACAGTAAGTTGCACAGATTTTGCACTCTCTCTAGTGCATGATACTTTTCAGTGTCCCTCATTAGGAAAGCTCAAGGCCCAAGCCTACCATATCCATCTTTTTACAAAACAGTTTTGTGACATACCCAAGAGGACCATAGTCTATATGAATTCATTTGGAGAGTCGGAGGTCAGAAAAAGTGCGGTGTTGAAAAACTGGAGGTAATTAATTAACATATTTAACATAACATATTTAATTTAATTGAAATCATTACCGAACGTGGTTATTGATTTCTCTATATGCTTTTTATTTGTAATAACTGCGATCTCTCAGCTCATTTGCTTCAGCAAGAGGCTGCACTGGAGAGTGGACTTTGTCACATGTGAGCCACCCACATCAACAGGATGGGAACTCATGTGGAGTGCATGTCGTAATGGTACTGAAAACTATAGCTTTAACCTATGTAAGTAATGTTTACATTTTTGCCTATTCAGTTTTTAAAGCCTTAGAGGCAGGATGGTAAAATCTCAATTCTTTTTGTAGATTGAACCATTTCAGCAGCAATGCTTTGCTTTGGTTGCTTTTTAAAAAAAAAAACCCATTTCTTTGTTAATCAAATTTTTTTTCTTCTTTTTTTTTTCTTCTTTGTCAATTATTAGTTTGCCCAATCTCTCATTGACAGTAAAACACACGTGGAGGAGTACAACACTGAAATCCCAAAGCTCAGGTCCCAACTTTGCCACTACTTATTTTCCTCAATAGGTAAAGATAAAATTAGCCGCCTTCTTTTTCTCTAACATTGGAAAATGTAACTTGTACTTAAACAAATTATATTTTGCAGATCGAACTAGGAAGTGCAGTCAGTGCTGGTGTGTGATTGCAGCCAAAGACCGGGTACACTATGACATGTCCTTAGCCATATAGATTGTTTATATAATGGACTTTGTTCATTTGTTTTTTATTTGTTTATTTCTTTTTTTTTTAATTCACAGGTGCAGTGCCAGAAATGTGGTGCATACAGGGACATGGGTTGTCCAAGTCTGTTTGTGGCATCTGTATCTTCTGTGAGAGTAAGTCACAATTAGAGATGGACCGATCCGATATTACGTATCGGTATCGGTCCGATACTGACCTAAATTACTGGATCGGATATCGGAGAAAAATAAAAAATGTAATCCGATCCATTAAATATCACGAAAGCACCTCACAAAACTTGCAACACGCCGTAACTCACCTCAGAACGTTAGCACGTCGGAGCAGTATGCATCACGTGATAGAGCAGCTGTGGCATGCGGGACCTGTCGGTGGTCTGGATAGCATTTGGAGCTTCGCTAGCAACCCGGCATTTCATCTCCGACAAAGTTATCCCCGAGAGAAGTAAAGCAAGTGTGTAAGTCCATCTCTGAATGTTTGTAAAGCATTCCTGCGTTAAGCTTAACGAGCGACTGCCTCTCGCTCTCCGGCTGCTACTTCAATCATGAAACTGCTTAATGATCAGCTGATCGGCTTTTCTGTTGGAGTCCATCTCTCTTGTTTGCTTTTGGCCCACTTTGCACCAGAAAGAGGAAACCAGCGGCTGAACAACAGCAGAACGTTTAAGCTTGATAAGCTGTTGTTAGAATTTATTTAATCTTACTTTCTACTCGAGGATCTTTTTCTACGTAGCTGACGGCTGGTAACTGTGCAGGGGCGGATCTTGCAAAGTTTAGCCAGGGGGGCCGATAGGGCATTAACAGGGAAAAGGGGGCACAAAGACATACTTTTCTTTCTTATTCTCATTTAAAATGTCGAGCTTTTAATAAATAATTATCTGACACCCAAAGTTTTAATTTGATGTAAAATGAATAGAAGTCAATTACTGTATATAGTGACTATTAAGTCTAATATATATACCCTAGTAAGCTATAGTACTCTTTACTTTGGGAAGGTACCATCTGTGCAGTCTGCAATTTTGTTGAAGAAAGATGTTGAATCTATTTAATATTTCTTGAAAAATAATTGATTTCTGTGCATTTTTTTTCCGCACTGCATCAAATTAAGGTTGATTACGTCGATTAAGCATCATGAGGTGGAGCGTGAGGGGTGGTTCCCTATTTTTTATTTATTTATTTTTGTTGTTGCTGGGAGTTGGAACCCTATTAGTTAGGTTGCTTAATATTTACACTAAGTACTCTTTAAAATACAAGAATAGGGAGGATGGTGTAGGTTTAAGTTTATTAGATTGATCAGTATTGCTGAACTATGAAATATTTTTTTTGTATACAGGTATAACAGAATAGCTTTAGTGTAGTTGTTGTTTTAAACTTGAGTATGAACTTGCAGACTTGCAAAATGCAGCAAGATATTTTAAAAAACAGTTTTGTTGGTTAAAAAACACTATATCGGATTTATATCGGTATCGGCAGATATCCAAATTTATGATATCGGTATCGGTATCGGACATAAAAAAGTGGTATCGTGCCATCTCTAGTCACAATATAACTAAACAATGTCCAAAAATGTTTAAAGTGAAAAAAAATTCATAATTTTGCCTTTGCACACCAGGACTGTGTAATTAAAGTGGACGTTTCAAGATCCAGTTTTTACACAAAACTATTTTAGACATAACTGTGTCGTATTGTGGGGATTTCTCTTGACAATTAAATTGATATAGTGCTGTTTATATCATTCTTCTTTATGTAACAGCACAGTGCAGCACAGCAGGGGGAAAAGAGTTGTGCAGCATAGTAGGTGGCTATACAGGAGGAGCAATAGAAGTAGCCAGTGAAGAATGTCATCAGGGAAAGCATCAGGCAGCGAATGACAAAGGAAAAGTTCCTAAGGGAGAGGACATCTGCAGCAAACCGACAAGTAACAGTGAGATAGGAAGACTGACAGTCAGAGATGAAGGTACACAGACTGAAGACAAAGAAAAAGAAACAGAAGTATACGGCACAAGTCTGAGTACAGATAATGCTGCTGCTGATGATGTTGACAGGATCGATGCAGATACAGAATTCCAAACTGATTCAGAAGGAACTAGTACAGTTTACAGAGTGCATGGTCGCTTATCTGTACCAAGCTCAAAAAAGAAAACCTACACAATAACAGAAGACGAGATCAAGCGAAGAATCAACGCAGAGAACATGTCAGTTCATGTTTTCAGAGGTTTGATTGGGGTAGGTATACATTTCGTGATTTTGATGTCACCTGAAATAAATCCGGGTTACTCGTATCAATGAAGTGACAATGTGGCTGGAAATTGTGCATTTGCTGCAACATATACACAATTACACCATGTAAACAAAAGCATTTAACTTTGTTTGTGTGCGTGTGTGTGTGTCTCTCTCTGCTCTTTTGGTGTTTGCACTTTTTCTTTTTTAGGGCCGTAAAGCCAAACTGCCCGCAATGATTCTTGACAGGCCTAAGAAGGCCAAAACTAAAGTAACAGTGTTTAGTGTTCTGAGTGAAGAGGAGGCTGGGGAGTGTTACGAAATCAGTTTCACCCCGGTTCTTTTATTCGTCGAAACTTCCAGAGACGGCACCGGAACTCAGTAGTCATTTCACAAAACCTTTATTCATCTTTACTCATCTTCATTTAAGCATGCACTTCTAGAAGGGAAGATGAGGCCGGTGTCCCTCTCCAAATCTTCACCCCTTTGTTAGTTACAGCCAGCTTTATAGAAGCGTCCCCATCATAAAACCCCCTACCGTGTGCTGCAAACTCTGTGTCTGTGTCTATGTGCACGAGCACATGAATGCCTACATGTGCGCGTTCCCACGTGTCTATGTGAGTGCTCGTGTGTGACTGTGTACGCATACCTGTGTGTATGTGTGAGTGCACATGAGTGAGTGTGCGTGTGGATGTGTGTGCGTGACAGTTAAAACACTGTGGGTGTAGGTGACTCCCTAGAGGTCATAAAACCCATCTCCCTTCCAGACCACAGTTATCCAGTTACAAATGTTGAGACCCCCCAACCTAAACATCCTCTGGGGAAATTCCACTCTGTGGGGGAGAGGTTTCCTACACTCTACTCCTAAGTTCACAACACAGTCAGCCTTTATTACTTTAAGGGAAGTGTCTCTACAATAGTTCTACATTCTATGTTAACACATTTCTAAACTCTAAAATAAGCTAAACACTCCACACTCCTACAAATCCCCCTTTTTATCTGCCCTATGGCAGATAAAACTAAACTAAATCTCTCACCATAATGTTTTCATACTGTGACTCCCCATTTCCCAAAAGTGGCATCATGGTGTCTGCCTTTGTATCAGATTCTCCCACAGCACGATTGATGAGTCTTACGAACAAGGCTCTGATACAAGGCACACAACAACACCCACATGTCACTAATACTGCAATAAAAACAGACAAAGAAACCATAATTGACATAATGAAATCTTTCCATTGCCCAAAGACAGAGGTCATCCACGCTTCCAGAGGGTCATCTAATCCCGAATGCTCATACATGGTGGTGAACAATGTCTTTAGGCCTTCCAGAACTCGAGTCACAGAGCCGTTGGGAACTGTGTTATTTGGAATGAAAGTACAATACATATCCCCAAACATCGCGCAAACGCCCCTTTTTATCCCAACAACATATCTAACACCATCCGATTTTGTACTGTCATTAAAGACGTTGGACCCAACTGTTCAGTAAGCCCTCGCATTTAATGACAGCACAAAGATCAAATGTATACGAGATTGTGGACCCTTTAACATAGTCCAACTCTATACCGCCATAATAATCAAAACACTCATCTGATTTACCTGTTTCACTACGTTTGGTTCGCTTCACCGTGGCCTGTGATGGTGGAGTCGCTGGAATGGATTCAGGTCTGTCTCTGGGCAATTCACTTATAAGAAAAATCACAGTTACAATAACAACAGTCACACCTAACACTATTGTTTCTCTCCAATTCCCCCTCAACCAGCCTAGAGAAGTTGACATGATTTAAATGTAGATAAAAGGCTCGTCTGTTTACATCTCTCCCTCACAGAAGGCTTCTCTGCAGAGCATCAAATCTGCATGGCAAAGTGACACATTTTAGGTGATCTTCATCCTTGGGAAAAGTGGTGTCAACTATTTCCCAGTCTCCTAGTATTTGTGCCTCACACAGAATCACAATTCCATCGCTGGACTTCCTCTGCGCCGTCACTTTTGGAGCTTGGCACGCTCTCTCCATCCCTGAGGTTGTCATGTTCCAACGCTGCTGAAGGTTTAAGGCAGAGCACGTCGTACACCTTAGTCGTCTCCCTCAGCGTCAACATTGAATCTTTCATTTTATTTAAAATCTTGCTGTGGGAAGTCTCCTCTTGATCTCCTGGAAGCTCAGTAGCACAGCTCTCTGTGTGATGTCCGCTGTGCTGAAGATGATCTCCGATCCTCCTGAAGCCTCTCTCCTGGCCTCAGCTCCCATCTTGTAGACGATCCTCTCAGCCACTCCTTCTCGTCATGGCACCTCACGACATCTACAGATTAAAAAATAACACTCCTCTCGCCATACGGCTTTCGCCACGTGTCAACTCCCCAATGAGACATGCACAAGAATGTTGCACAGTCTCCCTAAAACAATCTCCAGGGTTTCCCACTTGGAGCAGCGATACTCCAACCTGTAACCCTGTGTAAAAACATTAATCAGCAGTCACATGTTAAGCTTGTTCAACTCCCAGCTCCACCTGGAGCCTGTAACCTGGAAGACAAATCTGTTAAATCAAACTTCACATTTGCAACCAACTGTAGATCATAAGAGTGATAAAGTACTCAGCATAACAGACAAGTATCATGTGCAGGTTTTGTCCAATCATTAAATCACTATTATTACCATAATTTGTCCCAAATCATGAATCATCCCAATTTATTCCACAATTTAATCTGCGACTTTCCTGAAGCAATGTCAGTCCACCCATTTTATCACTATGAGCTCAATAGCCCATCTTCAACTATTCCATAAACACTGCATCCCTTATTTGTTTTTCTCATGTCACTTGTCCACTTCTGCTGAATCCTCCACATGCACTCTTAAAGAAAACAAACATTAACAACACACATGGATCATGTGGTGGGCAGGCGTCGGCCATCCACATTCCAGAGGTGCCGTAAAAAGACCATAAAGTTAGCCATCCATAGCTGTGGAAAGAATGTTATTCACATCATCAAAGTAACCTTCACATTTTCCCAAAAACACAGTATAACAGCATCACCAACTCATAACCTGTAGTAGAGAAACAAACATCCACCAATTGTTCTGTTAGAAATCACATCATCAAATCACATGAAGAACTGTAATGCTATAGAAAAGAGAATGCAAATGTTAGCGCTGCGCAGGTGTGTACACACTTTCTCACAGTAACTTCTGTGAGCAACACAAGCCCATGAATAACACACCCCTGGTAGATGCACAGACATAGAAAATGGCATTTAAAAGGTTAAATCATCACGCAACCTCGAATGTTGCTGTCATCTTACTGCTCCTGTAAAAGGAAACACATAAATTCATCCACCCTTTTGTCCTGTCTAGGTGGAGGTTAACCTTGAGTCGTGGTCAAGTCTTGTCAGCTTTTACCAGTCAGTCAGTTTGTTTTTATTTCCATTCATTCATTCATACATTCTTTCTTTCTTTGCTGATAGTGGAACCTATCATCGCATTTAGTTTCCACTCTCAGCAAAATGACGTCATTTCAAAAAGAAAAAGAAGAACTTTAGATCGGATTACCTAGCAGAATCCTTTTTAGGCAGGAACTCTCATTTTCTAATTGTCCCAAATAAGTGGCTTTCTCCTGAGCCCATTTTAATGTGGAGAAACTCACTTGCAACAATTTTCTTGACGACGTGTAGCGCTTTTAATTCCCGACGTGCAGATCTGCTTAAAGAAAAGAAATTCACAAACAAAAATCAGTGCACTGTTCAAAAAATAAAAATAACATGAAAAATGACAAATAAAACTGAAAAACAAAAGAAAAAGAAAAAATACAGAAGCCCGGTCTTAAGACTTGTCACAGAATCTTCTTTCTCTTATAGGTGAGAAAACACCCATACTTCAGAAACAAAAACAAAACAAAAAACAAAACAAAACAAAAATCTGCTAGTTTCACTCATTTAAACTCTGGCTGCAGGATTCTGTTCACCCCTGCTATCATGTTCCCCAAAATAATACTAATTCAGTCGTCTATGTATCAGTTCTGAACCCACTCAATAAACCAGACAGGATGATGGTAACAGTATTGCCTACTTAAAATTGTGTTTGATCTTCATTACGTGTGTGTGTGTGTGTGTGTGTGTGTGTTAGTCGGGTTAATACATTTTCTGTTTTTATGTATCCTTTCATGTACCTTCCCCCTTTTTTCTGAAACAAAACTCCGTTCACTCCAAATTTTGTTTCAGAAACATCTAAATGAAAAGCTCTGTCATAGTCAGGCACAGCTAAACCCAAATGCTTGCAGGTTACCATAGGCAACCACGCTGAGTGTTGTTAACCCCTTCTACAAATACCCTCTTTTAATGTGTAACACTTTGTGTATGATTTTGTGTTATCTCTGGTGCATATTATCTGCATGTGTGGTGTCACCTTTCCATTTTTCTAACAGTACACTTGCATACCTCAGTGCTTGTCTTCCTCCCCCTTTTGTGGTGGTCTGGACACTGTGTCAATCCTCCACTTCCAGGCAGTCGTTTGTCTCCCCGGATTCCTTAACCTAATTTGATTCCCCACACTAAAACAGCCGCCTCAGCCCTCTTCTGCTCCTTTTCTTCTCTCCCACTTTTCAGTCCAATGGCAGTCAGTTTTCTTCAGCTTTGTCCCATGTCTCTCTTTGTCCCACTGTCTCTTTCATTGCCATCTCACTCCAAACCAGGGGCGGAGCGTGGGGGTGGCTTACTGGGCTTAAGCCCGGGTTGTTTGTTCAGAAGCCCGGGGTCTTTTGGAGTGTAATTTTTTCATAGTTAGATGCCTGGCTGACAACTGTATAAAACAAAAAGTACACACAATATTCGAAGCACATAGTGCACACTGTGGGAATTTACGACTGTGCGTGAATCCCCCTTGATATTGGTATGATCCGAGCTCAGGCACTAAGCGACTGAGCGAGGGGGCGGGGCAGCTGCTGCCTGTGTGCGCTGTTGGAGAAACGGAGCCAGCCATACAAGGAGAGCTTAAGTTTGAGCAGGTACCAAAGCAAATCATTTGTACCGTACAAATAATGTAAATATGACGGTGAATCACGAAAGATTGATATCAAACTGATCACTTGACCAATATTATGTTACTTGCTCTTCAAGTGAATCAACAAATGGCGAAATGAAAAGCTGAACAACAACAATGCTGTTTCTTTAGAGAGTCTTAGCTTACGTGTGTTTATTTCATATTTTCAGTTCTTACCCTCCCCGACTAAATCGGTTTCAGTTATGTACTGAAATATAAGAATGGACATTAGAGGGTTCTTTCAAAGAAAAAACTCTGGTAGATGTTATTTTATATATTTATATATTATGTTGTTCAGTATATTTCTATGCAAAACAAGAGGGATTTCAATACACAGCAGTATAGCCACAGTTTAAACCAGATATTTACATACACTTTATGGAAAATACAAGAACATTTTTTACTGTACAACATCAATTTAGACTTAGAGTAAACTTGTTTTGTTTTGGATAAATAAATGTTGAAATATCTTTTAAATTAGTTAAATGTCAGAATAAAGAGAGACAGAGCTGTCTATTTTTTTATCACTTTGATCAAATTTAGGAGTACATATACACTAAGTTTATTGTTAATTAATAAGAAACTCCAGACGATTCCATTCTGAGCTGAAGAAGCTTCTGATACGTTAGTAGAGTCCATGTGAGTAAATTGGTGGCACAGCTGTGGATGCATATAAGGCAAAACACAGAGCCTGTTTCTGTGACATGGGGAAATCAAGAGATGTCAACCAAAACACCAGGAAAAGAACTGTGGAGCTCCATAAGTGTGGCTCAGTTTGAATACAATTTGGTGCCATTTGCAATTAAGAAATACAGATAGGTTCTCTCTTTACTCTTAAAGTTAACAAATATGTTTTTTATATTTATCAATCTAAAAAAATAAACATTTAGTCTGATTTGATCTTACAATTAAAAAAGTGTTTTTATCTGAAGAGTGTTTAAATATCTGGTTTCACCTGTATATTTGATGATTGTCAGCACATAGAGGGAGAGAGAGGAGAATGGGGACAGAACAGAGTTGGAACAAGAACAGGTGAGACACACATGTTAGTCAAATGGTCCTTTGCCAAAAGTATCACCGTATCATAGGTCCTCGTGTATCTCGTACCTAGTGTTTCTTTTTAGGTTTGTTATTTTTCAAATTCTGTATTTATTAAGTTATGCAGGCTTGTTTGCACAACAAGGCTAAATAATTATATAAACTTTTCTCAATCTAAATAGTGGAATTTGGTAGAATTAAAAAACAAGTGTAGTGCAGGTCTATGATGATTTTTAGTGCTACTATCATCTAGTTCTGATTCTGGTTCTGTCTTGGTTAAGTCCTCAGTAGTCCTGCTTTTGAACTGTTGTAGTCCTGTTTTAATTCTGGATCAGTTCTGGGTCTGGTTGAATTGGGGTTTAGTCCCTGTGTCTTGATACAGCCCTGACTTTGTTCTGCCTTGCTGCTTAATTAAAAAACTAGTTTAAGGTGTCCTGCATATGTGATATATTTTTTTCCTATATGAAGTCATTCTTTTTTGAACAAAACTCAAAACAGAGCCTATTAATCTTTCAGTCTTTCAGTCATTTCTAAAATAATAATCCCACATGCATACTACCCTTTAGGGCTAAGCCCCGGGTGTTTCAAATGTCTGGCTCCGCCTCTGCTCCAAACATGGCAAATGTCAAGCTCAGACAGTCTTCTCAAAAGTCCTTCACACACAGTGAGGTTGCAGCTTGCTGGAAACGCATCTCCATCCATCCAATCTAGATGGTGGTTCTTCTCTTTCTGATGCCGTTTGCCCACAGCGCTGCTGGACCTCTCTGCTCAGGACTCTGGTATTGTCTCTTGGACTTCTGTCCACTGTTGATGTTCATGCTTATGCTTCTGGAACTGCACTCGGTGTCTTCAGGGAGAGATTAGCTTCCTTGGAGCTTGCTTGTTCAGGATGAGGACAGGAAGCTGCAAAACAATTCAGCCAAAAAATTCTGGCTGGGTGTTTCTATTTTTTCTAATGATTTTAACCTATAATTTTCTTCCGACTGCTGCCCGTGGAGAATTGATCCAGGTCCGTTCCCCACCTGTAAACGACAGACTGAGAGACTTTCATTATTCACTGTGACTGCATATGTTTTCATCACTCCTAAAGCAACACATCTCTGCTTATTTTGTTTTGATCTCTACTGACTTTAAACCCCAAAAATGAAATTTTTATTTGGTCTTAACCGCAAACACAAAAATCTTCTTGATGTTGTTGTTAATTGTTTTCATCCACCACAGTCCAAATTATGTTTTCTTTTGTGTCCAACAGGGGAAGAAGGTGACCTGTAGCGTCACTGCTTCCCCCAGTTGGAGACAATTTCCCACTCACACTTCCACACTTTTTATTTTCTTTGTTTTCATCATTTTCTTTCTCTTTTTTTATTACCCCATTGTTTTACACCCACACATTAACCTGTTAACTCACTCCTCCAACCTTATTTTCCTTTCACCCCAACAGCTCTCATACAGTCAGCAATCAAATTCTCCATTCATCCTTGGATACTTGATCACCTTTAAATGTCACTGTTAATTTTATCAATTTATTTATCATTACTTCAACACTAATCCACTCTTTAATTTGCTTTATTTACTTTAGTTCATTTTCTCCTATTTGATCACTACGATTTCTTGACTATTATTATTTCACAAAAAATCAACTAATCTACTTTGTCTCCCTCTTTGTCATCAAAGAATTCACACACACCCACAGGCTGATCACTAGCCCCCACCTTTTCTTTCTCTCTCACACACACGCACATTTTACTCTTCGTTCGTTCCACCTGTGAACCCGCCCCTCGAGGCTGGCTCACACACACTTCATGCTTCTCGCAGTCCCATTCAAACTTTCTGCGAGACACTTCTGCTGATTCCGGACAACGCCCTAAGCGGCACACAGAGCGGGTGCCGTCCGCTCGTGCACCTCACAAATTATTCAAACTGTGCCACGGACTCGATACCGCGGTTTCTCTTCCCCTAAAAAATATAAAACCAAATTAAACCCCCCAATTGACTTCACAGTTTGCAACGACTCGTGACACGTCCTCCTGCCGCGATTTCTGCACACCACAAACACACACTTTTTAGACACGAATTCTTTTTGTTACTTTAATTGACTCCCGTACTTCAGACGAGACACAGACTCTAACTGCGCTTTCACACACACACGCAATCTACACACACTGCAGTCAGTGGGCTGAGCCAAGCAGTCGTACTCTCACTAAGAAGCAACTTGCCCCCACTCTCATGCATGTTATCAACCACGACTAGGATCCAACACCTAGCTTTAGTTATTTAAGGCGTCCCCGGTGCCCAGGTCACCAACCTAGCTCCTGTCCCACAGGCCCAACGACGCGTCCGAAGATGGGTTGAGTTGCCAAACTCAGAACATAAACACAGCCCTCAGCCGCCACAAAACCTTAAACCCCACTTTCTAACTAATAGTAACACACGTTTCCTGCTTTAACGCACGGGGACGGATCACACACCGCCACTTTTCCTAATAACTAAGACGGATCACACTCCGCCACGGATGAAACACCGATTCTATTAATCCGTAACAAACGTCTCCTGCTTTAACGCACTGAGATGTCCTTACGGGGCGCTAAACATCAACCTGAGTTCTTAGCAAAAGTCTCTTGCTTTAACGCACTGAGGCGGACGCTAGCCGCCTTTTTTTCTACTGAGTGAATTTACACTGGGATACGTTCAACTTAGCGAACAGATAATTTAAGCTTTAAACAGGTCGTGCTTACCTTTTAATCATGTGAGCTAGCTCTCTGTTCGCCTCGTTTCACGATCTCAGCTCTGCCAATTCATGTCTGGGCCTCGAGCGAATCCCGGGTTTCAGCACCAAAACTGTTACGAAATCAGTTTTACCTCGGTTCTATTTATTCCTCGAGCATCCAGATATGGCACCGGACTCAGTAGTCATTTTCACAAAACCTTTATTCATCTTTACTCTTCTTCA
Source organism: Aulonocara sp. 'chitande type north' Nkhata Bay (assembly GCF_057382095.1). Lineage (NCBI taxonomy): Eukaryota > Metazoa > Chordata > Actinopteri > Cichliformes > Cichlidae > Aulonocara > Aulonocara sp. 'chitande type north' Nkhata Bay. Next base: position 63,825,632 of record NC_141346.1, read on the forward strand.
TTTATCTTTACTCTTCTTCATTTAAGCATGCACTTCTAGAAGGGAAGACGAGGCCGGTGTCCCTCTCCAAATCTTCGCCCCTTTGTTAGTTACAGCCAGCTTTATAGAAGCGTCCCCATCATAAAACCCCCTACCGTGTGCTGCAAACTCTGTGTCTGTGTCTATGTGCACAAGCACATGAATGCCTACATGTGCGCGTTCCCACGTGTCTATGTGAGTGCTCGTGTGTGACTGTGTACGCATACCTGTGTGTATGTGTGAGTGCACATGAGTGAGTGTGCGTGTGGATGTGTGTGCGTGACAGTTAAAACACTGTGGGTGTAGGTGACTCCCTAGAGGTCATAAAACCCATCTCCCTTCCAGACCACAGTTATCCAGTTACAAATGTTGAGACCCCCCAACCTAAACATCCTCTGGGGAAATTCCACTCTGTGGGGGAGAGGTTTCCTACACTCTACTCCTAAGTTCACAACACAGTCAGCCTTTATTACTTTAAGGGACGTGTCTCTACAATAGTTCTACATTCTATGTTAACACATTTCTAAACTCTAATATAAGCTAAACACTCCTACATTTCCTACATTGTACATTAATAAATTAATGAGTGTGACTTTAAATCCAGATAGCTAATGACTTTTATCCTCTGATGACACTACTTTCCTGAATTTGTAGTGCATAATGTCACCCTTTTTAACTGAGTAGTCCAAAATCAGTCAAATCTACAGTAATCTGTCATACAAAGTCAAGGAAAAAAACTATATTTGGGAATCTACTCTTGTTGGGTTCAGTTAGGATCGTAAGGAGACTGGCAGTGGTAACTCAACTTAAAGAAGGAATATCCCTCCACTCAGAATGAGACACTGACAACAACTTAAAGGGAGAAAAGTGATTTGAGTGTATTCAACATTTAAATGGTCCAAAACATAGACATGAACAAAACATATCACTTAAAGTGTCCATAAATGTATCAGGTAGGCTGTCCATTTCAGTTCAGTGCACTTAGTATTCAGTGTTCTTAGTAAGTGTTAATTGTCTTTAGTCACTGGTTTGCTTTTTGATGCATCAGTTTTTTTTGGTGTTAAGTGGAATCAGATCTGACCCAAAAAAGAAAAAAAGTAACAACATAAAGTGTCCTGGGATCTCAGAAAAAACGTTAATCCAAAAAAAAATTGCAAATCGTTGTATCCTACCACCGTCCAAGGAAACAGGTGGCCTTCAGATTGAGAACGTCCTTTCTAGGCACCTCCAGTGGCATCCAGTCCTTAGATGGCACCGCTCGGTCCTTGCAGCAGATTTCTACCACATAAAAAAAAAACAGCCAGGATATTCTTCAAAGAAAACATTAATTCCGTAGCGCAACACGTTACAGGACTGAATATCCACACAGCTTTGCGCATCTAGCTCCGTGCAGGCGGATGCAGTGAAAGAAAGTCACCACGCACGCGCTATGGTGCATTCACAGTACATGGGAAAGCTCAGCATTTAACAAAACAGTAACACTTCAAATTAGAATAAAAACAGAATACAATTGGCAATAAAATAACCATGGGTTACAATAACATTTGACACTTCAACCTAGTACTGTGACTTAAGAGTTTTGTACAGTGGTGATGCTAACGACCTCAGGGAGGTAATCAGGTGACCTCTTAAGAAGTATATAAGTGTATAAGAATCTTTGTGTTCATATTGGTAACATGTTTACATACGTACTTGTTATACTAGAAAGTCTCAAAGAGAATTATCAGGTGTGGTGTTTGAGAAGATTTGTACAATTACATTTGTATAAACATGAGTGTGAAAGACCATAATATACACACACACATGTACAAAATTGTTAAGTCAGGTAACACCAGAGTTTCACGATGGCTAGCTTTGGTGATGTGAACACCACATGGGGCGGTAATAAGGCATATATAACACTATTTCAGGGCTCTAGAGTGCGACCAATTTGGTCGCAAATGCGACCAAATTTTTCAGTGGTGCGACTAAAAAAAAATATTGGTGCGACCAACTGTTCAGGTAACAAAAAAATAAATAAATAAATCTCTGCAACTCTCCGTGTGGTCAACAACAGACACACATTATGCCCCTATCGTGGAATAAACCAATCAGAGATAGTCAAGGGCGGGACCTCTCTGATTGGCTGTGGTCCAGTTGAAAGTGCAGTTGAAAGAGAGAGGTGAGGAGTTTGAATAAGGCGATATCGATTCATTAAATCCTGAATGGACTTTTAAATATAACTGTGTTTTGCCAATAACGCCAGATTCTCAGATTAAAGCTCAAAAAAATATTTCAACAACCACCAAACAGCAAATGAGAGCAGGTACACGGATTCCACACAAAGACGTAAACACAGAGCGGACCCGACGCATCAGAACCAGCTTTGTCTTTCTCGGCTTTCTCACCCGACGGCCCGTAGACGGACACGCTGTTGGAACTCAGCGATTCTGATGCTTAAATATGATTAAGAACAGAATGCAATCATTTGCAAATCCTATAAACCAGTATTTTAAACAAAGTGAGAAAATGAAACATTTAAAGAAAAATATTAGCCCATTTTGAATTTGATGGCAGCATCCTCTCTCCATAAACTAAAGGCTTTACGATGTTTAGTGCTGGACCATGTTGGTTAATGTGTAAACTTCTGAAACGTTCAACAGTTTCCATTTTGATTAACCTGACCAACATCTAACATAGAACACCTTTGAAGTGGACCTTGCACCCTGTCGATAACTTCAAACACGTCGAGGTCGCAGAGGCTGAACTTTTACCCAGCATCACAAGGAGCGCCATAAACAGTTGTTACGGTTATTAGAATGAACCCAGCCTTTAGACATCCCCACATTGCATTGTTGCATGATTTTTAACATGGCTACAATGTGTCGTCTGCTGAGTCATCGTTTAATACAACAACGTACTGAAAGAGAGCATTCAGCATCTGACTGAGCTGGACTAACCTTCCCTTTCAAAAGTGAAAAGTGCAACATAAAACTGGAATACAACCAACTTCTAATGAAATGTAACATTTTATAACATGAACACAGATTCCAGGTGAGCTGTCTTCCAGGACTGGATTTACCAGAACAGGTATGAGGATGGTGCCTGACGGGCATGTACGAGCTGGAGTGTATCCCAGCTAACACAGGGTGAGGAGACAGACGACCGTTCACGCTCACACTTATTCACCAGTTAACCTAACCCCACTACCTGAATGTCTGTGAACTGTGGGAGGAAGCCAGAGTCCCCTGAGAGGACCCACACAAACACGGGGAGAACATCCAACCTCCACAGAGACTCTCTCTGCACTAAAAGCACAAAATAAAAATCACACCGTCATGTAATTTAAGAAACTGGTCTTAAAAACAGTTAATCTAATATGTCCAAATGGAGCCCGTGTTAAGGTCCGTACTGGGCTTCAGAACACCAAGTGAACTACGTCAAATGGGACCTGGGTGCGTTGTCTCCTGATAGAAAGTGCTGAGGATCAGGACTCAGGGACAACACGATATCTATCCAGCAGAGGGCGGCATTATTCCAAACGGCTCCATCCTAGAAACATGATGTGGAACAGCAGACCTGTAGATCTGCTCAAGTACAATCGTCACAGTCTGATCACAGTCAGTCCCACGTCTGCCATGTTCTCAGCTTCCTTTAGTACAGGTAGCTTTAATGATCATTTCAAGTGTGGTTGTTTCATGGAAACAGAGAGCAGACTGCAACATCCGTGACAGCCACCTCTAACACTCTGATGGACGTGTGGACAGCAATGCTGCCTTGAACAGTACCGATGTTTCAGGGCTGGATGACGTTTTTGGGTGGGACATCTACATCCTGACATATCAACGTTACGTTACTTTTAGGTAAATTTGCTTTACAGAAAAATAGTAGCATTTGTCATCAAGATATTTATATGACTGCACTTGCTCAGGTTTGTCCGGATTTCAAACTATTCTAAAAGTCTTTTGATTCAAATCTGGGGCTGTGTTATTGAAAGCAGAAGAGAAATCGATGAACTGAAGTCCTTTACTCTCTACATGTTTGACAATCAGGTTAAGTAGAATCAAAAGCACGTCCTCCACTCCTCTATTGGGCTTGTGTGCAATCTGCATTGAATCAAGCTGAAGTTCAGTGTCTTCCATAATCACATTTCTGATGATTTTTTCAAAGACTGAGGTGAGGGCAGAAGGCCTGAAGTCGTTTAGAACTTTTGGACGACTAGATTTAGGACCAGGAACCACGACAGCTTCTTTCCAAAGAGATGGCATGAACAATTTATTCAGAATAACCTAAAATATAGGACTGAGTTCTTGAGCACAAGTGTAGGAGCCATATGAGTTGTTCCTTTTTGTTTTGGATTAAGAGGGTTGGTTTAAATGCACACCTTGTATTGGTGCACGGGAGTGGGGCGTGACTCGTGTACGTGTTAGGTGATAAATGTGGTTGCACTCACCTGATGAGCAGAAAGGTCGGGTGAGCATGAGGGGAAACCTGTTGACCGCAGCTTGAGTCATTTTGATGCATTTTTGGCTGTAACTTGATGTATGTTTTATGCACTAATTGATGCCATAGGCCGATGTTGTAGTTTGGTGTAGTAATTGATATAATTCTTTGTGAGTTGCAGTCATTGTGTTTGTGCAGTCTGTGCATTTGTTTAATAGTTTGATGTGCTGATTTGTATAGTGGACAGTAACACGTGAAATTAAAGGAGCAAATAGTGCAGAAGTGCATCTCATGTGTTTGTTGTTGTTGTCATCAGCGTCCTCATGTTTAGCCTGCTGCGGCCATTTGCTGGAGGAGCCACAAAAACTTTTCAAGAGTTTGTAGGTTTTATTAGATTATTTATATATACCGGTAGTTTTATTGGTGAGAGTTTGATGGTTCGCTGTTGCCTTTTAGAGTAAGCCTGTGGCTTCACACAGCTGCTTTCAATCAGGAGTCTTATTCCCCTGTTAGGTTTCAGCAGTTTCACCTGCATTAGGCGTTGTACTGATTTGCTTTCTAGTTATTGTGCATCAGGCGGCTGAAGCCATTGGCTTGGGAGTACCGCCGCAGTTTGTGTTTAAGACAGTTTGTCTTCCTCACACCTGACGGTATGGAGGTACATAAATACCCATCGCCAGTACGGTAGACTAGGCTGAGTTAGTTAGGTTTAACAGGCAGATTAGTGGGGGATGTTACTCCAGTTAATTGTGTGTGTCCAAGGTTTATTGAAAGGAACGTCATTAATTTGATGTGTTGGAATGAAGCTCTGTGGCATAGGTGCAGTTCAGCGTTTGGATTTTGAAATGTTTGAGTTGAGTTATGTGAGTTATGCAAACAACAAAGTTTTTTGCAGCTGTTTACCTAAAAATGCAGCCAAGGCATTTTTAAAATACACATTTCAAACTATTTACAGAACAATCAGCTGTTCTGCATCAAATCTGATGCCACACAAATTATTTGTGCCACTGCAAAAAATAATTTCTGTCCACTATGAGATAACGGAGAACAACAGCCTGATAGCTGCAGGCCTGACAACAGCAGATGCATCACGCCACATCAGCCACGCCGATTTGCTAAGACACAGGTGTCGGGACATAAGGACGCTATCATAGCCTGTCAACCACGTTGATTAGCTGCGTATATACGAATGCGAATCGCATCATTGGCTGGACTATGGGTAGAGTTGGGCGATATAACGATATGTATTGCGATATAACTTTTTCTCGATAGAAAAATTAAACTATTACGATACACCTCGCCGCTCTTGTCCTCTTAAAAAAAAAAAAAAAAAAAAAAAAAACCCCAGCCAATCCAAATTAAGTAGCGCAGAGCCGAACCAATCACAGCCCCAGTGTCACGTCACATGACTTGTTACGTACAGCACAAGTGCCAAGCCGCACATGTGTATTTGTTTGGGAAGCAGCCAGCCACCGTACCGCCCGGGTAATGGAGGAAATGAGTGTGCCGACTAGAAAAATCAACCGAGCGTGACCGAAGGTTACCGAAGAGAAAACAGATGATGGTTCCAATGCCGGAGAGATTGTCGAACGGAAGAGCCATAGAAGTTCCGTAGTGTGAAGGTATTTCGGCTATTTCAAGTCTGACAAAAAAACAGAGTAGCGTTCACTGTAAATTGTGCCGAAAGCAAGTCTGGAAATACAATAAACTGGTGCATGCTCAGGCTACGTCCATACGTACCCGGGTATTTTTGAAAACGCAGATTTTTCTATGTGTTTGCACCTTTCGTCCACACGTAAACGGCGTTTTTGGTCACTGAAAACGAAGATTTTTAAAAACTCCGGCCAGGGTGGAAATTTTTGAAAACTCCGTTTTTGCATTTACGTGTGGACTAGAAAAACAGAGAAAACGCAGCATCAAAGGTGTGCGCATTTTTTGACGTCACACTGTGCGCCACGTTATTGTTTCGGTGAAATGAATTTCTACAATACTGTTACTGTTAATTCTACTCTCTGCAGTGTTTAAATGCTTACATATACACACAGTTACTGTCCCTCCACACATACGACTCGGTTCTGCTTCTATGCCCCAGCTTTGTTTACTTTTTCCCACCGAGGCTTCTAGACTTCTGATTGGCCAACATTTCTGCACGGTTAGGAATCTAGCGCCACCTGCTGCTTTGGCATGTTCATAGCAGCGTTTTCTTTCATTTCTGCCTTTATGTGTGGACGGAATTATTTTTTAAAACGGAAACGGAAAATCTCCGTTTTCAAAAATACCCGTGTACGTGTGGACGTAGCCTCAGTCTCTGACTGGAAGCACTAATTCGTCATTCGGCTTTTGTCAGAGTAAAGTAACTGTTAAAACTGTTTGAAAAGCTAAGCTATACAACAAGGAGAGATTGAGAATTTCCTTTTAGTTCTCAGTTTATTTGATATTGACAAAAGTTAGTCAATTTTGTCTGTTCTTCTGTAAAACAAACTAAGATTTATTTTTAGAATTAATATTTTGTTTCTAAGTGGAATTGACAATTTAGTAGTCTGTTTCGTTTGTTCTATTTTGAAACTTAAACGCTTTAGCGGCTGCCTTTTGTGTAGTTTGCAATATTTGCCTTTATTTATCTGAAAAAGTCTCATGTTCTTTAAGTACATCTACCCTGTTGAACTTAGTATGGGAAATAAATATTTAAATAAAAACAAGCTGCTGAATATTTCACATTTTACTTGTGAGCAACGGCACATTTAAATCTTACAAATATAGTTATTTGGCTTATATCGTGATATATATCGTTATCGCCTGAAATGAAAAACACATATCGTGATATGAAAAAATCTTATATCGCCCAGCTCTAACTATGGGATAAGGTGGCATCGTTCTAATCCCACACGGGAGCAGCCGGACACTTACTGACTATTAACTACTCGATTTCAATCAAGACGCAACCTCTCGCGCTTTCTCTCACACACACACACACACACACTCTCTCGCTCCCCGTGTCTCGTTAGCCCAAACCCTCCCAGCTGTGTCTTCCTCCTGTTTCTCTTTCCCTGATTACTTCCCTGTCTATATAGGCCCTGTGTTTTCATGTGCTCTCTGTCGCGTTGTACCCTCAACTTGCTGTGTGTTTGTTATGTCCGGTCCTCAGCATCTTGTTTTTGCATTGCTTTTTGTGAGTTTTATTTTATGAGGAGTTTGTCCAGCAATAAAGCTGCGTTTTCCGTTCAAATCCCGTCTCCAAGAGTCCGGCATTTTGGATCCACCACTTCTGCCTGCCTGCACACATCACAACAAGACAGCTTTACAGCAATTTAACAGAAATGGAAAGTTTACCAAGATGTATCAATCCAACGCAGACTAATGTCATTCCAGATAAATGAACAAAAGCTATTAATCAAATAAACGTTAATTTTATCTGGAGAAATAAACCTCACTACAAGTACAATTATTGGGCTATGGCATTTACCTGAAAATATCTCGATTGTTTGATACTTAATGTGTTCATCAAAGCTGGATGGGAGGAGCTGTTATGTATTTAGTAAAATCAGTTTATATTTTTGTGGTAAAGTAGAGAACACCAAGTGTGGTGTATGTGCGCATTGATATGCCTGTGCCTTTCCACAACATGGTTAATAAAGTAAGTTACTAACAACCAAAAAGGTGTTGTTACTTTACCAGTTAAGTTATAAGAGAGAACATAACAAACTGGTTGAAATCCTGGATTAAAGAGGGAATGGGAATGGAAGAGGAATACAGAGGACTGATTGGTCGATTTGTGAGGTGGTGTGAGGAGAATCACCTGAAACTGAATGTGGCCAAAACAAAGGTGCTGGTGGTGGACTTTGGCAGAAACAGATCCCTCCTCTGTCTGCACTGGTGGGAATGATGTTGAAATAGTCACATCCTTTAAGTATCTGGGAGTTCATCTGGATCACAAGTTGGAGTGGTCTGCCAACATGGACGCTGCCTACAAAAAGGGTCTGAGCCAGCTTTACTTTCTACGAAGGCTCAGATGGTAAATGGACTGGTTCTTATATGGCACTTTTCTACTCTCATTGAGCACTCAAAGCACTTTGTACAACTTGTGCATTCACCCAATCGAACCCATTCACACAAGCACTTTATCTAAGGTTTTTAGTGCTTCTGTCTAACATTCACTCGCATTCACTCTCTGATGGATGCATCGGAGGGCAACAACTAATATGAGTTTGTTTTAAAAACAAGCAGCGTGCCTTAAAATCATCAGACACAGAAGAAAGCCAGTCCCAATGAAAATCATCCATCTGAAAGACGTCATTAAAATGCAGTTCAGATGCTGAGAAAGCTTTCGATCGTGTAGAGTGGAGCTTTCTCTTTGCGGTCTTACAAAGGTTTGGTTTCAAGGACAGATTCATTTCATGGATTCGACTGTTGTACAAGGCACCCCAAGCCAGTGTCTATACAAATGGTGTTTCCTCTGGCTACTTCTCATTGTCACGCGGCACGAGACTGGGTTGCCCCCTGTCCCCCCAACTTTTTGCTATTCTAATTGAACCCCTATCTATAGCTTTGAAGGCCCTTCCTCATTTTCGTGGTATTTTCCGGTCAGGCCTTGACGTAAAATTGTCTTTATATGCAGATGACCTGCTTCTATATGTTTCTGATCCCTTATCTAGCATACCATCGATTGTGTCTCTATTAAACAAGTTCGGCTCTCTGTCAGGTTACAAAATAAATCTTCTTAAAAGTGAATGTTTCCCCATAAATTCTTTAAGTCTTACACTTAAACAGTCTGACATTCCCTTTAGACTTAGCCCTGCCGGCTTTAAATATTTGGGAGTTAACGTGACTCGTACTTTGTCTTCTCTATACTCTTCCAATTTCTCCCCTTTAATGACTCAAATTCAATCTAATTTTCTAAGATGGAAATCACTACCTTTGTCCCTAATTGGTCGGATCAATGCTGTAAAGATGAACATTTTGCCTCGATTGTTATTTCTGTTTCAGAGTATTCCTATATTTTTACCTAAAGCTTTTTTCAAAAAGTTAGACCAGCTAGTTACATCGTTTTTGTGGGGAGGGAAACACCCCAGGGTGAGGTAATCATTATTACAGAGACTGACATTTGATGGTGGTCTTGCCTTGCCTAACTTTTTATTTTACTATTGGTCCTCTCATATTCACAAATTGACCCATTGGCTTGAATCTCAACAACTGCTGTGGTGCAAACTGGAGCGCCTGTCGTGCACTTCCTCATCCTTAGAAGCTTTATTGTTCTCTCCACTACCACTTAAGCCTTCTCATTTCACCCAAAATCCCGTGGTACACTCTAATCTAAGGATCTGGTCACAATTCAGGAGTCATTTTAAGTACGTCCCTGCGTCAGTACACATGCCCATCACGCAGAACCATCTGTTTACTCCTGGCCTCATTGATGGTACCTATGTACAGTGGAAGCGTCATGGTATTAATACGTTTAAGGATCTCTATAAAGATGGCACTTTCTTAACTTTTTTAGACCTGTGTTCAGAAACAAATCTTCCGGCTACCAATCTGTTCCGTTATTTTCAGGCACGTCATTGCACTTCTGCTCTCTTCCCCTCCTACCCTCTTCTTCCAAATGTCCAACCGTGGGAGGATTTCTTATCCCTTAAACCCAATAAGAAGTCAATTATATCTTTAATATATAAACAACTTATGGATTTAAATGTCCATTCAGTTGCTAAGATTAAGGGGGCTTGGGAGCGGGAGTTAGGAGTAATTTTTTCGGATCAGCAATGGGAGAAAGCAGTATCCAATGTCTGTTATAGTACGTCCTGTGCCAGGTTACAACTTTTCCAGTTCAAGGTGTTGTTCAGGGTTTACTATTCAAAGTCTTGTCTGTCTGAGATTTACCCACAAGTGATGGATCAGTGTGAGAGATGTCATGCCACCCCATGTGACCTAGGCCATATGTTCTTTCTGTGCCCAGGACTCCATGGCTTCTGGAGTCAGTATTCAGTTATTCTTTCCAAGGCTCTTGGGACCCAAATCTGCATGGACCCTTTTCTAGCTGTTTTTGGGCTTCCAGTCAACACTGGCCTAACCGACCCAGCACACTTCAAAATATTAGCCTTTACATCACTTTTGGCCAGACGTTGCATCTTACGCCTTTGGAAATCTTCAAAGCCACCTTCAGTTTCTTTTTGGTTTAGAGATGTGATGTCATTTCTTAAATTGCAAAAGATAGGCCTTGTGGCGAAGGGCAAATACAGAGAATTTTATCATATCTGGGGCCCCTTCATAGACTATTGCAAGTCATTAAACGCTCTACCAGCTGATTAATATCATATCCCCCCCCCCCTTTTTTTCTTTTTTTTTTGTGTACTTTGGGGTTTGTTGTTTGTTTGTTTTGGGTTTCTTATTAGGTTTTGTTTTGTTTGTTTGTTTGTTTGTTTTTTCAATTTTATTTAAGCGTGTGTGTGTGTGTGTGTGTGTGTGTGTATTATCGTATCTGTTCATGTAAGAAAAACTAAAAATATGTAAATATGTGAGAGGAACAGATTGTATTATCATTGTAAACTGATGTACACTTGTCTCTCAATAAAATATGAAAAAAAAAAAAATGCAGTTCAGATAAAAGTTGAACCAGAGACGGTGATGTGCTGGGGGAAGCAGGTGGAGGCTGATAGCAGCCAACAACAGTCTGATTTCCAAACAGATCAATAGTTAAGGCCAAGATTTCAAATGGCTGAGGTGCAGATGGAGAGAACAAGACTTGAGCAGCAAGACAGAGCTTCACATAAACTTCCAGACCTCCGCCTTTTCTGGGACAGTCTGAGTGCTAAATGTTAAATCCATCAGTTGCTACGTTTTTATCCAGTAAAGATTTGGAAAGTCTCAGAAACAACAATGATACCAGCACCGCTTGAACAGGCCCAGATTCCAATCATATCCATGTTAGGAAGCACACGACGTGATGCACGTGTAACCCAGACAGTTTTTAACATCTGCTGGTGTTTCACATTCAGCCAGAGGCCCAGGGTTAGGTTGGATACCAGACAATAATAAAAGCATCGTTATTAGACTCTAGAGCTCGTTTATAGCTGACACCACATGTAGAGTTTAAGTTCACACAGAGACGATGACATTTTTCTAAAACCAGCAAACAATAAACAAGAAATGTAACAAGAGTTTCAGAAGAAGCTGTTTTACAGAGAAATGATTCCCTGAAGACAAAATTATTATTATCATCTTTATTTCTCCAGGTGAAAATTTAATTGAGATTAAAAATGTTGTTTTCAAGAGAGACCTGGCATCATGGCAGAAAGAGTCAGAAATACATCATAATTCAAACAAATACAAAATAGGAGAAACATCCTACATAAACTTCATAAAGTTTCATTAACAGACTTTGAACAATGGACTTCAAACTTCCCCCCAAAACAACAGAAACACATTTGAAGATAATGAATGACATTTATCCCTCTAAAGAAGGACTTAGACTACGATTTAATATGAATGAGAACATGTTCATAAATGGATGCAACCAAAGATTTCATCAATCCCTGATTTAGAGACAACAGAACATTTGGTTTGATTTCACAAGATAAGAATGACGACTGAGTTGGAAGATTGTTTTATGTTTAGTCAAATCTTTCCTACACTGTAAACCCGAACAAGTTGACTGAACTTAAAACTTTTGTGGAAACTGATTACCTCAAAAGATTTAAGTACACAAACTCACATCTTCTAAGTATGGGGATACTCAAAATGTGTATTTATTGTTAACCTAAAAATTTAAAATTATATTTTATATTTTATTAATTGAGCTTTACTCAAAGACTGTATACTTTAATTTCAATATTTTTGTGTTTCTTGTAGTTTATTATTTTGATGCAACACAATGCAATTATATTACAACCTAAACTCAAATTATCTGATTATTAATTAAAAGATATTTATGTTTCAATGTTTGAGTGTAGACTACTAAAAAAAAAAGTACGGAAATTCAGTTACTTTACATTTTGTTTATTTAACATTTTTTCATGAAAATTTAAAAACATCACAAATGTTTTTATAAAACAACTAACATGGACATCAGCACCATAAAGTGAGCATTATAAATTGTGTGTAGAACATTTATCTTTTTATAAAATCACAAAGGACGACATCAGTCCTAATTGCATCTTTCTCAAAATACACAAAAATGCAAAACAAAAAGTCAAATACTAATCACTTTTTTTTAAATAGAAATGAAAAACAATTTTTAAAAATGGGTACAAAGACGATCAGCTTCCAAATAACCAGATAAGGCAGTCAAGTATAGGAAAATTAGGTAAACTGATGGAGTTAAATCCACCCAAAGCCTGTAGTAAACTTAAAGTGCTTCAAACAAAGTGCTCAGTAACAGAGTGCGTGTCCTAACAAACATTGCCTTATATTCCTTAAGAGCATGTAGGCAGGGGTTTCAGGGGTTTGCCGTCATCAAGCCCCATGAAGATATTTTGGACAAAGGCAAATGTGTGAACCAGCTTCCTGGGGTAGTCTAAATGCAGAGCATAGATCAAGCCAAACAATAAAGCAAATGCATCTGCAAATATCACGCATCACCTAGTCGCCTTTCACCACAACAGCCATGCTTGAGGAAGTAAAATGGACTGGACTGGGAAGCGCTGTCGGTAACCACAGTGAGAAGGGCAACTGGAGTGTCAATGAGGGTCGACTCATCCAATGCGTCCGCCTGGAATAGACACAGTATCAATGGTAAATGGCCTGTATTTGTATAGCGCTTTACACATTCAGTCATCCACCCATTCACACACTGGTGATGGCAGCTACAGGGTAGCCACAGCCACCCTGGGGCACACTGACAGAGGCGAGGCTGCCGGACACTGGCACCAGCGGGCCCTCTGACCACCACCAGTAGGCAACGGGTGAAGTGTCTCGCCCAAGGACACAACAACCGAGACTGTCGGAGCCAGGGCTCGAACCGGCAACCTTCTGATTACAAGACAAACTGCCAGCTCTTGAGCCACGATTGCCCCAATTAAATAAGTAAGGTTGGTTTGAGAGAATGTGACAAGCATGACCTGTAATCTAGCAAAACATTCAGCAGTGTAGTGGGTTACTTTGTAACGAGTTAGGGTACTCTACTTTTTTTTGAAAAATGTACATTAACGTGTTAGCTTCTTGCATTACATAATTTGTATTTTTGTTATTTTTCTAAAAAAAGTAATTTTTTTATTTCATGACTTTATCTCAAAAAGAAACTAAATCTTGACTTCAGCCTGGTTTTTGGGCCACCTGCAGCATAGCCATAGTGCTGTGATACGCCTGTGCCCTGCTCCTGACCTGTGTGTGTTTGTGTGTGAGGGTTTTCTAAAGAGAGGGTATTTTGTTTGTACAATTTGGTAGCTGCTAGGGTATTAAATTGTATTTAAAAAAAATCCATAGCATTTTATCTTACTGGCAGAATTTAAGTAATGCAAAAATACACTTACATTACATGTCTAAAAGAATTCTGGGTCCTCCTCTCGCAGGTATACAGGAAGGGCACGAAGTACTGCAATGCGTTTCACGTTGATATCAGGCGCCTCCTAAAAAGAGAAAAGAAAAGTTCATTTAACGCAAAGTTTTCAGGTGTCATTCTTTGGGGAGAATACATGTTTATGAAACTGCATGACATCAGACTCTACTGAATTGTGGAGACTTTTCTTTTAAGATACAACCTTTCTGTCTCTTGTGACAGAGAGTCTGTTTCTTAATCATTTGACAAAAACCCTACACAGTATTTTAAAATAGTGTTCTCCAGATCAGAGCTGTAATCTATAATGAACGGGGCGACCGTGGCTCAGGGGGTTGGGAAGCGTATCTGTAACCGGAAGGTCGCCGGTTCAATCCCCGGGCTCTCTGTCCTGGTCGTTGTGTCCTTGGGCAAGACACTTTACCCTACCGCCTACTGGTGTTGGCCAGAGGGGCCGATGGCGCGATATGGCAGCCTGGCTTCTGTCAGTCTGCCCCAGGGCAGCTGTGGCTACAACTGTAGCTTGCCTCCACCAGTGTGTGAATGTGAGAGTGAATGAATAGTGGCATTGTAAAGCGCTTTGGGTGCCTTGAAAAGCGCTATATAAATCCAATCCATTATTATTATTATTATTTCACATCATATGAAAATATTAATTTTTAATACAAATTTGGCCCTACAAAAATGGAAACTCAGTTACAAAGATAATGGAGATTCTCTAAACACGAGCGAATATCACAGTAAAATTGTTGATTGTGATTTACACATTGGATGTATCCTCAGTGATTTGGTACAATTATACAACATTTTATCTGAACAACTGATGAAATAACTTACTTATGTGACCACATATGAAGTGTTATAACTTACCACAAAAGGTGAACTGTGCCACTGACCCTTGGTAGATCTGCACATGATAAAAAAAAAAAATGCATTATAAATACTAACACAGCTATTAATAATTAGGGGTACATTTAAGATGTTAATGTCACAAAATAAAATAGACTGGTAGAAAGAAGTACAAGGAAATGGTAATGGGAGGAGCCATGAAAATAGATCTTTTCAACATGATTCAGTGTGACAAAGCCAGGGCATGATTTAAAAAAAAACAGGTTGTCACGGTCCTGGGTCAGTGACCCAGTGTTTTGAGTTTCTTGTGCCTCTGAGTTTTTTGTATTATGTTCTTAGTTCTCTTTGTTGTCCCAGCTTGTTCTTTAGTGTAGTGTCTTAGTTTGGTGTTCTTGTATTCTGTTTATTTCTGAGTATTTGGTAGCTGCCCTCTGTGTTTCTTAGTTGCTCTGTCTCCCCTAGTCTAGTTTGCATCTGTGCTAATTCCTGTTTTACTTTGAAGGTCTGTGTCTCATGTGAGTGTATCCTACTTTGCTCCCTTGTCTCGTCAGTTCTGATTTCTCCCAGCTGTGCTCTCCTTCTGTGTCTCATTCCCCTCGTTACTTCCCATTGTATTTAAACCCTGTGTTTCTCTGAGTCAGTGCTGCGTCGTCCCTCAAGCTGTGTGTTTCCTCGTGTGTCTCGCTGCAAGCTGTGAGGTTATATTTTCCCAGTTTAGTTTTGTATGCTCGTTTTCTGTGAGCAGCAATTAAAGCTGTGATTTTGAGTTCATCCCCTGAGTCTGAGTCCTGCATTTTGGGTCCAACTCCTGCCTGCCGCACAGCGATTCATGACACAGGTCTTTTAACCTAAAAATGTTTTAATGGCCATGAAGAAAGGTCTCTTCAATAGATCTTTCAACTCACCTGTGTTTACTGTCTCCACCTGAAATTAATTGCAGTCTGAATTTTTTTTTTCTGTCTTTTTGTCTTCGGTCTTCAGCCTTGGAAGAAAAAAAAATATTGAAAACCTTATTAGCACACTAAATATACAACACCTTGCTATATTTCAATTGTTTTAGATAGAAGTTGCCACTGCTAGCTAAGTCACTTTTGAATGATGCTAATGAGAAAAAAATAAATAAACCTGCCGAACAATGAGGCTGCTGTTGTAAAAACGCCAACTTTCTTGCGTTGGCAAGGGGTCGTTAAAATATCACTAAGACCCTTTCTTTATGTGTGATTCTTCGTAAAGCTGTTTTAATCGGTTAAAACTGTAAAACTGACGACATAATCTATGTTTGAAAAAGAGCGCGAACAACAGCGAACAACTATTCACCACCTGGGTCTGTGCTTTTTAACACAACAGCGCATTCGAAAACAAGTTATTGGCTGCAACATATTAATATACTTGCTTTTTTACGGAAAAAATAAACATAACGAAGGTTCCGTTTTACTTACAAGTTTCTCCAAATGTGTTCTCCAGTCGCTCGAGAAGGGCAGCCATATTGAACAGAATTTTCTGTCAACATCGTTCAGGTTAGAGAGAAAACGTCATGACGTCATGACGTACACATGCGGAGCTCGGAAAAAAACATTTACTCAAAAATCATAATTAAGAAAGCAGTATTTACTCTTAACTTCTAAGGCATGTACAATTATAACTGTTTGAATCGTTAACCGAACAGAAAAGTTTTAAGTTGTTTTAACTTTGAGGAATTTCAATTGTTATATCCACAAACTTTATAAGTCAGGTAGACTGTTGGGGTTTACAGTGTACATAAAGTCGGATTACAAAATCATCCCCCAAGTTTGTTGTTTTATTCAAGGAATTGAAATTATAGAGAAAATCTGTGAAATGACTTAAAGAAAACAAACCACAAAAACTCTATGATGGTCTAAACCCCCTGGTTTAGGTCGGCAAAACTTTACTAGATCCGCCCCTGCACAGTTACCAGCTGTCAGCTACATAGAAAAGCATCCTGGTGTTATTTGTCTCTCAGAAACAGTTCATAACTTCCCATCAACTCATTCATGTCACCATGGGCGATCGTGGCTCAAGAGTTGGGAGTTGGCCTTGTAATCGGAAGGTTGCCGGTTCGAGCCCCGGCTTGGACAGTCTCGGTCGTTGTGTCCTTGGGCAAGACACTTCACCCGTTGCCTACTGGTGGTGGTCAGAGGGCCCGGTGGCGCCAGTGTCCGGCAGCCTCGCCTCTGTCAGTGTGCCCCAGGGTAGCTGTGGCTACCCTGTAGCTGCCATCACCAGTGTGTGAATGGGTGGATGACTGGATATGTAAAGCGCTTTGGGGTCCTTAGGGACTAGTAAAAGCGCTATATAAATACAGGCCATTTACCATTTTACCTAAAAGGTAAACCTGTTTCTCCATCACCTGCTCAGCTCTGATGATTCAGTAAGGACATCTCCTGGTTTCATCTTCATGTTTCCCTCTCACCACATATTCAAACCGACATCCTGACCAGCAGCTTTACAGCTGTGGCTCCAGCAAACATCAGCTGATACTAGAAATTAATGTTAAATAAATTCTAACAACAGCTGATCAAGCTTAAACGTGCTGCTGTTGTTTAGCGCGACATCCGCTGGTTTCCTCTTTCTGGCGCAAAGTGGATGATAAAAAAACAAGAGAGAAAAGCCGATCAGCTGATCATTGATCAGTTTCATGATTGAAGTAGCAACAGGAGAGGGAGGGGAGAGAATGACAGTGTAAAGACACAGAATAAATCCAGCTTTGTGTCTTTTCCATTCTAGCTGAAGTCCGGGACAAACTGTGTTCCTTCTCAGCTCAACACGAAACGCGTAATATTTTCTCTGAATACGAGACGATTCTGTTTTTTTACAGGACGGTTGGAAACTCTACTAAAATAAAGTTCACTATCAGTAACATCATAGCACCACCCAGCTGTATAGAAACTCCGTCATGCTAGCTAGTACGCAGTAAGAGTTATTGTAACTGACTGTAAAAAGTCAGCACAAGGAAAATAAACTCCACCTAAACTTGGTTTATATCTGACCCAGATAGACTGCAGGTCATAACTTACCTGAAGTTCAGTTCACCTGACACTCGGACCGGCGGCCGCCTCAGGTCTCTGCTCCTCCTGGGTTACCAACCCCTGCTCTAAAGCATCTGATTTGGATTCCTGAGATCAAATATATTTTCCTTTGGGTTTGTTTTCTTCCCATTTGTGGCTTTAATGTAGTGTTACATCCTGTTTGTTTGCTTCCATCTGTATACATGTCCAGATTCACTGTTATGTTTCTATTCTTACATTGCTGTGTGATCACTGTTCCCTCTGCTGACTGATGTGACCTTTTGTATCTCACACTGATACTTGTCATATTTGTATCTGCGTCTAAATATAAAAAGTTTTCCATGCTAAAACACAGCTCCACCTCCTGCAGTTCTCCCTCTGAACCACTAGATGTCTCTGTTATCTAAATGAAGACGTGCAGCAAAGCAACCACAGCAGCGCTCAGATCACACGTGTCCTGTTATTATGTATAAAAGCATGAAACAGGGGAGACAGGTGGGATCAATATTAATGTTGTGGAAATATATGAAAAAGCAACAGAAGAGTGAAAACATTTCGTGTTTCTAGAAAGATCTTTCAGCTCACAGCTGCTCACAGACTGTATTTACAAGTGACAAACTGCAACTCTACAGTACATCTACAGTATATATCAAATATATTCTGTATTCAAATCTATTGAGTGATGTTTGAAAGTCTTTCCAGGTGAGTTTGATCCAGGAGGGTCTGAAGCCAGAGTCAGACAGAGACTGTGCAGAGACTGTAGAAGGACAGAGCAGCAGCAGAGCAGTCCAGATACACTGATGATCCTCTGTCAGATCCAGAGGGACACACAGGGATGATGCTGGACTCTACATTGTGTCTGACAGTGGAGCTGTTCTCAGAGCAGTTCACTCTGCAGCACTGACAGTCATCTGCACTTCTTCTCATTCCTCTGTCAGTCACTGCTGGATGAAGCTCTCCTCTCCACCTCCCAGTAACATGGCCCAGTCAGAGCATCTCTACACACAAGCTGCTGCTGCTTCAACCTCTCTGGATCATCAGGACACAGCTCCTCCTCTCTCAGCACACACACCGTCCTGTTTACCATCATCAGCTCCACCTGCAGAGAGAAGAAGGAAGAGCAGAGGAGATAAACGAGTGTTTCCAGAGACTCTTCATCAGCTGTCAGTCAGTGATGCAGCACATCCAGTATAAAGAGCAGCAGGGACTTCAGTGCTGGGACTGTACTAGGACTCATTGTTGCTTCACTTTTTCTAATCTTTGGATTTTTATTGAAGTTGATGAAAATGTTTTTCCCTCCTAGTTTGAGTTTGGACTTTCATTCATTAGAAGAACCTTGGTGTGTCCACTCTGAGCTCTGTAGGAACCCCAACAACAAGCCCAACAATCCAGATGGACGGTTCCAGCTGTTAACTGGAGGAATTCCATCCAAACCTCTGCTCTCACTAAATTCTTCCTCACCTACAGACTGTTCTTCACTGCTTTAAACTTGGAAATGAATGCAGTCATTGGTCTGCGTGCTGCTTTGTTCAGAGAGCTGATTGGCTGTTGACAGTGTTTGACCAGAGCGTGTCAGCCGTTACTATGGTGACCATAAAGGTCAGAAACAGGAAGTGTTTGTGTCCAATCCTGAAGCCTGTCACCATTCTCCTCTCACAGCTTCACTGAGAAGCTGCAGCTTTACAGGAAACACTGGATCTTTGTTTCATACTGACTGTGTTTAGTACAATACTGCTGACAGCACCACCCACTCACTCCATCACTCTACTTACACCAGAGTCTCCAGTCTGTAGTCTGGACTCTGCTGAAGATCAGACAGCTGCTTCACATCTGGATCCTTCAGGTTGTTGTTGTAGCTCAGGTCCAGGCAATGCATATGAAACACTGACACGAAAACACACAGGTATAATCTGAGGGTAAGACACGACACAGAGCATGGGAAAACACAGGGCTCATATACACAGGGTAGTAGTTACAGGAGGGAGACACAGCTGGGAGAGATCAGGGCTAACGAGACAGGGGGAACAAAGCTGCACATACTAACATAAGACAAAGACTTTCACAATAAAACAGGAAACATGAATCACAACTCAGAGACACGGACTCAACACAGAGAGACAGAAAATGACACATGGAACTGAACTATACATGAAACCACAATTCCTAAAACATGGATAACAGAAACATGAAACTCTAATAATAATCATCACAACCACAACAAGAGAAAAGGAAAACAATCCATGATGCAAAATTAAACCAAGACATAATAAACTCAAAATATTGGGTCCAACGGACCCAGAACCATGGCACTTCCTGGTTAAATACAGGTTTAATAAAAAGAATACATTTTTTGATTTTTAATATAAATGTATTTTACCAGAATCTCAGGTTAAAGCTCCCAAAAGTATTTCAACAACAAGCAAACAGATAAAACAGTAAATGAGAGCAGCTAAACACACAAAGATGGAAACACAGCGCGTGGATCGTTCACTCGACGGCACGTACACGGACACGCCGTCGGGGCTGAAAGTGGACAGCTCACAGATCCTGAAGCTGCAGGTTTCATCTGTCTCCAACCAAAACTGACTGAACCAGCAGCAAAAGAAGATCCAAACTACGCTTTACGTTTGATGAACATCGTCATGAATTCTCTCTGACTTTGACGTTTACTTCCTGCACAGCTCTCTCTCTCTCAGTGTACTTCAAGAACAGTTTACCTTCAAAAATCTGTTTCCTGCATTATTCACTGCTTATTACGCACCAGTCTGCTGTTGTGTTCACTGCTGTCGGCCTCCCAAAACAAAGCCTCATTTCTGCTGTTCAATACTGAAGAAATTTAAACCTTTTAAAATGATGACAGATTACAAACTCTCAGCTGTGTCTGTAATCAAACCTCTGTAACTTTGCTTCACTTCAGCAGCATCAGGTCATGTTCACATGTTGATTCATGGTTTGCTTCAGTTTTTGATGGACTGCAGAATATTTTGAAGGTTATCTGCTATAAAAAGCCAGAACAGAAAAATCTGCTTCATGTGTTTCTGTTTGATCCTCAGTGACTTTGACACAAAGGCCTCTGCTGTGATGATCACACCTCTGATCAAGTCTCACAGTGTCAGCTTTGTTTTTATACATATGGATATGTGCTGATAAATGATCAGAATTATAATATTTGCCACTGTCTGCTGTGTGCCGTGACCTTTGACCTGCTAAAGACAGTCAGCTGTGGATTATTCATTGTTGTGTCTGATACTTAGAACTGTGAGGAAGAACACTACACTGTTAATCAGGGTCCCCTCTCTCGTAATCAGGAAAGGTGGGCAGGCCGCGTGTGGGCCGCGGGCCATACGTTGAGTCTCACTGTTTGAAATGTGAACATTGTTCTGCTGCAGTCAATGGACTAAACCAGAGAAGAAGAAAACAGACTTTACCATGAAGATCCTCAGTGTGGATCAGTATAATATCAGCCTGATGTCTGCAGTTTAGTGTCAGCACAACTTTCACATCATATTCATCTCAGCACAACTAAAACATGCTGACTGACCTCAGAGTTTCAAGTCCACATCCTGGACTCTCCAGGAAACCACACAGATGCTTCACTCCTGAATCCTGCAGCTTGTTGTTCCAGCTCAGGTCCAGCTGTCTCAGATGGGAGGGGTTGGCCTTCAGTGCTGCTGCCAGATAATCACAGCTGATCTCTGACAAACCACAGCCCATCAATCTGTATAAAGAATGAAAGATGTAAGTTTATTAGACAACGTGTGAACTTGAAATCATTCAGTGTTTCATCATCTGTTCAGAGCTGAAGAAGGTTCAGAATGTAGAAGTTTAGAAAATGGAAACTCCAAACAGCTGAAGCCAACAGGAAGCAGCTTCAAACAGGAAACTGTGCAGAGTTTCAGACTATATGTCCTGATGCAGCCAGTTGGATTTTGGAGATTTGATTCTCTGTTCTGTGACTAAGTCCTTGAATCATTTCTTCCAGTTGGTCCAACAAGACAGACTAAGTATTGGACATGTGTTGTGGCTCCATTAGGGAAGCTTCTAAATGTGATGTGATGGCCCCTCTGGGTCTGTCAGGTCACAGGACTGAAGAGAGCTCAAACTGGGCACACAGTTGTTCCAGTCCGGACCAAAGACTCTATACCGGGACTGAGGGACTGCTTTGACTGCACCCACTGGGACGTTTTAAAGGCTCATGTTCTCACTTAGATCATCGATTTCTACTTACATTTCTTTCTGGGAAAAATGGGGATTACTTTGGAAACAGGAAGTATTTTCCCCAATAAGCAGCCCTGGATTAGTAAATCACTCCAACATGTTCTCAGGCAGAAGAAGCTGTCTTGTTATGAGGGAGAGAAGAAAAAGATTGAGGCACAGAAACTTGTTGAAAGAGAGATAAAGCAGCTAAAATCAGGTGTAAAAGTAAAGCAGAGGATGAGCTGAATAAAGGACACTCAAGGCTGGCTTGGAAAGGAATGAAGTCCATGGTGGGGATGCAGGACAAGGAGCAAAGATGAATGTGATGCTGAATCAGCAGAAGACTTGGACTCATTTGATTCCAGCTTTGATATCATTGATTTCAATGAAGAGCTTTGTGATTGTAGCAAAGGGCTGGTAGCTCTGAGAGTCCCACTGATGAGGTGTTTGTGTGGAAATCTCTTAGTGGGACCAAAGAGAGAAAAAGCCCTGGTCCTGATGCTGTGGGAGGGAAATGATTGAAGTGTGCTGTGAGGAACTGACTGGGAGATTTTCACACATTTTCCAGTCCTCCTTGGAACAACAGGAAGTTCCCAGCATATGGAAACAAAGGTTAAGTGTCCTATGGCACTCAGTGATGATGGTGCTGTGGCCCCACCACCTCCACCTCTTTGTAAAGGAACTAACTGTAATCTGAAGCTTCAAATGGAACTAAGACTTCCTCCACTAGGTGGCAGTGTCTGATGAGAAAGTGTTAGTGGAGCTGGCCTGGAGTCAGAAACAGGAAGATGCAGGATTTGGGCTGAAATGGGGAAAAGTGGTTCGCACTAGTGCCTTAAAGCAAGAAGGTTGTAGGTTGAAGCTTGTTGGCCTTTCTGTGGAGGTTGGATGTTCTCCCACAGTCCAATGAAATGCTGCTTAGGTTCATTGGTGCTTCTAAATTGGCTGTAGGTGTGGATGTGAGAGAGTGCTTCTCTGTCTCTCTCTGTTGGCCCTGTGATGGACTGCTCACCTGTGCAGGTGGACCACGCCTCTTCCCTATGACAGCTAGGGCACAGGCTGCAGCCCTGTGAGCCTAAGCTGAATAAACAGTTAGCAAAAATGATCCATAGATGGCCTGAAATCCCCCAGTTAGCAGTTTGGTAGATAGCTATGACATGCTAATCCCATCCAGCAGCTGTATTCTACCTTTAAGCTGATCCCTGCTGAGCCAAAGCACTTTTTCGTATACAAATTACAACCTTTAATAGAAACCTATTGGTCAGCATCTTATTAGCCTGCTGTTAGCTTCATTCCACAGAAAACTGAGAGAAACTAACAGAGTTGATAAAGAATAAAGAGAAATGTGCTGATTTAAAGCCTTTGAAGTGCTTCAGATGATCTCTGTCCACTTCTGTCCACTCATTCATTCATGTAAGCTTTCTAATGCAGCTTTGATCTTCACAGTCTGCTTCATGAAACTCATTCTAACCCTGAATGTCAGAGTGTTCCTCCCTCTCTTTCCCATCATTCATGCTGGCAGTGGAGGAGATTTGGATGTTGGACTGTGTTTTGGATGATGTGTGTATGTTTGTGTTGGACTGCTGTCTGTAAAGCAAACGCACATTTTGCTTTGGATTTCAGTGTCAGACAGACTTTAAGGTGGAATGAAGAGTTTGAGAGTTTCACAGTGAATTATCCAGTGGAGGATTTTTCTTCTTCTTTGAAGGTTTGAAATGTGAACATTGTTCTGCTGCAGTCAATGGACTAAACCAGAGAAGAAGAAAACAGACTTTACCATGAAGATCCTCAGTGTGGATCAGTATAATATCAGCCTGATGTCTGCAGTATAGTGTCAGCACAACTTTCACATCATATTCATCTCAGCACAACTAAAACATGCTGACTGACCTCAGAGTTTCAAGTCCACATCCTGGACTCTCCAGGAAACCACACAGATGCTTCACTCCTGAATCCTGCAGCATTTTGTTCCAGCTCAGGTCCAGCTGTCTCAGATGGGAGGGGTTGGACTTCAGTGCTGCTGCCAGATAATCACAGCTGATCTCTGACAAACCACAGTCCCTCAATCTGTATAAAGAATGAAAGATGTAAGTTTATTAGACAAAGTGTGAGCTTGAAATCATTCAGTGTTTCATCATCTGTTCAGAGCTGAAGAAGGTTCAGAATGTAGAAGTTTAGAAAATGGAAACTCCAAACAGCTGAAGACAACAGGAAGCAGCTTCAAACAAACACAACAAGAGAAAAATCTCTGAATGTTTCACATTAAAGTCGTACATTTATCATAAAAACAGGTCAAAGACTTGAAAAAGTCGTGTTTTTCCTTCCAGGAACCACAAGACTTCACTTTTAAAGGTGAAGTGTGAAAGAAATGGACATATTTGAAGTCCAACACCTTTTTCCAGTCACATTATTAAAGCAGACAAACTACAAGCTCATTTTCATTCCAACAAGTCATCTTCTGACCTGGACTAACAACACTGGTCTCTATGTGCAGCTGGCTGTGAGACCAGTGCTCAGGGAGCGTCTACAAAGTGCAACACTGAAAGAACATCACACACTAATTTGCTTCCATCATCCAACCTGAAGAGGAAACAGAGACGCCTCCCCTTCAAAGTAAAAGCTGCTCCTTTTGGGCACAGTATCAAAGAAAGTCTACAGTATAACATAGAAAAGACAGAACAAAGTTTTGGTTGTTTTGAAATTGTGCAGAAATGAAACTACACTAAGCTCAATTATGTGACAGACATTTCATCCCATGTCAGTTTGGCCTCATCCTGGGCCGGATTATCCAGCACACACTCTGACCACAGGCCCAAGGGCCACGCACAGCTGGGCTCCATCCAAGAGACAGGAAACAAACCAACACAATAATAAAAAGCACCATGTGATCTTCTTACATCTTCAAGACAAACATAGTAAAAACATGAGCATATTTGTTTCCTGATAAAATGATGTGACAGGTAGAACAGAGTAAAGTGGTGGTGTTACAGCCTTTCTCCCCTCTGCTGCCGAGGCTGTTAGTCTCTCCCAAACTCAGCTACAGGACTTCCAAATGAATGAAAGCAGCAGAAGTGGCTTTATAAATGAAAGAGGAAGAGGAGAAGAAGAGGAGAGGGAGGCCACCCTGACCATCACTCCAGCTGAAAACATCACACTTCCATTAAAGTTGGTGAGAAAATGTTGAGCAGGATGAGCTGCTGGCTAATCTGGAGGCTGTAGCAGCAGCTCACAGTCACAGTGGATTTCCACTCATTAAAAAGCTCTGGCTGCTTCATTTCTCATCTCATATCAGAGACTTTAATGCTTCACTGAAGCTGTACTGTGATGCTTCCATATTCCAGTGAGGCCTCCATAATGATTTCAGCTGTTCTGTACACACACTGTGTGCCCTGTATGGCTCAAAGTCTCTGCAGCCTGTTTTTATCTGGTATCATCAGATCTTCATCATCCTCATTCACATCCCTCACACACTCTACAGCCTCATCAGCACTGACTTCATCTTCACTGACTGATGGAGCACAACATGAACCTGTGGAGGCTGAAACACTGTCCTGTCAAACATCTCCCCGTCACCACTCCACTTCTGTCAGCCTTTAAATGAACCCTGCTCAAGTCTGTCACTTCTGTTTGGAGCCAAAAGGAAAAACTGTTGTTCAGTCGTTTGGAAAGACAACATTTCTGAAAGCACTCAAACTTCTTCACATTTGTCTTCAGACACATCCTGAACATTTAGGAACTAAAGAAAGGTTCAAACATCAATCAAAGACCTGAAATATAGAAAAACAAAAACAGCCGCAGTCAGTGAACTCACCTCAGAGTCTCCAGTCGACAGTTTGGACTCTCCAGTCCAGCACACAGAAGCTTCATCCCGGAATCCTTGACATCATCATTTCCACTCATGTCCAGCTCTGTCAGATGGGAGGGGTTGGACTTCAGAGCTGAGGCCAAAACTTCATAGTGAGTCTCTGAGAGTCGACAGTTTATCAGTCTGTGATGATAGAAAATATAAAATGTGTTATTATAAAAGCAGAAAATCTGCATTATAAACACAGACTGAATGTATATGAAGACAAAACAGAGTGAGGTCATAATCTGATGAATCTGCTCTTCACATCTGTGCTTCAGCTCCTCTTACTGTGTTTGACATGACACAACGATTGAGTCTCTCTCAGACCTGCAGACTTTTAATGAGAATCTTTGTTTGGCTTTAATCTGCAGATGAAGGAGGAAGATGGTGTCACATTTAGGCTTCCATAATGTCCACAGTCTGTCACTGAGATCTGATCCAGAGTCAGAGTGAAGACACACATTTGGACTGTTTCCTGTTTTGACTCCAGAACATTTTGAATGAGTTCAGCTCAGTGAAGAGTTCCAGCTGGAAAGATGATCTCTGTTTGCTACCTGCTGTCAGGTACGACTGTTCACGTCCACACGCAGGAAAAACCTGCTGACTGTTACCAAACGGAGCAGAAATCTCATCACTGGACAATAATGATGAATGAACTCAGAGCTGCTGATATCAGATCTGATTTCAGGGGAACTAAACACAGAAATGATTGGCTCATTTTAGCTTTCTGAGCCATTATCTGCTGGTGTGTCGCTAGTTGGCAGAAAATGATTTGTATTCCTGTTCAGGGCTTCAGTGTTTATGAGTCCAGATCCAGGTGACAGCAAGTCAAAATGATGTTACCTGTCTGTGTCCAGCAGCAGCCTGTATTCACTTTGAATATTGTTATAACCTGACATGGATCAGTTTGTCTTTGATTGGTTTGTAAATGTCACTGTTTCCATTGGACCTGAGTGACGTACAAAGACAGAGAGGGAGAGAAAGGAGAGAGAGGATGGAGACAGCAAAGAGAGAGCAAACACAAACAGGTGAGAGTGGACAGGTGACCATGGTCAGCAACCAATCAGAGAGCTTCTGTTTGACCCACAGTCACTGATGATGACTGCACATAACCAAGCAGTGTGTTACTCTGATATCAAATATGGATCCTGCTCTTATAATAATGATCATCAGATGATATTATTCCCCCAGGGATCAATAAAGTATTCTGATTCTGATTCTGATATTATTGTGTTATTTTGTAGCTGAATACAATGTTTGTGTGATTATCAGTGAAAGAAGCAGTGAGGAGGATGGAGAGAGAGAGAGGACAGAGGGTGAAGTTAGAAACACTAAAAGGATTTTTCATGGATTTCATGGATGATTTGAGTGATTTCCAGCAGGACACTTAAACATGTCAGTGGACGTCCTAAAGAACATATTCACTGATATGAAACGTGTCATTGAACAGGATTAATATCAGTGGAAACATGGTGGAAACAGCTGTGACTGCATGGATGTGACACACTTCAAATCTGTTCTCCACTCTTGGATTTGGGATCCATGGAGCTGTTGCTGAGTCTGTACAATAAAGGAATGGTGTGGAAGGTTGCAGCGTACGGACACAAACACTTTGTGGTTACAATCTGATTTTATTTTCAACATTAAACTACTAACCTACACTGATCAATGATGTTAGTGATCACATCTGGACTCACCGAGCCTTTCTGCAGTTCCTCACAGCTGGAATCAGTCTCAGTCGTCCCTGCCATGATGTGATGTACTTCAGCAGGTCAAACTCATCCAGAACCTCCTCTGACATCTGCAGCATGAAGGCCAGAGCTGAGCACTGGATGTCAGAGAGTTCCTTCTTTGATCTGTTCTCTGACTTCAGGAACTCTTGGATCTCCTGATGTACTGAGAGGTGGTTCATCTCCATCAGACAGTGGAAGATGTTGATGCTTCTGTCAGGAGAGATTTGATCACTGTTCATCCACTTCAGGTTGTTGATGACTCTCTGGATGGTTCCTGGACTGATCTCTGTCTGACCCAGCAGACCTACTAAGAGTCTCTGGTTGGACTCCAGACAGAGGCCATGAAGGAAGCGAACAAACAGGTCCAGGTGGCCATTTTTACTCTGGAGGGATTTCTCTATGACTTTAGTCAAAAAGACATCAAGTGATTGGAAATATTTGTTATCAAAAAATCTGGAAATCAACTGGATCGACAATTTTGGTTCAAGGAACTTCTTCAGCACCTCTGTCTTCCTGCTGGTGTGACAGTGGAACATGTAGACAGCAGCCAGAAACTCCTGAATGCTCAGATGAACAAAGCAGTAGATTGGTTTCTGGAAGATCACACACTCTCTTTTGAAGATCTCTGTACAAACTCCTGAGTACACCGAGGCCTCTGTCACATCCAGACCACACTGCTCCAGGTCTTCTTGGTAGAACATGATGTTTCCTTTCTCCAGATGTTCAAATGACAGCCTCCCCAGCTTCAGAAGAACTTCCCTGTCAGCCTCCGTCAGCTCCTGTGGACTCGTCTCATGTCCCTCATGGTACTTGATCTTCTTCCTCTTTGTCTGAACCAGCAGGAAGTGTGAGTACATGTCAGTCAGGGTCTTGGGCAGCTCTCCTCTCTGCTCTGTAGTCAACATGTGCTCCAGAACTGTAGCAGTGATCCAGCAGAAGACTGGGATACTACACATGATGTGGAGGCTCCTGGATGTCTTCATGTGGGAGATGATTCTGCTGGACAGCTCTTCATCACTGTATCTCCTCCTGAAGTACTCCTCCTTCTGGGCGTCAGTGAAGCCTCGTACTTCTGTTAGCCTGTCAACACATGTAGGAGGGATCTGATTGGCCGCTGCAGGTCGGGAAGTTATCCAGACGAGAGCCGAGGGAAGCAGATTCCCCTGGATGAGGTTTGTCAGCAGCTGGCTGACTGATGACTTCTGTGTGACATCAGACAGCAGCTTCCTGTTGGTGAAATCCAATGAAAGTCTGCTTTCATCCAGGCCGTCAAAGATGAACAAAAGCTGAGAGACAGCCAGCTTCTCTGCTGTGACCTTCTGTAATGTTGGATGGAAAACATGGAGCAGCTCCAGAAGACTGTACTGCTCATCTCTGATCAGGTTCAGCTCCCTGAATGAAAGCAGAACCACCACACTGACATGTTGGTTCTCCAAGCCCTCTGCCCAGTCCAGAGTGAACTTCTGCACTGAGAAGGTTTTTCCAACACCAGCCACGCCGTTGGTCAGAACCACTCTGATGGGTCTCTGTTGGTCAGGTAAGGCTTTAAAGATGTCCTGGCACCTGATTGGAGCGTCATGGAGGGCGTCCATCTTGGAAGCTGTCTCCAGCTGCCTCACCTCATGTTGGGTATGAACCTCTTCACTCTGTCCCTCTGTGATGTAGAGCTCAGTGTAGATCCTGTTGAGGAGGGTTCTACTTCCTGTTTCATCACTTCCTTCAGTCACACGTTCACATCTCCTCCTCAGACTGATCTTATGTTCATCTAAAACCTCCTGCAGACCAGCATCTGCTGAAAGAAAGAAAAACAATGAGACTAAAGAGAAAGAAAACTCTTCAATGTCTGAACAACACAAGAAGTCCAGTTTTCAGAAATGAGTCCATCAGCAGACAGATGTTCAGTCTTACTTTGTACACAGCTGCTCTGACTGGCTGTCTGCAGTCCAGCTCTGCTTCTGGATCTTTCTCCACACTGTGCAGAAGCTCTGATGGTTGACACGGAAAAGTCAAAGTGGAGATACTTCTGTCCACCTTTGATTAGACTCATTATAAAAAGGAAAACAAAGTTTGAACACAGTCATGTTTCCAGTTCACTGACTTACATTTATTCCATGGACACTCACTCTAACCTGAACCACAGCTACAACCCAACATTGTTGAGGCCTCATCTCCTCCTTTCCTGACTGTAGAGGTTAAATATGCAACAACCAACAAATAAAAGAATTTGGTTCATTTCAAAGAAATTCACACGGTGACCAAGTAAAGTAACCGTTGTAAAGGAGACAACATCCCGTTGATGGTGGGATTATTTGAAAGATTTGCTTTAGTCACGTCACCAAATGCAGTTGAACCACCCGTGGATCCATGTTTGACCAGTCTACCACTCTGAGCTCTGCTTTTTAATCTTTTTATTATTATCATCATTCATTTATTCATTCTTTGGAGGGGGGCTATTTCCTAATGCCGCCCTAATATGCTGATGTTCAAGGGGAAATATAACAGAAACTCTTTCAGTGTTATTCATTAATAAATTAACAGATAAACTGTGAAGAAGAAAAAAACTGAGATTTAAAAGAGAGAGTGAGAAACTTGATCATCCATCCTCATAATACATGTTTATCAGTATCTGCTGCGACCATATTTGTAATAACTACAAGTCTACATTTCTGTGACTGTTGATCCATCACAGCAGGAATCTGAGCTCATCTCTGCACACAGAGCAGCTTCAGCTCTGGGATAAACTGCTCGCTTCACGTCCTTCTCAGCTCACAGACACTCATCCTCATATTTTCCTTTAACATTTGATGGTATAATTCATCTGAGTTTACACTTTATCTGCATAAATACAGAAAAACAGACCCAAACACCAGAAACCATCAGTTTCACCATGTAGAATATATTGTTGTTTCCTTTTAATTCAGAGAAAAACTCTGATTTGGATTTTCTCTGTTCTCTTTGCCACAGCCCATCCCAGCAGCAGCTGAAGCAGCTGACTGTCACAACACTGAATAACACTTTAGGAGGAATTTCAGAGGTCAGTAAAGCTCCAGTTTCAACATCAGTTAATTAATCATAGTTCATCAAAAATGTGAACCTGGCTGGCACACATGTTAATGTTAGCCATTTAAATATTAGCAGTTAGCTGAGGCCACAAGAAGAAGAGGCCCTAGAAGAACAATGGATGATAAGATTAGATTTTCAAGACTAGGCAGAGACGTGTTTTCCTTTACTGTCTCTTACAGAGGAGGGAGCAGATACCAGACGAGGTCACGGAGGTACGGGGAGGATTCGCAGCAGACAGCAAGACTGCCACGTCCATGCGAGAGAGCGATGGCTACGATAATCTCTGTTTTTGTCTCCCTATATAATGTTGTACAGCCCATGTGAGGGTTATCCTCTCTGTGAACCAGATGCTTGATTTCACACAGAGGTCCACCAACTGAATTTGATCAGTTATGGAACGATTTACCTCGACAGGCTCCTTCACTCGCTGCTTTTAAACCTCCTTTAAAACACACTTTTACTCCCTGACCTTTGACCCAGTGTGACATGTTGACTCACTACCTCAGACAGCTTAAAAATAGTCTTTTTGTTTTTTGGTGCTGCCTAAAAGAACCGTAAAATATCTGTCCTATATACAGTTATGTTCATATATTTTTGTGCTACATCAGGAAACTCAAAAACATAGTTTGTAATATTTTAATCCTTATTTTTAAAACTTTTTTTTTTGCATCAAAAATCATTATTTACACTGAATAAATGAGTCAGCAGCTCTCTTACATTGTTGCTGCAGGTTCATTACTGAGGTCTAGAGGTATTCCTTTGGACCAGTCACTCCTCACAGACACACAGCTGGATGCTGCAGATCCTGCTCCATCCTCTTCCTCCATCTTCTTGATGTCAGGGTGGAGTTAGTCTGAGAGGCAAACACACACACTCAGAGGTGCTGTTGTACTGGAAGCATCACACTGACGGGTTTCTAAAGTTCTCATTGATCATTTCATGGAGTTTCTGTGGTAAACAATGTCCTGTGACGTATGTGTTATGGTGAGGGTCATGAGGGCTAACCAGCCCCACTCCTTACTCCTCATATTTCAGCCTGAAGCACAATAACAGCCTAAACCTAACCAGGAGGCTGTAACCTCAAAGGGACTTCATGGTTAGAAATAAAGGTTCAATGAAATGAAGCAGATCATAAAGACATGAGTTCCAACTTTAAAAGAAGCATCCACACGATGACGGCACAGCAGAGGAGCACTTTCTCTAACACACTGATTCAGTTCCACTGACACAAGGACACACACAGGAAGGCACACACACACAAGCCTTTATAAGAAACAACACAATCATCTGCGCTTGACTTGTCAAACCACGGCTATAAAAGCGAAGGTGGATTTGGGAAGTCTGTCGCAGCCATGTCCTGTCCGTATACGCGAGCAACCCATTGCGGAAGGTGCAAGATTGATAAGGAGAGTTTTCAGAAATCAGCGTACATTGCGGGATAGACAGGATCCTTTAGCTCAGCGCGACAGTGTGCTCATAGAGAGATATCGATTTTCCCGTGAGGGTATTATTTACTTAACCAACTTGTTGACGAGGGGGTGCAGGACCACCACCTGTCTTTTTTTGCTCTGCCCTTTTCTTGGTTGCTGTTATAAACAAACAGATTATTTCAGGGTCTCTTTTCAAGAGACTAAAAGCAATATAAGTGATAAATATTACCATTCTGTAGAATATTCTTATATTTCACTTTTACTTGTTCCCATGTTCTAGTGGTCCTGTTGTGGCTCTAATGTGAAAGATGATATAATGTAATTTAATATGATATAATATAGTGTAATATAATAAATTTACCCTACTGCCTACTGGTGTTGGCCAGAGGGGCCGATGGCGCGATATGGCAGCCTGGCTTCTGTCAGTCTGCCCCAGGGCAGCTGTGGCTACAACCGTAGCTTGCCTCCACCAGTGTGTGAATGTGAGAGTGAATGAATAGTGGCATTGTAAAGCGCTTTGGGTGCAATCCATTATTATTATTATTATTAAATTACTTACAAGTTTAATTTGTCAGCAACTTTCTGCCAGCCCTCTCTCCTTGCTTTTGCAGCCTTTGCAGTGTTCCCTTGCGTTTTAATTAAACTCTGAAACTCTTGAAATCCCTCACTCAAGAGTTCTTGCTCTGCTGCCGAAAAATACCGAGCCGAGCGCGCTCCTTCGACATTTTCGCCGACCAATCAAAGGGTTGCCGATCAATGTTTCTACTATCGATGCGTAGCCCCTGTTAAGCCACCCAGTGATCTCACATTACTTCATCCAGCTATACTAATCGTCAACAACAGGTTTGATCGAAGAACCGGAATAGCGAGCTCAAAGGTACCGCGATGATTTGATCTTGGATGTGTCATTTGATCTTGGATGTAGTAAGCGAGGTACGAAGAACGGACCCCAGGTGACCACCAGGACCAAGCTGACTGCTGACACAGAGTTCATACTCTAACTGCTAGCTGCTCTGCTAGCTAAGTTAACTGATGTTAAAGGTCAGAGTAAAGAAATGACGTGATGCTGCTGGGAGTGACACCACAGACTAGCAGCATTTAGTTACTCAGCATATAATGCAGTTAATCTGAAATCTCTTTTTCTCTCTGAAACAAAGTGACAGCAGACTGAGTCAAAGACAGAAACCTTATTTAAACACCAAATATTCACCGGCTTCACTTCCTGATCCAGGATTCAAAGAGGACGTTGCACTTACTCAGCTTCTTCCCATGAACGTCTTCCCTCTGCAGCTCTGCTGTCTGGACCAGGTCTGTGTAGAAACAGAGACAATCTTCTGCTTCATCAGTCCTCTGTGTCTGCAGGCTGAAGTCACATTAAACACTTCACACCAGCAAAGAGTCTGAAGCTCAAAGGTCAGCTGCTGCACCTTGTGTGATATTGTTTGATCAATAATTAACCTGCAGCAGGTTTCTGCTCCAACTCCAACACACTGAACAACCCTGAGAACAAATCAGAGGATGTGGGTGTGTCTGCAAGCTTCAATAGTGTTAAACACCTCACACCAGCAATGAGTCTGAAGCTCGCAGGTCAAAGGTCAAAGGTCAGCTGCTGCAGCCAGTTATGACTTTACATAAATCATCATGTTTTCCCTCTCAGCACTTGGGCTGTTTTGACTCAGCTACACTATGGCAAATGGCCAATGGTTCCACAGCTGTTCTTGTTCACAGCATCATCCAGTTAGAGAGGAAACTGTATAATGCAATGATGATGTTCCAGCGTCATGCTGCAGTTGTTGCTCCTCCTCCACATGCTTACCTGCCACAGTTTAACGCCGCCTCTCAGACAGTCATGTCACCTGATCTGCATGTTTTGTTGTACGATGACATCATCTTGACGTTGACGAGGAGGATGAGAAAAACTAGTTTTGTCCTGCAGATGGTGATCTTGCACCGTGTTCAAATAGCCGACACTTTGATGGTGCTGGTCTACTCAACTTACCTTTATCCTGGGTTGGACTTTATATGAGCAGCTTCCACTCTGGTTTTCATTGTTAAATACACTTGTTTGATTTCACTTGTAAAAGTTGGAAAATAAAGATTAAATTATTTGTTGGTACATTTTTTGCTTCATTTGAGGAATGAACTGTTAAGGTGGAGAAATGAATCAGGTTAAAATAGTGGTGCTTTAAATCACTGCAGATGTATAATGTAATTTAACATGTTGATAATGGTTGTAGTGGGCTTGTAATGTAAATGTGTTCTGATTAAATGTGACATTAATGGTGACACTGCATAAACCTGATAAAACAGTTCTATTAGTGGGTCTGTGTGATCAGCATCAGTGGGTGAAGGTGAGGCCTTGACTAGTAGAACGTCATGTTGGTGTATGACAACACATGAGCCAACATCAGACTCCGAGCTACGATGCTCAAGATCAGAAGATCCAGTGTGACATCAGCGTTACCTGGCAACAGCAGCCCTCAGCCCATCTGACTTTATTGGAGGATATTTACACCAGCAACACTGTTTAGTTTGATATGACGGATCAACAACATGCTGTGATGTCCAGTTCATCTGTAATAGATACTGGATCTAATCAGTCAGCAGATATTTGATCACCTTATTTATAACTATACTAGAAACAAATACAACTGTGTTGGTGATTCATGCAAACTTGCATATCAGCCTTTTAAGGTTTTGTAGTATTGAGAACAAAGAGGTTGTGTTAGGGCTGAAAAGCCCGACTTGTTCTCCTCTGCAGGTCATCAAATGCACCACAGAAGTTTGTATTTGCAGAAGCCTGTATATGTTTGATGGCTTTATTATTCTCTGTTCAAAGACAATAAATGTGGAAAATGGCTCATGTAGTATCAGCGTCATTTAAAAATGACTGCAAACATTTAGAGAACATGTGCTGCTGTTTGTCCTACATGTCCAACACTGAACTAACCCTGAAAACGTGATGGCAGGTGGCAGATTGGAGTTCACATAAAATATCGGCTGCATGAAGACTGGAAAATATAGATGATTTTGTGGACATGGATAAACTATCTGATCCAAAAAGCAGGAAGTGACACAGCTAGAAAATGAAAGTGTGTAACAGCTGAAGTCAAATGTAATGCAGAGTTGAATCTGCACTTGGATCCATCTATGAAAGGTCCACATGTAGGGATTACATGAGTCCTGATGTTTGTCAGTCCAGCTTGAAAACTCCATCTACTGTGGCTACATATACTGGGCTGGTAGCTCCATAGTGCTGGAAAGAAACTATTCAATGTGCATATTTTAAAATCAGAGGCTCTTCTAACACAGGAGCCATGTTGAGTTTAGATTCCAGCCGACCACCGGCAGTCTGAAATGGAATGAAGCCCATTGACAGCGAGCAGGTCTAAACAGGAACGCATCCATGGATAATACACCACTTTATTTGAAGACATCTGTAGCACTGCCTCAGTTCTGGATGTTTCCACAGACTCCTCTGGCCTCTGTGCACCTAAAGAAAAGGTCAAAGGTCAGCAGCACATGTAGTTGGGATAAGTTTTCATTTACAAACAACAGTCGCACTGTGACAAAGTGGAGGAGCAGTTGCAATGCTCTCCATTTGTCCCATATGTGTTTACCTTTTCTTGCACATTGTACACATTATTCTGTTTCTATGTATTTGCTATGATTTGCTATTTGTCAAGTAACATTGCTTCACTCACTATCCCGGGTTTGTTTGTGTAAGCGTTCTGTTGCCGGCAAATCAAACATTCTGCAAATTAAGACAAATACTAAGTTATGTTTCTTTATATTTTATTATGTTACAGATTAAGTCATTTGTTCATACTTACTTTGTCTGTCTTTTCAGTCGTCCTAAGGGTCAGGTGTGGGGAAACGCCCGCCTGGGATTTCCTCATTTTAAAGTCCTGATGATGTCACATATGACATCAGCAGGTCAAACAAAGTGGAGGGGTTTCTTTTTCCATAGAGATGCTTCCTTTTGTTTGTGTTAAGGTTTAAAGGGATTTGTTGAATGTTCTTCCTTTCGTTAATACTGCCATTTAGTTGTGTAAATGTGCATGTTAGAAGTGTGTAGAGGTTTTGTGTTTTTTGGATAATCTGTGTAGCGTTTTAGATCCCTCAGTTGAGTGAGTGGTACTGGCTGGGCAATTGGAGGGAAATTGGTGGCCCTATTTAAAGCCAGTCTCTATCAGATGCAGGAGAGAGGAGAGGTGAGCTGTGTCACCAGATCCATGTTATGTTGAGTTTTGTTAATAGAGTTTATTTGGGGAGGAAGTTTTGTTAAGTTACATTAAATTAACTTCACTGTAAATAAGTTGCTCACCTTGGAAATCTGAAATGTCTGCTTCCCTACCACCTTCCTTGACGTTCGAGTCTGACTACTTCACACGCACAAACTATACAATTATTTTCCTCCATTTTTCACTTGCAGAAATGGTCCTGTGTGATTTCTAGGCTGTGATATGAAAAACTAGTTCCTAATGGCAGCGATTCACTCAGTAAACATGTGTTTCCTTCACCAACCTCACACACAGATCCAATAAGATCAGGAAGTGGGCAGTATAGTACAATATGTGTTATTTTGTGCTGTACTGCCCAAACTAAAGATCTGCTGAAGTGTTGGAAATGATTCAGATGTTTATTTTGGACGATACAGCAGAAGATCAGACATGAAAGTGGAGATAACACAGAAGACCTGCAGCAAAGGGTCAGAGGTCAGACTGGGCCACTGGATTCAACAATGAGCCAATGATCATCAAGTAGTGACTAAAGCAGAGCCCTGACGTTCTGACATTTATCACACAGTTAGAACAAATGTCTGCTGATGACTTCATCTCATGAAACGACTGATAGATGTCAATTCATTGATCAGCTGAGCTCCTGCTGCTGATCTTCTTCATCGTGCACAGAAACATTCAGCTTGTTTCAATCAGTAAATAACTTTGAACTGTTCCCACTCAAAATGCTGTGAGAACAATGATCATTGTTACTCCCCTCGAGTCTTAATAAAGCTCAACTTGTTCTTTGTGTTTAAACTGACATTTATTTCGGACAGGAGGATTCTTCCACATCTTAACATGTAATGATGTCCAACCACAGCCGATACAATGCCGTCAGAACTAAAAGGAAATACAAACTTAAATGAATATTCTTACTAAAGTCCTTAAGCATTATATACAACGAAACATTCCAACAAAATGATCAATAAAGTACACATTACACCTCACACTGCGGCTATTGCACTTGAATACCACGCAACAGTCGCGCATTTACATACAACGATAATAAATAAAACATTTACCTCATTGGCCTCACTCAAAGGGAATAAACTTTCATTTTTACGTGGTGGGGAGGTCCAAAAAAAGGCACTCTTTATTTATATTTCTGCACACGTGCAAACCTCGTGGCTCGTCTCTTAATTAGCTTGCTGAGTGTGACAGCCAAAAAATGCCCTCTTAGCCACAACACAACTTTAGAAAAGGTTCCTATCTAATTGCACAATTAGCACAAATAACACATTTAAACATATAAATCTAATCAACAAACATGAATTACTATTTATTTCTTAATATTTCAACTCAGGGGCGATTTTAGCCCATTTTTGGGGGTGCTTCAGCAAATGAATCAAAGCACCCCCAAAGATTTCTTACTTTTTTGACAATATTTGCTGTTTGTGTGACACACTACTAAAAATATAAAAAGCATACAGTATTTGGTTGAGACGTAACATTTTAACAACAAAAGTATAGATACCCCCCCTCCCATAATGGTTTGTTCCAGCTCGCCTCTCCTCTACTCTGGCTCTAGCGCCCTTTCTGCCAGAGCGATGGTGGCTGAGACGCAGCGGAGTGGAGGTGTAAGTGCCTGGCTTAAAACAGGACATATTAGCTACATTTAACCTTCATTTACTCTTTATATAGTTAGGTAGGAGTCAGACCATGTTTCTTTTTAGCTGAAAAACATTACACCAGGTAACCTGCAGTGTTGAAAATGTGTTTTCCGACGAGGTTTGCTACCCTACAATCCGTCCTGCTCTGTAGTAAAATCAGCGAGATTTGACCGTCCTGTTGCTCCCATTGAAATGCATACAGCCTATTTAAAATCTAAAACTTAAAATTGTCCGTAGCCTGCTGTTGTTACCACTGTCCTGTTTGAAATGGATACTTACAAGCTAACTGACTGGATCAGAATCAGAATCAGAAAGGGTTTTATTGCCAAATGTTGAGCAGGTTTACAACATTAGGAAATTGCTGCGGTGCTTCAGTGCAAACATACTGTCATAAATTACGCTTAAATAGACATGAAAAAATAAAAATAAGAATAAGAATTAAAAGTGCTACGTAGAAAGATATATACATGAGTGCAGGTGGTGATTAGTGCAAACATGGAATGATGTGTTGCCTCCCTAAGATGGTGACCAGAGGGGCAACTGGTTTCCTGTTCAACAACGTGTGGCGCTGTGATAAAGAATAGAAAAAGGGACACACGTTGAGCTGATGTCAGTTTCACAACAGGAAGGTTTATTCTTCACAACAGCTTAGAACAGCTTCAGGTATCACCATACTAACTGCAAAGAAATGGCCTTATGTTTCAGTCCAGTTTACCATACATGGCCACAGTTCCCTGAGCTAGAGACTGTATAAATCTCTCAATACAACTTTGACAAAACATAAACGAAATATTGCTTAAATCCATTGATTTGTTTTACAAAGATAAACAAAACACAATAGTGTACTCTGTACTTCATTTTTAACTGCATTTACAAACATCATAAAATTAACTCATTTTAATTCTTGTTCAGCACTAAATTATTTATGTGAAATGTATTTCCACTGTACTGACAATGTAACTTCTGTTTTTTTAAATATAGCTATTTTACTCTTTACAAGAAAATAATGTCTTTGACATAAAACAAACATATTCACTGTTCTTATACAACCTACAACTATATAGAGTGCAATGCTGCTTTAACAGTGTTCACTCCTACTGTGCAGTCAGCATTGATCAAACAGTTTCCTTATAACACTTTATAAATGTCTTTGTATTAAACCACAAACTTGTTCTTGTAACCACAAGATCAACCAGAAGAATAAAACATAGTATGAAGCCCATTTATCCGAGTGAATAATACATTAAGAGTTCACAGTCCAGAAGTCTCTCACAAGTCAGATTAGCTTCCCCACACACACTCAGTATTCCACATTAGCCAAGTCCGCTAGCATTAGCATCATTTAGCCTGCAGCCTTAACCCACAATTCAGACACAACTCAGAATTAATCCATTTCTTTAGCGAATTGCGCTCATTACCCACATAAACAACATCGTCCGTTTGTAAGGTCTGCAGTATACATTCATTTAAATGCATTTACTAACCTGTGATAAAGAATAGAAAAAGGGACACACGTTGAGCTGATGTCAGTTTCACAACAGGAAGGTTTATTCTTCCTCTGTGCCCCAAAACCCTACTCGATACCACTGCGCGTAATGCGCCCTCTAGCGGCTGGATGTAGGATAGCATTTTAAATGACAGGTACAAAGATACAATCACAACAAAACACAACAACAACTGGGCTGTTTTCCCCAGTTTAATTCTGATACTAGATTTTACTAGAAAGCTATTTTCAACTCTCTACAGATGCAGTGAACACAGCGTAGGGTCATGTGTTAGTGGTGGGAACAGTCGTACGGTTATTGTTCATGTGTCCAACAGCAGAGGGGAAGAAACTGTTCTTATGGCGAGAGGTTCTGGTGCGAATGGACCGGAGCCTCCTGCCTGAGGGGAGCAGGTCAAACAGACTGTGTCCAGGGTGAGAAGGGTCAGCTGAGATCCGAGCTGCACGCCGCAATGTCCTGGAGGTGTACAGGTCCTGCAGAGATGGGAGTCTGCAGCCAATCACCTTCTCAGCAGAGCGCACAACACGCTGCAGTCTCTGTTTGTCCCTGATAGTGGCTCCAGCGTACCACACGGTGGTGGAGGAGGTGAGGATGGACTCGATGATTGCGGTGTAGAATTGCATCATCGTCCGTGTTGGCAGGTTGAATTTCTTCAGCTGCCTCAGGAAGTACATCCTCTGCTGGGCTTTCTTAATGACGGAGGTGATGGTGGGCTCCCACTTCAGGTCCTGGGTGATGGTGGTACCCAGGAAGCGGAATGAGTCCACAGAGGTGATGGGGGTGTCAGTCAGGATGATGGGGGGGAGTGGGGCTGTGTGCTTCCTGAAGTCCACAATAATCTCCACTGTCTTCTGGGCATTCAGCACCAGGTTGTTGTGGCTGCACCAGGACACCAGACGTTCAACCTCCCTCCTGTAGGCAGACTCATCCCCGTCCGAGATGAGTCCAATAACGGTGGTGTCATCTGCAAACTTGATTAGCTTGACAGACTGGTGGGTGGAGGTGCAGCAGTTGGTATACAGGGAGAAGAGCAGAGGAGAAAGAACACAGCCCTGAGGGGAGCCGGTGCTGATGGTCCGGGAGTCCGAGACATTCTTTCCCAGCCTCACATGCTGCTTCCTGTCCGACAGGAAGTCAGTGATCCACCGGCAGATGGGATCAGGCACATTCATCTGGGAAAGCTTGCCTCGGAGATGGTCTGGAAGGATGGTGTTGAAGGCAGAGCTGAAGTCCACAAACAGGATCCTGGCGTAGGTTCCTGGGGAGTCCAGATGCTGCAGGATGAAGTGTAGGGCCATGTTGATGGCGTCATCTACAGACCTGTTGGCTCTGTATGCAAACTGCAGGGGTCCAGGAGGGGGCCCGTGAGGGTCTTGAGATAGGAGAGAACCAGGCGCTCAAATTACTTCATGACCACAGATGTCAGAGGTCTGTAGTCATTTAGTCCAGTGATCCGAGGTTTCTTGGGGACAGGGATTATGGTAGAGGACTTGAAGCAGGCAGGCACATGACATGCCTGCAGTGAGGAGTTGAAAATGCCAGAAAACACTGGGGCCAGTTCGTTTGCACAGTGTCTGAGGGTGGCAGGAGACACACCGTCTGGGCCGGGAGCTTTTCGAGCATTCAGACTCTTAAACTGCTTCCTCACACCTGCTTCATGAATATGAAGAGTTGTGGTGGGAGGAGGTGGTGTGAAATCCTCTTTTGTGTGGGGTGAGGAGGGGGGTGTTGTAGGTGAAGTGTTTGAAGGTGGTGATGGCTCTATGGAGGGGGGAGAGGTGGGGGAATGAGTGTCCAAAGTGCCTCTATTGTTGGGGCCGTTGGAGGTGTGAAGGCTGCCTGATGGCTCGTCAAAACGGCAGTAAAAGTCGTTAAGGGTGTTGGCCAAGAGCAAGTCATCAGTGGAGTGGGGGGTTTTAGGCTTGTAGTTGGTGATATTCTTAAAACCTTTCCACACAGAGGCCGAGTCATTCTCTGAGATCTGCTGCTGCATCTTCTCAGAGTGCTGGTCTTTAGCAATGTCCACTTCTTTAGTGAACCTGTACTTGGCCTCTCTGTAGCAGTCCCTGTCTCCGCTTCTGAACGCCTTTCTCTTTTCCAGCCACAGCTTTTTGAGTTTAGGAGTAAACCAGGGTTTGTCATTGTTATAACTCACCCTGGTGCGTGATGGCACAATGCTGTCCTCACAGAAGTGGATATAGGAGGTGACAGTGTCCGTAAACTCGTCCAAGCTGTTAGAAGCAGCCTTCATTGTGTCCCAGTCTGTAGACTCCAAACACGTGCGAAGCTCCTCCACAGCCTCGTTGCTCCACAGTTTTTTGGTCCTCACGACAGGTTTGGAGAGCTTCAGATGAAAGCCCTCCAGCTCGAGCGCGCAGTCCGGGATGTCCTCACAGAGCCACGACTCCGTAAAACATAAGACACAGGAGGAGGCAAAGTCTCTGTTCATGCTTCTCATCAGGGCCAGCTCGTCTATCTTATTCCTGAGTGAGCGTACATTGGAAAGGAAGATCCCAGGAAGAGCAGTTCGCAGTCCGCGTCTCCTCAGACGCACGAGTGCGCCGGCTCGCTTTCCTCTCTTTCGACGTCTCACTTTCCTGATCAGACTCTGCAGTAAATCTGCCGCAGATGCGACAAATATTGGAAGTAAATCCACAGGTGTTGTAGTCCTGTAGTTAAGAAGCTCTTCTCTGGTGTATGAATATCCAGAGGAGTGCCCAGACACAGAAGTTATGCACAAAAACAAAACAGAAGTAACGCACTGAAGCACCAGGGCATCCATACGCGGCGCCATCTTGGATTTGGATGCCCATTAACCTTATAACTCCTGGTGTGTGTATGTGTGTGTGTGTGTGTCTGTGTGTGTGTGTGTGTGTTTGTGTAGAGAGAGTAAGCCAGGTTCATAATGGATATAAGGAAGTTTTTTCCAAAAAAAGGAGCCACATTCAGGTAAAAGTGTAAAATCAAATGATCCGTCAATCAAGAATAATGTTGGATCAGTGTTTCAGTATTTATATCTTTTATGTGGTTGGGTTATTTGCCTTTTGGTTGAAAGTACACTGAGAGAGGACTTTTTGTTAGTGATCTTAATAGGGCTTTGGAGTTGACGTCACGCCGCAATGCATTGTGGGAGCGCAGCGCCATTTTCGGGGTCTACGAATCAAAGTAAACACACTGTGTTGGAACGACGACTACAAGAAAGATGCTTAAGAGCCTCTCAAAAGAGAATGAACTGTATAGAGACCGATTGCGTCCAGAGGCGAAGCAGCGGTACTTGCAGAAAATAGCGTGC
This sequence comes from Aulonocara sp. 'chitande type north' Nkhata Bay, assembly GCF_057382095.1. Taxonomy (NCBI): domain Eukaryota; kingdom Metazoa; phylum Chordata; class Actinopteri; order Cichliformes; family Cichlidae; genus Aulonocara; species Aulonocara sp. 'chitande type north' Nkhata Bay. The sequence goes on from NC_141346.1 coordinate 63,868,388, forward strand.
ATTGGAAATGTGGACCCGTATGAAATACGGCCGTGGAGTAGAAACCCTGAAGACCAAGCGCTACTGACGTAGCCTGACATATTTTCGTACCTTGTCTGTGGAGTCAGCGCGTACAAGTCGTCATTCAAACAAAGGTATGTCAGCTCGAGTACTGCGTGTGAAATGCGTTTGATTTCCCTGCAAACATTCACATTAGTGCAGCATAAATTCATTCATGAGGGGAAATTACAGTGAGAACATGTGGAGGCTGTTGGAGGGATAACATAGTGAGTTCAGTGCATTGATGTGACATTGTCCTGAAGGATTTAGTTATTCTTTATGGTTAAAGAAATTGCACTAATTAATTCACATTTATTATAAATAATTCTAATTATACATCTTGCTTCCATGTTTGTATCCTGTCTCACTAAAAATACATTTTATTTTAATTTTATACATTGATTAATGACCTGCAGAATCTCCTTATCATATTAAGTGATTCATAATTGTCACTTTATGCTTTCTCCATCTCTAAAGTGATGACATCCTTGCATTACATGCTTTAGGTTCATTTTCTGCAGGCAGGTTTCTGACAGAACAGGCAGATTTACACTATAACATGCAGCGTTCTATAGATGGACACATAAAGAAATGAAAAATGACATGTATGTGCTAACTTTCTAAACACTTTGTTACATTTATGATAAAGTAGATAAAACATACTTACGTCGGCCTTGGCTCATAGTTCTTGTCTTTAAATGAACTTTGTCTGTGTGTGTTTCAGGTACTGCACTCTAAGACTGAATGAACCAGCATTGCAGCCATGGGTCACTGTGAGCATCACAGGGAAGGTTGAAGCCGCCCACTGCACCTGTAAGGCCGGAGTCGCAGAGACCCGCAGCCATGTCGCTGCTCTTCTGTTTAAAGTAGAAGCAACAGTGTTGATCTGTGGCACAAGGACTGTTACAGATGAACCTGCATACTGGGTTTTGCTGGTTAATGTGACCAAGATACAGCCAGAGGTTGGCCATAAGATAGACTTCTCCTCTTCAGCTGCCCAAAAAAAGGCTCTTGATCAAAACATAAACAGACCATCCGTATTGACAGGTAAAAGGAGGCGTCCTCAAAACAGAAAAATCCCACCTGCTACTGTGGAGGAGTTGTCACTGCTATTGGATACTTTGCTGGAACACAGTAAAGCTGTGGGTTGTGGGAATGACCCATAATGTTTTATCTAGGGGTCTAGATTTATGCCTGTAGTGCACTGCCGTGTAAATAATTTGCATTTACTGAATATCTACTGACTGAGTCCCACTGTTCAAAATTTGAATAAAGAAACAAAATAATTTTTGCCTCTTTTTTTTTAAAATTAAAACCACCTTATAGAACATCACATCAGTTCCAATGTAGAATCCATGTCATTTATAGTTTACAAATGACAAAATGTTTACACAAAATCATGAGTTTTTACATGATATCACCCACTACTAACATTACTTTATTTACTGTATCTTTTGAAAAAATACAGCAATTTTAACAGCACAAGACTTAAGAATATTTAACAGGAGCAGGTTTCATTTTTCCCTGGTTTTACTACCACACTGTTCACCAAAACGCAGCAAACCTTCACCATCTTATCCAGAAGGGTCACCTCTTCACCCTCACATGGAAGTAGTAATCTGATTGGCATGGTGGTATGTTTGAAGCAGGTCCCTTGTGTAGCGCTGGAACTCAGTCACGATGTGTTTCATCCATTTCATAGGCTGGTTTGCTGCAATAATGCCAAATGATTAGCAACTCTATAAATAGAAGGTAGTTCTGCAAAATCACTCAGTAGGATGTTTGTTCTAATTTGCTATGAGCTCAGAGCGCATAGAAAATAAAACTAATAGGCTATAAAGAGAGATATGAACATATTTAGAACTTACCGGAATGAAAATGTCTGGAGCACCAACAGATATTTGGAGATGGAAGAGAACTGCACGTCAGCTCGTCTCACAGCTGCTATCCAGGCTGGACGCCTTCGTTTGGTAACATCGATACACGAGCTGCCTCATGTTGCTTCCAGGTTGGGAAAGAATGAAAAGATAAACCCTTTTCAAGCTTATTCTCTTGCCGGTCGTGTGATCGAACATTGCAGCTGACCACACAGCAAATACGAACCATGGCTGTTGTGTGTGCCTTCGCTCCCTTTTCACTTGCGCTAGACCCCCAAAATGGCAGATCGGGCCAAAATCCTTTCCACGCCCACCCCCGTGACATCACGCTCCAAAGCCCTATAGTATTTTTTTCATGTTAATGTAATTTTTCATCTAATTGAATACAATCTATTTGTGTATGATTGTCAGTCCAAAGAGGGAGAGAGGAAAGAGAGGAACGTGAGGAGAAGCACAAGGTCAGGAAGAAGCAGGTAAGCAAACAGACAGGGAGCAGTGACAGGCACAACACAAACTGTTAAACTGACAAAGAGAAAAAACCTGATTTTACTCACAATCTGGAAGTTGTGTCCTCCCTATATTAAACCTGCTGTACAGAATCTGCAAAACAAACTGGGATGAAACATTTTTGACCCTGTTTAACAACATTCCAACATAACATGATCATTGATTGGGGAGATTAAAATTAATTATATATTTTTATGTGGTTCAGCCACAACTCTACTGAAACCTCAGCCAGTAATAGGTAGGCTAACTTTTGGACCGTCCAGTTGTCTGTATGACTGCCACAATACGTGCACCACATTTGCACACTATCAGAAAGCACCAAACAGCCCTGGTGGAGTGAGGAGCTGTAAAGAGAAGCAGAAGCTCTGTTTCTAAAAATGTTTTAAGCTTGTTTCAAAGATTCTGTACTGCAGCTTTAAATGTTTTCCAAAAGCACACAGACACTTATCAGTGTTTCTCACACTTTTTACAGTGTGGACCACCTGATAAAAATGTCAAGCTCTCCTAAGGACCACTATGAAAGCATGAAACTCATAAATCTTACAACACAAAATTAGTATTATTAAATTAGTAAAATTAGCATCTGCAGTAAAGATTTTTTCATACATTCTATACATTCTACCACAGGCAAAGTTGCCTCCATTTTTATATATATATTTTTAAATATTTTGTAATTTATTTGTAATAATTTATTCTGTTTCGGGAGTGTTTTTTATGCATCTGTATTATATTATACAAACACATTAAAAGTGGATCTCTGTCCAAAAAATGCACTCAGTTTACTTTTTACTCACTGTGAGCATCATTCATTATTCTCCCCCAGTAATTAAGGTTAGGATATGTATTTCTTTTATTCTAATCCATTCTTCTTTTGCAGCATTTAAATAACCTTTATCAGATTTGATGGTTTTGTTACAGACTTTTCAAAAATAGTGTTTTGCTTTTCTTTCACAAATGTTGGGATTAAATTGTGTTAAAATGTACAAAACAGTGATGTCATGTGTTGTGACGAGGACCCAGGCACAGAGAGACTTGATGAATTTAAGAATCTCATGATTTAATAAAGAAATTTGCAGACTTGCACAGAGATGGTAAAATTATGATGACTGATAATGGAGACGAAGACAACAGACGATGAGGACAGGGAAGAACAGGGGTTTAAATGCACCAAGGAGACAGTCAGAGAGAACTCGGGACAACTGGAGGCATTTAGGGATGCAGGGACTGACAGAGATGGGGAAGAAGTCTCATTGTGACAAGTAAAGTTTATCTTGCCTGGCTGGGCAGCTCTCCTGGTGCTCAGCACCCCCAAAGCTCTGATCCTAGAATCGCCCCTGTTTCAACTACTTATTGTTTCAAATAAAATGATGATAATAAAATGAACTTAAATGCGAGAGTTACCTATGACGGCAGCTGCAATCATTGTAGAACTCCACAAACATCACGTGTTGTTTTCCACATGTAAGATCAGCAAACACACAGAAACTTCCTGTTGCCACACACGGCCTCTAAAATCTCTTCCACGCTTTCTGTCTGAAGTCCACTCTCTGTGTCGGATCCACAGGAAACAAAAGATCTTATTAACATGGTTTTCAATGTGTCTCCTTACAAAAAGTCCAACCAATGAACAAATGTGTGTATTTGTGGAGGCCGAACAAAAGCATGACACATTTCTCTGTTTCTATAAACTGGAGTCAAACACAAATATGAAGAGTTTCACTGACAGACTCCAAAATGCCCCCACAGTGAATCAAAGGGAAATCCTACAGTGTGGCCAGAGACTCTTAATGGCTCCAACATCAACACATCCACAATGTTGGATCCAGTTCTGCCTCACAGAGTTACTAAGACACACCCTCTGCCAGCATCACAACAGCTCCACCTGCTTCACCTGCCTCCTCAGCATCTGTACACCTGAAGAGAAAAGAAAGGCTCCAACAGCTCAAATCTACAAAGGATTCATGAAGTTTCATCCAACAATAACATGTTTGCCTTCCACAGTGTGCTGTTAGACACCACTGTACCTCTGCCATTTCAAAAAGAGCAGCTTGGGAACATTTTGGCTCCAAACACTTTGTGTTTAAGTCCTTTGTTTTCTTTGTGAAGCCGACAACATCTGGAGCTTTGTGACTCATAGAAACATCATTTTGTTCTTTAGATGATTGGGACTGAATAATCAATCACTATCAAACCAATAAAGACAAAATTGCTGATTTTACAGGAACTTTGTTGGAGAAGCTGCAAAGACATGAAACTGGTGGAGATCCCAAACCAGTTGATAGTGCTGGTTATTCCAAATAAAGCTGTTTTCCATTTGAGATGAAATGACTTTCTGTCCTGATATATAATAAAGATGTTGTTGTTTTTGAGCCCCTGTATTAAAAGTAGTTTAAAGTCAGCTTGAGTTTGATGTCTTTATGTCAAAGCTGCTCATGATGTTGAGCTGCTGATGGAATAAAAACAGTGAAAAATCTCCTCAATATAAAAGCATGTAGTCCAGACTTAAATGTAGCCTGTTGTTAGCTGAGGTCCACACACAGTGTTTGACAGTGTAAAGTGTGTGAAAGGGCTGCTGGTGGAGCTCACTAGGATGAGCAGGTGACCATGTGCCACGAGGTGGAGAGCAGCTGGCCTGGTTTGATTCTGACCCGGGCCACGCCCCCTTTCTCTCTCCCTCTCCCTTGCTGTCACTTATCTTCACTGCTCTGTCCAATAAAGCTGAAAAAGGCCCCAAATCAAAGAAATCTGCTGCAGCCTCTGAAATGTCGTCTGTTTCCTTCCCGACGGCTTTTTCACCGTCATACATACATGAAACTATCAAAGCTGACAATCATTTCATTCCAATAACATCTAATGGTACATATATATAGACACAGGACTACAAGTAAATGGCTCTCAGCATCTGGCTGTGGTAACAAATGTCCCTGTTTTGTGTTCAAATTGTGTGCATGTTTTAGACGTGTGTCACATGTAGAAACACAAAAATCCCACAATGACACAAAGATTGGTTTGACACAACTGTGCAGCTGTAAGTTGTTTCTAATGATTCATTGAAGCTCTTCTAACATTCTGGAGACGATCAGTACATGAATCTGTTCAACACGACAACAATTTGACTCATGAAGCATGAGATTCTGTTTGTCATCTTGTCCAAGTCACTAGTAAGATGAAAGTGACACATAGACTAGTGGACGAATATTATTTTGGAGGACAGATGGTTGCATCATAGAGGAGAAAACAGGACGCTGATGAGGGGTCTTGAATGAGTGAGCTGATTGTTGAGTTTCTGATGTGTGAAGAAGTTTTAACATGGCACACATTTGGTTACATGAGAAGAAACTCGTTATGTGATGAGACAACAGGGTTATGTTGTGTGGTGTGAGGTGTGTGGCTGAGTGGATGAATGTTTGAGATTAATCTGGCTGATGATTTGTCTTTTGTTGCAAAGTTGAACCTGCCAGTTAGGTTTGGTATGATTTCCCCTCCTGGGATGAAGAACACGTGTCATGACTTAACAAGGCCTTTCTTTCTTTTTTCCTTTTTATTCTGTTACTTTCACAGTGCACTGAAAGTTTGTTGCTAAATCTCTGTCATTTAAAGCACATCTGAACATTTGAACAGGAAGAACTACACAACATGTTGTTGGGAACGGTTGCAAAGTGAGTTTCTCCAAAATTAAAATGGGCTCAGGAGAAAGCCACTTATTGGGACAATTAGGAAGCGAGTCCCTGTCTGAAAGGATTCAGCGGTGATCCAGTCTAAATTCTTTTTCTTTTTGAAATGGCGTCATATTGCTGAGGGTGGAAACGAAATGCGACGATAGATTCCACTATCAGCACTGAATGAATAAATGAATAAAAAATTAGTAAAAATGGGGAACTGACTGGACTGCTGAAAGCTGACAAGAGTTGACTGACTTAACACCACTATGCAAAGGTTAACCCCCACCCAGATGTGACAAAGGGGTGGATGTATCTCTGTGTGTGTCTTTTGTTGCAGGAGCAGGAGGAGACCAGAGGAGGAAACTTTGGGTCACATGACTGTGTGAACTCTGCAAATTTAAGCTTTTAGCTGTAATTTTTCTGTGTGTCTGTGAATTTACCAGCAGTGTGTTATTCATGATCCTGTATTACTCACAATGCAGACGTCACTGTGAGAAAGTGTGTATACACCTGCGCAGCGCTAACATTTACATTACTTTTCTAGAGCAGAGGGTTAATCATGTGATTTGATCATGTGATTTACAGCAGGACACAACTTAATAATGTTTTTCTACCACAGGATTACTGAGTTTTTGTGTGAAGGAAACTGTGTTGACAGGCTGTATGTTGGTGATGAAATTACACTGTGTTGTTGAGGAATGTGAATATTACAGTGGAGATGTGAATACAGTGTGAGAGACATACTGTGTTGAAGCCAGTGTTGCTTCTTTTACAGCAGAGTGTTAACTTTATGACCTTTTACAGCACCTCTGGAGTCTGGTGACCCAGGCCTGACCTAGGATGCTACTGCTAATGTTTCTCTAATGTGCTTGTAAAGGATTCAGCACAGACAGACAAGTGACAACTGAGCAGATGTGCAGGGTTATAGAATAGTTAAAATGGGCTCATTATCTAACCACTATTGAGCTCATAGTGATGAAATAAGTGAGTGACGAACTTCAGGAAAGTCACTGATTACAATGTGGGATGAATTTGAGATGATCGATGATTTGGAGCAAATTATGGCACAAAAGCAGGAGTTTAATGATTTAGAATAAACCTGCAATGATACTTGTCTCTGTGATGCTGAATACTTTATTACTCTTATGAGCTACAGTTGTTTGCAAATGTGAAGTTTGTTTTAACTTACAGGGTTTTGTCTACAGGCAAGGATACAGGCTCCGGGAGGAGCTGGGAGTTGAACAATCTTAACATTTAACCACTGACTAATGTTTCTTTGACACAGGGTTACAGGTTTGGAGTGGAGCTGCTCCAAGAGAAACCCTGGAGAATTTTTCAGAGAGAATGTGCAACATTCTTGTGCATGTCTCATTGTGTGGAGTTGACACATGGCGAGAGCCGTGTGGCAAAAGAGGAGTGTCAATATTTTAACTTGCAGATGTTGTGACGTGCCCTGAGAAGGAGTGACTGAAGGAGATCATCCACAAGATGGAAGCTGAGGCCTGGAGAGAGGCTTCAGGAGGATCATAGAGGAGCAGAGATCAGCTTCAGCACAGCAGACATCCCACAGTGAGCTGTGCTACTGAGCTTCCAGAAGATCGTCGAGAGGAGACTTTGAACAGCAAACAACCAGAAGGAGTGAAAGAGATTCAACGTTGACGTTGAGGAAGACAACTAGGGTGTACGATGTGCTCTGCCCTAATTCTTCAGCGGCGTTGGAACAGAAGCAGAAGGATGAAGGGAGCGTGCCAAGCTCTAATCGACGGTGCAGAGAGGAAGTTCAGCGATGGAATTGTGATTCTGTGAACAGCACAGACGCCAGGGGACTGGGAAATAGCTGACAGCACTTTTCCCAAGGATGGAGATCACCTAAAGTGTGTCACTGTGCCATGCAGACTTGATACTGCAGAGGGGCTTTTGTTTACATTTGCATCATGTGTTACACTTTTTTAACCTTTAATTTTAAATTGAAACTAACATTTAAAAACATTTGGTACAATGTGGAAAGAGGAAGAGTATTTCCAGCAGGAGCAGAAACGTCTGACTCAGAATGACGATGCTGTTGGTGGATACTGAAGAGCTCAGCCTGTCAAGACAGGATTAGGTTATCGTTTTTAAACATGTTTATTCAATTATATTCTGAGGCCAGTTATCTGGTATAATCTTTGGAAGTCTATTAAAATAAAAATAAAATCAGATGTGTGGTCTTTTGGTTGTTTTTGTTTTGTTCAATAAGCAGATGTTGATGTTTCAGCAATGCAGTAACTTAAGTTTAAAAGGCTTGTTAGAAACTATGAAACACATCATACAGACTTGTGGACATTAGAAGACGACTAATAATCATCATGAATAAGACTAAAGGCAGGAAGGTGTCCTTTATAACTAATAATATTAATAACTAATAATATTAATATCATAGTCTGTCTGCAGCTGAGACAATACAAACTCAAACTGTGGGGAGAAGATTATATCACTTCAGTTTAAATTGACCTGGAAGCGCCACATTTTCACAGACTTCTTTATTTACAGCATTTTTTACGTGCTGTATAGATTATACAGTTAGGTCCATAAATATCTGGACAGAGAGAACTTAATTTCTGATTTTGGTTCTGTACATTGCTGCGAGATCGATCAACTTTAGACCAGACAACAAACTACGGAGGCTCCGGAAAAGTGCAATCAAACGATGAGTTTTATTGTCACAGGAGAACAACCAACCGTCAGCATACAGAATGGGTTGCTCTGACAAGAATACATTGGATTCTAGTTTTATAGGACAAAATATCACACCTACGTCAATACAGTTCAAAAATACATGATGACAGACGGGCAAAAGTTCAACCCGTGCAGACAAGGGTACATCACGTACACTTCTAATAACCCTTCACCGACATATAACTTCTCTTTTCTACATTACTTGCCTTTTAAGGTAATAACTTCAGGTCTTAGTATTTCTGAGAGCTAATAATTGGACCCTCGTCATTAATCACTAAGTAAAGTACTTTAGCAGCCAGTCTCAAACTGAAGCAGAAGACTCTTAGGCCTTTGCTCAGACCTGCTACTAGATTAATATGTGTATCGTAAGCGTGCATGCAATTAACCTGCTATGTTCTCATCTCCCCTCAGCATGTATCATCTGGACACTCTCACCAGTGAAGCTTAAAACCTTCTAGAATGGAACATCAACTCTTAACCAAGCACATTTATGCATTGTGTATAAAATGAACTCAACCTGTAAAAATAGAAAGGTCAATGTAATGACAGACATATTCAATGCAATATAATCCCCGTATGAAATATTACTGATAAATGATACTTTAAAACATGTTATTAATACATTCTTCATAAGGCAGATTATATGGTATCAATAAAATAATCTCTGAATCTCAATATTCCCTCTTTTGACATTCCAACAGGAATGTCACCATACTTCCTATTGTATCACTCCCTGCCCCACTCTATGGGTTCCAGGTTCATCTGGTAGATGCCCTCAACCCAGCCAGGGTTCGCAACCCTCGCCACTATCTTTACCAACAATCCTCTGACACAAGGAATGATACAACAACCAGCGATGACCAATATTCCCAAAAATACAGCCAATGAGCACATCACTGATATAGCCACACCTTTCCATTGTCCAAACACGGATGTCATCCACGATGCCAGCGGGTTTTCAATACCTGAGTGCTCATGCATGGTTTTAGACAAATTTTCCGGCCCTCCAGAGCTCGGGTTACTGAGCCATCTGGGGCAGCATTGTTGTTCCATGGCGTCCCTGGTAAGGCTAGAGAGTCTCAGCAAGTTGTAATGAACGTAGTTAATGCGGTCATCATTCTTATTAGGCGTTATCCAAAGGAATCTACTTTCAAACCCTGAAGCTACTGGGTCTGCCAGCTTATACTCGTTTGGAACTCCCCTAGGCACCCCTATGGAGTCTATCCTAGTCGGAGAGTTTAACCAGGGGTCATATGCATGTATACCCTGGGTCCCTCTTTTTACCAAAACATGTCTCTTATGTCTGGCTGCTAAGGTACGTGTGTTGTGTTGCTGAATAGTCTTTACCTGATTTCCAATTGGCATGAGTGGAACTCCCAGTCGCACCATTGCACATGTCCCTACGCTTCCCATTGGGACACGAACCAAAAGGGTGCTTTGCCCACAATAATAATACAACCCACTTCTTGCCCATATTCCAATTAATGTGCTCGGGTCACTCACATTATTCGTGGTTCTTCCCGTGGGTGTGACGGCACACCAAGTAGGGTCGATTTCTCCCACCTTGTACTTTTCATTATCTGTAGAAAACCTGAAACATGTATAGTTATCTTGTTTTGGCATAAATGAATTGGCATTCTCCGCTTGCACTCTCGTGTTTGGTGCTGAGATTATTAGTTTATCAGTTAGATTTGTCATTGAGTTTTTAAGTGTGACTCAGGCTTTGGGGTAAACTAAGTGTACCCTAATTACCCCAAACGAATCTGTTCCTGACATGTCCACCCTGATTATCAGATAGAATACGCCTCCCGGGCTCTCTGCTTTGGGCAGTATGTTCCATGGACCTAAGAAGATGGTGACAGGGTTATGAAAAACAGAATAAACCCTTTGAATTCCTATTCCTTGCAGGCCTTCTGGCACATTTGGCTGCCATCCTACTCCTGTCCAACCTACCTCATTTTCCCAGGAGCACCACTGACCTGCTGTGTATTGTTAAGATTCAAGAATTGAGAAAGGGTACAAGAGGTGATCGAAAAATAACCACACTGGTCCGGCCGGGTGAAGTCAAACGAAGATTTTAATTCACACGTGGGAAGATCACTGAAAACAGCAATTGATCTTCAACTTACTAAAGCACAAACAATTATTTTATAACATCAGGGTTTGTTTACTGACGCCCCTTCATGCGTCACAGATACATTTTATACATAGATCAGATCAACATCATCATGACTTTTCACCTAGAAAATCATCTTCTATTTTCATGGCTAGCCCTTCCTGTCTACCTTTCAGTTCTTGTCTTGTTCCTCTTTCTTGCCGAGACACCAAGAAACGGTTCCTCTTTTACCAAGACAATTTTGCAGTTACAGCCAAACATCCTCTAAATAAATCTAATTTAAAGTGTGTGTGTCACAACCTCACTCAGCCTCGATGTCACCTCTCACACTTCTGACCTTTTACCAGACCAGAGGCTCACTGAGACTATGTGTATGTCTTCTACTAAATAAATGTTTTAATCAAGAACCCCTACTAAAAGCTTAATACAAGAATGACCTGATATAAGTGTTTTGTAAGCATGTATTGCAATTCCTTCTATGTTCTAGTTTTCCCTCAGCATGTATCACCTGAACAGTCACGTCAGTGAGGCTTAAAACCTTTAAAGAACCTGAACATCAACTCAAATAAGCACAGATATGCAATATGTATAAAATAGTTATAACTGCACCTGAAATACAAAGTTAACATCATCATAAACATCTTAAGGCCATCTTAAAGCTATCTGTTACATTGTTAAAACAATGATCATACTGCAGATTATATTATGCTGGTCAAATACTTTTCTGTTCATCCCCACAATCCCCCTTTCGACCTCTGGCACACCAGAGGTCGATACACAGGTTGTTGTTCACTCCTCAGTCCACTCGGCTACCTCCAGATCCATCATCGGCATCATGGACATAGGGGCCACCGCCCCAGGGTCCACTGCCTTTACAATCACCTTCTCTACCAACCTTCGGGCACAAGGAATGAAACAACAACCACAGGTCATCAAAATACCCACCAATACAGATAGAGACAACATAATTGACAGAGCAAGCCCCTTCCACTTTCGCTTAATGACCTTTAGCCATACCGCCTTTGCGTCCGGTACCTCTCCGTTCCCCGTGGGTCTCTCACAAGTGACCTGTTTTGTAAAGCTGGACACAAGAGCCTTCAATTCGTTAAAATATTCTGCATGAGACCTGTTGCTTGTCCTGGGCTGCTCCACCGGGACCACTGTCCAGGGTGCTGGAAACTGTCTCCCAGTCAGCAGCTCATAAGGGGTGAAACCTGTGGATTGGTTAACAGAACATCTTATGGTCATCAAAGCAATGGGCAGGGCTGCGACCCAATTTAGCCCTGTCTGCGCACAGATTTTAGCCAACTTGTTTTTCAAATTTAGGTTCATCCTCTCTACCTTTCCTTGAGATTGAGGATGATAGACCGTCCCGAACTTATGTTGCACTCCCAACATCCTCTCTACCTCTTGCAAATCTTTATTCTTGAAGTGAGTACCATTGTCTGATCTAATTCTCTTGGGAAACCCATGCCTTGGAATGTAATGATTGATTAAGCACTTAATCACACTTTTCGCGTCTTCACGTTTGGTCGCCCATGCTTCGGGCCATCCAGTCAGAACATCCACACACACCAACAAATACCTCACCCCACCTGGGCCTGTATCAATCATGTCGGTATAATCAATCACGACCTCTTCTCCTGGCCTTTCTGGCATGAGAAACTTACCAGCTTCAGGTTTTACTGCTGGCTTTGGGTTGTGTGCCCCACAAATTAGGCACGTTCTGGCCTTTTCCAGTATCATCCTTCTCAAATCAGGATGCCACCATCGGCACAAATTTCTCTCCATCTGTTTCACTCCCACGTGACCAAGCCCGTGAGCCTCATTCACCTTCTGTTCCGCCATTTTGACCGTTAAAGCGGGACGCCCATCTGGCCCCCTCCACAAACCGCCATCTTGCCAGGCTCCTTTGTTTTCCCACACCCCCTTTTCCTCTGGGGATGTCTCCTCCTGAGCCTGTCCAACTTCTTCCATGCTGTTAGTGCTAACCTCCTCTTCTGGGGTTACCTGCACCATTTGTCTCTGTCCTTTGTAGCCCGCTGCTTCCTTTGCGGCTTCATCAGCTTTCTGATTTCCCTTTGCCACCATACTGTCTGCTTGTGAGTGGCCTTTGCATTTTATAATACTTACCTCGTCTGGGTCCTCCAGGGCCTTTTCCAGTTCCTCCATTTCCTTTTTGTGACAGATGGGTGCATTAGTGGCCGTTCTGAACCCGGCTCTCTTCCACTGAGCCAGTTCCACATGAGCTGCTCCAAACGCATATGCTGAGTCAGTGTAGATGTTCACTCTCATGTTTTTAGCCAACCTCAGGGCTCGAGTTAGGGCTATCACTTCAGCTCTCTGGGCCGACTGTTGTCCCTCGATTTTTCCTGCTTCTTTCACCTGAAACTCAGTTCCTACTCTACAGACTACTGCATAGCCCGCTTTCAATCCTTCTTCATCTCTGTGGCAGCATCCATCTGTGAACCAATCCTCAGCTCCAAGTATGGGCTCTGCCTTCAGGTCTTCCCTGATTTTTCCTTCAACTTGGGCTTTCTTAATACAGTTATGTGGTTCTCCTGACCCCATTAGGTCTGCCATATTTATTCCTTCATGTGTGAATATCAAATTTGGCGCCTCTAAAATTTTGCTCAACCTTTGTTGCGTCAGTGGAGTCATTGTGAATGCCTGTGAGTTCACATAGGCCACTACACTGTGTGTGGTAAGCACTTTCAGTGGGTGTTCCCTCACTATGTGTGCTGTTTTCTGAATTATCTTTGCTACTCCTGCTGCGTGTTGTGTGCATGTGGGATGCCTTGCTTCTGTTGAATTTAATCTTATGCTAACATACATAAGTACATCCCATGCCCACAATAATAATACAACCCACTTCTTGCCCATATTCCAATTAATGTGCTCGGGTCACTCACATTATTCGTGGTTCTTCCCGTGGGTGTGACGGCACACCAAGTAGGGTCGATTTCTCCCACCTTGTACTTTTCATTATCTGTAGAAAACCTGAAACATGTATAGTTATCTTGTTTTGGCATAAATGAATTGGCATTCTCCGCTTGCACTCTCGTGTTTGGTGCTGAGATTATTAGTTTATCAGTTAGATTTGTCATTGAGTTTTTAAGTGTGACTCAGGCTTTGGGGTAAACTAAGTGTACCCTAATTACCCCAAACGAATCTGTTCCTGACATGTCCACCCTGATTATCAGATAGAATACGCCTCCCGGGCTCTCTGCTTTGGGCAGTATGTTCCATGGACCTAAGAAGATGGTGACAGGGTTATGAAAAACAGAATAAACCCTTTGAATTCCTATTCCTTGCAGGCCTTCTGGCACATTTGGCTGCCATCCTACTCCTGTCCAACCTACCTCATTTTCCCAGGAGCACCACTGACCTGCTGTGTATTGTTAAGATTCAAGAATTGAGAAAGGGTACAAGAGGTGATCGAAAAATAACCACACTGGTCCGGCCGGGTGAAGTCAAACGAAGATTTTAATTCACACGTGGGAAGATCACTGAAAACAGCAATTGATCTTCAACTTACTAAAGCACAAACAATTATTTTATAACATCAGGGTTTGTTTACTGACGCCCCTTCATGCGTCACAGATACATTTTATACATAGATCAGATCAACATCATCATGACTTTTCACCTAGAAAATCATCTTCTATTTTCATGGCTAGCCCTTCCTGTCTACCTTTCAGTTCTTGTCTTGTTCCTCTTTCTTGCCGAGACACCAAGAAACGGTTCCTCTTTTACCAAGACAATTTTGCAGTTACAGCCAAACATCCTCTAAATAAATCTAATTTAAAGTGTGTGTGTCACAACCTCACTCAGCCTCGATGTCACCTCTCACACTTCTGACCTTTTACCAGACCAGAGGCTCACTGAGACTATGTGTATGTCTTCTACTAAATACATGTTTTAATCAAGAACCCCTACTAAAAGCTTAATACAAGAATGACCTGATATAAGTGTTTTGTAAGCATGTATTGCAATTCCTTCTATGTTCTAGTTTTCCCTCAGCATGTATCACCTGAACAGTCACGTCAGTGAGGCTTAAAACCTTTAAAGAACCTGAACATCAACTCAAATAAGCACAGATATGCAATATGTATAAAATAGTTATAACTGCACCTGAAATACAAAGTTAACATCATCATAAACATCTTAAGGCCATCTTAAAGCTATCTGTTACATTGTTAAAACAATGATCATACTGCAGATTATATTATGCTGGTCAAATACTTTTCTGTTCATCCCCACAATCCCCCTTTCGACCTCTGGCACACCAGAGGTCGATACACAGGTTGTTGTTCACTCCTCAGTCCACTCGGCTACCTCCAGATCCATCATCGGCATCATGGACATAGGGGCCACCGCCCCAGGGTCCACTGCCTTTACAATCACCTTCTCTACCAACCTTCGGGCACAAGGAATGAAACAACAACCACAGGTCATCAAAATACCCACCAATACAGATAGAGACAACATAATTGACAGAGCAAGCCCCTTCCACTTTCGCTTAATGACCTTTAGCCATACCGCCTTTGCGTCCGGTACCTCTCCGTTCCCCGTGGGTCTCTCACAAGTGACCTGTTTTGTAAAGCTGGACACAAGAGCCTTCAATTCGTTAAAATATTCTGCATGAGACCTGTTGCTTGTCCTGGGCTGCTCCACCGGGACCACTGTCCAGGGTGCTGGAAACTGTCTCCCAGTCAGCAGCTCATAAGGGGTGAAACCTGTGGATTGGTTAACAGAACATCTTATGGTCATCAAAGCAATGGGCAGGGCTGCGACCCAATTTAGCCCTGTCTGCGCACAGATTTTAGCCAACTTGTTTTTCAAATTTAGGTTCATCCTCTCTACCTTTCCTTGAGATTGAGGATGATAGACCGTCCCGAACTTATGTTGCACTCCCAACATCCTCTCTACCTCTTGCAAATCTTTATTCTTGAAGTGAGTACCATTGTCTGATCTAATTCTCTTGGGAAACCCATGCCTTGGAATGTAATGATTGATTAAGCACTTAATCACACTTTTCGCGTCTTCACGTTTGGTCGCCCATGCTTCGGGCCATCCAGTCAGAACATCCACACACACCAACAAATACCTCACCCCACCTGGGCCTGTATCAATCATGTCGGTATAATCAATCACGACCTCTTCTCCTGGCCTTTCTGGCATGAGAAACTTACCAGCTTCAGGTTTTACTGCTGGCTTTGGGTTGTGTGCCCCACAAATTAGGCACGTTCTGGCCTTTTCCAGTATCATCCTTCTCAAATCAGGATGCCACCATCGGCACAAATTTCTCTCCATCTGTTTCACTCCCACGTGACCAAGCCCGTGAGCCTCATTCACCTTCTGTTCCGCCATTTTGACCGTTAAAGCGGGACGCCCATCTGGCCCCCTCCACAAACCGCCATCTTGCCAGGCTCCTTTGTTTTCCCACACCCCCTTTTCCTCTGGGGATGTCTCCTCCTGAGCCTGTCCAACTTCTTCCATGCTGTTAGTGCTAACCTCCTCTTCTGGGGTTACCTGCACCATTTGTCTCTGTCCTTTGTAGCCCGCTGCTTCCTTTGCGGCTTCATCAGCTTTCTGATTTCCCTTTGCCACCATACTGTCTGCTTGTGAGTGGCCTTTGCATTTTATAATACTTACCTCGTCTGGGTCCTCCAGGGCCTTTTCCAGTTCCTCCATTTCCTTTTTGTGACAGATGGGTGCATTAGTGGCCGTTCTGAACCCGGCTCTCTTCCACTGAGCCAGTTCCACATGAGCTGCTCCAAACGCATATGCTGAGTCAGTGTAGATGTTCACTCTCATGTTTTTAGCCAACCTCAGGGCTCGAGTTAGGGCTATCACTTCAGCTCTCTGGGCCGACTGTTGTCCCTCGATTTTTCCTGCTTCTTTCACCTGAAACTCAGTTCCTACTCTACAGACTACTGCATAGCCCGCTTTCAATCCTTCTTCATCTCTGTGGCAGCATCCATCTGTGAACCAATCCTCAGCTCCAAGTATGGGCTCTGCCTTCAGGTCTTCCCTGATTTTTCCTTCAACTTGGGCTTTCTTAATACAGTCATGTGGTTCTCCTGACCCCATTAGGTCTGCCATATTTATTCCTTCATGTGTGAATATCAAATTTGGCGCCTCTAAAATTTTGCTCAACCTTTGTTGCGTCAGTGGAGTCATTGTGAATGCCTGTGAGTTCACATAGGCCACTACACTGTGTGTGGTAAGCACTTTCAGTGGGTGTTCCCTCACTATGTGTGCTGTTTTCTGAATTATCTTTGCTACTCCTGCTGCGTGTTGTGTGCATGTGGGATGCCTTGCTTCTGTTGAATTTAATCTTATGCTAACATACATAAGTACATCCCATGCCCACAATAATAATACAACCCACTTCTTGCCCATATTCCAATTAATGTGCTCGGGTCACTCACATTATTCGTGGTTCTTCCCGTGGGTGTGACGGCACACCAAGTAGGGTCGATTTCTCCCACCTTGTACTTTTCATTATCTGTAGAAAACCTGAAACATGTATAGTTATCTTGTTTTGGCATAAATGAATTGGCATTCTCCGCTTGCACTCTCGTGTTTGGTGCTGAGATTATTAGTTTATCAGTTAGATTTGTCATTGAGTTTTTAAGTGTGACTCAGGCTTTGGGGTAAACTAAGTGTACCCTAATTACCCCAAACGAATCTGTTCCTGACATGTCCACCCTGATTATCAGATAGAATACGCCTCCCGGGCTCTCTGCTTTGGGCAGTATGTTCCATGGACCTAAGAAGATGGTGACAGGGTTATGAAAAAC
The DNA here is from genome assembly GCF_057382095.1 of Aulonocara sp. 'chitande type north' Nkhata Bay. Lineage (NCBI taxonomy): Eukaryota > Metazoa > Chordata > Actinopteri > Cichliformes > Cichlidae > Aulonocara > Aulonocara sp. 'chitande type north' Nkhata Bay. Next base: position 63,886,113 of record NC_141346.1, read on the forward strand.
AGAATAAACCCTTTGAATTCCTATTCCTTGCAGGCCTTCTGGCACATTTGGCTGCCATCCTACTCCTGTCCAACCTACCTCATTTTCCCAGGAGCACCACTGACCTGCTGTGTATGTATGGATGTGTTTGCCCCAGGAGGGGCTTTGCAATAAGCATAACTGGAGCATATCATAGGGTGATTACAGACCCACACATCATATGTTCTCCAGCTGCTACTAGCTCCTGCACACTTAATGACGTCACACAAATCAAACGTGAATGAGCTGGTGGACCCTTTAACATAATTTAATTCTATGCTGTTGTATGTGCTGAGACACTCATCACCTTTACCTGACACCTCGCGCTTTAGTCTTTTCACCGATCCCGTTTTAGCAACTATTGTCTCAGGAAGTGCTGTGCTGGACTGGCCTCCGTGTTCAGACAAGGGGTCCGGAGTGCCTTGCAAAATACAGACAATAAACAACAGAGCCATGGTTACTATTATTGCATACAATACACATGTAGTTGTAAGGAACATTTTAATACGTTTCTTCCCATTACGTGTCTCTGATTCGTTTGTTTGCATCATGTTATATAAACTTTGTATTCTAGAATTGTTATAGATTTTAGATTCTGGACTGAAACTCCCCTCTTTGTGGAGCCTTTAACTTATCACTGCCCCTTTCTGATGGCGTGGCGACCTTCTAAGCTGCTGCTCTTCTTTCTTCGGCCTTCCAGGTAGACTACTGGATGGCCCGTTGCACAGGTGAGAGGGTTTATTCTGCCTCTGTTTGTTGACACCTGTGTTGGTTGAAGCCTCTTTCTCAACCAAGCTCTCGTCGTGCTGGTGCACACTGCGACCAGTGATACCAGGTGTCGCCCTTCTCTTCCAGTCGAACTGCTGTAGTCGTTCTGGAAATGACCTCGTAAGGACCCTTCCAGCGTGGTTCCTTCCACTTTCGTTCGAGCACCTTCAGCCACACCACCTTTGCCTCCGGGGTCGCCCTGTTCACAGCGTGTGTACTCCAGATTAGAGATGGACCGATCCGATATTACGTATCGGTATCGGTCCGATACTGACCTAAATTACTGGATCGGATATCGGAGAAAAATAAAAAATGTAATCCGATCCATTAAATATCACGAAAGTACCTCACAAAACTTGCAACACGCCGTAACTCGCCTCAGAACGTTAGCACGTCGGAGCAGTATGCATCACGTGATAGAGCGGCTGTGGCATGCAGGACTTGTTGGTGGTCTGGATAGCATTTGGAGCTTCGCTAGCAACCCGGCATTTCATCTCCGACAAAGTTATCCCGAGAGAAGTAAAGCAAGTGTGTAAGTCCATCTCTGAATGTTTGTAAAGCATTCCTGCGTTAAGCTTAACAAGCGATATATGGAGCGACTGCCTCTCCTGCTGCTACTTCAATCATGAAACTGCTTAACGATCAGCTGATCGGCTTTTCTGTCGCGAGTCTGTGTCTCTAGTTTGCTTTTGGCCCACTTTGCACCAGAAAGAGGAAACCAGCGGCTGAACAACAGCAGCACGTTTAAGCTTGATAAGCTGTTGTTAGAATGTATTTAATATTACTTTCTACTCGAGGATCTTTTTCTACAGCTGACGGCTGTAACTGTGCAGGGGCGGATCTAGCAAAGTTTAGCCAGGGGGGCCGATAGGGCATGAACAGGGAAAAGGGGCACAAAGACATACTTTTCTTTCTTATTCTCATTTAAAATGTCGAGCTTTTAATAAATAATTATCTGACACCCAAAGTTTTAATTTGATGTAAAATGAATAGAAGTCAATTACTGTATATAGTGACTATTAAGTCTAATATATATACCCTAGTAAGCTATAGTACTTTTTCCTTTGGGAAGGTACCATCTGTGCAGTCTGCAATTTTGTTGAAGAAAGATGTTGAATCTATTTAATATTTCTTGAAAAATAATTGATTTCTGTGCTTTTTTTTTTTCACACTGCATCAAATTAAGGTTGATTACGTCGATTAAGCATCATGAGGTGGAGCGTGAGGGGTGGTTCCCTATTTTTTATTTATTTATTTTTGTTGTTGCTGGGAGTTGGAACCCTATTAGTTAGGTTGCTTAATATTTACGCTAAGTACTCTTTAAAATACCAGAATAGGGAGGATGGTGTAGGTTTAAGTTTATTAGATTGATCAGTATTGCTGAACTATGAAATATTTTTTTTTGCATACAGGTATAACAGAATAGCTTTAGTGTAGTTGTTGTTTTAAACTTGAGTATGAACTTATACAAAATGCAGCAAGATATTTAAAAAACAGTTTTGTTGATTAAAAAACACTATATCGGATTCATATCGGTATCGGCAGATATCCAAATTTATGATATCGGTATCGGTATCGGACATAAAAAAGTGGTATCGTGCCATCTCTACTCCAGATGTGACCTGTTTTGTGAAACTGGAGATCCTCGCCACCCCTGTGGTCGCTGTGTTACTGGAATGTTCTCCTGTAAAGGATAGAAAACAAAAAGCCTCTCTCTGCTACACCTCACTAATCTACTGTGTTCATCTAATGTTCCCTTAATTATTCAAAGTTGGTTCAAAATATCATGCTCTGGGCTCTATCTTTTCTATTAACTTTACTTAATCTCAATGCTCTTTATGTGTGTAAAGAGTTTATCTTCTAAACAGGATTCAGTTAATTTTAATCCTTCAACTTAAACATGAAAATAACAATTTCTGCCTCAGTTTTACCATATCTAAATCATCAAACACCCCAAAAGTCATAAAATGATCCTAAAACCCATTTCAAATTAAACCTTAAATCCCTCTTTTTGTGACACATAAGATGTGTTACAAACTCAAAATGCTTCACCTGAGCTTAGAAAATTAAAGAAAAAGGTTAGTCATATCATTTCACACCTCAGCAATCCTCCTCTCAGGTAAACAAAACCTGTGTGTTAACCCGAACTTCACATTTCATACTGAGTTTTCCTCACTTCTGATCCAATCTGTGTTATGAGAAAGAAAACTTAAAACAGAACAGTCATCAGTCATGTGTTTAACCTTAGTCCAGTCTTTACCTCAGTGTCCAGTTGGTCCAACCTTAGTTCAGTTCGTCCGTCCAGTCACCGTCCATTTACACACATCCATTCATACGTATTCACACCAGGTATTGCTAATCAGCAACATGAGCTCATTCATTTGTTTTATTCTGTTTTGTTTTTTGTTTCTTTTTTAGGAAACTAGTTCTTTATGCTTTTGACTGGATTGAATCGCTACAATCCTTTTAGACAGGGACTTAGACCTGATCACAGGTAGGCTTCTCCTCAGCCAGTTGTAATCTGGAAAGCCCACCTTATATTTGCTCTTCCCGAGAATTTGCGCCGTTATTCACTCTTGCAGGCCTGCTTAGAACAAAAGTGAGAAAAAATAGAGCTGATTATTAGCTCATGAGAACACAAAACACAATCACCTGACAGGTTTTCTTTAAGTGCACTGTTACAAAAATAATGGGCCCCTCTCAGACATGTCCATGTTTCCTAATACTCCCTCTATTAAAAACAAACACAAGAAGATCCAAAGCAAACTGACCGAATCAATCCATCACTACAACAACCACCTCAAAAATCTTAAACACAGAACATTTTGCCACAAGTTCTTCAGGGTCCTGTCACTCCGAAGTCAACTGACATAATTTCACCTCCTCAATACACCGAAAGTCTTGTTAAAACCACACAATTTGCACACAACCATCACCCCCGTTATGCACTTTAACATACTTAGATTCAGCATAAGACATAACTCCCTTACGACAACATATAATCACTAAACTATAAATTTCCTACCCAAATCTGCACTTCTCTTGTCTGCCATGCTTCCTCTCCTGAAAGCCTCAGTCACACACCCACAGGAAGCTTCTTCGTCACCACTCACTCCAGCTAATTTGCATACTGAGTCATCTCTCAATGAGTTGCTGTAACAACAGAAACATATGTTTAAACATTACCTCCTTATTAAATTACTTTATTTCTTTCTACAGTGATCACTGGTCTTGATCACTCAGTACCAGAGCACTCCTAAGTCACTCTTTTAAAACTACTTTAATCACTTTTTGTTTTCATAACTCCCTTTCCTCAGCTTCAAACTCAAGTGTATTCTATTAACCATTCACACCATTCTGTCACTCAGACAAATAGCAAGCTGATCTTCATTGCGTATGTTTGTGTTCTTAGCCAGGTTTAATCAGTGTCTATGCATTAATCATCATGAGCTTGTCTTGTCTTTGTAGGGTTAATGCATTTTCTGTTTGTGTATGTGAATTTGCATATGTTGCTTTTGGAGTGTTTCAGACTCCTTCATAATTTTGCCTTTAAACAGTCAATTTTCTCCTTCCCAAATTTGCTAACCCACATTCTGATTTCCCACCTTGAATAACAGCATTCCTTGTCCTCAGCCAGAAGTTAGGGCTCCACTTGCCACTTTCCACCTCCTGTGCCTCAGCCCAGCAGCTTTACCCTTGAGGTCCCGTCTTCTTCACTTCATCTCACCAGTGAGTCTGAGCTCACAGGGACTGAGTGAGGCCGAGTAATCGTGACTGTGCCTGCCTTAGGTTGTCCCAGGGTTTCGAGGTGGGATCTTACCCGTCATGGGCTATCCAGCCTTCCATACTCGCCTGATACGGGGGCCAAGTGGGCAGGGGTGCTAAGAGGGGAGGGAACACACTGGCTCTGGAAATTAAAGGAGTGTAAGCTGCTTCCTTCATTGCATCTTATATTAAACTATCTCACTTCTGATTCTTTCCTAGAATAATTTCACATATGGCACTTTGTGTATGTGTGTTTTCTATTCATTAATGTAATTGTCAGTTATTTTCTCTCTTTATTTTACTTTTTTATCTGTTTGTTTGTGACGTTCTACTTTAGTTCTACTAAATCTTGATGTAAAAACAATACACCCTTATTTCACGCACACACTCTGCAGTTTGCCTACGCACACACTTCTCTCTCAGACTTCCTCTGTTCACACACTCGCCTATGAGTTGTTATTATTAGTTATTTATTATTTTGTACAAATCACACAGAATCATTCAAATCGAGTACTCACAGCATTCACACACTTAGAATCACTCAAAATACGCTTTCCTAAGAGTATTTTATCAAACATGCTTTCAAGAATCAGAAAGAGGAAGTAGACAACACTCAGTAACTGTGTCTGTCCTCTTAAAAGAGAAAAGAAATAAACACATATGGGACAATTTTCCCCATCTTAGACAAAATGTGACCTTAAATGTCCTTTTCTAAGTTATGTTCTTCTCTATACACAACTCTTGGCCTCCAGGGCATAACTTTTGGACTTATAACTCTGATATGAGTCCACACAGTACAGAGAACCTGCAAGTTCAGTTTCTTCTTTTTCAAATTCTCCACACACTTGAAGAACTGTTTGTCATTTATCTGCCCAAGAACTTCATCAAATGGACCTCGCCTGGTCCAGTAATCTGCAGCACATGTATCTCACCGCTGCCAGTGAGGATTTAAAACACTTTCTTGTCAGCATTCACTTATCAAATGGACCGCAGCCGATCCAGCAATATCTACACAATTGTGTATCCTCATGTACACAACTTAATCTTCACTTGTATCACAGCACATCTAGTAATATCTTCAGAATTACTTCATCATAGTAAACATTGATTTTCCTTTAAAATCAATTTACCATTAGAACTCAAGATCACAGCTGACTCGATTCTCTGAATCCTGAGTCAGTTAAACACCTTGCTCAACTCAAGGTGTCCTTTTCTCAGACTTCCTTGTCTGAGCTCACTCTTTTTACCCCGGCCTGCGCATTCAGAAGATCCCCTTCTCACTGTAATTCAATTCTCATAGACCCAAAAGTAAGCATATTATCTTATTATTTTTCTGGACCTCAGCGGATCCACCAAAATTCATGTAAGTATATCAACCATTCACCGATTTATTTCTTCCTCAGACCACGCCGGATCTGTTAATATCAACAAAGCTGCACACTCAGAATTGTACAGCTGATTCTTCCCATCAGACCACGCCGGATCTGTTACTTCAGCACAATAAACACTGATTTTCCCTCACAATCAGTTTACCAAGAGCCACAGAACCATTTCTGACTCGATTTTCTGAACTTCTGTGTCACTTAAACATCCTGACAGCACCAGGTGTTTTCTGTCGGACTTCCTCTTTGAAGATCAAGTATAAAGGGTGTCCGTCCTGCAAAGTTTTTGTTGGGCAGCACATAATTTCTCCACATATTTCCTTACAGCTTTGAATTATTTATCTGCTGCTTTAGTTGTTCTTGCACAAGACATGTGGATGGCTTTGGTCAGCTGCTCCAGCTGATCATTTAGTGGCTTCTATAGCGTTGGTTCACTAGATGTCATAGTTGAGCTCTTTGTTTTGGTTCCTCTGAGATTTCCCCAAAATGGCTGCTATATGACTCCCCCTAGCAAGCTCCTTGAGGCAACTTCCCTATTTCTTTATCAGATGTCCTGCAGCTACCGAACAGTCACTTCCTCTTTTCGTCAGAAGCGCTGTGGCAGCCCGAGCAGTCACTTCCTCTTTTCGTACCTTGCTTGATATAACACTCACTGACCAGCACGTCAGAACAGCATTTGCTTCATAAATTCTCAACACAGCCACAATTATCAGCGCTACAAAATAAACACACCACACCAGCTGCAACTCTTGCTCTAAAAACCAATCACAGAGCTTTTATACTTCACGCAACTTGTAGACCGATCCTCAATAAAAAGAGGAAGTGCGGGCCAACCCAAAAACTGCGCAGTTCTATAGTTCAGTTACCTTAGACCTGCACAAAGTTAAAAACAATTCTCTTCTCTTTCTGTTAAAGTCAAACTCACACCGTTCAGCAAGGCCTGTTATTTTAAATCACCAAGAGACAAGCAACATTATTTCTTTTAATCTTAAAGGGGCCTACAGTGCTGGTTTCTTCTCCTGTTAAAAGGGGAAGTAAAAAGGGGAAGTAGGCTGCACCCAAATTTTTAACTGCACACTTTTTCGCCAGAGAGAAAAGAAAGGGAAAAGAGACTTTTAAAAAGCCTCACACAGCCAGCCTGCAGCCAGCAGCACTTTAATTACTTCAGACGGTTTCTTACGTCCCTGTTTTCAACTTTAACTCGTGGATCACAGCTGATCCGGATATGGAGCGGCGGAGCTCCCCTCAGACGCTACTAGTCGTTCTCTGATTTGGCAACGCGTAATCTACCCTGTCTATTGATACTGAATTTCAAACTCATTAAATGCACGCTCGCAGAAGGAAGAAAATGCCCTCTCTGCCTTCTGTACATTACCAAGCATCTAAATCTAAGGAAACACCAGAACAAAAAGCTAGGTAAGTCTGACCGTCTTATTTCTGCAGCCACTGTAAAACCACAAGATGTTTCTTCCGTTTCACCACAACATATACATTTCATGTAAAGAAGATCCCCTGTACGTGAATATTCAATTTGGCACAATCCCGAAATGAGCATGCCTTTCTCTAGATACGGATGAAACTACTACAGCCCCTGTAGCATTATTATCAAAATTACTTCAACACATAAACCTTGACTTGCTTAAAACTCAGTTTACTGTGCCCCTCAAGCTCACAGCTGGCTTGAGTCTGTTAAATCACATGTCAACTCCTCGGACCTCTGCGTCCGGTATTACTCTTTTCTCACAAATAAGTGTCTCTCAAAATGATCCTCTGATCATAACCTATTTTAAAACCAAGGTCCCAAGTCTTGGTAGATGGTCAATCTCCAGTACGGCCACGCTCACAGTATTTTATTATCAGACTTCTCACTTTTAATAATCAGCTCACTTCACTACAAAACCTCAGGCTCACAGCTTGGCCTGAGTTTCTCTTCAATCATATATCAACACCTCGGACCTTCTTGTCCGGTATTTATTCTCAACACATGTCACAATTCCTCGGAGCTTCTGTCTGGCATTTACTCTTAATACATGTCACAATTCCTCGGAGCTTCTGTCCGGTATTTTACTCTCAAAACCTGTATTTATTAAGTGTCTCTCAAGATGATCACCTCTGCTATATTCTTCTGCGATCACCAAGGCTATATCTGAGGCCACAAAGTCTCAGCGGGGCCCCACCCCTAGTTTAGTACCCAGAAAACGTCTTTCCCGGGGGTGGAATCCTTCGGTTCCGTGACTTTAGACACTTCTTAATCCCTTTATTCCTTACACACAAATCAGTCTCTCTTCTCTATTTCTTCAACAATGACGTCTCAAGTTACTTTTAGCTCAGTACTGCTTTTTCCTAGTCAACCGTGAATGCAACAATTCTCTGACCACACTGTGACTCTGCCAATTCTCTCAAATTTCACTTTCGTTGCAAATAAAGATTTTTATTTTAAACAAAACTCAAAACAGAGATCAACGGATGACCACTTGACTACTTGTTTTAGAATTATACTCCAATACAGCACAATTTCTGTTTAAGAGGTTTGTGCCTTACCTTTTTATTCTGTGGGCCCAATAGTCAAAGTGATCACCGTGACGTCTGCCGTCTGATCCACCGATCCGGCCTGAACCACCGCCGACAACCAACACCTGAACCTCGTTCTACTGATCCTCAGTTGCCCGCATTCTCCACCAAATGCTGCGAGATCGATCAACTTTAGACCAGACAACAAACTACGGAGGCTCCGGAAAAGTGCAATCAAACGATGAGTTTTATTGTCACAGGAGAACAACCAACCGTCAGCATACAGAATGGGTTGCTCTCACAAGAATACATTGAGTTCTGGTTTTATAGGACAAAATATCACACCTACGTCAATACAGTTCAAAAATACATGATGACAGACGGGCAAAAGTTCAACCCGTGCAGACAAGGGTACATCACGTACACTTCTAATAACCCTTCACCGACATATAACTTCTCTTTTCTACATTACTTGCCTTTTAAGGTAATAACTTCAGGTCTTAGCATCTCTGAGAGCTAATAATGGACCCTCGTCATTAGTCACTAAGTAGAGTACTTTGCAGCCAGTCTCAAACTGAAACAGAAGACGCTTAGGCCTTTGCTCAGACCTGCTACTAAATTAACATGTGTATTGTAAGCGTGCATGCAATTAACCTGCTATGTTCTCATCTCCCCTCAGCATGTATCATCTGGACACTCTCACCAGTGAAGCTTAAAACCTTCTAGAATGGAACATCAACTCTTAACCAAGCACATTTATGCATTGTGTATAAAATGAACTCAACCTATAAAAATAGAAAGGTCAATGTAATGACAGACATATTCAATGCAATATAAACCCTGTAAGAAATATTACTGATAAATGATACTGTGAAACATGTTATTAATACATTCTTCATAAGGCAAATTATATGGTATCAATAAAAGAATCTCTGAATCTCAACAATGCTGACTCCTTTTTTAAACAACGGTACAGCAATTCTAAACAGGCTGCGGAACAAACCTCCCAGACCTGCGCCATATTGCGTGCTGGTCCCAATATAACCATTCAATTCGCCACCAGCCTGATTTAAATAACATCTTACATATTTTGCTTCATCTGTGTTGTAGACAGACATCCTTATTTTTTAAAAATGGTGTCTTATGGGTCGGAAGTGGAGCTTGACAAACACCTTCCCGTATAAAAAGGGTATGTGTTGATTTTGGTCGTCTTTCAAATCAATTTCTATGTCATGGATTAAGGATTTCGAGACCGGTGTGTAGTGTGGGCTGTCAAATTGAAGAATGGCTACCCGACGGTCATCGTCTGTTATATTTATTGCTCTTAATAGCCGCGCATGAGCGTCACCCACAAGCTGGTAATCAACGATATCTACATAAATAAAAATGTTATATTTTCCACCGTATATGTCTGCAGGATGTGGTGCGTATGTGTTTTTATAATGAAGTACAAACGGGTCTTCTGATTTGAATCCTAAGATTCCTGCCAGTCTCCCTCTAAATGTGAGAACTGTGCCCCTATAGGGCCCATAACACTAACATAGTTACTAACTTCACTGTATTGTGTTTTAATGTCGGTGTTATGTTTTAATGTTTTATTATCTGCGCCACAGATGCATAACGCCCCACAGACAGCTCAATCACGGTTATGGACAATGCTCCATTTGTGACTGGATCATAAATTTCCACTCGCGAATCTGATTGTGGAAAAAACAACCATAGTCTTGGGTATTGAAATTCTATAACACCGACCTCATACGGTTCATTTAAAACAATAGGTTTTGCTAGCTTTGATCTAAAATTAGATTTCTTATTGCCTGGATAAACATGTGCTGAAGCATTCGAGAAGAGGCTCACATAAAAGCCTGCGTTGTTGTTGTTCGTTTTATCCATTCCTTCCTTCCTTCCTCAGTCTTTGTCTAGTGCAGAATGAAAGTATGCAGAGCTGCGGCGTCTCTGTTAATCACACTTCAATGATGTCTTTTTCAGGGATCCATGATTTTCAAATGAGAAGGCCAACCGAACCATTTGACCAGCGCTAACTTTTTTCGGTCCTCTTTTTTTCTGCCAAGTATTTTCTCTATTTTAAACCTTTTGTTTTTGTCAATAGTCACCTGCTGTGTATTCATAAAATACACCTTTCACTGCAGCTCCTGTGAGATCCTCTAGTTTGTATACGGGAGGGTCTCTTCTTTTTGGTCCTTTATGGTAAAGTACTCGTCTTTGTAGGTCTGATGGTAACCCTTTCAGAATATGCCTCGTAGTTTAGATATTCTCTCTGTATCGCCCACATTAAATTTAAAAGTCACCGGTTTTCGGGGTTTCATTTTGTACAGGGTGTTAAAGACTGCTTTCTCATTATCTTTGCACACCTCGGTGGGGGTCATTTTGATAGAGCTGTGATAAGACATGTTATAGGACTGTACAAGATCTTGGATCACATTAACATATCTTGGCGAGTTAACTGATGTTAAGTATTTCCACATTTTCCCCTTTAAGGTGCGGTTAAAACGCTCTACCACACATGATTTCATTTCACTAAAGGTTGAAAAATGTGTGATGTTATGTTGCTCCGTTAGTTTTTTAAATGTTTATTATAAAATTCCTTCCCTAAATCTGTTTGGAGTTTTTCAGGCACACGGCCCTCTCTCAGAATATCACCAAAAGCCTCAGCAACAGCCTGTCCTGTCTTGGTTTCAAGGCACCTAACCCATGCATACTTAGAAAACACATCTATGCATGTCAATAAGTACCTAACATTATCATTATCCGCAGAATATTCACGCATGTCAACCAAATCAGCTTGAAACTGTTTGTCAATCCCGTTAACCAAAACTCTATTTCTGTATCCTTGCATTTCTGTATCCTTGCATTTCTGTATCCTCTATCCTTGCAGGTTTATGAAGAGTATATGTGTCATCTCCTTTTAAAAACGCTCCACGTCAGGTAATGACGGCTTTAAGCCTGTTGCCTCACTGACAGCGATACGGAGCTTCTTTACACTTCCTAAACCCCCTGGGTGTGCAGGGTTGTGATATATTTTTCTCAGTGTGTTTTCCATAATCACTTTGACCAAACACAAATACAAATGACCAGAAAAAAGTGTTAGCATACGTTTTTATTTAATTTTCTGTGTAGTGCACAGTAAGGTTTTTATAACAGATGTACATTAAATCTTGTGTCTCCCAGACCAGTAGTTTCCAATCATGTGGAGCAGCGCTGATTTAACTCCGCGGGTGTGATGATTGGTATTTAGCAGGTATCCGACATTCTCATCAGTGGTGCAAACAATGTGCGGCACTGATCTCAGTTCACACAGAAGACGCTCTGCAGTGCTGATGATTTGTGCTTTAGCCTCACTGACACTGTATGAGCAAACAAACCGACGGATGGCCGGGATGAATCGGGGCGTCCGGAGCTTTTCCATCACCTCATCATAGTAGGTCTCGAAGAAAAACACAGGCAGCTCAAACAGGCAACTGTGTTGTAACTGGCTGGGGTGACCGGATTGGCATCCATAACATATCTCCTGCGCATACTCATTCAGTGCCATCGACAGCAGGTGGAAGGTTGCGAGTTTAATGTTGAGTTCCGTTTCCTCAGACGGGTGTGATCCTGCAGAGTCCTGTGAGCATCCTGGAGAGGGGGGCGGAGTCGGTGGGGTCTGGATTAGCAGTGCTGGAGGGGGAGACTCTGAGCGGTCCACAATATGGCAAATGTTGTCTGTAAAAGAAATCCACGCATTGCATTTTTTAAAAATATCGAGTATAATGCCAACGTCTCTCACACAGAGACAACCTACCATTTTTTTTTTCTTTTTTCAGTCCTCAGGGTTTTTGATGATTTTTGGCCTGAACATGGCAGAAGGTAAACCAATCTTCAGGCCATGTGCGAGCTGATCATATACAAGACGCTTCCTAATATTCTCATAAGAAGAGTTGACCTTGTCTCTCTTGATAGTCTTATCGACCTCATTAAACACCCGCTGCAGTGCTCTCCAGTCTGACCACTGAATAAAAAACAAATCCTTAAACCATAATAAACGCTCTTCAAGGGTGAGGGGGTATGGGTTCAACCTCCAGTTTTCAAGCCCCCTGTCCTCAATTACACCCTCCCTGTCTTCACACACACTAAGAAAAATGAAGTTGTCACCAGGACGATTGAAACGGTCCGCTTCTACACGGTAGAGTTCAGGTCCTGTTGGACTGACCCATTGCAAAACATAAAGCATCTCCGGGAACCCCGGTTGATCCAGGTCCGGACAGACGACTGAGCGAAACAGTTTCCAATTTTTGATAGACATAGAGTGTGTCCCGCCAACTCCCCAAATTCAACCAGACCCAGGACTGATCCAGAACTAAAACAGGACTACAACAGTTCAAAATCAGGACTACTTAGAATTTAATCAAAACAGAACCAGAATCAGAACTAGATGATAGTAGCACTAAAAATCATCATAGACCTGCACTACACTTATTTTTTTAATTCTACCAAAGTCCACTATTTAGATTGAGAAAAGTTTATATAATTATTATAATTTGAAAAATAACAAACCTAAAAAGAAACACTAGGTACGAGATACATGAGGACCTATGATACGGTGATAGTTTTGGTAAACAACCATTTGACTAACATGTGTGTCTCACCTGCTCTTGTTCATCTCTGTTCTGTCCTCATTCTCCTCTCTCTCTCCCTCTCTGTTCCTCTCTCTCCCTCTTTGTGCTGACAATCAAGCCAAACACCAACATCATCAAATAGACAGTTGAAACCAGATATTTAAACACTCTTCAGATAAAAACACAAATACTTTTTTAATTGTAACATCAAATCAGACTAAATGTTTATTTTTTAAGGTTGATAAATATAAAAAAAAACATATTTGTTAAATTTAAGAAAGAGAGAGAAACTATCTGTATTTCTTAATTGTAAATGGCACCAAATTGTATTCAAACTGAGCCACACTCATGGAGCTCCACAATTCTTTTCCTGGTGTTTTGGTTGACATCTCTTGATGTTCCCATGTCACAGAAACAGGCTCTGTGTTTTGCCTTATATGCAACCACAGCTGTGCCACCAGTTTACTCACATGGACTCTACTAACCTATCAGAAGCTTCTTCAGCTCAGAATGGAATCGTCTGTAGTTTTCTTATTAATTAACAATAAACTTAGTGTATATGTACTCCTAAATTTGATGAAAGTGATAAAAATAGACAGCTCTGTCTTTCTTTATTCTGACATTTAACTAATTCAAAAGATATTTCAATATTTATTTATCCAAAACAAAACAAGTTTACTCTAAATTGATGTTGTACAGTAAAAAAATGTTCTTGTGTTTTCCATAAAGTGTATGTAAATATCTGGTTTCAACTGTGAATATACTGCTGTGTGTTGAAGTTCCTCTTGTTTTGCATAGAAATATACTGAACAACATCCAAAGCATAATATATAAAATAACATCTACCAGAGTTTTTTCTCTGAAAGAAGCTCCATATGTCCATTCTTGTATATCAGTGCATTACTGAAACTGATTTATTTAGCCGTGGAGGGAAACAACTGAAATATGAAATAAACACACATGTAAGCTAAGACTCTCTAAAGAAACAGCATTGTTGTTGTTCGGCTTTTCATTTCGCCATTTGTTGATTCACTCTAAGAAAGAGAAACGTAATATGGGCCAAGTGATCAGTTTGATATCAATCTTTTGTGATAAACCGTCGTATTTACATTATTTGTACAGCACGAATGGTTTGCTTTGGTACCTCCAGTTCTCCTCTGTCTGCCTGGCTGCGCTTCTCCAACAGCGCACTCGCCGGTACCACCTGCCCCGCCCCCTCGCTCAGTCACTTAGTGCCTGAGCTCGGATCATACCAATATTAGGGGGGATTTACGCACAGTCGTAAATTCCCACAGTGTGCACTATGTGCTTCGAATATTGTGTGTAGTTTTTGTTTTATAAAGTTGTCAGCCAGGCATCTAACTATGAAAAAATTACACTCCAAAAGACCCCGGGCTTCTGAACAAACAACCCGGGCTTAAGCCCCGTAAGTCACCCCCCCGCTCCGCCACTGATCTACACACAGGGTAGACTCTTGATGGAGTGATGAAGATCGGATATCTGCAGACATACCTGGGGGTCAGAGGTAGTGATGTTTGATACCACTGATTTTCTTTCCGATCCGATACCAAGTAATATTCAGGGTGGTATCGACGATACTGATCTGATACCAATACTTTGTACAAAAACTTATTTTATTTATTGTATCTCAAATTATAGCGTCATAATGATTACAGGACATCAGATTTCTTGTTCTTATCACTTAATAATGCAGAGTTCATCATATAGAAATAAAAAAACTGAAGTTGTGCGCTGTTTGAACACCTTGCCTGCCTGCAGCACTAAAGGACTCCGTGAGAGACGTCTGTCTCGCCCTAGCAGCGTCGTCCCTGTCCCTGTCCTCCTCTTCAGTTCGCCTCAACATACGCTCGTTATATTCTGTGATATGATTTACTCTGAGGTGTTTGCAAGGTTAGTGATGTTGCCACAACCATACATGCCAACCCTCCCGATTTTTCCGGGAGAATCCCAAATTCCACTGCGGTCAAGTGAGCCCTCACTTACGAAGTCACAGTCAAGCTAGCCGCTCCGCCAGCCGCACCAAAAATGTGGTTGCACTACTCTTACGCATATTACGGTATGGGTGAAGACTGGCTTAGAAACGCAGTGTTTTGTGTCCTGACACTATTTTACTTCACAATCCACTCCCAGTTTTGGTTTATCTCCACTTTCCCCCCTGTGATCCACAGCCCAAATTACTGTATGATTCAGAGAAAATTAACAATAAAATTTACCCAGTTTACTCAACTGTACTTTTAATGTCCTCATCTTTGACCTCAGATTACAGGAAAACTATAAGAGGTGACGCAGATATTTCACTGGATTATGACTCTGGGTGACCCCCACTCTGCACCCTGTGATCCACAGCCAAAATTACTGTATGGATTTCCAGAAAATTGATAGTAAACTTTGCACAATTTACTGTACTATACTCAATATATTCTCATCTTTGAGCTCAGATTACAGGAAAACTGTAAGAGGTGACGCAGATATTTCACTGGATTCTGAATCTAGGCCATCTCCACTCTGCACCCTGTGATCCACAGCAAAAATTACTGTACGGATTTTGAGAAAATTCATAGTAAAATCTTCCCATTTTGCTTTACTGTACTCTACATATTGACATCTTTGAGCTCAGATTACAGGAAAATTGTAAGAGGTGACACAGATATTTCACTGGATTATGAATCTAGGCCATCTCCACTCTGCACCCTGTCATCCACAGCCAAAATTACTGTATGGATTTTGAGAAAATTCATAGTAAACTTTGCACAATTTACTGTACTATACTCTATATATTAACATCTTTGACCTCAGATTACAGGAAAACTGTAAGAGGTGACACAGATATTTCACTGGATTATGACTCTAGGCTGTCGCCACTCTGCACCCTGTGATCCACAGCCAAAATTACTTTACGGATTTTGAGAAAATTGATATTAAACTTTGCACAATTTACTCTACTGTACTCTATATATTCTCATCTTTGAGCTCAGATTACAGGAAAACTGTAAGAGGTGACGCAGATATTTCACTGGATTCTGAATCTAGGCCATCTCCACTCTGCACCCTGTGATCCACAGCAAAAATTACTGTATGGATTTTGAGAAAATTCATAGTAAAATCTTCCCATTTTGCTTTACTGTACTCTACATATTGACATCTTTGAGCTCAGATTACAGGAAAACTATAAGAGGTGACGCAGATATTTCACTGGATTCTGACTCTGGGTGACCCCCACTCTGCACCCTGTGATCCACAGCAAAAATTACTGTACGGTTTTTGAGAAAATTGATAGTAAACTTTGCACAATTTACTCTACTGTACTTTTAATATTCTCATCTTTGACCTCAGATTACAGGAAAACTGTAAGACGTGACGCGGATATTTCACTGGATTATGACTCTGGGTGACCCCCACTCTGCACCCTGTGATCCACAGCAAAAATTACTGTACGGTTCTTGAGAAAATTCATAGCAAAATCTCCCCACTGTGCTTTACTGTACTATACATATTAACATCTTTGAGCTCAGATTACAGGAAAACTGTAAGAGGTGACGCAGATATTTCACTGGATTCTGAATCTAGGCCATCTCCACTCTGCACCCTGTGATCCACAGCAAAAATTACTGTACGGTTTTTGAGAAAATTGATAGTAAACTTTGCACAATTTACTCTACTGTACTTTTAATATTCTCATCTTTGACCTCAGATTACAGGAAAACTGTAAGACGTGACGTGGATATTTCACTGGATTATGACTCTGGGTGACCCCCACTCTGCACCCTGTGATCCACAGCAAAAATTACTGTACGGTTCTTGAGAAAATTCATAGCAAAATCTCCCCACTGTGCTTTACTGTACTATACATATTAACATCTTTGAGCTCAGATTACAGGAAAACTGTAAGAGGTGACGCAGATATTTCACTGGATTCTGAATCTAGGCCATCTCCACTCTGCACCCTGTGATCCACAGCAAAAATTACTGTACGGTTTTTGAGAAAATTGATAGTAAACTTTGCACAATTTACTCTACTGTACTTTTAATATTCTCATCTTTGACCTCAGATTACAGGAAAACTGTAAGACGTGACGCGGATATTTCACTGGATTATGACTCTGGGTGACCCCCACTCTGCACCCTGTGATCCACAGCAAAAATTACTGTACGGTTCTTGAGAAAATTCATAGCAAAATCTTCCCATTGTGCTTTACTGTACTCCACATATTAACATCTTTGAGCTCCGATTACAGGAAAACTGTAAGAGGTGATGCAGATATTTCACTGGATTCTGAATCAAGGCCATCTCCACTCTGCACACTGTCATCCACAGCCAAATATACTGTACGGTTTCTGAGATTGCTGTGTTGACAGAGTATGACAAAGGCTAAGAAAATATACTGCCTATAATAATATCAAATTTATACAACAAATTACAAAATTGCCACATCTGCTGTTATTGCCATGTGTTTGAGAGAGCATTATTTAGTCATAGAAAATACATATCATTGAAATATCATCAGTAAAAGAAATACTCCCACTATGTAAGACATGTTTTTAAATTCAGTTAATAAATATTGCATCAAGTCTATACAGATGTTTAGAGACATAATGCAAAGCATGTTTGTTTCTTATTGCTTACAAATGTGTTTGCCTTTAACATAATTCACATTTCATTTATACAGTTTCACAGACGAAACAATAAAATAGGTTTCCTGAACTGTTCTTCATGGCCCAAATTTTGAATCCTTTTGAGGGGGATGCATTATCCAAGAAGGTGGGCAATTTGTTCATTGATCTCTGACCCTCGCTGACTCTGACGCCTCCTAATTCTGCTTCCAGCCTTGCTGATTAATTTGGTCTTCCTTTTGGCATCCCTGTCACTGATGCTGTCACCAGTTGTACACAACATCTCTGTTTGTCCACCAGTCTAATCTGTAATTCAGGTGAACCCAGAATTACATGTATCTTTGTAATGTTTCAAAAAATATACACTATATGTTGATGGGCATTGTCACACTTTTCTTTCCTTTATAAGTAAGAATCTCTATGGTTTTAATGACAATTCATATACAGATTGTGGAGGACATTTTATTCAACACTCAAAAAAGTTCCTCACCAGCAGACTGTAGTACAATTTCAGCCCACCGTTAATAAACCCATCCAATGCAGCGTTATCAGAGAAATTATGCAAGTGTTATGTTTGTATGTACTGGTAATCTATTTATCATTTATCATGATTCCTGCTCTGATGATTACTTTCTTCTACTTCTGTAATTTTAATAGATAAAGGATGTTGAACATTAAGCTCCAAACAGGATGAGTGAGGAAGACCACAGAGGAGAATCATGGATGTAGTAAAAGAATACATGCAGATGGTTTTTTTCATGGTGGAGGAGCAACTTCTGATACCATCTTAAAGAAAAAACACATCAAATTGAAGAGTAAAAATAATGACAACAATATGTCTACATTTTTTTATTAATTCCTTAAAGTAAATGCAGTCTTGTCATGTTCAGAGTTGCCCACTCATATTTAACTAATTCAAATACAATTACTGCATATCAATGCTTATGTTCTAATAAAAGGCATTGTTTAATACTTCTTCCATGACAACCCAAATAAATCAATGATAGGGAAACGGGAAGATTAGTCATCAGGCAAGGTTTACTGTTCATTTACCATGCCTTGATAACAGTAAGCTTAACAAAAGAAAAATGTTGGGGACGAGAACCGGGCGGCTGAGCCAGATCAAAGACATTACTAAAACAAAAAGACGCCAACAGCTTCCCTAAAGTGGAAATAAAATAATATGCAAAACAAAAGGCCTGTGTACCTGCTTGACACATAAGGTCAGTCACAGGACACAAAAGTGTCATCACCTGCCTAACCCAGTGTTTTTAACACTTAAAGCTCAGTTGAATGTGTTTGGGGTACCCCGATCTTATCTGTCCAGCCTCACACCCAAACACTCTGTTCACACACATAGACACCTACTAACAAAAGTTCAAAGACAGTCTGAAGCCAACCTGCTGGCCTGGGAGCTGGTTTTTTGAAATTATCCCAGGCAAGCGATTGGTCTACTGTTCCCCAGATCAGCCAATAGAGACGTGCCAATTACCTTTGTATTGAGTGTATTGAGTATTGAATGAGGCTTGACACCTGAAAGACAAGAGTAAGAGAAAACAAAGAGCTGGGTACCATGGCATGTAACAGATGTTGTTCCATGCTCATTTTTGATTGTCTCAGTAAATATGTTAACTGCAAAAACATTGAAAATCTAATTCAACTCACTTGTTCAATAGAAAATAATATTTTCCTTCTTGTTCGTTAATTTTCACGTCACTCTAAGTAATAGTAGTCTTAGAAGTATAAAAACAACTTTCAATTCTCATAATTTATATGAAAGTCTTTAATCACATCTTTTACAATATATTTTAAGCAATATGCTTTTGCCTTTTTCTCTGACACTCATTGTCTTTAACATTAATATTATGAATTACCTATACAATATCTTGCCTTTTGATTACAGGTTTCATAATTTTTTTTTCATACTGTAACTCGTAGAAATATTTCTGCCAATACTATTTTGATTATATTTTATACATGAAATAACAAGGTCGTACATTGCCTTAACATTTTTTAGTTTTTGCTTCATTATTAGAATTAAATTAGTATTATTTGTTAATTCAATGCAAACTGATGTGTGGGACAAGAGTCACATGACATAGAGCCAACCCACTTTTGATCTTTCGGTATTTATTGAGGTGTTGCGTCGCACGGACAGATAACGTAGCTTTCATTGCGACAGGAAACGTTTATATGTGGTTACGCTGTCATTACATATAATTATTATTAGTACACTGAACTTTTCATCGAGGCCTACGTGGACTAAAATTTTTGGTTTACCCACCAACAATAAAATGGAAAGGTGAGTAATTAACACTACAAATGGGACTATTAACAAGAAACGAGAACATTCTAGCCATTTAATGCCAGTTATTTCCCTCAGTCTAATTACAGAAAATTGTTTTAGATTGTTTGCGCTTTGTGTATAGTCTTCGTCCAGAAATGTGTCTAAAATCATAATTTTTAGAATTTGAAAACCTCAATAATATTGATATACTAACCAATAGAGAGCATATATAGAAATATAGCATATACCGAAGATTAGATTTTGTACTCTTAGGCGTACATTTAAAAGTAACACCCTCCAGTTAAGCTTAGTGAAAACTGCTCAGTCCTTTGACTTTTGATGTTGTATCTTTTCCAATATATATATATTCATTGAGAAAAAAAGTGATAACACATTCAGATAATTGAAAAATACGTAACATTTTGTAGTACGAAGAAATACGTTAAAACAAAATCAATGTTTGGTTGCATTACTTGTAAAAAAAAACACAAACATAATAAGTAACACTGTTCACCATGATAAATAACTCATCTTACAAAAATGTTTTTGTCACGTAAGGTCATAAATTCTCTTTTAAGCAACGATTTGCACTGGGTATTACCAGAATTTAATCTTTCATTGGCTTGACACAATGACTCTTTCAAGTCATGGTGATTGTGATAATGATTGTAAAGTCCGTTCAGAGCAACGGTCTTTGTACTATATGTGTCTTTTTCTGTGTGACTTTTATCTTTCATTATTATATAAATGTGATGTATGTTATGTTCACAAAGTGAATACTTCAAAATGAGGAGGACATGCTACAACAAAACAGACTGGGTGAATGTGAGACTTCGAGGAGGAGTACTGACACATCCATTTCAACGGGATGGTTCTAGCTGCGGAGTAATGGTCATCATGGTATGGTACAACATTAACGCAATAATATTTTTCTGTGAAATTAGATAAGAAGA
This sequence comes from Aulonocara sp. 'chitande type north' Nkhata Bay, assembly GCF_057382095.1. Classification (NCBI taxonomy): domain Eukaryota; kingdom Metazoa; phylum Chordata; class Actinopteri; order Cichliformes; family Cichlidae; genus Aulonocara; species Aulonocara sp. 'chitande type north' Nkhata Bay. The sequence goes on from NC_141346.1 coordinate 63,907,045, forward strand.
TGGGGTGGGGGAAGTTAAAATAATCTTAAAAGGTTAAATTGTGTAAACAGGAAGTGTAACATTTGCAGATGTTTTCAATTAATTGTTTTTGTTGTTTTTTTTTTTATTTCAGATGGCCAAAGAAGTAATGGGAGCATTCCCAAATAAACCAGAAATGACATTTTTGACGACAAAAAAAGAGATGGCCCAGGCACGAAGGACATTTGCACAGACAATACTTGAGGCCTCCGGTGTGTAATATCTTCTTCAAATGGACATATTTATTTGTGTCAAACTGATGAACACTAACATATATATATATATTATGTTTTAGTATTTGACAGTGACAACAACTGTGCCATGTGTGCAACGGTGAAACCACCTAATCCAGGACCCTCCATCATTGACTGGGTATAGTATTTTTAAAAATTGTTTTATGTTATCTTCCAAAAAATATTTGACTCTGTGTCTTTAATGATTGTAATTGATTAAAACATAGAATTATTTATGTAATGTGTTTATGAAAGTTCATATGTTTTTGTTTACAGATCCAGTGTGATAACTGCAACCGCTGGTTCCATTCTGAATGCCTGGACATGACAAATGAACAGCTCAGCAGTGCTCAGAAGACAGAGTGGAAGTGTGTGCTTTGTGTAACCTAATTCCACATGAGGTGAAAGCTACTTGAATAATCTGCTTATAGTTATTATTGGTGTTTTGAGGAACACATGTGTAAAACACAATGTGTATAACATTCTTGCTTTGTGCACGTACTTCAAGTATTTCCTTTTTGATTTTTTGGGTTGATTTGTGTGATGACAGATAATGAATAACAATATATCTAAACTGTGTAGTAGTAATATGAGAAATCAGTAATCTGAGAAATGTAATTTCTCACCCTGACCGGTTGAGGCAGATGGCCGCCCCTCCCTGAGCCTGGTTCTGCTGGAGGTTTCTTCCTGTTAAAAGGGAGTTTTTCCTTCCCACTGTTGCTCATAGGGGGTCATATGATTGTTGGGTTTTTCTCTGTATGTATTATTGTAAGGTTTAACTTATTATATAAGTGCCTTAAGTTGACTATTGTTGTGATTAAGCACTGAATAAATAATGTCTAAAACTGAAGTTGATACTTGAGGTGGTGTGTGAATGACATTTTGAAAAATTTAAATTGTGTGTGGAAAGACATTTCTTGTAGTTAAGCAAATACTTCAATGAACTAATTTTGTTTGGTAATGGAATAGGATTTAATTTTATCAGAAATCCGTACAGTAATTTTGGCTGTGGATCACAGGGTGCAGAGTGGGGGTCACCCAGAGTCATAATCCAGTGAGATATCTGCGTCACCTCTTATAGTTTTCCTGTAATCTGAGGTCAAAGATGAGAATATTAAAAGTACAGTAGAGTAAATTGTGCAAAGTTTAATATCAATTTTCTCAAAATCCGTACAGTAATTTTTGCTGTGGATGACAGGGTGCAGAGTGGAGATGGCCTAGATTCATAATCCAGTGAAATATCTGCGTCACCTCTTACAGTTTTCCTGTAATCTGAGGTCAAAGATGAGAATATTAAAAGTACAGTAGAGTAAATTGTGCAAAGTTTACTATCAATTTTCTCAAAAACCGTACAGTAATTTTTGCTGTGGATCACAGGGTGCAGAGTGGGGGTCACCCAGAGTCAGAATCCAGTGAAATATCTGCGTCACCTCTTATAGTTTTCCTGTAATCTGACCTCAAAGATGTCAATATGTAGAGTACAGTAAAGCAAAATGGGAAGATTTTACTATGAATTTTCTCAAAATCCATACAGTAATTTTTGCTGTGGATCACAGGGTGCAGAGTGGAGATGGCCTAGATTCATAATCCAGTGAAATATCTGCGTCACCTCTTACAATTTTCCTGTAATCTGAGCTCAAAAATGAGAATATATAGAGTACAGTAGAGTAAATTGTGCAAAGTTTAATATCAATTTTCTCAAAATCCGTACAGTAATTTTGGCTGTGGATCACAGGGTGCAGAGTGGAGATGGCCTAGATTCAGAATCCAGTGAAATATCTGCGTCACCTCTTACAGTTTTCCTGTAATCTGAGCTCAAAGATGTTAATATGTATAGTACAGTAAAGCACAGTGGGAAGATTTTGCTATGAATTTTCTCCAAAACCGTACAGTAATTTTGGCTGTGGATCACAGGGTGCAGAGTGGAGATGGCCTAGATTCAGAATCCAGTCAAATATCGGCGTCACCTCTTACATTTTTCCTGTAATCGGAGCTCAAAGATGTTAATATGTGGAGTACAGTAAAGCACAGTGGGAAGATTTTTCTATGAATTTTCTCCAAAACCGTACAGTAATTTTGGCTGTGGATCACAGGGTGAAGAGTGGGGGTCACCCAGAGTCATAATCCAGTGAGATATCTGCGTCACCTCTTATAGTTTTCCTGTAATCTGAGGTCAAAGATGAGAATATTAAAAGTACAGTAGAGTAAATTGTGCAAAGTTTACTATCAATTTTCTCAAAAACCGTACAGTAATTTTTGCTGTGGATCACAGGGTCAAGAGTGGCGACAGCCTAGAGTCATAATCCAGTGAAATATCTGCGTCACCTCTTATAGTTTTCCTGTAATCTGAGCTCAAAAATGAGGACATTAAAAGTACAGTTGAGTAAATTGGGTAAATTTTATTGTTAATTTTCTCTGAATCATACAGTAATTTGGGCTGTGGATCACAGGGGGGAAAGTGGAGATAAACCAAAACTGGGAGTGGATTGTGAAGTAAAATAGTGTCAGGACAGAAAACACTTCGTTTCTAAGCCAGTTGGCACCTATACCGTAATATGCGTAAGAGTAGTGCAACAACATTTTAGGTGCGGCTGGCGGGGCGGCTAGCTTGACTGTGACTTCGTAAGTGAGGGCTCACTTGACTGCAGTCAAATTCCAGTGCCCCTCCCGAAAATCTCCCGGAGCCACCATTCTCCCGAATTTCTCCCACCCGGACAACAAAATTGAAAAACCATATCGCAGAATTTATAGCGTGGCCCAGCCAATTCCAGTTTCTAACAATGGCGGCAGTTTTAATATTACTCATATTTCTCTTTCTGGGTCGCAAAAAACTTTTAGCATGTTTTCAGGTGAGAATGTAGCTGTGTAAACTTCAAATATCTGAGCCGACCGACACATCGTCTTCAAACCCCCGCGGTCTTTCGCTACTCGGGTTAAACATCATATATAAGTCACTTTGATAACTTAAAAATGTTATTGTTTGGCTTTTTCAGTGTTTTATTTGTTCGTGAGTAAATCAGTTTGGCTGAGATTAAAGTTATTAGATTAGATTAAATTAAATTTAACTTTATTAATCCCTCGGGAGGGTTCCTCCGGGGTTTTCACACAGCTGAATAAACGTCAAACAGAAAATGATTAAACAGAAGAGTTTACATCAGCGCCCGGTTATATTTTAGATAGCAAGGAGCAGACGGCAGTTTCACTCCACCGAGGGAGCTCGTGACGTACTACCCGGCTTTCTTTAGACCGCGAAGGCCGGGTCCTGAGGTGGAAGCAGCCTCTGAATTTGGACACACCCGCTGTTTCCGGCCAGCCAATAATAACGGTGACATTTAACGTACAGTCAACAAAAATATAAACGCAACACCTTTGTTACTGCTCCCATTCCCCATGGGATGGACGTAGAGACCTAAAATTCATTCCAGATACACAATATAACCATCCCTCCCAAACAGTGGTCACAAATCAGTCCAAATGTGTGGTAGTGGGCACATCTGCCATATTGAGATAATCCATCCCACCTCACAGGTGTGCCACATCAGGATGCTGATCTGACATCATGAGTAGTGCACAGGTGTACCTCAGACTGCCCACAACAAAAGGCCACCCTGAGTGCTAAATGTTAAATCCATCAGTTGCTACGTTTTTATCCAGTAAAGATTTGGAAAGTCTCAGAAACAACAATGATACCAGCACCGCTTGAACAGGCCCAGATTCCAATCATATCCATGTTAGGAAGCACACGACGTGATGCACGTGTAACCCAGACAGTTTTTAACATCTGCTGGTGTTTCACATTCAGCCAGAGGCCCAGGGTTAGGTTGGATACCAGACAATAATAAAAGCATCGTTATTAGACTCTAGAGCTCGTTTATAGCTGACACCACATGTAGAGTTTACGTTCACACAGAGACGATGACATTTTTCTAAAACCAGCAAACAATAAACAAGAAATGTAACAAGAGTTTCAGAAGAAGCTGTTTTACAGAGAAATGATTGCCTGAAGACAAAATTATTATTATCATCCTTTATTTCTCCAGGTGAAAATTTAATTGAGATTAAAAATGTTGTTTTCAAGAGAGACCTGGCATCATGGCAGAAAGAGTCAGAAATACATAATAATTCAAACAAATACAAAATAGGAAAAACATCCTACATAAACTTCATAAAGTTTCATTAACAGACTTTGAACAATGGACTTCAAACTTCCCCCCAAAACAACAGAAACACATTTGAAGATAATGAATGACATTTATCCCTCTAAAGAAGGACTTAGACTACGATTTAATATGAATGAGAACATGTTCATAAATGGATGCAATCAAAGATTTCATCAATCCCTGATTTAGAGACAACAGAACATTTGGTTTGATTTCACAAGATAAGAATGACGACTGAGTTGGAAGATTGTTTTATGTTTAGTCAAATCTTTCATACATAAAGTCGGATTACAAAATCATCCCCTAAGTTTGTTGTTTTATTCAAGGAATTGAAATTATAGAGAAAATCTGTGAAATGATTTAAAGAAAACAAACCACAAAAACTCTATGATACTCTAAACCCCCTGGTTTAGGTCGGCAACCTTTCAGATGATGAGTGCATCTAACATTTCCTCAGAAGTCAATGTGCCATATGATTGCATTAGCAATAAATTACACACTATATAGAACCACTTCATAGGATTATATTTGTGCGCAGATGTTGGCAGCTATCAGCGAATAGTTATCAGCTATTTTGAAACAAAAAAAGACTTTTTATCCATAACAGCAAATGAACTGTACAACAGAAAATACAAATGCTATTTATGGTGTCCTCACAACAATAATAAGAAAAATAAACTGGGCCAATATGACATGTTTGTGAATACAGGGACATACATGTTAATATGATCTCTGGTCTCCCACTCAGAGACACAGGTCTCCGAGTGTCCAGCATTCAGACCTGAGGACTCTCTTCATGTGAGAGAAAATCTGCTCACACAGATATTAGAGCCGAATACTGTCAATAAGGCCTCTGCAATGTTCTGAAGACAGTTAAACCTGTCAGGTAGTGATGTCCAGCAGATGAAAATGCAGCTCCATGAACACGCACAGCTGTGGATTCCAGCTGCGTTCGTTGTCCTACAAACTTTGACCCCCACAGAGTCGAGCTTTTCAGTTCAATCAGCTGCATTTCGATGTCCTCTGTGTCCAGCCAGTTAATGCGACACAAACCCAGCTGCTCATTAAAGCTTTCTGGTTTGATCAGAAAAGAAAACATTGGTCCAAACACCTGAAAGTCCCAAAAACACATTGTGAATTCTGTCTCGAGTATCCGGATGTATCCGAGTATTTACGTGGTGCTGTTGCTCCTGAAGCTTTTGAAGTGTCTGAATGTGCAACTTTCAGCATTGCTTGAAAAAACTGACAGCTAGCAACGTCCCTCTCACCGGTAGGCTAAGTTATTTTTAGCCAATTACAAGTTGAATCTGGTAGCTGGGGTTGTTAGCTAAGATACCGTCATTAAGAAGCAGCACAACTAATGTGTCTATGTGAGCTAATTTGCGATGTGCACCGCTGGCCCGGCCATTTATTTTTTAATGCACCTTCCCAGATTACTTCACTGCGTGTCGTGCCCAGGGCTGGACTGGGACAAAAAAATTGGCCCGGGCATTTTGACTAGAGACCAGCAGGTATTAAAGCCATAAAGCCTTTGAATGAAAACAAACACTGTTGTGACAGTGATGTACAGTCTTGTTGGTATAAGTAAGTAAGTAAAATTTATTTATATAGCGCTTTTCACAGATAAAAATCACAAAGTGCTTTACAACACAGGCAATGGAAATATAAAAATAATATAACAGTAAATAAAACAATGTAAAACAAAACTATAAAAACAGCATAAGAAGAAATTAATCAAATGCTTTTCTAAATAAAAATGTCTTCAGCTGTTTCTTAAAAGAATCAATGGAGTCCGTGCAGCAAAGAGACAGTGGGAGAGAATTCCACAACCGTGGTGCCACAGTCTGAAAGGCCTGATCACCACGAGTTTTAAAACGAGTGCGCGGCACCACCAGCAGTCTCTGATCTAATGACCTTAAAGCCCGAGAAGATGTAATAATAATAATAATAATGGACTGGATTTTTATAGCGCTTTTCAAGGCACCCAAAGCGCTTTACAATGCCACTATTCTATGTAGGTGGTTTCAGCAGGTCAGATAAATATTGAGGAGCTTGACCACGTAGAGCCCTAAAGGTTAGAACTAAAATTTTAAAATGAAACCTAAAATTTACAGGCAACCAGTGAAGGGAGGCCAAGACTGGAGTGATATGCAATCTTCTCTTGGTGCCTGTTAAGAGACGTGCTGCAGCATTCTGCACAGTCTGAAGACGATTTAAGGCTGATTTGTTAAAACAAGTAAAAAGGGTCATTACAATAGTCTAAACGAGAAGAAATAAAAGCATGGATAATCATCTCAAGTTTTGATACCATTAGTCTGAGTTTAGAAATATTCCGTAAATGATAAAAACAGTTTCGGACCAGCTTCTTAGACTGCTGCTCGAGGGACATCGAGCTGTCAAATATGACACCGAGGTTTCTAAGGCTTGATTTTACATAAGGGTCTACGAAGCTGATATGCTGTCTAATTTCTGGGACCATGTGGTCTGGAGCAATAATTAGAGTTTCTGTTTTATCAGAGTTTAGTTGGAGAAAATTGTCATTTAACCATTTGTTGATTTTTGTCAGGCAACTACTTAAATTAGACAATTTATAAAACTCAGACATTTTGAAGGAACAGTATAGTTGGATGTCATCAGCATAGAGATGATAGGAGATATATTTATAGCACTTAATAATTTGGCCTAGGGGAAATACATAAAGTAAAATGAGAATTGGACCCAGGACAGATCCCTGAGGTACCCCACACGGCAAAACTGTTGATTCTGATGTGACATGATTCATGCAAACAGTAAAAGATCTCTCAGACAGATATGATATAAACCATTTTAAAACAACACCAGTAATCCCAAACAAGTTCTTGAGTCTGTTTATCATGATACTGTGATCTACAGTATCAAAAGCAGAGCTGAGATCGAACAGGACCAGCCCTGTGTATTCTCCAGAGTCTGCTGCCATCAAGATATCACTAGATACTCTAAGTAAGGCCGTTTCAGTGGAATGCAATTTACGAAAACCAGACTGAAAAACGTCCATAACAGCATTTTTATCCAGGAAATAGTTAAGTTGTTCTAGTACTACTTTTTCTAAAATTTTCAATATAAAAGGCAATTTGGATATTGGCCTATAACTGTTAGGAAGAGATGGATCCAGCTGGGGTTTCTTTAATATTGGCTCAACAATAGCTTGTTTAAAGAAGCTGGGGACTGAGCCAGTATGAAGAGAAGTATTTATCATTTCCACAATACAGGGGCCAATTGAATCAAACACACTAGTGAAAAATGAAGATGGAAGGACATCAAGGGGGCTTGAAGTCTGTTTTATATGACAAAGCAGGCCTCTGATGTCTTGTAATGTAACAGGAGTAAAAGAGGACCAAGTATCAGAGGAGAGCAAGTTGAAAGTTTGATATTGAGAGGATGATGGAGAGATATTAGACCTGATGGCAATGACCTTATTTCTGAAATAGTTCATAAACTCATTGCATTGGGACGTTGAGTGAACTGGTGCACAAGGAGCATCAGGAGAAACAATACTCTTAATTGTTTTAAACAAGAATTTAGGATCTTTCTTTTTTGAAGCTATGAGGTGTGAAAAATACTCTGTTCTGGCATTTTTCCACATGTCATTTAGCAAGAGGATAGATTCTTTAAGGTGTAACTTATAAACCTCAAGCTTGGAAGCCTTCCACAAACGTTCTAGCTTGCGACAGTATCTCCTGAAATTACGAATGTTTTCATTTAACCAAGGATGAGATTTCAAACATAGGACAGTACTTTTTTTCAAAGGTGCCACTATGCGATGTGCACCGCTGGCCACAGCCGTCCCCTTAATGTGGATGGGTGGATGTGGGTCAGCATTCCTCCTGTAGTCCACGATGAGCTCCTTGGTCTTCTCGGTGTTAAGCAGCAGGTTGTTTGTGTCGCACCACTCAGCCAGACGATCCACCTCCTCCCTGTAGGCGGCCTCATCGTTGTCACTGATGAGGCCAATCACCGTGGTGTCATCTGCAAACTTAATGATGGTGTTGGAACCATCAGCAGGTCTGCAGTCGTGGGTGAAGAGGGAGTAGAGGAAAGGGCTCATCACACAGCCTTGTGGTACACCGGTGTTCATTGTGATGGTAGATGAGCAGCGGTTATCCAGCCGGACATGTTGGGGGCGGTTGGTCAGGAAGTCCAGTAACCATTTGCAGATGAGAGAACTGATGCCCAGGTCTGTCAGTTTCCTGATGAGTTGTGAGGGGTGGATTGTATTGAACGCTGAACTGAAGTCTATGAACAGCATTCTGGCGTAGGTGTTGTTGTTGTCCAGGTGTGAGAGGACAGAGTGCAGTGCGATGGAGACTGCATCCTCTGTGCTCCTGTTCTGGCGGTATGCGAATTGGTGGGGGTCCAGGGTGGGGGGGAGACAGGATTTGAAGTGTGCTAGGACCAGTCGCTCTAAGCACTTAGTGATGATGGGGGTGAGTGCTACTGGGCGGTAGTCATTGAGGCAAGATGGGTTGGAGTTTTTGGGTATAGGGACGATGGAGGTGGATTTGAAGCAGGCCGGTACCACAGCGTGGGCCAAGGACAGGTTGAATATGTCTGTGAGCACTCCTGCAAGCTCCCCAGAACACGCTCTGAGAACACGCCCGGGGATGCCATCAGGACCTGCAGCCTTGTGGACATTGATCCTGCTCAGCACCGCTCCTACATCGGTGGGGGAGAGAGTCAGAGGTTGGTGGTCTGGCGTCACGTCTGCTTTGGTTGTGGGGTTCCCTCGCTCAAAGCGAGCATAAAAGTTGTTGAGCTCGTTGAGGAAGGAGATATCAGAGGACGCGAGGGAGGGTTTGGTGGTCCTGTAGTCTGTGATGGTCTGGAGTCCTTGCCACATGCGTCGGGGGTTGGAGTTGGAGAAGTGTTCTTCTACCTTCTTTTTGTAATGGTGTTTGGCTTTTTCTTTTTAAACTCCACATAAACTTGGTTTATATCTGACCCAGACAGACTGCAGGTCATAACTTCGTACCTGAAGTTCAGTTCACCTGACACTCGGACCGGCGGCCGCCTCGGGTCTCTGCTCCTCCTGCCTCCCCTTTCCCTCATCCACCTGCTGCCTCTGTGGAAGCTCCGCCATAGCCACCACCAAACAACTGACTTATTTTTACACATCGACCAGCATCCGGCCAATCCACCACCTTCCATCAATTATACCGGTAAAAAAATAAAAAATTTTAAAAACATCATCATAAAAACGAAAAATCACCATCGGTATGCCCGATGGCCAGTCCAGCTATGGTCGTGCCATCAGTTAACCCTTCACGTGGCAGCTGTGACACGCGTGCCCAGGGTTGCCGACCCCTGCTCTAAAGCATCTGATTTGGATTCCTGAGATCAAATATATTTTCCTTTGGCTTTGTTTTCTTCCCATTTGTGGCTTTAATGTAGTGTTACATCCTGTTTGTTTGCTTCCATCTGTATACATGTCCAGATTCACTGTTATGTTTCTATTCTTACATTGCTGTGTGATCACTGTTCCCTCTGCTAACTGATGTGACCTTTTGTATCTTACACTGATACTTGTCATATTTGTATCTGCGCCTAAAAGATAAAAATAAAAAAAGTTTTCCATGGTAAAACACAGCTCCACCTCCTGCAGTTCTCCCTCTGAACCACTAGGTGTCTCTGTTGTCTAAATGAAGACGTGCAGCACAGCAACCACAGCAGCGCTCAGATCACACGTGTCCTGTTATTATGTATAAAAGCATGAAACAGGTGAGACAGGTGGGATCAATATTAATGTTGCGGAAATATATGAAAAAGCAACAGAAGAGTGAAAACATTTCGTGTTTCTAGAAAGATCTTTCAGCTCATAGCTGCTCACAGACTGTATTTACAAGCGACAAACTGCAACTCTACAGTACATCTACAGTATATATCAAATATATTCTGTATTCAAATCTATTGAGTGATGTTTGAAAGTCTTTCCAGGTGAGTTTGATCCAGGAGGGTCTGAAGCCAGAGTCTGTGCAGAGACTGTAGAAGGACAGAGCAGCAGCAGAGCAGTCCAGATACACTGATGATCCTCTCTCAGATCCAGAGGGACACACAGGGATGATGCTGGACTCTACATTGTGTCTGACAGTGGAGCTGTTCTCAGAGCAGTTCACTCTGCAGCACTGACAGTCATCTACACTTCTTCTCATTCCTCTGTCAGTCACTGCTGGATGAAGCTCTCCTCTCCACCTCCCAGTAACATGGCCCAGTCAGAGCGTCTCTACACACAAGCTGCTGCTGCTTCAACCTCTCTGGATCATCAGGACACAGCTGCTCCTCTCTCAGCACACACATCGTCCTGTTTACCATCATCACCACCTGCAGAGAGAAGAAGGAAGAGCAGAGGAGATAAACGAGTGTTTCCAGAGACTCTTCATCAGCTGTCAGTCAGTGATGCAGCACATCCAGTATAAAGAGCAGCAGGGACTTCAGTGCTGGGACTGTACTAGGACTCATTGTTGCTTCACTTTTTCTAATCTTTGGATTTTTATTGAAGTTGATGAAAATGTTTTTCACTCCTAGTTTGAGTTTGGACTTTCATTCATTAGAAGAACCTTGGTGTGTCCACTCTGAGCTCTGTAGGAACCCCAACAACAAGCCCAACAATCCAGATGGACGGTTCCAGCTGTTAACTGGAGGAATTCCATCCAAACATCTGCTCTCACTAAATTCTTCCTCACCTACAGACTGTGTTCTTCACTGCTTTAAACTTGGAAATGAATGCAGTCATTGGTCTGTGTGCTGATTTATTCAGAGAGCTGATTGGCTGTTGACAGTACTTTATCAGAGTGTGTCAGCTGTTACTATGGTGACCATAAAGGTGACAAAAAGGCAGAACCAGGAAGTTTTTGCGTCCAATCCTGAAGCCTGTCACCATTCTCCTCTCACAACTTCACTGAGAAGCTGCAGCTTTACAGGAAACACTGGATCTTTGTTTCATACTGACTGTGTTTAGTACAATACTGCTGACAGCACCACCCACTCACTCCATCACTCTACTTACACCAGAGTCTCCAGTCTGTAGTCTGGACTCTGCTGAAGATCAGACATCTGCTTCACATCTGGATCCTTCAGGTTGTTTCCCGACAGGACCAGCTGTCTCAAATGGGAGGGGTTGGACTTCAGTGCTGCTGCCAGATAATCACAGCTGATCTCTGACAAACCACACCACCTCAATCTGTATAAAGAATGAAAGATGTAAGTTTATTAGACAAAGTGTGAGCTTGAAATCATTCAGTGTTTCATCATCTGTTTAGAGCTGAAGAAGGTTCAGAATGTAGAAGTTTAGAAAATGGAAACTCCAAACAGCTGAAGCCAACAGGAAGTAGCTTCAAATAGGAAACTGTGCAGAGTTTCAGACTATATGTCCTGATGCAGCCAGTTGGATTTTGGAGATTTGAATCTCTGTTCTGTGACTAAGTCCTTGAATCATTTCTTCCAGCTGGTCCAACAAGACAGACTAAGTATTGGACATGTGTTGTGGCTCCATTAGGGGAGCTTCTAAATGCGATGTGATAGCCCCCCTGGGTCTGTCAGATCACAGGACTGAAGAGAGCTCAAACAGGGAACACAGTTGTTCCAGTCTGGAACAACCAAAGACTCTGTACTGGGACTGAGGGACTGCTTTGACAGCACCCACTGGGACTTTTTAAATGCTCATGTTCTCACTTAGATCATCAATTTCTACTGACATTTCTTTCTGGGAAAAATGGGGATTACTTTGAAATCAGGAAGTATTTTCCCCAATAAGCAGCCCTGGATTAGTAAATCACTCCAACATGTTCTCAGGCAGAAGAAGCTGTCTTGTTATGAGGGAGAGAAGAAAAAGATTGAGGCACAGAAACTTGTTGAAAGAGAGACAAAGCAGCTAAAATCAGGTGTAAAAGTAAAGCAGAGGATGAGCTGAATAAAGGACACTCAAGGCTGGCTTGGAAAGGAATGAAGTCCATGGTGGGGATGCAGAACAAGGAGCAAAGATGAATGTGATGCTGAATCAGCAGAAGACTTGGACTCATTTGATTCCAGCTTTGATATCATTGATTTCAATGAAGAGCTTTGTGATTGTAGCAAAGGGCTGGTAGCTCTGAGAGTCCCACTGATGAGGTGTTTGTGTGGAAATCTCTTAGTGGGACCAAAGAGAGAAAAAGCCCTGGTCCTGATGCTGTGGGAGGGAAATGATTGAAGTGTGCTGTGAGGAACTGACTGGGAGATTTTCACACATTTTCCAGTCCTCCTTGGAACAACAGGAAGTTCCCAGCATATGGAAACAAAGGTTAAGTGTCCTATGGCACTCAGTGATGATGGTGCTGTGGCCCACCACCTCCACCTCTTTGTAAAGGAACTAACTGTCATCTGAATCTTCAAATGGAACTAAGACTTCCTCCACTAGGTGGCAGTGTCTGAGGAGAAAATGTTAGTGAAGCTGGTCTGGAGTCAGAAACAGGAAGTTGCAGGATTTGGGCTGAAATGGGGAAAAGTGGTTAGCACTACTGCCTTAAAGCAAGAAGGTTGTAGGCTGAAGCTTGTTGGCCTTTCTGTGGAGGTTGGATGTTCTCCCACAGTCCAATGAAATGCTGCTTAGGTTCATTGGTGCTTCTAAATTGGCTGAAGGTGTGGATGTGAGAGAGTGCTTCTCTGTCTCTCTCTGTTGGCCCTTTGATTGACTGCTGACCTGTGCAGGTGGACCACGCCTCTTGCCCTATGACAGCTAGGGCACAGGCTGCAGCCCTGTGAGCCTAAGCTGAATAAACAGTTAGCAAAAATGATTCATAGATGGCCTGAAATTCCCCAGTTAGCAGATTGGTAGATAGCTATGACATGCTAATCCCATTGTGTGTTTTTTTCCCATATTACTAACATGCCAATTTGTTTGTTGTGATTTATTATCAGCCAGACCCATATTTGCTTTAAATGACAAATTTATTTAAGACGGAGTGATTTATGTAAGTCTGGGATGGTACGTGTTAAAGGCTGCTCACAGATCCTACCTGCCCGATCTTCTTTTCATTGATATTGCTCTTATGACTGATGAAGCCGAGCTGGTGAGTTTCTGTGTTAACTAAGTAACGTGTTAAAGATACAAATATGACTATTACCAAACTGTACTGTCATTAATAGTGTTGCTTTGTTAATGTTGTATGGTTGTTTTATTTTGTGTCTTTCAGTTGATTACCTGGTTTCTGTAAAGGCACGGTTACTGTACTGGTGTTAGCTTATGCTTGTGCAATAAAGCTTATAAAAGGCAGCAATCAGAGCCTGAGTACGACACAGTTTCATCAGTTAAAACACACCCTTACGGTGGGAGTTTACTAAATTAAAGGTAGTTAGCTTAGTAAAAACCATACAGTAATCAACACTTAGCCAGCCCCACGACGGAGAAGTGGAGGAGGGGTCTCTGTCGGCTACGGAGAATCCCGTAATTAGACGGAGCCCGGCCGATCGTCAAGCCGATCGACGTAACTTCATCCCCAAAACATCGTCAAGCCGTCGTACGTGAGAGACTGTGTTTTGATTTCCTTGCTGTGACTATTAGGGCACTGGCATAGGATGAGCCAGCCGCCGAAAACTGACTTTTAATTGAGTTACTAGCCGCTAAGTGACCGGAAGTGGGCCGCCGCCATCTTTGTTGAGGGCAAAGGAGTAACGCCGGTAATAAACAAGAAGGAAAAAGTCAGTATGGCATGCCAAGAAGAATTAAAGAAAAGGCGGCCCTCTGCGCAAGCAGTTTTGACTAGGAAAGCCAATTCCACTGTCTTTAACATTAACCTTCTGACTGAACATGACCTCATGTCTGAATGTAGGACACTCAAAGACAGTTATAGTGAGGTTTGTGATAGCAGTTTTGATTACATTGCTGCTATGGAAGAAGAAGATGCAAGTGGTTTTGCAGCAGAAATAGCTGAAGTGGAGAAGAAGCTGCAGGACTGCCGCTCGAAATACCAGACCACAGAAATGAAGCTAAAGGAAGCGTCATGGTCCCATTGTGCATCAGGTCAGTTTGAGAGTCTAAGAGTTGACCTAAAAGATGCGATTAGCCAGGTGGAGGGGCTCAAAATGGGTCAGATAAAACAGGATCAGTTTGATTCAATGCTCCCTGCTGTGGAAGGCAGAGAGGAAGCTCTAAGTGAGTTTGTGCATAAGTGGGATCGTTATGTTCTGTTATGGAACGGCTGTGTGCAGACAGGAATCGTGGACCCAAAAGTGCAGACACTCGGAGGCACAAAGTAAACTCAAAAAACTGCTTTAATGCTGAACTAAAAAAGATACCAGAACTGAGACTTTAAACATAAACTCAGGCAAGCAGACAAAACACACAGCAAAATAAACGGTAGATCGCGACACAGACATAGAGAAACACAGGGCTTAAATACACAGAGGGAGCAATCAGGGAATGGGTAACAGGAGGGAAACACAGCTGGGGCAAATCAAGCCTAACGAGACAAGGGGAAGCGAAACCAGATACATTAACCTCAGACAAGGACCTTCAAAATAAAACAGGAAACATGACGCAGACTGAACTAAAGACACAGACTTGCATGAACTGCAACAGAGGGAACAGAGACGTGGGACCAGGGCAGACACAGACACTGACTGGACACGGGGATATAGCAACTAAGGATACACAGAGACACGAACTAGACAAGGGAATACAGCTGACAGGGGAGACAGAGCAACTAGAGAAGACAGAGACATAAACCATAAGACAGAACTCAAAGAAACCAAAGACTATAAATTATAAATAATAAAATAAACTCAAAAACCCTGGGTCAACGACCCAGGCATCCTAACAGTACCCCCCCCCCCCCCCCCCCCCCCCCAAAGGGCTGGCTCCCAGACAGCCCAAAAAAAACACCAAAACAAAAAAACAGGCATCCTAACATGTTCCAGAAAAAGAAGTGAATGTTATGCGAGCTTGTCTCAAAGAGCTCAAGGAAAGGAGGAGAGTAGCTATGGATGTGCTGGCTACCACCCTAGATGGAAGAAGGAGATCTGGGTGTGGCGACCTTAGAAGCAGGACTAGCAGTGAAGGTGAAGGCAGTGATGAAGGTGGCGCTGACGGTGGAGTGATGACCAGCACTAGCAAGCCAAGTGGGCCCGCTGTGACCGGTGGAGATGATCGCCCAGCGCGTGCCGGTGGTGCACTAGATGCTGACGTGCACCCTGCTGCATGCCAAAGTGCTTCAGTGGGCAGTAGTAACCAGGTCATTTATGAAGGTGGCCCCGATGGAGCACGAGCTGCAGGTCCTACCATTGCAGCCCTTGAAGCGCCACCACAGAGACCACTATCCCAGGGACTTGTGAGTCCTGTATTCAACCCTGGCCTCTCAGGCACGCCACAGCAGCTTCAAGGAATGCATGGTGTGAGACCCAATGGCGCTGGGGCAGGACAGAGCACGTCTACCGTCTCTCAAGGATCACTCGGAACGAGGATCGCACTCGCACCCCTGAGCCTACCAAAGTTCTTTGGGGACAGGAGAAGCTACTGGAGCTGGAAGAGTAACTGGGGGACCCTCCAAGCGTTAGCGGAACCCACAGGTTCCCCGGAGTGCAGGCTCTTCCACCTGATGGACAGTATTGCTGATCCAGTGAAATGTGAACTTAGGCTGTCTCACTGCCGTACTGCGAGCGAGGTTTTCCAGGTTTTAGAAGACTGTTATGGTGACGTATCACTAATAGCAGATGACATTGTACTTGAACTACAGGAGTTACTGGGCGTGCGCAACAACAAACCCAGAGAGGTTTTACAGTTAATCCAAGCTGTAGAGAGGTCGCTGTTGGACATAATAGACCAAGGTTGTGAAGATGCCATAAAAAAGCTGCCGGACAGTATGAAAGAAAGGTGGCTTTTGTACCGATGTGATCCTGTCAATGATGTCAGTCCACAGAACCGGTTTGATAAGCTATGGCAGTTCCTGAAAGATCAGAAGACAGTTCTGGTGCAACTGGAGCAGTTGCAATCCATCAGACAGTCTAATACTACCAGGGCAGCTGATCTGAGCCCCCGCGAGAAACCAAAAAAGAGACCAAATCGGAGGATGGAGAGACGTTCGTTCACCAAGGCTACTGTGAGCGAGACGAGAGGTGAGCTGTCACAGAATCCTTGCTGTTTGTGTGGTGAAGAGGGTCACACAGGCCGTTTATACCGCTGTAAGACGTTTAAAAAGGCCAACCCGTCAGAGCGGAGCGCTTATGTGAAAAAGACAAAAGTATGTCCCAGGTGTCTGGACTCCCATGGGAGTGATGACCCATGTAGTAAGAACTTTCTGTGTCGTAATGAGGGATGCAGAAGGGGTGATGCCTCATCGGATCACCATTTCTTCCTGTGTCTTAAGACCCCAACTAGGAAAGATGCAGCTAGGCAAGGGACCAAAGGGGATAAAAGGAGAGAACCCCGAGGCCCAACGGAAGAGCAAGAGGCTGTGTTTGCTGGCCTAGGTCTGTCCCCGGAGCAGCTGGAGGCTGTTCAGAAGGCTTGCACAAACAAAGTGACTTCAAAGTTGTGGGCAGGCAGAGGCTCGGAAGATGAGAGTTGTCTGAAGGAGCTACCGGTCCTCATGATGTTGTTGGACGTCACCACCAAGAGGGGAGACTGGATTGGAGCACTCATCGATTTAGCCTCTGACACGAATTACATCACCCACCAGGCAGCGGAGAGGCTTGGTCTGCCTGGTGAACCAATCACCTTAGTTGTTCATGTTGTTGGTGGCATGGAGGCAAAAGTAGAGACAAAGAGATACCTGTTGAGCATAAAGGTAGCCACAAAGAAGGGGACATGGCGACTCCATGAGATGGTTTGCTATGGATTAGAAGAGATTGTCAATGTGGGTCACTTCGTGGACTCGGAGCGCCTGGAGAAGTTCTTCCTAGGCTCCGTCGAACCAGGCGAACTGATCCGCCCGGAAAAGGTTGAGCTACTCATCAGCACCCGGGAGGGTCGTCTAGCCCCCCAGAGAATGATGAGGTGCGGTGACTTGGTTCTGTGGGATGGTCCGTTAGGGAAAACCATCAGTGGTGCACACCCAGATCTGTTTGAAGATGTGGAGGTGACTGCACGTCTCTCATCAACCCATTTTGCGTGCTCCATGAGGGCGGAGTCTCAGAGAGTTGTGGCCCTCCGTAACTGCTGCCCAAAACCAAAGAACAGCATAGAGGTCGGTACCACGGCTACACCCAACACTCAGATCATCAAATGGCTGCATTGGACAGTATTGGTGCCGCCTGTGATCCCATGTGTGGCGGGTGCCGCTGCGGGAAGTGCGCCCCTGGAGGGAAGGAAATGCCACTTGCTGATGAAAGAGAGTTGGAGATCATCAGAGGAGGTCTAACCTTCAAGCTGAGTGACAATCACAGCGACAAGCGCCATTGGGATGCTAAATATCCCTGGAAAGAGGACCCTGCGACCCTGCCTAACAACCGCAAAGCTGTGGAGGCAACTTTCCTGAAGTCAGAAAAGCGGCTCGAGAAAGATCCGCTATGGAAGGCAGCTTATGCTAAGCAGGTGTGTGACATGCTGGCGAGGGGGGCCGCTGTCCAGCTTTCCCAGACAGTGTTTGACGAGTGGAAAGGAGCCGTGTGGTGGATAAACCATTTGATGGCGCCCAACCCCCACTCCAACACCACGCCGGTGAGGCTCGTTTGGGACAGCAGCCAGGTGTACAGAGGTGTTAGTTTGAACAGCATCTTGATGAAAGGCCCAGATGTTCTGAATCCCATTAGGGCAGTGCTGCTCCATTTCCGGGAGGGAGAGCATGCAGCAATAGGGGACGTCTCCAAAGTGTATAACTCTGTATGGCTGGAGGATCAAGAGGTGCTGTGGATTATGCTGTGGTGCGTGTGAACATAGGTGACAAGCTTGCAGGTTGTATCGCTCAGTTTGCCATGCGAGAGACTGCCCTTCTGCCACAGTTTGTCAACAGAGTGGAAGAAAGACGTGTCATTGAAGAGGATACTTACGTGGATGACATCCTTGTGTACCACACTGACCCTAACAGACTGAGCGAGATCCTTGAGGGGGTTGAATCCATTCTCAAGCATGGGGGGGTTTTACCTCAAGCCTTGGGTGCGGTCTGGCTTTAGTGGAGCGGACTAGAGAAGTCATCAGTGGTCCTCTACCTGCGCTGGGAAACGTCTGGAGGGGTCAAGACTCGGCTAGTGGAGTACAAGGCCAAATTGACTCCAATCGAACAAAAGGGAGAAGCTGTCAAGGCAAAGATTTGTGGAGCTGTTTTTGCCACTCGCCTGACAGGTCACTTTCTGAAGTACACTCGGTTGGAAATAGATCATTGGTACCATTTTCTGGGCAGTCAGACTGTGTTAGATGCAATCCAACGGGAGAGTTACGGGTTCCAGACCTTCTTTGCCAATCGAGTGGGAGAGATACAGAAGGCCGGGCCTGTGACCGACTGGTGGTGGCATCCTGGCCAGTTCAACGTGGCTGACCTGGTCACAAGAGGATGTTCCCCTGAGCAGCTTGGTGAGGACTCTTCATGGCAGACCGGTCCCATGTTCCTAACCAAGCCAGTAGAGGAATGGCCCATAAAGTCGGCTGCAGAGGTGGCCTCTGGGACTAGAGAAGTCGTCAGTCGACTCCAAAGAAAGGCTTTTTCTGCCATCTTAACAAGGTCGCAGGAAAGGGTTCAGACTACTCCAGATGGTTTTGATAGCGTCGAAGGTGTGGTCAGCGGCCAAGTAAGTCCAGAGCTTTTACCATTCAGCAACAAGGTTACGTCTTTTGAAACTAAGGGGTCTCCTTCTGTTGCTTCTAATGTCTGCAGGATCAAGGAGTACTGGGGTTCAGCCTTGATAAATCAAGTAGATCTTTCACGGTTAGATTCTCTAGCCAAGCTCTGTGGGGTCATAGCTTATGTCCACAGAGCCTTGCGCTTTTGGTTATCTGGCAGGGGTTGAACTGCTGTAGGATTAAAGTGGGAGGCAGTGCCCACGGCTAAGGAGCGGGTAGAACAACCGCAACCGCCTGGTTGTGCGCAAGGATAAAACAACGGGGCTCTTGATGTGCTATGGCCGGATTCAATCCGTTGTGGAGGAGAGGTACGGGGTCCCATTGATCCCCTACAAGTGGCGATTAAGCTCTCTCCTTGCTGAGGACGCCCATCGTGTCAATCATGAAGGTGTTTCTGCAACCCTTCTTGGGATGAGGAAGAGGGGCTGGGTAGTTCAAGGTTCCAGGATCGTAAAGAAGGTGATTGATTCGTGCATATGTTGCAGAAAGTGCCGGGCCAAGCTATGCACTCAGGTGATGAGTGATCTTCCTCTCGTACACACTACGCCAGCAGTCCCTTTCGAGTACACTACTTTGGACTTGTTTGGTCCAAATTTTGTCAGAGACTCAGTAAGGCGACGAATGAATTCAGTAAAATCATAATTCACGTTGGCAGTAATGACACCCGGTTACACCAATCGGAGGTCACTAAAATCAATATTGAATCGGTGTGCAACTTTGCTAAAACAATGTCGGACTCTGTAGTTTTCTCTGGTCCCCTCCCCAATCAGACCAGGAGTGACATGTTTAGCCGCATGTTCTCCTTAAATTGCTGGCTGTCTGAGTGGTGTCCCAGAAACGATGTGGGCTTCATAGATAATTGGCAAACCTTCTGGAGGAAACCTGGTCTTGTTAGGAGAGACGGCATCCATCCCACTTTGGATGGAGCAGCTCTCATTTCTAGAAATATGAACAAATTTATTAAACCCCCCAAAATATGACTATCCAGAGTTGGGACTAGGAAGCAGAGTTGCAATCTTACATGCCTCTCTGCAGCTTCTCTCCTCCTGCTACCCCCCAAAAACCCATCTCCTTCAGTTTTCAGGCCCCTCTTCTGTGTAACCAGCTTCCAGTTTTGATTCGGGAGACAGACACTATCTCTACTTTTAAAGCATACAGTTAGGGCTGGACCAGGTGACCCTGAATCCTCCCTTAGTTATGCTGCAATAGACATAGGCTGCCGGGGGATTCCCATGATGAATTGAGTTTTTCCTTTCCAGTCACCTTTCTCACTCACTATGTATTAACAGACCTCTCTGCATTGAATCATATCTGTTATTAACCTCTGTCTCTCTTCCACAGCATGTCTTTTATCCTGTCTTCCTTCTCTCACCCCAACTGGTCGCAGCAGATGGCCGCCCCTCCCTGAGCCTGGTTCTGCCGGAGGTTTCTTCCTGTTAAAAGGGAAGCTTTTCCTTCCCATTGTCGCCAAAGTGCTTGTTCATAGGGGGTCATATGATTGTTGGGTTTTTCTCTGTATCTATGAAGCGCCTTGAGGTAACTTTTGTTGTGATTTGGCGCTATATAAATAAAATTGAATTGAATTGAATTGAAGAAGAAAGTCTGGGGCGTGGTTTTTAGCTGTATGGCCTCAAGAGCAGTTCATGCAGACATAGTTGACTGTCAACTGAGGGGTTCCTGAAGGCATACCAGCGGTTTACTGCCCTGAGGGGTCACCCTAAGAAACTCTGGTCTGACTAGGGGACCAATTTTGTGGGAGCTAAACCTGCACTGAAGGAGCTCTACAATTTCCTTGCGAGTATCGACAAAGAAGAGATCCAAAGAAAGTCAGCCGTAGTTGGGTCTGACTGGATGTGGGAGTTTAGTCCAGCGGACTCCCCACATGAATGGAGCAGCAGAGGCAGCTGTTCGCGTGTTGAAAAGGGCGTTGAGTAACGTTGGTGAGGAGGGAAACTTGACTGCTCTGGAATTCCAAACCCTCCTCTATTTGGCAGCCAACCTCACCAATGAGAGGCATATCGTGGCCAGAGCTCAAGTTCAGGAAGAAATTGTAGATGTTTTGACACCAAACTCTTTGTTGTTGGGTCGGGCAGGACCCAGAGGCGACAACATGGGTTTTGAGTTCCCTGCCTACCCATTCAGTTGATTACGTGCAGTCCAGGTGGAAGTGGACAAGTTTTGGAGACGCTGGAGTCAGTTGGCTGGGCCGCACCTGTTTGTTCGTCAAAAATGGCATGCCCCGGCGAGAAATGTCTGTGTTAGTGACCTTGTCAGGGTGGCAGATCAGAACGCACTTAGGGGCCGTTTCAAGCTGGGCTGCATGGAGGAGGCAGATCCAGATCACCGGGGTGTTGTTCGAGATGTCAAAGTAAGGATTTGTTGTAGTCGTCCCATCAACTGGTCTCAGTCAAGGAAAGACAGGGAACCATGTCATTCCACCATTCTCCACAGGGACGTAAGGAGGTTGGTGGTGTTACTGCCAGTAGAGGAGCAAGAGGGACGTGGTTCATCCCCCTGAGTACCTGAGAAATACTTGCGGATTGGGGACTCTTTGGTGTGGGGACCAGGCCCAAACTGTTTAAAACACGGTTATAAGAATTTTTTGTTTTCTATATTAGTGTTTATTGCTACTGGTTATTGTGGCCTACTTAGTCTGGCACGTAGTTCAAGTGGGAGGTGTGGTTTTTTCCCATATTACTAACATGCCAATTTGTTTGTTGTGATTTATTATCAGCCAGACCCATATTTGATTTAAATGACAAATTTATTTAAGATGGAGTGATTTATGTAAGTCTGGGATGGTACGTGTTAAAGGCTGCTCACAGATCCTACCTGCCCGATCTTCATTTCATTGATATTGCTCTTATGACTGATGAAGCAGAGCTGGTGAGTTTCTGTGTTAACTAAGTAACGTGTTAAAGATACAAATATGACTATTACCAAACTGTACTGTCATTAATAGTGTTGCTTTGTTAATGTTGTATGGTTGTTTTATTTTGTGTCTTTCAGTTGATTACCTGGCTTCTGTAAAGGCACGGTTACTGTACTGGTGTTAGCTTATGCTTGTGCAATAAAGCTTATAAAAGGCAGCAATAAGATGTCCGAGCCGGAGTACGAAACAGTTTCATCAGTTAAAACACACCCTTACCGTGGGAGTTTACTAAATTATAGATAGTTAGCTTAGTAAAAACCGTACACCCATCCAGCAGCTGTATTCCTGCTGAGCCAAAGCACTTTTTCATATACAAATTACAACCTTTAATAGAAAACTATTGGTCAGCATCTTATTAGCCTGCTGTTAGCTTCATTCCACAGAAAACTGAGAGAAACTAACAGAGATGGTAAAGAATAAAGAGAAATGTGCTGATTTAAAGCCTTTGAAGTGCTTCAAATGATCTCTGTCCACTTCTGTCCACTCATTCATTCATGTAAGCTTTCTAACGCAGCTTAGATCTTCACAGTCTGCTTTATGAAACTCATTTTAACCCTGAATGTCAGAGTGTTCCTCCTTCTCTTTCCCATCATTCATGCTGGCAGTGGAGGAGATTTGGATGTTGGACTGTGTTTTGAATGATGTGTGTTTGTTTGTGTTGGACTGCTGTCTGTAAAGCAAACGCACATTTTGCTTTGGATTTCAGTGTCAGACAGACTTTAAGGTGGAATGAAGAGTTGGAGAGTTTCACAGTGAATTATCCAGTGGAGGATTTTTCTTCTTCTTTGAAGGTTTGAAATGTGAACATTGTTCTGCTACAGTCAATGGACTAAACCAGAGAAGAAGAAAACATACTTTACCATGAAGATCCTCAGTGTGGATCAGTATAATATCAGCCTGATGTCTGCAGTTTAGTGTCAGCACAACTTTCACATCATATTCATCTCAGCACAACTAAAACATGCTGACTGACCTCAGAGTTTCAAGTCCACATCCTGGACTCTCCAGGAAACCACACAGATGCTTCACTCCTGAATCCTGCAGCTTGTTGTCGTACAGGTCCATCTCTCTCAGATTCGAGGGGTTGGACTTCAGTGCTGCTTCCAGATAATCACAGCTTATCTTTGACAAACCACAGCGCCCCAATCTGTATAAATAATGAAAGATGCAAGTTTATTAGAGAAAGTGTGAGCTTGAAATCATTCAGTGTTTCTGTTCAGAGCTGAAGAAGGTTCAGAATGTAGAAGTTTAAAAAATGGAAACTCCAAACAGCTGAAGCCAACAGGAAGCAGCTTCAAACAAACACAACAAGAGAAAAAACTGTTAATGTTTCACATTAAAGTCGTACATTTATCATAAAAACAGGACAAAGACTTGAAAAAGTCGTGTTTTTCCTTCCAGGAACCACAAGGCTTCACTTTTAAAGGTGAAGTGTGAAAGAAATGGACATATTTGAAGTCCAACACCTTTTTCCAGTCACATTATTAAAGCAGACAAACTACAAGCTCATTTTCATTCCAACAAGTCATCTTCTGACCTGGACTAACAACACTGGTCTCTATGTGCAGCTGGCTGTGAGACCAGTGCTCAGGGAGCGTCTACAAAGTGCAACACTGAAAGAACATCACACACTCATTTGCTTCCAGCACTTTCACACAAACATCTACTGTCATTATTGTCACCAAACTCTGTGGATCCTTTATTGCAAATTCAAATGGGATCAAATGGTCAGACAAAAGAGGGTTATGAGGAAATATGATGAAATGTTGTGTATTAGCAGCAAGTTATTGAATCATTTTCCTCAGAAACCAAACAAAATGATTGACAAACATGTTTTTACAAACTCAGTGTTGGACTTGGATCAGCAGGATAAGCTGATGTTTAAAGGCATTTGAGTCTCGCTGTATGAGAGTCCAGTTATTACTCAATATTTATGGATGATGTTCTTTCAGTGTTGCACTTTGAAGACGCAACGCAGCACGGTGGTTAGCACTGTTGCCGCACAGCAAGAAGGTCCTGAGTTCAATTCCACCATCAGGCTGGGGTCTTTCTGTGTGGATTTTGCATGTTCTCCCCTTGTTTGCATGGGTTTCCTCCGGGTACTCCGGATTCCTCCCACCGTCCAAAGACATTCAACTTGTGGGGATAGGTTAATTGGATAATCCAAATTGCCACTAGGTGTGAATGTGAGAGTGAATGTGAGCGTGAATGGTTGTCTGTCCCTGTGTGTTGGCCCTGCGACAGACTGGCGAACTGTCTAGGGTATACCCCGCCTCTCGCCCTATGACAGCTGGGATAGGCTCCAGCAACCCCCGCGACCCTGAAAAGGATAAGCGGAAGCGAATGGATGGACTTTGTAGAGGCTCCCTGAGCCTCACAGCCAGCTGCACATGGACCAACTGACATTACCCAGCATTAGAGGCGGGTGTAAAAAAATGGATTTTCCTATTTAAATGGTTTTAATTTGAATAAAGTGATGTTGATTCATTCAATTCTGAATCGATTTTTAATATAAACGTATTTTGCCAGAATCTCAGGTTAAAGCTCCCAAAAGTATTTCAACAACAAGCAAACAAATAAAACAGTAAATGAGAGCAGCTAAACACACAAAGATGGAAACACAGAGTGTGGATCGTTCACTCGACGGCACGTACACGGACACGCCGTCGGGGCTGAAAGTGGACAGCTCACAGATCCTGAAGCTGCAGGTTTCATCTGTCTCCAACCAAAACTGAGTGAACCAGCAGCAGAAGAAGATTCAAACTACGCTTTACGTTTGATGAACATCGTCATGAATTCTCTCTGACTTTGACGTTTACTTCCTGCACAGCTCTCTCTCTCTCAGTGTACTTCAAGAACAGTTTACCTTCAAAAATCTGTTTCCTGCATTATTCACTGCTTATTACGCACCAGTCTGCTGTTGTGTTCACTGCTGTCGGCCTCCGAAAACAAAGCCTCATTTCTGCTGTTCAATACTGAAGAAATTTAAACCTTTTAAAATGATGAAAGATTACAAACTCTCAGCTGTGTCTGTAATCAAACCTCTGTAACTTTGCTTCACTTCAGCAGCATCAGCTCATGTTCACATGTTGATTCATGGTTTGCTTCAGTTTTTGATGGACTGCAGAATATTTTGAAGGTTATCTGCTATAAAAAGCCAGAACAGGAAAATCTGCTTCATGTGTTTCTGTTTGATCTTCAGTGACTTTGACACAAAGGCCTCTGCTGTGATGATCACACCTCTGATCAAGTCTCACAGTGTCAGCTTTGTTTTTATACATATGGATATGTGCTGATAAATGATCAGAATTATAATATTTCCCACTGTCTGCTGTGTGCCGTGACCTTTGACCTGCTAAAGACAGTCAGCTGTGGATTATTCATTGTTGTGTCTGATACTTAGAACTGTGAGGAAGAACACTACACAGTTAATCAGGGTCCCCTCTCTCTGAATCAGGAAAGGTGGGCAGGCCGCGTGTGGGCCGCGGGCCATACGTTGAGTCTCACTGTTTGAAATGTGAACATTGTTCTGCTGCAGTCAATGGACTAAACCAGAGAAGAAGAAAACAGACTTTACCATGAAGATCCTCAGTGTGGATCAGTATAATATCAGCCTGATGTCTGCAGTTTAGTGTCAGCACAACTTTCACATCATATTCATCTCAGCACAACTAAAACATGCTGACTGACCTCAGAGTTTCAAGTCCACATCCTGGACTCTCCAGGAAACCACACAGATGCTTCACTCCTGAATCCTGCAGCGTGTAGTTGATGCTCAGCTCCAGCTCTCTCAGATGGGAGGGGTTGGACTTCAGTGCTGCTGCCAGATAATCACAGCTGATCTCTGACAAATCACACTCCTTCAATCTGTATAAAGAATGAAAGATGTAAGTTTATTAGACAAAGTGTGAGCTTGAAATCATTCAGTGTTTCATCATCTGTTCAGAGCTGAAGAAGGTTCAGAATGTAGAAGTTTAGAAAATGGAAACTCCAAACAGCTGAAGCCAACAGGAAGCAGCTTCAAACAGGAAACTGTGCAGAGTTTCAGACTATATGTCCTGATGCAGACAGTTGGATTTTGGAGATTTGAATCTCTGTTCTGTGACTAAGTCCTTGAATCATTTCTTCTCATTCAAGGCTCATGTTCTCACTTAGATCATCGATTTCTACTGACATTTATTTCTGGGAAAAATGGGGATTACTTTGAAATCAGGAAGTATTTTCCCCAATAAGCAGTCCTGGATTAGTAAATCACTCCAACATGTTCTCAGGCAGAAGAAGCTGTCTTGTTATGAGGGAGAGAAGAAAAAGATTGAGGCACAGAAACTTGTTGAAAGAGAGATAAAGCAGCTAAAATCAGGTGTAAAAGTAAAGCAGAGGATGAGCTGAATAAAGGACACTCAAGGCTGGCTTGGAAAGGAATGAAGTCCATGGTGGGGATGCAGAACAAGGAGCAAAGATGAATGTGATGCTGAATCAGCAGAAGACTTGCACTCATTTGATTCCAGCTTTGATATCATTGATTTCAATGAAGAGCTTTGTGATTGTAGCAAAGGGCTGGTAGCTCTGAGAGTCCCACTGATGAGGTGTTTGTGTGGAAATCTCTTAGTGGGACCAAAGAGAGAAAAAGCCCTGGTCCTGATGCTGTGGGAGGGAAATGATTGAAGTGTGCTGTGAGGAACTGACTGGGAGATTTTCACACATTTTCCAGTCCTCCTTGGAACAACAGGAAGTTCCCAGCATATGGAAACAAAGGTTAAGTGTCCTATGGCACTCAGTGATGATGGTGCTGTGGCCCCACCACCTCCACCTCTTTGTAAAGGAACTAACTGTAATCTGAAGCTTCAAATGGAAACTAGAAAGCGAAAATTTCATAAGAAATTTTAAGTGTGCCTATGCCGCCGCTAATCAGTATAGTTTGCCATTCAAACGGCTACAGAGAGCAAAACTCAGCAGAGCAGCCATTCTCCACCATGAACTATGGTAAAACCAAACACCGCTCGTGCCTCACAGATGACAGCTTACAGTTTTGTGTAAAGATGAGGTGACTTCGTACAGCCCTGATTTGCAGACGCTGTGCACAGAGGTTAATGAGCAGAAGTCCCATTGTACCACGGCAGACCCGACAATGTTTGCATGAACACGCTTTGGAGCATTACGTTATGGACCACTTTTCACACATGGTTGGCGTACCCACACAGTCGGCTGTAGCTTTTCAACTCACAGCCCAACACACACCCAAAAAACAGCTGAGAGAGCACAGACTTTCCACCCGTGGGTCCACCTCCCCTGCAGCGGCACTGCAGACCACACCCTGCCACACACATCAAAACGTAAAATAAATATTTATGCACTTTTGCATTCACTTTTTGTTTTTTGTTATTTTTACACAGTGTTCTGACTGATTAACAATGGTATACAGCCAATCTTGTGTATTATTATACAAACTTTGTTTGTAAGATTCAGATAACTATTTAATAAAAGCTAAATATTTTATATGAGAATAAGAAAGAAAAGTATATCTTTGTGTCCCCCTCTCCCTGTTAATGCCCTACCTGGCCCCCTGGCAAAAGCTTTGCTAGATCCACCCCTGCACAGTTACCAGCAGTCAGCTACACAAAAAAGGAGTTTGGTGTTATTTGTCTCTCAGAAACAGTTCATAATTTCCCTTCAACTCATTCATGTCACCTAAAAGGTAAACCTGTTTCTCCATCACCAGTTCAGCTCTGATGATTCAGTAAGGACATCTCCTGGTTTGGACCAGCCCTTTTTTACACCTGTGGCTCCAGCAAACATCAGCTGATACTAGAAATTAAAATCAAATGAATTCTAACAACAGCTGATCAAGCTTAAACGTGCTGCTGTTGTTTAGTGCTATAACCAAACAAGAGAGAAAAGCCGATCATTGATCAGTTTCATGATTGAAGTTTCAACAGGCGAGAGAATGACAGGGGAGGCTGTCATAAAGTTCAACATCAGTAACTTAGCGCGCACAGCTGTATAGAAACTCTGTCGTGCTACCTAGCACGCAGTAGGAGTTATTGTAACTGTCAGCACAATGAAAATAAACTACACCTAAACTCGGTTTATATCTTACCCAAATAGAGTGCAGTTCATAACTTCTTACCTGAAATTCAGTTCACCTCACGCTCCTGCCTTCGGTTTCCCTTATCCACGATTGAGCTCCGCGTTAGCCACCACCGGTCGATTGGCGGCCGCCTCGCCGCCTCGTATGTCTCTTTCCCCGCATGTCCTTTCTGTCACGGCTAGCTGCCCTTTGTTGGAGCTCCGCGTTAGCCACCACCAAACAACTCAGTTATTTTTCCCACATCGACCAGCATCCGGACAACCACCTTTCACTGTTTATACCGTTACTAAAATGAATAAATGAATTATCGGCCCATATAAACGAAAAATAAGTCCAGCTGAGAAACAGTCCCATGGCGAGCGATCGGGTGGTGAAACGAGTGTCAGCCGCTTCACTTTAAGCCAAGCCCGGGTGCTTTTGAGCAAAGCAGCGCTAGCCGCACTAGCAGCATTATCATAAGAGCACTGTTGCTAATATGGGAAGTTTTGACAAAACGAGCAGATATTTGACGTTTACACACCATTCTCGACTGAAAATCTCTTAAAAGTTTATTTTGTGACCTAGAAACAGTAATACAAGTAAAATATTAAATGAAGTGGTGGCCGCCATTTTTTGAATCGGTAGAGGCGTCCTATGAATTGTGGGATATGGAGTGTTCCACCAAGCATACACCCTTGCAGTTACCGTAACTATTCAATGGTTCGCGCAACCTTAAAAATTCCAATGGTTCCTGAAAGCAGCGACGCTGTGCGTGCCGTTGATATTGTCGTCATTACGGTAATGCAAATACGGGTAGACAGGCCGTACCACTCCCGACATACCACTAGAGAGAGCCAACACACCACAAATGAAGTCTGTTTCTATGAGGCCAAAGGATGAATCTTTCTCATGGGCCAAGAAATGGGCCAAAATTTGCACTAAAATCTAAATATTTAAAAAACTATAAAAGTCATAAACACCAAAAGTCATAGCCTACTAGTCCAGACCCAGCCGCACAAAATGATATAACATATGTAACCCTTGTATCAAAACTGTGCGGCACATAAGCGCGGGAAAATTTTCACTAAAATATTAATATTTAAAAAACTATAAAAGTCATAAACACAAAAATTCATAACACACCATTCCAGATCCAGCCGCACAAAATGATATAACATATGTGAACCTTGTCTCAAAACTTTGGGGCGAGTTACGCTGCAAAATTTCAGGCGGAAACTGAAGAATAATAATAATTATAATAATATGAAGAATAATAAATAATAAATACCTCTTGGCATAGGCACACTTAATAAGACTTCCTCCACTAGGTGGCAGTGTCTGATAAGAAAGTGTTAGTGGAGCTGACCTGGAGTCAGAAACAGGAAGATGCAGGATTTGGGCTGAAATGGGGAAAAGTGGTTAGCACTACTGCCTTAAAGCAAGAAGGTTGTAGGTTGAAGCTTGTTGGCCTTTCTGTGGAGGTTGGATGTTCTCCCACAGTCCAATGAAATGCTGCTTAGGTTAATTGGTGCTTCTAAATTGGCTGCAGGTGTGGATGTGAGAGAGTGCTTCTCTGTCTCTCTCTGTTGGCCCTGTGATGGAATGCTCACCTGTGCAGGTGGACCACGCCTCTTGCCCTATGACTGCTAGGGCACAGGTTGCAGCCCTGTGAGCCTAAGCTGAATAAACATTTAGCAAAAAAATATTCATAGATGGCCTGGAATTCCCCAGTTAGCAGTTTGGTAGATAGCTATGACATGCTAATCCCATCCAGCAGCTGTATTCTACCTGTAAGCTGATCCCTGCTGAGCCAAAGCACTTTTTCATATACAAATTACAACCTTTAATAGAAACCTATTGGTCAGCATCTTATTAGCCTGCTGTTAGCTTCATTCCACAGAAAACTGAGAGAAACTAACAGAGTTGATAAAGAATAAAGAGAAATGTGCTGATTTAAAGCCTTTGAAGTGCTTCAGATGATCTCTGTCCACTTCTGTCCACTCTTTCATTCATGTAAGCTTTCTAATGCAGCTTTGATCTTCACAGTCTGCTTCATGAAACTCATTCTAACCCTGAATGTCAGAGTGTTCCTCCTTCTCTTTCCCATCATTCATGCTGGCAGTGGAGGAGATTTGGATGTTGGACTGTGTTTTGGATGATGTGTGTATGTTTGTGTTGGACTGCTGTCTGTAAAGCAAACACACATTTTGCTTTGGATTTCAGTGTCAGACAGACTTTAACCCTTTAAGACCTACCATAGAACCAAGTCCGCCACAGATTATATTATATTTTTACATGTTGTAGAGCCATTTTTGGGAGCATTTCAAGTTGCTATACATCAATACAACCAATACAGCCTTTTAATAATATGCATGCATTAAGTGCATAGTAATTACATAAATTGCAAAAAAGTGCAATAAACTACAAAAAAATTTAAAATCGTTTTTGTTTTTTAACATATATTTCTAGTTAGAGAAATTTAAGAGGCTTATCCCTCAAAACTGTAAATACAAAAAAGTAGCACAAAATAGTTTCCCACCACAGGAAATTTATTTTGAGTGTCTTCATAGTTTTCTTTTTGAAATACACCAATTTCTATACCCTGCAGGAAAAACGAAAATAAATATTATAGTGCAAATTTGCAAAAAAGCAGCATATGCATCAAAATAAACTATTTCCAGCAGTGCAATATTAGTCCTAAGCATCCTAGAAACGACACAGAAAGTCATAAAGTCAAACAAAACTTTTAAAAACACTAGTATAAGCTCATGAGGCCTTGATGTTAAAAAATTACATTTCCGCGAAAATGACGTCACTTCCGGTTTCAGGCAGGTCATGGCGGACATGCGATAGTTCACGCTGGTGGACGTAGGAAGTGTTATGAACAGCTGATCGGATCGGCAAAGCCTGTTTCTGGAATATTATGTTTTTGTTGCTGCAAGCGCTTTTTATGCAGTTTTTGCAAAGCTATATGTGGAAGGAAACTGTGACCTAGGACAAGCTGATGGCATAAGATGTAAGTACAACTCCTCCGGTTTCATATGCAAAAAAAATTATTGCGCTAGCTTACGTGGTTTCAGTGCTACCGGGATTTAAAAATAGTTACGCAAAACGGAGCGTGCCCGCTCTGACCGGTTTTAAAGGGTTAAGGTGGAATGAAGAGTTGAAGAGTTTCACAGTGAATTATCCAGTGGAGGATTTTTCTTCTTCTTTGAAGGTTTGAAATGTGAACATTGTTCTGCTGCAGTCAATGGACTAAACCAGAGAAGAAGAAAACAGACTTTACCATGAAGATCCTCAGTGTGGATCAGTATAATATCAGCCTGATGTCTGCAGTTTAGTGTCAGCACAACTTTCACATCATATTCATCTCAGCACAACTAAAACATGCTGACTGACCTCAGAGTTTCAAGTCCACATCCTGGACTCTCCAGGAAACCACACAGATGCTTCACTCCTGAATCCTGCAGGGTGTTGTCGTACAGGTCCAGCTCTCTCAGATGGGAGGGGTTGGACTTCAGTGCTGCTGCCAGATAATCACAGCTGATCTTTGACAAACCACATAAACTCAATCTGTATAAAGAATGAAAGATGTAAGTTTATTAGACAAAGTGTGAGCTTGAAATCATTCAGTGTTTCATCATCTGTTTAGAGCTGAAGAAGGTTCAGAATGTAGAAGTTTAGAAAATGGAAACTCCAAACAGCTGAAGCTTCAAACAAACACAACAAGAGAAAAAACTCTGAATGTTTCACATTAAAGTCGTACATTTCTCATAAAAACAGGACAAAGACTTGAAAAAGTCGTGTTTTTCCTTCCAGGAAACACAAGGCTTCACTTTTAAAGGTGAAGTGTGAAAGAAATGGACATATTTGAAGTCCAACACCTTTTTCCAGTCACATTATTAAAGCAGACAAACTACAAGCTCATTTTCATTCCAACAAGTCATCTTCTGACCTGGACTAACAACACTGGTCTCTATGTGCAGCTGGCTGTGAGACCAGTGCTCAGGGAGCGTCTACAAAGTGCAACACTGAAAGAACATCACACACTCATTTGCTTCCAGCACTTTCACACAAACATCTACTGTCATTATTGTCACCAAACTCTGTGGATCCTTTATTGCAAATTCAAATGGGATCAAATGGTCAGACAAAAGAGGGTTATGAGGAAATATGATGAAATGTTGTGTATTAGCAGCAAGTTATTGAATCATTTTCCTCAGAAACCAAACAAAATGATTGACAAACATGTTTTTACAAACTCAGTGTTGGACTTGGATCAGCAGGATAAGCTGATGTTTAAAGGCATTTGAGTCTCGCTGTATGAGAGTCCAGTTATTACTCAATATTTATGGATGATGTTCTTTCAGTGTTGCACTTTGTAGACGCTCCCTGAGCCTCACAGCCAGCTGCACATGGACCAGCTGACATTACCCAGCATTAGAGGATAAAACAGTAAATGAGAGCAGCTAAACACACAAAGATGGAAACACAGAGCGTGGATCGTTCACTCGACGGCACGTACACGGACACGCCGTCGGGGCTGAAAGGGGACAGCTCACAGATCCTGAAGCTGCAGGTTTCATCATTGTTACGACTGTTGTCGTAATTATATGTAAATTTGAGTGTGCAGGTGCTCCTCCATGATTGGTGCATCCAGGGTGGATGGCTGGCAGCAGATAAGAAGATACCGCCAGGGACTGCCATGTCATTCATCCTTGGCCCAACCCAACCGGCAGACCGTTAACTGTGTCACTATGTTGGTTAACGTAAGAGCATGTAGGGGTGGACCGCCTTTTTGTTTGATCAGTTTTCTCCTATTTTTGTTAGGCAGGGAGGAAAGTGATTGTCGTTTGAGTTAGTTCTTTTGCGTAGGTAAGTTGTATTTATTCCTGAGATAGGCTACCTTATGTCTGTTGTTTTGGCCTTGGGTTCACCCTGAAGTTATGATATGCTCCCTTCCTTTGTTTAACTGCACTCATTGTAAATAAATCACTGTTACAAAGTATTAAGTGTGTGACGTGCTGCTTGGGGTTGGACGCGGATGGATCACCCTTTATGTTGTGGTCTGGCCGGGCCTAGACGGGCCATAACAATCTGTCTCCAACCAAAACTGACTGAACCAGCAGCAAAAGAAGATCCAAACTACGCTTTACGTTTGATGAACATCGTCATGAATTCTCTCTGACTTTGACGTTTACTTCCTGCACAGCTCTCTCTCTCTCAGTGTACTTCAAGAACAGTTTACCTTCAAAAATCTGTTTCCTGCATTATTCACTGCTTATTACGCACCAGTCTGCTGTTGTGTTCACTGCTGTCGGCCTCCGAAAACAAAGCCTCATTTCTGCTGTTCAATACTGAAGAAATGTAAACCTTTTAAAATGATGACAGATTACAAACTCTCAGCTGTGTCTGTAATCAAACCTCTGTAACTTTGCTTCACTTCAGCAGCATCAGCTCATGTTCACATGTTGATTCATGGTTTGCTTCAGTTTTTGATGGACTGCAGAATATTTTGAAGGTTATCTGCTATAAAAAGCCAGAACAGGAAAATCTGCTTCATGTGTTTCTGTTTGATCCTCAGTGACTTTGACACAAAGGCCTCTGCTGTGATGATCACACCTCTGATCAAGTCTCACAGTGTCAGCTTTGTTTTTATACATATGGATATGTGCTGATAAATGATCAGAGTTATAATATTTCCCACTGCCTGCTGTGTGCCGTGACCTTTGACCTGCTAAAGACAGTCAGCTGTGGATTATTCATTGTTGTGTCTGATACTTAGAACTGTGAGGAAGAACACTACACAGCTAATCAGGGTCCCCTCTCTCTGAATCAGGAAAGGTGGGCAGGCCGCGTGTGGGCCGCGGGCCATACGTTGAGTATCACTGTTTGAAATGTGAACATTGTTCTGCTACAGTCAATGGACTAAACCAGAGAAGAAGAAAACAGACTTTACCATGAAGATCCTCAGTGTGGATCAGTATAATATCAGCCTGATGTCTGCAGTTTAGTGTCAGCACAACTTTCACATATTCATCTCAGCACAACTAAAACATGCTGACTGACCTCAGAGTTTCAAGTCCACATCCTGGACTCTCCAGGAAACCACACAGATGCTTCACTCCTGAATCCTGCAGGTTGTAGTTGAAGCTCAGGTCCAGCTCTCTCAGATGGGAGGGGTTGGACTTCAGTGCTGCTGCCAGATAATCACAGCTGATCTTTGACAAACCACAGCGCCTCAATCTGTATAAAGAATGAAAGATGTAAGTTTATTAGACAAAGTGTGAGCTTGAAATCATTCAGTGTTTCATCATCTGTTTAGAGCTGAAGAAGGTTCAGAATGTAGAAGTTTAGAAAATGGAAACTCCAAACAGCTGAAGCCAACAGGAAGCAGCTTCAAACAAACACAACAAGAGAAAAAACTGTTAATGTTTCACATTAAAGTCGTACATTTATCATAAAAACAGGACAAAGACTTGAAAAAGTCGTGTTTTTCCTTCCAGGAACCACAAGGCTTCACTTTTAAAGGTGAAGTGTGAAAGAAATGGACATATTTGAAGTCCAACACCTTTTTCCAGTCACATTATTAAAGCAGACAAACTACAAGCTCATTTTCATTCCAACAAGTCATCTTCTGACCTGGACTAACAACACTGGTCTCTATGTGCAGCTGGCTGTGAGACCAGTGCTCAGGGAGCGTCTACAAAGTGCAACACTGAAAGAACATCACACACTCATTTGCTTCCATCATCCAACCTGAAGAGGAAACAGAGATGGCTCCCCTTCAAAGTAAAAGCTGCTCCTTTTGGACACAGTATCAAAGAAAGTCTACAGTATAACATAGAAAAGACAGAACAAAGTTTTGGTTGTTTTTAAATTGTGCAGAAATGAAACTACACTAAGCTCAATTATGTGACAGACATTTCATCCCATGTCAGTTTGGCCTCATCCTGGGCCGGATTATCCAGCACACACTCTGACCACAGGCCCAGGGGCCACGCACAGCTGGGCTCCATCCAAGAGACAGGAAACAAACCAACACAATAATAAAAAGCACCATGTGATCTTCTTACATCTTCAAGACAAACATAGTAAAAACATGAGCATATTTGTTTCCTGATAAAATGATGTGACAGGTAGAACAGAGTAAAGTGGTGGTGTTACAGCCTTTCTCCCCTCTGCTGCCGAGGCTGTTAGTCTCTCCCAAACTCAGCTACAGGACTTCCAAATGAATGAAAGCAGCAGAAGTGGCTTTACAAATGAAAGAGGAAGAGGAGAAGAAGAGGAGAGGGAGGCCACCCTGACCATCACTCCAGCTGAAAACATCACACTTCCATTAAAGTTGGTGAGAAAATGTTGAGCAGGATGAGCTGCTGGCTAATCTGGAGGCTGTAGCAGCAGCTCACAGTCACAGTGGATTTCCACTCATGAAAAAGCTCTGGCTGCTTCATTTCTCATCTCATATCAGAGACTTTAAAGCTTCACTGAAGCTGTACTGTGATGCTTCCATATTCCTATGAGGCCTCCATAATGATTTCAGCTGTTCTGTACTAGAGATGGACGATCCGATATTACGTATCGGTATCGGTCCGATACTGACGTAAATTACTGGATCGGATATCGGAGAGAAATAAAAAATGTAATCTGATCCATTAAATATCAAAAAAGCACCTCACAAAACTTGCGACATGGCGTAACTCGGCTCATAACCGTAGCACGTCGGAGCATTATGTGTCACGTGATAGAGCGGCTGTGTGTATTTGGAACGTTGAGTGTGCAAACAATAGAAACTAAACTCTTTAAATAATAAATATTTTTTTTAAAGACGGAGACTCTACAGTATGCAGCGGTAGCATCTATTCCACAATGTAGCCTGCAATCATTTTTTAAGCTCACCTTCAGACGCTTTCTGTGTTGCTGAAGTAAAATCACGTTTTGCCTGCTTAGCAGGAGTTGCCGCGGTGTTATCCATCGATAATGAACAAGAATCACTCAGAAGTTTTCGTCTATGCTCTCGTGTCAGGCGCTTCAGTAGATTACTCGTTCTATTAACAGCAGCCGATAGTGTTTTCTCCCCAGCACAACACACTGTAATATTTTTGTCTGCTGGTTTCAGAAAAGTGAAGAGACGGGAAAATGTCCACTTCATAAAACAGCCACACACTTCAGCTGAGTCCGACATCTTCCGCTTTAGAACTTTACAACTATGCAGCAAACTGGCGTGAAATGACGTGCAGCTGCACTACAGCTGTCATGGTCCTGCGGCCATGACTCAGTGACTTTGTGTTTGTGTTCCTTATTGTTATTATTCTCTTTATTATTCATGGGCTGTTTTGGGATTTTAGATACTGGGTTCTGGGTTTGTGCTCCCTCTATTGGTCCCTGGTGTTAGTGTTCCCCTGTCTTGTCAGGTTAATCAGGTCCAGCTGTGTCTCCCACCTGTGTGTGATTTCCCAGTGTCTCTCTGTGTACTTATAGTGTGTGTTTGCCTCTGTTCCTCGTCGCGTCGTCTGTGTTCATACCCGGTGAATTCCCCTGCGTGCTCTCCCTGCTGTTCTCCCTTCATGTTCAGGTTTGCCACTCCTTTGTGTAGTTTCTCCCAGTTTAGTTCATCCTTAGTTCTGTTTTGCCATCTCCACTTTATGTTTGGTATTGTCAATAAATCACCTTTACATCTGAGTAAGTGCTGCATTTGACTCCTCCTTTCCACTCTTCACACGGCCGCTGCCCCGGACCGTGACAACAGCGATGTTAAAGCGCAGAGTTTACCTCTACGTTTAGAAGATAAATTATTAAAATAAAATAATGATATTCAGCGAGTTTAATTATTTTACAGTGTAACGCAATTACATTGTAAGTAGCTGTAATTAAAATACCTAAAGATGAAAAGTAATTAGTTACTCTAATTTTTCAGTGGAAAAGTAATTTAATTACAGTAACGCATTACTTAGTAATGCATTACACCTAACACTGATCACAACACTCACAACACTCCAGCAGGCACAGCCATCGGCCATCAGCTGTGCAACACTCACACAAAAATCACCTGGGTTTAATATTTAGCCACATAGATCATTTATGTGTTTCAGCTCTTCTTACATTTTACCACCAACATGTTTCAAAAAGAGCAGCTTTTACTTTGAAGGCCAGCTGTCTCTGTTTCCTGTTTTCATTGTTGAATAATGGAACAAATCGAAGCTTCAGTGCGTTGAATTGTGTTACACAAAAATAAGAAAAGTTTTCACATTGCTCAGACAGAATCTAGTGTTTGAAGAAGAATTCAGACATCAATAAACATTTTCATCAGCACAAGAAGGACAATGAAAGCAGGAAATACCCCAAAATGCCATTTCTCATTCTACAACTTCAACAACTGCACATGAATTATACTTCATGTACAGACGCACAGTCTCTGAGTCCTGCTTTGTTGTCATGTTTGGGCCTGTGTTAGGCTGCTCTGGTTTCCTCTGCTTTAACACACATCTCACCACAGCAGCTGTGTGGGTCGTCTCTGTAGCAGCCATATCAGCTTCTGATACATGAACATCATCACAGCTCCTAACTTCACCTTTATTAGCTTCGACATTCATGTCTTTCTTTTCTCTCTCTGTTTCCACACAAGCTCAAAGTCTCTGCAGCCTGTTTTTATCTGCTATCATCAGATCTTCATCATCCTCATTCACATCCCTCACACACTCTACAGCCTCATCAGCACTGACTTCATCTTCACTGACTGATGGAGCACAACATGAACCTGTGGAGGCTGAAACACTGTCCTGTCAAACATCTCCCCGTCACCACTCCACTTCTGTCAGCCTTTAAATGAACCCTGCTCAAGTCTGTCACTTCTGTTTGGAGCAAAAAGGAAAAACTGTTGGTCAGTCGTTTGGAAAGACAACATTTCTGAAAGCACTCAAACTTCTTCACATTTGTCTTCAGACACACCCTGAACATTTAGGAACTAAAGAAAGTTTCAAACATCAATCAAATACCTGAAATACAGAAAAATAACAACAGCCGTAGTCAGTGAACTCACCTCAGAGTCTCCAGTCGACAGTTTGGACTCTCCAGTCCAGCACACAGAAGCTTCACTGCTGAATCCTGCAGGTTTTGGTTTCCACTCATGTCCAGCTCTGTCAGATGGGAGGGGTTGGACTTCAGAGCTGAGGCCACAACTTCACAGTGAGACTCTGAGAGTCCACACTGAGTCAGTCTGTGATGATAGAAAATATAAAATGTGTTATTATAAAAGCAGAAAATCTGCATTATAAACACAGACTGAATGTATATGAAGACAAAACAGAGTGAGGTCATAATCTGATGAATCTGCTCTTCACATCTGTGCTTCAGCTCCTCTTACTGTGTTTGACATGACACAACGATTGAGTCTCTCTCAGACCTGCAGACTTTTAATGAGAATCTTTGTTTGGCTTTAATCTGCAGATGAAGGAGGAAGATGGTGTCACATTTAGGCTTCCATAATGTCCACAGTCTGTCACTGAGATCTGATCCAGAGTCAGAGTGAAGACACACATTTGGACTGTTTCCTGTTTTGACTCCAGAACATTTTGAATGAGTTCAGCTCAGTGAAGAGTTCCAGCTGGAAAGATGATCTCTGTTTGCTACCTGCTGTCAGGTACGGCTGTTCACATCCACACGCAGGAAAAACCTGCTGACTGTTACCAAACGGAGCAGAAATCTCATCACTGGACAATAATGATGAATGAACTCAGAGCTGCTGATATCAGATCTGATTTCAGGGGAACTAAACACAGAAATGATTGGCTCATTTGAGCTTTCTGAGCCATTATCTGCTGGTGTGTCGCTAGTTGGCAGAAAATGATTTGTATTCCTGTTCAGGGCTTCAGTGTTTATGAGTCCAGATCCAGGTGACAGCAAGTCAAAATGATGTTACCTGTCTGTGTCCAGCAGCAGCCTGTATTCACTTTGAATATTGTTATAACCTGACATGGATCAGTTTGTCTTTGATTGGTTTGTAAATGTCACTGTTTCCATTGGACCTGATTGACGGTACAAAGACAGAGAGGGAGAGAAAGGAGAGAGAGGATGGAGACAGCAAAGAGAGAGCAAACACAAACAGGTGAGAGTGGACAGGTGACCAAGGTCAGCAACCAATCAGAGAGCTTCTGTTTGACCCACAGTCACTGATGATGACTGCACATAACCAAGCAGTGTGTTACTCTGCTTGGATCCAAATATGGATCCTGCTCTTATAATAATGACCATCAGATGATGTTATTGTGTTATTTTGTAGCTGAATACGATGTTTGTGTTTAATTTTACTTTTCCTTTATTTTTTCACGAGCAGCACTTGTCTCCTTGTGTACGACCGACAAACCTTACTGGACATAAAAGACGGTCTTTCTTATAACTTTCCGGAGTTCAAGTTTTGCAACACGGACGCTCCGTTTGCAGACCCCCCATTCATCTCACCTGAGACGCCTTTGTTCTCTGGCCCTGGAGGCCGCAAACGCCGACGCAGAGGGAGAAGATCTGGCGTTCTGGTTCGACTGAGACGGCGCACTTACAGACCACCGTTACCCAGTTTATTACTGGCTAATATGCAGTCTCTGGAGAACAAGCTGTGCGAGCTTCGGGCACGGATCTCATTCCAGCGAGAGATGCGGGACTGCTGCGTGATCTGCCTCACAGAAACCTGGCTATCGGACAAAGTACCGGACTCCGCAATACAACTGCTGGGGTTCTCTGTGCACCGCGCGGACAGGTCACAGGATCTTACTGGGAAAAGCAGAGGCGGTGGTGTTTCATGATCAACAACAGCTGGTGTGATTATGCGAACGTGCACCCGGTCAAATCCTTCTGCTCACCGGACCTGGAGTACCTGATGATTAAGTGCCGGCCATTCTGGCTACCGAGGGAATTTACAGCAGTGATTATTACGGCTGTTTACATTCCCCCACAAGCCGACACTGACCGTGCACTCAGGGAACTGTACAGCGCGATCAGCAGCGAGGAAACCGCACACCCAGAGGCAGCGTTTATCACAGCCGGAGACTTTAATAAGGGAAACCTGAAGAAAGTCTCACCAAAACTCCATCAACACATCCTTTTCAACACACGTGGAAACCGGCAACTCGACCACTGTTACACCTCTTTCCGGGATGCGTACAAAGCCCTCCCCCGCGCCCCATTCGGCCAATCAGATCACTGCTCCATCCTGCTCCTGCCCGCCTACAGGCAGAAGCTGAAACAGGAAGCTCCAACCCGGAGGGCGGTGCACCGTTGGACGGACCAATCGGAGTCTGCGCTGCGGGACTGTTTTGATCACGCGGACTGGGAAATGTTTCACGTGACCGCCAGAGACATTGATGAATACACAGACTCAGTCTGTGGATTTATCAGGAAATGCGTGGAAGATGTCGTCCCATCCAGAACAGTCAAATCCTTCCCAAATCAAAAACCCTGGATTAACGGAGATGTTCGCACGGCACTGGCGGCACGGAACACCGCCTTTGCCTCCGCGAACACATTGGACTACAAACACGCACATTACCAACTCCGGAAGACGATCAAAGCAGCCAAACGTGAGTACAGGGACAGGGTGGAACAACAGTTTGACAACCCTCGGAGTATGTGGCAGGGACTAAACACGATCACAGACTTTAGAGGGAAAACCAGCACACCGCAGACCACGGCCTCTCTGTGTGAGGATCTAAACGTATTCTACGCTAGATTCGACACAGTGAACACCATGAGACCGGACAGTGTGCGCACCGCGGATGACGTCAGTGCGCACACTGTGTCTGAGGAGGATGTGCGGAAGTGCTTCAGGAAGGTGAACGCACGCAAAGCTACTGGTCCGGACGGGATTCCCGGCCGCGTCCTCAGGTCATGCGCGGCTCAGCTGGCTGGAGTGTTCACGCACATCTTCAACCTTTCCCTCTCTCTGTCTGTAGTCCCAGCCTGCTTCAAAATGGCCACCATCGTCCCTGTACCCAAATCCTCCACCATCTCCTCATTGAACGACTGGCGACCTGTAGCCCTGACCCCCATCGTAAGCAAATGCTTCGAGAAGCTGGTCAGGGACTTCATCTGCTCTGCACTACCCGACTCACTGGACCCTCTACAGTTTGCATACCGCCACAACAGGTCCACTGATGATGCCATAGCCCTGACACTACACACTGCCCTGTCACACCTGGAGAAGAGAGACACGTATGTGAGGATGCTGTTTGTAGATTACAGCTCAGCATTCAATACCATCGTTCCCTCGAAGCTGGACAGGAAACTGCAGGATCTAGGACTGAGCAGCTCCCTCTGCAGCTGGATCCTTAGCTTCCTGTCTGACAGACGCCAGGTGGTCAGACTGGGCAGCATCACCTCATCCCCCATCACACTGAACACTGGTGCTCCACAGGGGTGTGTACTGAGCCCTCTCCTGTACTCACTCTACACCTACGACTGCACAGCCACTAACAGCTCCAACATCATTGTGAAGTTTGCGGACGACACTACAGTGGTGGGTCTTATCACCAACGGTGATGAGACGGCTTACAGGGAGGAGGTCAGCGCCCTGACCCACTGGTGTCAAGACAACCATCTCACCCTCAACGTCGCAAAGACAAAGGAGTTGATAGTGGACTTCCGGAGGTGCAGAGAAGTACACACCCCCATCACCATCAACGGCGCTGCTGTGGAGAGAGTGAGCAGCTTCCGGTTCCTTGGTGTACACCTGGCTGAGGATCTTACGTGGTCAGTACACACAAACAAAACAGTGAAGAAGGCACAGCAGCGCCTCTTCTTTCTCAGGAGACTGAAAAGATTCGGCATGAGCCCCCCCATCCTCAGGACCTTCTATCACTGTGCCATTGAGAGCATCCTCACTGGATGCATCACCACCTGGTATGGCAACAGCACCGCCTACAACTGCAAAGCTCTCCAGCGAGTAGTGCGGTGCTCTGAACGGATAATTGGAGGTGAGCTTCCCTCCCTCCAAGACATCTACAGGAAGAGCTGCCTGAGGAAAGCGGGGAGGATCATCAAGGACTCCAGTCACCCCAGCCATAAACTGTTCAGACTGCTTCCATCAGGAAGGAGGTTCTGCAGCATCCGGTCCCGAACCAGCAGACTGAGAGACAGCTTTTTCCATCAGGCCATCAGACTGCTGAACACGTCATAGACACCTCAGCTTCACTACTGGAACTTCAACATTATGCACTACACACTGTATATAAATGCCACTTGTTTTGCACATATTCAACTCTGTATATTTTATATATTTTATTATTATTATTATTATTATTATTATTATTATTATTATTTTATTTTTTTTACTATTTAATTTGTAAAAATGTGTACACACACACACACACACACACACACACACACACACACACACACACACACACGTAGGAAAATATTTAGTATACACATCCAGAAATGCATACACTATTATATATTGTACATATATTTATTAGTTTCAGGTTGGCCATTCTTGCATTTTGCTCGTTTGTGTTGTTGTGTTTGCACATCTCTGTTGCTTGTGGGGCTCGCACACAAGAATTTCACTCGCATGTGCTGTGCCAGTGTGCCTGCACATGTGATGTGACAATAAAAGTGATTTGATTTGATTTGATTTGATTTGATGTTTGTGTGATTATCAGTGAAAGAAGCAGTGAGGAGGATGGAGAGAGAGAGAGGACAGAGGGTGAAGTTAGAAACACTAAAAGGATTTTTCATGGATTTCATGGATGATTTGAGTGATTTCCAGCAGGACACTTAAACATGTCAGTGGACGTCCTAAAGAACATATTCACTGATATGAAACGTGTCATTGAACAGGATTAATATCAGTGGAAACATGGTGGAAACAGCTGTGACTGCATGGATGTGACACACTTCAAATCTGTTCTCCACTCTTGGATTTGGGATCCATGGAGCTGCTGCTGAGTCTGTACAATAAAGGAATGGTGTGGAAGGTTGCAGCGTACGGACACAAACACTTTGTGGTTACAATCTGATTTTATTTTCAACATTAAACTACTAACCTACACTGATCAATGATGTTAATGATCACATCTGGACTCACCTAGCCTTTCTGCAGGTCCTCACAGCTGGAATCAGTCTCTGTCGTCCCCGCTCTGATGTGTTGTACTCCTGCAGGTCAAACTCATCCAGAACCT
Source organism: Aulonocara sp. 'chitande type north' Nkhata Bay (assembly GCF_057382095.1). Classification (NCBI taxonomy): domain Eukaryota; kingdom Metazoa; phylum Chordata; class Actinopteri; order Cichliformes; family Cichlidae; genus Aulonocara; species Aulonocara sp. 'chitande type north' Nkhata Bay. The sequence goes on from NC_141346.1 coordinate 63,950,398, forward strand.
CCTCTGACATCTGCAGCATGAAGGCCAGAGCTGAGCACTGGATCTCAGAGAGTTTCTTCTTTGACTTCAGGAACTCTTGGATCTCCTGAAATAATGAGAGGTGGTTCATCTCCATCAGACAGTGGAAGATGTTGATGCTTCTGTCAGGAGAGATTTCATCACTGTTCATCTTCTTCAGGTTGTTGATGACTCTCTGGATGGTTTCTGGACTGATCTCTGTCTGACCGAGCAGACCTACTAAGAGGCTCTGGTTGGACTCCAGACAGAGGCCATGAAGGAAGCGAACAAACAGGTCCAGGTGGCCATTTTTACTGTGGAGGGATTTCTCCATGGCTCTCCTCAGAAATACATCAAGTGTTTGGAGATCTTTGTTATCAAAAACACTGGAAATCACCTTGATTAAAGATTTTGGTTTAAGGAAGTTCTTCAGCACCTTTGTCTTCCTGCTGGTGAAACAGTGGAACATGTAGACTGCAGCCAGAAACTCCTGAATGCTCAGATGAACAAAGCAGTAGACTGGTTTCTGGAAGATCACACACTCTCTTTTGAAGATCTCTGTACAAACTCCTGAGTACACCGAGGCCTCTGTCACATCCAGACCACACTGCTCCAGGTCTTCTTGGTAGAACATGATGTTTCCTTTCTCCAGATGTTCAAATGCCAGCCTCCCCAGTTTCAGAAGAACTTCTCTGTCAGCTTCCATCAGCTCCTGTGGACTTGTCTCATGTCCCTCATGGTGCTTGTTCTTCTTCCTCTTTGTCTGAACCAGCAGGAAGTGTGAGTACATGTCAGTCAGGGTCTTGGGCAGCTCTCCTCTCTGCTCTGTAGTCAACATGTGCTCCAGAACTGTAGCAGTGGTCCAGCAGAAGACTGGGATACTGCACATGATGTGGAGGCTCCTGGTTGTCTTCATGTGGGAGATGATTCTGCTGGACAGCTCTTCATCACTGAATCTCCTCCTGAAGTACTCCTCCTTCTGGGCGTCAGTGAAGCCTCGTACTTCTGTTAGCCTGTCAACACATGTAGGAGGGATCTGATTGGCTGCTGCAGGTCGGAAAGTTATCCAGACGAGAGCCGAGGGAAGCAGATTCCCCTGGATGAGGTTTGTCAGCAGCTGGCTGACTGATGACTTCTGTGTGAGATCAGACAGCAGCTTCCTGTTGGTGAAATCCAATGAAAGTCTGCTTTCATCCAGGCCGTCAAAGATGAACAAAAGCTGAGAGACAGCCAGCTTCTCTGCTGTGACGTTCTGTAATGTTGGATGGAAAACATGGAGCAGCTCCAGAAGACTGTACTGCTCATCTCTGATCAGGTTCAGCTCCCTGAATGAAAGCAGAACCACCACACTGACATGTTGGTTCTCCAAGCCTTCTGCCCAGTCCAGAGTGAACTTCTGCACTGAGAAGGTTTTTCCAGCACCAGCCACGCCGTTGGTCAGAACCACTCTGATGGGTCTCTGTTGGTCAGGTAAGGCTTTAAAGATGTCCTGGCACCTGATTGGAGTGTCATGGAGGGCGTCCATCTTGGAAGCTGTCTCCAGCTGCCTCACCTCATGTTGGGTATGAACCTCTTCACTCTGTCCCTCTGTGATGTAGAGCTCAGTGTAGATCCTGTTGAGGAGGGTTCTACTTCCTGTTTCATCACTTCCTTCAGTCACACGTTCACATCTCCTCCTCAGACTGATCTTATGTTCATCTAAAACCTCCTGCAGACCAACATCTGCTGAAAGAAAGAAAAACAATGAGACTAAAGAGAAAGAAAACTCTTCAATGTCTGAACAACACAAGAAGTCCAGTTTTCAGAAATGAATCCATCAGCAGACAGATGTTCAGTCTTACTTTGTAAACAGCTGCTCTGACTGGCTGTCTGCAGTCCAGCTCTGCTTCTGGATCTTTCTCCACACTGGGGACAGGAGGAGTCTCCTGATGAAGCAGACTGGTCCCAGTATGAGGAGATGCACTGTCTGCAGTGTCCACAGCTGGTAGAGACTGGATCGTTCAGGACGTCCTGACACAAAGCACAGCAGGACAGCTGCTCCTCCTCACAAACACCACTCCTCTTCCTCCTCCTCTCTCTGTGAACACATTTCTTTATCACTAAAAACATTTACTGTCAGTGAAAAACATCCAGATGTGACCAAACTGCAGTTCCTCACAGTTCCTTTGGTTTCATCAACACTAATGAGCTGCTCTTCCTGTCTGCCTGTCTCATTAAACACTGAGTGATGAATACAAACTCAACACTTCCTGCAGACTTCCTGACTTCACAGTAAAAGCTTTCCATCAGAGAGACAGTTATGACTTTCACTGTTTTACAGCCGCTGTGTGCAGATTATCTGGGTCAGTTCACTCTGAAGCAGCTTAGAAGTGTCCGTGTAGAGCCGTGGTCTGACACACAGAGACTTCTGATTTTCTCTATTGAAACAAACATGATGAAGATGAGCAGGTTTCTCTTCTAGTATAAACTCTGTGTCTCTCTGGCTGGCTCATGATGGCTTTTCAGGTTTTATGTTTTGCTCTCTCCTGCTAGCGTTTTGCCTGCCTGGGTGGAGCTTGTAATGGCCTCTCGCTCTTGGTCCATCCAGCTATGATGATTACACCACCTGTTGCTGATTCACCTGGGCTTACCGGTAACCATTTAACGCTGCGGCATGGAGCAGTTTGTCGCTGGGACATTGACCCTCCTGTGTTCATGATCTCAGCTCCTTGCTAAGAAATCTCTCTCTAAATTTGACAGTTGGGTTAACTTTGTGTATACTTTGAGTAAAAATTTCCCTGGACCTGGTTACAGACGCTTACCTGTGACTCCCGTGTGTGACTGTGTGAGTGCAGAGCAGGACAAGAGTGACTGAAGAGGAGTGAGAGTGGACTCCCTTCCCTCTTTTCCCTGGAGCCCTGGACCCCCTCCCCAACTCACTGTACATATATAGAGCACTGTGGTTCACCCCTTTGGTAAATAAACTGTCACCTTTTTGTTTGTCAGAACTCAGTCTGTGCTTGAGTTCCTCTGTTAGCCATGACATTTTGTTGGTTCTCTCTCTTCAGGTCCCTGTAAGTGTTTGATCTAAAACATCATATTTATCCTGCTTTGATTGTTTTGTGTGCTGAGGGACATTGTTGCATGATCCACTTTTTCTTATCACTCAAATATCCTGATACTTTCAGAAAGTTGGAGAGCTCTCCTGGCTTGCTTAGTCTTTGCTCTGTACTGCAGTACTTGCATTGGTTTCACTGGACAAGTCTGCATGTGAATCTACAACTGATCTGACATTGTGGCACAAACACAGTAAACACTACGAGCACCTTGTTTCATGTGCAGTGGCTTTCTTCTCATTCTGTTACTGAACACTGTATGAAAAGCCTCTCACTGCCAGCATCCTTCCAGCCCCACGATAACAAGACCAACTCACATCTTCACAACACCAAGAATTTTTCCCCTTTTCTTTGGAGAAACTGAGAAGCCAATAGGATTATAATAATTTCCCCCAGGGATCAATAAAGTATTCTGATTCTGATTCTGATTGTAGCTCAAACTTGCCCACAGTCCTGCTTCATCACTGCTCACTCCTACCTGTGTTGGTGCTCAGTGGACAGTCATAGCCTGCTGCTAGCATGAATGCTAAATGTACTGCTGTGGATGATCAGCAGAAAAACATGTTGTCAGTTTGACTGTTTGCTGTATTTAAAGTGTTTTTCTCAGTTCGTCTGTATTCAAAGTGCATTCGGGGCTTTAGCTGACAGCTCTTTGTGCTAACAAACTAAACTCTCTTAGTTTAAGCCAACAGACTTTACCAAACACAAAGCCTGCTGCTGCCTCCATGGGTTAGCTTGTGTGACTGGTGTTTACACCAATGAAATCTAAATCACACTAATGTGTCCTCCAAGGTGTTTGGTGGGAGCACTGAGTGAAACATCTGGTAAAATAACAAACAGGGCTGTGAGAGCAACTGAAGTGATAAAAATACTGTTTAAAGATAAAAAACACTTTGATGTTCTCTCGTCACCTAACAAAGTCCAAACCCTGTGAACTATTTTAGCTTTAATAACTGTGGATTCAGGTATCCTGAACCCATCTTTGGACGTGTGTAATTAAATATTTTAAAACTCCATCAGAGACTCCTGATGTGGCTGTTTGGAGAAGGAAAAGAGGGACAAAGTGGAGCGTCGAGCTGAGGCTTCATTCACTGCAAACCTACAGTTATGTTTTCTTATTTCTGCTGTTTGCATGTTCACAGCTGAAATAAAGCTGCCTCTTTGACTTCATCCTGTTGTGTTTGGGTCCAATCCTGCCTCCCACACAGCGCTACAGGACAAAGTCTAATATTTTTATCTTTTTAATGAATCTTTGGTCATATTTATCCAGGAAACACAAACATGTAAAGGAGTCATCACAGGTCTCTGACCTCGTTGGTCCAGGTTCAGCACTGAAGTCTGGAGGTTTATCTTTGGACCCATCACTCCTCACAGATGGACAGCTGGATCCTGCAGACTGTGACCTCTGACCTCTGCGGACACAAACATGTTTTATTCAATGATCAATTCTCTGATAAAGTGATTGAAGCAGCTGTGATCACACAGACTGCAGATAATGCAGCTGTTTCCTGTCAGTAACAGTCCTCTTAGATTAGAGTTCAGCTTTTTACAGGAAAACAAATGTCCCTGAATGCAACAGTGAGACACAGTCTGCCTGTGTGGCTGTGATAGCTGCCGTTAGGAGCGCTCATGTGTTCAAGATGGGCTTTACGTCTACCAACAACTGCTCACACTGCCAAACCAATACTCTGGACAATTATATCCACGCTCTTTGGTTCTGTCCACCAGTTCAGAAGTTTTGGCGCGAGATATGTGAAGACTTATCAAAGTGTCTGAAATGTAACATTCCAACTTCCCCCTTGGTGTGTTTGTTGGGCAGCTTAGATAATGTCACTTCAGAAAAGAATATAGCCCATATGGTTTTCACTGCCCTATGCATAGCCAAGAAAACTGTCCTCATGAACTGGAAAAATAAAAACAATCTTAATTCTAACCAATATAGAAATTATCTATTAGATTACATTAGTCTTGATACAGCCTCTGCCACCACATCAGATCAATTGCTCTGGGCTCCTTTGATCAGCTCCATCACCTAGTGGAGGTGGGGGGTCATAGTTTGGTCCCGCCTTCAATGTTGTGATTGGTGTGGGGGTAGGGACAGGCTTAGGGCATCGGGGGGTTCCCTGGAGGCATCTTCCTTGGGGGGCTCAACCCGGGGTAGCGGTCATGGCCAATTAGGGGCTCTGTTGGCTCTCAGGTGACTGTTTCCTCGTGGCTGCGTGCAGCGGGGCTAGGGGAGGGTCTGTGCTGACGGACGTGGGTTACTGACCTGGAAGCCTGGCTGCACCTGGGTGGGTCCGGGATGGGCGTGAGGTTCTGGGGGCGCTCCGGCTCTGGGCTGAACCCTGGCAGGCCTCGGGGGCTTGGGTCCTGGTTGGTGTGTTGCCGGGGTTGTGGGCGGGTGGGTGTATGGGGGCCCAGCCCTGGCTCAGGGTGCCGCTGGTGCGTCGAGCCACCGGGGGGGCTCTTCAACTGGTGGGGGAGATTGTCACATCTTGCAGGAGCTTTCCTCTCTTCAGGAACTCTCTGCAGGAGGGGGAGATACAGGAGAGGTGGTGGAAGATCTCAGCCTGGGCGTCTATCGTCTTATGTAGTCTGGAAGATGAGTGGATGGTGGGGTGGGTGCAGTTTTCTCTGTGGTGGGGTTGGGTGGACTGTCCCGGGCTCTGTGGGGACGGGCGGCGCTGCTGCACTGGGCCCCGGTCCGGATGGGCCTGGGCCCCCTTTCCCTGGCGGGTCGCAGAGTATGGGGGTGCCTACTGGGGTCAGCGGGGGAGCTGGCCCCAGGGAGGGGTCACTTGCCCCTCCCTTCCTTCCCTCCCCATCTCCAGCCGCCTCCCTCTTCCCGCTCCACCACAACCACCCACACATGCAGGGCCTTGGAGTAGGGGTGTGTCACCAGGGTGCATGAAGGAACCTTTTAAAAAAAAAAACAAGCGCGCTCATGCTGACAGGGTGTACATACGGGTGATCACACCCACAAACTACACCCTTTTTGGCTCCTACCTCAAAGCACACTGTGTTCTGTTGATCTTATGTGCTGCACAATAATGTTTAATATTTAGTATTTACTGTCATGTTCCCATATATCATTGTGATGTTGTTTATTCTATTACTCTTGTTCTCTTCTGCTTGTTTTCTTTTTTCTTTCTCAACAGGTGATCCAGGTGATCGATATATGCATTTTCTTTTTTTCTTTTTTTCCTGCCCATTCTGTTGGTTTTTGTTTTTTGCCCTTCTCCCCTGTCCTTCTTCTCAGCTGTTTCTCTTTCCCTCTTTCTTTCTCCCCTTCTTTCCCCCAGTCAAGTCTGTCCTGTATTCAGCAAGTGAAAATAAAATAAACAATAAAAGGTGAATCAAATGGACCATTACGGCAAGGCTGGGATGGTCAATTTGGTAAAGTAAATCCGTTGGGCATCTTTCTTCGCCTTTAGACAAGAATTCTGATGGCAAAAGAGCCGAACGGGACAGGCAAAAAAAACCCCAAAACAAAAGAAAAAAAACCCAGTAGGGATGGGACTCCAGAACCGGCTCTTGTAGAAAACGGGACAGGCAAAAAAAAAAAAAAGGAGCGCTCATGTGTGACGAGGAGATTGTGAGTACAAGAAAACAATTATTAGAATACAATGTGTTAAATTTGCTTAGATAAGAGGGTCCAGCAGTAGATGAGAGGAATAGGGAAGGATTTGTCTGTGTGTTTTAGTTTGGCTGTGGCCTGAGAGTGTGTGCAATTGTTTAGAGAGAAAGGAATTTATGGACACTGGGGGTCTGCCTGTCACAAAAGGAGACAGGAAGCTACAGTTGGGGATGCTTGTACTTTTAATAAAAACTCATAATTGTTATAAACTTAGAAGTAGGTTTGTAGGAGACTCTCCACCTTAAATGTAAAAGTCATGGTCCCTGTGCCTCACCAGCTGATCCTGTATTAGGTAACATGTTTTCTCTCTCTCTCTCTCTCTCTCTCTCTCTCTCTCTCACTCACCTACCGGGGCGGTGCTCATTATGGGCTCCCGCCGCTGGCCCACGCACCTGCTGCCTATCGGGATGATCGCAAGGCCGATTTAAGACGGCAGCACTGTGTCACTCGTCGCTGGATCGTTGAGCTACCAGCGTCAGTCTCTCAACCATTAGTGAGGTAAACTCCGTAAAGTTGTTTCCATTCATCATTAACCCCTATCTCTGTGTGCAGATCTACCCCGGACCTTTCCCTGCCTGCCTGTTTCCGTGTGGACGAGTGAGTGGATTGGTGTTTCCCAGTGTGGGGAGTGAAGAGAGAGAGCCTTTGGAGTGCGTCTGATTCCCGTCTTTCCCCTCACATACCCCGGAACCCTGGACCCCCCTCCCCTCCAGCACGTTGTAAATAGCATCACCTGGTGTCGTTGTGTAAATAAACTGATTGTTAACTCTGCAAAGATTCCCGGTCTGCGCCTTAGTCCATTAACTAAAACGTGACAGTAAATGTAAGACAACAAGAGGCCAATGGCCCAATGGATGCAGAGTGGGCGTCTCAATATTTGTAATATGTTAACTCTGTTTTCTATGTTGTGTAGAGGAATTTGGTGTAGCTTGGGTGAGGAGATTACTTTTATGACCCCCAGGAAGTCACGTACACAGAGACACACACACACACACAGTGCTTTGACTGTTACGACGCACCCACACCTACCCACACACAGACACACAGAGTTTGCAGGTCACCATGGGGGTTTTATGATGGGGTCGCTTCTACAAAACTGTTTTTTTCACAGACAAAGGAGTGAAGATCTGCACAGGGACACCGGCCTGGCAAGTCTCCCCTTCTAGAAGATGCATGCTTAAATGAAGATGAATAAAGATGAATAAAGGTTTTGTGAAAATGAGTACTGAGTCCGAGTCTCTGGATGCCCGAGGAATAAAAAGAACCGGGGTGAAACTGATTTCGTAACAAGATCTTGTCCATCATGGACATGTTAACAATTCCTGCAGCATCACGTGGCACAAACACTTTGTGTTCCTGTCATCTGCAAGCAACAGGAAGTTCATTAATAAAGGCGGGATGGAGACGTGATAGTCCTCCTTCATCCAGCTGTTACACACATCTGGGCTCACACGACGAGCCTTTGTCTAATACAGCAGCTGCTCTCTGAACACTTTTCTGAAGAGGAGCTGCACAAACCTTTGTTTGCTTTCTAGAGCAGCGTATCAAAGTCAAACTACCCACTGCTAGCAGCTGTTTCTATCATAGTTTAGGATCCAGATGTGTGAGGTCTAAATTTACACCTCTGATTAAAATACATAGTTAAAAACAGCCAATTGAGTCCAAATGTGTCTTAAACCAGATAAACTGACAGTTACAGCTGAGCCTGTGTGTCCTTGGAGACACTGCTCTGCTACAGAGATGCATTTTAGAAACCAGGAAACATCAAAATCATTTAAATCAGAGAGTTCTTGTTACTAACAGCTCACCTCTCTGCAGCAGACACAGACTGGACTTTAAAATGAAGGCTTCGATTATTGGACCAGTCACTCTTTAAGGACACAGAGCTGGATGGTTTCTCATTGACGCTAAAAATAAGTGAACATGAAACATGTGTCACATTCAATGTGTCCAATACATTACATAAAAAGTATAAATAAAGTATGTAAATAGTATATTATTTAAATCGTTAAATAGTAAAAAGCTGATTACAATTCCAAACATTTTAATACTGACATGAACTTACTTTTCGTCAGATGACTTTTTTTGCCCTAAATTAGGAAATAAATCCTTCACCCGTTTGCTCTTAGAGGACACACTTCTGGGTGGAGGTCCAGGCTGGTTCCTGTGAATAATGATGGAGCAGTGATGTGAGTGCTGAGCTGTGACATGGAGAAGAGTCATGGACAGTTAGAGATGGTCATCTCACCTCTGAGCTTTGGTCTGGCTCTCATGTTCCCCACACAGAGTGCTTTTAGAGGGAGGGACTCCCTCCTCTCTGTCCTCACACTGATCCATGCTGCTCAATTCACATCAGCTCACACACACTTTCTACTTTCACCTGCAGAGGAAACACAAATCATTCATGTGCACATCAACTGAAATCCTCTTTTCCATCATGTGTGCTGTCCAAATATCAGCTGAATGCAGTCAGACAGCAGTGTGAGGCACAGGAAGCTGCCATCAGCTGCTCTACTTCTACTATCAGTCCACTAGATGGAGCCATGAAGCACACATGATGCATTCACTGACACACACTGATTCACTGTGACTGGAAGTTTAAGTACATTAAGCCTCCACTCATCTACATTGTGCTTACAACCCAATGCCCCCCATCTTCCACCCCCATCAACCTCCTGGGGCCAGGAATGACTGGAACTGAATTGGAAACGGGCGTAATCAAACATAAATCTGTTATTCTTATCCAACCTGTCTTCCTGGACACAGTTTGCTGACCAATCATGGAGCCTATGATTCGCTTGGACAACAACTTCATGAATGTGGAAATGAAACTGAGTGTCAGCTGAGTGTCGAGCAGAAGAGGAGTCAGAGAAAAGTGACAGAGCTGCTGACTTTACAAAGAAAACTAAAACCATGTTGAAGAGATTAAACAGATAATACAATCTAACAACAACACAGCTGCTGCTGCAGACAAAACACATGTATGAGTGTGTGACAGGAAAAGCACCGAACAGAAGTTTACTATTAAAAATGCAGCATGTTGTAAAAAGTTTGGTCAGTGAGACTGAAAAATGGCTGCATGAGTTACTATTGTGAACAAACCCCTATAAGAACCCTGATATTACCTGAATAAGATCACATCCTGATACGTAGTGCAGACCTTGGTAAGAGATACGGTCCAACTGGAATATAAACCTTTGGTGTGTTTAATCCAGTCAGCCTCTGAGTAACTCCACTCCTCTGCTTTCTGTTGGAAGAGAAACGAAAGTTTGTAGCACGATCCTTTTCCTCAGAGGCCTGTGTTGAATTTATATTACATCTAAGATAAAAAATAATTCACAAAGTCTGCTCTGTCCTCCTGTCCTCCCTGCAGTCTCTGTGAGCTCCGCAGAGTGATTATAAAGAGCCGGAGCTCAGAGTTTCTCCAACACCGTGGTCAAGTGTGAGCCACGCCTGCCACCCGTTATCTGCCAAACTTGAGCTTCAACGCTAAGTTTTACGGTAGTGCTGCTTCTTATCCCTTTTTGCTGATCACACACATAACAACACACATGATTTTCAGGAAGTTAACAGAAATAAAGCCACAGTGTCATTTGTTTTTCACTCAAGTTGTCTTTTCTTCTTAATTTTTCTGGTAATGCTTCTTCATTCATGATTCATTCAAATCTAAAATAACTTCAAAAAATGTAAAATATTTCTGAAAATCATCTTTTATAGTTGAAATTCAGTTCTCATTTGGCTCAGCTGCTCTTTCATGCATCCATAGTTTCACCTCAAACTGCTTGAGACACGAGAAATTAAAGAACAACTCTGTTCAAACGGAGAAACTTTGAAGGAGCTCAATAATGTCATTTAAATGGTTTCAGGTAGGTGTATGAAGGTTCTGTATTCAATCATATATGATAGTTGACATGAAATTCTGAATTCATCTTCTTGGACACCCACACTGCATAATTCTGTAGAAATGAAATTAGTCATTTCTAATCAATTTCAACATCAAATATCATAACATTGCATCAAAATGCGTAAAAATGATTCTTGATAGCTGACCTTAAAGTCTCTGTGCATTCTTCCTCTGGGTTACCTTCTCTATATATTTGCAGTTTAACCACCAAAAGCTGCAAGGTTTCAGAGAAATAAAAGGAATGTTCTACTCAAATTTAATAAGATTAATTTAATAAACAATTGAAAAAAAACTTTGACATTTGTCATAAAATTCTTAACAAACTCCTCTTCTGTCTGTAGCTCAGGAGTTAGAGCAGGTCACGAAGTAACTGGAAGGGTGGTTGTTTGATACGAGATACTAACCCCAAGATAGAAAACTCTTCTGCACAGGAAAAGTCCTTGAATGAGTCATTTGTATGAAGCACTTTGAATGCTCAGAGTAGAAAAGCACCATATCAGAACCAGCCTCACCCACTTGTGATGGGTGGGTGGCTGTGGCTCAGATGGTAGAGCAGATCAGCTGCTGATTGGAAGGTTGGTGGCTCAAACCTTGGCTTCCCCAGCCTGCATGCCAAATATCCTTGGGCAAGATACTAACCCCAAGTTGCCCTCTGATGATTAGTTTGCACTTGTGTTTAGAAGTGCTTGTGTGAATGAGGCCTGTTGTATAGAGCACTTTGAAAACTCCAGGAGAGTAGAAAAGCACTATATAAGAATCAGTCCATTTACTACATGTCCGCAAAGTTTCATCTCCAACTACTGCAATATTATTTGTTAGGATCGCTGTTCTCTCCGGGTACTCCGGCTTCCTCCCACCGTCCAAAGACATGCAGCTTGTGGGGATATTTAGTTGGATAATCCAAATTGCCACTAGGTGTGAATGTGCGAGTGAATGTGAGTGCGAATCGTTGTCTGTCCCTGTGTGTTGGCCCTGCGACAGATTGGCAGCCTGTCCAGGGTGTACCCCGCCTCTCACCCTATGACAGCTGGGATAGGCTCCAGCGCCCCCGCGACCCTGAAAAGGATAAGCGAATGGATGGAGGATCGTTGTTTTTTTCCTCAGGGTTTTGTGATGCCTTTTTGTCACGGCTGGCGGAGTGAGCCGTGTGGTGTGGAGGAAAAGGAGGACCCAAAATGCAGCAGTGACTGATGATACGAGTGACGTTTATTTACAAAGGTGGCAGTGGCAAAAAAACAGGCAACGAAGGCGTAATGACAAACGGAAACCTAAACTGAGAGAAACTGGAGAGCAAACCTGAAATCTTACAAAAGGGGTGCGGGGCAGAGAGACGCAGAGATAGACTGATGAATGCAGATGAACGCAGACGAGCCGACAACGAACACAGAACGACACCCACTAAATATACACACGCAAGGTAATCAGGTAATCACACACAGGAGGGAAGAACAGCTGAACCTAATACACATGAGGACCGGAGGAGACAAGCTGAACACAATGATAACAGACACAGACTTTCAGAACAAAACAGGAACTCTAGGACACGAGCCTTCAAAGTAAAGCAGGAAACACACAGACTGATTTACAACACAACACGGGGACATGAACAGAGCACCAAACTTCAGGTTCAACCCTAAACTAATACAAAATCGGAATAAACACAAGGCACAAAATTGAACTTCAAGGAAACACAAAATGCTGGGTCAAAATGACCCAGGACCATGACACTTTTTGTTTTTGAGAGTCTTTTGTGTTTTAGTTTGGCTCTATGTATATAAGGATGGTTAATAGTTCGCTTTAGGATTTACTATATCCCATGTACCCTGTTTTCATATTGTAGTTTGTCTTCTTGGTTTTGTAACACTAAATATCTGCTTTTGTGATCCCTTTTTGTACTTCAGTTATGTCCCTTTGTCTGTCATTGTCTGATTTCCCCATCTGTCATGTTTCCCATTCACTTATATTTTCCTTTCTGTTTTCTACATGTCTGCGTATGTCTCTGTGTATCATTTCCTCTTTTTTTATTGTCTCATGTCTTGTGAACTTAGCTTTGAGTTTTACTTCCCCCATTTGGTTAATGATTTGTTCCCATCAGTGTCTCAGTCTCATCTGCATTTATCTATCTCATGTTCCCCTGTCCAGTCTGTTCTCCTCTATGTAATTTAAGCCTTGTTCTCCATGTTTTCCTGTTTTATTGTTTCAACTGTTGCTTCCTGTGACTATTGTAGTTTTCTCCTGCATCATGTCTCTCACCCGTTGCCTCTCGTCTCATTATCCAGTGTGTATTTATTGTCCCCGCCTTCTTGTGTACTTTGTGCTTTCCTTGCTCTGTGTTCCCATGGTTTTGGGGGTGGTGGTGTGGGATTGATTAAGGAAATGGCTGAGTTAATAGGAATGACCAAAATGAGAAAAATAAATCGATCTTCAATAAGAGAAAGGATTATTCTAAGAAGGAATATTTTTGATGGATCAGAATTATATAATGAAATATGAACAAAATCTTTTGTTAATCATTGTTTATTAACTGAACCTTGTTGAATTTGAGTAGAACTGTTTTTTAATTTGGCAGAAACACGGCAGCAGTTTGAAATGAAACTATCCAGGCTGTGGAGTAGACGAGCAAAGTCAAGAATCCACTGAGATTTTCATGACAATAACTAAGAAGGATTTCTTAAATGAATTGTTGATACGCTGTTATAATAATCCACTGACCTTATTGAATTTGGGGAGAAATGTCCTTTAATGTGCAATCACACAGTGGGCTGAGATGAAACTGCACACAGTGTGGGTGTCCCAGAAGGGAAATCAGTTAAAACTTTAGTGTCAGCTAGTAAGCAAGAATTTAAAAAATATTTTTACAGATATCAAATTTGTTCTGTTATATAAAACTGTAATTTATACTAGTCAGGTGGATCATCAACGATCATCAATCAGTGCAGTACCAGCAAAATTCAGACAGACACACAAACACACACATGCACAATTTTACTGTCTTAACACAGTATCATAAATCTAATTAGAATATGCTACAGTCCTTTAAATACCAATTTAAATATATTTCAAAAATATGTTACAGCTTTTTTCAGTCTGTTGAACAAACATCCCCAAAGAAGAAGAAGCACTACCATAAAACGTTGTGTAAAAGTGCAAGAAAGTTTAAGAGGCTTACAAACGACGGCTCACATAACTGCGGTGTTACAAGTCAACCTCGTTCATATCTGTCATCATGAACAATGCTATGGTTTGTGCTGGAGCGAAGCTGCACACAGCTGATAATATCAGAAAAAAATACATACTGATTCGATTACCTTCACACGCAGATTCACACAAAGACGACCAGCTGCATCAGCGAAGTTTAGAAGACAGACAGTGAAACTTAAAAAAAGGAAACAGACAGATTTGTGGGAATGCTGGGGCTGGGGAACATTAGTAATTAGAAACACAAAATGTTTCTAAGCATTTGTAAATGTTTGTTGGAGGGTTTGGAGGAGCTGAATCATTTGTGTGAAAATTAAAGTCAAACACACTCTTAGTAGAGAGAGACTGTGTCTGCAGATCAAACAGGTCTCACTGTGATGTCCCTTTAGTCAGACTCTGTCTCTGCTACATTAATGACTGAAAGTTGTCACGTTCTTATTTAGTTAATACTCTTTAAACCAGGTGTACACTTTTAGTTTCATACATTATAGAGTCTCTGATGAAGAAATACGGTATATATAAGTAACCTGATGAAGCGGTATCTAAAATGTTTTTATGTTTGACATACCAAGACTGTTTCACACTGCAGGAGTTGCAGATGATAAAACAAAGACTGTAAAGCTAAGCAGTATGTTTGCTGTTTATCACTGCCTGTCCATTAGTCAAATTAATATTACTTTTATCAAAAATAATTTCCCGTCTGTATTTGGTCTTCCTCCATAGTCGCCATAGTCACATCATTGTGTTTTGTTGATGTTTCCCCTCCTTGTGATTCATTCAGTGTTGCCATGTCTGTTTCGCCCCCGGTCCCTGTGTGTTGAGCCGTGTCTCTTAGTTTGTATCCTGTTTTATTTGGACAGTCTCGTGTCCTGTGTTCAGTGTGTTCAGTTTTGCTTTCTCCTGTCTCATCACATCTAATTTGTCCCTGCTGTGTCCTCATGTGTTTCCACTTCCCTTATCATCCCTCTATGTATATATTGTGTGACTTTCCTTTTGTTCATTGTCAGGTTGTCTGTTTATTATGCGTTATTTGTCGGGGGCTGGATCTGTGACCCAGTATTTTGAGTTCACTGTGTGTGTTTTTGGAGGTCTTATATTATATTGAATATATGCTTAGTTCTTGTGTTGCCATTATTAGTTAGGATTTAGTTGGGTGTTATTCTAGCTTAGGTTTCCATCTATGTCCAAACACAGCACACAGGTGGGATGTGCAGCACGAGTGCTCTCTGCTCCTCCCAGAGAGGTGATGGAGACGATTCCTGAGGTCCAAAAAACATCTGTTGGTGGTGAGAAACTCTTTCTGTATACCACAGACTAGACTAGAGACGGATGATACTTGGGTAAATTTGACTGGGATCTAATAACAATGACTTCAGTACTTCATGAGTGATGTATTATTGTTGGTCAGCGTCACGTTTTTCTGTTTTGTTCACAGATTTTCCCTCAATCACTGTAATAGCTGCAGCAGTGCTGGTGTTGGGGTTTGTCTTTTTCTGTTGCTCCACTATGCTGCTTGAAGAAAAGTTACCTTTTCACTTTCTAGTATGTCGTTTTGTAATGTGTCTTATCTTATTAACATGATAGTGATTTATTGATTCTAACCCTAAATCTATCTAGTAATGTCTGCACATATTTTCAGTACTGATTTTAAAGTGTTTTAATCCTTCTGTCACTCAGGGAACCCAATAAGGATTCAAATACTTCAAAAGTCAACCAATGACATTGATGTGTAAGACTATTTAATAATTATTTATTTTTTATATTTCATTTATTCATTCATTCTTTGCACTGTGATTTAACCCATCTTTGTGTAAAGCAGGGGTGTCAAACTCCAGGCCTTGAGAGCCAGCGTCCTGAAGCTTTGAAATGTATCTCTGCTGCAACACACCTGAATAAAATTATTAGGTCATTAGCATGACTCTACCCTACTCAAGTAAATTTAAATAAATGTAAGTACATACCACCAGGTAGCTCCACTCGTACCCAGTGTAACGGGAAGTGAGAGGGTTAGGTTTTGGCGCTTTGAATGTTCAGTTGTGTGATGCAGCGATTAACGTTTGAGTAAAATATTGGGCTCCCTCGTGTCTTCCCTACATTCCTCCACAATGTCCGTTTTTGCAAAAATGTACTTCTAGAAGTACTTTTATTGCACGATGTTCATTCACTCATGAGCTGCTGCAACATGAATCAAATGGCTGAACTGCCACCTTGGCGTGCAGTCAAGTTCTACAGTCTGCTAATGATCTAATAATAAGTATTAATATTCCTCACTCACCTTACTAAATGTTTGTGAACACAGCCAGAAACATTTGCATCACAAACACAGACTAGTGTTTATTAGCAGAAGCTTTTGGGTGGTTGCTCTCAAACCTGTGTACAAGTTTAAGCATTAATGGTCCCTTCACTGATTTCCAGGTATCCAATGTCAGGGCTAACAGATGGATTCAGACGCAGGCAGCGTTCTGGCAAGCAAAGGGTTGACAATTTATTAACACAGAAGGGAAACCACAGTGATGTGTATATACAGTGAATGGGGCAGGGCTTCAGGGCTCCAGGGGAAGGAATCCACAGTCGCTCCCCACTCGGCCCAAACTCCGCCACTCCTCTTCTTACGCACACTCGCTTCTCCACAGCCACTCTCGCTCCAATTTCCATTTATGTTGACACACACAGGGATCACAGGTCAGGGTCTGCCACCAGTTCCGGGGAGATCTAAACACAAAGAGTCCAATTAGATCAATACGCCACACAACACTGAGAGAGTTTGTCTTAGGAGAGCTGAGAGCACGAACATGGGAGGTTCAACATTCCAGTGCCGAATACTCCGTGCCCCAGCGTTAAATAGGCAAGGGGGACGCCGCCTGATCAGCAACAGGTGTAGAAATCACCGCAGATACGTGGGCCAAGGGTGAGAGCCCACAATGAGCTCCACCCAGGGAAGCAGGAGAGAAAACAAAACAAACCTGTGGCCAACATGAGCGAGCCGGAGAGGCACAGGGACCATGACAGCCAATACCAAGTGCACAAGTTCACCCCAGATGGTTCCTCTTCTCTGTAACTTGGAGGATGTGGAGTAGGCTGTATTTTAATCAAAGACATATCAATCAATCAATAACCATGTCTAAAAACAACACAGGTTGACCAAAGTGCTGTACACAGTAAAAGAAAAAGTAAAAAGTAGAAACAAATACACACAATGAACAAAACAAAAAATAATCCCAAATTTCGTTTTTTTTTCTGAAGGGGTCAAACACTTTTATGCAAGAATGACAGCGAGGTGAAAAACCTTCACCCGCAAGAAAACTCGAGCTGTGACTCATAGTACGAACACACACCTCACAGTAACACACTTTAATTGTTTAATGTGAACTTTTTGCCAAGCTAGCTAATCCTGACCAACACACCAGACACAGAAGATAAAGGAACGATGTTTTACTGTTAGAGACAGAAAGGTTAAAACATTTTGGCAGAGGGCTAAAAGGGGCTAAAATTACCCAAAAAGAAATTCCATTTGACCAAAAACACTTAATTTTTAAAAAAATTAAGTATATAGTTATGAATAATGAACAAATAATTAACAAACTGGGGGTTTATAAATCGTGTAACACATCCTTATGGTAAGAAATACCTTAATGCGTTACATGTGTTAGAAGTCAATTTATCTTTAACAATATACTCCTTATTTTATATCTCCTGATCCTTCACAGAGCTGCATGAACCTGTTGTTGATGTCAGAGAGTCAAACTCTGCTGAAGAGTGGGTTGTTTCCTGTTCAGCCACTGGTCGACCTGCTCCCACTGTAACACTCAGTGTCTCACAACAACACCTCAGCTTCTCACAGTACAACACTGTCAGTGTGTCCAACACCAACGCTACATTCACTGTCACCACTACAGCTGTGCTCTCAGGTTCACGTAAACACAGCACACAGGTGGGATGTGCAGCACGAGTGCTCTCTGCTCCTCACAGAGAGGTGATGGAGACGATTCCTGAGGTCCAGCAGACGTCAGATTATCAGTGATGGTGAGAAACTGAGATGCAATAACAATGCATTGTGGTAGTATGCATTTTCTCTTTGATCAATAATTGATGTATTCATTTTGATCAGTGGTCTTTGTCAGTGTTGCTGCTCTGCAGTAGGCTACTCTTTAAAGAAAAAGACGAGATAACTTTCATTTTTGATTTCTTGTCATTTTTTTCTACACCAAAATCATTTCCATGTCATTCCCAAAGGTGTAATTATTTTCAGCGACTGCAAACTGAACACAAACTTTTCATAACTGAGTTTGTTTCTTCAGTTGTATTTTGGTAATGCTGTTGTACAGCAGGGAAGCAAACACAAGTGCTAACGCTAACAACATCCAATCAGGATTTATTGGTTAGATCAAAGTTAACATCTGCATTACATGTGAGCACTACACATGTTATTTAACATATATAACGTATAAGATTTTTACATCTTTCTCTTTCCCTCGAGAAGAACTGCTAAAACTGTAGAAATAACATTACAGAAAAGCAGGACATGCTCAAGCAAAACATTATAGAAAATCTGTCACGGTTCTGGGTCAGTTTGACCCAGTATTTTGAGTTGTCATGTTTTTGCAGGTTTAGTTTAGTTCCATGTGTCATTTTCTGTCTCTCTCTCTATGTCGAGTCTGCGTCTTAGTGTGATGGTTTCTTGTTCCTGTTTTATTGTGAAGGTCTGCGTCTCATGTGAGTGTGTTCAGTTTTACCTCTGTTTCGTCTTGTTGATTATTCCCAGCTGTGTCCACCACCTGTGTGTAATTCCCCTGTGTTTCTCTGTGTATTTAAGTCGTGTCCTCTGTCATTGTAGTTGCTGGTCCGTCTGTGTGTCCACCATGTCTCACCCGTGTGTTTGTGCTCTGTAGTTTAGTTGTTTCCAGTCTAGTTTAGTTCGTGCTCCATTTGCTGTTTGTCCATATTTATTTTTGTGTTCAATAAACCACCTTCACTTCTCCACTACTGCCTGCGATTGGATCCTCATTTATTATTTTCACACGGCTCTCCTCACCCGCCGTGACAGTACGGACCAGCCAGATATGGATCCAGCGGCAGTCACCCCACCTAGGGAGCTTCAGGAGGCCGTTATCGACTCTGCTTCTAAATTGATTTACCAGCTGTTAGAGCATGAGGGAGAAGCGTCTCTTTACACTGTGGAAGCCAACCTACAACACCTTATTTCCAGTTACCCCTGGTTATTGGACTCACTGCATCCGCTCGTACAGAATTTTGTTCTTCACGAGCTTCACCTACACCCCCCCGCCTGCTCATGCAGTGATATCATCAGTGACAAGTCAGGTGATAGAGGCTAATGCAAAATGGTGTTTCAGTGAGGCAGAATTTATTATGACAATACATTTTTTTTAAATACTCAGTATGAATTAAACAGGTTAAAGGTCAATGCTCTGTTGTAATATAAAGACAAAATGATTGACAGCAGCCCAGCAATATCAGTAAAACGCAAATTAGCCACATGGTGCAATGTAAGGAGCTCTGTGATTGGTTAGGAAAGGACAGACTGGCCACCTCGATTTTTCTTCACTGCACATTGATCCATAGCTTTGCTCTGTAAAGGCTAACAAAGTGCTTTTGCTTTACAAAGACATTCAGCGTCGGTATTCACTCTTTTAAAATGCCACTGAACACTGGAGTGAAATGGAGCCCTGATCCTCAGAGTTTTATTGTTGCTAACATTTCTTATAGATAGCACAGATAGTGCCCCACTGCAGTAATCACTCATGTCTAGATATTCCTGTTAAAAGGGAGTTTTTCCTCCCCACTTTAATGGCTTCCTTAACGCAGGTCAGAAAGGATAATAGAAACTCAATAAATTATGAAATACAAAACTTACTGGTTCACTGCACACACAAAACGTCTCTTATTAGCACAACACTGCTCAGGGCTCAGAGTATATTCCTTACAACTTATTAAACCTTAGCATGTTATTTTGAAGTGTTACAGGTGAAACAGCCAACCAGTGAAGTTAACTGTAATTTCAACATTGAGCTACAAAAATGCTTTTTTTTAAAAAAAAAAAAAAATTTAATTTCTTTTTACAGTTTTGCAATTTTACACAAGTTTTATCATCAGTGTCACAATGACTGCTGCTAAAATTGAGTATGAGCTTTTTGTTGGTCTGATTAAAAGGTTAAATGTAAAAGCATAATTTAAACATGTGATGTGAGGTCATTAATTACAGTGCAGGTGTCCTGCTTTAGGATCATATATTAATACTTCCAAAAAAGTAAAGTTGTAGAGAATCTATGTTCATTATCGTTGCTAATCATGGAAAGACAAAGACGTCAGACTCTGCTGAAAAATATTACACCCTCCTACTCTCTGCACACAGCGGTCTGAGGGACCTTCCAGGATCGGGGATTTTATTTATTTTGTTCTTTTTTTGGTCTTACTGGTTAGTAGGTGGTGATTTTGTACCTGGTGATCTCACATTTGGAACATAAATTGCTTTGGAGCAGATTAGGTTCAAAGGATAACTTGCAGAGGTGGGACCAAGTCATTGTTTTGCAAGTCTCAAGTAAGTCTCAAGTCTTTATCCTCAAGTCTCAAGTCAAGTCTCAAGTAATGTCAGGCAAGTCAGAGTCGAGTCTCAAGTCACTGGTGTAAAAGTCCGAGTCAAGTCACAAGTCTGAAACTTTGAATTTCAAGTCCTTTCGAGTCTTTAAAAAAAAAAACCCCGAAAAAATAATGTTGCAGTTATATGCTAAATGTAAATATTAGACCATGTAATTTTAAAATCTGTGTTTTTCTCAACACATGACAAAATAGTGAACTTAGAAAATATACACAAATTGTGAAATTGCACCTCTTTAAAATGCAGCTCAATTAAACCTAGCTCCAAGAATAATTTTCACCGACAGTTCTGAGATAAGCTGCATGTTATTCTTGGATGCGGTTGTAGGACCAGCTTTAAAATCGCATGACAAAAATATCATACACATTAAAAAAAACTGTATCACCAACGTAGCCTGGACAACATTTGCTAGTTAGATGAAGTCAGCTATCTCATCGTAGCATATTTATAGGCATATTTATAATTATACGGTTCTTGGAGTGAGTGCACACACTCATGAAGTTTAGTAACTTCAGGTCACTGCAACAAGCCCAGGTACAGTTTACCGACGGATGGGTGCAGGACCTTGAAATGCACCGTGTAGAACGAAAGACCATCGTACGCAGGGCCGGCCCGTGGCATAGGCCGTATAGGCAAATGCTAAGGGCGCCGTCCATCAGGGGGCGCCACGCCAGTGCCACAAATGTTGAAAAAAAAAAAAAAAAGTTGGTACTATTATTTCTAAATACAAAAAATAATCCCACGTTAATTAAAATGCAAAGTAAAGCTTATTTAATAGAAATATTATTTGTTACAACATTACACTACACTGCTGATGTAGGGGGGCGCCACCTAAAATCTTGCCTAGGGCGCCAGATTGGTTAGGGCCGTTTCTGATCGTACGTATCATAAGTTTACCAGTCTCACAAATTGTCGTCATAAATACACATTCCTTAACCGTTTATTAATAGGACCTTTGAGCTCAACGGTAATTAATTAGTAGTGGAAATAATTTCTGGTAGCATCACAGAAATGTAGCAGTGACAATAATATTGTATGCTGTAATCGTACTGGGCAATTAGTGATACAAAAAACCTGTTTTATCCTGTGAATAAAAGTATATGTTTTTGTCAATGTACCATAATAACAGAAGCGAAACGCAATATTGTGTCAGGACAATTCACTATTTATGCACAATAAATAAAGGAGCATAGCGGACAATTTCTGTTCAGCACCAGACTTGCTTGTAACCTATATCACCAATTATGTTAAGAAAAATGACGTATTAACTACTAAAAAACACTGACCTTCGTGTAAATGCTTGGAGCAGACTAACCTGTGAGCTGGAGTGTTCTGGCACGTTATATTTGGTCTTTGAATGGCTGCAATCCAGGCCATCCGTCGCGTCTTTGTTACTTCGGAAACATGGCTTGAACAATTTCTCTTCAACGACGTAATCCGATAACAACCGATCTCTTTACCCGTCGGCTTCCCGTGGCTGTCATGCGACCGGCTATTGCAGTTAATAATACAACAGCTTCTTGACATTTTTGTGTTTCTTTTTATCGCTGTATAACTGATTTTAATTGAAAGCCTGCGTGCGCTAGTACCGCTTGCCACGAGTTCCCAGAATCCTTTGCGGTTCTACCCGTGAATGACGTCACATTTTCAATCTCTATATAATATGCATGTTAAATTTTATATTTGGGGTGAAATATCAAGTCTTTTCAAGTAAACCGGTTCAAGTCCAATTCAAGTCCCAAGTCATTGGTGTAAAAGTCCAAGTCAAGTCACAAGTCTTAGAACATTTTTTCAAGTCAAGTCTAAAGTCATAAAATTAATGACTCGAGTCTGACTCGAGTCCAAGTCATGTGACTCGAGTCCACACCTCTGATAACTTGGCTCTTGAAGTTAGCCGGATAAGACAGCGTTCTGCTTCACAGTTGAGGCCTCAGAGAGTTGTTGCTAACCAAAGTCTATCTTGTACGGCCATGCAGCATCTTATGACATTTTGTAACCTGAGCAGTGAAATGATTGCTGTTTTAGTGCACATACACAGTGTGGGGATCAGTATCAGGACAATAAAGTTATGGTGCAAAAAGCTGCATCTGGTCAGAAGGAAAAGCACGCACACTTGGAAGACTTGACCATTTGCACAAAATGAATGGCTGACACTGGACAGATGAGAGAATGTGGATGGTCACACCCTCGTCACAACCCCACTTTGTTCCTCTGTGACAGAAGTGAACTATAACTCACAGCAGCATCTGAACTGCAGAAGAGATCTCTGCTCATCTCCGTCTGCATTCCTCTTTTGGTAAGAACTTATTATGTATAATTTAAAATGATTTTCCTTTTAAAGCTGGGCAGCAGGCTCACGTTGAACATCTCCATAAACTGTCATAATTCTGCTGCTACACTAAACACTGCATTCGGTGAGCATACTAAACTTACGTAAGCTGTATATTTGCACGGTGAGAGACCTGTTTTTGCTGATTTGTGTTCAAATACAACAAGATCTTATTTAAACTGACTGTCAGATGTTGCCTATCCAGTTATGTAATGAACCCACTATATACATGAACCACAGACCCTTCACCACATCTTCATCACCTGCTGTTCCAGACAACCAACTTATACCTGAACCACTGCAGGTTAATCATCATCATTAGTAAAGGAAAAAAAAGGTGAGTGTCTTAATTTGGAAAAGCTTGAAATAAAAAATCCTATAAATTACACAAACAGATACGAATTGGAGGAAAATCCATAGTGTCTTGAGTTCTGTTTGATTTTTATTTTGCAGTGTGTCATTGTTACTACAGAGCACACTGAAACATATGACAGGAAAGAACAACTGAGTGCAGAAAGGCATTTATATTAAATCGGATTTAAACTTTGTTCTTAATGAACCGGATCTATTATGACCTGGACTTTTATCTATAAAATGGGCTTGTGAAACCCAGAGAAAAACTCTCTCAATATATCTGTAGATATAAATATATATTTATCCAAATCACATCAAGTAAAAAAGGCAAAATGACAAAATTAAAAAAATAATAACAAAAAGTATAAATTAAAACACAAAATTTTAAGGCAAAAACAAATATCTTGATGTCTTAATACGATGAATATAAAATATAAAGTAATACAACAAGGTTAAATATCTAAACATTTAAAGACAACTACTTCAGCTTTTCAAAGCTTCTTTTTCCAGTTGAAAATGACATCATCACGCCTGAATCTGCTTCCAGGAGCTGTCCATATCAGGCTTGTTCAGGATATTTATAAATCGTCCTAACAGTTGAAAAATAAAAAATAAACAGAGAAAAAAGTAATATATATGATTATAAATAAATAAAAAAGAAAACTATAAATAAAACTACTTCTTTCATTTAAAGAAAAAGGTCTATCAGTCCTCTTGTCGTGTGTGTTTGCAGCTCACAAAGACGACTTACTGAGCTTCAGGATCCAAAAGGATGTATCTGCCAAATTCTTAATGTGGAAAAATCTCCATGTGTTTTCTTCTCCAGGAGACGATGAAGACACTGTTTGTCTGCATGATGCTCGTGCTGCTCTTTGCTTCCGGATTTTCTAAAGTGAACAATTTTCAACCAAGCGAGCACCGACCTGAAGAAACACCTTATGAAAAGTTTAGAAGACAGCATGTAGATGCTAAGATGACTGAAAAGCTGTGTAACACAGAAATATCAAATAGGAATATCTACAAACTTGACAACAGTTGTAAGGAAACCAACACATTCATCCTCAGCATTCCAGCAAAGGTCAAATCCATTTGTAGAGGTGATGGGAGGTACGATGAAAATAGCGGCATGACGTATAGTACCGCAACGTTTCGCATAATTAAATGTAAGCTAAAGCATCAGGGAGCCAGGAAACCCAGCTGCCAGTATGAAGGCAGACTTCTCACTAACAGGATCATTGTCGTGAAATGTGAAGGGAAGTTACCTGTGCACTTCGATCGGGACCTTCTACCCTCTGAGCGCAACGATGGCGAGCAACTATGAGGAAAGAGTGGTGTGGAGGGGGGCGTGGTCTGCGATGCTGCTGCAGGTGAGATGGATGTACCTGCGCTGCATTTGCTATCACGCCTCGCCAACTTAAAAGGCTTTGTGCTGTCTGAGTTGTTGGTGTTGTGGATGTGTTGGCTGGCAGTCCACAGACAGACTGATTTACACAACTGTGGAAAAAATAAAATTAATAAATAAAATAAATTGGAAAACATAGATGTGTCATTATTTCATATAGATTTCAAATAACATACCATTTGATGTCAACATGTTTTAGTTGCATTTGCAGTGCTCGTGCTGTTATATTCTTATGATTCTCTTCATTTTATGAGTGTATCCTTCAGCCTTGCTTCACATATTTACTGCTGCTTGATCAGCTTTAGTCCTGCTAGCATCAGCACAGGTAGAAACAGATCACACATCAGAGAATCGGCCGTGCATCTAAATGCAAATGGAAACTAAAAATGAAAACATAGATAACTGAGCTGAACTTCATAGATCTGAAAGTTGACCAATGCATACATAGTGCTAAAAATCAGGTATCGGGAAAACGCATTATTTTATATTATGCTGATGTCAGGGCTCTGAGTGCGGGCAGGTGGAAATGTGGATCCAAATGCAGGACTCCGAGACGAAATGTAACTAAAACCACAGCTTTTATTGCTGGCATGAAACAAAAACAGAAACCAAACCATGAAACCAAGCAGGAACACACAGGCAGGGTCTGAGGGTACGACGCGACACCAAGCATGGGAAAACACAGGGCTTAAATACACAGGGTAGTAATGAGGGAATGGGCCACAGAAGGGAGACACAGCTGGGGGAGCTGAACTTCATAGATCTGAAAGTTGACCAATGCATACATAGTGCTAAAAATCAGGTATCGGGAAAACACATTATTTTATATTATGCTGAAGTCAATTGTTATCCTTTTTTAAAACTATATCATATAATAAAGTCTGTTTTGAAGTTTACTATGGTAAAAAAATATATATTTTAAGGCTCTTCAGATATACTGTAACTTCATAGGTATGAACCATCAAAGCATTTTCATCATAAATATAAAACTTCATTAGGTAGATCTGTTCAAATACTCATTAATGCAAATATCTGATCAGCCAATCACATGGCAGCAACTCAATGCAGGTGTAAAAGGTGAGGTCTAAAAAGAACCTTTAAGAAAATATGAATCATCTTAATCAGTCTTTAATTATGAAGCAATGGCCTAACTCCCTCTGACAAACAGACCTGTGGCAAAATTTATAAACCACTTTTGACTTTTTCCAAGGTGAACATTGTCTGGCAGCAGGTGCCCTTCCCCTCCCAGATCACGGTTCATATCTGATTTTCAGCTCTAAAGTTTATTTTTCTCTTCATAACAACTGTGCAAAGGATGATTTCTGAGGATGATGACTCATTTAAAATGCTTGGATGCTGACAATTATGCAGAGTCAGGCATGGAAAGGCTGCTCTTTGTGACAGGTGGGTGCTGTCATACATGGGTGTAGCTGCCAGCTGTCCTCGAGGCTTCACCTCTGCTAAACGCGTGTCTCTGAACTTGACCTCGTCTCATAAACTCTCCTGTGATTTTTATTTTGCATCCTTGGTTATTCAAATGAATGATTAATATATTAATATAAATCTATACAGATTTGTCCACACTGGATATGACAGTAAGAGTTAGTAAAGCTTTGTTAACGTGTCCCTCTACAGCCTGTTGTTTCTTAGTTTCACCAGTGAAACTGAATTAAAAACAAAACATAGATGACATATTGTCGCCTAGGCAACCACCAAGCTCCCAGTGCCTACAGACATTCACTAAAACATGCTGGTCATTGGATCGTTTGAATAAATACCTTTAACTAAATATCAATGTTTTCGACATGTCTTAGTTTACATTATTACACAGTTATTATGAGAGAGCATGTCTAATATTTTTCCACTAAACAGTCGTCTTCTCCTTTGGTTTGTTTGTAACAACCATTTATAAAAACTTGTGTTTTGCTTTTGTTTTATTTTTAACTGCAATTCTGGTCGAGTAGCTTTTATAGTGTTAATTCAACATATACTACAAAATAAAATGACTTTTTTTAAAGTACATTTGTGGACATTTTATTTTCAAACTATCCAATCACAGAATCAAATGCACAAAGCCTGTGATGTCATCAAAGGCACAAAGCTTGTGATGTCATCACATTCTGTCATTGGAAGGAGAAATTCAGTCAACTGTAGCAACTCTTTGGTGGCAGAACTACAAAACAACCTGTTTGTTAAAACCAAGATAAGGAAGACACAGAGACGCAGAAGCAGACGCAGACGCAGAAGCAGACACTGAAGCAGACGCATATAAAATGGCAGAAGCACAGATGGAAGTGGTCGTGAGCCCAAATATAACAGTTTTGCAAAGATCGGAAAATGACCTCAAAAAACCCCAAACACCAAATCCTGAAACACGTCCTCTGGCACAAGTTCAAACAGAAGTGGTCGTGAAAGGCAAGAAAAAAAGGGGGCAAAAACAGAAAAGAGTGGCTGAAGAACCCAGACGACCGATTACTCGGGCGTATGCTCGGGCTCTTCTAGAAGCCCAAAACAACGTGGCTGATGGAAGCAACCTGAGAAATGAAGAAGTGTCAGGAAACCCTGAAGGAACCTCTGAAAGGGAAAACCCTGAATCCCTCCCTATGTCAGAACCAAAGGACGACGTGAATATGGAGACAGAGGCAAACATGAATAACGCCAGTGGACAAAACCCTGGGCCAAATGGAGGGACGTGGCAACATCAGCCAAATCCCAGATTTATACCCCATCATGGCAGAGTCCAGTATGATTCATGTTGTGAGATTGCTGCTCTCAGGCATCAACTACAAGCTTCCCAAAACCACCAGAACGAGCTTTACTGGAAACTGGTAGCTGCTAATAAGAGGGCTTCTTATTACCAGTCTAAGGTGACCAAACTTCATGCACAGATGATCGCCGACAAAAAACAGCATGAAGAAACAATTAAAGAGCTCATAGAGCAACTGGAGGAGGCTAATGATAATAATAAGCCTGATAAGAGCAAAACAGAGGTTCAAGCAAAGGACAACCAAGCAGTTGTCATGCTGGATGACATGATTCGTGTCCTGCACGAAGACGTCAGCGACCCTACCACAGAGCAGTGTGTGGATTCTTCTACACAAACCACAGAGGCTTCACACACGGACTGTGTAGGTCTGAAGGAGGCTCAATTTGAAGTCCAATACAAGACTCAACAAGAGCAAATAGGAACACTCCAACAACAGCTCCTAGAAGCTCAACACCAACTCAAGGAACAGGAAGACAAACATAGGCAGGACCAGGAGATACTGAACATGGAAATCAGTGAGCTTAAATCCCAGCTCTGCTCCAACAAGGAGCTTCATGACATGAAAGTAGAGACTCTTTATCAAGAGTTGAAAGAAGTCAAAGCATCCTACATTAAAATCACACAGGAGCAAAATGAACAAAATTCCAACACAGAAAATGGAAAATCTGAGCTTCTGGTGGAAAAAGACACCAAAGAACAGGACAAGGAAGAAGAAGAAGACTCCCTGACATCAACTGAGATGTCTCTGCATGACTCTCTACAACAAACAGAAGACAGAGAGAAAACGATAACTACCAATCCAGCTGAACTCGAAACTGAAGCTAAGACTGTGCCAGAGAAAAAACCCAAGAAGAAGAAGAGGAACTGGCTGCGTCGGCTTTTCAGCTGTACCAGTCCACAGACAGACAGTGTTTGTTTGTTTTTCTTTAGTAACAAATGACCTCAGACCAGCTTATAATATTTTATAAACAAATAAGCATAAATGCATAAACTCAGCCTGGAATAACATGGGATAAACATGGGATGTGCATTTTTTTATTTGTTTTGTGTTACTGAGTCTTGCAAGAATGCCAACCTTACCAGCAGCAGCTTGGTTTTTTTGTTTGTTGTTTTTTTAATTGAATGAGTGCTGAAAGTTGAGCAACAGCTGTGACAACGAGAGAAGATGGAGCCAATCAGAAACAACTGTGAAAATGTACAATATGCAAGCTAAGAAAGCAAAGTGTAGCAATGTTGCCATCATTTTTGTTATTGTGGTATTTTTTTCAACATTCACTGAAAATCACTTCTCTCATATTTCCTCTTTATTATTTTCATCACTGTTTAAGAAACGTAACAAAGTCTTATAAAGCATCTAAACCAGCATCATGAAGTGATGTTTAAAGATGGCAGCAAGCTCACAGCATCTCTCAACTCAAGAGCAACATTCAAAGTGCACAGGCTGAAGGAAATGATTGATTTTATCACATGCAATTACAATACGCCTTTTCATCTGTATCTGGATGTACAATGGGTATCGTTGTTTGTCCCAGCAGTTTACAATACAGAATGTGCATGTCTGTGGGGCTTTTATAAAGATTTCTATTTGCATTGATACAATTGCTTGGATCACAAATTGTTCTAACTTGATTAAAGTCACCAATGATAAAGGTATTCTTGCGCTTACAGTTACCATTATTAAGATAAGATAAGATAAGATAACCTTTATTAGTCCCACACGTGGGAAATTTGTTTTGTCACAGCAGGAAGTGGACAGTGCAAAAGTTATGAGGCAAAAATTAGAATACAATAAGAATAAATACAGTATACAACTGTACAGAATAGAATAAAATAAATATACAATAAGATAAAAATAGAATACAAATACAAATACTATATACAACTGAGTAAAAATACAACGATGACAGAAAGGATTATTGCACTTAGTATTATTGCATATGTATGGATGTGTGTGCTTGATCAGTTAAAGTCTTTATTATGGAGTCTGACAGCAGTGGGGAGGAAAGACCTGCGAAATCTCTCCGTCCCACACCGTGGGTGCCGCAGTCTCCCACTGAAGGAGCTGCTCAGTGCTGTCACAGTCTGCTGCATGGGGTGGGAGATGTTGTCCATCAGGGATGACAGCTTAGCCGCCGTTCTCCTGTCACTCACCACCTCCACTGGGTCCAGAGGGCATCCTAGAACAGAGCTGGCCCTTCGGATCACCCTGTTCAGTCTCTTCCTGTCCCCAGCAGAGATGCTGCCGCCCCAGCAGACCACACCATAAAAGATAGCAGAAGCCACAACAGAGTCATAGAATTTCTTCAGGAGTGGGCCCTCCACTCCAAACGACCTGAGTCTCCGCAGCAGGTACAGCCTGCTCTGCCCTTTCCTGTAGAGGGCTCTGTTTGCTATCAGATCATCACATCCCCCTTGTGGGATCATGTTGATGATATGCTGGTTTTCTGAACACGTTCGCTAGTCATGCAGAGCACAGTGCCAGAGAGCGCCACCAGCAGGAACATGGAAGTCTTCATTGTATTTCTATATCGAAAAAGTAAACAGAGTGAATATATAAATCAGTATTATTTCATTTCATTTATTAACTTGTTTATTTTTGTTTCCTAAATGTTAATCGTGCTTAACTATTAAAGTAAAAATACAGATAGATAGGAAACTCTCTGAAAAGTCAAACTGTTTTCAGTGAGTTTATATATTTGCCAGAGGAAAGGTCAGAATCTGCATATCTGACCACTTTGAATCAATTTATATCTAAACAGAAATCAGTAAAAGTTCAAATCAGTTTCATCAATATCCTCACTTATGAGGATATTGATATCCGTATAACTGGAGTTATTATAGATTTTCATACATGACATTTCTGAAAAAGGCGAGGGTGTCAGGGTCCCTGTGTCTACCCGGTCGCCTCAGTGTGGCTACATGTGTTTTTTTGTTTTGACTTTGTCCCCGCTCTCTCCCTCCCTCCTTCTCTCACTGCCTGGGCGGAGCTCATCTGTGGGCTCCTGCCCTTGGCCCACGCACCTGGTGACACCTGTGGCTCATCACCCAACAGTGTTCCAGTCCCCTTATAAGATGGCAGCCCTGTATTTCTCGTCGCTGGACCGTTGCCGACTCTCGTCAGTGTTAACCCCAGCTCAGTTCGTTCTCGTGTTTCCCTAGCGATCTTCTTACAGTAACCTTTTGCATCTCTGTGAATAGATTTCCCTGGACCTGCCCCTGTGTTACCTGAGCGATCAAGTGTGTGAGGATTGGAGCGAGCTTTTGTGTTTCTTGTGGAGTGTGAAGAGGAGCGTGGAGCGTGGATGGAGTGAGGACTTTGGAGCGTGTGTGGACTGCAAGTGTCTTTCCCCCCTCCTGTTCGTGTGTGGATTCCCGGAACCCGTCTTTTCCCCACTGTGTAAATAGATCACCTGGTGCTTCTGTAAATAAAAAACCTTTATTGTTCCCTACTCAGAGCCTACGCGTGAGTCCGTTCAGTCCCGTTGTGACAGAGGGTAAGGACGTAAATCGACTGGTAAAGAGGGACTGGTGAAGAGTCTGCAGCCGCAGCACCAATCCATCTGTCGATCTCCTGTTCCCTTCTCTGATCACTCGTGAACAAGACTGCAAGTTTTGTAACTTAATAAAAGCAGTAATTTGTTTGCCAGAGTGCCCCTTCCACGTCACACCCTGTTCTTTCCTTCTTGTCTTATATGAAAATTCACTTTGTGTAGCTTTTTGGGAAATTGTTAAACTTCAGGAAGATTCTGAACATGCCCCATCGTTTAGCCAGCTCTTTGGAGCTGAGCAGGTTCAGGCCTGTTGTTGTAAGTTTTATAAAACGATCTAATCTAAACAAATAATCCAGCTGAAGCTTCAGACAGCCGTCAGACAGTGAAACACTGCCATCTGCTGGACTCGAATAACAAAGACGCTGCTTTGACGGGTGAGGGAGTTTCAACAAGTCTGCAACGACTCAAGCATCAAACTACAGAACTATTATAGCGGACATGGTGCTCTAATGACTGCTTCATTAACGCAGCTCAGAAAGGATCAAACATATCAATAAATTATAAAACACAAAACGTCTCTTATTGCCCAGGGCTCAGGAAGTGAGTGACCACTTAAGTGTGTTCAACAGGAAGCTAAAGACTGGTGCTCTTAAAGTGTTCAAAAAACAGCAGGAGCTCGGTGTGAGGCCACAGTGGGCCAAAAAACACAAGATGACCTCCAGCGAGGACAAAATGTATCTGGACGTCTCTTTGAGCATCTGTCTCACTGTGTAAGTGTAGCACAGTGTCTGTGTGTGCATGGCTGGGTAAGAGAGACAGCACAACTGAAAGCACTCAGACGAGGATCCGGTGCATCGTCTGTCTCATCTCAGCCAGTTTACTTACAAACTCTTTAAGTTTGAATTTTAAAGCCGACAATGTGCACAGGGCAGTGATATTTAAAATGAAGGTAAACTATTCCCATCTCTGCAGCCCCAATTGTGTATCTCACACACACACACACAGTCCTGAATTCATTACTGAAGTCTCATCCAGACGTTCAATGTGCTCTGTAATTAAATTGAGACGTGGGGTCAAAATTCCCACCTAGATTGCGTGAGATGAAATAGAAATCGGCTCTCCTCTAACTGACTTTATAGAAATAATTACATAAGCTGCATTTATAACTGTTATTAAATAACAGCAGCACACGAGAACTGAAGTGTAATCCCAGCACATTTCACTTCGCTTGCACTGATTCTTTAGAGATGACGACCGTGGTGGATAATTAAGGGCAAACAATATACAAGTGGCGTGAAAAATGGAGGCTGCATTACCTTTCCAAAGCTTCCTTTCCCGATGGCCCGCAGTATCTGGAAGTGGTCAAAGTTTACTGTGGAGAAAATGAGAAGCAGTTAGTGAGAACGTGTCAGTTTGAGCTGAGCTATAAAACAGGGAACATGACATGTACAGCACCGTGCAAAAGTCTTGAGCCATCCCTCATTTGCTTCCAGGGATCCGGACTTCCCTGTAATCTTTAAAGTGGTATTAAGGAATAGCTCTCCAGGCTTTTTAAAGTGTTTCTGATTTTTAATCCAGGGCTTGTATTTGACCACTTTTTGTCTGTTAAGACCCTTCACACTAATCTCTGAAACATTCAAACATAAACAGACACCTAAGTCACGGAAAGGACCAGAAAACTTAACAAAGAACCAATTTTTAATTGTATCTGTACACATTTACTTGCAGCCTATTGCAAAAAAACAAAAGCCCACATCATTTGTTCTCACTTCTTTAGTTGAAGAATGCAGTTAATAACACCGTTAACACAGACTGACCTGGCAAAACACGAAAAAAATAAGGGGGTGGTTCAAGACTTTTGCTCGGTACTGTATGAGAAATGGAAATGTGCACTTCACAATGTATCGCTGCACTTCGGCAGTACTGTGAAGATTAAATGTTTTTTCCTTCCCGATGCATGTGAAAGGTTAAGACTTACATCTCCAAATGTACTGGAACTGATTTGAACCAGAGGACTCAGCCACACTGTTACTATGTACTGCATAAACACGTTTACCGATGAAGGTAAATCAGACGCTGTCCTGACTGTGTGGCTAAATTTTGTGCTGAAAGCATCAAATCAATTGAATATAATTAACTTGCTATGAGAGGTTTTTACTCCAAGTGTGACTTTTTCTGGCTTCATACACCTTTCAGGGTCAAATTCAAGCACTTTGTGAGCACGTTTAATGTCCATTTTCAACATTTTCCAGCACATTACCATAAAAAGGATGCATATTTCACTTCGCATCACGTGAATAAGACCACGTGAAAGGCCAAATTAATAATAAGTCTTCTCATCAGATATTGATGCTTCTTTCTTATGTGACACAAAAAACAGGAGGAGACAGATCTTTGCTTGTGTTGTTTTTTAAGTTCATTCATTCAAAACTAACTGTAAGACGCTTAACTACATTGCAGTCTGTGTTATTGCTGTAGACCTAATTATCACCTTTAAAGTGTTTGTGCTAATAACATCATGTAGAGTAAGACAGGCATAGAGAACAGCACTGACTGGGAGAGGCTTTGAACAGATGACATACTCAGATCAATTCAACACTTTAGACTTTAAAAATGCACAAGCGTCTTTCAAAAACCCATTTATTTAATCTATCATCATTGATATTATTATGTACAGTTATAATGTACTGTTCATCTCCCTTAAATAAACAGGCAGTGTGAAATAGTCACTTGTCTACTGTCTCAGTGGCTGATAGTGCCCCACAGGCCTCAATGTGAGCTCGAAGCCATCATGTTTCAATTGTTTAATGATAAACAGATTTTGAATGAAAGCGAGGAAACTTCGGTAGCACAAAAAAGTGCCTATTCTTTGTTCCCATATGGTTCAGTCATATTACCGTCATTTCCCCCTAAGCTGTTCCCAAAGACACCAGGTTAATACTCGAAAAGGCTGCAGCGATACACAAAAATATCATCAATATTCTGTTTACTTGGTGACAACGTCGCTTTTAGCCTTCAATCAGAAAGCCTGACGTTGGCTAGTTAAGCATCGGGCTAACGTTTAACGCTTTCACTTGCAAGAGCACCTGGCTGCAGCCACTGTGGACCTCCACAGTAACCGGAAACACGTAACTTCAGTTAAATCGACTTTGACAGCGAAAACTAAATTGCGTTTTTGTTACTATTGATGCTGCTGAGAAATAAAAATGGTTTTAAGTGTGGTTTTTTTTTAACACTCTGGGTTTGTTCATAAAAATTCCCCTAAATTGTTTGTGGCACAAAAGTGACACTTGCTGTTTCGCTGATTTATTTATTTTTTTACAGCACATCGCGTTGTGCGTTCTGATTGCTGTAGACCATTGTCAATCAATCTAGTCCAGTGTCTCCTGTACAGGAGCGGTCCCTAATAGGCCCACGGACCGGTCCCGGTTCGTGAGTCTTTTGGTACCGTTCCGCGAGAGTTGATCCTCCGGTGTGAAATGTATGGTTGTAGTTGTGTGTCTTATTTTGAAAGAACTATTTACGCGTTACCATAGCGACCAGAGAGCGTTAAGAAGCAGAGAGGAGGATGTCACTGTCATTGTTGTTGGCGCACAGCTCAAGTCACGTTTATTATTATATTTACAAAATACCACAGTTTCTTTTTTTTTTCTTTTGTTGTATTTATCCGCGACACCTTAAAGGTCGTTCCCTGAAAATATTGTCTGACATTAAAGTGGTCTGTGGTGCAAAAAGGTTGGGGACTCCTGCTGTACAGTACAGAATGCGTTTAGCTTGTCGAATTTACATAAATCTTCGATCGCTAGCAGTGTAACTCTGAAGTGCTGCACTGTATGTTTGTACGTTTTCTCCCAAACAAACACAACAATGCCGACGAAACGTTTTGCACCCTCAAATGCACCTTCAGGTTTCATTCCATGATACTGGAGTCATGTTTCTACGAAGGTTTGAACTCTAAGAGTGTTTAAACAAAAGAGAAAAGTGTGAAAATGTTCATGCCTGTCTGAGAAAAGTGTATAAAGCATGTAGTGAGGGGTTTTACAGTCTTAACATCTATAATAATTGTAAAAAATAAAGTTGGCTACTTCGTGGATTTCACCTACCGCGGGTTATTTTTTGAACGTAACACCAGCGATAAACGAGGGGCTGCTGTATTAGTAATAGTAGTGTCTGGGACATCTAATTGATTAACATCAACATTGATTATTATGCACTATTATTTTTGTTCAAGGAGAGCCAAAAATATAAAACTCTCTCTCAGCTTGTTTGTTGCCAAAAATGGCCACTTTTTGTGTATGTTCACAAAATGCTATAAAATGTATATTTCTTAAAACATTTATCTACTTTTGCCGACGTGACTCTTTAAAATAGCACCAGTCCTTTTCATCAAAATCAAAATTGTATCTGAGCATCGGGGAAAAGGCTGTCTTGCAATTGTTGAGGTCACTAGTGTGTGCCCCATTTCTTCCGGGATCACTCTCTTTATAGGTTTTAGTGGACTCCTAGTACTGTGAAGTGGTTTCATGGTACAAAGGGATTGTATTCCAAGATCTGGGAGACTGTAGAAATGAGCAGTGATGCCCTTCCTACCATCTTTCCAGAAAAATAAGTGATCTGGAAGCTGTTAGGCTTACTTACAGCAGCAGCACTTTCTGCACCTGCATAAACTCCAGGACACATTTACTAACGGTGTTTGTTGCTGTATGTGCTGCAGCTTTGAATTTTTTAATAATATATATTTTGTTAATATTTTGGCTATGGTGTCTTGTTTTGAAATGTACAAGAGTAAAAGTGTTTTTAGCAGGTGCTTCAAAGCTAAGTTTGACTGGGAAACTCAAAGCTCAATAGGCTGTATCAACAGAAATTCACTGCAGCCTATGTAATATTTCATGCGTCATAATTTATTCTACTCTATCTTGCAAATACATATTTGTGTGGCAATGTCATGCACAACACACACAACTATTAGATCCTTAAGATCAAACCCGTGTCATTCTTTTGGTCCACTGCAGTGCAGTAGTCAAAAAAAAGAATAAGTGACGTGTCCACAGATGGCCAGGATAGAGCCCAGAGTGTTAATGTTTAAAATGTATAAAAATATTATTGATTGCAATTCTTTACTGTTAATATCAACAATAAGCTTTTTATTTTGAAATTACAAGTTTAAAAAAAATGCTGTTACATTTACATTTAATGCTGTTACACTGTAATCCTTTATTATAAGTATGGACACAGAATAAAGTGAACAACATTTTGAAATAAGTTTAATTGGAATTTTGTACTACGCAAAAAACAAAACAAAAAAACAACAACAACATATTAAACAAACAAACACAGCCAGTGCCTTCATTTGTCCATTACATGTCAAACATAGCACTGACCCTTAGCCCCTGCTCATCAGCACATGCTTTCAAAAAGAGCTCCATGTCCTCTGCAAACTGAAAAACAAAGAGGAACAAGTCCCTTGCTCCAGTGTCTTCTTCCTCTGACATGTCTCTTAAGACCCTCTGCTGGTCCCCTTGATTTAAGGACAGATATTTGGGCATTGTTACATGTCCACGGAAAAGTGCCTTATTTTGGACAACCCAGTGCACAGCAGGACGCAGATCTTCAACAACTGCTGGCTCCTGTGTCAGGCAAATGGGGATGAAAACATAGTTATTTCTCTGTTGCAGAACAGTTTTTTAACAGTTATTCAAATTTCACTAACCATGTAATTACACTACTGTTTAAATTGAATACTGACCTGACTGCCTTCCTGGAACTTGCGCTTTTTCAGTCTGAAAATGAGCACGTGTTGTCCTTCAAGCACAGCTTTGGCTTCCTCTCTCCAGTGTGCAAATAGCTTGCCAGAGCTACGAAGAGTAAGGCCACAGTGAGGCATGTCATTTTCATGGACTTTCCATCAGCTGCAGTTTTATTGAACACAGAGGGTAGAGCCAATGAATGTTCTAACAAAGACTCAGAAAATGGTTCAGATACCGAAGACAAAACCTTGGGGGGGAAACGGGGCTCCTCGAAGAGTACTGCCGGAGGAATACGGGTCTCCTCGGAGAGTTCAGCGGGGAGCAGTCCTGATAATGGTGGCTGACTTGGCATTGAAGAATGCTGACAAGACAATAAATGCCTTGCCATATCCCCACGCCATATGATTGTAATCTTACAGACAGGGCGGTGAAAGTGTCCTGCAATTCTGGCTTTAAGCCCGAATTCCAGATTGATGTGTGCATCTAAAACAGAGAGAGAAACAGATAAACACCATATATACATTTAAGTTAAGGATTTAGCAGAAATAACAATTTACAGTTGGCATGTAATAGATTTGGGAAGAAAATCCTTGAAAAAACCCCCACAAATATTTTAAAAGACACTTTAATCTGTGAGACATGTTTCTATTGACATATAACAGTCAATTGAACAGGGGCTAACTAAAATCTGGGCAATAAAAAA
Organism: Aulonocara sp. 'chitande type north' Nkhata Bay; assembly: GCF_057382095.1. Classification (NCBI taxonomy): domain Eukaryota; kingdom Metazoa; phylum Chordata; class Actinopteri; order Cichliformes; family Cichlidae; genus Aulonocara; species Aulonocara sp. 'chitande type north' Nkhata Bay. The sequence goes on from NC_141346.1 coordinate 63,987,635, forward strand.
GCTGTACAGAAAAGAATAACGAATAGAAGTATTGATAAATATCTAAATCTGTTTGTGACGAAATTTACAGTGTTGACGCTAACCAAAGGTGTCACAAGTACACACGTTCCTTACTACAGTTTAGATACCTCTGTTTAGACAGCACTGACTCGACTTTTTAGTCAAGTCGAAGTAAGAAGTACAGGGTCTAAAATATAATTTATGTACAAAATTTTGAAGTAATCTTGCGTCCAAAGCACGCGTGTGGGGGGCTGATTTACAAATGTACGGATTACAAAGTACAGATACGCGTGCTAAAATGTGAGAAGTAGAAGTATAAAGAAGTATACAGTAGGCACAAAAAAGTACAGCAGTAAAGATACCAGAAAATTCTACTTAAGTACAGTATTGAAGTATTCGTTATTTTGCATCTCTGACGCCAACAATAAATCATACTCTAATGCAAAATGTGGTTTTTGCTTCTTCTCGCCCACAGAAGCCGTTAATCCCGCTCTCTTACTTAAACCAGGCCCAGGAAAAAGCATATTTGTGTGTTTCTCTGCCATGGAGCACGATGAAAAAACATTAAAATAAATTGTAACGCTAAATAAGTGGCAACATGATCATTGTAAGAAAACTAGACGATTCCTAGAATTATAAAATCACTAACGGCAAATTTATTTAAGAAAGACTTAACCAACCTTTGTGATCAACTTGCAAGACTTCCACGGTATCCATGCGTGTTTTCGGTTAGTGTGGAGGTCACGTGTATCCAGTTACTGTGGAGCTCCACAGTGGCTGCAGCCAGACCCTTCTCATTTGGGGAGGGGTCAGAGGGAAGAGGTCTCTCAGTCCTGACAATCCACATTTTTTTTAATTTATTTTTTTAAGGAACTTTATTTACAAACAACAGTATAACATACAAGGCACCATCATTAATCCGAATTTATGGCGAGTTGTATCATGCAAGTTGTGAGAAGGTGAATGCTCTAAGAATGCATTATGGTCTTAATGTCATGGTCATGTGGGGGTGTGATTGGTCATCATTAAAGTCGACTGATCAGTCAGTCAAGGACTTTATGCACAAATACAAAAAGCCTGAGCCTCTGGACCCTAGAGACGCGTTGTTTGGGGGGAGGACTAATGTGATGAAACTGTACCACAAGGTTGATGATGGTGGAGATGAAAAGATCAGATACTATGATTTTACAAGTCTTTACCCCACTGTTCAGTGCACGAAACATTATCCAATAGGTCACCCTCAGATCATATCCAATAAATTTGACAGAGTTGAAAATTATTTCGGGTTTGTTAAGTGCACTGTGCTTCCTCCAAGGGGTCTATTTCATCCTGTTCTGCCCTACAAGTGCCACAATAAGCTGATGTTTCCTCTCTGCAGAACGTGTGCTGAAGAGCAGCGCCAGCACAGTGATTGTGTGCATGCTGAGAGTGAGAGGCAGCTGTCAGGTACTTGGGTTTCCTTTGAGCTTGAAAAGGCTATTGACAAAGGGTATCAGATTGTCTGCATCGCTGAAGTTTGGCACCTCCCTAATAAGACTGACACACTGTTTAAGCCGTATGTCAAAACATTTTTGAAATTCAAGCAGCAGGCATCTGGATACCCGAAAAATGTCAAAACAGCTGAGGAGCAGCAGAAGTTTGTTCAAGACTATTATGAGAGAGAAGGCATCAGACTTGACCCTGCTAAGATTTGTGTAAACAAAGCAATCAGAAGTTGTAATAAACTGCTTCTGAACTCTCTCTGGGGGCGATTCTGCATGCGAACAAATATGCCATCTTGCGAGCTGATTACAGACCCTGCCAGATTCACACAGCTGATGTTCAGTGACTATTATGACGGACGCCAGTTTTGTTTCATCTCTGATGATGTTGCAGTGGTTCAGTGGTGTCACGCTGATGGTAGAGGGTCGCAGGTGAAGGATGTGAATGTCTTTATCGGTGCTATGACTACGGCCTATGCGAGGCTCACTCTGTATGACTTGTTAGACAAGCTGCAGGAACGCATTCTTTACTGCGACACAGATTCAGTTATCTTCACCTCTCATCCCGGGGAGTGGGTACCCCCTTTAGGACCACACCTCGGTGAGCTGACTGATGAGCTCAATGATGGCGGGTCTGGAGAGGATGATCACATTACTGAGTTTGTCTCTGGAGGTCCAAAATGCTAATGTTATTACACAAAACAAGGCAAGACTCAGGTTAAGTGTAAAGGTGTAACACTCAAGGATGTTAATTCTAAAGTTGTTACCCACAAATCGTTGAAAGGCTTAGTCAAGGCATTTGTGGCCAACAGGGATGCGCGTTTAGTTGCAGAGTCTGACACCATCAAACGCAATAAGAAGAGGTTTCATCTCAGGAATGAAACAGTTGTAAAAAAAAGTTCAGGTGGTCTATAACAAGAGAAGGGTGCTGCCTGACTATACAACACTCCCTTATGGATACTGATCAGGATCAAGCCTTTGATGGGAGGCTCCAGCACCCTTTAGTTTAGTTATTAGCGGCCGAGTAATTGTGGAAAGACTTTCTTTGTCAAAAGCATCATTGAAAAAGCATCCACTATTATTTCAGCCAAAATTGACAATATTGTTTACATCTACTCCTGCTGGCAACCTTTATACAATCAACTTCTTCAGATAAGAAAAATCACCTTTGTGAATGGTATACCGGAGTCTCTGAGTGACGATGTCCTTTTACCTCCGGATAAGAACAACTTGCTCATTATCGACGATGTGATGAATACTGCGTCTGACAGCATAGAAGTTCAAAATGTGTTCACACAATACGTTCATCATAGGAACTTGAGCTGCATGTGTTTAGTTCAGAATTTGTTTATGCAACAATTTTGTTGAACACTAATTATTTAATTCTGTTTAACAACCCCAGAGATAAATATTGTTAAGGTTCAAAAATATTGGGGGTGGAGACAAGAGAAAAACCACAATAACAACACTGGTCCGGTCGGGTTGAGTCAAACGATGTTTTAATGAACACACGCGTGGGAGATGGACACTGATGCAGACAGCCTCAAAATCTCAAAATGGTGGAGCATTGCTCAAACTTTTATAGCCTCTGGTGCCTCCACCTTATCATAAAACCTAAACATTCACATGCTTTCTCTCACACAGCGCCTAAGCTACGACCTTGGCTCCCCGTTTATCTGCTCCTGCTGAGATGGGGCAGAAAACTCCAGTATATTCTGTTCTCTTCTAATCAGACAAATAAGGCGATGACTTTCTGCAAACAGTATTTCTTATAACTCAGCAGTATAATGCATCATAAAACAATATCATTCATTCACAATAAATCAACAGTTTAATATAATGCACATCAGTTTAACTAATGCAATAGTTATCAGCTTCTTCTAATTCAGGAGAATAATGCAAACTAAAACTACATAATAATTCACAATCTTTAATTAGGGGTATAACATGGCATAAAATAATATTATAATCTAACAATTCCCCCTGATGAGGTCATTAGAATAATGACCTCACAAACACCCTTCAATTCAGTGTGGCCGGGTTCATCTCTTCTCACTCCTGAGGTCCTTTGTCCCCCTGAGGGGCGAACCATATGTGGGATGACCTCTGTGTTTGCGCAGTTCAGATGCAAGAAAAACTATTATTCCAACAATAGCGGGTACAGATGACACTCCCCAGGTCTCCCACAGCTTTTAGCCTTTATTTTATTGCTGCAGCTACCAGTGTCTTCCAGTTGGGTGATCCTCTGCTCTTCTTTCTTCAACCTCAGGGGTTAGACAACCCTTCAGTCGTGGCACAGATCAGGGGATTATTCTGCCCTGATTTCAAACAACGATCTGTGTATCCTCCAGAAAAAGGAACAGGAAGGTGCCCCTTTTTTCCAAACGCCTCTCGAACTTCGTTGGTCTGGTGTTCCCGGATTTCCGCCACCCCTTCATGGTTATTGCTGTGTTTATGGGATCCATCCTTTTGTGGTGACTAGCTGGAGCCCAAACGCCATGACCCTTGGACCCAGTTGATGTCTCGGCAGTCACTGTGTCTGTCTCTGCTGCGGAGGATCCTCACATATCTGTGACCTCGTCTGGTGTCTGTTCCTTTCCCTGTAAGAGACAGAAAACCAAAACACCTCTCTTCCTAACCCTAATAATCTAATGTTGTTATCTACTGACCTTCTAGTGATTCAGAATTGGTTTAAAACATTCAGAATGTCCCAGGGACTTATTCTAATCATATCCTATGTGTGTGTAAGCGTGTTTGCATTTAGCCCTCTGCACTCAAGGCATTTCCTACACTTTATCAGTCCGGACAATCACGCCGAACGAAGCTTCTGACCTTCAAAAGGCCGAGTGCCAACTCGTTATAAGCACATTTGCAAGGTGTGTCTGAAAATTATTGAAACCCCTCTTTTTAACAAAAGACAAAGAAATTAACAAATCTTCTAAACGCTACTCAGTTCATTTCAATGAGTAATGATTAAACATGAAAGTGATGGTTTATGCTTTTTCACTGATTCTCTAAAAGGTCCGTCTTCTCGGACCGCTATTAGCTTAAGCTTTACCATACCTAAGGTATTAAAGACACAAATGAAGTTATAAAATGTTCAAATAATCCTTGTTTGATGTTAAAGCTCAACTCCCCCCCCCCCCCTTTTTGACACATTCCAATGTGTCAAATCAACGGAGCTAGAACGTCCAAAAAAAAAGTTAGGCAGCTACAAAGTTTCCCAGACTCTTAAGGTGATCCGCGTGTAACGTTCTGACTCAGGTATTTAATATTTTAATGAATGTCGTTTAATTAACTGCCACTACTTAAACTAAACTTAAAGACATAATTGAAGAAAAGATCACAAAGAATAACATGATATCAGTGTTTTGTAAGCGCGTGCGGCCTTCTATGCTCGAAGCCTTTTCCCTCAATAGATCAGTCAGACATTCGCGCTGACTGTAGCTTTTAACCCTTATTAACTTGAGCACAACTCTACAATGAGCAACAAGTTGCAATATGTATGAAAATGATCATGGTTACACCTGCAATGAAAAATTATATCATTATCCTAACACCTGTAAACAGAAGATTCATCAGAGGTTATAACAATCACAGGAACACAGATGTTAGTATAAGGTCAAAAGTTTCAATAAATCATCATCAATGCGATGCTTGTTGCATGATTCTCATACAATAATAATGCTGATGTTAAAAATAACAGTAAAACACCCCCTTTTATCCCGTTTCGCTCGACACATAAACGTTTATAAATGCCTCTTTTATTCTTAATTTTATTTCCCCCTGTTCTCCCCTTACTGACCACAGCAGGGGGATCTTAGTTTTAAATCAGCCATGAATCCAGCTCACCTGATTCATCAGTGAGCTCCACCATCACTGGCGTCTGACAGGGTGGCGCTGCATACTCTTCCTTTAATGTCACTATTTTCAACCTGTTAATTAGAGTGTTTAAACCTGAAGTCGACTACGTCCACAACAAGTCAATACAGCTGTAAATGCGGCCAATTATCAATCTATTACCAATCAATAACAACAGATAACTTCTCTTTTATGCATGCTTTTAATCCACCACTCACCCAGAGGATCTCCAATCCCAGGAAATTCCTTCTCCTCCTTTAATGAGTCTGTCCTCCTTCCATGCCCTGGTAACTGGTCCATCCAGAGCCACATGATCTCAAATATACATACAACAAGCCAAACCACACCTTGGTCACACCAACCCTCTCCCGCCCCGAAGGTGTCCAATGCCATCCTAGTATGGAGTGTCAAAAGTGGCTTTAACGCTGACTGTCCTGACAATCCATCTTATAACGTTTCCTGGTCAGATTTGCCAATGTCTGCACCAGGGTTTTAAATGTTTCGCCATTTTCATTAGTTGTTATTTTTTATTTAGTTTCAACTCCAGATTTTCAATTTTTCCAGTTGTAATTCGTTTTTACCAATTCTTTGCTAGTTTAGTCTAGTTTTTATTTTCTAAAAATCCTTAGTTTCAGTTCAGTTTTAGTTGTGTTTTGCAAAAATTAAGTGTAACAAAATCTCAGTTCCATCATATCAATCATGCTCTTCTGGTTATCCTTGGGTGTTGAGACTAATCACTATTAACTCTTGCAGCACTGGGTGTTCCTAATTTTGGTTGAAGTGAATTGATAACCTTTTTGAAGGCGATTGTTTCACACATTTATTTAGATGTCCCAGTCCTGTTGTCTCGGGATACATCACGCTGCCTTATCTGGGGTTAGGTGTTTTCGGGGGATGCGGGTTGAGTGGGGGAGCTCTTCAAGGAAGGGGAGTGTGCTCCCCCTGATGAGGTCTTCTAGGTAAGCTAGGTTAACCTTCTTGTGTGAGCTTTCCAGGTGCACTTTAAGGTTTGTGGGATTTTTCGTGTCATAAATGTCCCTCATAACCCCCTGATGACCCAGTATTTCATTTTTGCACACTGTAGTACACATTTAGTTTTTGCTTGTAGCTCTCATACACTACTTGCCACTCCTCTAAGTCCTGATGTTTCTTAGAGAGGACAACAGTACCTTTAAAATTATATCACATGTGTGGGGGTGTGGCCTTGCCAATTGTTTTTCCCACCTTTTCAAAATGGCTGGCGTGCCCACAAGCACATTTTATAGAAGAAAGGAAGGTAAGCTTGATATTTACATTTAAAATGTTTTGTTAAACTCAGATTTTTATTTTATTCAAAAAATAAACATCTAGTAAATAATTTGAGGGGTCTTTAAGAATTAGGCTTATTTTGTTTCACAGGGAACATGACTAATTTATTAATGTGTGCTCTACACATTGGGACTTTGTACTTATATTTATTTCACTGTTTCCTAATAGACAACTTTTGACAAAGGCAGAGAGAATTCATAGCAGAATTATTGAGGGAGATTCAAACATAGATTTTTCAAAAGATAAGAGTCATGTGAGCCAGGTAGGGGAGGGTGAGAACCCACTAAGAGCCACACAAAGATTATCGAGATGCAGTGGCAGATGTAATAGAGGAAAACACAGGGCCACCTAAAATCTGTCATCCTATTTGGTGCAAAACCAACATGTAGGAGAATCTGGAATTTTCGATTTTGAGTTAAAAATAAAATATGGGTAAAATGCAGAAATCTTTTTCAGTAAAGTAAAAAATAAGAGTCGCAATTATAACTGAATCCATGACACCTGATTGTTTCTACAAGATCACGTCGTTGCTAAAAGTTATCAGTGATCTCAATGTGTGAAAAGAACTCACAGTATCTGGAGTTTAAGCTCCTCTTGGCTGAGAACCCAGGGACAAGGCTTGAATAGTACCAGTAATGAAGAGTTCTTTCCAAAGATCAATAAAAGGAAGCCCCAATCAGATGAGAGTCTAGCAAAATATGGTTCACTCCACTTGCCTGAAATGGTTAACAGTCCAAAGCATTTCAGTTGTAGAATGGTTGGGTGCAACAGTAAAACATATGTGAGATGAGGGAAGTGCCAAATGTTCCTTTGTGTCTCCAAATAAAAATCAGTACTTCCTCAGATATCCTAAATGAATTGACTTTTGTGAAATAGAAAGCCCAGTGCAATCACTTGTTCCTGAACCTATGGCTTACCTCTAGTGAAGTGTCAGTGACTTCTAAGTTGATCCCTGATCTACATCTTTGTGATATTGTTATATAAATCAGTTTTAATATCCTGCTTACAAAAATTTCAGTGGAACGTGTAATCTTCTTAAATAGCTCTTGAATGTTGTTAGTTTCACATTCGTGATCAATGAACTCCCCTTGTGCACTGTGGTGCACATGTTATAAAATTTAAATAAAATTAGTTAAAAAACAATTTTGTTTTTGTAATGTGTTTATTTTACCGTCCCAACACTTGATTTATCTTAAAAAGAAAAAAGAAAAAAGAAAAAGAAAAAATGAAAATACTTATCAATGCAACTAAACACATTTTGCTATAAATCTAGTTAATTTTAGTTAATTTTGTGAACATTCATTACAGTATTAGTTAGTTTTCCTTTTTGTTTTGATTTTATTACCGTTAACGCAAATTTTTTTCCGCTTCTAGTTTTCGTTATTTCATTTGTTGTCTTTAATAATAATAATCTTGCTCTGCACACTGGAATAAACATAATCAATATGATCAACATTTTGCTGCGTATCAATTCACTTTTTTTTGATTCAAATGCTCCAGCCTTATGTGGTTTGTGACATGTGTTGATCTAAATCTCCACTCTGTCTCTAAATGTTTGAAGAATTTTCAAGTTCGGGGTCAAATTTTGAGAATTTGACCATAAGTGAAAGTTATGGCGTTATCACCCCCTTTGGGGATTACCTTTTTCCAGTTTTGATGATATTCCTCCTCATTCTCTATTTTTTGCAAGTACCCCTCTTCGGTGGCAAGAAACTGTTGGTGTGATCAAGCGGGTGCTGTAAAAACAAAAGCTCAGGACAGAACAGGCACCAGTCATGTACTTCATTCAAAATTAACATATATCAAGCTTCATATTGATCCTCTGAGTGTAATGGTACATTTTAATTTGCACTTCTCAAAACTAAAAACAATATTTTCTTTATTTTACTCTTGTTCTTGTGCAGCACCACCCCTCAGCACATGCCCCTGTTATTTTATCTTACTTTTAAATTGTTGACTACTTCAAGAAAGCGCCCAAAAGATGGGGACCAGTGTTTATCATTACATATCTCCATTTTGAGTGTGGCTGTCTATCATTCCCCTGTTATTCATAGACCTCGGTGGAGGTTTTTTTTTTTTTTTTTTTTTTTACCTTTAAAAAATTAATTGACTTTTACAGTGACCCACTAAGGTTAATAATAACATGTTCAGTCCTGAGTGGAATCAAACCTTTTCTTCACTTTAGCATTTAACATTCCCAACCATATAATATGATACATTAATTGAAACACAGCTACTAAAACACGATTTTCTTAATGCAAACATCAGTAACTCAAAATTAGCAACCAAACGGTTAAGTCTGCAGTTCACACTGCTGTGAAGCTACAGCTCTTTAATCTCTGACCTCCTTCTGTTCTTGCAAAAACAAAACAAAGCAAGACAAAACATCCACCCTTCTTTTAAAGGCTGGGTGAATTGTCTGTGGACATTCAATAATCCTAAAGTCGGCACCGTTTTTTTTGTCTCAGTATCAAGTCAGTTAAACTTTTAGTCGTCAGTCCATCACAGTCCAGTCATGCATACATCCACACACATTCATACCAGATATTGCTGATAATGGAGTCTCACGCGCAACCTATTCGAGGCTCCATCACCAGCAAGATGACGTCATTATTTTAAAGGAAACAGTTCCTTGTTTGTTTTTCCTTCTTTGGACTGGATTGACTCGCTGCAATCCTTTTAGGCTTCAGGGCTTTTCATTCGAACAGTGTCCCATATAAGTGAATTTTCTCCCAAGCCCATTATAATCATGGAGAAAAAATACTTTGCGACTGTTTTCAGTAAGAATATTTTATAGCGCTTTAAAGTTCAATCTCTCAGGCCTGGATTAAAGAGCTGATTTGCTAAATCAGGAACTCACAAAATACCAAAATATCACCACCGGTGGATCATACCTCTCTGATGTTCTTATCTCAGTGCACTGTAACAAAAGAAAAAACAAACGTAAACAATAAAACACTCATATAATAACCGATACTGGGGCCCATTGGAAACATGTCCAAAGTTCAAACCATCTTTCTCTCTCTTATAGAAAGAGAACAATCCAAACCTCACTGATAGAATCAACCTAGTGTCAAACAAAACCCAAAAATCAACCAAGACTTCACACACTATATTGTGTAGGCATACAGGCACCGTAACTCCTTTTCTTTCACTGACAAAGACATGTTGGATCAACTTAATTCAATAGTGGACACTGGTTGCACACAAATGTTTTGCTTTGGCAAAACTTAAACAACTAAGTTAAATCAACACAACCTTTTCATATTCTCTCCGAAATAAAACTCACACCATTCACTCATGATTTTCACTCTGTACCACTGCTCCTTATCAGGCTGTGTGAAGCACAGTACACAATTCAGTGGAGGCCTTAAGCCATAAACAGACATCATGCACAGACATTGTTTTCACAACCAAACTACTTTAAACCTTGTCCCCTAAATCTACACAGATGCCCTCTGTGTGGCATAAAATGCATTTAACCAATAAACAATCAATGAGTTCTTATTGTTGTAACCGACTCCATATTTGGATGTTTGTGTGCAGCATTTGTTAGTAAAGCATTCTTCATTGCATCAGCGTGTGTGTGTATCACTCTTTATTGCACAAGCTTGTAGATGTGTGTGTGTGTGGATGTTTATGTTCATCACTTCCCTGTTCTGATGTTCTGGGTAAACCACGGCCTGAAGCGTGCCCTGGGGTCCTGCCCTCCTCCTTTTCAGTCCGTTTGCATCCGTTGGTGCTGCTGCTCAAAGTTCTGTCCATACTGGTTCTGGCCCCAATTGAGGCAGGTCTTTTCTCCAGTATCCTGCATCTTCTCCTTATTCCACTCCTCCTTAGCTTGACCCTTTTGCTTCTGTAGCTCCTTCAGGGTTTTGTTACGCAGCTCAATCGTCTGGATGTCAGTGTCAAGCTCCAGTCTACGCTGCTGCTCCAGCTCTTCCTCTGTTTCTCCCAGCCAATTCAAGATTTTGTTCAGGTCAAAGTTCAGCTGCTGTCACTGCTGCTCGTTCTGCTTTATTCTCATCTCCTTGCTGAGGTCCTGAGCCTGATTTCAAGTCGTGTGTCTGGGACTCCAAGTCTGATGGGTTCGATAATCAGCTAGCTCCTCCTGAGCCATGCTCAGTTATCTGCTCTGATGCCTTGAGCTCTTACTGAGGGGCAGAAACCTCACAATCTTTTCCGTCCACTTCAGATTGAAGTCCATCGATGTTTTCCTTGCTTTGCTCCACGGCCTTTTGCGGCTTTGCTGTTCGGCTCTTCTCAGAGGTCAGCTCCTGGCCGAGCCCCGACACCTGTGCCTTCAGCTTATTTTCTCCTGGTGTTTTGTCCATTCTGAGGTGCCTCCTGACCTCAGTTACTCCTCCTTTCTCTGGCACGCCCTTCTTGCTGCCCGATGGTCATTGTTGGACCGTCACTGTCCTGCACAGTTTTAATGCAGAGTGGTTAAGGTCAGCATGGTTTTGCTCGGCCTCACTTTTCATCTGGGCTTAATGGGCGTCACGTCACAGCTCTGTCAGCTGAAGCTGTCTTTTTCCATATGGCAAGGATGTGAAGAGTGTGTGAGAGGGGTGTGTCCGATCAGGCACAATGCTGGTGGCTTTGCGCGTGCCTCGTTTTCCAAATCCAGATGTTTATTTGTTACGTACACAGCAACAGAGAGAACAGTCTGTTGTTGGGATGGCTGAGGTCCTTCACGATCTTCCTGGTCTTGGTCCAGTACCGCCTGCTGTAGATTGAATGCAGGTCAGGGTGCTCGGAGCGGATGGTGCGCTCAGCTAATTGCACAACCCTCTGTAGAGCTTGTCTGTCCGGCATGGTGCTGTTCCCGAACCAGACAGTGATATAGCTGCTCAGGATGCTCTCAATAATTCCTTTATATAAGGTGGTCAGAATCGGTGGTGGGAGCCGGGCCTTTCTCAGTCTTCTCAAAAAGAAAAGACGCTGACGGAAATCTCCCCGTGTAGTGAAACGGGCCTTGGATTTAATGCTCTCCGTCTCCGCTGCATGAGATCGTTTTCTTGCAGCACTGTTGACATTTTCAAGTTGTTGTTGTGGGTCCAGCTGCTGTAGCATTTGGTCAGGGTCACATCAAAGATGGTAAAGGAGAGAGCAACGATGGTAGGGGGGAGAGCAGGAGTCCAGGGTCCGCCTCGGCTTCCCGGGCCGACAAAGCAGCCTGTAATCAAGCATAAAGAGAAAAAACAAAACAAACACAAAACAAAAACAAACGAACAGGAAAATGATGTTATTTTGGCTGCATTATTCAGAGAGGGGAGAAACAACGGGACCAGGCCCTGTGTCAGCCTTCTCTCCCCCTTTTTTTGTTTTTTCTCTCCATATAATCCACTCATGACCCGCCAAGCTGACAGGACAACACAGGTACATGTTAAAATTCTTAAGATCATGTTTAAAAGCACAAAAATTGGAATTTTCTTTCATTTAGTAATCACTTGTATTAATCAATCAGCAGAAAACATGTCACAATTTGACTTTTATTAACCACTAAATTTGTCGTGTCTTTTTTTTTTTTTTTTTGAAATCAAGTTGTTGTCCTGACACTCAAGGAGTTTATTTGTTACTAGTGGATAAACTTTATTATTTAACGGCAGGTATATGTTAAGTTTCACTGCTTTACTTGCTGGAAAATCTTCACGTGTTCATGGGTGTAAGCTGTTTCTTCATTGCGTGTATGTGCGTTTGTAAATGGGCTAATTTAACGTTTTTTTGTCAAACGAGGCATTTCTCTGCTTGTGTGTGTTTTTGTTTCACCTTTTGTTGTGATGCTCCGGACGCCTTTCCCAACCTGCACAAGTCCATTGGCCCCAATTTTATGAATTAAAAACTTCTCTTAATTTCTCCTTTAATTCTCTGCTAGCTGCTGTCTTTTCCACAGCTGCTGATTCTTGCTGAGTTTGGTTTCCATTACTATAATTTGCTTCGGCCGCTGTGCTTGTGGGGGCAGTTGGTCCAGGCCCGTAGCCACCTGTATCAACACACTGAGAGATTTATTTAATATCATTTTCATCACTGTTAAATAGACCAGCAGGCAAGACGCCCACCTTTGCACTGCAGACTACATGCCAGTCTCCCAACACACTCCTCTCTGTGTTTCAGTTTTAAAACCCAACATCATTCACACCGTAGTCATTCAAAACCTTATTTGTAATATTATAATCAGCAAAATCAGCGTTTTAATTACAGGCATGTATCATTCCACGGTATCCATGCGTGTTTACGGCTAGTGTGGAGGTCACGTGCTTCCGGCTACTGTGGAGGTCACGTGTATCCGGTTACTGTGGAGCTCCACAGTGGCTGCAGCCAGACCCTTCTCTTCACTTGAGGGAAGTAACTCGTATTACTGCTACTGCTGTGTAATCTTGGTTCAATTCACAGCATATTCTACAAGTTACCCTGCAATAACTAACTGTTAGAATAGCGGCACCGTATTGTATCGCACTGAGTGCACTTCAATCCTTTATTCCGCGAGTTTGCTAGCTAGCAAAATAATAATACCAATTTTAAACAAATAACATGTGTAACGTACACACTCGAGAAAATTATCTACTAGTACTTACGCAAACTCCCCCGTTGTGAAAACGTACAAATCCTTCTTGTATTTTTCGTTTTCCAGCAAACACTCATTAAAACGGCCTCCAGGCACATTAGCGCATTCACCCCCGACTGATCAGGGAGGGGGTGAGGGGTCACACATTGAAACAGACTAACGTGCAGAGGTACAGCCCAGGCAGAGAAATGTTGCTTTTAGACTTTGCGACTCGTTTTATTTCTCTATCTGATAAGAAAACTATTCAATCAGATAGTTATTTGTGGTGAATGAAATACGGTTACAGTTTCAAGACGTTTTAAGCACCAAATCCGAAATCCAAGCACTGCAATATTAAAATCCAATTCAATTTCTTGTTTGCTCCGAAATCTACGACATGACTATATACAGAAAAGCTTGACATGGTATGCAAAAAACCCCCCGAAGACAATACAAATACAAATACATGAACAAAAAATGTTTTAACTGTCAGTTATGTCATTTTAAAATTTTCCAAAACTAACATTTTCTTTGATTGACTGATATTAAATTGATTAGGGTCAAGTTTAGTGTGAACAATATTACACAAACAAGCACGTGTGCGCATGCGCACATATTAGAATCGCTTCGATCGCTTGTGACGCGGTAACTTTGCTTTGAACCTTTCTGACGTCATAACTTTGCTTTGATCCCAAAACCCATAAATAGGAGCGCTCACCTGTTACTTTATGCTTAACGGACGTTGACCTGCAGCAACTAAAACCCTTTCGAGAAGTTTTGAGAGCAATTTACGAGAGAAACCAAAACAAGTTCAGTTTTGTTTCTCACCAATCCACAGCGCAAACAGACACATTACACCATGTCAGCCAACCCATCCTTCGGCTCAGATGAGCTTGGAATATCTAAAGGGACCATTTTGGGAGATCACCACATGGTGGAGGCTTTCCTTGGAGAAGGAAGCTTTGGTGTTGTAACGAAATGTCGCGATACAAAAAAGAACCAAACTGTTGCTATTAAAGTCAACAAGAGCGACCCTGAAATTCTGCTCCAGGCAAAACTGGATCCAGACAGAGATGCTTGGATCCAGACAGGTGCAACACTGTCGAATGGAACGGCTATTTCGAATTTCGAACTCCTCGACCAAAGCCTGTCAGACTACATAGGGGACCGGAATAACCAAGGTCTCCCAATGAGAGAAATCAGGCCAATTTTGCATCAGCTCGCAAATGCTCTGTTCCACCTGGGTTCTGTGGGAATAGTGCATGCTGACCTCAAACCTGTCAACATCATGGTTGTGAACCGCAGTGAGTCTCAAGTCAGAGTCAAACTTATAGACTTTGGCATCGCATGTAACACCTCTGCAGTGATTCCTGGTGACTGTGTGGGGACAATTGGTTATTGTGCACCTGAGATTATGCTTGGCACTCCATATGATGAAGCAATTGACATGTGGTCTCTGGGGCTGGTAGCTGTGGAGCTTGCTACAGGGGTGCCTCTCTATTGTTAAGATTCTAAAATTGAGAAAGGGTACAAGAGGTGATCGAAAAATAACCACACTGGTCCGGCCGGGTGAAGTCAAACGAAGATTTTAATTCACACGTGGGAAGATCACTGGAAACAGCAATTGATCTTCGACTTACTAAGGCACAAACAATTATTTTATAACATCAGGGTTTGTTTACTGACGCCCCTTCATGCGTCACCGGTACATTTTATACATAGATCAGATCAACATCATCATGACTTTTCACCCAGAAAATCATCTTCTATTTTCCTGGCTTGTACTTTCCGTTCTTATCTTAAAATGAATTGTTCCTCTTTCTTGTCTAGACATAACTGATCTCTCCTCTAAATAAATCTTAACTAATGTGTGTGTACGTGTTGACCTCACATGCTCTTTGTGTCACCTCTTCACCTCCTACTGTCTGTGTCTCGTCCTCAAATGCTCTTTCTCAATTCACCTGTTGCACTTCTGACCTTTCACCAGGACAGAGGCTCACTGAGACTATGTGTATGTCTTCTACTAAATAAATGTTTTAACCAAGAACCTCTACTAAAACCTTAATATAAAATGACCTGATATAAGTGTTTTGTAAGCATGTATTGCAATTCCTTCTATGTTCTAGTTTTCCCTCAGCATGTATCACCTAGACACTCTCACTAGATGAAGCTCAAAACCCTTAATGAACCTGAACATCAACTCAAATAAGCACAGATATGCAATATGTGTAAAATAGTTATAACTGCACCTGGAATACAAAATTAATATAATAACTTGTATGCAAAAACATCTTAAGGCCATCTTAAAGCTATCTGTTACAATGTTAAAGCAATGATCATACTGCAGATTATATTATGCTGGTCAAATACTTTTATGTTCATCCCCACAATCCCCCTTTCGACCTCTGGCACACCAGAGGTCGATACATAGGTTGTTGTTCACTCCTCAGTCCACTCGACTACCTCCAGATCCATCATCGGCATCATGGACATAGGGGCCACCGCCCCAGGGTCCACTGCCTTTACAATCACTTTCTCTACCAACCTTCAGGCACAAGGAGTGAGACAACAACCACAGGTCATCAAAATACCCACCAATACAGATAGAGACAACATAATTGACAGAGCAAGCCCCTTCCACTTTCCCTTTTTTACTCTTTTTATTTAAACCACCCCTTTTCAAACTCTCAATTTGTTACCACTCCTTTCTGTAGGCGCGGCGATCTCCTCCTAGGCTGCTCTTCTTTCTTCGGTCTTCCAGGTGGACTACTGGTCGGCCCGTTACACAGGTGAAGAGGTTTATTCTGCCTCTGTTTCTTGACACCTGCGTTCTTTGAAGACGAATTTTCCTCCACCAAGCTCTCGTGTGCGGGTGCACACTGCGACCAGTGGTACCAGGTGTCGCCTTTCCCTTTCAGCTGGACTGCTGTAGCCGTCCGGGCGGTCACCTCATACGGACCAGTCCAGCGGGGCTCCTTCCACTTTCGCTTAATGACCTTTAGCCACACTGCCTTTGCGTCCGGGACCTCTCCGTTCCCCGTGGGTCTCTCACAAGTGACCTGTTTTGTAAAGCTGGACACAAGAGCCTTCAACTCATTAAAATATTCTGCATGAGACCTGTTGCTTGTCCTGGGCTGCTCCACCGGGACCACTGTCCAGGGTGCTGGAAACTGTCTCCCAGTCAGCAGCTCATAAGGGGTGAAACCTGTGGATTGGTTAACAGAACATCTTATGGTCATCAAAGCAATGGGCAGGGCTGCGACCCAATTTAGCCCTGTCTGCGCACAGATTTTAGCCAACTTGTTTTTCAAATTTAGGTTCATCCTCTCTACCTTTCCTTGAGATTGAGGATGATAGACCGTCCCGAACTTATGTTGCACTCCCAACATCCTCTCTACCTCTTGCAAATCTTTGCTCTTGAAGTGAGTACCATTGTCTGATCTAATTCTCTTGGGAAACCCATGCCTTGGAATGTAATGATTGATTAAGCACTTAATCACGCTTTTCGCGTCTTCACGTTTGGTCGCCCATGCTTCGGGCCATCCAGTCAGAACATCCACACACACCAACAAATACCTCACCCCACCTGGGCCTGTATCAATCATGTCGGTATAATCAATCACGACCTCTTCTCCTGGCCTTTCTGGCATGAGAAACTTACCAGCTTCAGGTTTTACTGCTGGCTTTGGGTTGTGTGCCCCACGAATTAGGCACGTTCTGGCCTTTTCCAGTATCATCCTTCTCAAATCAGGATGCCACCATCGGCACAAATTTCTCTCCATCTGTTTCACTCCCACGTGACCAAGCCCGTGAGCCTCATTCACCTTTTGTTCCGCCATTTTGGCCGTTAAAGCGGGACGCCCATCTGGCCCCCTCCACAAACCGCCATCTTGCCAGGCTCCTTTGTTTTCCCACACCCCCTTTTCCTCTGGGGATGTCTCCTCCTGAGCCTGTCTAACTTCTTCCATGCTGTTAGTGCTAACCTCCTCTTCTGGGGTTACCTGCACCATTTGTCTCTGTCCTTTGTAGCCCGCTGCTTCCTTTGCGGCTTCATCAGCTTTCTGATTTCCTTTTGCCACCATACTGTCTGCTTGTGAGTGGCCTTTGCATTTCATAATACTTACCTCTGTCAACTGATCACCACCTGGTGGTGAGTTGGATCAGGTGGCGGGGGAGGACGCTGGACAGACCTGGTGCACCTAAACGCGTAGTGAGGGTGTGCTGGGAACGTCTAGCAGAGGCCCCAGTCCGCGAGATCTTCAACGCACACCTCCGGCAGAGCTTCAACAGCATTCCGAGGGAGACTGGGGACATTGAGTCCGAATGGACCATGTTCAGCGTCTCCATTGCCGAAGCTGCTGCATTGAGCTGCGGCCGCAAGGTGGTCGGTGCCTGCCGTGGTGGTAATCCCCGAACCAAATGGTGGACACCAGAGGTGAAGGGAGCCACCAGGCTGAAGAAGGAGGCCTATCGGGCTTGGTTAGCCTGTGGGACTCCGGAGGCAGCCGACAGGTATCGACAGGCCAAGCGGAATGCGGCTCGGGCAGTGGCTGAAGCAAAAACTCGGGTGTGGGAGGAGTTCGGAGAGGCCATGGAAAAAGACTTTCGGACTGCCTCGAAGAGATTCTGGCAAACCGTCAGGCGTCTCAGGAGGGGAAAGCGGTGCTCTACCTGCACTGTGTATAGTGCTGGCGGAGCGCTGTTGACGTCGACTGAGAAAATTGTCGGGCGGTGGAAGGAATACTTCGAGGACCTCCTTAATCCCACTGACACGTCTTCCGGGGAGGAAGCAGAGTCTGGGGATGAGGGGTGTGACCCACCGATTTCCGGGGGCGAGGTCACTGAGGCAGTTAAACAACTCCTTGGTGGCAGAGCCCCTGGTGTCGATGAGGTCCGCCCCGAGTTCCTGAAGGCTCTGGACGTTGTAGGGCTGTCTTGGTTGACACGTCTCTGCAATGTTGCGTGGAGATCAGGGGCAGTACCTGTGGACTGGCAGACCGGGGTGGTGGTCCCCATCTTCAAGAAGGGGGACCGGAGGGTGTGTTCCAACTACAGGGGGATCACACTCCTCAGCCTCCCCGGGAAAGTCTATGCCAGGGTGCTGGAGAGGAGGGTTCGTCCGCTAGTCGAACCTCGGATACAGGAGGAACAATGCGGTTTTCGTCCTGGTCGCGGAACACTGGACCAGCTCTTTGTCCTCTCGAGGATACTTGAGGGTGCATGGGAGTTTGCCCAACCAGTCTACATGTGTTTTGTGGACCTGGAGAAGGCATTCGACCGTGTCCCTCGGGGCGTCCTGTGGGAGGTGTTGCGCGAGTATGGGGTGTCTGGCCCATTGCTACGGGCCATTCAATCCCTATACAACCGTTGCAAGAGCTTGGTTCGCATTGCCGGCAATAAGTCGGACTCGTTCCCGGTGGGTGATGGGCTCCGCCAGGGCTGCCCTTTGTCTCCGGTTCTGTTCATAATTTTTATGGACAGGATTTCTAGGCGCAGCCAAGTGGCGGAGGGCTTTCGCTTTGGTGGCCTCAGAATCTCATCTCTGATTTTTGCGGATGATGTGGTTCTGTTGGCTTCATCGGGTGAGGGCCTCCAGCTCGCACTGGAGCGGTTCGCAGCCGAGTGTAACGCAGCGGGAATGAGGATCAGCACCTCCAAATCTGAGGCCATGGTTCTCAGCCGGAAAAGGGTGGAGTGCCCACTCCGGGTCGGGGATGAGTTCCTGCCCCAAGTGGAGGAGTTCAAGTATCTCGGGGTCTTGTTCGCGAGTGATGGGAGAAGGGAGCTGGAGATCGACAGACGGATTGGGGCTGCGGCTGCAGTAATGCGGACACTGCACCGGTCAGTCGTGGTGAAGAGGGAGCTGAGTGTAAAAGCGAAGCTCTCAATTTACCGGTCGATCTACGTCCCTACCCTCACCTATGGCCACGAGCTGTGGGTAGTGACCGAAAGAACGAGATCGCGGATACAAGCGGCGGAAATGAGCTTCCTCCGAAGGGTGGCTGGCCTCTCCCTTAGAGATAGGGTGAGAAGTTCGGCCATCCGGGAGGGGCTTAGAGTAGAGCAGCTGCTGCTCCACATCGAAAGGAGCCAGCTGAGGTGGTTCGGGCATCTGGCAAGGATGCCCCCTGGGCGCCTCCTGGGCGAGGTGTTCCAGGCATGTCCCACCGGGAGGAGGCCCCGGGGCAGACCCAGGACACGCTGGAGAGATTATATCTCTCGGCTGGCCTGGGAACGCCTTGGTATTCCCCCGGACAAGCTGGAGGAGGTGGCTGGGGAGAGGGAGGTCTGGATCTCTTTGCTTAGGCTGCTACCCCCGCGACCCGACCTCGGATAAGCGGATGAAGATGGATGGATGGATGGATGGAATACTTACCTCGTCTGGGTCCTCCAGGGCCTTTTCCAGTTCCTCCATTTCCTTTTTGTGACAGATGGGTGCATTAGTGGCCGTTCTAAACCCGGCTCTCTTCCACTGAGCCAGTTCCACATGAGCTGCTCCAAACGCATATGCTGAGTCAGTGTAGATGTTCACTCTCATGTTTTTAGCCAACCTCAGGGCTCGAGTTAGGGCTATCACTTCAGCTCTCTGGGCCGACTGTTGTCCCTTGATTTTTCCTGCTTCTTTCACCTGAAACTCAGTTCCTACTCTACAGACTACTGCATAGCCCGCTTTCAATCCTTCTTCATCTCTGTGGCAGCATCCATCTGTGAACCAATCCTCAGCTCCAAGTATGGGCTCTGCCTTCAGGTCTTCCCTGATTTTTCCTTCAACTTGGGCTTTCTTAATACAGTCATGTGGTTCTCCTGACCCCATTAGGTCTGCCATATTTATTCCTTCATGTGTGAATATCAACTTTGGCGCCTCTAAAATTTTGCTCAACCTTTGTTGCGTCAGTGGAGTCATTGTGAATACCTGTGAGTTCACATAGGCCACTACACTGTGTGTGGTAAGCACTTTCAGTGGGTGTTCCCTCACTATGTGTGCTGTTTTCTGAATTATCTTTGCTACTCCTGCTGCGTGTTGTGTGCATGTGGGATGCCTTGCTTCTGTTGAATTTAATCTTCTGCTGACATACATAAGTACATCCCTACCTCCCCCTTTTTTCTGAAACAACACACCATTCACAACTCCCTTTGTTTCTGAAACATCAAGATAAAATGCCTCATCATAGTTAGGTGTGGCCAGATCTGTGGCTCTTGACAAATCCTGTTTTAGCGAAATGAACGCTGTCTCTGTGTCCGGCGTCCAAGGCAACTCAGCCTTCAGATTTCGGACACCAACTTTCTTGATCAGGTCCCTTAAAGGGGCAGTTTTACCCGCATAGTTCGGAATGAACTGCCTGCTGTAACCTGTCAAGCCAAGAAAGGAAAGCAACTCCTTCACAGTTCTTGGTTTTGGATGTGTCAGAATTTGGTCTCTGTGTGTGTTCATTAACCCCACTGATCTGTGTGCGATCACCCGGCCCAGGAATGTTACCTCTGGCCGGACCAACTGCAGTTTTTCTTTGCTCACTTTGAAGCCACACTCCGCCAATCTGTTCAACACCACGAGCGATGCTGCCGTACAGGCCGCTGCTGACGGGGCTGCAATAAGAAGATCATCAACATACTGTATTAATGTACAGCCCTCTGGCAGTTGACATGGGGACAATGCCTCTTTTAACACCTGATTGAAAATACCTGGTGAGAGTGCAAAGCCTTGTGGTAGGCGTGTGTACCTAAATTTCCGGCCTCTGTATGTGAATGAGAAAATGTCTCTGAGTGACTCGTGCAGTGGGAGACAAAAGAATGCATTCGCTAGGTCAATACATGTGAACCACTTTTGGTCCCCAGTAATTTCGGTCAGAGCTGTGTAGGGATTTGGTACAGGCACAGTGTCAGTCCTCAGTATGGCATTTATTGCTCTCAAATCATGTGCCATACGGTACTTCCCTGTCCCATGTTTTTCCACTGGCAAAATAGGTGTGTTCAAAAATGACCATGAGGGCTCAAGCACTCCTGCTTTCCACAGCCCTTCAATGGTTTCAGCTATACCTTCTTCTGCTTCAGTTTTGTGCTTATATTGTGGTCTGTTAATTGGTATGTCAGACTTCAGCTGGAACAGGACAGGCGAACAGTTAGCTAAACCTACATCTGTGGGCCCTGCAGACCACAAAGTATCAGGCAATTTTGAGAGCTCAGCTACTGCATCAGGATGATCCATTCTTTCCCTGCCATGTATTCTGGAGATTTCTTTATGTTCTAAGATCACTGCATCGTTGGACAAACAAGTTATGCGATATATTTTACATTTTGGTGCATACCAGACATTTGGAATTTGGGTGGTTTGCCAGCATGCGTTGTCCAGCGCCCGCTTGACCATCGGTCCCAGATCTCTTGGCCCATGACCCTCGTGGACCGCCAATGTAATGTGAGGGGCTGAATCCTCTCCCACATTGTACCAAGGCAGTTGTTCATCAGTAAATTTCACAGCCGCGGCCACACCTTCTGGTCCAACATAAATGTTATGTGTTTGCACATTCCACGTCTGTCCCTCAAGATCAGACTGGAACTGTTCCCGATAGATATCGTTATCTTCCCTATCATAAAAGAGTGTAACGTGGAAAGGATCTCGCGGGGGAATAGACGGCCAGACTCATTATCCAGGGTTTCCACAGCTGATAATGTCTCAAAATGCCTTCTTCCACCAGCCTCCCCCAGTAGATTTCGGCAGTGGATTGTTCAGAGTTCTGGACTAGATATTGAGTCTTTGAAGGTGATCCCAGGCACGGGAATTCTTTTCTTCCAGGCACAGTAACCATCAGTCCATCTTGTGAGCACATCATTCTGGCTCCCAGTTTCACAAGCAGGTCCCTGCCCATGAGATTTGCAGGCACCTGTGAGGACACCACATATTGGTGTCTCAAAGTCTGTTTTCCCAGCTTTGTCAATGCTGGATCTGTCAATGGCAGTGTCATTGGAATCCCGGAAAAGCCTACCACATTAACTGTGTGACAGGAGAGTGTCGCACTGTCTGGTGTGTCTTTCAGTGTTGAGTATGTTGCTCCAGTATCCACCAGCAAAGGCAATTCAGTGCCTTCCACGGTCATTGACAGCATGGGTTCTGCCGTCCCCACGCTGTTCGGTCTCTCCGGGCTCCGTCAATATTGCTCCCCCTCCCAGCCCCAGTCAGCTACTGGGTACTGGGCGACTGGTGCTGCATTCGGGTTTGGAGCTTGATGTGCTCCCCTGTAAGCAGCTCTTTGTCTTGGGCCTCCTCGTGCCTGGGGTTGATAGCCTCGCCTCTGATAATTTCGCTGCGATTCAGGGCATTCTCGGGACCAGTGTCCTTCTGCTCCACAGCTGTAACAGCCAGTCCAAGACACATTATTAGGATTCCCTGGATTCCGAGCCCTTTGTCCTCCCCTCACGGATCCACCACGCCCTCTCTGCGGTCCACCGGTCCCCCAATTCCCTACTGGTTGACGCTGCCTTGGTGCATTGGCGGGCCAACGGTCATCAGGGTAGAGACCCGGATCCTGATCTGGCCAGTCAGGCACAGGATCGGGCTGAGGCCTTGCCACCATTATTTTCCTTGCGCTCTCTTTATCCTCTTTCTTTCTGTCTCCTGCTTTGCTTTTTGCTTCTGGCAGCTGCAACTTGACCAGCCACGCCTGGGCTTCCTCCAACTCTTTCTTTTGTTTGTTTGCCAAGTCCTGTTCCTGCTGAAGTCTGTGGGTCACATGTCTGTCCCACTGCACCGAGTCTGCAACGGCAAAATCTGGGTTCTTTTCCAAGTCAACTGCAACCTGGTTGGGCAGCCCTGCCAGCACTGCCGAACGAAACCACGCTCTACTTTCACCCTCCTTCCCCGGATGTATTCCTGTTTCTAACAACCATTGTTCCTTTGCTTTAGCTAAACACTCTCTGGGTGTGTTTTTGGGATCCCAAATAATTTTTGGAATGGCTCCAGAGTTAGGAGTTGGGTACTTCTCCCGGACTGCATCTGCTAAGTCATTCTGCACCTCATGGTATGGCAGGTCATTTGCATATCTGGTTGTTTGAGCTATCTGCTCTACATCTGCTAACCCACCACCCAGCATACAACGTCCGGCCAAAGCGCGAAAATCGCCCAGCGCTAATTCTTCTCCTTCCCAATGTTCTCCCTTGGTTATTGATGGAAGTTGTTTAACCAATGCTTCCAAATCTCTCACCTTATAGGCGCGATAAACTGGTTCGTTCTTTGGACCTGCTATTAGAGGCAGATTTAAACCAGGGTCAGGAGCTCCTTGTTCAAAACTCACTTTTCTACTCTTCCTCAACTTTCCTTTTCCCTTTGAGCTCTTAAACATGGGCTGTCTCTGTGCTTGGTCTCTCTTCACACTTCTTTTCCTCAAAATTAGGCTTGTACTTGGTTGGGGTTCAGCTCCTCCATCTTCGTCCTCCTCATCGTCCTCTTCTTCTGATGACGTCGCACGGTCTTCATTCTCCTCTTCTGGCCCTCCCTGCATTACTCTGTGCTTTATAACCTCCAATGCCGTTAATGCCTCTATGGACGCACGTAGGGCCTCATGCATTTGTCCATACACTTCTCCTTCAGTTTTTAACACCAAGCTCAGAGCTATTTTATCACCCAGCCCTTTCTGTTGGGATGTAATAAGTTTGCTTACCTCAACCTCCATCGCTTGGCACTCCTTCTCTGCGCATTTTAATGCTCCAGGGGAAGCCAAACGAATAGCTTTCTTAAGCTGTTCAAGCTGATCCTTCAGAGGTTTGCATCCCCTTTTCCCACTAGGTGTCGCACCCGAGCTGTCAGCCATTCTCTGAAACACAGACTTACCTCTTCCAATGGCGTTAGTCGACTCCACCTTCTAGGTCTAGGTCACCCAGACACGCTTAACTTTCGGTTTCAGTCTTCGTCTCGCTGTTCTCGCAACCACTGGCTCCTCTTCCCCTGCTCGGTGACACACAAAGTTTAACCCAGCACTTTAGACGCTGTCCTCGCGTTCTCAAGCGTTGACACTCAATCAAAATTATTCGCCCTCACAGTGTTAATATATGACACCAGCAACCCTTATGCGCAACGCGCTCACCTCCGTATACTTACCTCTCCAATAGTTCCTCGGATTAGTGTTTTTTCGTTTTTTCATTTATTTTAAACCCATTAACGGCGCTGCGCGTCCCTTATATACTTTACAGCAACACACCCTCAAGGGTCCCTCAACTTGTCCCGTACTAATAAATCTAAAACCAAGAAATCACCTTTATGTCATTATGTCAAAGCTTTCTCCATTTTGCACAGCCTGCCACATGTTTAACAAAAAAAATCGCTGCCCGAGAAGGCTCCCACATATCAAGGTGGTCGTTCTCACAAATTTCCAGCAGACCCTCAAATAAACAAAAACAACGACCCAGGCAGGCTTCCAGTTCAGCCTCCTCAATTTCTATGCACACCGAAAACTCATGGGGAGATTCTTCTGTCTCCCCGTGTCCTACACAATTCACCTCCAAATGATCCCCTACAATTGAAATTTCAGTGTGGAATGACGCAGAAATCTCCAAAATTTCCTTATTTATTTACTATATGTAACCTGAATTTTTCTCTCTCTTATCAAATAACAAAGGTTATCTTTAAAATTTGTTATTGAACTACTAATTAAGTTGCTTTTTATGGTATCAGTGGTAAACTACCCCTAAAAAGTCCACTTTATTGCGTGTTCATTGAGTTACTTCTATTAAGGCTATTTAACAAGTTCAATTTACACATACTCATTAATCTGTCACGCTTATTAGTGGCTCATGGTTGCTTAAAGCCTATGTCTGACTTGACCACAGAGTTAGAGCATCATTCAATCCTCTCAGGATGACCACTCCACTTACTCTGCATCCAGTCAGCTCATGAATTAACAACACTTGCAGACTGTAACCCTTTTATTTTTTGTTTATGCCTTCAAATCCACCTTAAATCTTCTTACCTAAACGTTGGTTTTAAACACAAACAATTCTTATATTCTATTTTGAAACGCTGTCACCATTCATATATTTACAATGTTATTATATACTAAGCCAGCATTTTAATCGCAGACATTTATCCACATTTGCAAACAATAATTATCGAGCTGAATAACACACAAAACCGAAAGCATAATCCTCTCATGCGCTCTGCATCAGCTGCCTCATTTGCATGCACACACACTCTTCATCTAAGAATAGCTGCAGGCAGTCAGTGCATTGCTGACTCGACCCACAGAGATCTCTCACACCAAATTTTCTTATTCTATATTACAACGACGTCTTATATTTACAACCACTGTCAGATCTGTCAGCTTTAGCGCCTACACAATTTCGACAAATTTAAAATAACCGCCCAGCGGATAAACTCCCTGAGTTTTTTGCGACCAATTAACCAGTATCAAGACTTTAACTGTTTCTGGCCTCATCTCTAAAATCCCTAACTCAATTTAAAAGCGTCAACCAACCCAAACTTTTTTGAAGTTTTAGGTTAAAGTTACACGCCCGAAGTCCACTTCTGCTGGCCAAAAAAGCACAGGTACCGTTCCAAACGGTAAGGAGACTCTATCTCCTAGTTATTCTGGAGTGCCCCAAGCTCCACAGTGACCAACTGACTATCCCTCTTCGAGGACAATGCCTAAGCGTCCTTGGCATTGGCAAGCGTTACCTCTGAGCACTGCGCTTCCTAGAACCCCCACGGTTCCGTTCTAAAATAATTTATAATACTTTGAAACAACAATCAACACCCGAAACAAGTGTATAACTGAGGCAGGTGCAACCTAGTGGTCAATGGAGACTCCAACTCACAAAATGACCGCTCAGGTCCACTCTTATGACCAAATTTGGACTCTAACCAACACAATAACCAATTCCCTACCAAACTACTTGAGACTCGAACTCAATTTCTTTGGGACTTCAACCCAGTATTTAAACTTTTCTTATCAGACTCTTAACTACTTTCATTTCTTCTTAGCAGAACTCTAACTGCTTCAACTCATGAGATTTTCATCAAAATCAAAACAGACATCCACCAGTAACTTCAGTGAGTAGACTTAAATTTTATCATGTCCAATTTGGCACACTTTGGAAATAATTCAACAGGTAGTGCCTTACCTTTTGGATAAGCCGGCTTATGCCCACTCACTTCAACCACTGGAATTCATGTCTGCCCGTCTGACCACCTCGGACCACCGCTCACACCTCCACTTTTCTCCCTTACTCAACCACCGGACGAAGCCCCCAAATGTTAAGATTCTAAAATTGAGAAAGGGTACAAGAGGTGATCGAAAAATAACCACACTGGTCCGGCCGGGTGAAGTCAAACGAAGATTTTAATTCACACGTGGGAAGATCACTGGAAACAGCAATTGATCTTCGACTTACTAAGGCACAAACAATTATTTTATAACATCAGGGTTTGTTTACTGACGCCCCTTCATGTGTCACCGGTACATTTTATACATAGATCAAATCAACATCATCATGACTTTTCACCCAGAAAATCATCTTCTATTTTCATGGCTTGTACTTTCCGTTCTTATCTTAAAATGAATTGTTCCTCTTTCTTGTCTAGACATAACTGATCTCTCCTCTAAATAAATCTTAACTAATGTGTGTGTATGTGTTGACCTCACATGCTCTTTGTGTCACCTCTTCACCTCCTACTGTCTGTGTCTCGTCCTCAAATGCTCTTTCTCAATTCACCTGTTGCACTTCTGACCTTTCACCAGGACAGAGGCTCACTGAGACTATGTGTATGTCTTCTACTAAATAAATGTTTTAACCAAGAACCTCTACTAAAACCTTAATATAAAATGACCTGATATAAGTGTTTTGTAAGCATGTATTGCAATTCCTTCTATGTTCTAGTTTTCCCTCAGCATGTATCACCTAGACACTCTCACTAGATGAAGCTCAAAACCCTTAATGAACCTGAACATCAACTCAAATAAGCACAGATATGCAATATGTGTAAAATAGTTATAACTGCACCTGGAATACAAAATTAATATAATAACTTGTATGCAAAAACATCTTAAGGCCATCTTAAAGCTATCTGTTACAATGTTAAAGCAATGATCATACTGCAGATTATATTATGCTGGTCAAATACTTTTCTGTTCATCCCCACACTATCCTGGGGAAGACGATTATGACGTTTTGAAATTCATAATTGAAACTCAGGGTCAGCTACCAGATCATCTCCTAGAGTCTGGCTTGTACACTGACAGCTATTTCATCGAGGATAACCACAACGAACAGCGCTGGACATTTAAGACCCAAGAACAATTTCAATACGAGACAGATTATCGATCCAAGGAAACTCGATATATAAAACTTAAGCGTCTCGATGACCTCGAACAACTGCTGAAGGTTAGGCGAGGACCGGAAAATGGCCAAACATTATTTGTAAGGCTAATCAAAGAAATGTTGGCCTTGGATGCAAATCAGCGCATAACACCCTCGGAGGTTCTGAAGCATCCCTTTCTGGACCCTGGCCTCTCAAGGAGAACTCCCTGCACGGACATGAATAGTACAGGGGGACAAAACCTTGTGCTCTTTCAGCAGCAATCATCGTTTGGGTGGCCAGAATTTTAGGGGAGCTAGAAATTCTTGTGGAAAAAAAGCCCAAAACAATAACATCAACAAAAACAACCAATGAATGTGGTCTTAAACTTGGGCACAATTTGGCTTGAAATCCATCAACTAATCTCTCAATATTCAAAGCGGAGCAGCAGACAACTTACCATCACATCAGTCCTTCAATCAGACCTACAACAAACGTCTTCCTTCTCTCTTTTTTTTTTTTTTTTTTTTTTTTCTTTTTAAATGACATCAGAAACAGCAGTATGCGACATTACGTGATGGCAGAGCTTCAGTTCATCCTTTCCTTCCCAGGAGTTTTTTTTTTTTTTTTTTTTTTTTAATAAATAGGACAGGGGGAATGAATGAGAGAAAGAGGGGGAGAGAAAGAAAGAAAACCAAAGGGGAGAAGAGACGGTGAGAAGGGGGGGGAAGAGAGAGAAAAAAAAAACAAAAAAACTCCTGGGTCACCTGTATGGAGAAAAAAACAAACAAACAAAAAAACAAACAGAGGAGACCGCAAACAACAAAGAGCAACATAATAATAGAGAAAACAAAGCACCATCACAATAAACTAGCTAGTCATAGATATCAATAGTTACTAAATAATAAACGATATTGTGCAGCACGCAAGATAGACAGCGCACAGTGTGCTTTGAGGCAGCAGCCAAGAAAGCTTTAGTCCGCGTCTATGAATACCCATGTGTGCATACCTGTGTGGATCAGCATGCTTGCATTCCAAAGGTTTCTCCATGATCTGCTAGGGAGTGTGGGGGGGCCACAGCCCCGTCCTCCAGGGTGTGAAGCGGGTATGGAGGAGATCAAAACTCCAGACATCCAGAGGCCCCCAGAACACAAGAGACCATGGAAGACCAACAGAGGGGCAGCCGCGCCACTGTTCCAGTAAGAGCTGAGGAGAGTCCCAGATGAGGGCTCGCCCAGCAGCCGCGGAGCAGAAGTCAGGGGGAGTTGCAGTGACGCGCCCGTGAGCTCCGCCGGCCCCCAGCTGTGCCTGAGTGACCGAGCCCCAGGCCGAGAGGCCGGGGGCACCCCATCTCCAAAGGGGCCCGAGCGAGCCCCAGGCCCCAGGCCCCGACAAGCGGCCGCCAAGGAGTGAGCCGGTGTGTACCCGGACGCCCACCCCCAGACACAAAGAACCACCAACACACCGACACCTGAGGGAGTCCGCCACCGGCAGGGGAAGTGGTGGTGGGTGGAGATAGGCCTCCAAACCTTGGAGGGCCTGAGGTGTCCCCAGAGAGGTGGCGTCTGATACCCAACCTGACATATAGACACAGACATACAGGCACACACAGACACAAACATCCATTCCCACCCTCATGCTCTCATATGCACTCACTCCACACTCAACCAACGTGGAGACAGACATAAAGAGATGCTGTACACACAATCACACTCCCCAAGCGTACTCTACAAACCGGGTCTAGGTACCCTTGCCCCTGGAGGGGGGAATTGCACCCAGACCCAGGTGGTGTTACCCTTTTCCCTGCGGTGGGGAGAGGCAGACCACCCCGACTCCGCAGCAGCAGGGAGGCCCCACACCCCAGACCGCAGTCGGACGGCCAACTCCTCCTAGCCCCCCCGCTCCAGCAGGCCGCAGAGAATGGGGGTGGGAGAAGACTCCAAACCTCCCTCCACCCGCTCATTGTAGTGTTGATGCATATGTGTTCTAAGGTGCAAAAAACCCAGGAGGGCATGGAGCTACCTGCCAAGGAGCAGCAGGTAAGCGCATAGTCCCTCCTGCTAGCCCTCAATGACTAAGTGTATTTAAAATTGAGAGGTGGGCAACGACGTCAGGGGTGAGGTATACACCCTGATGGTAATTTGGACTCCGTGATTGTGCCCACCCCCAAGATCCTATATGTATGTGTAATGAGAGTGTGAATAATGTGAATGTCTAAGTTGTGGGATAAAATTGAGGCAGAGGCAGCCAGAAGGGGACAGAGGGGGGGGGTCTTCCTTCTCTCACCCCAACCGGTCACAGCAGATGGCCGCCCCGACCTGAGCCTGGTTCTGCCGGAGGTTTCTTCCTGTAAAAAGGGAGTTTTTCCTTCCCACTGTCGCCAAAGTGCTTGCTCATAGGGGGTCATATGATTGTTGGGTTCTCTGTATGTATTATTGTAGGGTCTACCTTACAATAATACATACAGCCTTGAAGTGACTGGTGATGTGATTTGCTGCTGAATGAATTGGGAACTAATTGGAAATCTGGATATTAATTAAATAAACCTGCTTTGAGCATCAATTAATTGTTGTTTGAAATTCTTTATAAATATATAAATATAGTGCCACTCTTCTACTGTTTAAATTGCAACTGTTTAAAACTGACTAATTTATTCATACACTTGAGCATAAACACACGCACAGCAAATGGCCTGTATTTGTACAGCGCTTTACTTAGTCCCCAAGGACCCCAAAGAGCTTTACACTACATTCAGTCATTCGCACATTCACACACACATTCACACACTGGTAATGGCAGCTACATTGTAGCCACAGCTGCCCTGGGGCGCACTGACAGAACATTGCAGAACCTTCAGCACCTCGTATGAAAAATATTTGACTGTGTGCATGCTTTTAGCACTGTTTGGATTTGAGAAAATCTAAAATAAATCGAAATTTGCTTTTAGAAGTTGTTTTATAAAGTTCAGTGGTATATTATGCATACAATAGGACATCTATTTAGATTTACATCTTCCACAGAAAAAACTGCACATTACTGAAACTTAGTATACTGGACTTTGTTGTTGTCCCACACAGGTTCAATTTCGAGTGGTAGATGGCTCAGTGCTCAGTCAACCAAGATTTTATGATAGTGGGCACAATGAGATAGATAAGCTGCTTGTAAACAGTACTTTTATGCTCTCTTTTTCCATTTGGATAAGAAAGAAAGAACCAGGAAACAAAGGCAAACAAATAATCTGTGCCTTTATCCCAGATTCACATTATAGGAACAGCTGCTCAAAGACCACTGTAGTCTTTGCTTACTGCACTTTTATCTAGATCTATGCAAAGTGATCCACCACACCTACTTTTACAGTTAAATCATTTTATGAGCACTGATGCCATTTTAATCTGAGTTTCTACTCAAATACAATCAGTAAAGAAAAACACAGTCTGTGACGTTTGTTTTGAAGGAAAAGGTATTCCCTGCAAATGTTTATCTGTGTGAGACTATTCAGAAAACAGTAATTTTGTTTTATAGGTGAGACACTTGGCCTCTTTTTTCCTTGTTCTACGTTTGTCTTTTGTCCGATTACTCTGGAACACAAGATGGAAAACTGATATTCTCATGTTAAAAATATAGAAAAAGGATTTTATCACCCATAAATGTTAACTTCTCATGCCTCTAAGCACAAGCAGGAGCAGAAGTGCCCTCTGCAGTTTGTGTGTGGAAGTGCAAAAGCTTACAGCACCTGGTATTCCCAGGCAGTGTCCCATCCAGGGCCGTGCAGAGAGCTTTAAAGGGGCGGGTGCTCAAAGTTAAAAAGGGGCACATTGAACCAGGTTGAATAACAACAACACACATTCATCAAGAATCTAATATGGGAAGGGCAGGGCTGTGTTGATCTGAGACTGTAGACATTAAAAAGTCCATAGGAGAGATGGTAGCTGATTAAACAAGTGTCATGAGATAATAACAAAATGCAAAGATTGGTGACAGCGCTTGGAACCATAAGGCAACAAAAACTATGAGAAATAAACTAGACTCTGCCTGTGAATCACTCTTTGCTTCTCTTCTTCCTTCCAACCCATCATTTCATATATCACTCTCTACTTGCTGTCTATCTGAGAACAAGGCACAACTTGTTATTGCAATAAACTATAATCTAATCATCCACACCTAACAACTCCAGCACTTAATCTATAATACACTCAACAAAAATATAAACGCAACACCTTTGTTACTGCTCCCATTCCCAATGGGATGGACGTAGAGACCTAAAATTCATTCCAGATACACAATATAACCATCCCTCCCAAACAGTGGTCACAAATCAGTCCAAATGTGTGGTAGTGGGCACATCTGCTATATTGAGATAATCCATCCCACCTCACAGGTGTGCCACATCAGGATGCTGATCTGACATCATGAGTAGTGCACAGGTGTACCTCAGACTGCCCACAACAAAAGGCCACAGTTCTCCCTCTGAACCACTAGATGTCTCTGTTATCTAAATGAAGACGTGCAGCACAGCAACCACAGCAGCGCTCAGATCACACGTGTCCTGTTATTATGTATAAAAGCATGAAACAGGTGAGACAGGTGGGATCAATATTAATGTTGTGGAAATATATGAAAAAGAAACAAAAGAGTGAAAACATTTCGTGTTTCTAGAAAGATCTTTCAGCTCATAGCTGCTCACAGACTGTATTTACAAGTGACAAACTGCAACTCTACAGTACATCTACAGTATATATCAAATATATTCTGTATTCAAATCTATTGAGTGATGTTTGAAAGTCTTTCCAGGTGAGTTTGATCCAGGAGGGTCTGAAGCCAGAGTCTGTGCAGAGACTGTAGAAGGACAGAGCAGCAGCAGAGCAGTCCAGATACACTGATGATCCTCTCTCAGATCCAGAGGGACACACAGGGATGATGCTGGACTCTACATTGTGTCTGACAGTGGAGCTGTTCTCAGAGCAGTTCACTCTGCAGCACTGACAGTCATCTGCACTTCTTCTCATTCCTCTGTCAGTCACTGCTGGATGAAGCTCTCCTCTCCACCTCCCAGTAACATGGCCCAGTCAGAGCGTCTCTACACACAAGCTGCTGCTGCTTCAACCTCTCTGGATCATCAGGACACAGCTCCTCCTCTCTCAGCACACACACCGTCCTGTTTACCATCATCACCACCACCACCTGCAGAGAGAAGAAGGAAGAGCAGAGGAGATAAATGAGTGTTTCCAGAGAGTCTTCATCAGCTGTCAGTCAGTGATGCAGCACATCCAGTATAAAGAGCAGCAGGGACTTCAGTGCTGGGACTGTACTAGGACTCATTGTTGCTTCACTTTTTCTAATCTTTGGATTTTTATTGAAGTTGCTGACAATGTTTTTCCCTCCTAGTTTGAGTTTGGACTTTCATTCATTAGAAGAACCTTGGTGTGTCCACTCTGAGCTCTGTAGGAACCTCAACAACAAGCCCAACAATCCAGATGGACGGTTCCAGCTGTTAACTGGAGGAATTCCATCCAAACATCTGCTCTCACTAAATTCTTCCTCACCTACAGACTGTGTTCTTCACTGCTTTAAACTTGGAAATGAATGCAGTCATTGGTCTGCGTGCTGCTTTGCTCAGAGAGATGATTGGCTGTTGACAGTGTTTGATCAGAGCGTGACAGCTGTTACTATGGTGACCATAAAGGTCAGAAACAGGAAGTGTTTGTGTCCAATCCTGAAACCTGTCACCATTCTCCTCTCACAGCTTCACTGAGAAGCTGCAGCTTTACAGGAAACACTGGATCTTTGTTTCATACTGACTGTGTTTAGTACAATACTGCTGACAGCACCACCCACTCACTCCATCACTCTACTTACAGCAGAGTCTCCAGTCTGTAGTCTGGACTCTGCTGAAGATCAGACAGCTGCTTCACATCTGAATCCTTCAGGTTGTTTCCTCTCAGGTCCAGCTGTCTCAGATGGGAGGGGTTGGACTTCAGTGCTGCTGCTAGATAATCACAGCTGATCTCTGACAAGCCGCAGACACTCAATCTGTATAAAGAATGAAAGATGTAAGTTTATTAGACAAAGTGTGAGCTTGAAATCATTCAGTGTTTCATCATCTGTTCAGAGCTGAAGAAGGTTCAGAATGTAGAAGTTTAGAAAATGGAAACTCCAAACAGCTGAAGCCAACAGGAAGCAGCTTCAAACAGGAAACTGTGCAGAGTTTCAGACTATATGTCCTGATGCAGCCAGTTGGATTTTGGAGATTTGAATCTCTGTTCTGTGACTAAGTCCTTGAATCATTTCTTCCAGCTGGTCCAACAAGACAGACTAAGTATTGGACATGTGTTGTGGCTCCATTAGGGGAGCTTCTAAATGTGATGTGATGGCCCCTCTGGGTCTGTCAGGTCACAGGACTGAAGAGAGCTCAAACTGGGCACACAGTTGTTCCAGTCTGGACCAAAGACTCTATACTGGGACTGAGGGACTGCTTTGACTGCACCCACTAGGACTTTTTAAAGGCTTATGTTTGCACTTTTTCACATACAAATTACAACCTTTAATAGAAACCTATTGGTCAGCATCTTATTAGCCTGCTGTTAGCTTCATTCCACAGAAAACTGAGAGAAACTAACAGAGTTGATAAAGAATAAAGAGAAATGTGCTGATTTAAAGCCTTTGAAGTGCTTCAGATGATCTCTGTCCACTTCTGTCCACTCATTCATTCATGTAAGCTTTCTAATGCAGCTTTGATCTTCACAGTCTGCTTCATGAAACTCATTCTAACCCTGAATGTCAGAGTGTTCCTCCTTCTCTTTCCCATCATTCATGCTGGCAGTGGAGGAGATTTGGATGTTGGACTGTGTTTTGGATGATGTGTGTATGTTTGTGTTGGACTGCTGTCTGTAAAGCAAACACACATTTTGCTTTGGATTTCAGTGTCAGAAAGACTTTAAGGTGGAATGAAGGGTTGGAGAGTTTCACAGTGAATTATCCAGTGGAGGATTTTTCTTCTTCTTTGAAGGTTTGAAATGTGAACATTGTTCTGGTGCAGTCAATGGACTAAAGAGAAGAAAGAAAACAGACTTCACCATGAAGATCCTCAGTGTGGATCAGTATAATATCAGCCTGATGTCTGCAGTTTAGTGTCAGCACAACTTTCACATCATATTCATATCAGCACAACTAAAACATGCTGACTGACCTCAGAGTTTCAAGTCCACACCCTGGACTCTCCAGGAAACCACACAGATGCTTCACTCCTGAATCCTGCAGCTTGTTGTTGCAGCTCAGCTCCAGCTCTCTCAGATGGGAGGGGTTGGACTTCAGCGCTGCTGCCAGATAATCACAGCTGATCTCTGACAAACCACAGCTCACCAATCTGTATAAAGAATGAAAGATGTAAGTTTATTAGACAAAGTGTGAGCTTGAAATCATTCAGTGTTTCATCATCTGTTCAGAGCTGAAGAAGGTTCAGCATGTAGAAGTTTAGAAAATGGAAACTCCAAACAGCTGAAGCCAACAGGAAGCAGCTTCAAACAAACACAACAAGAGAAAAAACTCTGAATGTTTCACATTAAAGTCGTACATTTCTCATAAAAACA
The DNA here is from genome assembly GCF_057382095.1 of Aulonocara sp. 'chitande type north' Nkhata Bay. Lineage (NCBI taxonomy): Eukaryota > Metazoa > Chordata > Actinopteri > Cichliformes > Cichlidae > Aulonocara > Aulonocara sp. 'chitande type north' Nkhata Bay. Next base: position 64,022,696 of record NC_141346.1, read on the forward strand.
GGACAAAGACTTGAAAAAGTCGTGTTTTTCCTTCCAGGAACCACAAGGCTTCACTTTTAAAGGTGAAGTGTGAAAGAAATGGACATATTTGAAGTCCAACACCTTTTTCCAGTCACATTATTAAAGCAGACAAACTACAAGCTCATTTTCATTCCATCAAGTCATCTTCTGACCTGGACTAACAACGCTGGTCTCTATGGCTGTATCCCAATTCAGGGTCTGCAGCCTTAAAGTACGCATTTCAAGGCCGATTACGTCACAGCGGCGTGCTGAAGGCTGTCCCAATTCAAAGGCTGCTCGAAATGCGGCCCTGAAATGCGTCCTTCATTTCCCTGAATTTCAAGGCTGTGTCAGTGTAGACTTCGTGGCCCAACATATCCCAGAATGCATAGCGCGGTGGTGGGTGTGGATAATTTTGCCGAAAAAAAAACGGCGGATGAGGGGCACCCGAAGAGTAAACTTTAAGTAAGTACTGAATATTATGTCACTTATTTATGTGTAAATGTTTAATAACGAAGAACATTAAAACATTACTGTTGGCCACATGTTGGCAAAGTTATGTGACATTTGTACTAACTTGGTTTTAAAGCCTTTACTTTAAAATATACGCCGTTCAATAGCTGAGCTTAATCTTACAGAGAATGATCAAACCTCAGGTAGAAGCAAACAAAAAAATGAACAAAAGATTTTCTCCTTCATTTCTGTCAAACAAAGCTGTATGACACGTTTCCAGCTGTTAGTATCATGGTTGCTAGGCAACCTGGGCAGCGCAACGGAGGCTAGACCGTCCCATTTCACAAGCCTCGCACTTCCGGCCTTAGCGGTCTTTGAGTACGCGGCCCTTGAGGATCGGTGAGGCTGCGTACTTTAAGGCTGCAGATCCTGAATTGGGATACAGCCCATGTGCAGCTGGCTGTGAGACCAGTGCTCAGGGAGCGTCTACAAAGTGCAACACTGAAAGAACATCACACACTCATTTGCTTCCAGCACTTTCACACAAACATCTACTGTCATTATTGTCACCAAACTCTGTGGATCCTTTATTGCAAATTAAAATGGGATCAAATGGTCAGAAAAAAGAGGGTTATGAGGAAATATGATGAAATGTTTTTTATCAGTTTCTATCAGTTTTATTTGTCATATGCAAGTTAGCACAGGGTCAACATTGCAATGGAATGTGTTTGACGAGCTGCAGTCACTCAGCAGCATGATACAGTAGGAGAAAATATAATAAAATAAAATAAAATAATACAGAAAATAGAAAAATAGTGAGGAGCAAATATTAGAGAGACATGATAAAAGAAAAAAGATGACTAAATATATATATGTATCTATAAATATAAATATATGTACACTAGTGATTAAATAAGAAAATCTTGAAAAGAAATATGACAGGAGGGCAGATGGGATATTGCACAGGAATGAGCAGCAGAAAATCACAGTATTGCACTTTTAAATATAAATATCAATAACAATAAAGTGGAGTGACCAGTGCAGATTAAACAGAGTACTTGTGAAGCTGCAGGGTAGCTTCTGAGTGCTGTGTTGTGTGTGTTTAAGTGTTGTGGTTGAGGTGTCGAATGGCTTGGTGGTAAAAACTGTTTTTGAGTCTTGTAGTCCGAGCAGACAGGCTCCTGTAACATCTGCCAGATGGTAACAAGGAGAACAGCTGATATGCTGGGTGGCTGTGGTCCTTGATGATGCTGTGTGCTTTACGGAGGCATCGCTGGAGATAAATGTCCTGAATGGCAGGAAGCCTCGTGCCAGTGATGTGCTCTGCTGCCTTCACCACCCTCTGTAGCGATTTACGGCTGCTGGCAGAGCAGCTTCCGTACCAAACTGTGATGCAGCTCGTCAGCAAGCTCTCAATTGCACACCTGTAAAAATTTGAGGTGATGTTGGCATTCATGCTAAACTTCCTCAGCCTCCTCAGGAAGTAAAGCCGCTGGCGAGCTTTCCTGATAGCAGTGTCTGTGTGAAGGGTCCAGGAGAAGTCCTCAGTGATGTTGACTCCAAGGAATTTGAAACTGCTGACCCTTTCGACCTTGACACGGTTGATGTGGATGGGCTGGTGCTCTCTGACTGGTCGTTTCCGGTAGTCCACTATCATCTCTCTAGTTTTGCTGATGTTGAGAGTCAGGTTATTTTCCAGGCACCACTCGTACAGTGCCATCACCTCATCTCTATAGGCCGTCTCATCGTTGTCTGTGATGAGGCCTATGATGGTTGTGTCATCCGCAAACTTGATGATGATGTTGGACTCTTGTTTAGCAACACAGTCGTGTGTGAACAGGGGATATAGGAGGGGGCTAAGCACACAACCCTGTGGCGTACCTGTGTTTAGGATGAGTGGTGAGGAGGTGTGCTTACCAACTCTCACCACCTGGGGCCTGTTTGTGAGGAAGTTTAGAATCCATCTGCACATCGGTGTTCCCAGCCCAAGGTCGACGAGCTTCGTGGCAAGTTTTGAGGGGATGATGGTGTTAAATGCTGAGCTGTAGTCGATGAAGAGCATCCTTGCATATGTATTCCCTTTCTCCAGGTGAGTGAGGGTGGTGTGCGTTGCCAGGGCGATGGCATCCTCTGTGGCTCTGTTTGTCCGATAGGCAAACTGAAGAGGGTCCAGTGTGTCAGGGAGGGATGAGCAGATGTGACCTTTGACCAGCCGCTCCAGGCACTTCATGATGACGGATGTCAGTGCAACAGGACGGTAGTCATTCAGACAGGAGATCACTGATTTTTTGGGAACGGGAATGATGGTGGATGCTTTGAGGGACGTGGGGACCACTGACTGCCTCAGGGAGAGGTTGAAGATGTTGGTGAACACCTCTGCCAGCTCGTCTGCACACACTCCGAGTAGCCGGACTGGGATGCCGTCTGGTCCTGGAGCTTTGTGAGGATTTACCTTTTTAAAGGTCCATCTCACAGCTTCTGTTTTCAGAGTTAGAGTTGCAGCCTCACTGTCCTCCTGAGGGTAGAGGATCTGCTCTCTGTTGTCTAAACGAGCATAGAAGTTGTTAAGCTCGTCTGCAAGAGATGCAGTGGGCTGAACACTGACTGTGTTGACCTTCTTGTAGTCAGTGATGCAGCACAGTCCATTCCACAGTCGCCTGGTGTCAAAGCTGTGGTAGCTGGACTCCATTTTGTCCTTGTAGTCCTTTCTGGCCTTTTTTATGGACTTTCGGAGGTCATACCCGGCTGGTTTATATGCATCAGCATCCCCGGAGTTAAAGGCAGAGGTCCGCACTTTTAGCTTGGAGCGAACGTCTTTATTTACCCAGGGTTTCTGATTTGGATATATGCGAACAGTGGTTTTTGTGATGGTATCATCCATGCACTTTCCAATATATCCAATGACAGAGTCTGTGAGTTCAAATGTTGTGTGTTAGCAGCAAGTTATTGAATCATTTTCCTCAGAAACCAAAAAAAAATGATTGACAAACATGTTTTTACAAACTCAGTGTTGGACTTGGATCAGCAGGATAAGCTGATGCTTAAAGGCATTTGAGTCTCGCTGTATGAGAGTCCAGTTATTACTCAATATTTATGGATGATGTTCTTTCAGTGTTGCACTTTGTAGACGCTCCTTGAGCCTCACAGCCAGCTGCACATGGATCAGCTGACATTACCCAGCATTAGAGGCGGGTGTAAAAAAAATGGATTTTCCTATTTAAATGGTTTTAATTTGAATAAAGCGATGTTGATTCATTCAATCCTGAATCGATTTTTAATATAAATGTATTTTGCCAGAATCTCAGGTTAAAGCTCCCAAAAGTATTTCAACAACAAGCAAACAGATAAAACAGTAAATGAGAGCAGCTAAACACACAAAGATGGAAACACAGAGCGTGGATCGTTCACTCGACGGCACGTACACGGACACGCCGTCGGGGCTGAAAGTGGACAGCTCACAGATCCTGAAGCTGCAGGTTTCATCTGTCTCCAACCAAAACTGAGTGAACCAGCAGCAGAAGAAGATCCAAACTACGCTTTACGTTTGATGAACATCGTCATGAATTCTCTCTGACTTTGACCTTTACTTCCTGCACAGCTCTCTCTCTCTCAGTGTACTTCAAGAACAGTTTACCTTCAAAAATCTGTTTCTTGCATTATTCACTGCTTATTACGCACCAGTCTGCTGTTGTGTTCACTGCTGTCGGCCTCCGAAAACAAAGCCTCATTTCTGCTGTTCAATACTGAAGAAATTTAAACCTTTTAAAATGATGAAAGATTATAAACTCTCAGCTGTGTCTGTAATCAAACCTCTGTAACTTTGCTTCACTTCAGCAGCATCAGCTCATGTTCACATGTTGATTCATGGTTTGCTTCAGTTTTTGATGGACTGCAGAATATTTTGAAGGTTATCTGCTATAAAAAGCCAGAACAGGAAAATCTGCTTCATGTGTTTCTGTTTGATCTTCAGTGACTTTGACACAAAGGCCTCTGCTGTGATGATCACACCTCTGATCAAGTCTCACAGTGTCAGCTTTGTTTTTATACATATGGATATGTGCTGATAAATGATCAGAGTTATAATATTTCCCACTGTCTGCTGTGTGCCGTGACCTTTGACCTGCTAAAGACAGTCAGCTGTGGATTATTCATTGTTGTGTCTGATACTTAGAACTGTGAGGAAGAACACTACACAGTTAATCAGGGTCCCCTCTCTCTGAATCAGGAAAGGTGGGCAGGCCGCGTGTGGGCCGCGGGCCATACGTTGAGTCTCACTGTTTGAAATGTGAACATTGTTCTGCTGCAGTCAATGGACTAAACCAGAGAAGAAGAAAACAGACTTTACCATGAAAATCCTCAGTGTGGATCAGTATAATATCAGCCTGATGTCTGCAGTTTAGTGTCAGCACAACTTTCACATCATATTCATCTCAGCACAACTAAAACATGCTGACTGACCTCAGAGTTTCAAGTCCACATCCTGGACTCTCCAGGAAACCACACAGATGCTTCACTCCTGAATCCTGCAGCTTGTTGTTGTTACTCAGGTCCAGCTCTCTCAGATGGGAGGGGTTGGACTTCAGTGCTGCTGCCAGATAATCACAGCTGATCTCTGACAAACCACAGCCGCTCAATCTGTATAAAGAATGAAAGATGAAAGTTTATTATACAAAGTGTGAGCTTGAAATCATTCAGTGTTTCATCATCTGTTCAGAGCTGAAGAAGGTTCAGAATGTAGAAGTTTAGAAAATGGAAACTCCAAACAGCTGAAGCCAACAGGAAGCAGCTTCAAACAAACACAACAAGAGAAAAAACTCTGAATGTTTCACATTAAAGTCATACATTTCTCATAAAAACAGGACAAAGACTTGAAAAAGTCTTGTTTTTTCCTTCCAGGAACCACAAGGCTTCACTTTTAAAGGTGAAGTGTGAAAGAAATGGACATATTTGAAGTCCAACACCTTTTTCCAGTCACATTATTAAAGCAGACAAACTACAAGCTCATTTTCATTCCAACAAGTCATCTTCTGACCTGGACTAACAACACTGGTCTCTATGTGCAGCTGGCTGTGAGACCAGTGCTCAGGGAGCGTCTACAAAGTGCAACACTGAAAGAACATCACACACTCATTTGCTTCCATCATCCAACCTGAAGAGGAAACAGAGACGGCTCTCCTTCAAAGTAAAAGCTGCTCCTTTTGGACACAGTATCAAAGAAAGTCTACAGTATAACATAGAAAAGACAGAACAAAGTTTTGGTTGTTTTGAAATTGTGCAGAAATGAAACTACACTAAGCTCAATTATGTGACAGACATTTCATCCCATGTCAGTTTGGCCTCATCCTGGGCCGGATTATCCAGGACACACTCTGACCACAGGCCCAGGGGCCACGCACAGCTGGGCTCCATCCAAGAGACAGCAAACAAACCAACACAATAATAAAAAGCACCATGTGATCTTCTTACATCTTCAAGACAAACATAGTAAAAACATGAGCATATTTGTTTCCTGATAAAATGATGTGACAGGTAGAACAGAGTAAAGTGGTGGTGTTACAGCCTTTCTCCCCTCTGCTGCCGAGGCTGTTAGTCTCTCCCAAACTCAGCTACAGGACTTCCAAATGAATGAAAGCAGCAGAAGTGGCTTTACAAATGAAAGAGGAAGAGGAGAAGAAGAGGAGAGGGAGGCCACCCTGACCATCACTCCAGCTGAAAACATCACACTTCCATTAAAGTTGGTGAGAACATGTTGAGCAGGATGAGCTGCTGGCTAATCTGGAGGCTGTAGCAGCAGCTCACAGTCACAGTGGATTTCCACTCATGAAAAAGCTCTGGCTGCTTCATTTCTCATCTCATATCAGAGACTTTAATGCTTCACTGAAGCTGTACTGTGATGCTTCCATATTGCAGTGAGGCCTCCATAATGATTTCAGCTGTTCTGTACACACACTGTGTGCCCTGTATGGCTCAAAGTCTCTGCAGCCTGTTTTTATCTGCTATCATCAGATCTTCATCATCCTCATTCACATCCCTTACACACTCTACAGCCTCATCAGCACTGACTTCATCTTCACTGACTGATGGAGCACAACATGAACCTGTGGAGGCTTAAACACTGTTCTGTCAAACATCTCCCCGTCACCACTCCACTTCTGTCAGCCTTTAAATGAACCCTGCTCAAGTCTGTCACTTCTGTTTGGAGCCAAAAGGAAAAACTGCTGTTCAGTCGTTTGGAAAGACAACATTTCTGAAAGCACTCAAACTTCTTCACATTTGTCTTCAGACACATCCTGAACATGTAGGAACTAAAGAAAGTTTCAAACATCAATCAAAGACCTGAAATATAGAAAAACAACAACAGCCGCAGTCAGTGAACTCACCTCAGAGTCTCCAGTCGACAGTTTGGACTCTCCAGTCCAGCACACAGAAGCTTCACTGCTTCATCCCTGAATCCTGCAGCTTGCTCCAACTCATATCCAGCTCGTTCAGATGGGAGGGGTTGGACTTCAGAGCTGAGGCCACAACTTCACAGTGAGACTCTGAGAGTCCACACTGAGTCAGTCTGTGATGATAGAAAATATAAAATGTGTTATTATAAAAGCAGAAAATCTGCATTATAAACACAGACTGAATGTATATGAAGACAAAACAGAGTGAGGTCATAATCTGATGAATCTGCTCTTCACATCTGTGCTTCAGCTCCTCTTACTGTGTTTGACATGACACAACGATTGAGTCTCTCTCAGACCTGCAGACTTTTAATGAGAATCTTTGTTTGGCTTTAATCTGCAGATGAAGGAGGAAGATGGTGTCACATTTAGGCTTCCATAATGTCCACAGCCTGTCACTGAGATCTGATCCAGAGTCAGAGTGAAGACACACATTTGGACTGTTTCCTGTTTTGACTCCAGAACATTTTGAATGAGTTCAGCTCAGTGAAGAGTTCCAGCTGGAAAGATGATCTCTGTTTGCTACCTGCTGTCAGGTACGACTGTTCACGTCCACACGCAGGAAAAACCTGCTGACTGTTACCAAACGGAGCAGAAATCTCATCACTGGACAATAATGATGAATGAACTCAGAGCTGCTGATATCAGATCTGATTTCAGGGGAGCTAAACACAGAAATGATTGGCTCATTTTAGCTTTCTGAGCCATTATCTGCTGGTGTGTCGCTAGTTGGCAGAAAATGATTTGTATTCCTGTTCAGGGCTTCAGTGTTTATGAGTCCAGATCCAGGTGACAGCAAGTCAAAATGATGTTACCTGTCTGTGTCCAGCAGCAGCCTGTATTCACTTTGAATATTGTTATAACCTGACATGGATCAGTTTGTCTTTGATTGGTTTGTAAATGTCACTGTTTCCATTGGACCTGAGTGACGTACAAAGACAGAGAGGGAGAGAAAGGAGAGAGAGGATGGAGACAGCAAAGAGAGAGCAAACACAAACAGGTGAGAGTGGACAGGTGACCAAGGTCAGCAACCAATCAGAGAGCTTCTGTTTGACCCACAGTCACTGATGATGACTGCACATAACCAAGCAGTGTGTTACTCTGATATCAAATATGGATCCTGCTCTTATAATAATGATCATCAGATGATATTATTGTGTTATTTTGTAGCTGAATACGATGTTTGTGTGATTATCAGTGAAAGAAGCAGTGAGGAGGATGGAGAGAGAGAGAGGACAGAGGGTGAATTTAGAAACACTAAAAGGATTTTTCATGGATTTCATGGATGATTTGAGTGATTTCCAGCAGGACACTTAAACATGTCAGTGGACGTCCTAAAGAACATATTCACTGATATGAAACGTGTCATTGAACAGGATTAATATCAGTGGAAACATGGTGGAAACAGCTGTGACTGCATGGATGTGACACACTTCAAATCTGTTCTCCACTCTTGGATTTGGGATCCATGGAGCTGCTGCTGAGTCTGTACAATAAAGGAATGGTGTGGAAGGTTGCAGCGTACGGACACAAACACTTTGTGGTTACAATCTGATTTGATTTTCAACATTAAACTACTAACCTACACTGATCAATGATGTTAATGATCACATCTGGACTCACCCAGCCTTTCTGCAGTTCCTCACAGCTGGAATCAGTCTCTGTCGTCCCCGCTCTGATGTTGTGTACTTCTGCAGGTCCAACTCATCCAGAACCTCCTCTGACATCTGCAGCATGAAGGCCAGAGCTGAGCACTGGATCTCAGAGAGTTCCTTCTCTGATCTGTTCTCTGACTTCAGGAACTCTTGGATCTCCTGAAATAATGAGAGGTCGTTCATCTCCATCAGATAGTGGAAGATGTTGATGCTTCTGTCAGGAGAGATTTCATCACTGTTCATCTCCTTCAGGTTGTTGATGACTCTCTGGATGGTTCCTGGACTGATCTCTGTCTGACCCAGCAGACCTACTAAGAGTCTCTGGTTGGACTCCAGACAGAGGCCATGAAGGAAGCGAACAAACAGGTCCAGGTGGCCATTTTTACTCTGGAGGGATTTCTCCATGGCTCTCCTCGGGAAATCATCCAGAGATGATTCATCCAGAGATGGTTTAATGTGGGGAAACCGAAGCAAATTAGTATAATCATGATAGTCAAAATCAAAGTCAGAATCATAACAAAAATCTCCCAGGAAGTCTTCCACTACCTCTGTCTTCCTGTTGGTGTGACAGTGGAACATGTAGACAGCAGCCAGAAACTCCTGAATGCTCAGATGAACAAAGCTGTAGACTGGTTTCTGGAAGATCACACACTCTCTTTTGAAGATCTCTGTACAAACTCCTGAGTACACCGAGGCCTCTGTCACATCCAGACCACACTGCTCCAGGTCTTCTTGGTAGAACATGATGTTTCCTTTCTCCAGATGTTCAAACGCCAGCCTCCCCAGCTTCAGAAGAACTTTCCTATCAGCCTCCGTCAGCTCCTGTGGACTCGTCTCATGTCCCTCATGGTACTTGTTCTTCTTCCTCTTTGTCTGAACCAGCAGGAAGTGTGAGTACATGTCAGTCAGGGTCTTGGGCAGCTCTCCTCTCTGCTCTGTGGTCAACATGTGCTCCAGAACTGTAGCAGTGATCCAGCAGAAGACTGGGATACTACACATGATGTGGAGGCTCCTGGATGTCTTCATGTGGGAGATGATTCTGCTGGACAGCTCTTCATCACTGAATCTCCTCCTGAAGTACTCCTCCTTCTGGGCGTCAGTGAAACCTCGTACTTCTGTTAGCCTGTCAACACATGTAGGAGGGATCTGATTGGCTGCTGCAGGTCGGGAAGTTATCCAGACGAGAGCCGAGGGAAGCAGATTCCCCTGGATGAGGTTTGTCAGCAGCTGGCTGACTGATGACTTCTGTGTGACATCAGACAGCAGCTTCCTGTTGGTGAAATCCAATGAAAGTCTGCTTTCATCCAGGCCGTCAAAGATGAACAAAAGCTGAGAGACAGCCAGCTTCTCTGCTGTGACCTTCTGTAATGTTGGATGGAAAACATGGAGCAGCTCCAGAAGACTGTACTGCTCATCTCTGATCAGGTTCAGCTCCCTGAATGAAAGCAGAACCACCACACTGACATGTTGGTTCTCCAAGCCCTCTGCCCAGTCCAGAGTGAACTTCTGCACTGAGAAGGTTTTTCCAACACCAGCCACGCCGTTGGTCAGAACCACTCTGATGGGTCTCTGTTGGTCAGGTAAGGCTTTAAAGATGTCCTGGCACCTGATTGGAGCGTCATGGAGGGCGTCCATCTTGGAAGCTGTCTCCAGCTGCCTCACCTCATGTTGGGTATGAACCTCTTCACTCTGTCCCTCTGTGATGTAGAGCTCCGTGTAGATCCCGTTGAGGAGGGTTCTACTTCCTGTTTCATCACTTCCTTCAGTCACACGTTCACATCTCCTCTTCAGACTGATCTTATGTTCATCTAAAACCTCCTGCAGACCAACATCTGCTGAAAGAAAGAAAAACAATGAGACTAAAGAGAAAGAAAACTCTTCAATGTCTGAACAACACAAGAAGTCCAGTTTTCAGAAATGAGTCCATCAGCAGACAGATGTTCAGTCTTACTTTGTACACAGCTGCTCTGACTGGCTGTCTGCAGTCCAGCTCTGCTTCTGGATCTTTCTCCACACTGTGCAGAAGCTCTGATGGTGACACAGAAAAGTCAAAGTGGAGATACTTCTGTCCACCTTTGATTAGACTCATTATAAAAAGGAAAACAAAGTTTGAACACAGTCATGTTTCCAGTTCACTGACTTACATTTATTCCATGGACACTCACTCTAACCTGAACCACAGCTACAACCCAACATTGTTGAGGCCTCATCTCCTCCTTTCCTGACTGTAGAGGTTAAATATGCAACAACCAACAAATAAAAGAATTTGGTTCATTTCAAAGAAATTCACACGGTGACCAAGTAAAGTAACCGTAGTAAAGGAGACAACATCCCGTTGATGGTGGGATTATTTGAAAGATTTGCTTTAGTCACGTCACCAAATGCAGTTGAACCACCCGTGGATCCATGTTTGACCATTCTACCACTCTGAGCTCTGCTTTTTAATCATTTTATTATTATCATCATTCATTTATTCATTCTTTGGAGGGGGGCTATTTCCTAATGCCGCCCTAATAAGCTGATGTTCAAGGGGAAATATAACAGAAACTCTTTCAGTGTTATTCATTAATAAATTAACAGATAAACTGTGAAGAAGAAACAAACTGAGATTTAAAGGAGAGAGTGAGAAACTTGATCATCCATCCTCATAATACATGTTTATCAGTATCTGCTGTGACCATACTGCAGTAATAACTACAAGTCTACATTTCTGTGACTGTTGATCAATCACAGCAGGAATCTGAGCTCATCTCTGCACACAGAGCAGCTTCAGCTCTGGGATAAACTGCTCGCTTCACGTCCTTCTCAGCTCACAGACACTCATCCTGATATTTTCCTTTAACATTTGATGGTATAATTCATCTGAGTTTACACTTTATCTACATGAATACAGAAAAACAGACCAAAACACCAGAAACCATCAGTTTCACTATGTAGAATATATTGTTGTTTCCTTGCTTTTAATTCAGAGAAAAACTCTGATTTGGATTTTCTCTGTTCTCTTTGCCACAGCCCATCCCAGCAGCAGCTGAAGCAGCTGACTGTCACAACACTGAATAACACTTTAAGAGGAACGTCTTGATGCATTCTCAATCATCCAGGAAAGTAAATCTCCAAAAGTTGATTCTGTTCATCTGGCCGAAGTGTAAATGTGGTTATCCCAGCTGGACTTTTGTCAAAGCTGGAACGGCTCCTAAAGAAAGCTCCAGCCGATCCAGGAGAGAAGGACAACCGCTGACTAAGAGAAAACCTGTAGTGATGTGTCAGGAGTATCGGAGCAGTTGAGATGCATTTTTTCTAAACACCGGGTCTCTGTGGCTTTTAAACCCCAAAACACGCTGCGCCAAAAATTGGTCCACCCCAAGGATCGGGTCCCCCGACAGAAACAGAGTAACATAGTGTACGCTGTTAAGTGCAGGAGGATTGCCAGGATTTATACATCGGGGAAACCAAACAACCTCTGGCTACAACACAGAAGAGCTACTTCGTCAGGCCAGGACTCTGCAGTCTATTTACACCTACAGGCCAGTGGACACTCTTTCAATTACATCCTCATCATGTGTAGGGAGGAACGCTGGTTGGAGGGTGGAGTCAAGGAGGCCATTTACGTGAAAAGGGAAAGACCATCTCTGAATCGAGGAGGGGGCCTAAGGGTACATTTGTCACAATCTTACAGCGCTGTGATTGCAGCCATTCCCCAACTCTCTGTGAATGGGACTCATGGACATTGATCAATGGTCATGAGAATTTGCATAATTAAGTTGACCTCCCAGCCCATTTGTCAGCTGGTGATCAGCTGATCACGGGGCCGGGTTTAAAGGAGAGACGCCACCCACCTGGCTCCGCTCGCTCTCCGTCTGTGACGACAGTTCCGAAGCCACGCTTCGTGCACTGATCGGTACTAGAATAACTGCGTGTCTCTTCCAACCCACCGCTAGCCTTCGCCGCGTTGGAGTCTAGCCAGCACGCCACACGGGCACGCCGAACTACTGTGTGTAATTCGCCTGATCGTGACACCATTGTTCCTTCAGTGGGCTGGTTTCAGTCATTATGCAAATGTACTGTTTATACGATTGAAACCTGCAGTCAGCTGAGACTGAAGAAGTCACCTGGATGAGAGACGAAATGTTTCTCCCACAAAACGCTACGTCCAGATGAACAGAATCAACCTTTGGAGAAAGTTGAATCAGTATTTCAGCTTTAAGAAGGTATTTTAACACAAACATCAGTCCTTCTACTTCAGTATGTTTGACACTTTGTTTACGCCTAAATTAACTTTACTGTTAACGAGTTTTCATGTTTCTGTAATCCACCAGTGTGCTCATGCTTTTTTAATTGAAAAGAGATTTTTAATGATCAAATATAATTATGTTTGTTATTTGTGGATTTTAAATGTCCTTGACAGAGACAGATGATGATCATTATCCTGCACTGTGGTCTCAGGTTTGGTCGAGCTAGCACAAAGAATGGCTATGTTGAACTTCCTCCTGGGATCTACACTAAGAAGTGAGTCCAACATTAGCAGGGTCTCGTTCCTTTATCTGGATTCACTTTAGCATTCACAGTCACGTGAAGCTTGTTATTAACTCGATAAGTCAACCCAGGGTTTCAGCTGAGCGCTCACATGAAACACATGGTGTTGGCAGCATCTGATCAATCATATTCATGGAGACGTGTATCAGCAACAGAGCAGCTGAGTTTGCAGAAGGAAGTCAAACTAAACCATAGGCTATACCACCTGAAACACCTGAGTGGAAGCTCCTCCCTACACTGTGTTTGAAGCAAAGCACAAAGGAGACACCTGCTGGAGCAGCTGGAGTCCTACAGACACTCAGCCTCTTCACTACACAAACACCTCCTACAACATCCACTCTTTCCACTCTGACTGCTGTGTTTGTGGAAACACTCCAACACACACCGCTTCACATACCAACATAGAAATGTGTGAAAAAGAGCTGAGCTGATATTAAACATGAGGATTTATTTAGAAATACAGAGTCAGGAACAACATCTAGACACACATTACCTCTCAGCAACAGAAGAACATACTTTAAAGTTTAAATCAATATCCTTCGACACGTTGCTCTTTAAGGAAACACAGCTGGGTTCAGGTCCAGGAGATTCTGGCCTCTTATTGATCCTAAACGAAAAACAATAAATGTAACAGCTTCATGAGACAGGAAGGAAAAACTGGAAATATTAAATTAAAGACATGATGAACAAACTCATAAAAATAATGTACTTACTCTTTGTCACATAACAGACTTTTGTTAAAGTTTACACCAATATCCTTTGACCTGTTGCTCTTTAAGGAAACACAGCTGGGTTCAGGTCCAGGCTCTGGATTAGTTTCAGGGTTATGTCCAGCTGAGCCTGGTACACCCCACAGCTCTGGGCTTTTAAACAACACACACAGAGGTATGAGTGTGAATAATGATGGAGCAGTGATGTGAGTGCTGAGCTGTGACATGGAGAAGAGTCATGGACAGTTAGAGATGGTCATCTCACCTCTGAGCTTTGGTCTGGCTCTCATGTTCCCCACACAGAGTGCTTTTAGAGGGAGGGACTCCCTCCTCTCTGTCCTCACACTGATCCATGCTGCTGAAAACGTCCAGATGAACAGAATCAACTCTTTGGGGATTTACTGGATGATTGAGCATCAAGACACTTTTTAATATTTTACTCATTTCTGAAGCTTTTTACCAACTTTGTTCAAATTGGTCTGCTGTCATTTTATTGTTGACAAAAAGAGACTTTGAGTTTGAGTGTTGACGTTTCCATGTGGGACTGTTGCTGCAACACCAGGATGTTACTACAGAATACACTTTATATTGTGAGCACTTGGATGTTAGTCCAGTGGTCCTAAACTGACACACCTGCACCTGGATTCATTCTGACCAGATTTTAACCCAACAGTGTTTCATACTTAATACATCAGACACAAACTCTGCAGCTGTCATTGTGTGCAGTGTGTGTGCAGTGTGTGTGCAGTGTGTGTGCAGTGTGTGTGCAGTGTGTGTGCAGCGGGTCACTGTGTCCTATGAGTGTTATACTACAATAAACAGAGCCTGACCGCGGGCATAAAGAGGGCAAAAACCCACTTATGCTCTAAAGATGAAGTTCTGTTTCTCTTCAAATGAGCCTCAGAGCATGTGGAGGGTCATTAAACGCATCACAGATGACCTCAAGAACAACAGGCTGAAGAACATAAAAACAAACGCAGAGTTTCTGTCTGACGGTTTGAACATGAAACAGGAATTATTGAACAAAAACGGCCAGTTTACTAATTTATGATCAATCATCAACGCATTCACCTACAATACACGAATGAACATCACCAGTTAAACTGAAAATAACCTGCACACAAATACGACAGCAGACTATAGCGAACGAGCAGAGAAATGCATTTTATAGATGAAGTGTTGGCAGCGACTTCCGAAAAGCAACTCTTAGGACAGCCCTGTCTCACTGTCAGCAGTTAATCAACATCCACCTATGGGCTCAAATTGTGGTCATAAATATTTTGTACTTGTAAATCAGTTTTGTATGTGTAAAAAGAATTTGTGTGTGTGTAAAATAAGGTTTGTGTGTGGACTTAGCCAAAAAATACGTGTGAAACTCTGCACTCAAGTTTCAAGTTACAAGTACAAATTTTGACCCTATTTTCTTCCTTTCATTTGATTGGTCAATGCCATGTCAATCCCTAACTTTCAGTAGCTGTTGAAAGGATAAAGTTGTGGTATGTCAGTGGTTAGAATTACCATTATTACTTTAGGATTAGTTTAACACAAAGTCAGGGCTGACCCGGGACCATTGCTGTGAGTCACATTTCGCAGCATAAAGGTCCTTTCACATCAGACGCAGCATGTGCTGCTAATGCTAACTGCTAACTAAGCACGTAAACCTGTGACACAAAAAATCACAAAACTCGGACCACCACAGACTGTTTTCCTTCTGTTAAATTATAATATTATTTTATGCTATGTTAGACCCCTAATTAAAGATTGTGAATTATTATGTAGTTTTAGTTTGCATTATTCTCCTGAATTAGAAGAAGCTGATAACTATTGCATTTGTTAAACTGATTTGCATTACATTAGACTGCTGGCTTGTTGTGAATGAAGGATATTGTTTTATGATGCATTATACTGCTGAGTTATAAGAAATACTGTTTGCAGAAAGTCATCGCCTTGTTTGTCTGATTAGAAGAGAACAGAACATGCTGGAGTTTTCTGCCCCATCTCAGCAGGAGCAGATAAACGGGGAGCCAAGGTCGTAGCTTAGGCGCCGTGTGAGAGAAAGCATGTGAATGTTTAGGCTTTTATGATAAGGTGGAGGCACCAGAGGCTATAAGAGTTTGAGCAATGCTCCACCATTTTGAGATCTGATGCTGTCTGCATACAGTGTCCATCTCCCACGCGTGTGATCATTAAAATCATCGTTTTTCCTCTTGTCTCGATCCCCAATTTTGAACTCGTAACACTTCCTAGTGATGAAGGAATGAAAAGGGGCATTTATTCCCTTCAAGGATCTGAAGCTTCATAAAGCACCACTCAAATAGCCAAACCCACCTGTTCTCTGATTGGATTGTTAAATTTGTGATTGACATGACATTGGCTAATCAGATGAAAGGCAGAAAAATAGGGTCGTACTTGAAACTTGAGTGCAGAGTTTCACACGTATTGCTTGGCTAAGTCCACACACAAATCTTTTTTACACCTACAAATCCTGATTTATAAGTACAAAATATTTATGACCACAATTTGAGCCCATACAGCCACAGACTGATGGAGGCAGGAGAAGCTGCCTACAGACATCAGTCAGTGGATCCACAGTAACATCGAGTTCAGCTGCTGATCATCAACTGTTTCTGTCTCGTTCCCAGACTCTGATCTCACATAAAACGAAGCAAATTTATGCTGAAACTAAGCTGCACACAGCTGATGTCAGCCAGGAAAACAGTACAGACTGCTAACGTTACCTTAACTTCGAGACGATCAACTGCGCCACAACATTCACGAAAGCGAAAGTAAAAGCGACGGAAGGAAACGCCCAGAGAGGCGTTTGAGGGACGGTCAGAGTCAGGAACCTCAGAAACGCATCAGGCTGGAGTTTAATTCTGCTTTCATCTTTAGAAACATCTGGAAATAGTTATAAAAACGCTGCGTAATAAAGAAAAATAGTGTAGATTAGTTTGAGTTGTGTTTAGCTGAGCTGTGTCTTTAATCTGAAGTTCATTTTGTGGAGGAGCAGCAAGACTTTCAGTGTTACTCTCAGAGAAAGCCTCCCAATGTCTGTTGTCTTAATAGTGGAATTATCTGGAAAATGAACCAGTTCTTATGAGCTGCTTTTCTGTATGAGCAGTCACAGCATTTTATACAGCGTGCTTCATTCACACAAGCACTTCTTTTTCTAACAATGACACTATGATGGATGCATCGGAGAGCAAGTCGGGGTTCCACATCTTGCCCAAGGATACCGTGGCGTGCAGACTGGAGCAGCCAGGGATCAAACCTCCAACCTTCCAGTTAGTAATTCTACCTGCTGAGCTACAGTCTGTACTTCCTGAACACCACACCCTCCTTTTGTTTCTTTCTTTATTTTTTGTTTTGGTTCACATACATTGATATTCTGCTGTAAACAACTAATGAGAACATTTTATAAAAGCTTTGAGTGTCCATCAGGATCCTGTAGAAACACCTTCCATCTCAAACATCAATATTCTGAATTCTGTTTAGAAAGAAATAGATTTCTAGAAAATTATCTAAAGAATGCAACATCTGTTTTGTTTTCTACTATTTATTTAAAAAGTCCCTCTAGCACAGATTTCTTTAGTCACATGTCTTTATGTGTCTTCCATACAAATGTTAACAAACACTCAACACAGCAACACTGAAAGCATTTGAATGTAAATTTCATTCAAATTAAACTTTATACACAATTACAATAATGGAAAAATGACTAAATATTAAAACACTACAACCACTGAAGAAATAAAACCAATCACAATCAACATTAACATCAATTCATATACGTTCATGTGATATCTTTGGGTTCAAAAAACCCAATACCCTTGAATCCATCTTTTAAATTACATTTAAATTTCAGCTGGCAGCAAAGAAATTAATCAGAAATTAACCACAATTAATCTGCAGCTTCATCAGTGTGATGCTGAGTTTCTGACTGAAATTCAGTCTGAACATGTCTGACTCTGTTAAACAGTCAGAGTGTTTCTCTAACAGCAGGAGCCTCTTTACACTCAGCTTCACACAGATGAGCTGAGGAATGATCAAGCAAACTTCTTCTTCTGTCATTTTTAACAGCAGCTTGCATCCAAAGATGTTGCACTACTGCCATCTCCTGGCTTTTACTCTTACTTCTCTTCTAGATCCTCTTGATGACATCAGTATTTCTCAAAAATGAAAAACCACTCTGTTGTGTTTACAAGGTTCTATAATAAGGGAAGAAAATTAGTACATGCTGTTACCCTGTCAGACCAGGGGTGTCGCTAATGAGGCTGGGTAAGAGAAAGAGGAGAAGAAGAAAGTAGAGAGCAAGAACAAGATGGAGCTCCGCTGTAAAGCCTAAAATAAAGTGTTGAACCCAGACGTCGCCTCCGCTGCCTGATTACACACCCAACAAATTGGCGACGAAGATGAGCGCTTCAGTGCCGAGCCCACCGCCCTTTTTTGCAACATGCGGGTGAGCCGCCAATACCGTTTATGACGTGGCGCAAATTCTTTGAGAACTACATGCTAGTGATAAATGCTACGGGAGATGCATGGCCGGAGGCGAGACGACGAGCCGTCTTATTACATTGCTTGGGACCAGAGGGACAACGACTGTTCTACACACTGCCAAATCAAGGTACGATGTTTGCTGAAGCCATGACTGCGCTTGAAAACCACTTTGTCCCTAAAGTGAATGTAGTGGCATGCAGGCACACATTCAGACAGCGAGTTCAGCGGGCTGATGAAACGGTGACTCAGTATGTTGCCGCCCTCAGAGCGTTAGCTGTGCCATGTGGTTTTGGAATAATGGAGGGTGAAATGATTCGGGATCAACTTGTTGCTAATGCTAATCTCAGTGTTGTTAAAGAAAAATTGCTGCTGGAGGAGGACCTTACATTGGACAAGGCAGTTACTATTGCATGTCAGGTGGAGGCTGCGGTCAAGAATGCTACACTCCTCTCTGCTGCACCCACGGCCCAGACTGCTGCAGTACAAGCTGTGGGGGTGAAGGACGCACGTCTTCGGGGAAAAAGAGGAGCGCGACCGGCTCAAGCTCGGGGACCTACATCTAAAGAATGGCACAAAAAGGCAAGTGATAAAGAGCAACAGCGTCATTGTTTCAGATGTGGATCCGAGAAACACCTGGCTAATGATAAAAACTGTCCAGCAGCAACAGTAAAATGTGATAAATGCAACAAAAAAGGGCACTTTGCCAGAGTTTGTAAATCAGCTGTAGCAGTGGTCAGGGAAGTAGTTGTTCCTGAGTTCACAGTTTTATGTGTCGATGATCACAAACTGATGACTGCAGCATGTGATAAGATTACATGCAAAATGAACATTGAAACACCACAGGGAAACTCTCAGGTTCTGGAGTTAATTGTGGATACAGGAGCTTCAGTATCTATCCTCCCAGAAGCCATCTACAAAGAACATTTTGCACCCTGCGCTTTGACTGAACCGAAAGTTAAGCTTGTCACTTATGCAAAAGGTGACTTGCCTGTCATTGGCTGCCTACAGGCTTCAGTGAGGGTTGCAAGCAATGACAGAAAAGTGCCAGGATCATTCTTCATAGTTAAAGATGGATCACCGTTGCTGGGGTTGGACTTAATTAAAGCACTTAACATTGATATCATTGCTGGAAAAGTCATCAACAAAGGAGAGGATCCTGCAAGAGGAGCACCAGCCAGTAAACAAACATGCATGGTGAATAACATTGATTCCTCTTCTTCCCATCATCTTGGAGCTGTTAAAGGGTTTATCCACAAAGTTCAAGTGAACAAGACAGTACAGCCAGTTCGTCAAAAACTGCGGCGTCTACCACTCAGCATACGTGAGGAGGTGTCAGCTGAATTGAAACGTCTACTCCAAGCAGGCATCATCGAACCAGTGGATGCAGCTGAATGGGTGAGTCCTCTGGTGGTTGGAAGAAAAAGTAAGGGAGACTTAAGACTTTGTGTGGATCTGCGTGAACCTAACAAGAGTGTGATCATGGACTGTTACCCTCTTCCTCACATGGAGGATTTGTTCGCACAGCTGGCTGGGGCTACACATTTTAGCCAGATTGATTTAAGTTCAGCTTATCACCAACTGCCTCTTCACCCTGATAGCCGAAGCCTCACAGCATTCATAAACCATGAGGGACTCTTCCAGTTTACCCGAGTTCCATTTGGACTTGCTTCAGCCCCTTCTGCCTTCCAAAAGATGATGCAAACAGTCCTAAAAGACCAGACAGGAGTACAGAACTACTTGGATGACATAATAGTGTATGGACATTCCAGAGAAGAGCATGATGAACGGTTACAGGCTGTCCTCCAACGCCTGAAGGATGTCGGTCTGCAGATCAACTTCAACAAAAGTTCATTTGGACAGACATCTATTCCGTTCTTGGGACACGTCATTTCCAAGGATGGCCTGAGCCCCAGCCCAGACCACCTGACTGCCATTGCCAAAGCCCCTGCACCACAGGACATGGCTGCTCTTCGTTCCTTCTTAGGCTTGACTTCGTGGTTCAGCAAATTCCTAGCAAACTATGCAACTGTGGTTGAACCACTCCGTGAGTTACTTCGGACAAGTCAGACAGCTGAACTTCAATGGACTGATACAGCAAATGAAAGCTTCAACAAACTGAAGGAAATGCTACTAAAAAGCCCAGCACTGGCAATCTTCAACCCAAATCTGCCAACGTTCATCACCACTGATGCGTCAGATTATGGTCTTGGAGCTGTTCTGACCCAGATCAACTCAAACAATGAGGAACGTGCTGTTGCTTTTGGCTCCCGCACCCTGTCCCCTGCCGAGAGGAAATATTCAACAATTGAAAAAGAAGCCCTCGCCTGCGTATGGGCCGTTGAAAGATGGAGGACGTACATATGGGGACGGAGATTTACTCTGAGAACTGATCACCAGGCCCTCACCACCCTGTTAAGTACTAAGGGGATGAACAGAGCTGGCATGAGGATAGCACGTTGGTCAGCCAGACTGATGTGTTTCCAGTATGACTTAGAGTACCGTCCAGGAAGCCAAAATGTTATAGCTGACTGTATGTCCCGTGTTCCCCTGCATACCACAAACACAAGTGAAGACTCTGAACAGGACTTAATCACAGAGATTGCTGAAATTTCTCCTCAGCTAACAGCGCTTCCACTGGCTGACTTCAGAGCAGAATGTGAAGACTGTCCTGAATTAACAAAACTAAGACAGATCGTTCTTTCGGGCTGGCCGAAATTAAGCAAATCCTTACCAGATGATGTCAAACCCTACTTCCTGGTCCGACATGAACTGGCAGCAGGGTCACCGCTGATATTTAGAGGAACACGGCTGATTGTTCCCAAATCTCTGCGAGGAAAAGTAGTGCACCTAGCCCATGAAGGACATCAAGGCATGGTCCGAACCAACCAACGCCTGAGAGATCTATATTGGTGGCCAAACATGGATGAACTGGTCCACGAAATATTGTCCACATGCACAACCTGCCAATTGTGTGACAAGACTGCAGCTGTTTCACCTGCACCGTTACAACCCATCAAATTCCCAGAGGGTCCGTTTCAACATGTTGCTGTCGACATTGTTGGTCCGTTGGAACAAGGAACCTATGACTGCAGGTTTGCCATCACACTAGTTGACTATTTCAGTAAGTGGCCTGAAGTCGCATTCACACCAAACGCCTCAACTGCGACAGTGATTGCATTTCTGACTTCCATTTTCGCCCGTGAAGGAAACCCTTATGAAATTACAACTGATAATGGTCCGCAGTTCACCTCAGCTGCCTTTGCTGAGTTTCTCGCTGAAAGGGGCATAAAATACATCAGGACAAGCGTTTATCATCCTCAAGCAAATGGATGTGTGGAGCACTTTAATAGAGTACTGAAGGACTCCATACAGACAGCACAAGCTACTCAGCGACCATGGAAAACTGTGGTTACAGAACTGCTTCAAAGTTATCGAGCGACTCCCCACGCTACAACCGGTGAGTCCCCTTTCCAGCTCCTGTTAAGATTCAAAATTGAGGAGGGAGAGTACAAACCACTCTTGGTCCAGTAGGTCTTTGGTCAAACAATGATTTTAATGAATACACGCGTGGGAAGACACTCTGTACGCAGACAGCCAGTAGTCCTCGACTTAATCAAAGCATGAACAGATATTTTATAGGATCAGGGCTTGTTTACTGACGCCCCTTCATACGTCACAGACAGGATATATACATACGTCAAATCAAAACCACAATGACCTTTTAACACAGTTTAAAAGAACATCATCTTCCATCTTCATAACAGGTGCATCCTGTCACTGCCGGATGCTCGCTTGTCATCTTGACACCTCAGCAGCAGTTCTGCGACAAACTGCTCTTTGCAACATCAGCAAAACATAATTAAACTTTCCCCCATAAATGAATCTAACTAAAAGTGTGTGTGTGTCTGCGTCTGTGTGCTAACCACAATTGCACCCTGTTTCACCTCGCGACTAGCTCCTGACCCCTCACCAGACAGAGAGACAGAAACCACTCTCGTATGTGTAATAATCGAACTGAAACTATGGATATGACTTTTACTAAATAAATGTTTTAATCAAGAACCTCTACTAAACATAATAACTGTGTGCATAAGCATCTTAAGGCCTTCTTAAAGCTATCTGTTACATTGTTAAAGCAATGATCATACTGCTGCTCAAAATAACTTCCTGCTTCTGCAAACTCTCTGCAAGCCTGTTTCCTGTCAGCCTGTGACTTTTAGCCTTTCTGAAAGACACACACTGTTCAACCCCTGAATGCAATATAAACTCCAGATTATATTATTAATGCAATGGTAATAATGACAATTATTTAACAATAGCCGTAAAATAATTTCCCTTCTCCACACTCCTCAGAGGAAGAGCCATGCGGACTAAACTCAACATTCTGCCACCACCAAAGGATGCTGGACAATATGACCACATCAGATCCAAAGTGACATTGACACAGAAAAGAAGTGCACTTTATACAGACAGAAAGAGAGGTGCTAAACCTACTAAAGTGACTGTGGGTGCGTCAGTGAGAGTACGAAAGCCATTCCATGTGGGAAAAGGAGAGCCACAATACACCAAGCCGCTGGAGGTACAGCAGCAGACGGGTGAGAGTTCTTTCATCCTCAGCGATGGGAGAAGATGGAATGCAGCACGTCTCTCACTTGTCCCAGAGAACTCAAAACACACACAAAGAGCTGATACAGAGACAGAAAACATCAGCTCAGCACAGACTGCTACACGTCCCACACTGCAGAGGGACAGACAACCACCAAGATGGACAAAAGACTTTGTTATGAAATAGTTCAGAGGTAAAAAGAAAGGAGAAATATGCAGATGTGAGAAATGACTGTGAAGGGAAAGTGCATTTGAGTTTCATTAGTTATCTTTAATTCCAGCTGTGACTTCTGATAAGCTGAGAAGAGGGCACATGGTTGTTACTGTTGATTCAGGGTTGATCCGGGGCACGTTTACTTTGCCATTACAGTTCTTTTATCAGGATATATATATAATACTGTTCTGAAGTTACTAATTGCCTCAAAAGTAAAAGGCTGTCGAATGGTTCATGTTGTGCTACAAGGGAAAGAGTATTATTTGAGAAAAGGGGGAGATGTTGTGTCTACAAGGTTCTATAATAAGGGAAGAAAATTAGTACATGCTGTTACCCTGTCAGACCAGGGGTGTCGCTAATGAGGCTGGGTAAGAGAAAGAGGAGAAGAAGAAAGTAGAGAGCGAGAACAAGATGGAGCTCCGCTGTAAAGCCTAAAATAAAGTGTTGAACCCAGACGTCGCCTCCGCTGCCTGATTACACACCCAACACACTCCTTTCACCTCATCATGACCAGTGTTGGGAAGGTTACTTTTAAAATGTATTCCATTACAGAATACAGAATACATGCCCCAAAATGTATTCTGTAACGTATTCCGTTACGTTACTCAATGAGAGTAACGTATTCTGAATACTTTGGATTACTTAATATATTATCGTGCTTTTTACAACAACGTGAATGTACTATTGCTGTGTGATTTATTACTATTACTGAAGGTCCGCGACTCCGAACTGTAGTAAAGGGACCTCTGACTAATACGGCGGGGTCCCTGTCGGCTCGTAGCCGAAAAATAGCTTTACTTTGTTGTGTGGGTCAACTTTTCTTGCGAGAGACAGAGAGAGGCGTTGAAAGGCTGCTCCAACGGAACTTATTGTTTCGGAGGAAAACACGAACACGGTGTACAGTCGAGTCTTAATAGCTTACTTACAACTGGGCTCGTCAGGCACTCTTCTTGGCTGAAGTGGTTATTATTATATTTACATGTACTCGTACCTTTCCACTCCCCTTTTTCTCCCTCCTGCTCACAGACCCATAACAGTCCATTCTCCCTGCAGCACGGACTACACTGCCCATGATGCTACATTCTTTAGAGCTATGCTTGTAGCATTCTGCCTGTTAGCTTAGCACAACAACAACGAAAAGGCGCTCTCTCACCCAGGAAACACACAGTCGCAGAGAGAGAGAGAGCGTCGCCCTGTAACCATGGCAACCGTAACGCTGCCGCCTGGAACAACAGAACGTAGCTGTCAAACAAAACCCAAACAGTCCTGACCCGCGACAAAATGAAACAGGAAAGTACCGCAGTGTAATCAATTTATTTCAACAAAGTAACTGTATTCTGAATACCACCTTTTTAAACGGTAACTGTAACGGAATACAGTTACTCATATTTTGTATTCTAAATACGTAACGGCGGTACATGTATTCCGTTACTCCCCAACACTGATCATGACTTAACTGATTAACCACTTTTTCAAACGTAAGTTTACTTACTTAACTTATAGGTTTCCAGTTCAACCTACCTCTATGTTGTAAATCACTGAGTAGGTGTCATATTTCAGTTTAAGTACAATTATTGGGTTACGGCATTTACTTGAAAATATCTCGGTTGTTTGATACTTATTGTGTTCATCAAAGCTGGATGGGAGGAGCTGTTATGTAAAATCAGATTATATTTTTGTGGTACTACTTTCTGTGTAAAGTAGAGAACACCAAATGTGGTATATGTGCACATTGATATGCCTCTGCCTTTCCACAACAAGGTTAATAAAGTAAGTTACTAACAACCAAACAGGTGTTGTTACTTTAACAGTTAAGTTATAAGAGAGAACATAACAAACTGGTTGAGATCCTGGATTCTTTAATCCAGGAATGGGAAGGGAAGAGGAATACAGAGGGCTGATTGGTCGGTTCGTGAGGTGGTGTGAGGAGAATCACCTGAAACTGAATGTGGCCAAAACAAAGGTGCTGGTGGTGGACTTTGGCAGAAACAGATCCCTCCTCTGTCTGCACTGGTGGGAATGATGTTGAAATAGTCACATCCTTTAAGTATCTGGGAGTTCATCTGGATCACAAGTTGGAGTGGTCTGCCAACATGGACGCTGCCTACAAAAAGGGTCTGAGCCAGCTTTACTTTCTACGAAGGCTCAGATGGTAAATGGACCACCTGGAGGAGGTGATCTGTGACACACTGCTGTCAATCATGGACAATGACTCTCACCCCTCCATGATACACTGGACAATCTGCACAGCAGTTTCAGCAACAGGTTCCTTCAACCCTGCTGTCTGAGGGAACGTTACAGGAGATCGTTCCTTCTGCTGCCTTCAGACTCTTCAATTCATCCACTTGGGTCATGAAGACGGAGCAGAAAAGGAGAACGCCTTCTTCCCAAGCTCTGCATGAACTGATGGAACAGTGGATGTAATGATGTCCTGAGACTGCAGGCTGTGACTAAACTGTTTGCCTAACATGTACTCTGATAAATAGGAGGCAGTAACCCAGAAACAGATTGATAGATAAAATGATACTAATGGACCATCCTGTGTAAGACCAATGAGGACCAGTTAACCAGAGAACACAGAGTACAGTGGTGTGTTAAAGGTTTACAGACAGTTATAAATCTTAATGCCCCATGATGGACAAAATCCAACAGATGAAGAGAGCGAGCAGAGTCATTCATATAAATCATGTCATTGTAATCCAGGGCAGGTAAAAAAAAGGTGGCAGCAACAAGCTTTTTCCTGTGAAACATGATCTGTTCCTGGAAGAGAAGCCCAACTTCAGCCTCAGTGTCTTTATTAGATGTTCAATGTGTGGCTTATAGGAATGACTGTCATCAACCACAATACCGAGGTCTGTGTACGAGGCCACAGTTTCAATAGAAATACTTTGAGCAGATACAGGAGAAGGAAATAAAGCCGGACCCTCTTTCTGTTTGTGAACAACATGACTTTGGTTTTTTCTACATTTAAAGCCAGTCTGAGCCAGCTGAGACTGAATACTATCAACAGCTGCTGTAATGGTTTGAAAACTATGTTGATGGTATAAAATGAACAGATGCATCTAGATTTTGTGCCACACCGTTGACATAAGTAGCCCAGGACAGAACCCTGTGCACTCGTTTAGTGACATTTAAAAAGCTGCAAGAGAGACCATTGAGCTGAACGCACTGCTGATGTCCAAAAGAACATTAGAGAAGCAGCCAGCTGCTCGGTCTGAAAGGCCTATTTCCAGTAATCTCTGACATAAAATGCTGTGGTCAGCAGCTCAGCTCATAAACCAAGGGACTGGGAGCAGCTGCTGCTGAGTGTTGCTGGAGTTCCTGTGCTGTTAGATCCTCATCCTCTCCACGCAGCTTGGAAGTAGGTGAAGTTGTGCCAGAAGAGTTTTTGTTGTGGTCGACAGTGTCAAAGACTTTGATAGATCAATAAAAAGAGCTGCACAGTAGTTCTTTGCATCCAGCGCTTCATAGATGTCTTTGAGAACTTTTATCGAAGCAGTTCCAGTACTGTGCAGTTTCCTAAAACCAGACTGGAAGGGAGATAAAATCATATTTTCATCCAGATAACTTTGAAGTTGATTATTTACCAGCCTTTGAAGAACCTTAGATAAGCAGTGTTGGGGAGTAACGGAATACATGTACCGCCGTTACGTGTTACCGTAATGGCGGTACCGATGCTACTAAAGAATGTAGCATCATGGGCAGTGTAGTCCGTGTTGCAGGGAGAATGGACTGCCATACACGTTATGGGTCTGTGAGCGCGAGGAGGGAGAAAAAGGGGAGTGGAAAGGTACGAGTTATCGTCGAGGAAAAACGGGAGCTGGAAGCATGTAAATATAATAATAACCACTGCAGCCAAGAAGAGTCCCTGACGAGCCCAGTTGTAGGTAAGCTATTAAGACTCGACTGTACACCGTGTTCGTGTTTTCCTCCGAAACAATAAGTTCCGTTGGAGCAGTCTTTCAACGCCTCTCTCCGTCTCTCAAGAAAAGTTGACCCACACAACAAAGTAAAGCTATTTTTCGGCTATGAGCCGACAGGGATCCCGCTGTATTAGTCAGAGGTCCCTTTACTACAGTTCGGAGTCGCGGACCTTCAGTAATAGTAATAAATCACACAGCAATAGTACATTCACGTTGTTGTAAAAAGCATGATAATATATTAAGTAATCCAAAGTATTCAGAATACGTTACTCTCATTGAGTAACGTAACGGAATACGTTACAGAATACATTTTGGGGCATGTATTCTGTATTCTGTAACGGAATACATTTTAAAAGTAACCTTCCCAACACTGTAGATAAGACACAGAGTTTGGAAATTGGCCTGTAATTACTAACTGTTGAAGAATCACCAGCTTTCAGTGGGGGAGTGCAGAGGCACACTTCCACATCTGTGGTAAAGCCTTCTGTTGTAGAGAAAGATTAAAAATATAAGACACTGGCTCAGCTATGATATTTGCAGCCAAGTGCAAGAAGGAAGGAGAACGATTGTGAGGACGAGTTTCTGGTGTTGGGGCTATTCAAAGCCTTACAAACCTCTTCTACTGTGACAGGTGTGAAGGAAAAGGTATCAGTAAGCAGGAACTACGAGCAGAGTTGTGTGCAAGAGGTTTACCATCAGATACTGTGCTGAACAAAGAACAAGAAGCAACAAAGTGTTTGTTAAAGCAACATTTCAGTTTTGTCTGACACAGGAGTGGAGTCGATATTTAAGTGAGGAGGAAGCTCTGAGGAGTCACAGCTGGCAGAGACACTTTATAGTTTGCCAAAACCTCCTACGGTCGTTTGGACTGTCAGTCGTTACAGTAAAAAAATAGTTATATTGGATCTTGATGATGGAGGCAGTAATCCGATTACACAGCTAATGAAAACGTAGCCAATTAGCATCAGAGCCAGACTTCCTGCCCAGGCCTGGTTTCTCTCATGTAGGAGATCGGCCGGTACTGAACCAAACCAGGCCTGTCCCGACCTTTCACCCTGACCTGGCAAAAAGGGGCGTGTCTGTCCACAAAGTAGACACAACTCTCCTGTAAATGTTCCCAAACTGACATTGTCAGCCTGTTTAATACGACCCCAGTTCAAACTGATGCGGGGCTCGGAGCGTGAGATTTTAGTGTTTCTCACAGCACCAACTACGCAGTGATCACTCAGGTCGTTGGCAAAAACTGCAGATGTGGAAAACTTACGCAGCATATTAGTTAAAAAAGGTCAATAAGAGCAGATTTATCTGGGTGTTTAGGATCAAGGCGTGTGAGGCTTTAAATAATTTGAGTCAGTTTTAAAACAAGCAGCGTGCCTTAAAATCATCAGACACAGAAGAAAGCCAGTCCCAATGAAAATCATCCATCTGAAAGACGTCATTAAAATGCAGCTCAGATAAAAGTTGAACCAGAGACGGTGACCACCCACTCACTCCATCACTCTACTGACCACAGAGTCTCCAGTCTGTAGTTTGGACTCTGCTGAAGATCAGACAGCTGCTTCACATCTGGATCCTTCAGGTTGTTCAGGATCAGGTCCAGCTCTCTCAGATGGGAGGGGTTGGACTTCAGCGCTGCTGCCAGATAATCACAGCTGATCTTTGACAAACCACAGACACTCAATCTGTATAAAGAAAGAAAGATGTAAGTTTATTAGACAAAGTGTGAGCTTGAAATCATTCAGTGTTTCATCATCTGTTCAGAGCTGAAGAAGGTTCAGAATGTAGAAGTTTAGAAAATGGAAACTCCAAACAGCTGAAGCCAACAGGAAGCAGCTTCAAACAGGAAACTGTGCAGAGTTTCAGACTATATGTCCTGATGCAGCCAGTTGGATTTTGGAGATTTGAATCTCTGTTCTGTGACTAAGTCCTTGAATCATTTCTTCCAGTTGGTCCAACAAGACAGACTAAGTATTGGACATATGTTGTGGCTCCATTAGGGGAGCTTCTAAATGTGATGTGATGGCCCCTCTGGGTCTGTCAGGTCACAGGACTGAAGAGAGCTCAAACTGGGCACACAGTTGTTCCAGTCAGGACCAAAGACTATACTGGGAATGAGGGACGGCTTTGACTGTACCCACTGGGACTTTTTAAAGGCTCATGTTCTCACTTAGATCATCGATTTCTACTAACATTTCTTTCTGGGAAAAATTCGGATTACTTTGAAAACAGGAAGTATTTTCCCCAATAAGCAGCCCTGGATTAGTAAATCACTCCAACATGTTCTCAGGCAGAAGAAGCTGTCTTCTTATGAGGGAGAGAAGAAAAAGACTGAGGCACAGAAACTTGTTGAAAGAGAGATAAAGCAGCTAAAATCAGGTGTAAAAGTAAAGCAGAGGATGAGCTGAATAAAGGACACTCAAGGCTGGCTTGGAAAGGAATGAAGTCCATGGTGGGGATGCAGAACAAGGAGCAAAGATGAATGTGATGCTGAATCAGCAGAAGACTTGGACTCATTTGATTCCAGCTTTGATATCATTGATTTCAATGAAGAGCTTTGTGATTGTAGCAAAGGGCTGGTAGCTCTGAGAGTCCCACTGATGAGGTGTTTGTGTGGAAATCTCTTAGTTTGATCAAAGAGAGAAAAAGCTGATGCTGTGGGAGGGAAATGATTGAAGTGTGCTGTGAGGAACTGACTGGGAAATTTCTACACATTTTCCAGTCCTCCTTGGAACAACAGGAAGTTCCCAGCATATGGAAACAAAGGATAAGTGTCCTATGGCACTCAGTAGGTATGGGTACCGGTATCCGGTGCCATTATGGCACCAGTTCTGACATAAACGGTAGTAACCAAACCGAAAAGCAGTGCACATTTCGGTGCTTTTTTCCCCCCTGAGATACACTTTGGATTCTAGCCAATCATTTTACCTTTCCAAGGATAGTAGGTGGGCTCAGGTATGTACGTTCTTTTAGAGCAGAGCTACAGATTAAAAATGCCCAAGGCTTAGCGGTCCAAAGTCTGGCTGTACTTCACAGCAAAAGATGCAAACTCAGCAGCCTGCAACAAGTGCTTTAAGGTGATACTGTGCAGGGAGGTAACACCTCGAATCTGATGAAACACCTGGCGAGGCATAGCGTTTTTTTAAAGCCGAGAAATGCACCGTATTTGATAGGGCGGCCACAAACGATTATTTTGATAGTCGACTAGTCACCGATTATTTTTGCGATTAGTCGACTAATCAGATCATGTATCCGTTGGACGTAAAACGTACAGCTTATTGCACCAGCAGCATCTGCTCTTATATAACTATCATTAGCTTACAGCTTTAAGTGTTTCAGGTATGTGCTAATTAAAAATAAAGACGAGATGATAGCTTATTAAATTTTAATGTAATTTGCAGATTGTTTCGGTGAAGTTTAATAAACTCCTTGCTATCTAAACTATAACGGGACACCGTAGTATATTCTCGAGCATCTCACACTTCTGATAATCAGCTGTCTGCTTGACGTTTATTCAGCTGTGTAAAAACTATAACTTTAATCTCAGCCAAACCGATTTACTCAGGAACAAATAAAATACTAAAAAAAAGCCAAACAATAACATTTTTAAGTTATCTAAGTGACTTATATATCATGTTTAAACAGAGTGGAGAAAGATGGCGGTGGGTTTGAAAACGATTTGCCGGGAGTCCGGTGCTCTCACGGGCTCTAGTGACCTATCGAGCTACAGTGGGGCAAAAAAGTATTTAGTCAGCCACCGATTGTGCAAGTTGCCCCACCTAAAATGATGACAGAGGTCAGTAATTTGCACCAGAGGTACACTTCAACTGTGAGAGACAGAATGTGAAAAAAAAATCCATGAATCCACATGGTAGGATTTGTAAAGAATTTATTCGTAAATCAGGGTGGAAAATAAGTATTTGGTCAATAACAAAAATACAACTCAATACTTTGTAACATAACCTTTGTTGGCAATAACAGAGGTCAAACGTTTACTATAGGTCTTTACCAGGTTTGCACACACAATAGCTGGTATTTTGGCCCATTCCTCCATGCAGATCTTCTCGAGAGCAGTGATGTTTTGGGGCTGTCGCCGAGCAACACGGACTTTCAACTCCCGCCACAGATTTTCTATGGGGTTGAGGTCTGGAGACTGGCTAGGCCACTCCAGGACTTTCAAATGCTTCTTACGGAGCCACTCCTTTGTTGCCCGGGCGGTGTGTTTTGGATCATTGTCATGTTGGAAGACCCAGCCTCGTTTCATCTTCAAAGTTCTCACTGATGGAAGGAGGTTTTGGCTCAAAATCTCACGATACATGGCCCCATTCATTCTGTCCTTAACACGGATCAGTCGTCCTGTCCCCTTGGCAGAAAAACAGCCCCATAGCATGATGTTTCCACCCCCATGCTTCACAGTAGGTATGGTGTTCTTGGGATGCAACTCAGTATTCTTCGTCCTCCAAACACGACGAGTTGAGTTTATACCAAAAAGTTCTACTTTGGTTTCATCTGACCACATGACATTCTCCCAATCCTCTGCTGTATCATCCATGTGCTCTCTGGCAAACTTCAGACGGGCCTGGACATGCACTGGCTTCAGCAGCGGAACACGTCTGGCACTGCGGGATTTGATTCCCTGCCGTTGTAGTGTGTTACTGATGGTGACCTTTGTTACTTTGGTCCCAGCTCTCTGCAGGTCATTCACCAGGTCCCCCCGTGTGGTTCTGGGATCTTTGCTCACCGTTCTCATGATCATTTTGACCCCACGGGATGAGATCTTGTGTGGAGCCCCAGATCGAGGGAGATTATCAGTGGTCTTGTATGTCTTCCATTTTCTGATGATTGCTCCCACAGTTGATTTTTTCACACCAAGCTGCTTGCCTATTGTAGATTCACTCTTCCCAGTCTGGTGCAGGTCTACAATACTTTTCCTGGTGTCCTTCGAAAGCTCTTTGGTCTTGGCCATGGCGGAGTTTGGAGTCTGACTGTTTGAGGCTGTGGACAGGTGTCTTTTATACAGATGATGAGTTCAAACAGGTGCCATTCATACAGGTAACGAGTGGGGGACAGAAAAGCTTCTTACAGAAGACGTTACAGGTCTGTGAGAGCCAGAGATTTTCCTTGTTTGAGGTGACCAAATACTTATTTTCCACCCTAATTTACGAATAAATTCTTTACAAATCCTACCATGTGGATTCATGGATTTTTTTTCACATTCTGTCTCTCACAGTTGAAGTGTACCTCTGGTGCAAATTACTGACCTCTGTCATCATTTTAAGTGGGGGAACTTGCACAATCGGTGGCTGACTAAATACTTTTTTGCCCCACTGTAGTGGGTAACAGACGTCTCCGAAAACGTCGGAGCGCTTTTGAAAATATGTGGTGTCTTGATAAACGGAGCAGATATTTGAGGTTTACACAGCTACATTCTCGCCTGAAAATATGTTGAACGTTTATTTTGTGACCCAGAAAGAATAATAAGAGTAATATTAAAACTAACTAGCTGCCGCCATTGTTGGAAACTGAGCTGGGCTGCGCTATGAATTCTGGGACAGAGCTACTTCTTCTTCTTCGGGGTTTAACGGCAGCTGGCATCCTTGTACATGCAGTGCCGCCATCTTCTGTTTCAGTCCGTTATTACACTCTTAAATCATACTACTTATTCCTGCGTCTTTTGTGATTTTACAAAGCTTCAAACGACGCGTTGACTATTAAATCAGTCGTTGACGAATTTGATAGTCGACGTAATCGTGACCGACGTAATCGTGACTAGTCGACTAATTGTGGCAGCCCTAGTATCTGATAGCTTGCTGCAAGACCTCACACCGAGCACATCTACTGCGGGTGTGGTGCCTGTTATCAGACCCGGAGTTAGCAACATACCCAAAGAAACCGAAGAGGAGAGTCCTGACCCCTAGCCCTGCCAGTGTAGCAGAAATGATGACGGATGATGATGGCAGCAGCAGCCGTTCTTCTCTGCGTGTGTAGTTTTATGTTGTTCGTGTGTAATTTACGTTGAGTAGGTTAACCACGTTATTGCATTAATACATGTAAGGTGAACTAGCAAACACCGTCGTAGTTACATGTGGCTGTCTTCTTGTTTGATGGCAGATACTCCCTTCACCCTGGCCAAAAAGGCTAAAATGACCAAAGAAAAAGTGGAAAACAGCTAAACATGAGAGGTGGCCCCACCATCTCCACCTCTTTTTAAAGGAACTAACTGTAATCTGAAGCTTCAAATGGAACTAAGACTTCCTCCACTAGGTGGCAGTGTCTGATGAGAAAGTGTTAGTTGAGCTGGCCTGGAGTCAGAAACAGGAAGATGCAGGATTTGGACTGAAATGGGGAAAAGTGGTTCGCACTAGTGCCTTAAAGCAAGAAGGTTGTAGGCTGAAGCTTGTTGGCATTTCTGTGGAGGTTGGATGTTCTCCCACAGTCCAATGAAATGCTGCTTAGGTTTATTGGTGCTTCTAAATTGGCTGTAGGTGTGGATGTGAGAGAGTGCTTCTCTGTCTCTCTCTGTTGGCCCTGTGATGGACTGCTCACCTGTGCAGGTGGACCACGCCTCTTGCCCTATGACAGCTAGGGCACAGGCTGCAGCCCTGTGAGCCTAAGCTGAATAAATAGTTAGCAAAAATGATCCATAGATGGCCTGAAATCCCCCAGTTAGCAGTTTGGTAGATAGCTATGACATGCTAATCCCATCCAGCAGCTGTATTCTACCTGTAAGCTGATCCCTGCTGAGCAAAAGCACTTTTTCATATACAAATTACAACCTTTAATAGAAATCTATTGGTCAGCATCTTATTAGCCTGCTGTTAGCTTCATTCCACAGAAAACTGAGAGAAACTAACAGAGTTGATAAAGAATAAAGAGAAATGTGCTGATTTAAAGCCTTTGAAGTGCTTCAGATGATCTCTGTCCACTTCTGTCCACTCATTCATTCATGTAAGCTTTCTAATGCAGCTTTGATCTTCACAGTCTGCTTCATGAAACTCATTCTAACCCTGAATGTCAGAGTGTTCCTCCTTCTCTTTCCCATCATTCATGCTGGCAGTGGAGGAGATTTGGATGTTGGACTGTGTTTTGGATGATGTGTGTATGTTTGTGTTGGACTGCTGTCTGTAAAGCAAACGCACATTTTGCTTTGGATTTCAGTGTCAGACAGACTTTAAGGTGGAATGAAGAGTTGGAGAGTTTCACAGTGAATTATCCAGTGGAGGATTTTTCTTCTTCTTTGAAGGTTTGAAATGTGAACATTGTTCTGCTGCAGTCAATGGACTAAACCAGAGAAGAAGAAAACAGACTTTACCATGAAGATCCTCAGTGTGGATCAGTATAATATCAGCCTGATGTCTGCAGTTTAGTGTCAGCACAACTTTCACATCATATTCATCTCAGCACAACTAAAACATGCTGACTGACTTCAGAGTTTCAAGTTTACATCCTGGACTCTCCAGGAAACCACACAGATGCTTCACTCCTGCATCCTGCAGCTGGTTGTTGTTAGTCAACAAATAAGCGGGGCCATTACTCAGGTCTAGCTGTCTCAGATGGGAGGGGTTGGACTTCAGCGCTGTTGCCAGATAATCACAGCTGATGTCTGACAAACCACAGCCCCTCAATCTGTATAAAGAATGAAAGATGTAAGTTTATTAGACAAAGTGTGAGCTTGAAATTAGGGCTGCACGATTTTGCATAAAATGAGAATCACGATTTTTTTGTTTAGAATTGAGATCATGATTCTCTCACGATTTTCTTTTCCAATATAAATATTTATTGCGCTTATTAACAGCACAAGAACTTCTATAACAGTTGAGACTGAACATAAAAACCATAAATAAACATAAAAACAACAAATGTCTCACGTTTTGTCATTGCCGTAAAATGTTGTACTGCTTGAAATTCCACCTCCGCCGTTGCTCGACACTGCGTGTATAGAGCAGGTAGTGCAACAATAGAAAAATACGGGGCGGGACGGCACTGTGTAGCGTTTGTCTAGGGTGTTGATCGTTTTCCTAAATCCCTCGTTTTGCACAGTGTTGATGGGAGCCATATCTTTGGTCAGGTGATAAGTGATAGCCTCCGTAATTTCTTTGTGCCTGCGGGAGTTCGACGGGTATAGGGAAGCGCTGTATAAGGTTCCCGTTATTGATGTTTGGGTGGTTGACCGGGACGGATTTTCTCCTGTCACTTTCTCGTCATCCCTGACGTGCTCTCCGTTGTTTTTTCCCTGCTAATATTAGCATCACACGGCACAGCTTCTGTATCACGTGGTATAAGGCTCCGCCCTTGTCATTTCTTGAGCAGGAAGAGTGAGCGCTTGGTTTCATGCAGAGTACGTCCCAGATCAAAATGCGGTACAATCGTCGTCTTTTTTTTTTTTTTTAATTGTTGACATTTGGAAATGAGATCGCACATAAGTATGAATTGAGATCGCGATTTTCTAACAATTAATCGTGCAGCCCTACTTGAAATCATTCAGTGTTTCATCATCTGTTCAGAGCTGAAGAAGGTTCAGAATGTAGAAGTTTAGAAAATGGAAACTCCAAAC
Organism: Aulonocara sp. 'chitande type north' Nkhata Bay; assembly: GCF_057382095.1. Taxonomy (NCBI): domain Eukaryota; kingdom Metazoa; phylum Chordata; class Actinopteri; order Cichliformes; family Cichlidae; genus Aulonocara; species Aulonocara sp. 'chitande type north' Nkhata Bay. The sequence goes on from NC_141346.1 coordinate 64,058,286, forward strand.
AGCTGAAGCCAACAGGAAGCAGCTTCAAACAAACACAACAAGAGAAAAAACTCTGAATGTTTCACATTAAAGTCGTACATTTCTCATAAAAACAGGACAAAGACTTGAAAAAGTCGTGTTTTTCCTTCCAGGAACCACAAGGCTTCACTTTTAAAGGTGAAGTGTGAAAGAAATGGACATATTTGAAGTCCAACACCTTTTTCCAGTCACATTATTAAAGCAGACAAACTACAAGCTTATTTTCATTCCAACAAGTCATCTTCTGACCTGGACTAACAACACTGGTCTCTATGTGCAGCTGGCTGTGAGACCAGTGCTCAGGGAGCGTCTACAAAGTGCAACACTGAAAGAACATCACACACTCATTTGCTTCCAGCACTTTCACACAAACATCTACTGTCATTATTGTCACCAAACTCTGTGGATCCTTTATTGCAAATTCAAATGGGATCAAATGGTCAGACAAAAGAGGCTTATGAGGAAATATGATGAAATGTTGTGTATTAGCAGCAAGTTTGTGATGCCTCAAAGGCATTTATTTCATTTATCTTTAATGTTTGCTTAAAGTAATTCTTTCGTATGTATTTAAGTTAAAAAGAACAGTAAAAAGACTTCAAAATGTTAAGAAGCTTTAAATTTGAAGGTTAGCTTGCTGGTGACCTCACTTCCTGGTGGGTGACCTGTATTACTTCATTTCCTGTTTAATTCCTCTTCCTGGTTGCTCTAAGAGGTAGAGGGACATGCGGTCTTGCTCTGAGGCTTATCCACAGCCATCCACTTGGGAACATTGTTCAGGCAATGTCGTAAGTGTATATATTTCATGGTGAAGGTGTTAAAAAGGCATAAATAGCGGTATTTGTTAAAAATTATATTTTATTTGTGATTCATGGAGGTTGGTTTGTACATGTTAAAAAAGGGCAGTTTTGATGATCATTACTGTTGCTAAAGCTAACACGAAGGTGTAAGGTCACATTTTGAGTTATTTCATGATGCAATATTTATGTAAAGGATCATTTTTTCTATTCTGTATTTCTTTTCAACTACAGTTTTCACCGCTTGTCAAATGAAGATTCTGAGTAAAAAGTCAACTCTACTCGGACTCGTGTATTCATTGACAGAGGTTTAGCTTGGTGTTTGATCGGAGTTGCTACACTCTGCAACAGAACACTACAGTGAAAAGACGGCACTCGATGGTCCTACGTGTTCATGATGGCAGCAAGCAACAAGTCATCGGTATCAAATACCAGGAGCAACGTGACATCAGCATCATCTGTAAGTGCGGCTCGCGCCAGAGCTAAAGCAGAAGCTGCTAAGGTACGAGCATCATATGCTAGCCAGGAGGCTAAATTAAAATTGGAAAAGGCTGCTAGAGAAGCAGAAAGGAAAACTAGAGAAGCTCAAAATCAGTTGGAAGCTGCTAGAATTGATACAGAGCTGGAAGTGCTAACATTAAATCGTGAAGCAGACGCAGCCATCGCTGAAGCACAGGTGTTAGAAGATGTAGCAGAAATGCATGGAAATGTAGAAAATATGAAATCTGAGTCAGAAGACAGGCTTAGATTGCAACGTACTAGTGAATATGTTTGCTCTCAAAATGATCAGAATCAGTCTACCTTCGCACCAGTATCTGTCCCACCTGTTAAATCTGTAGACCGTACAGAATCACAAGACAGTTTCAGAACATGGCATCCACCTGTAAGCTTAGCGGAATTCCAACATAGCAATACCAAGCCCAAGCCTGAAGTGGATAATGGGACGCATCCACCCACAACAAACCTGTCTAAACTGACCAGAGCTGAATCGAAGACCGACGTCGAAAGAACAAACCCTCGCATGTATATAAGTGCTCAATCACAAACACCCCAGCATATGCTTCCAGTGAGCGTGCCACAACCTCCAGACCCTCTGGCACAATATTTGGCGCGACGTGATCTCGTTACGTCAGGATTGTACCAATTTGATGATAAGCCAGAGAATTTCCGTGCATGGCGGTCCTCATTCACTAACGCTGTGGCTGAGGTTCAACTTACAGAAACACAAGAATTAGACCTCATGACCAAATGGTTAGGAAAAGAGTCTGGACAGCAAATAAGATGCATACGCTCAGTGCATGTGAATAATGCTGGTTTGGCTCTGCGCAAGGCATGGGAGAGGCTGAATGACTGCTATGGTGCCCCTGACATGATCGAGCAGTCACTGTTTCAGAGACTTGACAGTTTTCCAAAAATTGCAGCCAAAGATCACATCAGATTACGTGAACTTGGGGATTTGCTTATGGAGATACAAGGCGCAAAGGAGGATGGATACCTCACTGGGCTGTCATATCTAGACACCTCCAGAGGTATCGGACCCATTGTAGACAAGCTCCCATATGGGCTCCAGGATAAGTGGGTGTCATCTGGGTCGTGGTACAAAGAAGAGAATAACGGCTGCTTCCCTCCCTTTAGTTACTTTTGTAACTTTGTTTGTCATGAGGCAAAGAAGCGAAATGACCCCAGCTTTATTCGTCAAAGCAACGGCGCAAGCCCCACAAAACCAGATAGATTACCTATGAAGAGCTTTAACACCAACAAGTCTATCGCGGTTCACAAAACAGATGTCTCTACAATCAACAACGACGCTAACAAGAACTGCCCATTGCACAATAAACCTCACCCACTTAAAAAATGCAGGACATTCAGAAACAAGTCCATCGATGACAGGAAGGCCTTTCTAAAACAGAAAGGAATATGCTTCAAGTGTTGTTCTTCAACTTCACATGTTGCCAAAGACTGCAAATCTTCCGTGAAATGCTTAGAGTGTGAAAGCATCTATCATGATGCAGCCATGCACCCTGGCCCACAACCTCAACTCACCAAGGCTCCACCACCACCACAAGAGAATGGCGGGGAGGGAGAAGATGACTCTAACGTAACTGATGTTAGAACCAGCTGCACAGAGGTTTGTGGCCCCGGCCAGTGGGGTCGTTCTTGCTCTAAGATCTGCCTTGCAAAGGTCTACCCCAAACATTCAAAACACAAAGCCATTAAAGCTTATGTAATTCTGGACGACCAGAGCAATCGCTCTTTAGCCAGGCCAGAGTTCTTTGAGCTGTTTGGTGTGGAGAACGAACCACTCTTATACCATCTCAGAACATGCTCCGGTGTCATCGAAACGTATGGCAGAAAGGCAGAGGGATTCCAGATAGAGTTGTTGAACGGCAACGTGCTCATACCTCTTCCACCACTCCTTGAGTGCCCCGAAATCCCTAACAATCGAGCGGAAATCCCAACACCAGGTGCTGTTTTGCATCATCCTCATCTCCACCATATAGCCAAACACATCCCCGATCTAGACCCAGAAGCAGAGATACTCCTGCTGCTCGGGAGAGACGTGCTTAGAGCACACAAGGTCAGGCAGCAAGTTAACGGGCCACACAACGCTCCCTTTGCACAACGTCTCGATCTAGGCTGGGTGGTGATAGGGGAGGTGTGCCTAGGTAATGTGCATAAGCCAACGGTGGACACATTCAAGACCCATGTGGTAGACAGCGGTCGCCATTCCATATTTCAGCCCTGTGCAAGTTTCATGCATGTCAAAGAAACACAGCCAAGCTTCAGCAAGTCTAACAAAATGCCAGAGAGGATGCTAGGACACACAGTGTTTAACCAATCTGAACATGATAACAAACCTGCTCCATCAATAGAAGACATCCTCTTCCTAGAGATCATGGATACAAATGTCCACAGAGATGACACTGGTAGTTGGGTTGCTCCATTGCCGTTCAAGGAGCCACGGCAACGTTTGCCAAATAATAAAGAGCATGCGGTTAAGAGGTTTGAATCCTTGCAACGCCAATTCAGGAAGAAACCTGAGATGCAGAAGCAATATGTGGCATTCATGGAGAAGATCATTGCCAACGGTCACGCAGAGGTGGCACCACCCTTGAGGGAAGATGAAGAGTGCTGGTTTCTTCCATCATTCGGGGTATACCACCCACAAAAGCCCAACCAAATCAGGGTGGTTTTTGATTCCAGCGCTTGGTACTGCGGGGTCTCCCTCAATGACGTGCTTCTGACTGGTCCCGACCTCAACAATTCTCTCTTGGGCGTCCTTCTACGCTTTCGAAGGGAGAGAGTAGCTATCCTCGCCGACATCCAACAAATGTTTCACTGCTTTTTGGTCCATGAAAGGCACCGCAACTTCCTCCGGTTTTTGTGGTATGAGGAAAACGACCTCACCAAGGCAGTTATCGACTATCGCATGAGGGTTCATGTCTTTGGCAACTCACCATCTCCGGCTGTGGCTATCTATGGTCTGCGAAGAGCCATTGCTGCAGGTGCCCAGAAGTACAGTGCCGACACAATGAAATTTGTGGAAAGGCACTTTTACGTGGATGATGGCTTGGTGTCTCTCCCATCTGAAGCAGAAGCAATCAACCTTCTCCAACAGACTCAGGCTTCACTTGCTGAATCAAACCTCCGCTTGCACAAGTTTGTGTCGAACAGTCCAGCAGTCACTGGAGCTTTCCCGCCAGAAGATTGTGTCCCGCTCATCAAGGATCTGGATTTGAGTGGGGAGACAGCACCCATGCAGCGCAGCCTGGGTTTGCTTTGGGAGATCAGAAAAGACACATTTACATTCTCTGCATCAACTATTATCAAACCTTTCACTCGACGTGGAGTCCTCTCCACCATCAATAGTGTTTTTGATCCAATGGGTATGCTGGCACCCGTCACAATCCAGGGACGAGCTCTTCTTAGGGAACTTAGTTCGGAACTGACTGACTGGGATGCACCTCTCCCAGAAGACAAGCTGAAGAAATGGGAAACCTGGAGAGATTCTCTCCAAGTCCTAAAGGAGCTTCATGTGCCACGTGCATACACATCAACCTCGCTCACCAAAGCTGTGCGCACAGAGTTGTTTGTATTCTCAGATGCCTCAACTATGGCCATTGGGGCTATCGCTTACTTGAGAGCCATCCAGGAGGATGGAAAAGTGGAAGTAGGATTTGTTATGGGCAAAGCCAAATTAGCACCCCAGTCTGAACCAACAATCCCGAGGCTCGAACTCTGCGCTGCTGTCCTTGCAGTAGAAATGGCAGATCTCATCCGAGAGGAGCTGGATCTGAAATTGGATGCTGTCAGGTTCTACACGGACAGTAAGGTGGTACTCGGGTACATTTGCAATACGACAAAACGCTTCTACACATATGTCCATAACAGAGTCCAACGTATCCGACAATCTACCAGACCAGAACAATGGCATTATGTGTGCACGGAAGCAAACCCCGCGGACCATGCATCCAGATCTCTGCCTGCATCCCATCTGACACAGAGTTCTTGGTTCACCGGACCTTCATTCCTGCATCAGTTATCTGCAGAAACAACACGAACCAGTGAGACGTTTGAGCTCATCGACCCGGGAAATGACTCAGAGATTCGACCACAGGTACGCACCTACACTACTCATCTGAAGGAACCTGTACTTACCCCTGATCGCTTTCGCCGTTTCTCCACCTTTACCTCTCTACTGCGAGCTGTGGCTTTCCTTATCCATGTGGCAAGATCTCACAAACATTCAAACCAAAACAGCAGGTGTACAGGGTGGCACACATGCCGCTTACCTCGTACTGTGGATGAAATAGCTCAAGCGAAACATGTCATTCTGCAAGTAGCACAAAGGCCAGCCTTTGCCAAGGAACTGTCGGCCCTCCAAGAAAACAAAGTGGTGCCCACAAACAGCCCGTTGCATAAACTCAGTCCAACTTTGGAGAGTAGTCTCATCTGCGTTGGAGGCAGACTGAAACATTCTCAACTAACGTGTGAAGAAAAGAACCCAGTAATCCTACCCAAGGACAGCTACGTTTCCTTACTGCTCGTACGACATCACCATGAGCAGGTGAGACATCAGGGTCGACATCTCACAGAAGGTGCAGTAAGGGCAGCTGGACTGTGGATTTTGGGTGGGAAGCGACTAATCAATTCAGTCCTACACAAATGCGTAATCTGCCGGAAGCTGCGTGGGAGACCGGAAGAACAACGTATGGCCGACTTACCGCCGGAACGTCTCAAGGTTTGCCCTCCCTTCACATACGTGGGGCTTGACGTCTTTGGTCCTTGGTCTGTTGTAACCAGACGCACCAGAGGAGGACAGGCAGAGAGCAAACGGTGGGCCATGATGTTTAGTTGTTTGAGTTCAAGGGCCGTCCACATTGAGCTGATTGAGTCTATGGACACATCTAGCTGTATAAATGCTCTCAGGCGGTTCTTCGCTCTCAGAGGCCCTGCAAAGGAACTTCAGTCTGATTGTGGGACCAACTTCATTGGAGCTAGCAAGGAGTTGGAGATGGGTAATACTGTACAGGGGTACCTCAGCAAGCAAGGATGTAGCTGGAACTTCAGACCTCCGCATGCTTCCCACATGGGAGGCTCATGGGAACGGATGATTGGTGTTGCCAGGAGAATCCTTGATTCAATGCTCTTGCAGCAAAAGAGTCGCCTGACCCATGAAGTGCTGTCAACACTAATGGCAGAAATTATAGCTATCATCAATGCACGTCCACTCCTACCTGTGTCTACAGACCCAAACCAACCTTTCATTCTTTCACCAGCCATGCTCCTCACACAGAAATCAGGAGTTCCACCTCCTCCAGGAGATTTCACAGACAAGGACCTCTTCACAAAACAATGGAGGCAAGTTCAAGCGCTCGCAAACCAGTTTTGGGCCCGTTGGAGCAAAGAATACTTACCATCCTTACAACAAAGACAAAAATGGACAGTGACACGCAGAAACCTTCAAGTTGGGGATCTGGTCCTCCTCAGGGACAAGCAGACCATCCGCAACTACTGGCCCATGGCCATAGTCACAGCAACCTTTCCTGGGAAGGATGGACATGTGAGAAAGGTTGAAGTAAAAACGACCGACCACGGTGACACAAGAACCTTCCTTAGGCCAGTTGCAGAAGTAGTTCTTCTTCTGCCTAAGGACTGATTTAAGGACTGTTGTTTGGACTCATTCAAGTTCATAGTGGCCTCACACAGGCCAGGCGGGGAGTGTGATGCCTCAAAGGCATTTATTTCATTTATCTTTAATGTTTGCTTAAAGTAATTCTTTCGTATGTATTTAAGTTAAAAAGAACAGTAAAAAGACTTCAAAATGTTAAGAAGCTTTAAATTTGAAGGTTAGCTTGCTGGTGACCTCACTTCCTGGTGGGTGACCTGTATTACTTCATTTCCTGTTTAATTCCTCTTCCTGGTTGCTCTAAGAGGGAGAGAGACATGCGGTCTTGCTCTGAGGCTTATCCACAGCCATCCACTTGGGAACATTGTTCAGGCAACGTCGTAAGTGTATATATTTCATGGTGAAGGTGTTAAAAAGGCATAAATAGCGGTATTTGTTAAAAATTATATTTTATTTGTGATTCATGGAGGTTGATTTGTACATGTTAAAAAAGGGCAGTTTTGATGATCATTACTGTTGCTAAAGCTAACACGAAGGTGTAAGGTCACATTTTGAGTTATTTCATGATGCAATATTTATGTAAACGATCAATTTTTCTATTCTGTATTTCTTTTCAACTACAGTTTTCACCGCTTGTCAAATGAAGATTCTGAGTAAAAAGTCAACTCTACTCGGACTCGTGTATTCATTGACAGAGGTTTAGCTTGGTGTTTGATCGGAGTTGCTACACTCTGCAACAGAACACTACAAAGTTATTGAATCATTTTCCTCAGAAACCAAACAAAATGATTGACAAACATGTTTTTACAAACTCAGTGTTGGACTTGGATCAGCAGGATAAGCTGATGTTTAAAGGCATTTGAGTCTCGCTGTATGAGAGTGCAGTTATTACTCAATGTTTATGGCCCGGTAAATGGCCTGTATTTATATAGCGCTTTACTAGTCCCTAAGGACCCCAAAGCGCTTTACATATCCAGTCATCCACCCATTCACACCACATTCACACACTGGTGATGGCAAGCTACATTGTAGCCACAGCCACCCTGGGGCGCACTGACAGAGGCGAGGCTGCCGAACACTGGCGCCACCGGGCCCTCTGACCACCACCAGTAGGCAATGGGTGAAGTGTCTTGCCCAAGGACACAACGACCGAGACTGTCCAAGCCAGGGCTCGAACCGGCAACCTTCCAATTACAAGGCGAACTCCCAACTCTTGAGCCACAATCGCCCATTAACTAGCCACTACTGGATGCGATTATGGATGATGTTCTTTCAGTGTTGCACTTTGTAGACGCTCCCTGAGCCTCACAGCCAGCTGCACATGGACCAGCTGACATTACCCAGCATTAGAGGCGGCTGTAAAAAAATGGATTTTCCTATTTAAATGGTTTTAATTTGAATAAAGCGATGTTGATTCATTCAATCCTGAATCGATTTTTAATATAAATGTATTTTGCCAGAATCTCAGGTTAAAGCTCCCAAAAGTATTTCAACAACAAGCAAACAGATAAAACAGTAAATGAGAGCAGCTAAACACACAAAGATGGAAACACAGAGCGTGGATCGTTCACTCGACAGCACGTACATGGACACGCCGTCGGGGCTGAAAGTGGACAGCTCACAGATCCTGAAGCTGCAGGTTTCATCTGTCTCCAACCAAAACTGACTGAACCAGCAGCAGAAGAAGATCCAAACTACGCTTTATGTTTGATGAACATCGTCATGAATTCTCTCTGACTTTGACGTTTACTTCCTGCACAGCTCTCTCTCTCTCAGTGTACTTCAAGAACAGTTTACCTTCAAAAATCTGTTTCCTGCATTATTCACTGCTTATTACGCACCAGTCTGCTGTTGTGTTCACTGCTGTCGGCCTCCCAAAACAAAGCCTCATTTCTGCTGTTCAATACTGAAGAAATTTAAACCTTTTAAAATGATGACAGATTACAAACTCTCAGCTGTGTCTGTAATCAAACCTCTGGAACTTTGCTTCACTTCAGCAGCATCAGCTCATGTTCACATGTTGATTCATGGTTTGCTTCAGTTTTGATGGACTGCAGAATATTTAGAAGGTTATCTGCTATAAAAAGCCAGAACAGGAAAATCTGCTTCATGTGTTTCTGTTTGGCCCCCTGTGCAATTCAGTTTGTCTGTACTTTCATCCACAGCAAGAGAGTATGCAATAAAGTTTTTGCTTCTTTCACACAACTGTGTTCTTAAATCAGTGGCCATCTCACAAACCCAATCAGCAATCGTATTTCTGCTCAGGCTCACATTTTCCAAAATCTGCATTTTGTCTGGACACAAGACGTCGCACAGCTTCATCATGCAGCTCTTCAGAGTGGTACCGGGCTCATTTCGCTCCTCTGCTACAATAAAATTTTCATTCACAACAGCTTCAATTTGTGACTTTGCTCTGATGAAAAAAGTCTGCTGAAATGTCAGATTCTTCTTCTTCCCGTGTGTCTTCTTTAAGACACACGGGTTTACCAGCAATGTATGTAAACATATATTCAGTCACCCACTGGCGCTGAAAGGCTCTGCTTTCAGAATCAACTTTTCTCTCCACCATTGTGAGCGGTTAGCTTCGCAATAACAGAAGTTTAGCGTTCAACAAGGAGGCTGCAGCGCTGCATTATGGGATCTGTAGTTTGTATATTATTAGCGCCTCATATCGCAGGGCCATGCATAACAATAATAGTACATCTATATAAAACGATCTCGCGGGCCGGATATAAATGTACGCCGGGCCGGATGTGGCCCGCGGGCCTTGACCTTGACACATGTGCAGTGTTGCTGTTGAGATCGATCGGTCTGCAAATGTCGGATCCTATACTTATTCCCGGATTCTCCGTTAAAGATTTTTCAGTGGCTCATGTTAATATTTGTAGCCTTAAATATAAGACTCAGGAAATTCAGTCACTGTTGTCAATAAATACGATAAGTTCAATTCAATTCAATTCAATTTTATTTATATAGCGCCAAATCACAACAAAAGTCGCCTCAAGGCGCTTCATAGATACAGAGAAAAACCCAACAATCATATGACCCCCTATGAGCAAGCACTTTGGCGACAGTGGGAAGGAAAAACTCCCTTAGTTAGATAAGTGTGCTGGCTATTTCCGAGACACATTTAGATGCTGCCTTTGAGAATAATGAATTTGAAATAAACGGTTATAAGTTGTATAGGAAGGACAGGAACAGATTTGGAGGGGGCGTAGCCCTATACATTAATGATAATATGGCAAGCAAACTTGCCAGTGCGAGCTGGGTGAGGGCCTCCAGCTCGCACTGGAACGGTTCGCAGCCGAGTGTGAAGCAGCGGGAATGAGGATCAGCACCTCCAAATCTGAGGCCATGGTTCTCAGCCGGAAAAGGGTGGAGTGCCCACTCCGGGTCGGGGATGAGTTCCTGCCCCAAGTGGAGGAGTTCAAGTATCTCGGGGTCTTGTTCGCGAGTGATGGGAGAAGGGAGCCGGAGATCGACAGACGGATTGGGTTGCAGCTGCAGCTGCAGTAATGCGGACGCTGCACCGGTCCGTCGTGGTGAAGAGGGAGCTGAGTGTAAAAGCGAAGCTCTCAATTTACCGGTCGATCTACGTCCCTACCCTCACCTATGGCCACGAGCTGTGGGTAGTGACCGAAAGAACGAGATCGCGGATACAAGCGGCAGAAATGAGCTTCCTCCGAAGGGTGGCTGGCCTCTCCCTTAGAGATAGGGTGAGAAGTTCGGCCATCCGGGAGGGGCTCAGAGTAGAGCAGCTGCTGCTCCACATCGAAAGGAGCCAGCTGAGGTGGTTCGGGCATCTGACAAGGATGCCCCCTGGGCGCCTCCTGGGTGAGGTGTTCCAGGCATGTCCCACCGGGAGGAGGCCCCGGGGCAGACCCAGGACACGCTGGAGAGATTATATCTCTCGGCTTGCCTGGGAACGCCTTGGTATTCCCCCGGATAAGCTGGAGGAGGTGGCTGGGGAGAGGGAGGTCTGGGCCTCTTTGCTTAGGCTGCTGCCCCCGCGACCCGGCCTCGGACAAAGCGGATGAAAATGGATGGATGGATGGATGGCAAGCAAACTACGTACAGACTTAATGTTTAACGACCTGGAAATTGTGTGGGTTCAGTTACACCCGCTCTATGGCAGGCCTGTATTAGCAGGTTGCTGCTATAGACCCCCAAGTAGTAATATGTTGTATGTAAAACGAATCTGTGAAATGCTGGAAAGAGTAACTGAGGAAAACAAAGACATGTTCTTATTAGGAGACTTTAATATCAATTGGTCAGCTCCTTCTTGTTCTTTAAGGCAAAAGATAAGTTCATCAGCGTCGGCTTGTTGCCTGTCTCAGATGATCACCATTCCCACCCGGGTCACGGTCAACGCTGGAGGTCATAGGTCATCATTATGCATTGATCATATATATATACAAATGTTCCTGAGCATTGCTCTAATATTGTTTCTATTCCAGTTGGTTATAGTGACCATAATCTTGTAGGTTTGACCAAGAAAATGAAACCACTGAAAACTGCACAAAAGATTATTTTTCATAGATCATACAAAAATTTCAATGCAGATAAGTATATTAATGACGTAAAAGAAATTCACTGGACTGACAGCTGCCTCGAGAGTGACCCTGATATGGCATTATCTATGTTTATTGAAAACTTTTGCTACCTGGCTGACAAACATGCCCCCTTAAAAAGATTTACTGTTAAAAAGAACTACGCACCTTGGTTAGATAATGAACTTAAGGTTGCAATGTCAGAAAGGAATATAGCAAAAGCAAAAGCACATAAGTCTATCAGTCCACAAGAGTGGGCAAGATATCGCGAGTTAAGAAATCAAGTAACTAAATTGAATAGGCGCAAGAAGAAAGAATATTATCAACTTAAGCTCAAGGAGGCCAATAAGGACAGCAAAAAGGTGTGGAAAGTTTTAAATAATATAATGGGTAGAGATCTTGCTATGGTGATGTCTCACATCTACACGGGTGGTAGGTTTATAAGTAAAGCTAAGGACATAGCCAATTATTTTGCGAATTATTACAGCAATAAAATAACAAATTTAAAATCTAATATGAGCAAAGGCGAACCCACCTTATCACGTCGTCTTATACAGGATGTTATCATGAATAATAAGCTATGCCAATTTAAGTTTGAGGCAGTGAACGTGCAGATGGTAGAGCGCTTATTGATATCACTTCCTGACGATACATCCTCCGGCTCTGATAACATAGACAGTAAACTGCTCAAACTTGCAGCCAAGTTTGTGTCCCTTCCTATATGTCCCATATGTAATAGATCTTTGGCATGCAGCTTATTTCCATTGCAGTGGAAAGAATCGAAAATAATTCCCATCCCTAAAAACAAGAATGACGTTTTTAATGGTGTCAATAGCAGATCTATTAGTCTGCTCCCCGTTCTAAGTAAAATTCTGGAGAGGATTGTCTATGAACAAATTCAACGTTACCTAATAGAAAATCAGTTACTCACTCAGTTTCAACATGCCTACAAACCTGGTTATTCCACCAGTTCAGCTCTTATTCACATGACAGATAACTGGTACAAATATCTGGATAATGGGAATTTGGCCGGGGTGGTATTTTTGGATTTTAGTGCTGCATTTGATTTGATAAATCATGATCTTTTGATAGATAAACTAAAATGTTATGGATTTTCACCAGCTGTTTTGTGCTGGATGGAAAGTTATCTGTCTGGAAGAAGGCAAAAGGTTTATTATAATGGTTATTTCTCGGAGGGCTGTGAAATGAACTGTGGTCTACCCCAAGGCAGCTGCTTCGGTCCACTTCTCTACTCAGTCTTTACAAATGATTTGCCGTATGTCCTGGATAAATCTCATCTTGTAATGTATGCTGATGATTCCACCATGTTTTATTCAGCCAGTAGCCACTCTGAATTGACAAGCGTGTTACAACTAGATTTGCTGAATGTGTTTGATTGGATAAGTAAAAACAACATGATTTTAAACGTGTCTAAATCCAAATCCATGTTAATAGGAAGTAGAGTACGCTTAGTCAACAGCCCACAACTAAATCTTTCCATAGCTGGATCGGCATTAGAACAGGTCACCCAGATTAAATTACTTGGTGTTACCATAAACCACCACCTTTCATGGTCTCAGCACATCAACTCTGTTATTAAGAAAATGGGACAGGGCATAGCTATAGCTAGGAAATGCTCTTTTTACATCACTTCTTCAATTATGAAAGATGTCATTAATGCACTAGTATTATCTCATCTAGAGTACTGCTCAATCATTTGTTCTGCAGCTAATAAGACAGATCTGAACAGACTTCAGTTAGTCCAAAATAGGGCGGCCAGATTAGTGTTAAGGTGTTCATACTATACAAGTATTGATAAAATGCACGATAAACTTTCTTGGCTTTCTGTACAAGCTAAATTATACTATGGCTTACTTGTATTTTTAAAGAAAGCAATACTGGTAAACACACCACACTTTTTTTATGCTCAGTTGCAGTATCCAGATGAAATACATAATCATGCTACACGATTCTCAACTAACCACAATTTAGTAACTCCTCGAGTTAAAAGTAACTTTTTGAAAAACTCTGTTATATTTAAAGCATCTTTTCAGTGGAATAAGTTGCCTTATGCAATTAGAGAATTGGCTTCTATTCATAATTTTAAAAATCACCTAAAAGCCTATTTAGGCCGTTTTTAATGTATTTGTAAAAATTGTAGAGGGTAATGTCACTTGTAATGGAAATTGTGTATTTTGTTTGAGTGTTGTGTTTTGGTTTTTTTGCTTTTTTATATAATTTTTAATATTCACATGTTTACATTTTCAGAATTGTAAAACCTTATTGTGGATCTAAGAGCCAAATTATGTGGACAATTTGCATCCAACTCATTGTGTAACATTTTATTTGGTGGTATTTGATGGTTTGGGCCCCAGGAAGACTAGCAACCACTGTTGTGGAAGCTAATGGGGTTCCTTATAAATAAACAAAAAAACAAACATGTGCAGTGTTTATACCGTTACGGAAAAAACATGAAAAAAAAAAACCCCATCGGCCCAAAAAAACAAAAAATCACCATCGGCCCACCGGGCAGATGCCCGGTATGCCCGATGGCCAGTCCAGCTATGTATTCATCTCAGCACAACTAAAACATGCTGACTGACCTCAGAGTTTCAAGTCCACATCCTGGACTCTCCAGGAAACCACACAGATGCTTCACTCCTGAATCCTGCAGCTTGTAGTTAGGGCTCAGCTCCAGCAGTCTCAGATGGCAGGGGTTGGACTTCAGTGCTGCTGCCAGATAATCACAGCTGATCTCTGACAAACCACAAACACTCAATCTGTATAAAAAATGAAAGATGTAAGTTTATTAGACAAAGTGTGAGCTTGAAATCATTCAGTGTTTCATCATCTGTTCAGAGCTGAAGAAGGTTCAGAATGTAGAAGTTTAGAAAATGGAAACTCCAAACAGCTGAAGCCAACAGGAAGCAGCTTCAAACAAACACAACAAGAGAAAAAACTCTGAATGTTTCACATTAAAGTCGTACATTTATCATAAAAACAGGACAAAGACTTGAAAAAGTCGTGTTTTTCCTTCCAGGAACCACAAGGCTTCACTTTTAAAGGTGAAGTGTGAAAGAAATGGACATATTTGAAGTCCAACACCTTTTTCCAGTCACATTATTAACCCTTTAAGACCTACCATAGAACCAAGTCCGCTAGAGGTTATATTATATGTTTACATGCTGTGGTGCCATTTTTGGGAGCATTTCAAGTTGATATACATCAATACAACCATTATATCCCAAATTTTAATAATATGTCTGAATTAAGTGCAATTACATTTACATATTACATACAATTACATATTAGTAATTACATCCATTGCAAAAAAGTGCAATAAACTACAAAATAATTTAAAATCGTTTTACTTTTTTTTAACATATATTTCTAGTTAGAGAAATTTAAGAGGCTTATCCCTCAAAACTGTAAATACAAAAAAGTTGCACAAAATTGTTTCCCACCACAGGAAATTTATTTTAAGTGTCTTAATAGTTTTATTTTTGAAATACACCAATTTTCATATACTGCAGGAAAAATGAAAATAAATATTATAATGTAAATTTGCAAAAAAAACAGCATTTGCATTAAAATAAACTATTTCCAGCAGTGCAATATGAGTCCTAAGCATCCCAGAAACGACACAGAAAGTCATGAAGTCAAAGATAACTTTTAAAAACACCAGTATAAGCTCATAAGGCCCTGATGGTAAAAAACTACATTTCCACAAAATGACATCACTCCCGCTTTTGGGCAGGACATGGAGGACATATGATAGTTCGCGCTGATGGACGTAGGAAATGTTACAAATAGCTGATCGGATCGGCAAAGCGTGTTTCTGGAATATTATGTTTTTGTTGCTGCAAGTGATTTTTATGCAGTTTTTGCAAAGCTTTATGTGGAAGGAAACTGTGACCGAGGACAAGCTGATGGCATAAGATGTAAGTACAACTCCTCCGGTTTCATATGCAAAAAAATTATTGCGCTAGCTTACGTGGTTGCAGTGTTACCGGGATTTAAAAAGAGTTACTCAAAACAGAGCGTGCCCGCTCCGACCGGCTTTAAAGGGTTAAAGCAGACAAACTACAAGCTCATTTTCATTCCAACAAGTCATCTTCTGACCTGGACTAACAACACTGGTCTCTATGTGCAGCTGGCTGTGAGACCAGTGCTCAGGGAGCGTCTACAAAGTGCAACACTGAAAGAACATCACACACTCATTTGCTTCCATCATCCAACCTGAAGAGGAAACAGACGGCTCCCCTTCAAAGTAAAAGCTGCTCCTTTTGGACACAGTATCAAAGAAAGTCTACAGTATAACATAGAAAAGACAGAACAAAGTTTTGGTTGTTTTTAAATTGTGCAGAAATGAAACTACACTAAGCTCAATTATGTGACAGACATTTCATCCCATGTCAGTTTGGCCTCATCCTGGGCCGGATTATCCAGCACACACTCTGACCACAGGCCCAGGGGCCACGCACAGCTGGGCTCCATCCAAGAGACATGAAACAAACCAACACAATAATAAAAAGCACCATGTGATCTTCTTACATCTTCAAGACAAACATAGTAAAAACATGAGCATATTTCTTTCCTGATAAAATGATGTGACAGGTAGAACAGAGTAAAGTGGTGGTGTTACAGCCTTTCTCCCCTCTGCTGCCGAGGCTGTTAGTCTCTCCCAAACTCAGCTACAGGACTTCCAAATGAATGAAAGCAGCAGAAGTGGCTTTACAAATCAAAGAGGAAGAGGAGAAGAAGAGGAGAGGGAGGCCACCCTGACCATCACTCCAGCTGAAAACATCACACTTCCATTAAAGTTGGTGAGGAAATGTTGAGCAGGATGAGCTGCTGGCTAATCTGGAGGCTGTAGCAGCAGCTCACAGTCACAGTGGATTTCCACTCATGAAAAAGCTCTGGCTGCTTCATTTCTCATCTCATATCAGAGACTTTAAAGCTTCACTGAAGCTGTACTGTGATGCTTCCATATTCCAGTGAGGCCTCCATAATGATTTCAGCTGTTCTGTACACACACTGTGTGCCCTGTATGGCTCAAAGTCTCTGCAGCCTGTTTTTATCTGCTATCATCAGATCTTCATCATCCTCATTCACATCCCTCACACACTCTACAGCCTCATCAGCACTGACTTCATCTTCACTGACTGATGGAGCACAACATGAACCTGTGGAGGCTGAAACACTGTCCTGTCAAACATCTCCCCGTCACCACTCCACTTCTGTCAGCCTTTAAATGAACCCTGCTCAAGTCTGTCACTTCTGTTTGGAGCCAAAAGGAAAAACTGTTGTTCAGTCGTTTGGAAAGACAACATTTCTGAAAGCACTCAAACTTCTTCACATTTGTCTTCAGACACATCCTGAACATGTAGGAACTAAAGAAAGTTTCAAACATCAATCAAAGACCTGAAATATAGAAAAACAACAACAGCCGCAGTCAGTGAACTCACCTCAGAGTCTCCAGTCGACAGTTTGGACTCTCCAGTCCAGCACACAGAAGCTTCACACCTGAATCCTGCAGCTTGTTGTTACTAATGTCCAGCTCTGTCAGATGGGAGGGGTTGGACTTCAGAGCTGAGGCCACAACTTCACAGTGAGACTCTGAGAGTCCACACTGAGTCAGTCTGTGATGATAGAAAAAATAAAATGTGTTATTATAAAAGCAGAAAATCTGCATTATAAACACAGACTGAATATATATGAAGACAAAACAGAGTGAGGTCATAATCTGATGAATCTGCTCTTCACATCTGTGCTTCAGCTCCTCTTACTGTGTTTGACATGACACAACGATTGAGTCTCTCTCAGACCTGCAGACTTTTAATGAGAATCTTTGTTTGGCTTTAATCTGCAGATGAAGGAGGAAGATGGTGTCACATTTAGGCTTCCATAATGTCCACAGTCTGTCACTGAGATCTGATCCAGAGTCAGAGTGAAGACACACATTTGGACTGTTTCCTGTTTTGACTCCAGAACATTTTGAATGAGTTCAGCTCAGTGAAGAGTTCCAGCTGGAAAGATAATCTCTGTTTGCTACCTGCTGTCAGGTACGACTGTTCACGTCCACACGCAGGAAAAACCTGCTGACTGTTACCAAACGGAGCAGAAATCTCATCACTGGACAATAATGATGAATGAACTCAGAGCTGCTGATATCAGATCTGATTTCAGGGGAACTAAACACAGAAATGATTGGCTCATTTGAGCTTTCTGAGCCATTATCTGCTGCTGTGTCGCTAGTTGGCAGAAAATGATTTGTATTCCTGTTCAGGGCTTCAGTGTTTATGAGTCCAGATCCAGGTGACAGCAGGTCAAAATGATGTTACCTGTCTGTGTCCAGCAGCAGACTGTATTCACTTTGAATATTGTTATAACCTGACATGGATCAGTTTGTCTTTGATTGGTTTGTAAATGTCACTGTTTCCATTGGACCTGAGTGACGTACAAAGACAGAGAGGGAGAGAAAGGAGAGAGAGGATGGAGACAGCAAAGAGAGAGCAAACACAAACAGGTGAGAGTGGACAGGTGACCAAGGTCAGCAACCAATCAGAGAGCTTCTGTTTGACCCACAGTCACTGATGATGACTGCACATAACCAAGCAGTGTGTTACTCTGATATCAAATATGGATCCTGCTCTTATAATAATGATGATCAGATGATATTATTGTGTTATTTTGTAGCTGAATACGATGTTTGTGTGATTATCAGTGAAAGAAGCAGTGAGGAGGATGGAGAGAGAGAGAGGACAGAGGGAGAAGTTAGAAACACTAAAAGGATTTTTCATGGATTTCATGGATGATTTGAGTGATTTCCAGCAGGACACTTAAACATGTCAGTGGACGTCCTAAAGAACATATTCACTGATATGAAACGTGTCATTGAACAGGATCAATATCAGTGGAAACATGGTGGAAACAGCTGTGACTGCATGGATGTGACACACTTCAAATCTGTTCTCCACTCTTGGATTTGGGATCCATGGAGCTGCTGCTGAGTCTGTACAATAAAGGAATGGTGTGGAAGGTTGCAGCGTACGGACACAAACACTTTGTGGTTACAATCTGATTTTATTTTCAACATTAAACTACTAACCTACACTGATCAATGATGTTAGTGATCACATCTGGACTCACCCAGCCTTTCTGCAGTTCCTCACAGCTGGAATCAGTCTCTGTCGTCCCCGCTCTGATGTTTTGTACTTCAGCAGGTCCAACTCATCCAGAACCTCCTCTGACATCTGCAGCATGAAGGCCAGAGCTGAGCACTGGATGTCAGAGAGTTCCTTCTCTGATCTGTTCTCTGACTTCAGGAACTCTTGGATCTCCTGAAATAATGAGAGGTGGTTCATCTCCATCAGACAGTGGAAGATGTTGATGCTTCTGTCAGGAGAGATTTGATCACTGTTCATCCACTTCAGGTTGTTGATGACTCTCTGGATGGTTCCTGGACTGATCTCTGTCTGACCCAGCAGACCTACTAAGAGTCTCTGGTTGGACTCCAGACAGAGGCCATGAAGGAAGCGAACAAACAGGTCCAGGTGGCCATTTTTACTCTGGAGGGATTTCTCCATGACTCTCCTCAGAAATACATCAAGTGATTGGAGATCTTTGTTATCAAAAAGACTGAAAATCATCTTGATTAAAGATTCTGATTTTAGAAACATCTTCAGCACCTCTGTCTTCCTGCTGGTGTGACAGTGGAACATGTAGACAGCAGCCAGAAACTCCTGAATGCTCAGATGAACAAAGCAGTAGACTGGTTTCTGGAAGATCACACAATCTCTTTTGAAGATCTCTGTACAAATTCCTGAGTACACCGAGGCCTCTGTCACATCCAGACCACACTGCTCCAGGTCTTCTTGGTAGAACATGATGTTTCCTTTCTCCAGATGTTCAAACGCCAGCCTCCCCAGCTTCAGAAGAACTTCCCTGTCAGCCTCCGTCAGCTCCTGTGGACTCGTCTCACGTCCCTCATGGTACTTGTTCTTCTTCCTGTTTGTCTGAAGCAGCAGGAAGTGTGAGTACATGTCAGTCAGGGTCTTGGGCAGCTCTCCTCTCTGCTCTGTAGTCAACATGTGCTCCAGAACTGTAGCAGTGATCCAGCAGAAGACTGGGATACTACACATGATGTGGAGGCTCCTGGATGTCTTCATGTGGGAGATGATTCTGCTGGACAGCTCTTCATCACTGAATCTCCTCCTGAAGTAATCCTCCTTCTGGGCGTCAGTGAAGCCTCGTACTTCTGTTAGCCTGTCAACACATGTAGGAGGGATCTGATTGGCTGCTGCGGATCGGGAAGTTATCCAGACAAGAGCCGAGAGAAGCAGATTTCCCTGGATGAGGTTTGTCAGCAGCTGGCTGACTGATGACTTCTGTGTGACATCAGACAGCAGCTTCCTGTTGGTGAAATCCAATGAAAGTCTGCTTTCATCCAGGCCGTCAAAGATGAACAAAAGCTGAGAGACAGCCAGCTTCTCTGCTGTAACCTTCTGTAATGTTGGATGGAAAACATGGAGCAGCTCCAGAAGACTGTACTGCTCATCTCTGATCAGGTTCAGCTCCCTGAATGAAAGCAGAACCACCACACTGACATGTTGGTTCTCCAAGCCCTCTGCCCAGTCCAGAGTGAACTTCTGCACTGAGAAGGTTTTTCCAACACCAGCCACGCCATTGGTCAGAACCACTCTGATGGGTCTCTGTTGGTCAGGTAAGGCTTTAAAGATGTCCTGGCACCTGATTGGAGCGTCATGGAGGGCGTCCATCTTGGAAGCTGTCTCCAGCTGCCTCACCTCATGTTGGGTATGAACCTCTTCACTCTGTCCCTCTGTGATGTAGAGGTCAGTCTAGATCCTGTTGAGGAGGGTTCTACTTCCTGTTTCCTCACTTCCTTCAGTCACACGTTCACATCTCCTCCTCAGGCTGATCTTATGTTCATCTAAAACCTCCTGCAGACCAACATCTGCTGAAAGAAAGAAAAACAATGAGACTAAAGAGAAAGAAAACTCTTCAATGTCTGAACAACACAAGAAGTCCAGTTTTCAGAAATGAGTCCATCAGCAGACAGATGTTCAGTCTTACTTTGTACACAGCTGCTCTGACTGGCTGTCTGCAGTCCAGCTCTGCTTCTGGATCTTTCTCCACACTGTGCAGAAGCTCTGATGGTGACACAGAAAAGTCAAAGTGGAGATACTTCTGTCCACCTTTGATTACACTCATTATAAAAAGGAAAACAAAGTTTGAACACAGTCATGTTTCCAGTTCACTGACTTACATTTATTCCATGGACACTCACTCTAACCTGAACCACAGCTACAACCCAACATTGTTGAGGCCTCATCTCCTCCTTTCCTGACTGTAGAGGTTAAATATGCAACAATCAACAAATAAAAGAATTTGGTTCATTTCAAAGAAACTCACACGGTGACCAAGTAAAGTAACCGTAGTAAAGGAGACAACATCCCGTTGATGGTGGGATTATTTGAAAGATTTGCTTTAGTCACGTCACCAAATGCAGTTGAACCACCCGTGGATCCATGTTTGACCATTCTACCACTCTGAGCTCTGCTTTTTAATCATTTTATTATTATCATCATTCATTTATTCATTCTTTGGAGGGGGGCTATTTCCTAATGCCGCCCTAATAAGCTGATGTTCAAGGGGAAATATAACAGAAACTCTTTCAGTGTTATTCATTAATAAATTAACAGATAAACTGTGAAGAAGAAAAAAACTGAGATTTAAAGGAGAGAGTGAGAAACATGATCATCCATCCTCATAATACATGTTTATCAGTATCTGCTGTGACCATACTGCAGTAATAACTACAAGTCTACATTTCTGTGACTGTTGATCAATCACAGCAGGAATCTGAGCTCATCTCTGCACACAGAGCAGCTTCAACTCTGGGATAAACTGCTCGCTTCACGTCCTTCTCAGCTCACAGACACTCATCCTGATATTTTCCTTTAACATTTGATGGTATAATTCATCTGAGTTTACACTTTATCTGCATGAATACAGAAAAACAGACCCAAACACCATAAACCATCAGTTTCACCATGTAGAATATATTGTTGTTTCCTTGCTTTTAATTCAGAGAAAAACTCTGATTTGGATTTTCTCTGTTCTCTTTGCCACAGCCCATCCCAGCAGCAGCTGAAGCAGCTGACTGTCACAACACTGAATAACACTTTAGGAGGAACGTCTTGATGCATTCTCAATCATCCAGGAAAGTAAATCTCCAAAAGTGGATTCTGTTCACCTGGACGTAGCATAAGTGTGTCCCAGCTGGACTTTTGTCAAAGCTGGAAAGGCGCCTAAAGAAAGCTCCAGCCGATCCAGGTGAGAAGGACAACCGCTGCCTAAGAGAAAACCTGTAGTGATCCCGTACGTGTCAGGAGTATCGGAGCAGTTGAGATGCATTTTTTCTAAACACCGGGTCTCTGTGGCTTTTAAACCCAAAAACACGCTGCACCAAAAACTGGTCTACCCCAAGGATCGGGTCCCCCGACACAAACAGAGTAACATAGTGTACGCTGTTAAGTGCAGGAGGATTGCCAGGATTTATACATCGGGGAAACCAAACAACCTCTGGCTACAACACAGAAGAGCCACCTCGTCAGGCCAGGACTCTGCAGTCTATTTACACCTACAGGCCAGTGGACACTTTTTCAATGATGAGGATGTAACATCCTGGAGGAACGCTGGTTTGAGGGTGGAGTCAAGTAGGCCATTTAGTGAAAAGGGAAAGACCATCTCTGAAACGAGGAGGGGGCCTAAGGGTACATCTGTCACCATCTTACAATGCTGTGATTGCAGCCATTCCCCAGCTCGCTGTGAATGGTACTCATGACCATTGATCAGTGGTTGTTGATCAATGGTCATGAGAATTTGCATAATTAAGATTAAGGAACTGACCTCCCAGCCCATTGTTCCTTCAGTGGGCTGGTTTCAGTCATTATGTAAATGTCCTGTTTTTAAGATTGAAACCTGCAGTCAGGTGAGACTGAAGGAGTCACCTGGATGAGAGACGAAACGTTTCTCCCACAAAACGCTACGAACAGATGAACAGAATCAACTTTTGGAGAACGTTGAATCAGTATTTCAGCTTTATGTCTGTCTCCACGTCGGTTGAGTGTGAAGTGCATATGAGAGCATGAGGGTGGGAATGGATGTTTGTGTCTGTGTGTGCCTGTATGTCTGTGTCTATATGTCAGGTTGGGTATCAGACGCCACCTCTCTGGGGACATCTCAGGCCCTCCAAGGTATGGAGGCCTATCTCCCTATATAAAAAATTCAGGAGACTAATTTTCCATGAAGTATATTTGGGAAACATGTACAATTACTTTTTAATTATTCAATAAATAATGTTTGATTAAAACCTAGCTATGAATGTGTTTCAGGGAACGCTGAGGATAACTGCATTGGACCTTGTCCCTGTGTATGAGCCCTTAGTGCGCAGGGAGCCACCAGCCACCCGCACAGTGCAGAGATGGTCAGAGGAGAGCGAGGAGGCTCTTAAGGACTGTTTTGAGTCGACTGTGTGGGAGGTGATCTGTGACGACCACGGAGAGGACATCGACGGCCTTACTACATGCATTACTGACTATATTAATTTCTGTGTGGATAACACCGTACCTACCAGGACTGTACGGTGTTTCTCCAACAACAAACCTTGGATTACCCCAGAAATTAAAGCTGTCCTCAAGCAGAAGAGGAGGGCCTTCAAATCCAAAGACAAAGAGGAGTTGAAAAGGGTGCAGAGAGAGTTGAGGGGACTGATAAGGAATGGGAAGGACAGCTACAGGCAGAAGATGGAGAAACAGCTTCAGCAAAACAACGTTGGTGAAGTCTGGAGAGGCCTCAGAACCATCTCGGGCCACAAACAGCAGAACTCTCTGCCTGGGAGGGATGTGAGGTGGGCAAATGAACTGAATCATTTCTTCAACAGATTTGATTCAGCCATGAGGCAGTCTGCAACATCGGCTGCAGACTCACCCACCCCCACTGCTGCTGTTCCACCTCTGACACCTCAGACACTTCACACCTCTTCTATTCACCCTGCTCACTCCCCCCCACCCCCAACTGCAGCATCTAATACACACTCAACACAAGGCTCCAGCCTGTCTCTCTCAACCACCCAGGTTAGGAGGGAACTGAGGAGGATTAATGGCAAGAAGGCAGCGGGTCCAGATGGCATCAGCTCGAGGGTCGTCAGGTCCTGCGCGGACCAACTGTGTGGGGTGATGGAGCACCTCTTCAACCTGAGCCTGAGGTTGGGAAGAGTCCCACAGCTCTGGAAAACCTCCTGTGTTGTTCCAGTGCCAAAGACTTCACGCCCCAAGGACCTCAACAGCTATAGGCCGGTGGCTCTGACATCCCACCTGATGAAGACCCTGGAGCGGTTGGTCCTGGCTCAGCTTCGGCGCCTAACAAGCTCATCACTGGACCCACTTCAGTTTGCCTACCAGCCTGGCATTGGAGCGGATGATGCCGTTATTCACCTCCTACATCGTTCCCTCGCTCACCTGGAGACCGCTGGAAGCACTGTGAGAATCATGTTCTTTGATTTCTCCAGTGCCTTTGTTACGTCTGGTTCAGTTTGGGTAAGAAGGAAAAACAGCCGAGTCCGTGTAGGTGACAAACATAGTGATTTTATTGCACACTTCTAAGACAGAAGCATGGGAAGACAAGCGTACAGCCTCAGATCTCCAAAGAGTGGACAGCTCCCCATCCTTATATAACCCATGATCCCATGATGACGTAACACAGTCAGACCTTACTGGAAATGATAACAGTTTTGGGCCTGTTCAGAGAGTTTACCTAATATGGACATCAACTGTTAGTTGTTAGAGAAAACAAGTGTGTATTACATTCGTGCCTTTTGTGAAAGTATATCTGTCCTCAGACGACCCTCCTATTCTTACTAAAGGCCTGTGTACGTGCAGAACTGAACATAGAACCAAGGCAGGGTCCAGCAGGCCCCACAGGCTTCTGAGTGATTACAGAACTGTGAAACAGCTTTAAGCAAATAACATGAATAGTACAGAACAACAATAGACTGATTAAAGTACTGATAATCTGTGTAGATTAATGTTAACATAGATATGGTTCAAAGATTATTCTGTCAACTGGTTCAACAATGGTAAATGATTAATGATTGATACTTCTGATTATAACTGTGATCATAAGAAATATCTCCTGGTCACATTCCTCCTCTTTGGGCTGGCTTGCCAGCCCAACTCACACCAGGATTTATTTCCAAACCAAACAAACACGTTATGACACTTATCAATCCCAACGCCTCCGTTGTTTTCCAATTTTCCCACAACCCAGCTGTTCTTTTAGCTTCGGACTCGAGTTTCAGCCTGACACGCTTCAGGCCCCTTTACCACCTCCTCTTGGAGTGAAGAAACGCCCTCAGATTCTTCTTTCTTCGACTGCCGGGGTTATACCACCCTTCAGTCGTCACACAGATCTCGTTGGTCTCTGGTGTTCCTAGTTTTCGCCAACCCCTTCCTGGTTATCGCTGTGGTTATGGGATCCATCTTCTCAAGGAGCCCCAAGGCCATGACACTTGACCCCAGTTGCTGTGAAGGATCCCCATATCTCCGTGTCCCCGTCTGGTGTCTGTTCCCTTCTCTGCAAGAGACAGAAAGCCAACACCTCTCCTGCGCTGGCTCTCCTAACCTAATGTTGTTGACTTTGTTTATTCCAATCCTATGCCATGCTTATGTGTGTAAGCGTGCATGCATTTAACCCTCTGCACGTGAAGTCAATAGCTCCAATATATCAATCCGATCCGTTGTCGGATGAAGCTTTTGACCTTCACAGACTAAGTGCCAGCTCCTTATAAGCACATTTGCAATGTGTGTATAAAAATGAACAACAGACCTCAAACAAATTGGGCATTCTTAATTCTAACTTGAGTGTAGTACTCAGTTTCTGATCATCTAATTATGCTTCTCACTCGTTCCCTAAATTGTCTAGAAACCTTTAATTTTGCCATACCTAAATTATTAAAACACAGACCAAATGATAGACCCCCTATATAGCTTTTACCTTTATGAGCACACTTCAATAATGAGCAACAACCTGCAATCTGTACCAAAAAATCTTCATGGTCCCACCTGCAATTAAAGATCAGATGCATTTTATACCTGTTTTAATTCCTCCTTATATAGAACCTCCTCAGTTTCAGGTTAGTAGCGATTAGTCTCAATTAATCGTTCTAGTTGTATTTTGCAATTCAGCTAAAAAGCAAACCTGTTACAGTAAACAGCTTATTTACAACCACCTGCAAATCATAAGAGTAATAAAAGATTCAGCACAACAGACAAGTATCATGTTCAGGATTTCTCCAATCATTAAATCACTAATATTGCCACAATTTGCTTTATTCACCCTTTGGGCAATGTTATTCCAAGAGAGAGAGAGAGAGAGAGAGAGAGAGAGAGAGAGAGAGAGAGAGAGAGAGAGAGAGAGAGAGCCCCTAATGGCCAGTTAGTGGGCTCTAGGTTAAACTGTCCCCAAATTAGTTATTTGTTATTATTACTTGTTTTCATGTCACTTGTCTGTTTTCTACTGCACCCTTCTCACCAAAGCAAAGCAAACATTAGCAGCACATTGACCGTAGTCAGGCATCCACATCCCATAGGTGCTATAAAAACATTTCCTGTAAAAGAATCACAGTTTTCAAGACAGGGTGTGTCTCCCCCAACACTCTCACCAGAATACAGTGTAATAGCATCCCCAACTCCTAACCCATAAACACCGTTTCTTCACACATCCGCCCAGAAATCCTGTAATAGAAAAACATTAAAACTGTAACCCTGTAGGGAAGAAAATGTAAATGGTAACGCTGCGCAGTTACCTCTGTAAGCAACACAAGACACAAAAATGGCATTTACAGGTTCACTCATCCTCGAATATTTTGTCATCCTTCTACTCCTGTAAAAAGAAACACACATAAATTCATCCACCCTTTTATCCTATCTAGGTGGAGGTGGTTAACCTTGAGTCATGGTCAAGTCTTGTCATCTTTTACCAGTCAGTCCGTTTGTTTTTATTCCCAGTCTTTCATCCATTCATCCATTCTTTGCTGATAGTGAAACCTGTCGTCGCATTTAGTTTCCACACTCAGCAAAATGACGTCATCTCAAAAAGAAAACAAGAACTTGAGTTTGGATTACCTCGCTGAATCCTTTTTTAGACAGGGACTCTCGTTTCTAATTGTCCCCACAAGTGTTTCCTCCAGAACCCATTTCAATGCGGAGAAACTCACTTACAACAATTTTCTCGCCGACGTGTAATGCTTGTAATTTCCGATGTGCAGATCTGCGTAAAGAAAAGATTCAGAAACAAAACACTGCACTGTTCAAAATATAAAACAAAATAAAATGAAAAATAACAAAAACAAAATGCAGACGCCCGGGTCTTAGGACTTGTCACTGAATATTCTTCCCATCAATAAAAATACCAACCTAAACCTACACAGAGTCAAATCAACACCACCTCAACCTTTTCATATTCCTAAACCTATATGTTTTGCGTTCGTGAAACAAAATTGAACCATTAAGTAATTTGAGCTCTTGAAATGTTTTAATTCTCTTAATTCTGCCAGTTTATTTCAACACTTATTCAATGACTTTTATTCAACTGCTACTTGGTGACTCGAATTTTACCTGTTCAAATTGCCTAGGGTTCAACAAAGTCTAGATCCCCGTTATCATGAAACTTGAACGGTGTACGATGATTTACTTACAGTAATTTAGAATCATCACTCAACCTAGCTCTACTACTGGCACTGCGCGACTTTTCTCACACTGGAAACCAGAATTTAGTACAGAACTTTAATGCCTCAGGCAATCGTGCTCAAGGGCTGTCCCCCCTTTTCTTCTTCTTTGTCCGTGTGTTCCTCCTTTATTAAATCTCCATCACAATGACATGGCGCTCTGAAATAAAACTCACACTGTTAATTCCTCGTTTTCACTCTGCACCACTGCTCAGAGTGTTTTCTTTTCTTTTTAGTGTACAGTAAACAATTGAGTCGAGGCCTTAAGCCCCAGATATCTCGCACAGGCATCGTTTTCATAACCAAACCGCTCCGGACTCTGCTCCCCAGACCACACAAATGCCCTCTGGGCTTATTATTATAGCATATTCTATATTTGACTTTGTTGTGTGCAGCATTGAGCCTTTGTCAGTAAAGCATTCTTCATTGCAGCAGCTGGAGCATTGTGTGTCACTTCTTAGTAAATTAAGTCAACATTTTGATTTTAGTGCATGGGTATGTATCAGTTTTCACTCCCTCAACGAGTGCATAAGTGTTCATGTGTGTGTTTCTCTTCATTCTAAGTCGGCGCATGCAGAAGTGTGTGTTCGTGTGTTGGTGTATGTTTGTGTTCATCACCTTCCTGTTCTGTAGTTTAGGTAAACCAGCGGCCTGAAGCATGCCCTAGGGTCCTCCCCTCCTCTTTGGGTCTGTTTCCATCCGTTGTTGCAGCTGCCTACATCTTCTCCTTGTAACTTGACCCTTTTGCTTCTGTAGCTCTTTCAGGGTTTACTCCTGCTGTTGGAGCTTTGCGTCAAGTCTGACGACCTCCTGCTCCAGCAAGCTTCCGCCTGATTTCAAGTCCTGTACGTGAAACTCCACATCTGACTGATGAGTTCCATTAGCAGCCAGCTCCTCCGGAGCCATGCTCAGTTTCTGCTCTGATGCCTTAAGCTCTTACTGAGGGCAAAAACCTCAGAGTCTTTTCCTTCCACGTCAGATCAGAGTCTATTTATGTTGTCTTTCCTTTGCTCCACGGCCTTCTGCAGCTCTTCCGTTCGGCTCTTCTCAGAGGTCAGCATTCTTTTGCTCACCCTCCCTTTTCCTCCGGGCTCCATGCGCGTCTCGTCACAGCTCTGTCAGCTGACGCAGTCTGGGAATTTCCCCCGTGTAGTGAAACGGGCTTTAGGTTTAGTGCTCTCCGTCTCTACTGCATGAGATCGCTTTTTTGCAGCGCTGTTGACATCCTCAAGTTGTTGTTGTGAGTCCAGCTGCTGTGGCCTTCAGGGGTCAAAGGGTCAAAGATGGTCGCGGAGAGGGCAACGATGGTAGAGGGGAGGGTAGGAGTCCAGGTCAGCTTCGGCTTTCAGAAAAAACAAAAACAAAACAAAGCAGGCGAACAGGAAAATGATGTTGTGTTGTGTTGGCTGTGTTGTGTTGGCTGTGTTATCCTGAGAGGGGAGAAACAACAACTGGGCCTCCTTTCCCCCCCTTTTTTGTTTTTTCTCACCACAAACAACACCACATAATCAACTCATAACCCCCCAAGTTGACAGGACAACACAGATACGTGTTAAAATTCTTAAGATCCTGCTTAGAAACCTAAAAAGGAATTTTCTATCATTCAGTAGTCATTTGTCTTAAACAATCAACAAAAACATGTCCCAATTTAACCACTAAATTTGTCGTATCCTCACTTAATCATCAGACCAGTGTCTTTGTCTTTTCACGTTAAGTTGTCGTCCTGCAACCCAGAGAGTCTATTTGTCAGTAGTGGATAAACTATATCATTTAAAAACAGGTGTATGTTAAGTGTCGCTACTTTAACCTTGCATGTACGTGCACATGTATGTAAGCTGTTTCTTCATTGCATGTATGGGTGCGTCTGTATATGGGTTAATTTAACTTTTTCTCAAACGAGGCATTTCTCTAACACGCACATGTGTCTGTTCCTCACACTTCTCATACCTTCCTCTGGTTGTGTGTGGTTTTATTTGTTTCAGTGATTTACCAGGAACATCTCTTCCTTTTCCCCATGTCTTCCGCCAGAGGTTAACACTGGTGAGATTCAGGGACACAGCACCCAGAGCAGTTCAGCGAGAAAAACCTGCCTCAAACTACATTCTCTCTTTTTTGTTTTTCCGGGAGGGGTGAGGACAACTCTGGTGTCCAGCCGTGAATTTTAGCCAAAGCTTGGCCTGTCTTCTGCTGCCGTACTCAGGTTTCCAGGTTAAGAAAAAACACCTGTATGAAGACACTAAACATACATTTAGTATTTGTATAAACATAACTGCCTAAATTATTGAACTCTTGAGGAGGGTGGATTTCAGAATCAGAATCAGAATCAGAATCTTTATAGTCATTGTCATGAGACCAACGAAATTATGAATGGTCCCCGATCATTGCATCATCCCCAGCAATATCAAATATAAAAAAAAAACACTAAAATTCAATAAATAAAATAGATAGAATACTTAACATACTAAGTATTCCCACAGTCATGCTTCAGACCGTGCATAGATTAACACAAGAGTGGCATGGTGGACATTTTTGTAGTATTCAGATGTGTTATTGCAGTTGGATAACAGCTGTGTATGAGTCTATTAGTCCTTACTCTGCTTGCCCTGTACCGTCTGCCTTAGGGCAACAGTTCGAACAGGGAGTGGCCAGGATGTGAGGTGTCTTTTATGATGTTTCGGGCCTTTTTAAAACAGTGGGCGTTGTTTGACTCTTTACTAACTTTAAACCCCACCATAACAATTTCTCACTCACAAACTTCTGTGCATCCATTTAAACATGCGAAGCCAGCACAAAATCACACACATACCCCTACAGCAAAGCTTTAACATAACCACACTGCAACTCCTCCCTTAAACGGGAGAAATCACCCTGAATCAACCAACTCTATATAAAACGTCAAACAAAGATAAACCACAAACATTTCTACACTTCGGTGTCTTCCACGCAGCACTAGGCAGAAAAACACCAATCACTCACAGTCTACAACAAAAGAAAAACCTGCTCTTTTCACAACTCTCACAGCTAAAGTCAAAACTCTTACCCAGAGCCTCTGAAATAATAAAAAATCACCAAATACTCGGTTACTCTTTTCACTCGCTCCTTCCCACTCCCTTTTCCTTTTTCTTTTTTTTTTTTACTTCGGTCTATCTGCACAGAGTTTACCTCATCTCTTTCCTTCTATGGGCATGCACACTTCCTGTCTCACACACACACAGCCCCTCTCTCAGAGAGAGCAGAAAAGAGTTTTTCCTTTTTTCAACACTCAGGAGAAATTCAACAGACAGTTTATACCACTATTTTACCCTTTATTTACACACACCGGTAATTTATGTTCTATTTACACAGAAGAGAAAGGCGTTTTCGTTTTTTCACACTCTGAATCCACACAGAAAAAATTCAACAACACAAGACAGTTTATACAATTTACACTTTTAAATGCACAGACACACGGGTAATTTATATACAGTATACACGGGCCCGCATAGACGTCATATCCCAGAAGAGGTTACTCCTAACTTTTTTGACTAATTTAAAAGCACCTATAGCCCAGGCCTAGCCTTGCTGGTCAATACACACCTCGGGAACGCCCTCCCGATAGCGCTCGAATTCCTAAGAAAACACCATATGCCAGAACAACTTTATCTCACTTCTCTATTTCTCTGCTGGTGTTGCTAAATTTTTGACTAATTTAAAAGCATCTTTCAGCCCAGAGCCCGGCTCTTGCTGATCAATTACCGTTTCAAGTACGCCGCCTTGAAAAACGGTCAAATTACTAAATTCTAATTACTTTTAAAACTACTTCCCCGCCAGGAAAACACGGAGCTCCACCAGCCACGTGACACATCCCAGTTCACGCTTTTGGCTTTACTTAAAGCTCAGTGTGCCCAACGTTTAGATAGGATGCAGCCAGGTCTAACCTTCTTAATCAATCAATGCAGTAGAAGGCAATCACTCATAGATTACCTGGCCATTAAGGGCGTCCCAACATTCCCCCGGTAGGCCAACCGAGCTTAAACATAACAACGCGTCCGTTGCATGTGGCGTCTGCCAAAACGCTGAACAACTGCATTCCTAGAGAGCCTAGCTTCTCAGTCCTAAACGAATTTACTTGTTTAAAAAGCCTCACGGTGAGCTCTCAGCCCCCCCGTTTAATTATCTGAAGCCCGAGACCGTCTCTGCTACCCAATTAAAACCAAATTAACCCTACACTACCGATTGACTGGCTGGCATTCCCAGTCAACCCACATTTAACCTCTTAAACCGTATCTATTTGTTTCCACACACCTTAAACCGTATTAACTTAAACACATAACTTCTTAACTCAAAATTTACCCCCAAAATGAACAACAATGAATTTAGTCAGACTACTATGCCCTATTTTAAAACTAATTAGTCAAGATCACTATGGACCAACGCCAGAAGCCCAGACTGAGTGAATATTATTTAATTAAATTTAGTTTTAACTTCCAATATAGCGCCTTTGGATAAAATCAACAGGTGGCACTCACCTTTTCTTATGACGCCTGGCGTCACTCAGACAGGCTGCTGGCCTCCGCCCCTGTTTGTCACCCACACGATAGCTGCAAGCTCCCCTCCTCTCCAACCGGAGTTTCGGCACCAAGTTGTTACGTCTGGTTCAGTTTGGGTAAGAAGGAAAAACAGCCGAGTCCGTGTAGGTGACAAACATAGTGATTTTATTGCACACTTCTAAGACAGAAGCATGGGAAGACAAGCGTACAGCCTCAGATCTCCAAAGAGTGGACAGCTCCCCATCCTTATATAACCCATGATCCCATGATGACGTAACACAGTCAGACCTTACTGGAAATGATAACAGTTTTGGGCCTGTTCAGAGAGTTTACCTAATATGGACATCAACTGTTAGTTGTTAGAGAAAACAAGTGTGTATTACATTCGTGCCTTTTGTGAAAGTATATCTGTCCTCAGACGACCCTCCTATTCTTACTAAAGGCCTGTGTACGTGCAGAACTGAACATAGAACCAAGGCAGGGTCCAGCAGGCCCCACAGGCTTCTGAGTGATTACAGAACTGTGAAACAGCTTTAAGCAAATAACATGAATAGTACAGAACAACAATAGACTGATTAAAGTACTGATAATCTGTGTAGATTAATGTTAACATAGATATGGTTCAAAGATTATTCTGTCAACTGGTTCAACAATGGTAAATGATTAATGATTGATACTTCTGATTATAACTGTGATCATAAGAAATATCTCCTGGTCACACCTTCAACACCATTCTTCCCTCGGTTCTGAAGGACAAGCTGGAGAACTCTGGAGTGGACCATCACCTCACTACCTGGATTTTGGACTACCTCACCGACCGACCACAGTATGTGAGGACTCAGGGCTGTGTGTCGGACAGGGTCGTCTGCAGTACGGGGGCCCCACAGGGAACGGTTCTGGCTCCGTTCCTCTTCACCATCTACACTGCAGACTTCTCCCACAACTCCACCCAGTGCTTCCTGCAGAAGTTCTCTGATGACTCTGCAATAGTCGGCCTCATCACTGATGGGGAAGACAAGGAGTACAGAGGTCTGACCCAAGACTTTGTGGACTGGTGCCAGCTGAACTACCTCCAGATCAACGCCAGTAAAACTAAGGAACTGGTGGTAGACTTCCGCAGGCACAAGCATTCTCCACTGCAACCACTGAACATCCAGGGTATGGACATTGAGGCTGTGGACAGCTACAGGTACCTTGGTGTTCATCTGAACAATAGACTTAACTGGAATCATAACTCAGACGCCCTCTACAGGAAAGGGCAGAGCAGGCTGTACTTGCTGCGGAGACTCAGGTCGTTTGGAGTGGAGGGCCCACTCCTGAAGACCTTCTATGACTCTGTGGTAGCTTCTGCTATCTTTTATGGTGTGGTCTGCTGGGGCGGCAGCATCTCTGCTGGGGACAGGAAGAGACTGAACAGGGTGATCCGAAGGGCCAGCTCTGTTCTAGGATGCCCTCTGGACCCAGTGGAGGTGGTGAGTGACAGGAGAATGGTGGCTAAGCTGTCATCCCTGTTGGACAACATCTCCCACCCCATGCAGCAGACTGTGACAGCACTGAGCAGCTCCTTCAGTGGGAGACTGCGGCACCCACGGTGTGGGACGGAGAGATTTCGCAGGTCTTTCCTCCCCACTGCTGTCAGCCTCCACAACAAAGACTTTAGCTGAACAAACACACAATCCACACATGTGCAATAACACTAAGTGCAATAATCTTTTCTGGCATCGTTGTATTTTTACTCAGTTGTATATAGCATTTGTATTCTATTTTTATCTTATTGTATATTTTTATTCTATTTTATTCTACTGTATATAGTATATTATTTTTATTCTATTCTGTACAGCTGTGTACTGTATTTATTCTTATCGTATTCAAATTTTTGCTTCATAACTTTTGCACTGTCCACTTCCTGCTGTGACAAAACAAATTTCCCACGTGTGGGACTAATAAAGGTTATCTTATCTTATCTTATTGTTTGCTCCATGTTAGATGCTAATGCTGACCGCAGCATGA
Organism: Aulonocara sp. 'chitande type north' Nkhata Bay; assembly: GCF_057382095.1. Classification (NCBI taxonomy): domain Eukaryota; kingdom Metazoa; phylum Chordata; class Actinopteri; order Cichliformes; family Cichlidae; genus Aulonocara; species Aulonocara sp. 'chitande type north' Nkhata Bay. Next base: position 64,092,128 of record NC_141346.1, read on the forward strand.
TTGAAATGGTAAAGCAAAACAAAAGAAAAGAAACACATAAGTCTTAGTATCATTACTTGCCAATCATGATAAAAATGTTGACTAATAGTATTCACCAAACAGAATATGAGTGTTTTATTTTTCCTTTCCAGGTGCAGCGTGAATCTTGCCAAAGATGGGCACATTTTGAATGTGAAAAATATAAAGAGAGCAACGAAGAATATAAATGCAAAAAATGTAAGGAAAACACAGAACAACTTCAAATAAAAACAGCTGTCTTTTCCCCTCCATGTGTGTTTGTATTCTTTGTCAACATTAGATGATTGTGTGCAGGAAGCATGTTTTAATAGTGTGATTTGGCCATCTGAACATGTTACCTAAATAAATCCAAGCAGGAAGCATGTTATTAACGTCCTAGCGAAATAACTCAAAGTTTTGAAGTGATTGGGCCATCTGAACATGCTACCTATATAAATCCAAGCAGGAAGCATGTTTTAATAGTGTCATTGGGCCATCTGAACACGCTACCTATACAACGGAGCCATTAACCACGTAAGGTAGCATATTCTGATAAGGTAGCACGGATTGATAGACAAGACCATAAATTTACGCTACGGTAGGATGTTTTGACAGAACACCGGGACAAACTGTGTTCCTTCTCAGCTCAACACGAAATGCGTAATATTTTCTCTGAATACAGAACAATTCAGTTTTTTACGGGACGGTTGGAAACTCTACTAAAATAAAGTTCACTATCAGTAACATCACAGCACCACCCAGCTGTATAGAAACTCCGTCATGCTAGCTAGTAGCAGTACGAGTTATTGTAACTGACTGTAAAAAGTCAGCACAAGGAAAATAAACTCCACCTAAACTTGGTTTATATCTGACCCAGATAGACTGCAGGGCCCTATTTCAAGAAGCCGGTTTAGTGCAAACTCTGAGTAAGTATACCCTGAGTTAACGAAAACTCTGGGTTTTCGGTTTCACAAAGCGAGTTTAGATTAATTCTGACTGAGTTACTATGACACTCCGTGAAGCTAACCTGCTCCCCAGCAGGTTTACTCCAACTAACCCTGACTTTCTCCGCCTCTTTGTCGGAAACCTGACTGTAGGAAGTGTCAGACATGGCGTGCCCCTTCCTTGAAGAGCCAGTAGATGTTGAAGCCCAAATTCTCCGCAGAGCTCTCCGCCGGGAGAGAGTGATTAGAGCGCGTTTGGACATTTTACCATTTCCTGATGATTTTCTGTGTGAACGTTACCGTATTTCAGCACAATCTATAATTTATTTGAATAACATCCTCAGGCCTAATATTGCTCATGTGACACATTGTGGACATTCTCTCAGTTCTGTACATATTATTTGTATTGCATTTTTTTGCAAACGGGAGCTTTCTGTATAATATTGATGACGCTGAGCACGTTTCCAAGGCTACCGTCTGTCGGGCAGTCAGGAATGTTACAGTTGCACTGAAACGTCTCCTGCACTCGTTTGTGGTGTTCCCCGGTCATAGACCCACAAGATTTATCAAAGAGAGATTCCACAAAATTGCAGGTATCAGGATGAACAAAACTTAATACATGATGTGGTGATACTTGAACTACTACTTAAATTTTACATTTATTTTCACGGTTCCCAGGCGTGTATAGATGGCACTCACATTCCAATCATTGCTCCTTCAGTAAATGAAGGAGACTATGTGAACAGGAAGTCTTTCCACAGCATTAATGTACAGGTACATAGTTCCCTGTAGCATTTCAAACTAACAAATTATTACATTATAGTAATGGATGCTAATTTGTGTTCTCTGCACTGTGAAGATCATATGTGATGCCAACATTATCACAAATGTGGAAGCCAACTACTCAGCCTCTGTGAGTGGTGGTGGTGGAGGACCCCCACCTGTTTTTCGGGCCTCTGCTTTTTTTCTAGTGGCTATAATGGGTACATTTGAGCATACAGATTAAGCAAATATGTACTTGTAATGTGCTCAGATAATTGCAATAAGTGCTCACAGAAAGAAAATTAATGTAGCCTCTAACTGCAATTGATTTACATCGGACAAACAGACCAAGCACTATGGCTCGTAATACAATTACACCTTACCTGTTTGGACTATATTTTTATATTTCATTTTTACTTGCTGCTAGGAACGTTTGGGGCCTGTTGGGTTGCACCTGCGCTCACATCACATCACAAAATAAAATGTATAAAATAAAAAATAAAATAAAATATAATAAAATGACGTGTTAAATGGGTGGAAATCCCTAGATCAATGTTTAAATTAACACTCACGCATTGACTCTGTCAGCTATGTTTTGCCATGCATGCTCCCTTTCTTTTGCAGCTGTGGCTGTGTTACTTTTTTTCCGCAAAATTCCGCATGTTATCGGCATATGCTGCCATCAGAATTTCAGCCTCAAGCGCTGTAAAATACATTGACCGTGCCTTCTTTCCCTCCGTCTCCATGGTGACTTGCTTAATCTGTGCTCCACTACTCCACTAATCAGGGCTTTATGTATCCTTAACTTGGGGTTAAAGCAACTCCGCGTTGATTGAACTAATTGTTATCAGCCTTTCTGAAACCGAATATTCCGAGTTGGACAGTTCGGGGTTACTCAACCCTGAGTATCGTTTTTCACTCTGGGTTTTCTAAACCGGCTTCTTGAAATAGGGCCCAGCAGTAGAAATCAGTCCAATAACAAGGTGTGTAACATCTAGCAGGGTGACAGAAAAACCCAGGGTAACTTCTAAGGACCTCAACGTCTCTCTCACATTGTGTTTTTTAAACATGCTTCCATTTGTCACTTCAGTCTTTACTCTGAAATACAGGAAGAGAAATCATGGCTGAAATAATTTCTCATAAAACCAGGGGTGTGGTCCAACAGTCAGTTTGGTGAGGAAGGTTCCTAACTGAGAAAAGTGACCCAGAAGTATCTGTGTAGCAGCCACAATAAATCAAGATCATGAGCTTTATTAACTGATCAAAGTCTCTTCTTTCATCTTCTGTATCATTCAGTTTGCATTGGTAATGCCCATTATTGTAATGCTTTTTTAAGACGAGCAAAACTTTATTTCACTTTGGGTTAGCTGGGATAAGTGATGGATGGAGGGAATTTTACTTCAGCCACAGAAATCCTAAACAGGAAGGAGGAGCAGAGTTACAGTGGATCACTATCCAGCAGGGAAACAAGGTTTATTTCAATTTCTTGGCCATGAGTGAGATTTACTGAGTGGGCAAATTAGGGAGATGACACCATCAGATCCCGAGCCCTCCATGTGTTAATCAAGAGACGGCTGCTGTGCTACATCCATAAATAATGAATAAATTAGGAGCTAAAGCTGAAAGGACAGTTTATTTGTACCATCTTCACGTGAACACATTCAAGAACATCACAGATGAAGAAACATTAAAAACTTCCACACTACATAAAGCAAGAAAAATAGTTTTTCTTTCAGGTGGTTTCAGAAAAACAGAAACATCAAACATCTCCAAGACTCTCTTTGAAAGAACTAAAAACCTTTGTTCTCATGGTCCAATCATGAGTGAACTCCCCGATTAAGCCTTGTGTGCTAAAACATGTCAGAGTTTTAAAGGTTAAACATGAGTTTCCAAAACGTTTTGCTGGAGAACAATGAACTATTTGACTGAGTTTCAATCATTTACAGACGAGCAAAATCAGGACAGAGAAAAAAGGACAAAACTGACTCAGTAAAAAACAGAAAAGAAGATCCCATGTAGATCTGTATTATGTATAATTTCAGCCCAGCAACCAGTTCAGTTCAACACAAGTTTAAATGATTCTATCTGAACTCTGTGGAGCCTGATCTCAAGCTTTTTGAGTCTGACACAGAAACCAGAGGATCTTTCTGTGTCTTCAGAGTCACTGTGATCCAGTGATGGGAGTGATTTCAGCCCTGAGTGATCGCGCTGATGTTTGCACAGAGCAGACAATGAGGTGAATGTTTGGGCACATTGGTAACAGTGAAACAGTTTATTAGTAACGTGGGATCGTTTGTGTGCAGAGTATGAACTGAGATTCCTGAAGCTCTTGTCACACTGGTCACAGCTGTAGTTTCCTTCCATGTGTGAACGTTCATGAATGTTACGATGACCTGACTGTGAGAAGCTTCTCTCACAGTGTCTGCACTTGTGTGGTTTCTCTCCTGTGTGGACTCGTTTGTGTGATTTAAGCTGACCTGCAGTGGTGAAGGATGACCCACACTGATCACAGAGGTGCTTTTTAACCCCACTGTGAATCAGTTCATGTTGTTTTAAATCACTTGGTGTGGTGAAGCTTCTCCCACATTCTTTGCAGTATTTCCGTTTGTCTCCAGTGTGTCTACGTTGATGTCTTTTTAGGGTCTTTTGCCAACTGAAAGTTTTTCCACAGAGGTCACAATGAAAGTCTTTCCCACCACCACAGTGATGACAGGGTTGAGAACTGGATCCATCTGTGTCGCTCTGCTTCTAAACAAAGACACAAAGACAGTGTAAGTCAGTCCTTCAACATTTGTATCCTGAACGTCGCCTGAAATAAAGAGCATCTCTGCAGACGTCCAACTACATTTGACTGTTTCAGTTAACACACTCAGTTTACTGGGCTGCAATAACTACAATACTACCACCATAATACTACAGTAATACTAAAATCATAACTGAAAGGAAAATCTGAACAATCACTCAGAGCTGCTTTTCCATGCAGTAGAATTGCTAACATGCTAACACAGTTTAATGAGCAGAGTTGTTCCAAACAGTCAGGCTAAAATGACAAGATAACAATATAAATACATACCTCACAGTAGCTGCACTTGTAGAGTCTCTTTCTGGTGTGGATCTCTTGGTGTAGGCTCAGGTAACGTGGAGATTTAAAAGTCTTCTCACACAGGTCACATTGATAAGGTCTCTCCTCAGTGTGGGTAAACATGTGTTGTTGTAAGTGTGCGTCTGTTGTAAAGTATTTGCCACACTGTTCACAGCAGTACACATCATGTCTGGTGTGAATGCGTAGGTGTGTATTTCGGCTCCCTCTCTGGCTGAAAGTTTTTCCACAGATGTCACAGCTGTATGCCTTAATTCCAGAGTGGGTAACTAGATGACTCTGTAAGCTGTTACTGTGAGTAAAAGCTCTGCCACACTGATCACAGCTGTATGGCTTAATTCCAGAGTGGGTAACTAGATGCCTCTGTAAGCTGCTACTGTGAGTAAAAGCTCTGCCACACTGATCACAGCTGTACGCTTTAACTCCACTGTGGATGAGTTGGTGTCTTTTTAGGTAACCCTTCCAGGAAAAAGACTTTCCACACAAGTCACAGCTGAACGGTCTCTCTCCAGTGTGGCTGACCTGATGCTGTTTTAGTGAAGCTTTCAGAGTAAAACCCTTCCCACACAAGTCACAGCTGAACGGTCTCTCTCCAGTGTGGATGACCTGATGCTGTTTTAGTGAAGCTTTCAGAGTAAAACCCTTGCCACACAAGTCACAGCTGAACGGTCTCTCTCCAGTGTGGATGACCTGATGCTGTTTTAGTGAAGCCCTCACAGTAAAACCCTTCCCACACTCGTCACAGCTGTATGGCTTAATTCCAGAGTGGGTAACTAGATGCTTCTGTAAGTGGCTACTTTGAGTAAAAGCTCTGCCACACTGATCACAGCTGTACGCTTTAACTCCACTGTGGATGAGTTGGTGTGTTTTTAGGGAACCCTTGAAGGAAAAAGACTTTCCACACAAGTCACAGCTGAACAGTCTCTCTCCAGAGTGGATGACTTGATGCTGTTTTAGTTTAGCCCTCACAGTAAAACCCTTCCCACACTCGTCACAGCTGTATGGCTTAATTCCAGAGTGGGTAACTAGATGCCTCTGTAAGTGGCTACTGTGACTAAAAGCTCTGCCACACTGATCACAGCTGTACGCTTTAACTCCACTGTGGATGAGTTGGTGTTGTTTTAGGGAATCCTTCAAGGAAAAAGACTTTCCACACAAATCACAGCTGAATGGTCTCTCTCCAGTGTGGATGACCTGATGCCGTTTTAGTTTAGCCCTCACAGTAAAACCCTTCCCACACTGATCACAGCTGTATGGCTTAATTCCAGAGTGGGTAACTAGATGACTCTGTAAGCTGCTACTGTGAGTAAAAGCTCTGCCACACTGATCACAGCTGTATGGCTTAATTCCAGAGTGGGTAACTAGATGCTTCTGTAAGTTGCTACTTTGAGTAAAAGCTCTGCCACACTGATCACAGCTATACGCTTTAACTCCACTGTGGATGAGTTGGTGTCTTTTTAGGTAACCCTTCCAGGAAAAAGACTTTCCACACAAGTCACAGCTGAACGGTCTCTCTCCAGTGTGGATGACCTGATGCTGTTTTAGTTTAGCCCTCACAGTAAAACCCTTCCCACACTCGTCACAGGTGTGTTTTTTCTCTCCCTTTCTTCTGTGAGGTTTGTCGGCCTCCTGAGAGCGCTGACTTCTGGCTCCATGTTGGTCCTGCAGTGACAGAGATACAAACAGAGGCAGTGAGTGAAATGCAGTCGTGGAACAAACTCAACCTTCAAACTCCATTAACACTAGTTTTAAACCTGAAGGTGGAGCGTGGCACCAAACACCTTAAAGGTCTCTTATCCCCACCTGCTGGTAGTTCTAACACATTACATCCAACCTGCTGTTAAAGATAATTCATGACTGTTCAAACACTAAACTCATGCCCATCCCTCCTGTTTGTACACACACACACACACACACACACACACACACACACACACACACACGCACACACTATTTTATAATTTAGATTATTTTGTTGTTTCCTATTACATATTTCTATAATTTGTATAGATTTATACATAATTATTCAGTGATAATAAATCCTGTGTTTGTTTATTCTAAAGGAACCCCGTTAGCTTCCACAACAGATGTTGCTCGTCGTCCGTCAAATACTCACATAAAATATTACACAATAAAGTGAATTCAAGATATCCACATAATTTCACTCTTACATCCACAGTGAGGTTTCACAATTGTTAAAATATAAGCAATCAATAATAATAATATCAATAACATTGAGGCACATTACACAAATTTCAAAAACAAATCATGTCTTACAATATTTACAACAACTAAAAGCTCTGTAAATCGGCTTTTAAGTGTTCATTGAAGTTTTGAATAATTCTCTAATTTTTGAAGGCAACTTATTCCACTTAAAAGTTGCTCTAAATGTAACAGTTTTACAAAACGTTACTTTTAACTCGAGCATTTACTAAATTGCAGCTTGTTGAAAACTGTGTAATATGATGATGTATTTCATCTGGATACTGCAGCTGAGCAGAATAAATGTGGTGTGTTTAACAGAATTGCTTTCTTTAGAACTACAAGTAAGCCATAGAATATTTTAGCCTGTACAGGAAGCCAAGAAAGTTTATTATGCATTTTATCAATATTAGTATAGTATGAACATCTTCACACTAATCTGGACGCCTTATTCTGGACTAACTGAAGTCTGTTAAGATCTGTCTTATTAGCTGCTGACCAAATGATTGAACAATACTCCAGATGAGACATTACTAGTGCATTAATGACATCTTTCATAATGAAGAAGCGATACACAAAGAGCATTTCATAGCCATAGCTATGCCTTGTCGGCAGAGTTATGTGGCATTAGTGATGTTTGTACTTTCAGCGTTAACTTGGTTTTAAAGCCTTTAAAATATACGCCGTTCAATAGTCGACCTTAATCTGACAGAGAATGTGATGATTTTGTGGATAATTAAAGTCAGTCATATATCCACAAACACAACAAGCTGAAAGTCAGTGATGCTGCTCGGTTTGCAGTCCTGAATATCACGGCACAAGCAGGATTCACTGCACTGTTAATGTTAGCTATGTTATATTGCTGCCTCTGTTCGGTGGTGTCGAGCCAAACAGACTTTAACGTGTGTTTGAACGAGCTGACGGTTCACTCGTTAAGCTGAAAGAAAGATGCTTTAATCACAGCAGTCACACATGTGTCCACTGCACCATCTGGAACTCTTCTTGTTTACACTCGTAATAACACAAACACTAAATCCTGCTTCTCTGGTGCTGTTGTGTAGCAGTGTGTACACCTGAGACTGTCACCTGTCTGTCTGTCCTGCACTCTCTCTCTGTTTCTTTCTCTCTGATTGTGGAATAAAAGTATGAACATGTGTTTATAAGTTACACTTGTGTTTGAATCCTGCAGCTTATCACACATTTGATTTCCATGTGTGGCGACTGCAAGTGTCCAGAGTGAGGACAGACTGAGGGACCCACTGCTGCACATCATCTGTGAGGCTTTGCACCCCTGATGATCCACCAGGACAAACTCAGCAGTGTGTGAGGAAGAGGAGGAGGAAGAGCCAACAGCAGCTGACAGATGGAGAGAATAGACAGACTGTTCCCTGTTTGTGAAGGACTGCTAGGAAAGTTTAGAATAACTAACTGTCTGTCCTGAATCAGTCTTATTAGGTAATGTTCAAATAATGTGATCATCCCAGTGTTTCCAGTGTGGGAGAAAGTACTCAGGGCCTTCAAGTTACACACTATGAAAGGCAGCAACAAGTTTAATGTTCAGAAACCTAAAGTCTGTATCAGCAGCAGAATGGAGCTAAAAATAAATGTTGGTTTCAGTTCTATGAAGCTTTGAGTATTTTGGATCAGTAGCTGCTGTGTTTGTTGCATCACATTGCTGTAATTGTTTATATGCTTTATATATTCTGAGCTAAGTTGATCTATAGTGTTACATCATATTCTATAAGGATGTTATGTGTTTGTAGACTTTCTGCCCAGTTTGACCCATTTAGCAGAAGTCAGCACTTCGGCCTTAGCGGTCTTTGAGTACGCGGCCCTTGAGGACTTTAAAGCTGCAGAACCTGAATTGGGATACAGCCATGATGATCTCCAGCCTCGTGCTCGCCAACATTCTCACCTGAGTTAAGAAGACGATCACTGAAATGGTCTCAGCAGGTCCTTTGATGACAGCAATGAAATGCAGTGGTAAGGCTTTTTGGGGATTAAGTTCGTTTTCATGGCAAAGAAGGACGATGCAGTTCATCTGATCACTCCTCATAACATTCTGGAGTGCAGGCAAAATGCTATTATAAAAACTTAAGCAGCAACTTCTCCAGGTTCCAATATTTATGCAATTCTCAAACCTTTTGGCCACGACTGTATAACCTCTTCTGAAGTTTAGTCGATATTATACATGGTTATGCTCAGGATGTGTCGGCCAGTTTCCACTGGAAACGCCTTTTGGTTAAACTGTCAGTGAGGAATTTGCATTTGCACTGTTACATTTTTATATAACTTTAATGCACATAAACAACAGCTGCTTGTTTCAGTGAAAATACATTGATGGCTTTTTAATAAAGTTGTGCAGCTGTAAAGTATTTTGTCTGGTGTCAATTCTATCGTCAGCTACATCGTTATGGCAAATGTTCAGATGTATATGGTGATAAATATCTTTGCTCATATGGTCCTGCTCTGTCTGTCACCTTCTGTGTTGAGCTCATTGTTTCCTCTGTAGTGGCTGAGCTGAGTCCAAGTAGCTGAAAATGTTCCTCTGCTGCTCCTTCAGACTCTCCTCCTCCTGCTGATCAGCTGGGACACAAAACAGATCTTTGTTAGGCTCCACACTGCACTGAAGAGTCAAAGTGTCTCATATGTTCATCTGACAAGTAAAAGAACACATTTTTGTTTCCCGAGGTGGGCAACTTGTTGGAAACAAACACAAAAGGTTTGAGCACTGATACCTGCCATTGCTGCCATTGAAAGATGCAACGCCAGCAATGTGGATTGTCAAGACTCAATGCAGATGTGTCACGAGTTCATCCAGCAGTAGCTATGGCACTTGGCCACAGGTGGCAGCAGTGGACTGACCTGCATTTGAGACTGCTCCAGCTGCTCTGTGACAGTCAGCAGATCTGCTACAAATTGCAGATCATATGCAAGTTTTGGAAATGACATTATAAATATTCCTAACTTAGCCACGGCAGCCATGTTGATGTATTACCTATATTGGCTGAAAATGTTCATTTGCAGAGAAAAGACACAGGCAGACACTGCTTACAGGATGTTACATGTTATTATGTGATGTTATTGAAATCATCATGAATAACAGGAGTGGTGATTTGTAAAACTTCACATTTTGATCCGGGACGTACTCTGCATAAAAACAAGCGCTCACTCTTCCTGCTCAACAAATGACAAGGGCGGAGCCTTATACCACGTGATACAGAAGCTGTGCCGTGTGATGCTAAAATTAGCAGGGAAACAACAACGGAGAGCACGTCAGGGATGACGAGAAAGTGACAGGAGAAAATCCGTCCCGGTCAACCACCCAAACATCAATAACGGGAACCTTATACAGCGCTTCCCTATACCCGTCGAACTCCCACAGGCACAAAGACATTACGGAGGCTATCACTTATCACCTGACCAAAGATATGGCTCCATCAACACTGTGCAAAACGAGGGATTTAGGAAAACGATCAACACCCTAGACAAACGCTACACAGTGCCGTCCCGCAACTATTTTTCTATTGTTGCACTACCTGCTCTGTACACGCAGCGTCGAGCAACGGTGGAGACGGAATTTCAAGCACTACAACATTTTGCTGCAACAACAAAACGTGAGACGTTTGTTGTTTTTATGTTTATTTATTGTTATGAGAGAATCATTGAAGGAAAAAATGTCCATCCCGGTTTTCCCTCCAAGGCACGAGCGATAAGCAGAGTTCTGTCCTTTCCTTCTAAGATTCCTAATTATTTAAAGTAACACTCAGGTATGCCATTCAGCTGGGTTAGTTACGACGTCGGGAGCAGCTTGGGAGAACAAGGAAACACAGACTGCTTCAGGTTGTCTTCCCAAATCGACTCAAAGGTTTATTTAGTACATAACAGCTTATATAGAGGAAAAAAAGGTTCGTGTGTCAGCAAGTTCTCAGTTCAAACCGGTACAGACCAAATAAGGAAACGTCTTCCTGCCTTGTGAGCAAAGAAGTATCCTGTGTGTAGTTTATCAGTTCAGCTACAATTTATGATCATCCCAGCAAAATACACTCCTAGACATAGAATACAGAGTTCTTTCATTAGTGAATTCTGAAACAAACCACCTGGCCTTTAACGAGCCTTTTTCTAAGAGATAAAGAAAAAGGGAGGATGGGAATAAGGAAGTGGTCTCGTCTCTGTAGTATTTTCGACCTTGGGGTACCAGCCTGTGAGTCCTACACATTAATTCTTGGGTCAGAGAGAAAGAGAAAAACAACTATTAAATGGGCCTTATTGAGTAACTCTTTTCTGTATAATATCACAATAAAACAATATCCTGTAAATGCTACCATGGTATCAAAATATCACAACAGTTCTCTCCTTTTATCATGAAATGATAACATAGTATAAAGACAGAATGTAATAACATAATATAAAGACAAATCATAACTGTAACTGGTCCTTCGAGCAAGCTTAATATCAAAAATTCCGAGAGCGTATACATGGTATCACACAACAGACAATAATCATCGAAAACATGCTGCAACGGTTACAAAGGCTACAATTAGTTCCTTCCATCTTCCAAACGTGTCCTGCAGCCACTTGTCTAGCCACTGACCGTGGCCTGTATCGGCAATTAGTTCTATCTTCAATGCTTCAAGTCTATTCATAGCTTGTGTGAATGAACCGTTAGGAGCGGTATTATTGGGAATGAAAGTACAGCATACATCAACGGTTACTAGACCACAGGTACCGGTCCAATTAACAGGTAAAGCTAATCTAAGGGTATTATTGCACAACCAATAAGCATGTGGGATTGGTCCAGTTAGGCGCGTGACCATGTGTGATTTAACTAACTCCCCCCAGTCAGTATCATTTAATACACCGTCTGGGGGAACAATGATCGAGTCTCTGCTCGAACTTGAACTGTGTGTGTGTTCCTCCAGATAGGATAAAACTTCAGCCATAGAGACAGCTAGCCATGTCTCATTACAGCGTGCACCTGGGGAGTCAGAGAAGAATGTGTAGTTATCCTTTGTATAATCTATGTGTGTGTCTGGGCCAGTTAACTTTAGTCTGCGCAGACATATCATACTAGTATTAAAATGGAGAGGGATCTGTCCTAAGGGCAGTGAGGGTTTTAACCTATTCTTGGGGCGTTTCATTGGGGCGCAGGTCCCTGCGGTGTCATTAGATAACTTCAATAATTCGCCTAATGGAGTCTCAGGGTTAGTTGGTGTGTGTGTGTGTGTCTAAGTAAGCAGTCGAGAGGGCTCAGAGTCAACTGTAAAGCGTCTTTAAAGAGAGCATTATCTCCGCCGATTTTCTCTAGTCCCTCAGTGAGGGGGAAACCGGATATGGGGTATCCTACTATTACCTGTTCTGGATTAGCCTTCGAACAGACATAACAGTTACTGTTTCCTAAATCACGAGCGGCTGTTCTGGCATTTTCATACCAGGAGTTGACTCCTATTCTAGAGGGCGCATAAGATGGTTTATTAGTGGCGTCTATGTTGCTATTTACTGATTTTAGGGAACGTAATGAGTGCATTAAGTAGGTGTCTTGCAAAATAGAGCATGAGGTATCGTCAGCAAAATATGACCTGCAGAAATGTGAACATGGTTGCAGTTTACAATACAAAATAGCAAAGAAAAATCCTAAGGTTAATGCGATAGATATGATAAATAACCTAAATATATAAGACAATATATAAGAAAAACAGTTCTTCAGTCGTCTTCTGGCCTGGTCCCAGGTTCGAGAGACACAGAATAAACGTCGTATGATGACAATGGGCATTTCATTTTCTCCATTATCAGGATGGAATGAGTCTAGCTTTATCAGGTTAGACATCATGTGGTACTTTTGGCTTTCTGTTCCTGCTGGATGTTTGAGTACCTTGTTGTTGTTCTTTCAGGCGTTGTGTGTTAATCAGTGATTGTGTGTGTGTATGTACATTGGATCCTGGCGCTGGCTCGCCGGAGATGTCGTCTACCCGTGTGTTTATTTGCTCTGGTTCCGGGCGTTGGCCCGCCGGAGATGTCATCTGCTTGATCCGACGCCTGAGATGGTCCGATTGGGCTGGTCTTAACCCTGCTGGCATGAATCCACTGAGGTTGTCCGTCTGTGAGGATGCTGGTTCTTCGTCACTGCCAGTACAGTCTGGGGCTGGAACACGCGCGGCCTCCCAGAGTGTCCTTGGTTTTAGTGACTTCTCCAACACGCATCTCCTTGTCTCCACTGGTGGAACTGTGGAGGGGAAAGGCTGAGAGAGACAAACTTTCTGATAGTTATTATTCAGTGTTTCTACCAGGTTGTGAACATCAGTGGACAATGCAATATACATCACCTTCTACTAGCGGTGCCCCTCTGGAAGCTGACCATGGTGTTGGAAATAATCTTATTTCAAATGGAGATAATTTGGTTACTGCAGATGGAGTCATTCTAATCTCACAGAGGACTTGAGGAAGTAATTTGACCCAGGTCATTCCTGTTTCTATCATTGCTTTAGTCAGGCGATTTTTTTATGGTCCTATTCATTCTTTCTACAACTCCTGAACTCTGAGGGTGGTATGGCACATGATATTTCCAGTCTATTCCTAGGGTTTTGGCACACTTTTGAATTACTTCTAATGTGAATGAAGATCCTCTATCACTGTTAATCTGGTGAGGTATTCCGAATCTGGGTATTATTTCATTGCTCAACTTTTGATAGACTACTTCTGCAGTTTCTTTTGATGTTGGGTAAGCTTCTACCCATTTACTAAATTGATCCACTATTACCAGTAAGTACTTGATGCTTCCTTGCGCTGGCATATGTGTAAAATCAATTTGTAATGTATGAAATGGAAAATCTGGTTGTGGTAAATGCTGATGTTTTGCTTTTGATTTTCCTACATTAGTTCGCGCACATGTTAGACAGGTTGCTAATATGCTTTTTACTGCATGTGATGTTTTTTCAATTACAAATCTTGATTTTATTGCCCCTATTACCCCTCTTTGTCCGACATGACTCACACGTGAAAATGTCGGACAAGGACTGGCATCAGGGAATATGGGAGGGCAATCAAACCCTTAAGATTTTGTATAAGCCGTCTCTGTCATCTAAGGTACAGTCATTATTCTCCCAATAGGTGTAATCACATGCAGAGGCTTGCTCTTGTATGAATTTTAAATCAACATTTGTGTCTAAATAGTCTGGGAGTGTAACAAGTGGCAGCTGTATGGGCACAGATAATACTTCCTGCGGAGGTGGGAGCTGTGATGCAGCTGCAGCCTTGGCTGTCACGTCTGCTAAGGCATTACCTGTTGCTTCGTCTGTGTCAGCTGTACTGTGTCCTTTCGTTTTTTACAACTGCAACGGCCGATGGCAGCTGTATAGCCTGCAAAAGTCTTTGAACAAAATCAGAATTTAGCAATTTATTTTCCATCAGCAGATCTAAATCCTCTCTGTCTCCACAATGTGCCAAAGTCATGCACAACGCCAAATGCATAGCGGCTGTCTGCGTAAATTGTCACATGCTTATCCAAATGTAGCTCACAGGCGCGTATTAAAGCCATGAGCTCTGCTTTTTGTGCTGAGTGAAATGGTAATGAGTGAGCCTCTAGTATGATGTCAGGCAATGTCACCACTGAATAGCCACAAAGAAATGAGTTGTCATTCGGCCTTGAACAGGACCCGTCCACATAAACCGTGGCTGAGTCTGGGATAGGTGTTTGCTCTAAATCTGGACGTGGTGCTGTGGATTCCTGTATACGTGTCATGCAGTCATGATCGTCAAGCCTGTCTGAGCCATCCTGTCGGTCAGAAGAACACAGCATAGGATCAATAAATGTGCTGGCGAATCAGGTGTGCTGCTCGCTTTTATAGTGAGATTTGCATATGTTGTGTAGTTATGTTTGCTAGAATGGTCGTGACCTGGTGATTGGTGTGTAGAATAGTGTCATGTGAGAGTGTAAGCTTCTCGCAGTCCCTTATCATGATAGAGCAAGCTGCTACTGCCCTCAGGCAGGCCGGCATTCCTGAACAATTCAGGCAGCACCTTTGAGTGGCGGAGATCAGCACTCCCTTTAATGCATTGAAAGAGGCAGTCATTTCTGTGGACCACAGTATTCGAGGAGGCTTGTCTTTTTTACAACAGTCACGCAGAATGTGGTCATGAAAAGAACAGTCTGGTATCCACTGTCTGCAATAGTTCACCATGCCCAGGAAGGACAACATTTCCTTCTGTGTAGTGGGCTTAGGGACAGAGGTCACAGCTTTGACCCTGTCTGCAGTCATGGAACGTTTTCCGTGAGACAGTGTGAATCCCAAATATTGAACAGAAGTCTGACAGTACTGCATTTTCTTTGCTGATGCTTTGTGGCCAGTCTTTTGGAGGTGCTGGAGAAGCATGTGTGTAGCAGTTTGACATAGTTTTTCACTTTCAGCACAGAGGAGGAGGTCATCCACATGTGGATCAGGGTGCAGCCCTGGAGGAGTGAAGCACCATTGAGAAAGCAGCAGAGCTGTCTATCATGCCTTGGGGCAAACAAGTCCAAGTGTACTGCTTATTTCTATGTGTGAATGCAAATAACGGCTGTGTGTCTTCATGCACAGGTACTGAGAAAAAGGAGCGGAGCATAAATCCACCACGGTAAAATGTGTATGCAATGCATGTCAATATGCTGTGAACATCTGAAACGAGAGGTGGCAGAGGAATGTTGACTGCATTAATTTGCCTTAAGTCTTGTATGAAACGCCATACGCCAGGTTTGTTAGGCTTTGGCACAGGATTGACAGGAGTGTGGGCTTTATTACTTCTGTAGTCAATAAATCTCCTATCATGACATCTAGGGCTGCGGCTTTTTCGGCAGAAATGGGATGTTGCTTGACATATACTGGCTTGTTGTGTTTTAATAGGTGTACGTGATAAAGTGTACAGTCAATAAATCCTATATCATTCTCACTTTTAGACCACAACGTCATATTCTGGTATTCAGCTGGCAACGTAAGTGCAGAAATAGTATAGTCGATAGGGTAGGTTAGATCTATGTGACGACATGGTGTAGTTATGTCATAAACTACGTCTGAGTTATGTGACAAAATCACTGTTTGACCTTAGAGAAACAAAAGTGTGGCTCCCAGTCATGGGATTACCTGGTAGTGGCGTCTGTACACGTTTTTTTGGCACAGTGTGTGACATAGAGTACCGGACAAAAAGGATGTTGAGTTCATTCTCTGCTGAGGGTCCAGCTGACACAGAGGATGTTCCTTCTCCATCATGTCGGTACATAGGGCAGAGAAAACATAAGCTGTTATCAGTGTCAGCAAACATTTCACACTTTATGTTAAATGAAATACACAAATTCATTTTTGCTCCGGGTGTCTGCGGCTGCTGGAAAACTGAGCCACAATAAAAACACATATCTCTACTTTTATCCTTCCGTCCTCTGAAACGTCCTTGCTGTGCTGGAGCGGGTAATCCTGCATACATTAGTTTCTCACTTTCCTCTGAGCCTTCTACATCAAAATTCACCTTTATCTTAACACTTTTAGCTTTCGTGGTAGTATCTGCACTGGCCTTCAGTTTTACTGACCTGTTTTCTGGCGATAATCGTTCGGGATAGGGCTCCGGAAATAAATTAGAATGCATTGAACTTACAGTCCGTAAGTTGTAAACAAAGTCAGTCACATAAGCACTTCCGCATGTTCTGGATACGTGATCATGGACGTCTTCACCGATTCGCGGACGTGGGTTACACGTAACCGGAAATGGGAGTTGTACTGAGCCGTTATTTGAGACTTTATTTTGTATTTTATTAATTTTTGGTTTTACAGGTACTTTAGATTTTTTATCGGACCTGTCTGTGGTCTTTGAATTATTCTGACCCATGTTCAGTGATTTCCAGAGGGGTTTACACGCTAGGAGGATTTAGGTTAGTATTTTCGCTGCGGCACAGCTGAGGTCACTTTAAATTTATTGCTAGCAATTTTTGTTTGGGTGAGCAACTCTCACTTAACGAGCAACTTCTCGCTTAACAAAACAACAGGCAACTCCCTGTGTCTTTCTGCTTTTAATTTACTGCTTTTAACCCTTGAGACCCGTGTTTTTTTTTTTTTTTGTTTTTTTTCAAAAGAAAAATTAAACAATTAATTATTATTATTATTATTATTTTTTTTTTTTACGTATAAATGTGTTGTGTCTTTCCACTCGATTATAACTGATTTATTTATAACATTTTATATAAAAGAAAAACGAGAAGCACATTAATTCATAGTAATTTAACATAAAATTGTTTGATAGTGTTAATTTGGAAAGCCACAACTCTAGCGGGTCCACCAACACCACACAAGGGTTAATTTACTTTATTCGGGGACTGAGGAAGTCGTCAGTGTATCTCTCTGGATCACTAAGTGAAACTTCGTCAGCATATCCCGTTTTTTTTATGGATCGATCACTGAGAGAGGTATAATACGGTCTTTATATAAATATGAACGACGCATATTTACCTTCTGTCAGTCAATCCCACTTCTGACACCAAATTGAAGGAAAAAATGTCCATCCCGGTTTTCCCTCCAAGGCACGAGCGATAAGCAGAGTTCTGTCCTTTCCTTCTAAGATTCCTAATTATTTAAAGTAACACTCAGGTATGCCATTCAGCTGGGTTAGTTACGACGTCGGGAGCAGCTTGGGAGAACAAGGAAACACAGACTGCTTCAGGTTGTCTTCCCAAATCGACTCAAAGGTTTATTTAGTACATAACAGCTTATATAGAGGAAAAAAAGGTTCGTGTGTCAGCAAGTTCTCAGTTCAAACCGGTACAGACCAAATAAGGAAACGTCTTCCTGCCTTGTGAGCAAAGAAGTATCCTGTGTGTAGTTTATCAGTTCAGCTACAATTTATGATCATCCCAGCAAAATACACTCCTAGACATAGAATACAGAGTTCTTTCATTAGTGAATTCTGAAACAAACCACCTGGCCTTTAACGAGCCTTTTTCTAAGAGATAAAGAAAAAGGGAGGATGGGAGTAAGGAAGTGGTCTCGTCTCTGTAGTATTTTCGACCTTGGGGTACCAGCCTGTGAGTCCTACACATTAATTCTTGGGTCAGAGAGAAAGAGAAAAACAACTATTAAATGGGCCTTATTGAGTAACTCTTTTCTGTATAATATCACAATAAAACAATATCCTGTAAATGCTACCGTGGTATCAAAATATCACAACAATCATGATCTCAATTCTAAGCCAAAAAATCGTGATTCTCATTTTATGCAAAATCGTGCAGCCCTAACATTAACACAAAACTATTGTTTCACCAGAGAAACACACATGAAGAGAGAGAGAGAGACAATAACAGCTACCAAACAGTCGTCATAATTCGTCACACAATGAGAAAAGGACAAATCAACAAGTAACAATGACTAATTAATATTAAAATCTGTAACATAATGTATTGTTTGGCGTTTAGTCTGATTGGTTCAGGATGAGCTGCCATTATCCAATCACACGTCTGCTTACCTGCATCTTTTCTCTTTTTTCTAACCTGAGCACCTGATGGCTTTGAACTTTTGTTGTCCATCTTCCATTGGTTTGAATTTTGCGCTCCAGTACAAACACAAATCCCCCAACCCGAGGATCAGCACAATTAACCTAACAGACCTACACCTTAGTTCACAGATTCACTTTGTCTAAGGTTGATTTCTGGGATTTCACACAACCCAGAATTCAGATCGTGAATCCATGATGGGCTTGGATTTACATCATTATAAATGAAATGTGCTCTACTTGGAAGCAGCCGGCCCCGCCCCTTTTGACGGGTTGTGTGAGACTTTAAATCATCAAACTGTAAATTATAAATTTAAATTGTTATTGATCCTTTACCCCGAGTCCTAAAGTGTAGCTTTATTTTCTTACTCTTCTTATATTTATTGTTTGTTTACTTGCACCGCTGTAACTGCAGCCTCGTCGTCTCGTCTCTCTATATGCTGGACTGTCTGTAGCGGAGATGACAATAAAGTTTATTTTGACTTCAGCAGCGCGCAGGCGCACCGAGGGCTCTCGCGCTCACTTTATAGAATTTAGAAAAAACATCGGTGCAGATTATAAGTCTGTATCATAATATCTGTTTGTTGTTTTTATTTTGTTTTGCGAGTTGGTTATTAGATGCCGCTCCAGCCAGCCAGAGACTCCCCGCCGCCCCGCCCTCTCCTCCCTGTGCCGCCAGCAGCAGGCGCACCTCGCAAACGGAGGGCGCCCTTACTCCCAGCAAATGGCTGATAGAAAACCGATCGGTGCCTACGAATTTCCCAATATGCGCTGGCATGACGTCGGGGAAGCATGGGTACGACCGATTATTTTATTTTTTTCTTGCCCGTGATGCCCCCCCACCACGATGCATTCTATTGGTTTGCACACTTACACACACCCAGCTGTGGTTTCCGGTTTTGCTGGACTCTGGAGAGCCCCGCCTTTAACGCTCTTCTCTCACAGAGAGCAACAGAAAACTTGGAAAAACTCCAGATTGACTGAACTCAGTTCAAAGTTACCTTGACACCTTTAGATGTGAGACGTAGTGATGGTCCGCTTGAAGCTGACGCTCCGGTGCGTGTGTCAGAAAGATCAACGCGCTGCTTCAGAAGCACCGTGTCGAGGCTTGATTCGTTTGGCCAGAGTCACGTGATCAGTGACGTCTGAAGCTTCGTTTAGAACGTACCTTTTTTTAAATCGAACTTTATTGAAACACACTGAGTATACAACATACAAACAGATGAAGTTTACAAAAGAACAGAACATGAACATAGAGAACCAGGAGTAAAAAAATTATGATATGAGTAGGCGAAAAAAATCAACATATAAATATTGTTCTGAGAGGCTTTTTGTTGGTTGAGTCTGAAATTGATTGTATGTACAATTCATATCCTTATAAAAAGGCAGAAATATGGTGTTTTATTAATAAACTTACATTCATGGATATAAAATAGCTAAAAGTATTAACAATTTTTTTTATAAAAAAACATTTATCATTCTTCCTGGGGAACTTAAAGAAAAAGAATAAAACATTTTCCCATCGTAAAGAAAACTCCCTTAAACTATAGACAATAACAAAACTGCTAAATTCTTCCAGAATCTCTGTGTAGAGGAACCAAAAGAGATGTGCCACAGTTTCTGGATGATCTGATGATATGAGATTTCCTTCACCTTGTTCACAATTAGATATTTATGGGATCATCCAGACTGTCTTCCAGGTGATATCTGGAACATGTCGGTTCCAGTAAGATATTCTATATATGGGAGAGACATGATATCTTCTTGGAATAAACTACGTCTTCTCTTATTGCTGTTACCAAGTTCCTGTGAAAAGCAGATTTTTCCCACTGCTGACTCAGCTGGATCAGGGAGAGTGACTGAGGCAGATATTGAGCTGTCAGTGTTTTTATATAACATTAAAGTCCCTGAGGGTATGGCACCAAGCACCATTGAGAATTCCCCAACACTGACGGGAAAATTATATAGTGTAAGGAATTCATTGTAAGTAAGTAGTACTCCCTCGTTAAATTTTAAAACTTAGTAGCAGCCGCCATTGTTGGCAGCTGAAATTTGGCTGGGCCGCGCTATGAATTCTGGGATATGGTGGGCCACGAAGGACACACTCGACCCATCCTTCAAATTCGGGGGAATGAAGGACGCATTTGAAGGAGTCGAGGAATCAGGACAGCCTTCGTCGCCTGGCTGTGACGTCATCGGCCTTCAAATGCGGCCTCCGGAGGATGCAGCCGACGTTTTGGGACACAGCTTGTGTGTCTTTGTTGGTCATGTGACCTCCCAGGGACTACACATGGAAACGAGCAGTTTAGCTCAAATCTGGCAGGTTTCCATCGTCTGTTTTTGTCCTGATGTCCATGAACATGAACACTGTCCCTGTCAAACACATCCAGATAATCTGATCCAGTGTTGTTCTTCTGGGGTGTTTGTGATGGAGCAGCAGCTGCTGATCCTGATGTCCTCCACCAAGGGGGCAGCAAATTCAGCTGACTGTCATCATTTATTAAAAAGATGTAACAATGTGACATAATGCAATATAATAGTGTCAGTTACACATTGTGGGTTGCACTGTGGCCAGAATGGACATTACCTCCTGCCTAATGGAAGCTGTCAGCCATCCTGCAACCATGAATTAGATAAGCAGAAGTGAAGGGATTGTTAACAACAATTTAATAATAAAATGTAATGTGATAGTTGCACTTTATTAGCTACCCACAATCGTATGAATAATAACCATGAATGCACTGCATGCTCATAGCAAGTTCTTTAGGTTTAAAGTGAGATCCTGCTTTAAAGGGCGCTTCATCTGCTGGGAATGACATGTTTCTTCTAGTATGTAAGGCTCAGCCCATCTTACTGGGACTTACTTTTGTAGATCCACATGCTCTAAACCTGCTGCTCCATGATTGGTGCAGAAGCTTTAAGCTACTATTAACAAATAATGACCATGGACTTAGTTGTTACTACAATAACTTATCATTGAGCAACTTGTATATTTAATTTTACTTGTAAAACTATGCAAGTAGAATTCAATGGGGCACAGTGAGCTGAGCACAGGCCCACTCTGTGACACTCAGAGGTTTGTGGATATCATACTGAGAGTATTGCAGCCACTTTCCCACCACTTTAGCACAATGTTTACATGAGACTCAGCCACACTAATGTTCCTGGGCAGACATGTGGTGCAGCATGGCTGATGGCACTGTACCTGCAGCTGTCATGGACAAGAACCACTCAATACCTCACCCAAGCCAAGCCTGTGCTGATGTTGTGATCTGAGACCGAGACACTAACCCAGGATCATGATATGATGTTGTGAGAGTTTCACTAAGAATTAGCTCTGATTACAAGATTTCAATCTATCGTAACTCTAATTTGTATTTACTTCAGTTTGTTCATCTTCGAGCTGTGTGCAGCTGAGGACAGTCTTATTATTACCAGGTGAGGATATGTAACAGCCACAGTCTGTAGAGATGATGTCACCATGGAGTGGTGTCTCCTTTCCAGTGATGTCACTGGAGCTGCCAATATGTGCTCCAGCCAAAGCTACACCAGAGGGTTGTGCTGTGTAACAGGTTGGTGCAGGTGGTGTTATCTACATTTGAACATTAGGCAACAGTCTCATGAAGACACTTTATATTGTTCACTAAAGACCAACAATAACAGAGACAAAGGGAGAGAGCAGAACTAGTGCTAACAATTAGCACTGCTAGCCTGCCCACCAACACCAGCTAATGTTATAAAAACGATGATCAATGATTTTGCTGTAACGGCTCCAGCTGTCTGTGTCAGGGACACGTTGGAGATGAAGTGAGTGATCCAGTGACAAAGGTTTGGAAACCTGCAGTCAGCTGAGACTAAAGGAGTCACCTGACCGAGAGACGAAATGTTTCACTGAGAACGTCCAGATGAACAGAATCAACCTTTGGGATAATCTGTTACACACATCCATGTTTCACTTACTGCATTATATTTCCTCATTGCTGTGCACACAGGCCTGTGGCTTATAACCAACTCCAAGTTCAGACTCAGAGGCTGCTGAAGCTGTTTTCTGGAACAGAGACGTGTTGGATATAAAACCAACTCTTCTTTATGTGTCAGCACTGAGGAAAGGAGCAGCTTCGTTTCTAAGTGTATGAAGGACTGTAGCAGTGTGTGTGTGAGGTTTATTTCACAGACAGAACCATGTCAAAAACACAACTTCAGGTAAAAACAATACAAAATCAAAGAGTCTGATCAGAAGGATTAAACAGAGGAGTGTGGGACTGTTTTTAACAGACAGCAGGTTAAGCCAGGCTGGAGGAGTAAACTGAGCCTCGGTGTGAGCAGCAGTGTGTTTGACAGGAAGCTGAGATAAACAGTCTGGAGCCCATTTAGTGCTTCATATGAAAGTGTGAGGATTTTAAAGCAAATCTAAAATCAAGCAGGAGTCAGTGTGAGAATGATTTGTGCTTTTCCTCAGTCAGATGCTGGGAGTTTCAGTTCATCCATGTTCAGCGTGCTGTGCTTTGTGTAACAGGAGAATATGACAGTATAAATCAAGTCTTCATGTCACTGAGAGCCTCCACAGTGTGCTATGGAGGTGCATCAGTTTGGATTTACAAGAATAACATTTCTTAAACCTGCCACAAGATGGCGCTCCAACAGAAGGGATGTCCACAGTGTAACACAGACACACACATACTGTGTGAATGTGTGAGTGAATGGGCTTTCAACACAAGGCTTCTGCTGCTACCTTTAATTACATAATTACCTAACAAGAACAAACTGTTAATTACCACCAAAGAACGGCTCCAGATTTTAGCTGCTGACCATTTTGTGAAACGTTGATTACATCAGCTTATTGTTGATTTTTCAACCTTAATATCACCTGCTTTAAAGGAGCCTCGTTCTCTCGCAGTAACAGTTTTCTTCACTAGATGCAGTGCAGGCACAGTCTGTGTTTCTAAACTACACACTAATGTTCATTGTTGTGCAGCTAAATCCTCCCTCTGGATGGGAAGAATCCCTGTCAGGCTTCAAACACCTGGCTTGGTGTTCTGGAGCTAATGTGTCACCTGTGAGGACTCTGAGATGAACACACAGCAGACACTTCAGTTCTCCGTCTGTGTGTCCTCAGTTTCCCAGCATGCCTTGGCTGTGGTGGTGGAGGTGAATGAGGGGGAACATCTGTCCTGCTGCTCTGTCAGCACTCAGGTTTCATACCTGGTGATCTCAGAGGACAAAGCGGCGTTACAGCAGCGCACGTTGATGAGACCTGATGCTCTGAACAGTTCAGACTTCAGCCTCACTCTGAGAAAACAAACGACTGACTGTCAGCAGCAACTACACCTGCTCCATCAGTGACGGAGAGAAGAACTGAGACTGAGAGACATACAGCTGCAGGTCAAAGGTCAGAAACGCCCGCTCTTTGTACGGGTCAGGAGTTAGTACTGCAGAGGTCAGAGGTCAGCTTGCTGACAAACCATTTAAAACAGTTTGGAGCTAAAAGCACAACAGCAGAGGAAAGAAGAGACACTGCAGAGATGATGCAAAATATTGTGTTTTGTTCTCAGCTGTCAAAAAGTGTAACGCACGTGTTCCAGCACAGCCTTTGTGTACTTTCACTTCTCCATACTGTCCATTGGAAATCCTGTTTGTTAGTTTTTTATTTCAGTCCATGTGTCCAAAGCAAACTTCTGTCCCACACTTTCTCTGCTGACTCTTCACCGATGCTCAGATGATCTCAGATGATTTCACCAGAACTCATCAAAATTCGGGCTCCACAGAAACCCAGACGTCACTAAACAAGCGTAACAAGCAAAGTGAAAACTCGTCGTTCAGCTTTATTGACCAAAGATAAGCTCACATGTCACCTCATGACACAGACACTTATTTCCACAGCATGCACGAGGACTGACAATAAGTTTCTATATTTTTTTTTCTTCTTTTTTTGTGTCCCGTTTGGATCTTTAGACATCAGAATTGTTGTCTTAAGGCCAAGAGAGATGCCAAGCGGATTTATTTTACCAAGTGGATCATCATGGCCTTGCCATATTGGTCCATGTGATTGACCTTTATTATAATTATGAATTTATTTTATTTTCAGTTGCTACAAACGGGACAGACATGACTGTGGGATAGGACAGGGAGAAAGAATGAAAGAAAGAGAGGGAGAGAAAGAAAACCAAAGGGGAGAAGAGACGGTGAGAAGGGGGGGAAGAGAGAAAAAAAACACAAACAAAACACCTGGGTCACCTGTATGGAGAAAAAAAACAGAAGAGAAAGCAAACAACAAAGAGCAACATAATAAAAAAACAGCACCATCACAATAAACTAGCTAGCAGTAGATAACAGTAGATACTAAATAATAAACGATATTGTGCAGCACGCAAGATAGACAGCGCACAATGTGCTTTGAGGCAGCAGCAAAGAAAGGTGTAGTCCGCGTCTGTGAACACTGGTGTGTACACCTGTGTGCACACCTGTGTGGATCAGCATGCTTGTATTCCAAAGGTTTCTCCATGTAATGATCTGCTAGGGAGTGTGGGGAGCCATAGCCCCGTCCACCAGGGCATGAAGCAGGTATGGAGGAGATCCAGGCCCCAGATATCCAGAGACCCCAGAGTACAAGGACCCGAGGAGGACCACCAAAGGGGGGGGAACCGTGCCACCCTCCTGGGAAGAGCTGAGTAAAGCCCCAAAGGAGAGGTCACCCCGCAGCTACGGAGCAGAGGCCAGAGGGGGTTGCAGTGGCGTGCCCGCGGGCTCTGCCGGCAGCCAGCTGTGCCAGAGAGGACCGAGCTTCAGACCCAGAGGCCAGAGGCCTGAGGGCATCCCACCCCCCGGAAGGAGCCCAGCCGGGCCACAGGCGCCAGGCCCCGCCAATCGGCCACCAGGAGTGAGCCGGTACATACATGAGCGCCCAGCCCCAGACGACAAGGACCACCAACACACCAACGTCTGAGGGCATCAGCCACCGGCAGGGAGTGTGGTGAGGGGAGATAGGCCTCCGTACTTTAGAGGGCCTGAGATGTACCCAGAGAGGTGGAGTCTAAGACCCAACCTGACATATAGACACAGACGAACAGGCACACGCGGACACAAACGTGCATTCCCACCCCATATGCACAACCAAATACTCGGCACTCACCCAACGTGTAGACAGACACAAATAGACACTGCACAGACAGTCGCACCCCCCAAACATACTCTATATCCCAGGTCCAAGTACCCCCGCCCTCAGAGGGGCAAGCCGCACCTAGACCCAGGACATGTAACCCTTCTCTCTGGGGTGGAGGCAAGCGGACCACCTCCTTATCTGCAGTAGCAGGGAGGCCCTGCATCCCAGACCCCAGTCTGACGACCAGCACCTCCTCCCAGCCCCCCAGCCCTGACGGCTAACAGAACCGGGGTGAGTGAAGACACCAAACCTCCCTACGCCCGCTCATATGTAGTGTTGCTGTGTGCTGTTCTAAAGTGCATTTAAAACTCAGGAGAGCATGGTACTAGCTTCCTCTCAGAGAGAAGCACGGCTCCTCCCGAAAATCCTTAGTGTCTAAATGCATTTAAAATTGAGGGTAGGGCACCAGCGCCAGAGGTGGGTTGGAGTACACCGACCATCCTCTGGATGCTGTAAAACGTGCCCACCCCCAAGGCCCTATATGTATGTGTTATGTGAGAGTGTGAGTAATGTGGATGTCTAGGTTGCAGAATAAAATTGAGGCACAGGCGGCCAGAAGGGGACAGAGGGGGAGTACCTCCCCTGCACCCTGGTGACATACCTGCACCCCAAGCCCTGCGTGTGTGGGTGGGTGTGGTAGAGCGGGAATAGGGAGGCAGCTAAGGATGGGGAGGGAAGAAAGGGAGGGGCAAGCGGCCCCTCCCTGGGGCCAGCTCCCCCCCTGACCCCAGTAGGCACCTCCACACTCTGGAACCCACCAGGGCAAGGGGGCCCAGGCCCATCCGGACCGGGGCCCGCAGCAGTAGCACCGCCCAGCCCCACAGAGTCCGGGGCAGCCCACCCGACTCCACCCCAGAGAAAACTGCACCCACCCCGTCATCCAATCATCTCCCAAACTACACAAGACAATAGACACCCAGGTTGAGTTCATTCTCCACCTCTCCTATATCTCTCCCCCACCTGCAGAGTGAGCTCCTGTAGTGAGGAGACCACCTGCAAAGATATAACAACCTCCCCACCAGTTAGAGAGCCCCCTAGTAGGGCCGATGCACCAGAGGTCCCCTGCACTGGGGCTGAGCCCCCCTGCACCCACCCGCCCACTGCTCCGGCGACACAACAGCCAGGACCCAAGCCCCCAAGGCCCGGCCAGCACCCCAGACCGGGGGGCGGAGCACCCCCAGACCCCCAAGCCTCCACGCCCGTCCCGGACCCTCCCAGGGGCAGCCAGGCTACCAGGCCAGTAACCAACGTCCGCCAGCACAGACCCTCCCCCATCTCCGCTGTACGCAGCCACAAGGAAAACACCATCCAAGAGCCCCAGAGCTCCTAACCAGGTCATGGCCGCATCCCCCAGGTTAGTCCCTCTAGGGAAACGTCCCTAGGGACTCCCCAGAGAAACTACATTTTCTAAGAACTGTCTGACGTTCACCTCTCACTCTCAGAAAGTATACAGACTTCCTTTGATTCACTAGTGAGATAAAATGCATTTCTTGGACAACATGACTTTGATATATTTGTTTTCCAGGAGCAAAGGTCTGTTTATACTGGCGAGCGATGCAGGCAGGAGGACTCTTTACACTGTGACTGACTAATCAATCTCTTCATCATGACTTCTGCTGTCGTGGTTTTAAACCTGCGCAGTGGAGAAAAGAAGCTGAAAGAAGCTTCCTGCAAGTATCTGACGTGTCTTTAAAGAACTAAATCCTCCTCATCCTCACAGATACTCCCTCCTTAACCAGTTTCTTAAACTAGCTAACAGGTGGAGCGACACCACTGCGTACCAAAGGTTATAAAGTTAACCACACAGCAGACACTCTCGGTACGTCAGCTGTGTGGAATCGAGTTGTTCTTGCATTAATACACATACTGAAGTAACTGCCATGAGAAAGGTGAACTGAAGCTTTGATGCTAAAGTTAAGAACCTTTTGTTCACATTGGCAAGTGTTCAATGTTACCATTTATGCCAGTTTATTAATAAAGTACTTTTAAAAACAGCAGCAGGGCTGACAAAAGTGCAATAAAACCAAAAATCTATGAAACAGCAAATAATGAAATATTTTCATTTCAAGACCTTTTTATTAACTCTTCTCCTGCCTTTATAGCACATTTACTTGTCTTACACTCTTTCAGTTGATGTGAGTGACCAATATCTAATTCATTAGCTCACTAGTGCTTTACTGTTATATTCAGTCTGCTGACTGAGATCAGGTGACATTAAAAAAATCGCTAGTGAATGAAATGTGAAAACAAAAATCATTGTGATCAAAGCTCTCTTGTTTGCTCTGAGGCACTAAAGCCTGCACAGGTAATAAGCTTCTTGGCTTTAAGTGAGGATTTCCATTCGTTTGCAAGCAAATGAAGAAACAAAAGTTTGTACGGACTTTAGCGCCCTGTTGTCCAGATGTGTGGACGTCACATTTTATTTTACCGCCCATCTAGTTTCATAACCACATGTCCAACTTAGGGTTGCAGGAAGGGCAGCTTCAGTACATGTTCACGTACTGTGTTGTGTGATATACTATAAGTGTTTGTCCCATAAGTATTTGGACAATGAACTCTGCTGTAGCTGTGTCTCTGTCCACAGTAAAACAATCAGGATGTGTTGAAGTGCAGAATCAGAGTTTTAATTCGAGGGATTTAACAAAAGAACTGCTTTAACTGCTTACTGGCTGCGTTCAGCTGTTACTCACAGGGCACCACAGTGGGTGACTGTTCATGTGTGATTGGACACATTTTTAGGCCTGATGCCATTTCTGACACAACCCAAGAGAGATGTTTTGTCTCCTCCTGAGATTCAGCTGCTGAGCTTCCACTTGGTAGGCAAATGTGTAAAGAACTATATTCAGGGGCGTTTTTAGCCCGTTTTGGGGGGTGCTTCCCAAAATGGATCAAAGCACCCCCAAAGATTTCTTACTTTTTTGACAATATTTGGTGTTTGTGTGATACACTACAAAAAATATAGAAAGTATACAGTACTTGGTTGAGATGTAATCTTTTAACAACAGAAGTATAGATACCCCCCTCCCAGAATGGTTTGTTCCAGCTCGCTTCTTCCCTGCTCATTTTGTCATATGTGCCGATATTAAACCCAAGGTATTTACCAGCTAACTGACTGGATTCCCATTAACCTTATAACTCCTGTTGTGTGTGTGTGTGTGTGTGTGTGTGTGTGTGTGTGTGTGTGTGTGTGTGTGTGTGTGTGTGTGTGTCAGTCAGGTTCATAAAGGATATAGGGACGTTTTTTCAAAAAAAGCAGCAACATTCAGGTAAAAATGAAAGAACAAATGATCCGTCAATAAAGGATAATGTTGGATCAGTGTTTCAGTATTTATGTCTTTTATTTGATGTTCATGTGTTTGGTTATTTGCCTTTTGGTTGAAAGTACACTGAGGGAGGACTTTTTTATTAGTGATTTCAATAGTCCTTATATGAAAGAGACAGGAGAGGAACTTCTCTTCCAGTATGGTAAGACTCGTCAGCAGCAGACCAGGGAGGAGGCTCCTATCGCAGACCTGTCTCCTCCTGACAGCGCGTCGCCGCACAGTCCCGCCCCACTCCACACCTGAACACGGACTCCCTCGTCTCACCGTCAGATGCAGGCAGAAGGGCATCCCTGCCCTGTTGTGCATTGCAGCCATTGCCACCCACTGTTGCTGTTCCTGCGTTGGGACTGGATCGCCGAACGACTCGCGGCACAGTCAGGCAGCAGTTCCTTCCACACACGTGCGGGCTTGCACGCGTTCCTTTTTCTCCTGCTCACCTTTCGTGCGTCACTCCTCTTTTTGTCTCTGCGCTCACTATCCCCTTTAACAGGTCAACCTGGCGGCTGATAGGCCACCTTGGGGAACGCCCCCACCTCACAGGTGCCTACAATTGTCTGTTTAGTCCACAGTGGATTAAAGGAACATGGTACAACATTAACACACATAATATAAATATAAGGATAAAACCATGCCGTATAAATATCAATAAACAAACATGCAATATAAATATCACAATAAAATCATGCAAATAAAATCAACACTATGTACCAATACACAGATTGATAAAACATAAAAACACAAATTTCCACTGTGTGACATCTGCGTGTGATTATCAGTTCAAAGAGGGAGAGAGGAAAGATGGGAAAGAACAAGGTCAGGAAGAATCAGGTAAGGAAACAGACAGGGAGCAGTGACAGTTACAACAGAAACTGTTAAACTGCTTGAGAGAGTTGATCACCAAACACTGATAGATTTGGCAACCTGAAGGTGAGGTGACGTTAAAATAAAAGAAACAATCTGCAGAGCCAAGACAAGGCTAATCAAAAGGTACTGGCTGAAGCATGTTTATTAAATTGTGTTAAAATGTACAAAACAGTGATGTCATGTTTTGAGACTTGATGAATTTAAGAATCTTATGATTTAATACAGAAATTTGCAGACTTGCACAGAGAGGGTAAAATTAGGATGACGGATAACGGAGACAAAGACAACAGAGGACGAGGACAGGAAGGAACAGGGGTTTAAATGCACCAAGGAGACAGTCAGAGAGAACTTGGGACAACTGGAGGCATGTAGGGATGCAGGGACTGACAGAGACAGGGAAGACGTCTCATCGTGACGAGTCAAGTTTACCTTGCCTGGCTGGGCAGCTCTCTGGGTGCTCAGCACCCCCAAAGCTCTGATCTTAGAATCGCCCCTGGTTGAGACGCATTTTCTCTAAACACCGGGTCTCTGTGGCTTTTAAACACCTAAACACGCTGCACCAAAAACTGGTCCACCCCAAGGATCGGGTCCCCCGACACAAACAGAGTAACATAGTGTACGCTGTTAAGTGCAGGAGGATTGCCAGGATTTATACATCTGGGAAACCAAACAACCTCTGGCTAAGAGGATGGCACAACACAGAAGAGCCACCTCGTCAGGCCAGGACTCTGCAGTCTGTTTACACCTACAGGCCAGTGGACACTCTTTCAAGGATGAGGATGTAACATCCTGGACAGGGATGAACGCTGGTTTGAGGGCGGAGTCAAGGAGGCCATTCACGTGAAAAGGGAAAGACCATCTCTGAATGGAGGAGGGGCCCAAGGGTACATCTGTCACCATCTTACATGCTGTGATTGCAGCCATTCCCCAGCTCTCTGTGAATGGGACTCATGGACATGGATCAGTGGTTGTTGATCAATGGTCATGAGAATTTGCATAATTAAGATTAAGGAACTGACCTCAGCCCCAGTGGGCTGGTTTCAGTCATTATGCAAATGTCCTGTTTATAAGATTGAAACCTGCAGTCAGCTGAGACTGAAGACGTCACCTGATGATGACGGAACGTTTCTCCCACAAAACGCTGCGTCCAGATGAACAGAACCAACTTTTGGAGACTCGTCTCTTGTACTGACTCACAGTTTTGTGTCTCTTGCAGCTGTTTCATCGGGCATGTTTGTTGTGACCCAGAGTCCAGATGTTTCTGTCATGGAGGGAGAGACCGTAAGCATCACCTGCTGCTGGACAAGAACGTCTGAAAGATTCAGAGTGGCCTGGCTGAAAAATCAAACAATAATTAAGAGAGAGACCAACGCAAATCAATCTCCAAGTCTCTGAAAAAGGAGGCAAAGACTCATCTTTGAACATTTCAAACATCAGAGGATTCAGGAACATACATCTGTAAAGTGACTGTGGAGATTCCATCTTTAACTGTGTCTAAAGGAAATGGGACCATCATCACAGTCAGAGAGAAGACGGTGAATAACAACAAGCACACAGACTCCAGTGAGTGAACACGTTCAGTTTGGTGACCAACACGCCTCCAAAATATGTGAACATGTCGTCTTTTACAGATTAAACGCTGTCACATAAAAGTTTAGTCTGTCACGTGTCTGTGCTGTTACCGTACACGTGGCAGCCTTTGGTCGTCTGAAGGGACGATTAATGAACATTGAATCCTCCAAACCAGAGCGATGAAACTACCCGAACGTCTGTCAGCTGAAAACCTTCAAACTTACAGACGTTTGTGACGACTGGCTTAGAAAAAACTTTACAAACTTGTTCAGCGTTTTTGGTTTTGTTTTAAATTTATTTGATGATTCCAAAAACACTGCTGATTAAAAATGAATGATTGACTTTTGACTGATTGTCTCATTTAATGAATTAATTAATACTTATCATAGTAAACTCCTCTGGGTTACCATAGTAACACGACCAGTAAAGATGCTTTGGCATGCAGACTGGAGCAGCAGGGATCAAACCACCGACCTTTCTATTGTCAGGTGACCTGCTCCACCTCCTGAGCCCCACTTCTCATGACAAATGACTTCCTTTTCCTTTTCTTTTATTCTCACTGAAACTTGAGGATTGATCATGTTTGATTAGAGCTGCTGCTTATTCTGCAGCCACAGGATGTGCCGAGGCTCAGGGAGGGGCAGCCATGTGACCAGTTCGTCTGAGAGAAAGAAGACATCAAAGACGTGCTGTGGAAGAGCCAGATATGAATAATAACTAATGATTAAACACGTAGAGGTGTATTAACACACAGTGAGTGAAGAAGAAACACCCAGTGCATCATGGGAGTCCCCCAGCAGCCTACACCTATTGGGTGGTTGTTACATGTACAAGATTCAAACTTGTGATTTGAACTAAATAATTTCATGTTTCTGTGGTGAACATAATTAAATCATGGAGCATCTGCATGAAATTCAGACACTTAATTCTTGTTCTTGTTGAGATGGCAGGATACAATCTAGTAAGAGTGGTTAGTTACCTGGACTCACGAAGTTCACAAGATCACATTAGATGTCAAACTGCAGGAAAATCACTGGAGTTTTCAGCAGCAGACAACTACGCCCACAACAACAGATTTTTTTGAGTGTAACTAAGGGAGGATTCAGGGTCACCTGGTCCAGCCCTAACTATATGCTTTAGCAAAAAGGAAAGTTTGAAGCCTAATCTTGAAAGTAGAGATAGTGTCTGTCTCCCGAATCCAAACTGGAAGCTGGTTCCACAGAAGAGGGGCCTGAAAACTGAAGGCTCTGCACGTGGGGTCAAAAATGACGGCCGTTTATTTCCGGCGTACCCGATGTTCTGAGGACCCGGCCCACGTAGACCGCGAAGGCCGGGTCCTCAGGAGAATGCAGCCCATGAATTTGGACACGACAATTGAGGGTTCTCGGGAGGGGCCATGCTAACACCTGCTGCTCTCTGGCAGCAGCACCATGCTCTCCTTTGTTTTAAATGCACTTTAGACAAACACGCAGCAACACTACACATGAGCAGGAGGAGGGAGGTATGGGGTCTTCACACACCCCCGTTCTCTGCTAGCCATTGGGGCGGGGGGGCTGGGAGGAGATGTTGGCTGTCCGATTGGCCTCCCTGCTGCTGCGGAGCCTGGGACGGTCTGCTTGCCTCCACCCCAGGGGGAAGGGTAACATCTCTTGGGTCTGGGTTCTGTTTCCCCCTCTGGGGGCGAGGGTACCTGGACCCGGGGTATAGAGTATGTTTGGGGAGTGTGATTGTGTGTACATGTCCATTTATGTCAGTCCTTACGTTGGGTGAGTGCTGAATGTTTGTATATGTGTGCATGAGGGTGGGGATGCATGTTTGTGTCTGTGTGTGCCTGTTTGTCTGTGTCTATATGTCAGGTCGGGTCTTAGACTCCACCTCTCTGGGAACTCCCAGGCCCTCCAAGGCCTATCTCCCCTCACCACACTCCCTGCTGGTGACTGATGCCCTCAGGGGTCGGTGCATTGGTGGTTCTTGGTGTCCGGGGCTGGGCGCTCAGGTATGTACCGGCTCACTCCCGGTGGCTACCTGGCGGGGCCTGGCGCCTGTTGCTCGGTCAGGCCTCCTCCGGGGTGCGGGGGGCCCTCGGGCCTCCGGCCTCTGGGCCTGCGGGGGGCCCTCGGGCCTCCGGCCTCTGGGCCTGCGGCTCGGTTCACTCTGGCACAGCTGGCTGCCGGCGGAGCCGTTGGGCACGCCGGTGCAGCCCCCTCTAGCTTCTGCTCGGTGGCTACTGGGTGACGCCTCGTCTGGGGATCCTCAGCCCTTCCCATGAGGGTGGCACAGATGCCCCTCCGGTGGTCCTCCTTGGGCTCTCGCACTCTGGGGCCTGGATCTCCTCCATGCCTGTTTCATGCCCTGGGGGACGGGGCTATGGCTCGCTACATCCTCTTGCAGACCATTACATGTGGAAACCATTTGAATACAAGCACGCTGATCCACACAGGTGTGCACACGGGTGTTCACTGTTCGTAGACTTAAATTACACCTTTCTTGGCTGCTACTTCAAAGCACATTGTGCGCTGTCTGTCCTGTGTGCTGAACAACACATTATTTGACCACAAGTGTCTGTGAAGGTTCTCAGTCATCCAGGTCATCGTAGTAAAGGAGCCTCTGTCAGCAAAGAGGCACAGAAAAGAAGACCAGACACCAGCGAGGGAGGATAAGAAGGACAGACGCAACAACATTGTCATCCCCTATGTAGCCGGTGTATCAGAAAAACTCAGGAGAGTTTTCTCCAAGCATGACATCCCGGTGCATTTCAGACCCAGCAACACGCTCAGACAAAAACTGGTTCACCCGAAAGACAAAACGCCAAAACACAGACTTAACAATGTGGTGTATGCTGTACAGTGCAGCGAGGAATGCCCAGACCTCTACATTGGAGAGACCAAACAGCCACTTCACAAGCGCATGGCACAATATAGAAGAGCCACCTCCACAGGACAAGACTCAGCAGTCCATCTGCATCTTAAGGATAAAGGACACTCTTTCGAGGATGCCAATGTTCACATTTTGGACAGAGAGGACAGATGGTTTGTGTACAAACACATCACATGTCAGTTGTCAGCAGAAGTGTAGAGAGAACAAAATGTAAGCGCTGAGAACTTCAGAATCTGAGATTTGTCCAGATTTGTAGAGGAACAGATCAGATTTATTTTGTTTATATCATGTTCAGTCTTTCAAAATTAGAAAAGGCAGAATTTGTGTTGTTCAAACACACTGATTCCACAAAAAGACACAAATGTGAAATTGCCTAGCTAACAGTTACAGAGCTACATGATGATAATTATATGTGAAGACATCTGCTTTTTTAAAATATAGCTCCATGCTTGCATTTACATCTGTGACCATCGGAGAGCAGTAAGCACTCATTAGTCTGTTCCTCTTTACTGATGTCAGTGTTTCTGTCAGTTTAATAATATCTGTGTTCAAATATGTTTCAAATAAGTTCAGTATTCCAACATTGAAATGAACTTCATCATCTCAGCTGAACTGAGCTTCAGAGAAACACTGCATACTGATGTCTGTGAAGCTTTGACAGAAAAACAGTTTAAAACATCAAGTGATTGAATCCATGAATCTAAAAATGTGTGAGTGAAAGACTGAACTATCTGTTCAACAATCAGAGTGTTAAAGGACAATAACATGACACTCTTTAAACTAAACTACACACAGACACACTGAGGAACCACATCAGGAATGTCACCATATTTCATGTTGTATCACTCCCTGCCCCACTCTATGGGTTCCAGGTTCATCTGGTAGATGCCCTCAACCCAGCCAGGGTTCGTAACCCTTGCCACTATCTTTACCAACAATCCTCTGACACAAGGAATGATACAACAACCAGCGATGACCAATATTCCCAAAAACACAGCCAATGAGCACATCACTGATAATGCCACACCTTTCCATTGTCCAAACACAGATGTCATCCAGGATGCCAGCGGGTTTTCAATACCTGAGTGCTCATGCATGGTTTTAGACAAAGTTTTCAGGTCCTCCAGAGCCCGAGTAACTGAGCCATCCTATTTTGGACTCCCACCAGTGAACTTGGACCCAATTGTTCTACAAACCCCATCATGGCGTCCCTGGTTAGGTTAGAAAGTCTCAGCAGATTGTAATGAACATAGTTAATGCGTTCAACATTCTTATTAGGTGTTACCCAAAGGAATATACTCTCAAATCCTGCAGCTATCGGATTCACCAGCTTATATTCGTCTGGAACTCCCCTAGGCGAGTTCAGGCGAGGATCATAAGCATGTGTACCTTGGGTCCCTCTTTTGACCAAAACATGTCTCAGACGTCTGGCGGCTAGAGTACGCGTGTTGCGTTGTGGAATAGCCTTTACCTGATTCCCAATGAGCATGAGTGGAGCTCCTAATCGCACCATCGCACATGTCCCTACGCTTCCTATAGGAACACGAGCCAACAGAGTATTCTCCCCACAATAATAATAGAGCCCACTTCTTGCCCAGCTTCCAATTACCATGCTAGGGCCACTTACATTGTTGGTGGTTCGTCCCTGAAGTGTGACGGCACACCAAGTAGGGTCGATCTCTCCCACCTTGTACTTTTCAATATCAGCAGAGAACTTAAAACATGTATAGTTATCTTGTTTTGGCATAAATGGTCCCACTGTTGTCTGCTTTGAAATGGGAGGGAAAAGTCTAGACAACAAAGTACAATTGCCAGTACTCACCGCACCCCTTGTCAGCTGCAACATACAATCAAAGCCCCACTCGTCATCTAAATGCAATGGTGCGGGCTCTGTAAACAGACGTGGCCTAGCTGAAGCACAGGCAACACAGTCAGATACATGTTGTTCTCTAGCATTATGAGCCACCCACTCAAGCCAGAGATTACTGTCCCTGAAACCGGTGGCACGCTCAATCAGATCCTTAGGCTCCAGTCTAGAGTAATCTGTTGTACGAAGTACTCTCCCTTTTGATTCCTGCTCCTTTTGAGCCACTGTTCCTGAAGTCACTGTCTGATCAATCGGAACAATGATAGAACTTTCTGTGAACTGGTTAGACTTTGGGTCAACTAAATTTACTCTAATTACCCCTGATGGGTCTGTCCCTGTCACATCTACTCCAATCACCAGATAGAACGCGCCTCCCGGGATCCCAGATTTCGGGAGCGTGTCCCACGGTCCTAATGAAAGAGTGACAGGGTTATGCACAACAGAATAATCCCTTTGTATGGCTATCCCTTTCAGTCCCTGCGGCACATGTGGGTGCCATCCTGCTCCTGTCCAACCTACCACATCTGTCCAAGCGCACCACTGATCTGTTATATAGGTGTAGACATGTTTACTCCAGGAGGAGCCCCAAACAGCCTTACGAAAGCATATCATGGGATGATTGCAGACCCATACATCATACGCTTTCCAACTACTACTTGCTCCTGTACACTTAATAACGTCACACAAATCAAACATGAATGAGCTGGTAGACCCTTTAACATAGTTCAACTCTATGCCATTATTTCTGCTGAGACATTCATCACCTTTACCTTTACCTGACCCCTCGCGCTTTTGTCTTTCTACCGATCCTATTTTAGGACCTACAGTCTCAGGAACTGCTGGGCTGGACTGGCCTCCGTGTTCAGACAAGGGGTCCGGAGTGCCTTGCAAAATACAGACAAAAGACAACAGAGCCATGGTTACTATTATTGCATATAATACACATGTAGTTGTAAGGAACATTTTAATACGTTTCTTCCCATTACGTGTGTCTGATTCGTTTGTTTGCATCATGTTATATAAACTTTGTATTCTAGACTTGTTATGTAGATTTTAGATTCTGGACTGAAACTCCCCTCTTTGTGGAGCCTTTAACTTATCACTGCCCCTTTCTGATGGCGTGGCGACCTTCTAGGCTGCTGCTCTTCTTTCTTCAGCCTTCCAGGTGGACTACTGGATGGCCTGTTGCACAGGTGAGAGGGTTTATTCTGCCTCTGTTTGTTGACACCTGTGTTGGTTGAAGCCTCTTCCTCAACCAAGCTCTCATGTGCTGGTGCACACTGCGACCAGTGATACCAGGTGTCGCCCTTCCCTTTCAGCTGAACTGCTGTAGTTGTCCTGGCAACAACCTCGTATGGACCAGTCCAGCGTGGCTCCTTCCACTTGCGTTTGAGCACCTTCAGCCACACCACCTTTGCCTCCGGGGTCGCCCTGTCCACAGCGTGTAATCCAGATGTGACCTGTTTGCGAAACTGGAGATTCTTGCCACCCCTGTGGTCGCTGTGCTACTGGAATGTTCTCCTGTAAAGGATAGAAAACAAAAAGCCTCTCTCTGCTACACCTCACTAATCTACTGTGTTCATCCAATGTTCCCTTAATTATTCAAAGTTGGTTCAAGATATCATGTTCTGGGCTCTATCCTTTATATTAACTTTACTTAATCTAAATGCTCTTTATGTGTGTAAAGAGTTTATCTTCTAAACAGGATTCAGTTCATTTTAATCCTTCAACTTAAACATGAAAATAACAATTTCTGCCTCAGTTTTACCATATCTAAATCATCAAACACCCCAAAAGTCCTAAAATGATCCTAAACCCATTTCAACTTAAACCTTAAATCCCCCCTTTATTTTGACACATGAAATGTGTCAAAATAATATACAAAACTAAAAATGCTCAGTTTTCCCCACTCATGATCCAATCTATGTCATAAACATGAACTTAAAACAGAACAGTCATCAGTCATGTGCTTAGCCTCAGTCCAGTCTTCACCTCAGTGTCCAGTTGGTCCAACCTTAATTCAGTTCGTCCGTCCAGTCACCGTCCATTCATACGTACTCACACCAGGTATTTCCTCTTTCTTGCAGAGACAACAAGAAACTGTTCCTCTTTCACAGTTGCGAGTAAACATAACTAACCTCTCACCTATAAATGATTCTCTCTAACTGAGTGTGTGTGTGTATATGTCGTCCTCAAATGCTCTCTCATCTCACCCGTTGCACTTCTGACCTTTCACCAGACCAGAGGCTCATCAAATAGTCTCGTCTAACCTGCTCCTCAGAATAACTTAGACTCTGCTTTCATTAATGCAAACTTTCTGCAACTTAGTCTTTCTGAAAGACACACACTGTTTAAACCTCTGAATGCAATATCAATGCTGCAGATTATATTATTAATGCAATGGTGACGATGACGATTATTTAACAATAGCAGTAAAATAATTTCCCTGCTCCACACTCCCTCTCTTGACCTCTGGTACACCAGAGGTCGCAATACATTGTGTCCTCGCTCTGACCCTCTCTTGTGGTCCATCCGGCCTCGGGCCTCCAGGATCCTCACCCCCCTGTGGTCGCCGAGATCTTCTGCAAAGGAAACAAAACACCTTTTCCTGCATCTCCCTAACTTATCATATTTGGGACTCTTTAATCAAAAGCATGATCCTAATTATGTTTTGGACTTATAGACTTGTATTTATATATATTCTTCAACGTTACTCATCATTTTACCACTCTCTTAAAACGCTGACACTAACTTCATTTTAAAACCTCACATTTCCTATGTTATAACCTGTTTTTTGATATAGCCCTTTTTATTTCATTTTGCTCCTTTTAATGTAACAATACCTTATAATTCTAGTTTATCAGACTTAATCAAAACATATGCTTTCCTTCCTTTGGTCCTTCTTTAAGTTCAGTTAAAAGCTAAATGAATTTGAGGCCTTTTGCCTGGAATCAATACTGTCATGTGTGTTTCTTCAATTCATGTTTCCCCTTTAGCATTTGGCATTCTCCCAGCAATATACTATAATACCATAATCTAACCCCCATCATTAAAACAGAAATTTTCTCTAGTAAGGGCAAATGGTTTGTCCACATTTATTCATCCACATCTTCATCCAGTCACACATTCACTCACATGCAGTCACCCCATATATTTGCTAATAGTGGAGCCTCCCGCGGCAGTGATCAGATTCTCCACCCTCAGCAAAATGAGCTCATTCATTTGTTTCATTTTGTCACAGTAAAATAGTTTTTTATACTTTTGGACTGGATTGAATCGATACAATCCTTTTAGACAGGGACTTAGACCTGATCACAGGTAGGCTTCTCCTCAGCCAGTTGAAATCTGGAAAGCCCACCTTATATTTGCTCTCCCGAGAATTTTCAGCGCTGTTATTCATTGTTGCAGGCCTGCTTAGAACAAAAATGAGAAAAAATAGAGCTGATTATTAGCTCATCAAAGCACAAAACAAAATCACCTGACAGGTTTTCTCTAAGTGCACTGTTACAAAAATAATGGGCCCCCTCTTAGACATGTCCATGTTTTCTAAAACTCCCTCTATTAAAACAACAAGAACATTCCAAAGCAAACTGACCGAATCAATCCATCACCACAACAACAACCTCAAAAATCCTAAACACAGAACATTTTGCCACCAGTTCTTCAGGGTCCTGTCACTCCGAAGTCAACTCACATAATTTCACCTGCTCAATAGACAGAAAGTCTTGTTAACCGCCACAGTCACAGTCTCTCCTCCAGTGCAAGCTTCACTCACACAGTCAGACAGGAAACCCGAGTTCCTCTTTTTCTTTTCCTGTCCCGAGTCATTCAACTACTTTGCATACTGAGTCATCTCTCAAAAAGTTGCCGTGACAAGAGAAATACATGTTCAAACATTACCACCTTATTAAATTATTTTATTTCTTTCTACAGTAATCACTGGTTTTGATCACTCAGTACAAGAGCACTCCTAAGTCACTCTTTTAAAACTACTTTAATCACTGTTTCTTTTTCCATAACTGCCTTTGTCATATAGCTTCTTTTGAGTTATTCCTCAGCTTCAAACTCAAATGTATTTTATTAAACATTCACACCATTCTGTCACTCATACAAATAGCAAGTTCTTCTCTATACACAACTCTTGGCCTCCAGGGCATAAAACTTTAAACCTAAGTTTTTACTTTTACCAGAACTAGTACTTTACCAGAACTCTCATACGTGCAATAAGACTGCTATATGTGCAATTCTTTCTTTGACAAAGTTGTATTTTGTATTTTCTTACTCAGCTGTATATAATATTGGTATTCTATTTTATTCTATTCTACTTTATTTTATTGCATTCCAGTGTTTTCTAATTTGTGCTGCGTAACTTTGCACTTTTGCTTTAACAAAACAAATTTCCCACCTATGGGACTTAATAAAAGTCATCTTTATCTTTGACTAGCACTAATCTAAATCCTGTCTCATCCACTGCTGAAATTCTAGTTCAATGGACACATGTGTTGCAGTTTAAAATTACAAGAGGAAATAACTCACACCCAAGAACTGTGTGTGTGTGTTAATGTCTGTGTCCCTTTAAATGAAAAAAGGTGAACACATGTGGTGAGTTTTCCTCAATTTACACAAAATATGACATTAAATATCCTTTTCTAATTCCTGTTCTTCTTTAAACACCATGAATGACCTCTAGGTCATAACCTTTGGACTTATAGCTCTGATATAAGTCCACACAGCGCACCAAGCACAGAGAAAATTCAACCTCAGTGCTTCAGAATTCTCCTCAAAATTCAGAAACTGTTTCTGTCTTTTATCTGAAATCCTGAGTCAGTTAAACACCTTGCTCAACTCACGGTGTCTTTTCTCGGGCTCCCTCGTCTGAGCTCACTCTTTTTACCCCGGCATCTCCACCGGAATGTTACGAGATCTTCATAGACCCAAAAGTAAGCATATTATTTCCCTAATCAAAAGTGAAGCCGTTCTTCACACAGTAATTCTTCATCCAACAGCCTTTGTGTTTTGAAACTAAAAAGAGGAAGGAACAGCGCCCAATTTAAACTGTGCATGTTGTCACTGAACAACACACACACACAGACCCAGGGCAATTCTTCCTGGATCATTTATATAACCTTTTAACTCAGTACTGTCTGTTTCTCAAAGTTTCATTATCCTTGCTTCAAAGCTTCTCATTACTTCCAAGTTACTCATTCATTACTTCGACTTTTACTTTATTCTCGAGAATTCAGTTTTACCCCTACTGCGCCAATTTAGTAGTTAAGATCATCTACTCAGCGAACAGATAATTTAGAATTCGGCCAATTTGCACAAATTTGCTTATTGAACAGGTTTGTGCGTACCTTTTAATCTTTTTAGACCGGTCCTCTGTTCGCCTCATATCAGATCCAACCTTCGGCCACATTAGTTCTCTCTGATCTAATCTAGAAACTTCACGGTCAGCCGGACACAGAATCTCTTTTCCCTTTTCTTTGACAAGAGATACTCAAAAATTCTGCAAATTCTCTCCACTCAGGAGGAGGCTCACAGCTTTATTTCTTACTCTGTTTCTGGTTGGATTAAAATAACTCTTATATTAGAATCACCCTGTCCAGTGATACTGTATTTCAAAATCACCAAAGGCACGCTCACAAAACAAGAAAATGCTTCAGCAGCCTTAATGGGATCCCCGTGGGCCTCTCACTGTCTATTTCCAAGCACCTATAATGAAACAACGGCACAATGAGCATGCCTTTTTGTCTATCCCTCATTTAATCAATGTGTCTATTCTTTGTTACCATTAAAAGGGGAAGTGACTGCACCCAAATTTTAACTGCGCACTTTTCCCCAGGAAATAAGAACGGAAAAAGAGACTTTTACAGCCTCTCTCACACACAGCCTGCAGCCGGCTGGCACTTAAATCATTGCAGACAGTTTCTTACGTCACGGTTTCCAGCTGTATGAGTGGGTCCCTACAACCCAGATATACACACCGCTGCTCGTCTTTAAGAGACGTCAACAGGTCTGCAAATTCTCCAGGAATATCAACAAAAACACAGCTTTTCTCGGCCCACGGCGGGTCCACAAATTTTCACTGACCACGGCGGGTCCACAAATTTTCACTGACCACGGCGGGTCCACAAATTTTCAGGTAATACTTTTTAATCGTCTCTCATAGCTCACAGTATTTATTATCAGACTTCTCACTTTTAATAATCAGCACACTTCAATCATATGTCAACACCTCGGACCTTCTTGTCCGGTATTTATTCTCAACACATGTCACAATTCCTCGGAGCTTCTTGTCCGGCATCTACTTCTTAAAACATGTATTTATTAAGTGTCTCTCAAGATGATCTTCTAGATCAATAGGGCTATACCTGAGGCCACAAATCTCAGCGGGGCCCAACCCCTAGTTCAATACCCAGAAAACGTCTTTCCCGGGGGTGGAATCCTTCGGTTCCGTGACTTTTAGACACTTCTTAATCCTTTTATTCCTTACACACATCAGTCTCTCTTCTCTATTTCTTTACCAGCGACGTCTCAAGTTACTTTTAGCTCAGTTCTGCTTTTTCCTAGTGAACAGTGAATGCAACAATTCTCTCAAGTTTCACTTTCGTTGCAAATAAAGATTTCTATTTTAAACAAAACTCAAAACAGAGATCAACGGATGACCACTTGACTATTTGTTTTAGAATTATACTCCAATACAGCACAATTTCTGTTTAAGAGGTTTGTGCCTTACCTTTTTTCTTTGTGGGCCCAATAGTCAAATTGATCACCGTGACGTCTGCCGTCTGATCCACTGATCCGGCCTCAACTGTCACGGCCGGGCGGATCACACACAGTAATTCGGCGTGCCCGTGTGGCGTGCTGGCTAGACCCAAGCGCGGCGAAGGCTAGCGGTGGGTTTGGAGCAGACACGCAGTTATTCTAGTAATGACCAGTGCACGAAGCGTGGCTTCGGAACTGTCGTTACAGACAGAGAGCGAGCGGAGCCGGGAAGAGAAAAAGGATTGAAAGGGATTGTCACTCACAGTTGCTGAATCAGGCGGAGACTGACGTCGGCAGAGTTTCGGAGCTCCTGACAAGAAGATACTGATGTCTGAGCGGCGAACAGGTGGGTGGCGTCTCTCTTTTAACCCCGGCCCCGTGATCAGCTGATCCCAGCCGATCACCGGCTGACATCAACCTCCGCCGACAACAAACACCTGCACCTCGTTCTACTGATCCTCAGTTGCCCGCATCCTCCACCAAATGTTGCGAAATCGATCAACTTCAGACCAGACAACAAACAACGGAGGCTCCGGAAAAGTGCAATCAAACGATGAGTTTTATTATCACAGGAGAACAACCAACCGTCAGCATACGGGATGGGTTGCTCTGACAAGAATACACTGGGTTCTGGTTTTATAGGACAAAGTATCACACCTACGTCAACACAGTTCAAAAATACATGGTGACAGACGGGCAAAAGTTCAACTGTACAGTCAAGGGTTCATCACATACACCTCTAATAACCTTACACCGACATATAATTTCTCCTTTCTACATTACTTGCCTTTTAAGGTAATAACTTCAGGTCTTAGCATCTCTGAGAGCTAATAATGGACCCTCGTCATTAATCACTGAGTAGAGTACTTTAGCAGCCAGTCTCAAACTGAAGTAGAAGACGCTTAGGCCTTCACTCAAACCTGCTACTAGATTAATATGTGTATTGTAAGCATGCATGCAATTAACCTGCTATGTTCTCATCTCCTCTCAGCATGTATCATCTGGACACTCTCACCAGTGAAGCTTAAAACCTTCTAGAATGGAACATCAACTCTAACCAAGCACATTTATGCATTGTGTATAAAATGAACTCAACCTGTAAGAATAGAAAGGTCAATGTGATGACAGACATATTCAATGCAATATAAACCCTGTAGGAAATATTACTGATAAATGATACTGTGAAACCTGTTATTAATACATTCTTCATAAGGCAAATTATATGGTAGCAATAAAAGAATCTCTGAATCCCAACAAGACAGAGGAAGAGGAGGAGGAGGAGGAGATGGGTGTTTCTCTGTTATTGTGCCACACAGAGGAATAATGATCAGAGCAGAAAAGACTCCAGGACTGATCATTTCCACCAAACACACACTCATCACTCCTTCCTTTCCTTTTGATTCCTCTGTAACTCCCTGATATCCAAGCCTCTCTCGTCCACTCGACCTCCCAGTAACAGCGACCAGTCAGACCATCTCTACACAGCAGCTGTTCACAAACATCAAATCTGTCTGGATGATCAGGATATGACTGAACCTCCTCCACATGTGTCACCTTCCTGTTGTTGTCAGACAGTTGGAGCTTTGTGTTCACTGTGTTTGTGTCGATTGTGAGTTGACAGGAATCTGATGGAGAGAACAAACACAATCCAGCTGCAGTTATTGATCCATCATCTGTTCATTGATTGACCCTTTGATGATGACTCCTGACATGATGAAGATGGTTGAATGTGTGCTGCTTTGTTTTCATGAATCCCATTAAAAACACACTTACACTTCCTCAGACCTGGTCTCAACCACCGAACTCCAGCAGGCTCCACCCTGAAAGGAGGAGGGGGGTCAGAGCAGCACAGTCAGCATGCACACATGGACATTACATGGCTCTCACACACACACTGTTACACACTGATAAAGGAACAGTCCAACATTTTGACACATAAATGTTTAAACTTC
The DNA here is from genome assembly GCF_057382095.1 of Aulonocara sp. 'chitande type north' Nkhata Bay. Classification (NCBI taxonomy): domain Eukaryota; kingdom Metazoa; phylum Chordata; class Actinopteri; order Cichliformes; family Cichlidae; genus Aulonocara; species Aulonocara sp. 'chitande type north' Nkhata Bay. The sequence goes on from NC_141346.1 coordinate 64,137,014, forward strand.
AAAAGAGCAAAACTCATAATCACATCACATTTAATCTCCTTTATTAAGCACGATGTCCAGGGAGCATTGACATGTGCCACAGTCAAGGTTCAACACACTGTGACATTCATGCTGTCAGGGAGTGGGTGCATATTAAATGTAAAGACTGGGACTGGGTACAAAAACTGATTCAGTACAGGTAGAGTGCAGCAGCCAGTGCATCACATATTTTGAGCTAATGCAGCGGTCATCACACCACATACTGCTTTCTATGTAAAGGAGCCTTCATTCTCAGATTAGGGCTGTTTGTGACCATAAAGTCTGTCTCACAAGGGCAGCCACTGGTCCAGGCGAGGATGCCTCCACAGTGGGATGTCTGAGGGTGCAGACATGGGTGAAGTAAGGACCAGGTGCCAGTGGACCTGTGGACCTCTGGAGATAGGAGTTATTGTTTCACTCCACCAAAAGCAGAGAGAAAGATGTTTATTAATAATCCTTCTAATTAATAAATGCTCTGTAGAGCAAATTTGTTCAAGGTAAACAAACATAAATGATGGAAACAGCATCAACCAATCACAATGCTGCACTGCAGGAGGAGGTTGTGGTTTGATGCATGTGATGAATATATTTATTTCTTATTCTCCTAACAGGAAAATTATCTTTTATTTTTGTATATTTATACTAACATAAGTGCATTTAAAGGCTCGTCATCTTGATTTATTTATTCAGAAATGATATCAAACAATAATACAGGGAAACCCTGAATTAAATGACACAATTCTTGGTCATTGATGGTTACAGCTAACAGTGTCTCTGGGACCACTTTGGACAGCATTTGACTGAAGTGCTGGTTGGCTGCAGGGCCACCATGAAGGCTCTTTCTGGAGCTCTCAGTGCTGCAACATATATACTGCAGTGCAGGCTGCAGGGTAACAGGACCAGTGGTTGTTAATGCTACATCCACTTCACAGTCAAAAACACCCACTAGTCTGGGCTAACACCCAACCAGTGACCTGGTTTCCTCCACCAGCTCCATCCCTTTGTTTCTTAATCTCTTCTTTCTGTTGGAATGATTATTTCTTATTAGAATTTGAATTTCAAGGTTCATCAACCAAAGTTAATTCACTTTGACTGCATTCTATTTTTCTGTTGTTTTCTACTAACTATCATCACAAAGTCCAGAAGATCAGTTTGATATTTTAGCACAAACAAGTTTCAGTAGTAAACACTCAGAAGCAGCAAACTAGCAGTGCAAAAGAGCCCATTTTAGTAGGCGGCCAGTTAAGTTGAGTGACCTAGTAATCCATTTACTTTTACTAATACGTTTTTCTAAGCTGGGGAAACAACTTCCCAGTATTTCTAGTTCATGCTGGGCCAGGCTAAACATGTCCTGGACATGGTCTCTGCACACAGATAAAACTTAAAATAAATAAAGAGAGTGAAAATGTCAGTTCTTTTCCAGAGATCAGTTTGAACAGGGTGCACCGTTGTTGCTGACACAGATTTTGTCCTTTGAGACCCCATACAGACATCTACTGTTTAAGTTAGACCAGAATGGGAAAAATGTTCCTATATGTGTGATTGTTCAAATAACACTGGTTTCCAGCATTAAGTAATCAGACAGAGCCAGTTTCCTTATCTATCAAACACTGTTTGTGGCTGTAACGGCCATCTACATACCTCAGAGTGTCCAGTCTTAGCTGCTCAAGCATCTTCACTCCTGCCCCTCCTGGGTTATTGTAGCTCAGGTCCAGCTCTTTCAGATGGGAAGAACTGGAGCTAAAAGCTGAGACCAGAGACTTGCAACCGTCCTCTGTGATCAGGCAGCCTGACACCCTGCAGACATGACAAATACTCTTAGAGAAGAGAAAAATAGCTAAATGCAAACAGGAAATTGCAGCCAAAGATGAAACAGGAGTTAAAAATAGCCATTAGTCAATCTAAACCTTAGACTGTAAACCTCTAAACCTCATCTACTGAACATTTCAAGAACGCTGACCTGAGTGTTTCCAGTTCACAATATGGACTTTTCAGTCCAGAAGACAAAACTTTCACTCCAGAGTCCTTCAGGTCATTGTTACTCAGGTCAAGCTGTCTCAAACTAGAGGGCTGGGAGCTGAGTAGTGAAGACAGAGTTTCACAGCTTCCCTCTGAGAGATTACAGGCACTCAATCTGAACAGACAATAATGAGAAAAATAATAATATTAAACTTTCTGGTCTGAACCTTTGAAAAAACATGATCTAGAAAAAAATATCATCTCTATAGAGGTTAAATCATGTGGAGGGTTAATTAATCATCAATAATCAATCAATTAGTCATCATTAAATAATTAATTAAACGTCATTAATGAATTAAGTTCAAAATACTTAATAAATTAAATATATACATAATTGATTTAATGCCATGTAATTTCCAATAAATGAAATTCAAATTTATTGATTTTTAAATATATGTAATTAATCAATTATTGACACATTTAATTAATTATTTAAGAATCTATTTATTTAATTCATTTGGGCCCTTCTAGCACTGCAGCTGTGCATGTGCTTACATATCCACTGGTATGTATCTTACAGGTATTCTCACAGCAGTGCTCTGAACATTAAATGACCAGCAGATATTAGTTCTTCATAATAAGCAGTTAAACGAGGCTTTGTGTGATCTGCCTTTGGGTGAAGCAACAAAGCTGGAAAAATTGGACACATTCACAGAGCTTTACCACACCATCACTAGACAACAATGGAATTATTTTAACTAAAAACAAATAATCAGAAAGTCTTCTGCCTGGGGCCCGTTCTTCGTACCTCGCTAAGTAAGTTAGCTGGATTTGATTGTTGACGATTTCGCGTGATCCTGGATCGTTCGGTTCCCCGAAGCTCATCCGGGACTTGCTGTCATAGCAACAGAGCCGTAAGCGTAAACCTGCTCGGGAGCAGGTTTACTTTATGTAAACAGGATTAGATCGCGGCCACTCAGGTATGTCCGCTTCATTTATACGAAAGCAACAGCGATATCCCACCACTGTTTTACCATAAATAGATTTCATCAATGTAACTAAAGATAATGCAGTACTTGATCCTGTTATTGATGTCATACAGCTACATAGGGGAGACCGGGGATAGTTGTAACATTTTTGACATTTCTGTCTGTAAATTGGAGCTCTTTTAAGGTAGTGGATTCAAAATGTAATGCAAAGTATTTACATGTCTCGGCTATTAAATAGTGCAGCTATTTTCTCTGCAGCACAATTACCCATTGCATGGTATGGTCTCAAACACGAAGAGTGAAATGTTACAATTAACCCCATAGTCTGGGTTAGTTGTAACATATCCTGGGGTAAAATGTAACACAATGAAATAAGGGTACTGACAAAACATTAACGTGTAATCTTTGTTTATTCAACACATGAATGCACTTAGAGCCATTTATGTAGCTGTGTGTGTGTGTGTGTGTGTGTGTGTGTGTGTGTGTGTGTGTGTGACAGAATACAGAAATCCAGCTTTTGAACATATTCCAACCCCCCAAAAAAAGACAAATTATGGAATTTTCTGCAACTGAATATTTCATTAATTTTGGTTGGTCTTCCTTGAGTTTGGCCTCATTGGCTCAGTGGGCATTATAACCTATAGCTCTTGCACCAATTTTGAACATAACAATGAAGCTGAAAAAATGTAGTTGTTCACCAGCATCGCAATTCCATTACTTTTTATCATGGCTTACCTTGGTGTGGTTTGCAAAGTGCTTCAGAAAGATGAGGAAATCTGTTTCTTGCACCCGTCCTGATTTATTTCCACCAATACTTCCTACTGGTCCATCTCTGACACAGTGGTCTGCATAATGTATGTGTGGGAACACAAACAGTGGAGGAATTGTGTTGCCAATGGCATTAACCGCATATACAAATGCGACCAGTGAACCTCTCTCTGCTGATGTCGTTGCCCCAACTTGTTTAATATAAGTTAAAGTAATAGTGTGGTAAGTTGTAACATCTGCATTATTGTTACAACTAACCCAGACTGTTGCTGTTACAACTGACCCAGACTCTTATAGCCATGAACTAGCTAACATTACAGCCAACGGCTAAAACACTAGCACTAAAGACCTACACAGAATATATCACCATAGACATACAAATAACATAATTTAAGTTTGATGAGTTTAACTGCAAAGCAGATAATGCTATTAAACATTGAAATAAAGTAGAAAAACTTACTTTTTGGCATATAAATTACTTTTTTTCATGTTAAATTGTCTGTGTTTGACAAAATGTGCTGATTTTTCACATGTGATAGCAGAACTGAGTTGGGCATGCACAGGATGAGTCACATCATTTGAAACTCTGATTGGAGAAATTGGAAGTGTTACAACTGACCCACGTTACAACTATCCCCGGTCTCCCCTACAGGTCATTCCCTAAAAAAAGGGAAATGTACTATTAATCACTCTATGTCATAATAATAATAATGGATTGGATTTATATAGCGCTTTTCAAGGCACCCAAAGCGCTTTACAATACCACTATTCATTCACTCTCACATTCACACACTGGTGGAGGCAGCTACAGTTGTAGCCAGCTACAGTTGTAGCCACAGCTGCCCTGGGGCAGACTGACAGAAGCGAGGCTGCCATATCGCGCCATCGGCCCCTCTGGCCAACACCAGTAGGCAAGTAGGGTTAAGTGTCTTGCCCAGGGACACAACGACCAGGACAGAGAGCCCAGGGATCGAACCGGCGACCTTCCGGTTACAGATGCGATTCCCAACCCCCTGAGCCACGGTCGCCCTACAGCCACTTTACAGTTAAAAGTGGATGTAGGGTCACGGTCATGTAGGTGATTACGCCAGATGCAATTCATATTTCAGAGTAGTAATAGCAAATTACGTCGTGTAATCAAGATGAGAGACCACGGCTATAAAAGCGAAGGTGGATTTGGGAAGTCTGTTGCAGCCATGTACTGTCCATTTGTACGCGAGCCACCCATTGCGCAAGGTGCAAGAGTGATAAGGAGAGTTTTCAGAATCCAACGTATAGTGCGTGATAGACAGGATCCTTTAGCCCAGCGCGACAGTGTGCTCATAGAGAGATACCGATTTTCCCATGAGGGTATTATCTACTTAACCAACTTGCTGGATCCCCATGTTAAGAGTACCACTCACCGTAGTCGGGCATTAACAACTGCACAAACTGTGTGCATTGCCTTGCGTTACTTTGCGAGTGGCACGTTTCTGTACGCTGTTGGAGATGCAGAGAACATTGGCAAAAGTGGTGTCTGCCGGGCCATTCGCAAAGTGTACCTGGCACTCAAGCATTTCCTGGGTGTGTTTGTGGTTTTTCCAAGCCACTTAAGACCACAGGTTGTCAAACAGGGCTTTTTTGCCCTTGCAGGTACATTAAATTCGATAGTGAATGTGATGCAATCATGACCTATGTCTGTAACTGTAGCTTGATTGTCCGCAGGCTTCCCGAATGTGATTGGTACCATAAACTGCACACACATTGCAATCAAGGCCCCCCCAGGCCCCAATGAAGGGGATTTTGTCAATCGAAAGGGGGTCCACAGTATAAATGTGCAGGTGAGTAATACTAATATTCCAGATGGCAATATATAATGGGAGGAGTGTGTTCACATATAATGTAATCTCTCAGATGGTATGTGACTCTATGTGCCATATCACAAATGTGGAAGCTAAATGGCCCGGATCAGTGCATGACTCAAGGATTTTCAGAGAGTCAGGGTTATGCACATTATTTGAGCGTGGTAAGAAAAAGAGGCCTATTTTGATATTTCATACTCATTTCGGGCCTAACATAACAGCATTTCTCCATTACACAGGGGCCTACGATGGGATTCTCCTCGGAGACAGGGGTTATGCATGCAGGCAGTACTTCGTGACACCGTTCCCTGACCCCAACCCTGGGCCACAAACCCGCTACAATGCAGCTCTAGCCAGGACAAGGGCATGCATTGAAATGACCTTTGGGCAAATGAAGGAACGATTTCAGTGTCTGAAAAGCCTGAGGGTTGCACCTGACAGGGCATGTGACATTATTGTTGCATGTGCCGTACTGCACAACATTGCCACCATCAGAAAAGAGAGGACTCCCGTGGTGGAGGTGCAGCCTGATGATGACCTCCAGCCAGTGCACTTGGACCAACCTAGTGGCAGAGCTGCACGGGACAGGATTGTGCAACACAATTTCGAATATTAAAAACATGACATAACATATTTTCCATTGAAGTTTATTTGAGCATCTTTGTCTGTCTCATCACACACAAGCCAGTCATCAGTTGCCTGGAAAAACAAATCATATATACTGTGTCACGCAAGGTCATCAATAGTGCTCCGTATGGAAGTGTATTCTTACTTACTCTGAAGTTCCTTTTGAAGCAACTCGATTTCTAGTTGAAGTTTTTGCCTCATTAGAGCTTGAAGTTCGATTTCACCTAAGAGCTTTTGTTTCTTCAGCTCAGTATACTCCATTTTTTGCTGGAGACTTCTCTTATAGAGCAGACGAATGTCACCCTGTTTCAATTGTAGTGACAACATTTAACGGGAAATACATGTCATATAGGCAGTAAAATTAATGACAACACTGCCCACCTCTGTATCAGGCCTCTCTGCCGGCCTCTTGGCCTGCAAATCATACTGCAGTCAGACACACATGGCAGTACACAAGTAGATGGAAATTCAGGCCAATTCATGCATGTACTCACAGGGTCTTCCTCCACAGTCATCTGACAGGGTTGCGTCACTGTCCTGTGCAATGGAAACACAATGGTGTTACAAAGGGATGTGGTACAGCCTATTGGTCTGTACAATTGGTTGGGGACAGATATATATATCTCCCAACTTACTATGCATGCTCCAGTCATCCCTTCCATGGGAACAGGTAAAAGTGATGTCATGTAACACACACAAAAAAACCCACAATGCCAATGAATGTCAAAGTACGAAAAGCATTTTCATTAAGGCAACAACCAAATATTTTACATTGTACAAATAGAATCATGAGCCCATTCACCAGTTATGAAGGTGCTGCTGCTACTGCACCCCGGCTTCTGGTCTACGGAAGAGCTGCCCCCAGGGATGCCCTCAACAATGGGTCTGGTGGCATTCAACCTTAGGGCCAGCTCCTCTGCCGGGGTGTGACGAGGGGGTGCAGGACCACCACCTGTCTTTTGTTGCTCTGCCCTTTTCTTGGTTGCTGTTATACACAAACACAGGGATTGTTTCAGGGTGTCTTTTCAAGAGACTAACGGCAATATAAGTGATAGATATTACCATTCTGTAGAATGTTCTTATATTTCACTTTTACTTGTTCCCATGTTCTGGTGGGTCCTGTTGTGGCTCTAATGTGTAAGAGGATATCATGTGATATGATTTGATATGATATAATATGATATGGTATGGTGTCATGTAATATGTTGAATTACTTACGTGTTTAATTTGTCAGCAACTTTCTGCCAGCCCTCTCTCCTTGCTTTTGCAGCCTTTGCAGTGTTCCCTTGCGTTTTAATTATACTCTGGAACTCCTGAAATCCCTCAATCAAGAGTTCTTGCTCTGCTGCGGAAAAATACTGAGCGCGCTCCTTCGACATTTTTGCCGACCAATCAGAGGGTTGCCGATCAATGTTTCTACTATCGATGCGTAGCCCCTTTTACGACACCCAGTGATCTCACATTACTTCATCCAGCTGTACTAATCATCAACAGTAGGTGTGTTCAGAGAACCAGATTAGCGAGCTCACGGTTAGCGCGATGATTTGGTCTTAGATGTGCCATTTGATCTTGGATGTAGTAAGCGACGTACGGAGAATGGGCCCCTGGTCTCGTACCTCTGTGTTTCTGTAACATGAATAATGAGCTGAAATTCTCCTCACGACACCACCGATCAGCTCGAAGGGCCCTCGAGTTTACCTGCATCCATCCTGTTCATGGGGTGGCTGTAGCTCAGGTGGCAGAGCAGGTCAGCCACTAATCAGAAGGTCGGTGGTTCGATCCCAGGCTGCATCCTGGCTGCATGCCAAATATCCTTGGGCAAGATACTAACCCCATGTTTGCCTACTGGTGGTGGTCAGAGGGCCTGGTGGCGCCACTGTCCGGCAGCCTCGCCTCTGTCAGTGCGCCCCAGGGCAGCTGTGGCTACAATGTAGCTTGCTATCGCCAGTGTGTGAATGGGTGAATGACTGAATGTAGTGTAAAGCGCTTTGGTGTCCTATGGACTAGAAAAGCGCTATACAAATGCAGGCCATTTACCATTCACCTGTCAGCTGTTTAACACCTGCTGCTTATTCAGGAAACACGCCCACATTACCTGGTGACAGTCACAGTTTAATGTGGGCCACTGTTTGTCAATATAAAATAATTTAGTTCCAATATTGTGCGCATTGGTATTGCAAACGCACCATATTTTACAGACCATCAGGCTCACTGGATTATAAGGCGCATTAAGCGAAACAAAAATGTCGCATAAGTCAAACTTTACTCAGCTCATTCTTCTTGCTTCCTCCACTTCCGTACCGTTGATTCATTAATGTTTAATTCTCTCACAGCTGCTTTATTCCCATGTTGGGAAGGGCGATGGACACTAAGATAACTACAGAATACTTTATAAGTGAACCTGATGCTTTAATCAGGATTTGGGCTATTTGCATTTAAATTAAATAGATTTATTGACAGACATGAATTAAATAAGTAAACTTGTACCTCAGTAATATAGTTCTGCCACTTATCTGCTCTAATGACTGGAAATCTGATATCCAGTCACCAGCACAGCTCACTCACTTACAGTCACTTACTTCACTGTTTTTGCTCCTGAGCAAATCAGTTTGTTTTAGATTAAAGTTGTTTCATAACTGCATCATTTTACTGAAGTTTAATGTCTCAGCGGAGCACATGTGGAACTGAACCATTCGCTTGTCTTAATTATCTGCTGTTTATATGTGTTACACTTCTTTAATCTTTAATTTTAAATTGAAACTAACATTTAAAAACATTTGGTACAATGTGGAAAGAGGAAGAGTATTTCCACCAGGAGCAGAAACGTCTGACTCAGCATGACGATGCTGTTGGTGGATACTGAAGAGCTCAGCCTGTCAAGACAGGATTAGGTTATCGTTTTTAAACATGTTTATTCAATTATATTCTGAGGCCAGTTATCTGGTATAATCTTTGGAAGTCTATTAAAATAAAAATAAAATCAGATGTGTGGTCTTTTGGTTGTTTTTGTTTTGTTCAATAAGCAGATGTTGGTGTTTCAGCAATGCAGTAACTTAAGTTTAAAATGCTTGTTAGAAACTATGAAACACATCATACAGACTTGTGGACATTAGAAGACGACTAATAATCATCATGAATAAGACTAAAGGCAGGAAGGTGTCCTTTATAACTAATAATATTAATAACTAATAATATTAATATCATAGTCTGTCTGCAGCTGAGACAATACAAACTCAGACTGTGGGGAGAAGATTATATCACTTCAGTTTAAATTGACCTGGAAGCGCCACATTTTCACAGACTTCTTTATTTACAGCATTTTTTACGTGCTGTATAGATTATATGTCACGGCTGGGGCGGCAGTCGTGTGGAGGGTGAGAAAGGAGGATCCAATAGCAGACAATGGCGGAGGTGCAAGTGGGTTTTATTTACAGTGCACAAAACCAAGGTGTGGGCAGAACCGAACATAAACCTAAACTGGGAAAACTAATGCAAAAATGGAGGACATGAAGCGAGGAGCAGAGAGACACGAAGAAACATGGAACAGTGCAGACTACACGGGAGGTTCACAGAGAAATACAGACGACACCACGAGAAGCACAGGGAGACACCAACTATAAATACACACACCAGGTAATCAGGAAATGGCACACAGGAGGGGACACAGCTGGAACTAATGGGCATAACGAGACAGGGGAGAGGTAAAACTGAACACACTGACATGTGATATGAACTTTCAGAATAAAACAGGAAACAGACACAGAACCAGACAGGACACTGAACTTGACAGGCAGACTCATGAGCAGACACAATAACACCATGGACAGACAGAGGGAACACAGAGAAGTGGGAGCAGGCAGGCAAAGAACAGAAACCTAACAAATGGCAAAATCACAACAGAATACACACTCGGAATGAACAAAAGCATAAGGAAACACAAAACACTGAGTCCTCAGACTCAGGACCATGACATTATACAGTTAGGTCCATAAATATCTGGACAGAGAGAACTTAATTTCTAACTTTGGTTCTGTACATACACTAAAATCAATTTTAAATGAAACAACTCAGATGTGTTTGAAGTGCAGACTTTCAGCTTTAATTCAGGGGGTTGAACAAAGACATGGAGAAGAATGTGAGGAACTAAAGCATGTGTAACACAATCCCTTCATTTCAGGGAAAATGTAGAGGAAAAATTAGAAAAATTAAATAACTTAATTAAATTAATTAAATAATAAGATTGTCAGCTGGTAACCAGCTGAAAACCAGCTTCATGCGACCGCTTATCCTGGTCCCAGTGTTAGGGTCAGTGAATCCAGTTAACAGAAAGATATCCTGGATATACTTGACTGACTTTTTAGACTCAAGATTAATAATCATAATAAAAATTATAGTCTAACATCCAGAAATCTGTACGATGTGTTTCATTATGTCTAACAAGCCTTGTACAGTTAAAGCTAACAGTTACTACATGACTGAAACACCAACATTATCTCTTTTATTAAAACATGCATATTAGGGCTGGCATCGTCACTCATGTCTAGAATCGATTCGATCCACGATTTGATTCAATTTGATTCAATTTGAATCGGGGAAATTTTGCCTCAGACAGTCAGAAATATTATAATTCAGGTCATGCATCAGTACATTTCTATATTTTTATATCTATAAAAAGAAATCTGACACTTGCGAGTAGGGATGGGTGTCACGGTCCTGGGTCTCCTGACCCAGCGTTTTTAGTTCTTTGTGATTTTCGTATTATTGTACTTGTGTGATTTATTCTATGGCTTCTAGTTTTGATCCCTTGCCCTTCATGTCTCCCTGTGTGCCCCTCTATGTATTTATGAGCCCTCGTCCCCTTTCGTGTTTATTCCGTGTCTCCCCTGCCTGTTATGTTGGTGTTCTACTCGTGCTCTCTCTCCTCCTGTCTGAACCTCTGTGCTCCCTGTTTCACCTCTCCCGTCAGTGTTCAGTTCACCCCGCCCTGTCTCGTTATGATTATCAGTGTCACCTGTGTTCCCCGTGTGTTCCCACTTCCCTCGTTAACCCTCTGTGTATTTCTGTCTGCGTCTCCCTCTGTTCAGTGTGACGTCGTCCCTCTTGCTGTGTGGATCTCCCTGTGTGTCTCTCTGTGAGTTCTTTGTTTGTGGTTTCCCAGTTTAGTTTAGTTTATATGTTTGTTCTGCCAGCAAATAAAGCTGAGTTTTGAGTTCATTCCCTCGTGCCTGTGAGTCCTGCATTTTGGGTCCTACTCCTGCCTGCCGCACAGCGCTCCGTGACAATGGGTACTGGTGTCCGGTGCCATGATGGCACCGGTTCTGACATAAACGGTAGTAACCAGACCGAAAAGCAGCGCACATATCGGTGCTTTATTTCGGTGCTTTTTTTTCCTGAGCTGTGATACACTTCTAGCCAATCATTTTACGTTTCCGAGGATAGTAGGCGGGCCCAGGTACGTACGTTCTTTTAGAGCAGAGCTACAGATTAAAAATGCCCAAGGCGAAGCGTTCAAAAGTCTGGCTGTACTTCACAGCAAAAGATGCAAACTCAGCAGCCTGCAACAAGTGCTTTAAGCTGATACTGTGATACTGTCAAAGGAGGAAACACCTCAAATCTGATGAAACACCTGGCGACGCATAGCGTTTTTTTTAAAAGCCGAGAAATGCGCCGTATTTGATAGCTTGCTGCGAGACCTCACACCGAGCACATCTACTGCGGGTGTGGTGCCTGTTATCGGACCCGGATTTAGCAACATCCCCAAAAACCCGAAGAGGAGAGTCCTGGCCCCTAGCCCTGCCAGTGTAGCAGAAATGATGAGGATGATGATGGCAGCAGCAGCTGTTCTTCTCTGCGTGAGTAGCTTAATGTTGTTCGTGTGTAATTTACTTTGAGTAGGCTAACCACGTTATTACATTATTGCATGTAAGGTGAACTAGCAAACATCATCATGGCTACATGCGGCTGTCTTCTTGTTTGATGGCAGATACTCCCTTCACCCTGGCCAAAAAGGCTAAAATGACCAAAGAAAAAGAGGGAAACAGCTAAACACGAGAGGTTTAGGACAAAGTTTGTGTTTTTTCCATTGTTTAAGCACTGCTTCCAGCAAAGAGTGATACCATATATGCCCCATAGCTGTAGAAAAGGCTAACATTGTTATCTTTTTACAAAAAACCAGCTGAACATGAGAGGTTTTTGGACCAATTTTGTGTTCTCCATTCTTTAAGCACCGGTTTGAGCACCGTTTGAGCACCGGCACCGTTTCAAAAGTACCGATTTGGCACCGGTATCGGATAAAACCTAAACGATACCCATCCCTACTTGCGAGACTTTATCAAAGGTGTGAGCGTCACAGCAGATGCCTTTGTGTCAAAGTAGCTGAGGATTAAACAGAAAAACATGAAGGTTTTCCTGGCCTGGGATTTTATACAAATATTCTGCAGTACATCAAAAACAAAAGAAAATCATTAATGAACATATGAACATGACCTGATGCTGCTTACATGAAGCAGAGCAAAGTTACAGAGGTTTGATTATAGACACAGCTGAGCATTTTGCATTTTTGCATCATTTTAAAAAGTTTAAATTTGTTCATTATTGAACGGCAGAAATGAGGCTTTGTTTTCAGAAGTAAGTAAAAGAAAAAAAAAAACAGCGGCCGACAGGCTGCAAGAACGGTAGACTTGTGCATAACAAGCAAGCAAATAATGCAGAAAACAGATTTTTAGATGGGAAACTGTTCTTGAAGTACAGAGAGAGAGAGAGAGAGAGAGCTGTGCATGAAGTGTGATTTTATCCTGGTGGCAGCAAAACAATCAGAGGGAATTCATGACAACGTTTATGTGAAGCGTAGTTTGGAGCTTCTTTTGCTGCTGGTTTACTCAATATTGTTTGAAGAGAGATCAAACCTGCAGCTTCAAAAAAGGGCGTAAACACAAAGCGCGGAGCCGCCGAAACATCAGAATCAGCGAGCTGTCGGCTTTCAGCTCGTGTCCGTGCAGTCAGGTGAGAAAGTCACATCTCACTGATTCTGATGCGTCGGCGGCTCCGCGCTTTGTGTTTACGTCTTTGTGCAGAATCCGTGTTCCTGCTCTCATTTACTGTTTTAGCTGTTTGGTGGTTGTTGAAATTTTGGGAGGTTTAACCTGAGATCCTGGCGTTTCGGCCAAAATAAATTTATATTAAAAATCGATTCAGGGTTTTAATGAATCGATATCACGTTATCCAAGCGAGAATCGATTTTAATCGATAAATCGATAATCAAAACCCACCCCTGATGCATATACACAGGTCACACTGCTTATTGAAACTCCCCCAAACATCAGATCTTAATCAGACAGGTTTCTGTTTTTTGTTTTCAAAGTTTAGACTTTGCTTCTATTGGACTTTTTATCAGTAACACGTGCTTACTTTCTGCAGGAACAGTTGAAACTAACATAAATAAATAACTCCAGAGGTGATAGTCAGCAGGGGGTTTACAAGTTGTGTGCCGCGTTGTCGGCGGTATAAGCTCGACCACTTGCAAGGTGAGCTGGCAGACATCACTGAACTCATCAGAGATGATTAGGTTCATTTTGACAAAGTGAGCAGATATTTAACCTCCTAGGACCTGGCGTCCACATATGTGGACATCACATTTTGGGTTGTTTAGACCAAAATACTACATTTTGCTCTACAAGGGCCTGATATCCACTCACGAGGACGTTATACTGCCACTGTGCTATAGAAATTTTAGACAAATATCCTCATATGTGGCTCTCATTTTTCTCAGAAACAAAAATTTGGTAAAAAAAAAAAAAAATCTGGTAATTCTTTGTTTTTACATTCATCAGGTCCCAATCAGCCCAAATATCAAAGAGAAACTAAAAATGAATGCCACGGAGGAGTTTGGGTCTTAGGAGGTTAAAGATTGTGCCACTACATTCTTGTCTAGAAGATATTAAAGTGTATTTGGTGACACACAAAAAAGGGTAAAGTTTAAGTATAGTTTGGGTCCACACATGTCCAAACCCTGGTGTGTAGGCCTACTTAGTTTTGAGGAATTGTCATGGGACCGGGGTCTGGGTGACCCAGGGCCTGTAAGAAGTTATGGACATGTGTGTTTTTGGTGCTGCTGTCTCCTGTTTCCATGTTTGTGTATCTAGGTGTGTGTGTGTGTGTGTCAGCCAGGAGCCTGGCCACACCTGCGGAGGAGAATTACTCACACCTGCAGCTGATCAAGCCTCGTCAGAGGAGCTACTTAGGAGTGTGGTGGAGCTGTCTCTGATGCTGGATCATTGCGTAACTTCACGTTAGTCTCTTGGCGAGTTAGTTAAGGTTAGTCTGCTGCATTGTGGTGTTGCTGACGGTAGTGATGGGCAGATGAAGCCCCATGAAGCACTGAAGCTTTTCATCCAATTGGTTCACCCCAACGCGAAGCTTCATGAAGCTTCATTTGCTCTAGCAGGACACCTACTGGACGTAAAAATAATAGCTGGCATGAATTTGAAGAGTGTGGCATTTTGCACACAGCCTGTAAATGTCAACAACAAAAGGAGTGTGTAAAACATGTATATTGTAGTGATGGCAGTATACTGTGTATATTTATAGTGGCAGTATGGGAAATGATTATTTGGAAATGCTTGAAATGGAAATGATCATTTACTGTGAGGTGAGGTGTGGTTGGGGTGTGGACAGTGGTTGTGCTTTTGTAACGTTGAGGTATGGACAGCTACACACTGAGGCTTTGAGCCTCAGTCCTGCCTGTTCACATTTTATTCTGTAAAAACTAAATTTTCACTGCTTTTACGTCCTTTTTAGTGGGGAGAACATAGCTGGGATTTAATGATTTAACAAATCTTTTGAATCCTTTGTCCTCCACAATGCTAAATGGCTGGGAGTCCTCAATCACCATGCTGACCAGGTCTTCATCTATTTGAGATTGTTCTCCTGAGGAAAGACAATAAAGACAAAGCACAAATATAAATAGCACACACGTAACTTATAACAGTTGTATAATATTGTTATATCATTTAGTAACATTACTGCATCCTATATTATCATTGCATTTGATGGCTCACCTGGTATTGCTCCACAATCGGTGTTCCTCTTATTCTCATGCAAAGCTCTGTAGTGCCTGAGCATGGATGAGGTGTTGTTGTTATATCCCAGCTCCCTGGCACATAGCAAACACTTCACCTTGTACAAAAGTCAAGACAGCTCAACATAAATTGTATTGCACCATCAGTATCATGACAATACATCTTCTGTAGAAATTTACATACCTTGTTGGGAGGAATAAAATCAAAATGTTCCCACACAGGGGAGGACATCCTCCTCTTCTTAGCTGGCTCCATTCTCTCCTGACTTTCTCTCCTCACTCTCATAAACCTCCAAACTGTCTCCAAACTCTCACTAACCGCAACTCTCCATCAAACACCCACATTTTGAATGAAGTCTGAGGGGTTTATATCGCTGTCATATCTCGCGGCAAAGTTCGAACCACTTCATGAACCAGTCACGTGGTACAGCCGGGCAGCGAGGCTTCGGACGTCATCATTTTCAGCTCCTCCCATAAATGAAGCAAGCCTCGATACGCGCTTCGCGGAAACGCCCCCTCCATTACTCGACACACGCTCCGAAGCCTCGATACAGAACGTCCCATCACTAGCTGACGGCTGCCTCTTTGTTATTCCCCAGGAGGAGTGTGGAGACAAGAGGGCAGCGAGCACGGGGTGCTCAGACACTGAGGAGCGGAGACAAAGAACACTAACACTGGCAAGAGGACATGTCAGAGTCGGGAACGCACTGGGGATTGATTGTTGTTTGGATTATTTTGCATCACTGTAAATAAACGCACTGACCTCATCAAAGAGTCCAGCATTGGGGTCCTCCTTCCCCTCATCATAGTCTGCTGCGCAGGCCGTGACAGAAAAGCCCACTAAAAGAACGCCCACCAGACCAAAGCAATGGTTTTGACTTGATCAGCATCAAGTCAAAACCAGCTAAAGCCAAAGTGCTGACTCATTTTTCATGTTACACTCAAATGTTTTCCTTAATAACAATAACATAATTACACTTTAGCCACAAGAGGGCAGCAGCATTAATACAAGTCACATGTATATAAAGGTACAGTGATTATATTACAGTGATTTTGAAAAAAAAAAACAGAAGTTGATGGCAGTGTGTTTTTCCATGACAGAATAATTACGCACACCCAACTTTGCAGTTATTTATTTGTAAAAAATGTTTGGAATCATGTATGATTTTCGTTCCACTTCTCACGTGTTCACCGCTTTGTGTTGGTCTTTCACGTGGAATTCCAATAACATTGATTCATGTTTGTGGCTGTAATGTGACAAAATGTGGGAAAGTTCAAGGGGCCGAATACTTTTGAAAGCCACTGTAAAGTTCACTATCAGTAACATCATAGCACCACCCAGCTGTATAGAAACTCCGTCATGCTAGCTAGTAGCAGTACGAGTTATTGTAACTGACTGTAAAAAGTCAGCATAATGAAAATAAACTCCACCTAAACTTGGTTTATATCTGACCCAGATAGACTGCAGGTCATAACTTCTTACCTGAAGTTCAGTTCACCTGACACTCGGACCAGCGGCCGCCTCGGGTCTCTGCTCCTCCTGCCTCCCCTTTCCCTCATCCACCTGCTGCCTCTGTGGAAGCTCCGCCATAGCCACCACCAAACAACTGACTTATTTTTACACATTGACCAGCATCCGGCCAATCCGCCACCTTCCATTGTTTATACCGTTACAAGAAAATAAAAAAACATCATCAGCCCATAAAAACGAAACATCACCATCAGTATGCCCGATGGCCAGTCCAGCTATGGTCGTGCCATCAGTTAACCTTTCACGTGGCAGCTGTGACACGCGTGCCCAGGGTTGCCGACCCCTGCTCTAAAGCATCTGATTTGGATTCCTGAGATCAAATATATTTTCCTTTGGCTTTGTTTTCTTCCCATTTGTGGCTTTAATGTAGTGTTACATCCTGTTTGTTTGCTTCCATCTGTATACATGTCCAGATTCACTGTTATGTTTCTATTCTTACATTGCTGTGTGATCAATGTTCCCTCTGCTGACTGATGTGACCTTTTGTATCTTACACTGATACTTGTCATATTTGTATCTGCGTCTAAAAGATAAAAAGTTTTCCATGCTAAAACACAGCTCCACCTCCTGCAGTTCTCCATCTGAACCACTAGATGTCTCTCTTATCTAAATGAAGACGTGCAGCACAGCAACCACAGCAGCGCTCAGATCACACGTGTCCTGTTATTATGTATAAAAGCATGAAACAGGTGAGACAGGTGGGATCAATATTAATGTTGTGGAAATATATGAAAAAGCAACAGAAGAGTGAAAACATTTCGTGTTTCTAGAAAGATCTTTCAGCTCATAGCTGCTCACAGACTGTATTTACAAGTGACAAACTGCAACTCTACAGTACATCTACAGTATATATCAAATATATTCTGTATTCAAATCTATTGAGTGATGTTTGAAAGTCTTTCCAGGTGAGTTTGATCCAGGAGGGTCTGAAGCCAGAGTCAGACAGAGACTGTGCAGAGACTGTAGAAGGACAGAGCAGCAGCAGAGCAGTCCAGATACACTGATGATCCTCTGTCAGATCCAGAGGGACACACAGGGATGATGCTGGACTCTACATTGTGTCTGACAGTGGAGCTGTTCTCAGAGCAGTTCACTCTGCAGCACTGGCAGTCATCTGCACTTCTTCTCATTCCTCTGTCAGTCACTGCTGGATGAAGCTCTCCTCTCCACCTCCCAGTAACATGGCCCAGTCAGAACGTCTCTACACACAAGCTGCTGCTGCTTCAACCTCTCTAGATCATCAGGACACAGCTCCTCCTCTCTCAGCACACACACCGTCCTGTTTACCATCATCACCTCCACCTGCAGAGAGAAGAAGGAAGAGCAGAGGAGATAAACGAGTGTTTCCAGAGACTCTTCATCAGCTGTCAGTCAGTGATGCAGCACATCCAGTATAAAGAGCAGCAGGGACTTCAGTGCTGGGACTGTACTAGGACTCATTGTTGCTTCACTTTTTCTAATCTTTGGATTTTTATTGAAGTTGATGAAAATGTTTTTCCCTCCTAGTTTGAGTTTGGACTTTCATTCATTAGAAGAACCTTGGTGTGTCCACTCTGAGCTCTGTAGGAACCCCAACAACAAGCCCAACAATCCAGATGGACGGTTCCAGCTGTTAGCTGGAGGAATTCCATCCAAACATCTGCTCTCACTAAATTCTTCCTCACCTACAGACTGTGTACTTCACTGCTTTAAACTTGGAAATGAATGCAGTCATTGGTCTGCGTGCTGCTTTGTTCAGAGAGCTGATTGGCTATTGACAGTGTTTGATCAGAGCGTGTCAGCTGTTACTATGGTGACCATAAAGGTCAGAAACAGAAAGTGTCTGTGTCCAATCCTGAAGCCTGTCACCATTCTCCTCTCACAGCTTCACTGAGAAGCTGCAGCTTTACAGGAAACACTGGATCTTTGTTACATACTGACTGTGTTTAGTACAATACTGCTGACAGCACCACCCACTCACTCCATCACTCTACTGACCTCAGAGTCTCCAGTCTGAAGTCTGGACTCTGCTGAAGATCAGACAGCTGCTTCACATCTGGATCCTGCAGGTTGTTGTATCTCAGGTCCAGCTCTCTCAGATGGGAGGGGTTGGACTTCAGTGCTGCTGCCAGATAATCATAGCTGATCTCTGACAAACCACAGCCCCACAATCTGTATAAAGAATGAAAGATGTAAGTTTATTAGACAAAGTGTGAGCTTGAAATAATTCAGTGTTTCATCATCTGTTCAGAGCTGAAGAAGGTTCAGAATGTAGAAGTTTAGAAAATGGAAACTCCAAACAGCTGAAGCCAACAGGAAGCAGCTTCAAACAAACACAACAAGAGAAAAAACTCTGGATGATGGATGATGTTCTTTCAGTGTTGCACTTTGTAGACGCTCCCTGAGCCTCACAGCCAGCTGCACATGACATTACCCAGCATTAGAGGCGGGTGAAAAAAAAATGGATTTTCCTATTTAAATGGTTTTAATTTGAATAAAGCGATATTGATTCATTCAATCCTGAATCGATTTTTAATATAAATGTATTTTGCCAGAATCTCATGTTAAAGCTCCCAAAAGTATTTCAACAACACGCAAACAGATAAAACAGTAAATGAGAGCAGCTAAACACACAAAGATGGAAACACAGAGCGTGGATCGTTCACTCGACGGCACGTACACGGACACGCCGTCGGGGCTGAAAGTGGACAGCTCACAGATCCTGAAGCTGCATGTTTCATCTGTCTCCAACCAAAACTGACTGAACCAGCAGCAGAAGAAGATCCAAACTACGCTTTACGTTTGATGAACATCGTCATGAATTCTCTCTGACTTTGACGTTTACTTCCTGCACAGCTCTCTCTCTCTCAGTGTACTTCAAGAACAGTTTACCTTCAAAAATCTGTTTCCTGCATTATTCACTGCTTATTACGCACCAGTCTGCTGTTGTGTTCACTGCTGTCGGCCTCCGAAAACAAAGCCTCATTTCTGCTGTTCAATACTGAAGAAATTTAAACCTTTTAAAATGATGACAGATTACAAACTCTCAGCTGTGTCTGTAATCAAACCTCTGTAACTTTGCTTCCCTTCAGCAGCATCAGCTCATGTTCACATGTTGATTCATGGTTTGCTTCAGTTTTTGATGGACTGCAGAATATTTTGAAGGTTATCTGCTATAAAAAGCCAGAACAGGAAAATCTGCTTCATGTGTTTCTGTTTGATCCTCAGTGACTTTGACACAAAGGCCTCTGCTGTGATGATCACACCTCTGATCAAGTCTCACAGTGTCAGCTTTGTTTTTATACATATGGATATATGCTGATAAATGATCAGAATTATAATATTTCCCACTGTCTGCTGTGTGCCGTGACCTTTGACCTGCTAAAGACAGTCAGCTGTGGATTATTCATTGTTGTGTCTGATACTTAGAACTGTGAGGAAGAACACTACACAGTTAATCAGGGTCCCCTCTCTCTGAATCAGGAAAGGTGGGCAGGCCGCGTGTGGGCCGCGGGCCATACGTTGAGTCTCACTGTTTGAAATGTGAACATTGTTCTGCTGCAGTCAATGGACTAAACCAGAGAAGAAGAAAACAGACTTTACCATGAAGATCCTCAGTGTGGATCAGTATAATATCAGCCTGATGTTTGCAGTTTAGTGTCAGCACAACTTTCACATCATATTCATCTCAGCACAACTAAAACATGCTGACTGACCCCAGAGTTTCAAGTCCACATCCTGGACTCTCCAGGAAACCACACAGATGCTTCTCTCCTGAATCCTGCAGATTGTTGTTGTTGGAGCTCAGGTCCAGCTCTCTCAGATGGGAGGGGTTGGACTTCAGTGCTGCTGCCAGATAATCACAGCTGATCTCTGACAAACCACAGCCCCACAATCTGTATAAAGAATGAAAGATGTAAGTTTATTAGACAAAGTGTGAGCTTGAAAACATTCAATGTTTCATCATCTGTTCAGAGCTGAAGAAGGTTCAGAATGTAGAAGTTTAGAAAATGGAAACTCCAAACAGCTGAAGCCAACAGGAAGCAGCTTCAAACAAACACAACAAGAGAAAAAACTCTGAATGTTTCACATTAAAGTCGTACATTTATCATAAAAACAGGACAAAGACTTGAAAAAGTCGTGTTTTTCCTTCCAGGAACCACAAGGCTTCACTTTTAAAGGTGAAGTGTGAAAGAAATGGACATATTTGAAGTCCAACACCTTTTTCCAGTCACATTATTAAAGCAGACAAACTACAAGCTCATTTTCATTCCAACAAGTCATCTTCTGACCTGGACTAACAACACTGGTCTCTATGTGCAGCTGGCTGTGAGACCAGTGCTCAGGGAGCGTCTACAAAGTGCAACACTGAAAGAACATCACACACTCATTTGCTTCCATCATCCAACCTGAAGAGGAAACAGAGACGGCTCCCCTTCAAAGTAAAAGCTGCTCCTTTTGGACACAGTATCAAAGAAAGTCTACAGTATAACATAGAAAAGACAGAACAAAGTTTTGGTTGTTTTTAAATTGTGCAGAAATGAAACTACACTAAGCTCAATTATGTGACAGACATTTCATCCCATGTCAGTTTGACCTCATCCTGGGCCGGATTATCCAGCACACACTCTGACCACAGGCCCAGGGGCCACGCACAGCTGGGCTCCATCCAAGAGACAGGAAACAAACCAACACAATAATAAAAAGCACCATGTGATCTTCTTACATCTTCAAGACAAACATAGTAAAAACATGAGCATATTAGTTTCCTGATAAAATGATGTTACAGGTAGAACAGAGTAAAGTGGTGGTGTTACAGCCTTTCTCCCCTCTGCTGCCGAGACTGTTAGTCTCTCCCAAACTCAGCTACAGGACTTCCAAATGAATGAAAGCAGCAGAAGTGGCTTTACAAATGAAAGAGGAAGAGGAGAAGTTGAGGAGAGGGAGGCCACCCTGACCATCACTCCAGCTAAAAAACATCACACTTCCATTAAAGTTGGTGAGAAAATGTTCAGCAGGATGAGCTGCTGGCTAATTTGGAGGCTGTAGCAGCAGTTCACAGTCACAGTGGATTTCCACTCATGAAAAAGCGCTGGCTGCTTCATTTCTCATCTCATATCAGAGACTTTAATGCTTCACTGAAGCTGTACTGTGATGCTTCCATATCCCAGTGAGGCCTCCATAATGATTTCAGCTGTTCTGTACACACACTGTGTGCCCTGTATGGCTCAAAGTCTCTGCAACCTGTTTTTATCTGCTATCATCAGATCTTCATCATCCTCATTCACATCCCTCACACACTCTACAGCCTCATCAGCACTGACTTCATCTTCACTGACTGATGGAGCACAACATGAACCTGTGGAGGCTGAAACACTGTCCTGTCAAACATCTCCCCGTCACCACTCCACTTCTGTAAGCCTTTAAATGAACCCTGCTCAAGTCTGTCACTTCTGTTTGGAGCCAAAAGGAAAAACTGCTGTTCAGTCGTTTGGAAAGACAACATTTCTGAAAGCACTCAAACTTCTTCACATTTGTCTTCACACACATCCTGAACATTTAGGAACTAAAGAAAGTTTCAAACATCAATCAAAGACCTGAAATATAGAAAAACAACAACAGCCGCAGTCAGTGAACTCACCTCAGAGTCTCCAGTCGACAGTTTGGACTCTCCAGTCCAGCACACAGAAGCTTCACACCTGAATCCTGCAGGTTGTAGTTTCTACTCATGTCCAGCTCTGTCAGATGGGAGGGCTTGGACTTCAGAGCTGAGGCCACAACTTCACAGTGTGACTCTGAGAGTCGACAGTGAGTCAGTCTGTGATGATAGAAAATATAAAATGTGTTATTATAAAAGCAGAAAATCTGCATTATAAACACAGACTGAATGTATATGAAGACAAAACAGAGTGAGGTCATAATCTGATGAATCTGCTCTTCACATCTGTGCTTCAGCTCCTCTTACTGTGTTTGACATGACACAACGATTGAGTGTCTCTCAGACCTGCAGACTTTTAATGAGAATCTTTGTTTGGCTTTAATCTGCAGATGAAGGAGGAAGATGGTGTCACATTTAGGCTTCCATAATGTCCACAGTCTGTCACTGAGATCTGATCCAGAGTCAGAGTGAAGACACACAAGACTGTTTCCTGTTTTGACTCCAGAACATTTTGAATGAGTTCAGCTCAGTGAAGAGTTCCAGCTGGAAAGATGATCTCTGTTTGCTACCTGCTGTCAGGTACGACTGTTCACGTCCACACGCAGGAAAAACCTGCTGACTGTTACCAAACGGAGCAGAAATCTCAACACTGGACAATAATGATGAATGAACTCAGAGCTGCTGATATCAGATCTGATTTCAGGGGAACTAAACACAGAAATGATTGGCTCATTTGAGCTTTCTGAGCCATTATCTGCTGGTGTGTCGCTAGTTGGCAGAAAATGATTTGTATTCCTGTTCAGGGCTTCAGTGTTTATGAGTCCAGATCCAGGTGACAGCAAGTCAAAATGATGTTACCTGTCTGTGTCCAGCAGCAGCCTGTATTCACTTTGAATATTGTTATAACCTGACATGGATCAGTTTGTCTTTGATTGGTTTATAAATGTCACTGTTTCCATTGGACCTGAGTGACGTACAAAGACAGAGAGGGAGAGAAAGGAGAGAGAGAATGGAGACAGCAAAGAGAGAGCAAACACAAACAGGTGAGAGTGGGCAGGTGACCAAGGTCAGCAACCAATCAGAGAGCTTCTGTTTGAGCCACAGTCACTGATGATGACTGCACAAACCAAGCAGTGTGTTACTCTGATATCAAATATGGATCCTGCTCTTATAATAATGATCATCAGATGATATCATTGTGTTATTTTGTAGCTGAATACGATGTTTGTGTGATTATCAGTGAAAGAAGCAGTGAGGAGGATGGAGATATAGAAAGGACAGAGGGTGAAGTTACGGTGTGTTCACACCGAACGCGATGGACGTGAACAAAACACCCCAAACGCCCCTAATTTCACGCGTGCACATTCGCACCTCTACGCGTGTCCAAGAAAAATCCATCGCGCCCCAAAATATCATATTTTGACGCGTGTGAACCGGAAATGTGGGAGGGATGTGGGAGGAAGTTGTGCCAGACCGGTATCTTTGCAAGATGGCAGCTGTCGAGCTAGCGCTTGAAGAGAGAGTCTCCCTTCTCCATGTACTTTGGAGAGCAGAGTAGCGGCGTAAAAGACGTCCTCGCCGTACCTGGATCCATCAGGTCCTCCAGAGGCGTGAGCAGTTTGGTGAGTTTCACCACTTGCTCCAGGAGCTGCGCCTGGATGACGGCAGTTTGAGGACCTGCTGTCCCGCATCGGTACCAGAATCGCCCGCCTAGATACCAATTACAGGCGCTCAATCCCACCTGCAGAGCGCCTTTCCATCTGCCTGAGGTTAGTAAAAGTATTTAATACGGTAGTCCTTTATTGATACCTGTGCTAATATATGCTAAACCATCCATTTATACACTGCTAACATGGATGTGCTATGCTAACAGTGAATGCTGTCGGTGTTTACTGAAAGCAAACTGTGGTACAGAGACGACTGTTTATAATATTTCTAGTGATACTCAGAAGCTCTCATCAAGTCCCGATTTAATTCGATTTATGCTGTTATCAGTGTTAGCAATGATAGCATGGCTGTGTTGTCACATCAATGTATGCGCTCGGTGTTTGCTGATATCAAACTGTAGCATTAGGACCACTGAGTTAACCTTTGTAGTGATACTCCTTTTTATTTAGACCTGGTTTAATTCTGGGATAGTTGAATATTTGTATATAATCCCTGCAGCTGTCAGACTCTATAGCAGGGGTCACCAGCCTTTATTAAAACAGTTAGATAAAACTGAACAGTTTGGTTCATCTCTAGTTACATGGTTCTATCTTGATAAGCTGTCTTATCACAGATTAATTTTTCAAAAATATTAATGATTTAAGCAAGGAAAGGGATAAAGGTCAACATACAACTCTTTATTTCTATTAATGTCTTATTTCATTCCTACCTGATTGATATGTTTAGGAACTATGAGTGATTGGCACACTGTAGTTGTGAAAGTTGCTACCAATCAAATTATGATATGTTAAAGTTAAAACAAAACACAACTGTTTTAGATATTATCTAATATACATTTTGTAATTATCCTTATAATTACAAAATGTTTTACGTAAGATTTAAGTTTTGTGATTTAAATCTGACATCACAAAAGTATTTTGGAATTTGAATAATGTATTTTGTAACTGCAGTACACATAATACTGATTTTGAACAATTTTGTCCAGGTTCCTTGTCACCGGGGACTCCTTCAGGACCAAGCATTCAGTTACAGAGTCGATGTGTCCACGGTGAGTCAGATCATCCCCCAGGTAGCGACGGCCATCTGGGACTGTCTAGTGGACGACTTCATGGCTGTGCCTTCACCTGGAGACTGGCGGTCCATCACAGAGGGATTCCAGGAGCGCTGGAACTTTCCTCTGTGCAGCTCTGGATGGGAAGCACGTCCAGACAAAGGCACCCTATATATCATATAGGAGACACACACATTGATATACACTAAATATTTATTTCATTTCTTTTTTGTGGTGCCCAATTTATGCACCTGCTTGATTTTGTTTAAACAATTATTGCACACTTTTTGTAAATCCAGTAAACTTCTTTTCACTTCTCAAATATCACTGTGTGTGTCTCCTGTATGATATATTTAACTGACATTTTTTATTGTAACAACCAACGATTTATACAGGAAAATGTCTATTAACAAGGTTGCCCAAAGTTTTGCATCCCACTGTATTAGTATATTTTGTCATTAGTATAATATGAAATAAATTCTACATGTGTCAAGTTGTGTGCCAACATTTGCTGTGTAGTAGAACTGAGACATTAGTCATTATAAACATTTATTTGAAATAATATTAAAATTCTCAAACAGAAAAACATTAAACATAAATATATAAAATATAAGAATTTACAGAGACAGGAATAAAAAAGACCAGCTGCTCTCCAGAGCAGGAACAAGGCTGAGGAGGAAATGCTCCATTGGAGACTGGTGTGGACTCTTCAGGGACTCCAGGATGGCCAGCTCCAGCGCCGATGGACTGTCCTGGGACCCGTCCCTCATCTGCCTCGGAGCCGTCCTCCCCTGTGGGCCTGTAAAACAGCACAAAACACAAAGAAATGAGAAGACTGCTACTAGATTTTAATTTCAACATTGAAAAAAACAAAAAAAAAACAAAAACAGGATATAATCAGATTGGTTGTAGATATTTAGTAAAGGTGATCACAAGGCAATCCCACCGACTAAAAAGATATCAGTGCTTGCTGTACATATCTGTGGGTGCAGCAGCAGGAGCTCAGGGACTGGGGAGCCAGGAGAAGCAACAGGGGATGCTCTGCTGTAGAATCAGTTGGTTCTATCAATACAGTATTAAATGTTAACAGGTTGAATATAATAATCATAGAGTAGACAGTGGTCCCTCATTTATTGCAGCAGGGGTTCTCAGAATAACTAGCCCCAGGTCACACACTTTATACACTGTTTTCCCCACACACATGAACATTGGTCACAGTTCTCACAACTGATTCTCAAAGTGCAAACCTTGGTAGATTGCAAAACGTAAAAGTATTATTATGCCGCGTTTTGTCTTCATCTGCCTGCCACTTTCGTGCGCCTTTTCCCCTCGCGGTGCAGGTGTCTATTTCCGAATGAGACTCATAGTTATGGGTATTTTTGTGCTGTTTTTTCTATTGGACGTGATGATTATCAAAACCAAACATGATAAATTTGGCAAGCGCAGGAGATTTGTCAATCAGGCTGCAGAATGCAATGCTTTACGGTGCAAAAAAAAGAAAAAGAAAATCAGCAAAAAAGCGAGGCAGTGACGGATGAAAAGCGGGACCACTGTGTGCTGTTTATTAATAAACAATAAAATATATTCCTAAATGACAACATGCATTAAAGCAGAACAGTATTTGTACGTCAGAGGGAAAATAGCGGTGGCTTGCTAGCTTTTGTGCGGCTTCCCCGGGTCAGCGAAAACTTTCAAAAGAGAAATGAATGAACTTACCAGGTTGCCCGATCTCTTTACATATCTTCCTCCAAGCTCGGTCCTTTATATTCCTGTCTCGGTCCAGAAAGCAGCTGGTGTCGTACGGCTCCGGGTTGTTTGCTACGGCATTGATTAGCCTTCCTTCTATTGAAGAATAAACGGCTTTGGCTGGATCTGCCCCTTTGAACTAGGTAACAGCCACGTCACCAGGCTCCTGATTGGTTGTCGCGGCGCGATTTGACGCTGGAGTTCAGATTTTTCCAACTCGAGCGGTGGACGCAAAACGCGTGTATGCAAAACGCGTGTACGCGCGTCAGCGTAGCACGCCTGAAACGTGCTACGCTGACGCGCGTTTCAGGCGTTTTCGCGACGCAAATCTGCTTCCGAATTTTCGTGGGAGCCGCAATCGCGGGTCATCGCGCCTTTCCATTGACTTTACATGTAAACCGCTCTGGCCGCCTCTATCGCGTTCAGTGTGAACACACCGTTAGAAACACTAAAGGGATTTTTCATGGATTTCATGGATGATTTGAGTGATTTCCAGCAGGACACTTAAACATGTCAGTGGACGTCCTAAAGAACATATTCACTGATATGAAACGTGTCATTGAACAGGATTAATATCAGTGGAAACATGCTGGAAACAGCTGTGACTGCATGGATGTGACACACTTCAAATCTGTTCTCCACTCTTGGATTTGGGATCCATGGAGCTGCTGCTGAGTCTGTACAATAAAGGAATGGTGTGGAAGGTTACAGCGTATGGACACAAACACTTTGTGGTTACAATCTGATTTTATTTTCAAAATTAAAATATTAACCTACACTGATCAATGATGTTAATGATCACATCTGGACTCACCGAGCCTTTCTGCAGTTCCTCACAGCTGGAATCAGTCTCTGTCGTCCCCGCACTGATGTGTTGTACTTCAGCAGGTCCAACTCATCCAGAACCTCCTCTGACATCTGCAGCATGAAGGCCAGAGCTGAGCACTGGATGTCAGAGAGTTCCTTCTTTGATCTGTTCTCTGACTTCAGGAACTCTTGGATCTCCTGAAATAATGAGAGGTGGTTCATCTCCATTAGACAGTGGAAGATGTTGATGCTTCTGTCAGGAGAGATTTTATCACTGTTCATCTTCTTCAGGTTGTTGATGACTCTCTGGATGGTTCCTGGACTGATCTCTGTCAGACCCAGCAGACCTACTAAGAGTAACTGGTTGGACTCCAGACAGAGGCCATGAAGGAAGCGAACAAACAGGTCCAGGTGGCCATTTTTACTCTGGAGGGATTTAGACATGGCTCGTTTCAGGAAATCATCCAGAGAGGACTCGTTGTATTTTTTTCCCAAAAAGTTCTTCAGCACCTTTGTCTTCCTGTTGATGTGATAGTGGAACATGTAGACTGCAGCCAGAAACTCCTGAATGCTCAGATGAACAAAGCAGTAGACTGGTTTCTGGAAGATCACACACTCTCTTTTGAAGATCTCTGTACAAACTCATGAGTACACCGAGGCCTCTGTCACATCCAGACCACACTGCTTCTTGGTAGAACATGATGTTTCCTTTCTCCAGATGTTCAAACGCCAGCCTCCCAAGCTTCAGAAGAACTTCCCTGTCAGGCTCCGTCAGCTCCTGTGGACTCGTCTCACGTCCCTCATGGTACTTGTTCTTCTTCTTCTTTGTGTGAACCAGCAGGAAGTGTGAGTACATGTCAGTCAGGGTCTTGGGCAGCTCTCCTCTCTGCTCTGTAGTCAACATGTGCTCCAGAACTGTAGCAGTGATCCAGCAGAAGACTGGGATACTACACATGATGTGGAGGCTCCTGGATGTCTTCATGTGGGAGATGATTCTGCTGGACAGCTCTTCATCACTGAATCTCCTCCTGAAGTACTCCTCCTTCTGGGCGTCAGTGAAGCCTCGTACTTCTGTTAGCCTGTCAACACATGTAGGAGGGATCTGATTGGCTGCTGCAGGTCGGGAAGTTATCCAGACGAGAGCCGAGGGAAGCAGATTCCCCTGGATGAGGTTTGTCAGCAGCTGGCTGACTGATGACTTCTGTGTGACATCAGACAGCAGCTTCCTGTTGGTGAAATCCAATGAAAGTCTGCTTTCATCCAGGCCGTCAAAGATGAACAAAAGCTGAGAGACAGCCAGCTTCTCTGCTGTGACCTTCTGAAATGTTGGATTGAAAACATGGAGCAGCTCCAGAAGACTGTACTGCTCATCTCTGATCAGGTTCAGCTCCCTGAATGAAAGCAGAACCACCACACTGACATGTTGGTTCTCCAAGCCCTCTGCCCAGTCCAGAGTGAACTTCTGCACTGAGAAGGTTTTTCCAACACCAGCCACGCCGTTGGTCAGAACCACTCTGATGGGTGTCTGTTGGTCAGGTAAGGCTTTAAAGATGTCCTGGCACCTGATTGGAGCGTCATGGAGGGCGTCCATCTTGGAAGCTGTCTCCAGCTGCCTCACCTCATGTTGGGTATGAACCTCTTCACTCTGTCCCTCTGTGATGTAGAGCTCAGTGTAGATGCTGTTGAGGAGGGTTCTACTTCCTGTTTCATCACTTCCTTCAGTCACACGTTCACATCTCCTCCTCAGACTGATCTTATGTTCATCTAAAACCTCCTGCAGACCAACATCTGCTGAAAGAAAGAAAAACAATGAGACTAAAGAGAAAGAAAACTCTTCAATGTCTGAACAACACAAGAAGTCCAGTTTTCAGAAATGAGTCCATCAGCAGACAGATGTTCAGTCTTACTTTGTACACAGCTGCTCTGACTGGCTGTCTGCAGTCCAGCTCTGCTTCTGGATCTTTCTCCACACTGTGCAGAAGCTCTGATGGTGACACAGAAAAGTCAAAGTGGAGATACTTCTGTCCACCTTTGATTAGACTCATTATAAAAAGGAAAACAAAGTTTGAACACAGTCATGTTTCCAGTTCACTGACTTACATTTATTCCATGGACACTCACTCTAACCTGAACCACAGCTACAACCCAACATTGTTGAGGCCTCATCTCCTCCTTTCCTGACTGTAGAGGTTAAATATGCAACAACCAACAAATAAAAGAATTTGGTTCATTTCAAAGAAATTCACACGGTGACCAAGTAAAGTAACCATAGTAAAGGAGACAACAGCCCGTTGATGGTGGGATTATTTGAAAGATTTGCTTTAGTCACGTCACCAAATGCAGTTGAACCACCCGTGGATCCATGTTTGACCATTCTACCACTCTGAGCTCTGCTTTTTAATCATTTTATTATTATCATCATTCATTTATTCATTCTTTGAAGGGGGGCTATTTCCTAATGCCGCCCTAATAAGCTGATGTTCAAGGGGAAATATAACAGAAACTCTTTCAGTGTTATTCATTAATAAATTAACAGATAAACTGTGAAGAAGAAAAAACTGAGATTTAAAGGAGAGAGTGAGAAACTTGATCATCCATCCTCATAATACATGTTTATCAGTATCTGCTGTGACCATACTGCAGTAATAACTACAAGTCTACATTTCTGTGACTGTTGATCAATCACAGCAGGAATCTGAGCTCATCTCTGCACACAGAGCAGCTTCAGCTCTGGGATAAACTGCTCGCTTCACGTCCTTCTCAGCTCACAGACACTCATCCTCATATTTTCCTTTAACATTTGATGGTATAATTCATCTGAGTTTACACTTTATCTGCATGAATACAGAAAAACAGACCCAAACACCATAAACCATCAGTTTCATCATGTAGAATATATTGTTGTTTCCTTGCTTTTAATTCAGAGAAAAACTCTGATTTGGATTTTCTCTGTTCTCTTTGCCACAGCCCATCCCAGCAGCAGCTGAAGCAGCTGACTGTCACAACACTGAATAACACTTTAGGAGGAATTTCAGAGGTCAGTAAAGCTCCAGTTTCAACATCAGTTAATTAATCATAGTTCATCATAAATGTTAACCTGGCTGGCACACATGTTAATGTTAGCCATTTAAATATTAGCAGTTAGCTGAGGCCACAAGAAGAAGAGGCCCTAGAAGAACAATGGATGATAAGATTAGATTTTCAAGACTAGGCAGAGACGTGTTTTCCTTTACTGTCTCTTACAGAGGAGGGAGCAGATAACAGACGAGGTCACGGTAGTACAGGGAGGATTCGCAGCAGACAGCAAGACTGCCACGTCCATGCGAGAGAGCGATGGCTACGATAATCTCTGTTTTTGTCTCCCTATATAATGTTGTACAGCCCATGTGAGGGTTATCCTCTCTGTGAACCAGATGCTTGATTTCACACAGAGGTCCACCAACTGAATTTGATCAGTTATGGAACGATTTACCTCGACAGGCTCCTTCACTCGCTGCTTTTAAACCTCCTTTAAAACACACTTTTACTCCCTGACCTTTGACCCAGTGTGACATGTTGACTCACTACCTCAGACAGCTTAAAAATAGTCTTTTTGTTTTTTGGTACTGCCTAAAAGAACCGTAAATATCTGTCCTATATACAGTTATGTTCATATATTTTTGTGCTACATCAGGAAACTCAAAAATATAGTTTGTAATATTTTAATCCTTATTTTTAAAACTGTTTTTTTGCATTAAAAATCATTATTTACACTGAATAAATGAGTCAGCAGCTCTCTTACATTGTTGCTGCAGGTTCATTACTGAAGTGTGGAGGTGTTTCTTTGGACCGGTCACTCCTCACATACACACAGCTGGATGCTGCAGATCCTGCTCCATCCTCTTCCTCCATCTTCTTGATGTCAGGGTGGAGTTAGTCTGAGAGGCAAACACACACACTCAGAGGTGCTGTTGTACTGGAAGCATCACACTGACGGGTTTCTAAAGTTCTCATTGATCATTTCATGGAGTTTCTGTGGTAAACACTGTCCTGTGACGTATGTGTTATGGTGAGGGTCATGAGGGCTAACCAGCCCCACTCCTTACTCCTCATATTTCAGCCTGAAGCACAATAACAGCCTAAACCTAACCAGGAGGCTGTAACCTCAAAGGGACTTCATGATTAGAAATAAAGGTTCAATGAAATGAAGCAGATCATAAAAACATGAGTTCCAACTTTAAAAGAAGCATCCACACGATGACGGCACAGCAGAGGAGCACTTTCTCTAACACACTGATTCAGTTCCACTGACACAAGGACACACACAGGAAGGCACACACACACAAGCCTTTATAAGAAACAACACAATCATCTGCGCTTGACTTGTCAATCCAAGTCCTTAGCCCATGAGCCCGCGGTATCAGACCACAGATATTCCCTTACTTTGAAAAAATAAAGCCAGTTTTCAGAACAGACCTGATGTTTATGCTACAGCCTGTTTACCAATATAATCAATATCTGCCCACTGAATACATTGCAAAGTATTCACTGGGCAGCACGTAGTATGTAGATCATTGAAGGAAGAAAGTAATGAATTTGTGCACAAAGCAGATGAAACAGTGAGTGTGACTGTGTCTGACGTCACTGTGTGTGTGAGCCACAGAGAGGTGTGAAAGACAAACATCCAAACTCAGCCTGCAGTTCTGTTCTGTGATTCTACATTTGACTATCCATTGAGTTTGGTGTGTACTTCTGCTTTGTTCAGATGCAGGAGGTAGAGCTGGTCACCTACTGATCGGAAGGTTGATGGTTCGATCCCAGGCTCCTCCAACCTGTGTGTCAAGTATCTTAGGCAAGATACTAACCCCAACTTGCTCTCTGATGGATCCATCGGAGTGTGAATGCACTTAGAAAACACTGAGTACAGATAAAGTTGTTGCTCCTCCTCCACATGCTTACCTGCCACAGTTTAACTCCGCCTCTCAAACAGTCATGTCACCTGATCTGCATGTTTTGTTGTACGATGACGTCATCTTGACGTTGACGAGGAGGATCAGAAAAACTAGTTTTGTCCTGCAGATGGCGATCTTGCACCGTGCTCAGAGAGCCGACACTTTGATGATGCTGGTCTACTCAACTTACTTTTAGCCTGGGTTGGACTCTATATGAGCAGCTTCCACTTTGGTTTCACTGTTAAATACACTTGTTTGATTTCACGTGTAAAAGTTGGAAAATAAATATTAAATTATTTGTTGGTACATTTTTTGCTTCATTTGAGGAATGAACTGTTAAGGTGGAAAAAATGAATCAGGTTAAAATAGTGGTGCTTTAAATCAGTGAAGATGTATAATGTAATTTAACATGTTGATAATGGTTGTAGTGGGCTTGTAATGTAAATGTGGTCTGATTAAATGTGACATTAATGGTGACGCTGCATAAACCTGATAAAACAGTTCTATTAGTGGGTCTGTGTGATCAGCATCAGTGGGTGAAGGTGAGGCCTTGACTAGTAGAACGTCATGTTGGTGTATGACAACACATGAGCCAACATCAGACTCCGAGCGCTACGATGCTCAAGATCAGAAGATCCAGTGTGACATCATGCGTTACCTGGCAACAGCAGCCCTCAGCCCATCTGACTTTATTGGAGGATATTTACACCAGCAACACTGTTTAGTTTGATATGACGGATTAACAACATGCTGTGATATCCAGTTCATCTGTAATAGATACTGGATCTAATCAGTCAGCAGATATTTGATCACCTTATTTATAACTATACTAGAAACAAATACAACTGTGTTGGTGATTCATGCAAACTTGCATATCAGCCTTTTAAGGTTTTGTAGTATTGAGAAGAAAGAGGTTGTGTTAGGGCTGAAAAGCCCGACTTGTTCTCCTCTGCAGGTCATCAAATGCACCACAGAAGTTTGTATTTGCCTGTATATGTTTGATGGCTTTATTATTCTCTGTTCAAAGACAATAAATGTGGAAAATGTCTCATGTAGTATCAGCGTCATTTAAAAATGACTGCAAACATTTAGAGAACATGTGCTGCTGTTTGTCCTACATGTCCAACACTGAACTAACCCTGAAAACGTGATGGCAGGTGACAGGTTGGAGTTCACATGAAATATCGGCTGCATGAAGACTGGAAAATATAGATGATAAAAATATGCAGCCAAACATTTGTGGACATGGATAAACTATCTGATCCAAAAAGCAGGAAGTGACACAGCTAGAAAATGAAAGTGTGTAACAGCTGAAGTCAAATGTAATGCAGAGTTGAATCTGCACTTGGATCCATCTGTGAAAGGTCCACATGTAGGGATCACATGAGTCCTGATGTTTGTCAGTGCAGCTTGAAAACTCCATCTACTGTGGGCTACATATACTGGGCTGGTAGCTCCATAGTGCTGGAAAGAAACTATTCAATGTGCATATTTTAAAATCAGAGGCTCTTCTAACACAGGAGCCATGTTGAGTTTAGATTCCAGCCGACCACCGGCAGTCTGAAATGGAATGAAGCCCATTGACAGCCAGCAGGTCTAAACAGGAATGGAACGCATCCATGGATAATACACCAGTTTATTTGAAGACATCTGTAGCACTGCCTCAGTTCAGGATGTTTCCACAGACTCCTCTGGCCTCTGTGCACCTAAAGAAAAGGTCAAAGGTCAGCAGCACATGTAGTTGGGACAATTCTTCATTTACAAACAACAGTCGCACAAACTATACAATTATTTTCCTCCAACCTCCGATGAGCAGGTGACCATGTGCCACGAGGTGGAGAGCAGCTGGCCTGGTTTGATTCTGACCCGGGCCACGCCCCCTTTCTCTCTCCCTCTGCTTTGCTGTCACTTATCTTCACTGCTCTGTCCAATAAAGCTGAAAAAGGCCCCAAATCAAAGAAATCTGCTGCAGCCTCTGAAATGTCTTCTGCTTCCTTCCAGAGGCCGACGGCTTTTTCACCGTCATACATACATGAAACTATCAAAGCTGACAATCATTTCATTCCAATAACATCTAATGGTACATACATATAGACACAGGAGTACAAGTAAATGGCTCTCAGCATCTGGCTGTGGTAACAAATGTCCCTGTTTTGTGTTCAAATTGTGTGCATGTTTTAGACGTGTGTCACATGTAGAAACACAAAAATCCCACAATGACACAAAGATTGGTTTGACACAACTGTGCAGCTGTAAGTTGTTTCTAATGATTCATTGAAGCTCTTCTAACATTCTGGAGATGATCAGTACATGAATCTTTTCAACACGACAACGTTTGACTCATGAAGCATGAGATTCTGTTTGTCATCTTGTCCAAGTCACTAGTAAGATGAAAGTGATACATAGACTAGTGGACGAATATCATTTTGGAGGACAGATGGTTGCATCATAGAGGAGAAAACAGGATGCTGATGAGGGGTCTTGAATGAGTGAGCTGATTGTTGAGTTTCTGATGTGTGAAGAAGTTTTAACATGGCACACATTTGGTTACATGAGAAGAAACTCGTTATGTGATGAGACAACAGGGTTGTGTTGTGTGGTGTGAGGTGTGTGGCTGAGTGGATGAATGTTTGAGATTAATCTGGCTGATGATTTGTCTTTTGTTGCAAAGTTGAACCTGCCAGTTAGGTTTGGTATGATTTCCCCTCCTGGGATGAAGAACACGTGTCATGACTTAACAAGGCCTTTCTTTCTTTTTTCCTTTTTATTCTGTTACTTTCACAGTGCACTGAAAGTTTGTTGCTAAATCTCTGTCATTTAAAGCACATCTGAACATTTGAACAGGAAGAACTACACAACATGTTGTCGGGAACGGTTGCAAAGTGAGTTTCTCCAAAATTAAAATGGGCTCAGGAGAAAGCCACTTATTGGGACAATTAGGAAGCGAGTCCCTGTCTGAAAGGATTCAGCGGTGATCCAGTCGAAATTCTTTTTCTTTTTTTGAAATGGCGTCATATTGCTGAGGGTGGAAACGAAATGCGACAATAGATTCCACTATCAGCACTGAATGAATAAATGAATAAAAAATGAGTGAAAAAAATGGGGAACTGACTGGACTGCTGAAAGCTGACAAGAGTTGACTGACTTAACACCACTATGCAAAGGTTAACCCCCACCCAGATGTGACAAAGGGGTGGATGTATCTCTGTGTGTCTTTTGTTGCAGGAGCAGGAGGAGACCAGAGGAGGAAACTTTGGGTCACATGACTGTGTGAACTCTGCAAATTTAAGCTTTTAGCTGTAATTTTTCTGTGTGTCTGTGAATTTACCAGCAGTGTGTTATTCATGATCCTGTATTACTCACAATGCAGACGTCACTGTGAGAAAGTGTGTACACACCTGCGCAGCGCTAACATTTACATTACTTTTCTACAGCAGAGGGTTAATCATGTGATTTGATCATGTGATTTACAGCAGGACACAACTTAATAATGTTTTTCTACCACAGGATTACTGAGTTTTTGTGTGAAGGAAACTGTGTTGACAGGCTGTATGTTGGTGATGAAATTACACTGTGTTGTTGAGGAATGTGAATATTACAGTGGAGATGTGAATACAGTGTGAGAGACATACTGTGTTGAAGCCAGTGTTACTTCTTTTACAGCAGAGTGTTAACTTTATGACCTTTTACAGCACCTCTGGAGTCTGGTGACCCAGGCCTGACCTAGGATGCTACTGCTAATGTTTCTCTAATGTGCTTGTAAAGGATTCAGCACAGACAGACAAGTGACAACTGAGCAGATGTGCAGGGTTATACACTCTAAAAAATGATTCATGGGGTTAGTAAGTAGAGCTTAAAATCAATAGCTTTTTCTGCATAAAAAATTAAGTTTGTTGCATGTACACATTATAATCAGTTGATAACTTAATTTAATGAGTTGGTTGAAATGAAAAGAAAGAAAACAGTCTTAGCTCAGTAATATATCGATTTTGAACAGACATTTCTGTGTTAACTTAACATGAAAGTGTATTCAGTTAATACAACTTAAAAATCTCGTAAGCGTCCTTTAAAAGCTGAGTACAAGGCTGACTTGCCCGGACATGTTGTGCTCTCAGACCACTGATCGAAAGAAACGGAGGCAAAGAGAGAAAGCGGAGAAGCGCCATTTTGTACGGAACGTTATCAAACATTAAAGCTTTGTGGTGAGTACAATTTTTTGCCTTGTTTTATTCACAGCAGCTAATAACTCTAACTTTAACTCTATCAACACGCACTGCAAGAAATCCTTTTTACACAACACTAAACTCTTCCTCGGCGAGTGGTGGTGATAAGCTAGTAACGTTACACTTCTGGCTAACTTGTGAAGTAATTCGACCGTAAGTCTTTGTTAAGTTTTGTTTTACGGTGGCAGCCAAATGGTGTTAATTGACACTGAGCTTCTGTAGCAGTAGTTTTAACTCTGCAAAGACAGGGTAATACACGTTTTTCTTCTTTCTACTTTGAAATCGTTGCAGCGTTGATGAAGGTTTGACCAGCTAAAGGCTGGGCCGTTTTACATTCATGACTAAACAAATGTAGGTTACTGAGTATACATTCGGTTTAAACATCAAAATGCATCGAAGTTAAGTCCTAGAGTTATTTTTATGTGAGATTGAAGTTTGTTAATTGAGCCCTAGTTGAAGAACAGCCTGTGTCAAAGTTCAGTCAAAAAACGCGGGCGAGGAAGCTAACGCCATGTTGTAGAAACGCCACAGGAAAGATCTTAAGTAACATTCATAAACTAGTTGTTTTAATGACATTACATTGAGTGTGCATTAGCACATAAAATATGATTTTGCTCTTTTGGTGTGTTAACTGCAGATACATAAGCGCAGTTGTATCACTTGAGAAAAAATATCTTTGATTTGGAAACATAAAGCAACTTTTAGGAGAAACTCAACACTAAAAATAATATACATAGTTTTAACTTTTAATGTCATAAGGATTTCCTGTGAGATAATGATTAGACTAAAGACTATAGTTAAAAAAGTGTGAATATTGATTGCGTGTAGTTTGCCCATTTCTTTGCAGTAGTTTACAAGCATTTTTCTTGTTTTTCATCTTGAATATTCAAAAACAATGAATTAAAATTTACTATAATGCTGATGTAGCACAAGTTGTTTGTACTACAGCCTTCTGAATCACCCAAGTTAAAGTCATTTAAACTGTTTGTGCCTTTTTTTTATACATATAAACCAAGAATTCAGAAGGATCACCACTGTTAACCTGGAGACAACATTCATGGCAAAGCTGGACCAGTACTCTCAGAAAATGTCCTTGCGGTCCTCAAGAGGAGGGGCTGCAAAAATGTGCATTCGGCGCATCCAGAACATGCTGCTAGAGGTATGAATGAATGAAATGTAGTTTATCTCAAATAGGATAATCCACTTTTTTTCCCCAATAGGTGATACTGAGTCTTAAAAGGTAGCTGTTTACAACTCAACTATGTCAAATTATTGTTTAGAGCTTGAGGCACAAATATCAATTAAAACTATAAATACTTAATAATAAAACAAATTATAGGTGATGTGGATCATGATTGGCAGAGTAATTTGCAAGATTTTCCAGTTTTTCTATTTGTTACCTGGATTTTTCAAGTTCATGAATTGATCATTTCAGAGAAATAGCTCTTTGAAATGATCAATTTATTACTTTGATTATCACTGGAAATCTATAATTGGTACAGTTCAGGCCATATAAAGTCAATCCTTTTTTTTTTTGGATGTAATTATCAAAAACCCATCCTCCTCGAAGAGCAGTTCGACATTCTTTTTCTTATTCACAGGACGATTCTGTGGAGAGAAGGCGAGAGGTCGCTATCCGTGGCTTAGTGGTGTATCTCAGGGAAAAGGAGGAGGATCTCTTCAAAGAGCAGGTAAATCAGACATGACTATACTTTGTATTAGAGCTACGATCTAATCTATTATTAATTGATTTCTAAATTAATCGGCAACTATTTTGATAATTGATTGATCGGTTTGAGTAATTATTTTAGAAAAAGAAGTCCAAATTCTCTGGTTTCAGCTTCATAAATGTGAATGGTTTCTGGTTTCTTTACTCCTCTATGACAGCAAACTGAATATGTTTGACATTTGAGGTCATCATATTGGGCTCTGAGAAACATTGACATTTTTCACCATTTTCTGACATTTTCTGGACCAAACAACTAATCAGATAATCGAGAACATTGTTAGTTGCAGCCCTATTTTGTGTTACTCTCATGTATAAGTATGATTACTTAAAACATTTATATTGATTCTGACCTACCAGGATGGTGGCGGGGATATTACCAATGAAGTGATGAAGATTGTAACCAGAGGTGCCACAACGTCTGATCCAGCCAGCGCAAGGATCATACTTGAAGGAACAGAAGTCCTAGCAGACCTGGATATACCCAGAGCCTGTGCCTTGCTAATGGGGCTGATATATGCACTCAACCTCAGCTACCCAAAAGAACTGAAAAACACTTTTGAAGTGTTTCAAAAGATATTCCTCGAGCTGGATGATCTGAAAGCCAGTCCTAAGGTAATGTCACTAAAAAGTAAACTGTTGTACTAAAAAATGTGAAGAGTGAGGCTATCCTCAAATTAAACGGGAAATGTTCCACTGTTGTTTGCAATGTGTTGTGTTACATACTGTACAGTAGGCAGTAGGTGTAAAGTTGAGCGTTGAGCATTAAGTACACCTAGTTCAAAATAATGCACTTTAAAAGGATTGCTCGGGTCTTTTGAAGTGAGGCTGTATGAGGTACATATGTATAGTGAGTGTATTACACACATGGCAGTCAGTAAGCTCCACCTACGGAGAAGCAGACGGGGGCCACCGGCACGCAAGATGAGCCTCCATCCTAATAAAACTGATGTCAGTTTAAATGTACATTATATCAAGAATATGTTTACTGCTTTATTTTGCTATCAGACAGCCTTTTCTGTGGGGAAAGAGAAGTTCTACTGCTTGTTGTTTCAATCGCTCTGGCCCACCAGCGTCCATGGACAAAAACAGCAATTTGGTCTCCTGCTGCCTTGATCAGTAAGTGTAATTGTGTTATTTGGTGACTTTGGTGTTAGTTCGGGTTAGTTCAGATTTACCAAAGTCACACAAACAAACTGAGCCTATTGTGTGTGTCGGTGGCAGGAATGTGCTGACTGCTGTCTACTGTGTGTAATATACTCACAATGTACTTCATACTTAAAAAAACCTAAACTATCACTTTAACACAAACAAACTTGAATCAGAGCATGACTGTCAAAATGTTTAGTCTTTTTGAGACAGATTTACAGGGGTGTTTTATGTCATTTATTTTATGGAGGCAACAATTTTGTCTGCTATTGAAATGTCAATGAGTCTGGAATGGTGGACTGGTGTTCTAATAAACAGTTTGATCATAAAACTGGAATTTCAATGTGTAATTTATTGTATAATTGTAAGTTATAAGTTATTGTAAGTTATTAGTACTCAAAAAAATTAAGGTAACAATTTGCATGGATATTTCTGAGTAGAATAAAAGTAAAAAAATAAGTTTTAATAACTAAATGGAGTAATTTTTAAACAATTAAAATTAAGTTGGTTCAACTTAATTAAGCTTGTAGAGGACAAAGCAAATCATGTTGTTTGTACGTAAGGAATAGAGTTTGCCTAAGTAGAGAACTCTTGTGGCATTTACGCTATAGTGGCTAAGCTGAAGTAACTTAAAAAGATCCATGCAAATTGTTACCTTAATTTTTTTACGTTAAGCCAGCAGATCTTTTTTTAGAGTGTAGAATAGTTAAAATGGGGCTCATTATCTGACCACTATTGAGCTCATAGTGATGAAATAAGTGAGTGACGAACTTAAGGAAAGTCACTGATTACAATGTGGGATGAAGTTGAGATGATCGATGATTTGGAGCAAATTATGGCACAAAAGCAGGAGTTTAATGATTTAGAATAAACCTGCAATGATACTTGTCTCTGTGATGCTGAATACTTTATTACTCTTATGAGCTACAGTTGTTTGCAAATGTGAAGTTTGTTTTAACTTACAGGGTTTTGTCTACAGGCAAGGATACAGGCTCCGGGTGGAGCTGGGAGTTGAACAATCTTAACATTTAACCACTGACTAATGTTTCTTTGACACAGGGTTACAGGTTTGGAGTGGAGCTGCTCCAAGAGAAACCCTGGAGAATTTTTCAGAGAGAATGTGCAACATTCTTGTGCATGTCTCATTGTGTGGAGTTGACACATGGCGAGAGCCGTGTGGCAAAAGAGGAGTGTCAATATTTTAACTTGCAGATGTTGTGACGTGCCCTGAGAAGGAGTGACTGAAGGAGATCATCCACAAGATGGAAGCTGAGGCCTGGAGAGAGGCTTCAGCAGGATCATAGAGGAGCAGAGATCACCTTCAGCACAGCAGACATCCCACAGTGAGCTGTGCTACTGAGCTTCCAGAAGATCGTCGAGAGGAGACTTTGAACAGCAAACAACCAGAAGGAGTGAAAGAGATTCAACGTTGACGCTGAGGAAGACAACTAGGGTGTACGATGTGCTCTGCCCTAATTCTTCAGCGGCGTTGGAACAGAAGCAGAAGGATGAAGGGAGCGTGCCAAGCTCTAATCGACGGTGCAGAGAGGAAGTTCAGCGATGGAATTGTGATTCTGTGAACAGCACAGATGCCAGGGGACTGGGAAATAGCTGACAGCACTTTTCCCAAGGATGGAGATCACCTAAAGTGTGTCACTGTGCCATGCAGACTTAATACTGCAGAGGGGCTTTTGTTTACATTTGCATCATGTGTTACACTTTTTTAATCTTTCATTTTAAATTGAAACTAACATTTAAAAACATTTGGTACAATGTGGAAAGAGGAAGAGTATTTCCACCAGGAGCAGAAACGTCTGACTCAGCATGACGATGCTGTTGGTGGATACTGAAGAGCTCAGCCTGTCAAGACAGGATTAGGTTATCGTTTTTAAACATGTTTATTCAATTATATTCTGAGGCCAGTTATCTGGTATAATCTTTGGAAGTCTATTAAAATAAAAATAAAATCAGATGTGTGGTCTTTTGGTTGTTTTTGTTTTGTTCAATAAGCAGATGTTGGTGTTTCAGCAATGCAGTAACTTAAGTTTAAAAGGCTTGTTAGAAACTATGAAACACATCATACAGACTTGTGGACATTAGAAAACGACTAATAATCATCATGAATAAGACTATAGGCAGGAAGGTGTCCTTTATAACTAATAATATTAATAACTAATAATATTAATATCATAGTCTGTCTGCAGCTGAGACAATACAAACTCAAACTGTGGGGAGAAGATTATATCACTTCAGTTTAAATTGACCTGGAAGCGCCACATTTTCACAGACTTCTTTATTTACAGCATTTTTTACGTGCTGTATAGATTATACAGTTAGGTCCATAAATATCTGGACAGAGAGAACTTAATTTCTCATTTTGGTTCTGTACATACACTAAAATCTATTTTAAATGAAACAACTCAGATGTGTTTGAAGTGCAGACTTTCAGCTTTAATTCAGGAGGTTGAACAAAGAGATGCAGAAAAATGTGAGGAACTAAAGCATGTTTAACACAATCCCTTCATTTCAGGGGAAATGTAGAGGAAAAATTAGAAAAATTAAATAACTTAATTAAATTAATTAAATAATAAGATTGTCAGCTGGTAACCAGCTGAAAACCAGCTCCATGCGACCGCTTATCCTGGTCCCAGTGTTAGGGTCAGTGAATCCAGTTAACAGAAAGATATCCTGGATATACTCGACTGACTTTTTAGACTCAAGATTAATAATCATAATAAAAATTATAGTCTAACATCCAGAAATCTGTACGACGTGTTTCATTATGTCTAACAAGCCTTGTACAGTTAAAGCTAACAGTTACTACATGACTGAAACACCAACATTATCTCTTTTATTAAAACATGCATATTAGGGCTGGCATCGTCACTCATGTCTAGAATCGATTCGATTCAATTGGATTCAATTTGAATCGGGGAAATTTGGCCTCAGACAGTCAGAAATATTATAATTCAGGTCATGCATCAGTACATTTCTATATTTTTATATCTATAAAAAGAAATCTGACACTTGCGAGACTTTATCAAAGGTGTGAGCGTCACAGCAGATGCCTTTGTGTCAAAGTAGCTGAGGATCAAACAGAAAAACATGAAGGTTTTCCTGGCCTGGGATTTTATACAAATATTCTGCAGTACATCAAAAACAAAAGAAAACCATTAATGAACATATGAACATTACCTGATGCTGCTGACGTGAAGCAGAGCAAAGTTACAGAGGTTTGATTACAGACACAGCTGAGCGTTTTGCAATTTTGCATCATTTTAAAAAGTTTAAATTTGTTCAGTATTGAACGGCAGAAACGAGGCTTTGCTTTCAGAAGTAAGTAAAAAAAAAAAAAGCTGCCGACAGGCTGTAAGAACAGTAGACTTGTGCGTAACAAGCAAGCGAATAATGCAGAAAACAGATTTTTAGATGGGAAACTATTCTTGA
Organism: Aulonocara sp. 'chitande type north' Nkhata Bay; assembly: GCF_057382095.1. NCBI lineage: Eukaryota > Metazoa > Chordata > Actinopteri > Cichliformes > Cichlidae > Aulonocara > Aulonocara sp. 'chitande type north' Nkhata Bay. The sequence goes on from NC_141346.1 coordinate 64,180,209, forward strand.
AGTACAGAGAGAGAGAGAGAGAGCTGTGCATGAAGTGTGATTTTATCCTGGTGGCAGCAAAACAATCAGAGGGAATTCATGACGATGTTTATGTGAAGCGTAGTTTGGAGCTTCTTTTGCTGCTGGTTTACTCAATATTGTTTGGAGAGAGATCAAACCTGCAGCTTCAGAATCAGCGCAAAAAGGGCGTAAACACAAAGCGCGGAGCCGCCGAAACATCAGAATCAGCGAGCTGTCGGCTTTCAGCTCGTGTCCGTGCAGTCAGGTGAGAAAGTCACATCTCACTGATTCTGATGAGTCGGCGGCTCCGCGCTTTGTGTTTACGTCTTTGTGCAGAATCCGTGTTCCTGCTCTCATTTACTGTTTTAGCTGTTTGGTGGTTGTTGAAATTTTGGGAGGTTTAACCTGAGATTCTGGCGTTTTGGCCAAAATAAATTTATATTAAAAATCGATTCAGGATTTTAATGAATCGATATCACGTTATCCAAGCGAGAATCGATTTTAATCAATAAATCGATAAGCGGAAGCGAATGGATGGATGGAAACTAAAATTTGGTAAAAAAAAAAAAAAAAAAATCTGGTAATTCTTTGTTTTTACATTCATCAGGTCCCAATCAGCCCAAATATCAAAGAGAAATTAAAAATGAATGCCACGGAGGAGTTTGGGTCTTAGGAGGTTAAAGAATGTGCCACTACATTCTTGTCTAGAAGATATTAAAGTGTATTTGGTGACACACAAAAAAGGGTGAAGTTTAAGTATAGTTTGGGTCCACACATGTCCAAACCCTGGTGTGTAGGCCTACTTAGTTTTGAGGAATTGTCATGGGACCAGGGTCTGGGTGACCCAGGGCCTGTAAGAAGTTATGGACATGTGTGTTTTTGGTGCTGCTGTCTCCTGTTTCCATGTTTGTGTATCTAGGTGTGTGTGTGTGTCAGCCAGGAGCCTGGCCACACCTGCGGAGGAGAATTACTCACACCTGCAGCTGATCAAGCCTCGTCAGAGGAGCTACTTAGGAGTGTGGTGGAGCTGTCTCTGATGCTGGATCATTGCGTAACTTCACGTTAGTCTCTTGGCGAGTTAGTTAAGGTTAGTCTGCCTCATTGTGGCGTTGCTGACGGCTGCCTCTTTGTTATTCCCCAGAAGGAGTGTGGAGACGAGAGGGCAGCGAGCACGGGGTGCTCAGACACTGAGGAGCGGAGACAAAGAACACTAACACTGGCAAGAGGACATGTCAGAGTCGGGAACGCACTGGGGATTTATTGTTGTTTGGATTATTTTGCATCACTGTAAATAAACGCACTGACCTCATCAAAGAGTCCAGCATTTGGGTCGTCCTTCCCCTCATCATAGTCTGCCACACAGGCCGTGACAGAAAAGCCCACTAAAAGAACGCCCACCAGACCAAAGCAATGGTTTTGACTTGATCAGCATTAACCCCTCCCCCTGACTTTGATGGGTGAAGCTGACAAATAAAATGTATTTATGAACAGCGATGCAGGGCCAGGAGTAGCAACGGGAATTAAATAAATACATCATTAAATAATTCATTAAATGTGTCAGTAAAATAATTAAAATAGAAAACAAACCAATAATTGATTAAATATGTAATTAACTAATTTGAAGTGTATATAAACAAATAATGAAACATTTTAAATGAAATTAATGGATAATTCATTATTAATATATTTCTTTAATTGATTATGTACATTTTTAATGAATTACTGAAATAAATAATTCATTAGTGATGTCTTTATTTAATACAAACATATAAATACCATAAAATTGCTAATTTACTCAAAATAAATTTAAGACATCAATATTAAAGGTTAAATTATGATAATGAATACATGCTACTATAACTGATGCATCTGATTTGGATTCCTGAGATCAAATATATTTTCCTTTGTGTTTGTTTTCTTCCCATTTGTGGCTTTAATGTAGTGTTACATCCTGTTTGTTTGCTTCCATCTGTATACATGTCCAGATTCACTGTTATGTTTCTATTCTTACATTGCTGTGTGATCACTGTTCCCTCTGCTGACTGATGTGACCTTTTGTATCTTACACTGATACTTGTCATATTTGTATCTGCGCCTAAAAGATAAAAAGTTTTCCATGCTAAAACACAGCTCCACCTCCTGCAGTTCTCCCTCTGAACCACTAGATGTCTCTGTTATCTAAATGAAGACGTGCAGCACAGCAACCACAGCAGCGCTCAGATCACACGTGTCCTGTTATTATGTATAAAAGCATGAAACAGGTGAGACAGGTGGGATCAATATTAATGTTGTGGAAATATATGAAAAAGCAACAGAAGAGTGAAAACATTTCGTGCTTCTAGAAAGATCTTTCAGCTCATAGCTGCTCACAGACTGTATTTACAAGTGACAAACTGCAACTCTAAAGTACATCTACAGTATATATCAAATATATTCTGTATTCAAATCTATTGAGTGATGTTTGAAAGTCTTTCCAGGTGAGTTTGATCCAGGAGGGTCTGAAGCCAGAGTCAGACAGAGACTGTGCAGAGACTGTAGAAGGACAGAGCAGCAGCAGAGCAGTCCAGATACACTGATGATCCTCTGTCAGATCCAGAGGGACACACAGGGATGATGCTGGACTCTACATTGTGTCTGACAGTGGAGCTGTTCTCAGAGCAGTTCACTCTGCAGCACTGACAGTCATCTGCACTTCTTCTCATTCCTCTGTCAGTCACTGCTGGATGAAGCTCTCCTCTCCACCTCCCAGTAACATGGCCCAGTCAGAGCGTCTCTACACACAAGCTGCTGCTGCTTCAACCTCTCTGGATCATCAGGACACAGCTCCTCCTCTCTCAGCACACACACCGTCATGTTTACCATCATCAGCTCCACCTGCAGAGAGAAGAAGGAAGAGCAGAGGAGATAAACGAGTGTTTCCAGAGACTCTTCATCAGCTGTCAGTCAGTGATGCAGCACATCCAGTATAAAGAGCAGCAGGGACTTCAGTGCTGGGACTGTACTAGGACTCATTGTTGCTTCACTTTTTCTAATCTTTGGATTTTTATTGAAGTTGATGAAAATGTTTTTCCCTCCTAGTTTGAGTTTGGACTTTCATTCATTAGAAGAACCTTGGTGTGTCCACTCTGAGCTCTGTAGGAACCCCAACAACAAGCCCAACAATCCAGATGGACGGTTCCAGCTGTTAACTGGAGGAATTCCATCCAAACATCTGCTCTCACTAAATTCTTCCTCACCTACAGACTGTCTTCTTCACTGCTTTAAACTTGGAAATGAATGCAGTCATTGGTCTGCGTGCTGCTTTGTTCAGAGAGCTGATTGGCTGTTGACAGTGTTTGATCAGAGCGTGTCAGCCGTTACTATGGTGACCATAAAGGTCAGAAACAGGAAGCGTTTGTGTCCAATCCTGAAGCCTGTCACCGTTCTCCTCTCACAGCTTCACTGAGAAGCTGCAGCTTTACAGGAAACACTGGATCTTTGTTTCATACTGACTGTGTTTAGTACAATACTGCTGACAGCACCACCCACTCACTCCATCACTCTACTTACAGCAGAGTCTCCAGTCTGTAGTCTGGACTCTGCTGAAGATCAGACAGCTGCTTCACATCTGGATCCTTCAGGTTGTTTCCGTACAGGTCCAGCTCTCTCAGATGGGAGGGGTTGGACTTCAGTGCTGCTGCCAGATAATCACAGCTGATCTCTGACAAACCACAGCCCATCAATCTGTATAAAGAATGAAAGATGTAAGTTTATTAGACAAAGTGTGAGCTTGAAATCATTCAGTGTTTCATCATCTGTTCAGAGCTGAAGAAGGTTCAGAATGTAGAAGTTTAGAAAATGGAAACTCCAAACAGCTGAAGCCAACAGGAAGCAGCTTCAAACAAACACAACAAGAGAAAAAACTCTGAACGTTTCACATTAAAGTCGTACATTTATCATAAAAACAGGACAAAGACTTGAAAAAGTCGTGTTTTTCCTTCCAGGAACCACAAGGCTTCACTTTTAAAGGTGAAGTGTGAAAGAAATGGACGTATTTGAAGTCCAACACCTTTTTCCAGTCACATTATTAAAGCAGACAAACTACAAGCTCATTTTCATTCCAACAAGTCATCTTCTGACCTGGACTAACAACACTGGTCTCTATGTGCAGCTGGCTGTGAGACCAGCCCACAAAACTCAATGCTGACGAGCAGTGGCTAGAAAAGAAATGTCCAGGCACCGGACAAATCAGTGCTTGTAGATGGAGAAATCCTAAGAAAACAAAATGTCGCACTTGGGAAGGAAAATGCAGCCCCTCAGCGTTAACACAACTGAAAGAAGCTCTTTTGAAAGAAATAGGATCAACAAAAAACTTAAAAAAGAAAGGAAAACGTACGTAAGAATTAGAATATTTCCAGGCCTGGAAAGAAGAAGCAGTTAGGCGAGAAAAAACAAGAGAAAAAAGATAAACCGTCAGAAAAACAGTACTTAACTGCTAGTTTAGTAAAACCAGAAGACGAGACACTGTGCAGTCCTCGCCATCCTTTTATTAATCCACCACCCGTTCCTTAAAGTAGTTTAAAAAGGTTGGAAACAGACGCCACCGAATAGATATAAATACAAGAAGTACAACAATAAAATAAACAAAGGCTAAATTACATTAGAGTTTATTTTTAACATATTCAAAATAATAATAGCAAGGATAACAACCTGTAAACTGATATTAACAATGAAACATAGTTGGAATGACGACCATGTACAGAATGTATGGAATGAATGAAAGAAAATAATTCACACGAAAACCTTTTAAATAAAACAGAGAGATGCATCAGGTACATTAAGGCTGTGTCATTGTTCAGCCAAGAAAAGTGTGTGAAAAGGTAAATGTCTCCAGCTTGGGAAAGGGTGAAGCTGCAGATCACCCAAAGCCCTTGATGGACACAAAATAAAATATAAATAAAATATTATAATAAACTGCCTGGTTCGCCATGCAACAGAGAACGAATGTGACCGAAGGTTGGATCTGATATGAGGCAAACAGAAGACCGGTCTAAAAGGGTAGGCACAAACCTGTTCAGAGAAAAAGCAAATCTGTGCCGATTGGATGAATTCTAAATTATCTGTTTGCTGAGTAAGATGATCCTAACTATTGAATAGTACTTCCCAAATCCCTAAACAGAACAACAGCATTAGTGACACCTGGGATTAGTCCTGTGTCATCAGCAGGGATAATATAGATTAATACACACTTTTACACTCTAAACTTTGAAACTTCAGCAAAAGAATTTGTGAGAACTAACGGCACCATAAAACAGAGACTCAGAAAATGCAAATTAGTAAGCGGTGAACTGCTTAAACCACAGTTGGTTTTATAAATATTGCTGCAAACATTGTTGAATGTGTGTGCTGTGAGAATTAATAGAGGTTTCAGTTGTTTTTCTTTGACTTGCTCGTTCTGATTATGAAAGGCACGTCTAAAATACTCTTAGGAAAGCGTATTTTGAGGTATATTTTTTAACTCCTGTAACAGTGTAAGTGTGTGAATGCTGTGAGTAGAAGGTTTTGAATGATAAATAAAGGGGTGAGAGGTATTTCTTTGGTGATGCAAAGTAGGATGTTTGAAAGTTTGAAAGTGCTTCTAAGTTAAGAAATGCATGAGTGATGTTATAAGAGTTTGATTAGCCTGTAGAAACACGAAAGAGAGAAACAGGAAATATGGCTCTGAGTGCTGTGTGTGTGTGACAGGAACTTTGCATGCCCATAAAAGGAGACTCACTGTGACAAGTGAGCACCCAGAGAGAGAGAGATGAGTTAAACTCTAGGCAGATAAAGCGAATGGAGGTTTTAAGAAAAGAAATGAAAAGGATATCAATTGTATGCTTTAGTGTGTCGATACAGGTTACAGATAAATAAAGGTGGACTTTCCTCAACCTGGATTTTGAGTACAGCGGCAAAACCATAGATTAACATAATTGGGAGAAAAATAGGCCAGATTTTGGCTTAAAATTTTACAGCTTGACCTCCCACTTGTCCCGATCCTGAGAAGAAGCTCAAAGGACAGTCAATCTCCTGATGAAGACCAACAGAACATCGTGGACTTGAAGAATTAACAGCAGGCAAAAAGACAGTGCAACTGAAACCACACTGACGACACCAGCAGCAGGATGGAAGAAACCACGTGATGGAAAATGCACGGTGAACTGGAGGCTGGTGAGAACAGTGTGACATAACTGTTTAAAGGCACTGAATGTGATGTTTGGCCAGGCTGGGACTTAATCTAAAAGGCAAATACTGAAAAGAAACAGAAGGAACAGACTGTGTTGTTGGAGATTTGAAGGCCACACAGGACACTGTGAAGAGAGGGACAGGGACCAGTGAGAGGTGAAGCCCAGACGAGTTCGACTGCGAGAATAGAGGGTAAAATTGGGTTGAAATTGAAGCCAGAACTCAGGATGGTTTAGGGATGTCCACGTCACAAACAAAGAGGTAAACAAAAGGAAGGTAAAATAAAGAGAGAAAATAAGTGAAAATTACATTAATGAATAGAAAACACACATACACAAATTGTTACAAGTGAAATTATTTTTGGAAAGAATCAGAAGTGAGATAGTTTGAATCAGAACTCATTGAAAAGATGCATGAATCGATGCAAGTGAACCACTAGAAAAATCTGCCAGAGAAACAACTCTGGCAGAATGGATGGCAAAACTACTAGAAAATAGGGATATTGTTTTGAACTGCCCTGCGACGCTTCTCTAGTCTCTTGCAGGTTGAAACCAGGCGATTGGGTTCTAATACGGGTGCTCCAGAGGAGGAATTGGGGCTTGTCTCACTGGGAGGGTCCCTATCGAGTGTTATTGACTACACCCACAGCCTGTAAAATTGCAGAGAGACCATCTTGGATTCATCAGAGCCACTGCGAGAAAGTAGAGCTTGAAGCCCAGACCAGCAGAGATTCACAAGTGTAAGGGCTGTTTCACCAGGTATCAGTAGGTCCAGTGACGAGGGAGGAGTGCTGATTGAGCTCAGCTTGCACTCTCATTCTCTCCAGCCACTGACAAACTTTAGGCTTACTGATACATTTGGGTGAAACCAACCTCAAGCATGAGGTGTTCTCAGGTGATGACTGGCTTCTTACTACTGGCAACGGCTCTATTCATCAGACTATCCGACCTGGAAGACGGCAGAAACCCATACACAAGCCGAGATAAGTGCAACACTGAAAGAACATCACACACTCATTTGCTTCCAGCACTTTCACACAAACATCTACTGTCATTATTGTCACCAAACTCTGTGGATCCTTTAGTGCAAATTCAAATGGGATCAAATGGTCAGACAAAAGAGGGTTGTGAGGAAATATGATGAAATGTTGTGTATTAGCAGCAAGTTATTGAATCATTTTCCTCAGAAACCAAACAAAATGATTGACAAACATGTTTTTACAAACTCAGTGTTGGACTTGGATCAGCAGGATAAGCTGATGTTTAAAGGCATTTGAGTCTCGCTATATGAGAGTCCAGTTATTACTCAATATTTATGGATGATGTTCTTTCAGTGTTGCACTTTGTAGACGCTCCCTGAGCCTCACAGCCAGCTGCACATGGACCAGCTGACATTACCCAGCATTAGAGGCGGCTGTGAAAAAATGGATTTTCCTATTTAAATGGTTTTAATTTGAATAAAGCGATGTTGATTCATTCAATCCTGAATCGATTTTTAATATAAATGTATTTTGCCAGAATCTCAGGTTAAAGCTCCCAAAAGTATTTCAACAACAAGCAAACAGATAAAACAGTAAATGAGAGCAGCTAAACACACAAAGATGGAAACACAGAGCGTGGATCGTTCACTCGACGGCACGTACACGGACATGCCGTTGGGGCTGAAAGTGGACAGCTCACAGATCCTGAAGCTGCAGGTTTCATCTGTCTCCAACCAAAACTGAGTGAACCAGCAGCAGAAGAAGATCCAAACTACGCTTTACGTTTGATGAACATCGTCATGAATTCTCTCTGACTTTGACGTTTACTTCCTGCACAGCTCTCTCTCTCTCAGTGTACTTCAAGAACAGTTTACCTTCAAAAATCTGTTTCCTGCATTATTCACTGCTTATTACGCACCAGTCTGCTGTTGTGTTCACTGCTGTCGGCCTCCGAAAACAAAGCCTCATTTCTGCTGTTCAATATTGAAGAAATGTAAACCTTTTAAAATGATGACAGATTACAAACTCTCAGCTGTGTCTGTAATCAAACCTCTGTAACTTTGCTTCCCTTCAGCAGCATCAGCTCATGTTCACATGTTGATTCATGGTTTGCTTCAGTTTTTGATGGACTGCAGAATATTTTGAAGGTTATCTGCTATAAAAAGCCAGAACAGGAAAATCTGCTTCATGTGTTTCTGTTTGATCCTCAGTGACTTTGACACAAAGGCCTCTGCTGTGATGATCACACCTCTGATCAAGTCTCACAGTGTCAGCTTTGTTTTTATACATATGGATATGTGCTGATAAATGATCAGAGTTATAATATTTCCCACTGCCTGCTGTGTGCCGTGACCTTTGACCTGCTAAAGACAGTCAGCTGTGGATTATTCATTGTTGTGTCTGATACTTAGAACTGTGAGGAAGAACACTACACAGTTAATCAGGGTCCCCTCTCTCTGAATCAGGAAAGGTGGGCAGGCCGCGTGTGGGCCGCGGGCCATACGTTGAGTCTCACTGTTTGAAATGTGAACATTGTTCTGCTGCAGTCAATGGACTAAACCAGAGAAGAAGAAAACAGACTTTACCATGAAGATCCTCAGTGTGGATCAGTATAATATCAGCCTGATGTCTGCAGTTTAGTGTCAGCACAACTTTCACATCATATTCATCTCAGCACAACTAAAACATGCTGACTGACCTCAGAGTTTCAAGTCCACATCCTGGACTCTCCAGGAAACCACACAGATGTTTCACTCCTGAATCCTGCAGCTTGTTGTTGGTCGAAGACCTGGAGTACTCATTACTCAGGTTCAGCTCTCTCAGATGGGAGGGGTTGGACTTCAGTGCTGCTGCCAGATAATCACAGCTGATCTCTGACAAACCACAGCCCCACAATCTGTATAAAGAATGAAAGATGTAAGTTTATTAGACAAAGTGTGAGCTTGAAAACATTCAATGTTTCATCATCTGTTCAGAGCTGAAGAAGGTTCAGAATGTAGAAGTTTAGAAAATGGAAACTCCAAACAGCTGAAGCCAACAGGAAGCAGCTTCAAACAAACACAACAAGAGAAAAAACTCTGAATGTTTCACATTAAAGTCGTACATTTATCATAAAAACAGGACAAAGACTTGAAAAAGTCGTGTTTTTCCTTCCAGGAACCACAAGGCTTCACTTTTAAAGGTGAAGTGTGAAAGAAATGGACATATTTGAAGTCCAACACCTTTTTCCAGTCACATTATTAAAGCAGACAAACTACAAGCTCATTTTCATTCCAACAAGTCATTTTCTGACCTGGACTAACAACACTGGTCTCTATGTGCAGCTGGCTGTGAGACCAGTGCTCGGAGAGCGTCTACAAAGTGCAACACTGAAAGAACATCACACACTCATTTGCTTCCATCATCCAAACTGAAGAGGAAACAGAGACGCCTCCCCTTCAAAGTAAAAGCTGCTCCTTTTGGACACAGTATCAAAGAAAGTCTACAGTATAACATAGAAAAGACAGAACAAAGTTTTGGTTGTTTTTAAACTGTGCAGAAATGAAACTACACTAAGCTCAATTATGTGACAGACATTTCATCCCATGTCAGTTTGGCCTCATCCTGGGCCGGATTATCCAGCACACTCTCTGACCACAGGCCCAGGGGCCACGCACAGCTGGGCTCCATCAGAGAGACAGCAAACAAACCAACACAATAATAAAAAAGCACCATGTGATCTTCTTACATCTTCAAGACAAACATAGTAAAAACATGAGCATATTTGTTTCCTGATAAAATGATGTGACAGGTAGAACAGAGTAAAGTGGTGGTGTTACAGCCTTTCTCCCCTCTGCTGCCGAGGCTGTTAGTCTCTCCCAAACTCAGCTACAGGACTTCCAAATGAATGAAAGCAGCAGAAGTGGCTTTACAAATGAAAGAGGAAGAGGAGAAGAAGAGGAGAGGGAGGCCACCCTGACCATCACTCCAGCTGAAACATCACACTTCCATTAAAGTTGGTGAGAAAATGTTGAGCAGGATGAGCTGCTGGCTAATCTGGAGGCTGTAGCAGCAGCTCACAGTCACAGTGGATTTCCACTCATGAAAAAGCTCTGGCTGCTTCATTTCTCATCTCATATCAGAGACTTTAAAGCTTCACTGAAGCTGTACTGTGATGCTTCCATATTCCAGTGAGGCCTCCATAATGATTTCAGCTGTTCTGTACACACACTGTGTGCCCTGTATGGCTCAAAGTCTCTGCAGCCTGTTTTTATCTGCTATCATCAGATCTTCATCATCCTCATTCACATCCCTCACACACTCTACAGCCTCATCAGCACTGACTTCATCTTCACTGACTGATGGAGCACAACATGAACCTGTGGAGGCTGAAACACTGTCCTGTCAAACATCTCCCCGTCACCACTCCACTTCTGTCAGCCTTTAAATGAACCCTGCTCAAGTCTGTCACTTCTGTTTGGAGCCAAAAGGAAAAACTGTTGTTCAGTCGTCTGGAAAGACAACATTTCTGAAAGCACTCACACTTCTTCACATTTGTCTTCAGACACATCCTGAACATTTAGGAACTAAGGAAAGTTTCAAACATCAATCAAAGACCTGAAATATAGAAAAACTACAACAGCCGCAGTCAGTGAACTCACCTCAGAGTCTCCAGTCGACAGTTTGGACTCTCCAGTCCAGCACACAGAAGCTTCACACCTGAATCCTGGAGGCCATCATTCCAACTCATGTCCAGCTCTGTCAGATGGGAGGGGTTGGACTTCAGAGCTGAGGCCACAACTTCACAGTGAGACTCTGAGAGTCGACACTCAGTCAGTCTGTGATGATAGAAAATATAAAATGTGTTATTATAAAAGCAGAAAATCTGCATTATAAACACAGACTGAATGTATATGAAGACAAAACAGAGTGAGGTCATAATCTGATGACTCTGCTCTTCACATCTGTGCTTCAGCTCCTCTTACTGTGTTTGACATGACACAACGATTGAGTCTCTCTCAGACCTGCAGACTTTTAATGCGAATCTTTGTTTGGCTTTAATCTGCAGATGAAGGAGGAAGATGGTGTCACATTTAGGCTTCCATAATGTCCACAGCCTGTCACTGAGATCTGATCCAGAGTCAGAGTGAAGACACACATTTGGACTGTTTCCTGTTTTGAATCTGAGTCCAGAACATTTTGAATGAGTTCAGCTCAGTAAAGAGTTCCAGCTGGAAAGATGATCTCTGTTTGCTACCTGCTGTCAGGTACGACTGTTCACGTCCACACGCAGGAAAAACCTGCTGACTGTTACCAAACGGAGCAGAAATCTCATCACTGGACAATAATGAGGAATGAACTCAGAGCTGCTGATATCAGATCTGATTTCAGGGGAACTAAACACAGAGATGATTGGCTCATTTTAGCTTTCTGAGCCATTATCTGCTGGTGTGTCGCTAGTTGGCAGAAAATGATTTGTATTCCTGTTCAGGGCTTCAGTGTTTATGAGTCCAGATCCAGGTAACAGCAAGTCAAAATGATGTTACCTGTCTGTGTCCAGCAGCAGCCTGTATTCACTTTGAATATTGTTATAACCTGACATGGATCAGTTTGTCTTTGATTGGTTTGTAAATGTCACTGTTTCCATTGGACCTGAGTGACGTACAAAGACAGAGAGGGAGAGAAAGGAGAGAGAGGATGGAGACAGCAAAGAGAGAGCAAACACAAACAGGTGAGAGTGGACAGGTGACCAAGGTCAGCAACCAATCAGAGAGCTTCTGTTTGACCCACAGTCACTGATGATGACTGCACATAACCAAGCAGTGTGTTACTCTGATATCAAATATGGATCCTGCTCTTATAATAATGATCATCAGATGATATTATTGTGTTATTTTGTAGCTGAATACGATGTTTGTGTGATTATCAGTGAAAGAAGCAGTGAGGAGGATGGAGAGAGAGAGAGAGGACAGAGGGTGAAGTTAGAAACACTAAAAGGATTTTTCATGGATTTCATGGATGATTTGAGTGATTTCCAGCAGGACACTTAAACATGTCAGTGGACGTCCTAAAGAACATATTCACTGATATGAAACGTGTCATTGAACAGGATTAATATCAGTGGAAACATGGTGGAAACAGCTGTGACTGCATGGATGTGACACACTTCAAATCTGTTCTCCACTCTTGGATTTGGGATCCATGGAGCTGCTGCTGAGTCTGTACAATAAAGGAATGGTGTGGAAGGTTGCAGCGTACGGACACAAACACTTTGTGGTTACAATCTGATTTTATTTTCAACATTAAACTACTAACCTACACTGATCAATGATGTTAGTGATCACATCTGGACTCACCGAGCCTTTCTGCAGTTCCTCACAGCTGGAATCAGTCTCTGTCGTCCCTGCCATGATGTTTTGTACTTCTGCAGGTCCAACTCATCCAGAACCTCCTCTGACATCTGCAGCATGAAGGCCAGAGCTGAGCACTGGATCTCAGAGAGTTCCTTCTCTGATCTGTTCTCTGACTTCAGGAACTCTTGGATCTCCTGATGTACTGAGAGGTGGTTCATCTCCATCAGACAGTGGAAGATGTTGATGCTTCTGTCAGGAGAGATTTCATCACTGTTCATCTTCTTCAGGTTGTTGATGACTCTCTGGATGGTTCCTGGACTGATCTCTGTCTGACCCAGCAGACCTACTAAGAGTCTCTGGTTGGACTCCAGACAGAGGCCATGAAGGAAGCGAACAAACAGGTCCAGGTGGCCATTTTTACTCTGGAGGGATTTCTCCATGACTTTAGTTAAAAAGACATCCAGTGATGTGAAGCTATAAGACTTGAACATGTTCTTAAACAAAGATCTGATTTTGTATTCTTCTCTGACATTCCCTAGAAAATCTTCTACCACCTCTTTCTTCCTGTTGGTGAGACAGTGGAACATGTAGACTGCAGCCAGAAACTCCTGAATGCTCAGATGAACAAAGCAGTAGACTGGTTTCTGGAAGATCACACACTCTCTTTTGAAGATCTCTGTACAAACTCCTGAGTACACCGAGGCCTCTGTCACATCCAGACCACACTGCTCCAGGTCTTCTTGGTAGAACATGATGTTTCCTTTCTCCAGATGTTCAAACGCCAGCCTCCCCAGCTTCAGAAGAACTTCCCTGTCAGCCTCCATCAGCTCCTGTGGACTCGTCTCACGTCCTTCATGGTACTTGTTCTTCTTCCTCTTTGTCTGAACCAGCAGGAAGTGTGAGTACATGTCAGTCAGGGTCTTGGGCAGCTCTCCTCTCTGCTCTGTAGTCAACATGTGCTCCAGAACTGTAGCAGTGATCCAGCAGAAGACTGGGATACTACACATGATGTGGAGGCTCCTGGATGCCTTCATGTGGGAGATGATTCTGCTGGACTCTTCATCACTGAATCTCCTCCTGAAGTACTCCTCCTTCTGGGCGTCAGTGAAGCCTCGTACTTCTGTTAGCCTGTCAACACATGTAGGAGGGATCTGATTGGCTGCTGCGGGTCGGGAAGTTATCCAGACGAGAGCCGAGGGAAGCAGATTCCCCTGGATGAGGTTTGTCAGCAGCTGGCTGACTGATGACTTCTGTGTGACATCAGACAGCAGCTTCCTGTTGGTGAAATCCAATGAAAGTCTGCTTTCATCCAGGCCGTCAAAGATGAACAAAAGCTGAGAGACAGCCAGCTTCTCTGCTGTGACCTTCTGTAATGTTGGATGGAAAACATGGAGCAGCTCCAGAAGACTGTACTGCTCATCTCTGATCAGGTTCAGCTCCCTGAATGAAAGCAGAACCACCACACTGACATGTTGGTTCTCCAAGCCCTCTGCCCAGTCCAGAGTGAACTTCTGCACTGAGAAGGTTTTTCCAACACCAGCCACGCCGTTGGTCAGAACCACTCTGATGGGTCTCTGTTGGTCAGGTAAGGCTTTAAAGATGTCCTGGCACCTGATTGGAGCGTCACGGAGGGCGTCCATCTTGGAAGCTGTCTCCAGCTGCCTCACCTCATGTTGGGTATGAACCTCTTCACTCTGTCCCTCTGTGATGTAGAGCTCAGTGTAGATCCTGTTGAGGAGGGTTCTACTTCCTGTTTCATCACTTCCTTCAGTCACACGTTCACATCTCCTCCTCAGACTGATCTTATGTTCATCTAAAACCTCCTGCAGACCAACATCTGCTGAAAGAAAGAAAAACAATGAGACTAAAGAGAAAGAAAACTCTTCAATGTCTGAACAACACAAGAAGTCCAGTTTTCAGAAATGAGTCCATCAGCAGACAGATGTTCAGTCTTACTTTGTACACAGCTGCTCTGACTGGCTGTCTGCAGTCCAGCTCTGCTTCTGGATCTTTCTCCACACTGTGCAGAAGCTCTGATGGTGACACAGAAAAGTCACAGTGGAGATACTTCTGTCCACCTTTGATTAGACTCAGTATAAAAAGGAAAACAAAGTTTGAACACAGTCATGTTTCCAGTTCACTGACTTACATTTATTCCATGGACACTCACTCTAACCTGAACCACAGCTACAACCCAACATTGTTGAGGCCTCATCTCCTCCTTTCCTGACTGTAGAGGTTAAATATGCAACAACCAACAAATAAAAGAATTTGGTTCATTTCAAAGAAATTCACACGGTGACCAAGTAAAGTAACCGTAGTAAAGGAGACAACATCCCGTTGATGGTGGGATTATTTGAAAGATTTGCTTTAGTCACGTCACCAAATGCAGTTGAACCACCCGTGGATCCATGTTTGACCATTCTACCACTCTGAGCTCTGCTTTTTAATCATTTTATTATTATCATCATTCATTTATTCATTCTTTGGAGGGGGGCTATTTCCTAATGCCGCCCTAATAAGCTGATGTTCAAGGGGAAATATAACAGAAACTCTTTCAGTGTTATTCATTAATAAATTAACAGATAAACTGTGAAGAAGAAACAAACTGAGATTTAAAGGAGAGAGTGAGAAACTTGATCATCCATCCTCATAATACATGTTTATCAGTATCTGCTGTGACCATACTGCAGTAATAACTACAAGTCTACATTTCTGTGACTGTTGATCAATCACAGCAGGAATCTGAGCTCATCTCTGCACACAGAGCAGCTTCAGCTCTGGGATAAACTGCTCGCTTCACGTCCTTCTCAGCTCACAGACACTCATCCTGATATTTTCCTTTAACATTTGATGGTATAATTCATCTGAGTTTACACTTTATCTGCATGAATACAGAAAAACAGACCCAAACACCATAAACCATCAGTTTCACCATGTAGAATATATTGTTGTTTCCTTGCTTTTAATTCAGAGAAAAACTCTGATTTGGATTTTCTCTGTTCTCTTTGCCACAGCCCATCCCAGCAGCAGCTGAAGCAGCTGACTGTCACAACACTGAATAACACTTTAGGAGGAATTTCAGAGGTCAGTAAAGCTCCAGTTTCAACATCAGTTAATTAATCATAGTTCATCATAAATGTGAACCTGGCTGGCACACATGTTAATGTTAGCCATTTAAATATTAGCAGTTAGCTGAGGCCACAAGAAGAAGAGGCCCTAGAAGAACAATGGATGATAAGATTAGATTTTCAAGACTAGGCAGAGACGTGTTTTCCTTTACTGTCTCTTACAGAGGAGGGAGCAGATACCAGACGAGGTCACGGAGGTACGGGGAGGATTCGCAGCAGACAGCAAGACTGCCACGTCCATGCGAGAGAGCAATGGCTACGATAATCTCTGTTTTTGTCTCCCTATATAATGTTGTACAGCCCATGTGAGGGTTATCCTCTCTGTGAACCAGATGCTTGATTTCACACAGAGGTCCACCAACTGAATTTGATCAGTTATGGAACGATTTACCTCGACAGGCTCCTTCACTCGCTGCTTTTAAACCTCCTTTAAAACACACTTTTACTCCCTGACCTTTGACCCAGTGTGACATGTTGACTCACTACCTCAGACAGCTTAAAAATAGTCTTTTTGTTTTTTGGTGCTGCCTAAAAGAACCGTAAAATATCTGTCCTATATACAGTTATGTTCATATATTTTTGTACTACATCAGGAAACTCAAAAACATAGTTTGTAACATTTTAATCCTTATTTTTTAAACTGTTTTTGTCATTTTTCTTCTCCCATTGCATCAAAAATCATTATTTACACTGAATAAATGAGTCAGCAGCTCTCTTACATTGTTGCTGCAGGTTCATTACTGAAGTCTAGAGGTATTTCTTTGGACCAGTCACTCCTCACAGACACACAGCTGGATGCTGCAGATCCTGCTCCATCCTCTTCCTCCATCTTCTTGATGTCAGGGTGGAGTTAGTCTGAGAGGCAAACACACACACTCAGAGGTGCTGTTGTACTGGAAGCATCACACTGACGGGTTTCTAAAGTTCTCATTGGTCATTTCATGGAGTTTCTGTGGTAAACACTGTCCTGTGACGTATGTGTTATGGTGAGGGTCATGAGGGCTAACCAGCCCCACTCCTTACTCCTCATATTTCAGCCTGAAGCACAATAACAGCCTAAACCTAACCAGGAGGCTGTAACCTCAAAGGGACTTCATGGTTAGAAATAAAGGTTCAATGAAATGAAGCAGATCATAAAAACATGAGTTCCAACTTTAAAAGAAGCGTCCACACGATGACGGCACAGCAGAGGAGCATTTTCCAAGATGGCGAAATCCAAGATGGCGCCGCGTATGGATGCCCTGGTGCTTCAGTGCGTTACTTCTGTTTTGTTTTTGTGCATAACTTCTGTGTCTGGGCACTCCTCTGGATATTCTTACACCAGGGAAGAGCTTCTTAACCACAGGACTACAACACCTGTGGATTTACTTCCAATATTTGTCGCATCTGCGGCAGATTTACTGCTGACTCTGATCAGGAAAGTGAGACGCCGAAAGAGAGGAAAGCGAGCCGGCGCACTCGTGCGTCTGAGGAGACGCGGACTGCGAACTGCTCTTCCTGGGATCTTCCTTTCCAATGTACGCTCACTCAGGAATATGATAGATGAACTGGCCCTGATGAGAAGCATGAAAGGAGACTTTGCCTCCTCCTGTGTCTTATGTTTTACGGAGACGTGGCTCTGTGAGGACATCCCGGACTGCGCGCTCAAGCTGGAGGGCTTTCATCTGCTGCGCGCGGACCGGCAGGCCTCTCTCTCTGGTAAGACCAAAGGTGGAGGTCTCTGCTTCTACATTAACAGTGGCTGGTGCACAGATGTAACAGTGATTGCTCAGCACTGCTCTTCCTCTCTGGAATACCTTTTTATTCACTGTAAACCGTTTTATTCTCCGCGGGAGTTTGCTTCATTCATCCTGGCCGCTGTTTACATCCCGCCAGATGCGGATGCGCAGGCAGCTCAGTGCGCACTCGCGGAGCAGACACTGCACATGGAGCAGACATTCCCGGACTCTCTCATCATTGCTCTTGGGGACTTTAACAAAGCAAATCTGAGCCATGAGCTTCCCAAATACAAGCAGTATATTAAATGCCCGACCAGAGAGGAGAGGACATTAGACCACTGTTACAGCACGATCAGCGGGGCCTATCGTGCGGTGCCCCGCGCTTCACTCGTGTAACAGAGTCATAAATAACATTGTTATAATTACACAAAATGTGTTCTAAACCCCCAAACTTCTCCTTTTATACCTGACTTTTAGGACCTCCAAGCCTGTAGTTGTGTTCATTATCAGTTAGAGCCCCTCCTCATTCTTTTCTTCTTCTTTGGTGCAATACTATAAATACAGTGTACCCCTTTTGCCTCTCCCCTTTTTCTACAATTCCCCTGTGGGAGAGGTGGGTGTCATTTCTTTCCAGCACCTTAAAGCACACATAATTCATATTTAACCACCCTGATGTTTATGATTGCGATTTTAATTCAGTTATTGTCATTATTGAGCCTGTTTTTGTAAGATGTTATAAGTGTGTAGTATGTGTGTGTCATAAATGTGTTTTAGGCGCCATAAATGATAGCATGAATATGTATTCCTTGCTAGCTTGGGAGCTGTGGTGGGTTGAGCTAATCCTCTTCCCCACTGTCTGTATTTGGTCGTAGGAGCTGGAGTGGGCAAATTATTTACTTGGAGGTCTTTCTTTCTTTTACCTTTTTTATCAGGTATGTCAGATTTCATGTTGTTTTTGTTTTATCTTATGTCAAATATGTTACGTGTAAATGCATATTTTATGTTTAATGTAAAAATAAATGCCACGCCCTTTTTCTACAATTCCCCTGTGGGGGAGGAGCTGGAGTGGGCAAATTATTTACTTGGAGGTCTTTCTTTCTTTTACCTTTTTTATCAGACACAACGCAGAAGCACACCGGTTACACTTGGTGCCGCTGACCCGTCACATCGCCAATCCGCGATCCACCCCTCCTCCTTCTGCTGCCGCTGTTTTCCCGCCTCCTCTCTGCAGCTGTGTGCCAGAATCCTGTGCCCTGCGCTTTGACTCACAGGTTTTTATATCGCGTGTGTTATCGATGCCCCGTAATTTGGCTTGCAGGCATCTCTGTCACGTGTGAACTTAAAGGGCAAATACGTAGGTGATCATTTCTGTCACTGTTTCATATTGTTGCCTCAAATTATACAGGCACGGATTGTAATTTTTTTTCTCTATTGATATTGGCTTTTACAGCCTGTTTTAATTGAGAGGAGAAAACAACATTTTATTTTCTATGGTGTTTTGATTCTTTGATGTTTTTTTTCTTCTCCCCACATTTCATTGTTTTGTGAAGTTTTGCATAATTGTGTGTGGGGGTTAGGCTCGTTTTTTTTTGCTGTTGAACAGTGATATCTCACTTGGGCCAACATGTTAAGTGAGGAAACTGTGGATAGCGCTTTGCCTGATCTGTTCTCTGTGGGGAGTAATATGACCTTTGGTTTGGGGAGGGGTCATCAGATTGCTCCAAAGTTTTTTGGGAGGGGTAGGCCAGTAGTCCCGGGTGTTGGTGCCCACACTGTAGACCAGCCAGTGATGCACTCACCATTAATGCCAGCAGCTAGCTCCACACCAGCTGCTTGCGAACGCCAAACACACACCCAGGCTGTCACTAGTGACATGTTGAGCAGCTTGATCACTGACTTAGCAAAGCAAATTGGGGAAAATATCACATCCTCTCTTAACTCTATGCACCAGCCAGCCCCCACCCAGCCACAGTCTCCCCAGAATGTGCCCTCGAGCTGCAATGACCAGTCCCAGCTGAAGGTTGTTGTTCAGTCAGACACCAAAGCTCCACCATACTTCAAGGGTGACAACACAGATCTATTTCCCATCGGTGAATGGGAGGACATGATGAGATGTTATCTGCACAGAATCAGCTGTGACACAGATGAAGAAATGTTTGCCATATTAATGTCTAGACTAACTGGCAAAGCCAGAGATGTGGTCAAGGTGTCACTTCGTTGCCGCCCTGAGTTGAATCGGAATGATCCTATTACTGCTGTGTTTGACATACTGAGGTCTAACTTCAGCGACTTGACATATTCCAGCCTGCCCATGAAAGATTTCTACAGTACTGTGCCACGTCCAGGTGAGAACGCCATGGATTACTGGATCCGGTTGAACAAGTCTATTGATGCTGCTGACGAGTGTCTCCGCAGGCTCGGCAAGATGGTAGAGGACCCCAGTAGTGAGGTTGTTTCGATGTTCATTAATCACTGTCCTGACCACAGTCTTACGTTGTCTTTTCAACTGAAGGCCCCTGAGGAGTGGACTGCAGCTGAGGTTC
The DNA here is from genome assembly GCF_057382095.1 of Aulonocara sp. 'chitande type north' Nkhata Bay. Lineage (NCBI taxonomy): Eukaryota > Metazoa > Chordata > Actinopteri > Cichliformes > Cichlidae > Aulonocara > Aulonocara sp. 'chitande type north' Nkhata Bay. The sequence continues at coordinate 64,200,117 of NC_141346.1, forward strand.
AGAGCCGTCTGGACAACTATGTGAGGAAAATGAGACAGTCTAGTGTTTTGTCTCATAATACAGCAAGTCTGTCCATCCCGCATCAGAGCCCTGTCGCTGTTAACAGCCAGCCCCACTCCAGCGGTGCTCAAGCAGTCCCAGTAACACATGAGCCAGCCTCGTATCCTATGCCCTCTGTTCCCTCTGCAGCCACATGTCAGCCTCTCTCTTCTGATGGCATGGTAAGTGTGCAGCAGCCCTCTGCTTGTCCTCCTTTGACTCTACATGTCATGCCCCCATCTTTGCCAGTTTCTGGCCCTCCTCCAGCTGAGTCAGGTGTTCAACAGATGGTAGCACTGTTTGACAAGGTTCTGTCCATGTGCACTGCATCACTAGCCACTGGTCCTAGGTGCCCACAACCCACAGGTCATTCCCATGGGCACCGCAATGCTCATCGTGCAGAGTGCAGAGTGTGTGGCTCACATGAACACACAACCCATGTGCATTGTAGGCTGTACAAGCTATGCCACAGCTGCTTTGACCCTGGACACATGAGGCGTGAATGCCCACAGTTGCACCAGAAACCAAGCGTTTCAGTCCCTCCTCCCACCGATGCTGCTTTAAACTAGCCAGCCCATGTAACGAGAGGGGTAGCATGGGCAGTGTTGATGAAACCCTCAGAAATGCAACAGACCCAGAAGCCATATATGTTAACTGCTGTAGTAGCCTCTCTGATGAGAAGACTGTTATTATGGGTTCACAAAGAGTTGGCAGGGCTAGTGAGTTGTTTTACACTCCAGTGTCGGTCAGTGGCCGGTGTTCCCTGACAAGCATGCTTGATTCAGGAAGTATGTCATGCACACTAAGTGAAGAGGCTGATAGCAAGCTAAGAGCCGCTGGTGTTGCTCTGATTCCGCAGCATATCCCTGAAAATGTGGTGCTGGTTGGTTGTGGTGGCCTTCTCACACAACCGAAATGCATCTATGATTTGGACATTGAAGTATATGGGACTAGGTTTCTTGTACCAACATTTGTGGTTCCTGGGCAAAAAGATGAGCTCATCGTGGGGAGCAATGTGATCCGGCCCATCATTCAGAAGATGAAGGCTGATACAAAGCACTGGGAGCTTATTAACTCCAATTACACTGGCACTGATTGTGAAGACTTCCTGCAGTTGCTGAGCTGTATCTCACGGTGGTCTGCTCCTGTGTTGCCAGATAAAGTAGGTACAGTCAGGTTGCGGAAGAGTGTCACTCTCCTGCCACAAAAAGAATATGTAGTTTGGGGAAAGCTGCCACCTTCTGCCCTCGTGTCTCCAGGAAGTACTGTCGTTGTGGAACCCACGTCAGCCCGTTCCACTCCAAAGAACATAATGGTGGGGCGCATTATAACACCCATGTGGGGAGATCGTTGGGTCCCTATGAAAGTCCTTAACCCAACAGAGAGCCCTGTGACACTTCGTCGCAATGCTAAGATTGCGGATGTCTTTCCTTGTATTGCTGTGGAGGATCTGCCCATCACTCAAGGTCTCTGCGAGACTCTGACTGACCAGCATACCAGTTTTCCCCCCTCATCAGACTCTGTGCCTGACTCTGCACAGCTACTCAAAGATGCTGGGTTGGCTGACATTGATATTGAGGGCTGTGAAGTGTCAGATGGGTGGAAGAGGAAATTGGTGGAGCTTGTGTTGACTTACCAAGATGTGTTCTCTAGAGACAAACTAGACTGTGGTGAGGTGAAAGACTTTGTCCATCGTATCCACCTCACTGACGACCGCCCTTTCAGGCTTCCCTATCGCAGAGTACCCCCGGCTCACTATCACAAGTTGCGAGAGGTGCTGTCAGACATGGAGATGAAAGGCATCATCAGTAAGTCCACCAGCGAATACGCCTCGCCACTGGTAATGGTTTGGAAGAAGTCAGGTGACTTGAGGATATGCACTGACTTCCGCTGGCTCAATGCCAAAACCATTAAGGATGCTCACCCACTGCCCCATCAGGCTGACTGTCTTGCTGCCCTTGGTGGGAATGCTTTCTTCAGCACCATGGACCTCACATCTGGGTTCTACAACGTTCCCCTCCATGAGTCTGACAGACGGTACACTGCCTTCACTACACCTCTTGGCCTGTATGAGTACAACAGACTTCCCCAGGGTCTATGCAACAGCCCAGCATCTTTCATGCGGATGATGCTCAGCATCTTTGGTGATTTGAACTTTTCCAGCCTCCTGTGTTATCTTGATGACCTGCTGGTGTTTGCGCCTTCAGAAGAGGAGGCCCTAAGACGTCTTGAGATTGTTTTCTCTCGCCTGAGGACCAGCAATCTGAAGCTGGCGCAGAAAAAATGTCACTTTCTCAGACGCTCTGTGAGGTTTTTGGGTCATGTCGTGGATGCTGGTGGTGTCTCGGTTGATCAGGATAAAGTGAGGGTTATCGCCAATTTTCAGAAGACTGACCTTATGGATGGTGACGGTTGCACCCCTTCTCAGAGGAAAGTGAGATCCTTCCTTGGCATGGTGATGTTTTACCAGCATTTTATTCCAGGGTGCTCTCGTATTGCGAAGCCACTCTTTGCTCTAACTGCCGGTCAGAAGAGGACTAAAGGCTGCCATGGGAGTCGGAAACCTGGAACTTTTCGCAAGCTCACCCCTCAAGATTGGACTCCTGCTTGTGAGAAAGCATTTGAGGGACTCAAAGGTGCACTCCTCAGCTGTGCGGTGCTGGCACATCCTGATTTTGAGAGGCCATTCATCCTTTCAACTGACGCTTCCATGGATGGGCTGGGTGCTGTCTTATCCCAGGTGCCAGCTGGTGAGGAGAGAGCAAGACCTATAGCCTTTGCTAGTAAGTCTCTCAGCCGCAGTCAGGCCAAATACCCAGCACACCGGCTCGAATTTTTGGCTCTGAAGTGGGCTGTGTGCGATAAGTTCAGCCACTGGCTCAAGGGTCATCGGTTCACTGTCTGGACTGATAACAATCCTCTCACATACATTCTGACTAAGCCAAAGCTGGATGCCTGTGAACAGCGTTGGGTCTCTAAGCTTGCACCATACTGCTTTGAGATCAAATATGTTCCTGGAAAGCTGAACATTGTGGCAGACACCCTGAGCAGGGAACCGTTTGTGAGGCCGTTGGCCCAGCGGCTCCTGTCGGAGCCCTACTTTGAGCTGCTAGAGCAAGTCAGTGGTGTGAAAGATGCCAGTGTCCAAGATGCCTTCTGTTTGACCTGTCAACCTCAATCGATACGCAGTGCTCCACCCTCTGCTGTGCTTGATGTGTCTCTGTCAACTGATGACGTGTCTTCTCTCATGTCTTCGCTCTGTGAGTGGGAGTCTGCTTCTCGCCAGCGTGCAACATCCCTCGCTGGTCACCTAACCTCCATCAGTCCACCTGACTGTGATGTTACTCATGCGCTGTCCCGTGCTGATCTCCTGTCTCATCAAACAGGGGATCCTGTGATCTCCAGAGTAGCCCGCTATGTTGAGCGTAAGCGCAGACCCTCCAGACGTGAGCGCTGTCATGAGAACCAACATACGTTGCGGCTCCTGAAACAATGGGAGAAGCTCACATTCCTCAATGGTGTCCTCTACAGAGTCGTGAGGGACCCACTGACCAAACACAAGAGATTCCAGTTTGTGGTACCTGACTCCCTAAAACAAGTGGTGCTGTCTGGCATACACGACAATGCTGGTCATCAAGGTCAACCTCGCACACTCTCCTTGGCTCGTCAGCGTTTTTTCTGGTATGATATGGAGAAGGATGTGCGCGGTCATGTGAGAAATTGCCGCAGGTGTGTTCTCAGCAAGACCCCAGAGCCAGCAGCTAGGGCCCCATTGGAAAGCATTAAGACCTGTGCTCCACTGGAACTTGTGTGCATTGACTTCTGGTCAGCTGAGGACAGCAACAACAAGTCTGTGGATGTCCTTGTGATTACTGACCACTTCACAAAATTAGCACATGCATTCCAATGCCAGGATCAGACAGCTAAGAGAGTCGCTAAAAAGCTCTGGGATGGATTCTTCTGTGTGTATGGCTTCCCTCAGCGCATTCACTCTGACCAGGGAGCTAGTTTTGAGAGTGAGCTGCTTGCAGAGCTTCTGGTTTTGGGTGGCATTGCCAAATCCCACACTTCACCATACCACCCCATGGGTAATGGTACCACAGAGAGATTTAATCGCACCCTTGGAAACATGTTACGGTCCCTCCCCCCCAGATGTAAGCAGCAATGGCCGCAGATGATACAGTCCATGACGTTTGTGTATAACTGTACGGCACACGAGACCACCGGCTTTGCGCCATTCTACCTGATGTTTGGGAGGGTGCCAAGGTTGCCAGTTGACCTCATGTTTCGGGATGTCCTTCATGATGACACCATTTGTGACTATGATACCTATGTCAAGTCACTGATGGATGACCTGCGCTCTGCCATGCTCCGAGCCCAGGAACACAGCACAATGGAGCAGAGACACCAGTCTGACCAGTACAACAGAAAAGTGAAGGGTCTGCCTCTTTCACTAGGGGACCAGGTGTTGTTGGCAAACAAGGGAGTCAGAGGAAAAAGGAAGCTCTCTGACAAATGGGAACCTGTTGTGTACACGGTAGTTGACTTGGATCCTGCTCTTCACATCTGCCGTATCAGAGACAAAGAAGGTCATGAGCGTGTGGTGCATCGCAACCTGCTCCTTCAAGTTAACTTTTTGCCCTTGGACACAACACTGAATGACGATGCTGCACATCCTGCTGTGAGCGTTGTCAGTGGCCCCGCTGAGTCTGACCTGGATGGGTCTGTGACATCTTTTGGGGGCACAGGAGCTGTACCTCCTGCCACCTGGACTGTGGATTCCGTCTCCAGCATTGGCGAGTGTGATGACCGCACACTATCATGGATCCATCAGCAATCTGCCGCTGACCCGGTCGAAGATGGCGTTCATGGGACCCCTCCCATAATGGGTGTTTCTGATCTTGGTGGGCTGGCTGGTGATGGAGCCTCCCCAGGCTCCCCTGCTGCTTTCCCGTCCCACACTTTTCATTCTCTTGAACCCAAAAATGTGGACGTGGATCAAGGACTTACCACACGTTTTGGTAGAATCATTAAACCAGTTCGTCGCTTGATTGAATCAATGGCTCAACTTGAAACACTCCTTGGTGTTGAACCTGTTCAAGCAGCGGTTATTGATGTGTGAATTTGCTTATTTCTGTATGTTTTTCATTGCTATTGTTTTTGGAAAAGAATAATACAGGCACAGAGTTCATTGTATTTTGTCAGTCTGTGCAGTCTGATAGTGACGCCCATAGATATTATGGCCTGTTTTGTGTGGTGTAAATGGCACCTCATTTTGTCTATAGAAAGTCCTGGGATCTTGCTAGGCGCCGAGCAGGTCTCAGGTCTCTTATCCTCCTTGGAGGAAGCTATGTTGCTGATCTAATTCATTGTATATGCGATGTGAATTTGTTTGAGGCCACTGTATCTGTTATTGTGGGTTTATTTATTTATTTTTTTTGGTGTACCCTTTAGGATTTTGTGTAATTCTTGGGGGGTGAATGTAACAGAGTCATAAATAACATTGTTATAATTACACAAAATGTGTTCTAAACCCCCAAACTTCTCCTTTTATACCTGACTTTTAGGACCTCCAAGCCTGTAGTTGTGTTCATTATCAGTTAGAGCCCCTCCTCATTCTTTTCTTCTTCTTTGGTGCAATACTATAAATACAGTGTACCCCTTTTGCCTCTCCCCTTTTTCTACAATTCCCCTGTGGGAGAGGTGGGTGTCATTTCTTTCCAGCACCTTAAAGCACACATAATTCATATTTAACCACCCTGATGTTTATGATTGCGATTTTAATTCAGTTATTGTCATTATTGAGCCTGTTTTTGTAAGATGTTATAAGTGTGTAGTATGTGTGTGTCATAAATGTGTTTTAGGCGCCATAAATGATAGCATGAATATGTATTCCTTGCTAGCTTGGGAGCTGTGGTGGGTTGAGCTAATCCTCTTCCCCACTGTCTGTATTTGGTCGTAGGAGCTGGAGTGGGCAAATTATTTACTTGGAGGTCTTTCTTTCTTTTACCTTTTTTATCAGGTATGTCAGATTTCATGTTGTTTTTGTTTTATCTTATGTCAAATATGTTACGTGTAAATGCATATTTTATGTTTAATGTAAAAATAAATGCCACGCCCTTTTTCTACAATTCCCCTGTGGGAGAGGAGCTGGAGTGGGCAAATTATTTACTTGGAGGTCTTTCTTTCTTTTACCTTTTTTATCAGACACAACGCAGAAGCACACCGGTTACACTCGGACTTTCTGACCACGTCATGATCCACCTAATCCCCGCGTACAGACAGAGGCTGAAGCTCTCCAAACCTGTCGTGAGGACCAAAAAACTGTGGAGCAACGAGGCTGTGGAGGAGCTTAGCACGTGCTTGGAGTCTACAGACTGGGACACAATGAAGGCTGCTTCTAACAGCTTGGACGGGTTTACGTACACTGTCACCTCCTATATCCACTTCTGTGAGGACAGCATTGTGCCATCACGCACCAGGGTGAGTTATAACAACGACAAACCCTGGTTTACTCCTAAACTCAAAAAGCTGTGGCTGGAAAAGAGAAAGGCGTTCAGAAGCGGAGACAGGGACTGCTACAGAGAGGCCAGGTACAGGTTCACTAAGGAAGTGGACATTGCAAAACACCAGCACTCTGAGAAGATGCAGCAGCAGATCTCAGAGAATGACTCGGCCTCTGTGTGGAAAGGTTTTAGGAATATCACCAACTACAAGCCTAAAACCCCCCACTCCACTGATGACTTGCTCTTGGCCAACACCCTCAACGACTTTTACTGCCGTTTTGACGAGCCATCAGGCAGCCTTCACACCTCCAACGGCCCCAACAATAGAGGCACTTTGGACACTCATTCCCCCACCTCTCCCCCCTCCATAGAGCCATCACCACCTTCAAACACTTCACCTACAACACCCCCCTCTTCACCCCACACAAAAGAGGATTTCACACCACCTCCTCCCACCACAACTCTTCATATTCATGAAGCAGGTGTGAGGAAGCAGTTTAAGAGTCTGAATGCTCGAAAAGCTCCCGGCCCAGACGGTGTGTCTCCTGCCACCCTCAGACACTGTGCAAACGAGCTGGCCCCAGTGTTTTCTGGCATTTTCAACTCCTCACTGCAGGCATGTCATGTGCCTGCCTGCTTCAAGTCCTCTACCATAATCCCTGTCCCCAAGAAACCAAGGATCACTGGACTAAATGACTACAGACCTCTGACATCTGTGGTCATGAAGTCATTTGAGCGCCTGGTTCTCTCCTATCTCAAGACCCTCACGGCCCCCCTCCTGGACCCCCTGCAGTTTGCATACAGAGCCAACAGGTCTGTAGATGACGCCATCAACATGGCCCTACACTTCATCCTGCAGCATCTGGACTCCCCAGAAACCTACGCCAGGATCCTGTTTGTGGACTTCAGCTCTGCCTTCAACACCATCCTTCCAGACCATCTCCGAGACAAGCTTTCCCAGATGAATGTGCCTGATCCCATCTGCCGGTGGATCACTGACTTCCTGTCGGACAGGAAGCAGCATGTGAGGCTGGGAAAGAATGTCTCGGACTCCCGGACCATCAGCACCGGCTCCCCTCAGGGCTGTGTTCTTTCTCCTCTGCTCTTCTCCCTATACACCAACTGCTGCACCTCCACCCACCAGTCTGTCAAGCTAATCAAGTTTGCAGATGACACCACCGTTATTGGACTCATCTCGGACGGGGATGAGTCTTCCTACAGGAGGGAGGTTGAACGTCTGGTGTCCTGGTGCAGCCACAACAACCTGGTGCTGAATGCCCAGAAGACAGTGGAGATTATTGTGGACTTCAGGAAGCACACAGCTCCACTCCCCCCCATCATCCTGTCTGACACCCCCATCACCTCTGTGGACTCATTCCGCTTCCTGGGTACCACCATCACCCAGGACCTGAAGTGGGAGCCCACCATCACCTCCATCATTAAGAAAGCCCAGCAGAGGATGTACTTCCTGAGGCAGCTGAAGAAATTCAACCTGCCAACACGGACCATTACGCAATTCTACACTGCAATCATCGAATTCATCCTCACCTCCTCCATCACTGTGTGGTACGCTGGAGCCACTGTCAGGGACAAACAGAGACTGCAGCGTGTTGTGCGCTCTGCTGAGAAGGTGATTGGCTGCAGACTCCCACCTCTGCAGGACCTGTACACCTCCAGGACACTGGGGCGTGCAGCTCGGATCACAGCTGACCCTTCTCACCCTGGACACAGTCTGTTTGACCTGCTCCCCTCAGGCAGGAGGCTCCGGTCCATTCGCACCAAAACCTCTCGCCATAAGAACAGTTTCTTCCCCTCTGCTGTCGGACACATGAACAATATCCGTATGACTGTTCCCACCACTAACACATGACCCTACGCTGTGTTCACTGCATCATTCCATGTTTGGCACTGATCACCACCTGCACTCATGTATATATCATGTATATATCTATCTACTTAGCACTTTTAATTCTTACTCTTATTTTTATTTTCATGTCTATTTAAACGTAATTTATAACAGTATGTTTGCACTGAAGCACCGCAGCAATTTCCTAATGTTGTAAACCTGCTCAACATTTGGCAATAAAACCCTTTCTGATTCTGATTCTGATTCTCTAACACACTGATTCAGTTCCACTGACACTAGGACACACACAGGAAGGCGAACACACACACAAGCCTTTATAAGAAACAACACAATCATCTGCGCTTGACTTGTCAATCCAAGTCCTTAGCCCATGAGCCCGCGGTATCAGACCACAGATATTCCCTTACTTTGAAAAAATAAAGCCAGTTTTCAGAACAGAACTCATGTTTATGCTACAGCCTGTTTACCAATATAATCAATATCAGATATCAGAGCAACAGAAACCTCGGTGATCAGGACGCTGGGACTGAGAACAGGAAGTGGCTCCAACGTCACAGTTTCATAACGTCACCCTGAACTCCACTCACAGTCGCCATTGTAGTTTTAAAGTCCTGTGATAAAGGCGGGGCTTTCTGTGAATCCGCACGCTCATTGGCTAATAGCTCGAGATTGACACATCGTTATCCAATGAGCGTGCGGGAACTTCCGACATAAAGTTGTTTCCTTTGAAAAACCAAAGTCTGATTATTTTTGCCTCCACTGACGGAGCCTGTTGTTTCCGCCACAGAGACACAGTAATGTCAGAGCGGTGTTAACACTCACCCTGCCTCAGCACAGCTCTCACTCTCCTCCTGCTCTCTCACACTAAACGGAGGCTCAGCTAAACTCACTTCCTCTCTACTTACAGGAAACCAGCACTCAGAGGAGCCGACCGGCCTCACATTTCACCCACAGACACGAACAGCGTGGAATTATTTTATGTCATAAGAAGAAACATATTCATGTAAACACTCACCTGCCTCAGCTCCACCTTCCTCTTCCTGCTGCTCTGAACGGAGGCTCAATACTTTCACTTTCACTGCTGCTCCCTAAACACAGAGGATGCTGGGACTTGTAGTTTTTTCCTTCCGGTGCGGTCTTCCTCTTTGTTTGTTTGTGTTTGTGTTCAAGTTATTTCGATCAGGTAAACATCAACAGAACAAGTGAAGCCACACAGAGTTTGTATGTCGAGGTGGGTAGGAGGGTTTGAGGGTTTGGGGAGGGGTCAGAGGGAAGAGGTCTCGCCAGTTGCAGGATCTCTAACATTAGAATCTAAAAATGTGTCTCATATAGGTGTTATTTTGGTACTTTACACGTCACACAGTTTCAACAACTCCTTATATGGTACAAGTTCCTCTTTTCTTTCTGGCTTCCTGTATTTATTAATATGCTTGTATATTTCTACACTAACTTCCTGTTTTTCAGTCTGGCTGAGCACTTAGTTTGTGAGTCAAAAGTGGCCTTGCTTTACAAACCTTCATTATTAAAGTACATAAAACTATATGATCAGAAAATAAGCACTAAGAATATATTAATTACATGACAGTTCTCCCGCTTTTCGTGTTTCCTAAGAAACACGACATAATTCCTGATTTATCCCATTAAGTTTACCTGCATATAAAAAGGCTAAAATATAACAAACGAGATTATGCTAAACAAAATGAAACCTTTCAATTGCCCAACCCTATCTGTCCCCTCAACGGGTTGTATGTTTTCAACTTTTTCCTTATTATTCCATCATAATTACTTCTATCCACAACAAATAAATGAAGCTCTAAGACAGCACCTGTGAAATGTGAAATGTCCTAAATCTACTTCCTACACCCCCTTTTTTACCCAGAATCACAGTTTAAACCCACTTCTGACTTCCCTCAGTGCTCACTGTAAACTCCAAACACGTACAATTAGCTTTTCTGGTAAAAGGTCCTAGATTATTTTGTCAATCTTTGGAAAACATCCTCTATAGAGTTTCATCTTTAAAACTTAGTCCTGGTTTCTTCACCCGCTTTAACAGGTTGAGCATATCCATCCTGAATACTGTGTTTGGGCAATTTACATAACATAGAAATCCTACAACTATTCCTAAAGTCCCTCTCATTACTCTTCATTACTTTTATGCTCACATTTAACCTGTGTCTAACGAGCTTTTAATCTCCTAAACAACACATTTTCTGGAACTATGGTTCTCTGTGCTCTGTGCTTCTTTTGGTTCCCCTTTCTCTGGTTGGTTCCGTTCGGTCTGGGGCTTCCAGGATTCTCGCCACCAATGTGGTCGCTGTGGTCCTGAAATCTTCTCCTGTAAAGGATCCTATTCTAAAAATCCTTCTATCCTTTATATTAACTTTACTTAATCTTTACTTAATCTTAATTTACTTGACCTCAATGTTCTTTATGTGTGTGAGCAACACTTTTAATTTTATTAAACACACCCAGGGTCAGATATACACCATCACCATATCAGCATAAAAACAGACAGAGACGTTCCTCTTTCTGTCACATTCTTCCATACATGGCAATTTGTTTCACCTTCCAGATGATTCCTGGGGACTTACAATTTCTTGACTCTTCTTCTGTCACTTGTTACTAGGCACCTCAAATGCAGTTAGAAGCTAAATGAATTCCAGGCCCTCGGCCTGGCCTATGTTTAAATCATTTGTGTTTGTAAGCGTGTATGCGGTTTAACCTTCTGCTGCTCCAAGTCACTTACACAATAGATCATCGGGACATCGCGCCAAACGAAGCTTAAGACCTTGAATAGACTGAGCATCAACTCTTTCATGAGCACAATATGCAATGTGTGTATACAATGATTATAGCTGCACCTTTAATAAAAGTTTTAGTCTAATGCCAGTAGCTTTAATAAACATTTTAATGCAATGTTAATGATGAAGGCTATATTGTAGCAGTAAAGTATTTTCTTTATTCCCACATTCCCTCTCTTGACCTTTCAAAAAGAAAGGTCACCACACTTCATGTTGTGTCACTCCTCGGCCCATTCGGCCGCTTCTAAGTCCATCAATGGCATCATGGCCACCAGAACCACCGTTCCAGGGTCCACTGCCCTCGTTATTACCTTTTCCAGCAGTCCTCTGGGACAAGGAATGAGACAACAACCGCAGGTGACCAGTATCGCTAAAAAGTGGCAGTAGAAAACATTGCAGACATGAAAAACCCCTTCCATTTCCCAAACACTGAGGTCCTCCAGCTGTCCAGCGGATTGTCAATTCCCGAGTGCTCATGCATGGTTTTAGACAGAGTTTTCAGCCCCTCCAGAGCTCGGGTTACTGAGCCATCTGGAGCAGTGTTGTTGGGGATAAAGGTACAACACACTGCTCCAAACATGGCACCACACGCCCCCTTTCTTTCACGCCAAAAAAATGTGTCTCTTACGTCTAGCCGCCAATGTGCGTGTGTTGCGTTGTGGTATGGCTTTTACTTTGTTCCCGATTAGCATGAGTGGAGCGCCGAGTCGCACCACTGCGCACGTCTCTTCACTTCCCATATGGGCACGAACCAAAAGGGTGTTACGTCCACAATAATAATAGAGCCCACTTCTTGCCCATGTTCCAATTAAAGTGTTCGTTTGGCTTACATTGTTTGTGGTTCTCCCTGTGACTGTGACAGAGCACCAACTTGGGTCAATCTCTCCCAACTTGTACTTTACCGTATCCGTTGAGAATTTAAAGCATGTGTAGTTGTTTTGTTTGGGCATGAATGGTCCTACTTGTGTTTGCTTGTGAATTAGAGGAAATGAGCTGGACAAGATAGTCCAGTTGCCAGTGCTCACCGCTTCGCTAGTCATCCGCAACATGCAGTCATAGCCCCACTTGTCCTCTGGATACAGTGGTGCGGGCTCCGTGAACAAACGTGGTCTAGCTGAAGCACAGGCAACACAATCAGATACATGTTGTTCTTTAGCATTTTGAGCCACCCAGTCCAGCCAGAGGTTACTGTCACTGAAGCCGGTGACACGCTCAATCAGGTCCTCAGTCCTAGTGTAATCCACCGTCAGGACTGGTCTCCCGTTTGCTTCCTGCTCCTCTTAATGTAATGGTACATTTTATTTATATATATGCTTTCGTTACTTTGCTGCTCTTTTAATAATTTACTGTTTTAAAGGGAAAAAACCTTGGTCACTTGGACAAGTCTTTGTAATTATTTTCGTCTATCAAATTTAATTGACTTCTACAGTGGCCTGCTTTTGTTAATAGTAACATGAGTAACATCCAACATTTTTTCCCCTTTAGCATCTGGTATTTACCCCCACTATATAATGTACTACCATAATCTACATCCAGTCAATAAAACAGAATTTTTCAAAGCAAACATCAGCAACCCAAAATCAGCAGCCCCAGAATTAAGACTTCCGCTACTCCTGCTCATGACAAAAGCAAAGCAAAGCAAAGCAAAGCAAAGCATCCCCTTTCTCTTGCCAGCGTGGTGAATTGTTTGTCAGCATTTATTCATCCTACTCTTGGTCCAGTCTTTATCTCAGTGTCCAGTCAGTCCAACCTTTAGTCCACATTGTCAGTCCAGTCACAGTCCAGTCACACGCATTCACACCAGATATTGCTGATAGTGGAGACTCCTGCACAAATAATCAGATTCTCCACCCTCAGCAACGTGAGCTCATTCATTTGTTTTATTTTGTTTTGTTTTTTTGTTTTTTAGGGAAAGAGTTCTTTATGCTCTTGGACTGGATTGACTCGCTGCAATCATTTTAGACAGGGACTTACAACCTGATCAGGTCCCCACAGGTCAGCTTTTCCTCAGCCAGTTGTAATCTGGAAAAGCTCACCTTATATTTGTTCTCCCGAAAATTTTTACAGCGCTGTTAATTCAATCTTTCAGGCCTGCTTAGAACAAAAATGAGAAAAAGAGAGCTGATTATTAGCTCATCAGAGCACAAAACATCATCACCTGACAGGTTTTCTCTAAGTGCACTGTTACCATTTTAAAGGGCCTAGTTCTAACCATGTCCATGTTTAATAAAACTCCCTCTATTAAGATAAGAAAACAACCCAAACCTGACTGTCAGAATCAACCCATCACTAAAACAACAACCCCAAAAATCTCAATCACAGAAACGTTTTGCCTCAAGTTCTTCAGCGTCCTGACAGTCTGAGGTCAACTGACATAGTCTCACCTGCTCAATACACAGAAAATCTTGTTAAAAGCTGCACAGTTTTGCAGACCATTGATATTCTCATTAAGCCCTTTCTAAAGACGTTATAACCATCTATCATCACTAAATTCTAAATTTCTTTTCCAAATCTGGACGACTGCACTTAGTCACAGACCTGACCACTTTATTTAATTATCCTGTCTGTTACCAAGCCTTTCTTCTCACACAGTCACAGTGTGTGTTTCAGTGCAAGCTTCACTCATCCAGTCAGACAGGAAACACAAGTTCTTCTTTTTCTTTTCCTGTCCCCAGTCATTCAACTCATTTGCATACTGAGTCATATCTCAAGAAGTTGCCGTGACAAGACAAATGCATATTTAAACATCACCACATTATTGAATTATTTTTATTTCTTTCTACAGTAATCACTTGTTTTGATCAATCTGTACAGGAGCACTTCTAATTCACTATTCTAAAAACTACTTTCAGCTTTAATCACTTTTTCCTTTTCACAAAAATCACTCTATTGTCATTGAACGTCCCTGAGTTATTCCTCTGCTTCAGGGTTTAAGTGTGTTACATTCACACTATTTTAACACTGATGAAAGATAAGCTGATTTTCATTGCATGTGTGTTATTAGTCAGGTTTAATCGATGTCTGTGCAGTGGAGCTGCAGATCCACCAGGGCAGGTTCTCAAAGCTGCCTTTCCTACACATTTCTCTGCTATAACTGGATCATTTTTAACTACTTTGCTATGAGTCCAATGATCTTTGTATCACTTTTTCATCACACTAAGTGACTTGGACAAGATGATAAACAGACTCAAATGCTGAAGATGCTGTCTAATCTTCATGAGCTCTCTTGTATTTGTAAGTGTTTGTAAGGTTAATACATTTTCTGCTTGTGTGTTATTTTGTGTATGTTTCTTTTTGCAGTGTTTCAGACTCCTTCACAATTTTCCCACTTAAGCAGTCAGTTTTCTTTTCCCCAGGTTTGCTAACCCAAATTTAGATTTCCCACATTAAATAACAGCGTTCCTCTGTGTTCTCACCTACTGCTCTCACTCCTTTGTCCTCTCCCACTTCAACAGTCCAATAACAGGAAGTTCTCTTTCAGCTTTGTCCTGCATTCTCCACTGTCTCTCTTTAACTGCTGTGTTATTGCTCTTTGGAACTGCATTCCTCGTCTTCAGTTAGGAGTGAGAGCTCGCTTGTCAGGTTTAGTGACACATGACGCTGTAAACAATTCAGCCAGAAACTTGGCCTGAACGTTTCCAGTGATGTTAAACTATAACTTTCTTCCGACTGCTGCATGTGGAAAATTGATCCAGGTCTGCTTTTCACCTAAAAGTGACAAAACTAAGACATTTTCATTATTATCATCACTGCTTAAACAACACACTTCTCTCTCTCTGGCCAGAAACTCCAATTTATGTCATGTATTCACATTCATGAGTGTGAGCGTGTCTTTGTTGCGTGTATGTTGTGTATTCATATTAATATTGAGTGTAAGCTGGTCTTCGTTGCCTCGATGTGTTTTTATAATCAGGTTTAATTCATGTATCCACTACAGAAGGCCTAAATACCGTGGCTATACATTTATAGCCCATAATTCTTCGGGTTTCGACAGCTATATTCTCCTGGAATACCTCGTGACACAGGGTATTGCTGTAACAATGAGAGGGAGTCGTGTCGTTCTAATGTATGACAAATCCTATGATCAGAGATGGATGGACTCATTTAGCTCTCTGCCCATGCGTTTGGCCAAAACACCTTCTGCCTTGGGATTCGAGGACCTTGAAAAAGGCTTCTTTCCACACACATTTAACACAAGGGCTGACGAATTCTATGTAGGTCCTTATCCTGCCCCGTCTTTTTACGGGTATGAAAAAATGTCTGAATTTGAAAAGGAGAAATTGATGGCGTGGTACAAGCCTGCCTGCGAGAAACCATTTGATTTACAGGCTGAAATGCGTAAGAACTGCATTAATGATGTCGAAGTGTTGAGAATGGCTTGTAAAATATACCGCGAGACCTTGATGGAGTGCACGCAGATTGATCCATTTTCACACGCCACCCTGGCATCATACTGCATGGGGATTTTCAAAACCTTGTTTCTTCCAAAAGACACCCTGGCATTGACTCATCACGGTGCGTATGTTGATCAGAATAAGACATTTTCAGACGTGTGAATGCTCTAAGAATTCATTATGGTCTTAATGTCGTGGTCATGTGGGGGTGTGATTGGTCATCATTAAAGTCGACTGATCAGTCAGTCAAGGACTTTATGCACAAATACAAAAAGCCTGAGCCTCTGGACCATAGAGACGCGTTGTTTGGGGGGAGGACTAATGCGATGAAACTGTACCACAAGGTTGATGATGGTGGAGATGAAAAGATCAGATACTATGATTTTACAAGTCTTTACCCCACTGTTCAGTGCACGAAACATTATCCAATAGGTCACCCTCAGATCATATCCAATAATTTTGACAGAGTTGAAAATTATTTCGGGTTTGTTAAGTGCACTGTGCTTCCTCCAAGGGGTCTATTTCATCCTGTTCTGCCCTACAAGTGCCACAATAAGCTGATGTTTCCTCTCTGCAGAACGTGTGCTGAAGAGCAGCACCAGCACAGTGATTGTGTGCATGCTGAGAGTGAGAGGCAACTGTCAGGTACTTGGGCTTCCTTTGTGCTTGAAAAGGCTATTGAAAAAGGGTATCAGATTGTCTGCATCGCTGAAGTTTGGCACCTCCCTAATAAGACTGACACACTGTTTAAGCCGTATGTCAAAACATTCTTGAAATTCATGCAGCAGGCATCTGGATACCCGAAAAATGTCAAAACAGCTGAGGAGCAGCAGAAGTTTGTTCAAGACTATTATGAGAGAGAAGGCATCAGACTTGACCCTGCTAAGATTTGTGTAAACAAAGCAATCAGAAGTTGTAATAAACTGCTTCTGAACTCTCTCTGGGGGTGATTCTGCATGCGAACAAATATGCCATCTTGCGAGCTGATTACAGACCCTGCCAGATTCACACAGCTGATGTTCAGTGACCATTATGACGTTCGCCAGTTTTGTTTCATCTCTGATGATGTTGCAATGGTTTAGTGGTGTCACGCTGATGGTAGAGGGTCGCAGGTGAAGGATGTGAATGTCTTTGTCGGTGCTATGACTACGGCCTATGCGAGGCTCACTCTGTATGACTTGTTAGACAAGCTGCAGGAACGCATTCTTTACTGCGACACAGATTCAGTTATCTTCACCTCTCATCCCGGGGAGTGGGTACCCCCTTTAGGACCATACCTCGGTGACTGATGAGCTCAATGATGGCGGGTCTGGAGAGGATGATCACATTACTGAGTTTGTCTCTGGAGGTCCAAAATGCTAATGTTATTACACAAAACAGGGCAAGACTCAGGTTAAGTGTAAAGGTGTAACACTCAATGATGTTAATTCTAAAGTTGTTACCCACGAATCGTTCAAAGGCTTAGTCAAGGCATTTGTGGCCAACAGGGATGCGCGTTTAGTTGCAGAGTCTGACACCATCAAACGCAATAAGAAGAGGTTTCATCTCAGGAATGTAAAAAAAGTTCAGGTGGTCTATAACAAGAGAAGGGTGCTGCCTGACTATACAACACTCCCTTATGGATACTGATCAGGATCAAGCCTTTGATGGGAGGCTCCAGCACCCTTTTAGTTTAGTTATTAGTGGGCCGAGTAATTGTGGAAATACTTTCCTTGTCAAAAGCATCATTGAAAAAGCATCTACTATTATTTCAGCCAAAATTGACAATATTGTTTACATCTACTCCTGCTGGCAACCTTTATACAATCAACTTCTTCAGATAAGAAAAATCACCTTTGTGAATGGTATACCGGAGTCTCTGAGTGACGATGTCCTTTTACCTCCGGATAAGAACAACTTGCTCATTATCGACGATGTGATGAATACTGCGTCTGACAGCATAGAAGTTCAAAATGTGTTCACACAATACGTTCATCATAGGAACTTGAGCTGCATGTGTTTAGTTCAGAATTTGTTTATGCAACAATTTCGTTGAACACTAATTATTTAACTCTGTTTAACAACCCCAGAGATAAATATCAAATTTCAGTTTTAGGTAGACAGATGTTTCCAGGTAATACAAAATACTTCTTAGAAGCTTTTAATGATGCCACATCCACCCCATACGGGTTTCTTCTAATCGATTGTAAATCTAAGACGCCTGACTATTTAAGACTCAGAACCAATTTGTTGTCAGATCGTAGAGTTGTTTATATCCCCAAAAAACGGCTAAAGCGGTAAGAAGGATGTCGTATTCACGGATGCAGAGAAACATTGCACTGTTGGAGTTGTTGTATAAATCCCCACCCAGCGTACGGAGGAATATTATTTGTAATGCGAGCATGGATTTTATTAATGCTCTGTGTGAGATATCGCTCAATGTTTTGAAAGGTGTTATCCCGCTGACTGATCAACAGTACTGTTAGGGAAAATATTCTAAAACACTTCTTCAGTAAAGACTGACTGATCAAAATGACTGATCAACAGTACAGACAGCTAAAAAAGAAGTGCAGTGGGAGGGGTCTTAGAAGGTTTGGGTGTATACACATACCGTTGCCATCCTGCTTAGTAGATGTTGGCTTGGTTATGTTGGATATCACATCAGACACTATGCCTGATGCTGCTGTTTTTAGGTGGGGTTTGACTATGCTGACTCCTTTTTTAAACAACGGTACAGCAATTCTAAACAGGCTGCGGAACAAACCTCCCAGACCTGCGCCATATTGCGTGCTGGTCCCAATATAACCATTCAATTCGCCACCAGCCTGAAAAAGGGTATGTGTTGATTTTGGTCGTCTATCAAATCAATTTCTATGTCATGGATTAAGGATTTCGAGACCGGTGTGTAGTGTGGGCTGTCAAATTGAAGAATGGCTCCCCGACGGTCATCGTCTGTTATATTTATTGCTCTTAATAGCTGCGCATGGGCGTCACCCACAAGCTGGTAATCAACGATATCTGCATAAATAAAAATGTTCT
Organism: Aulonocara sp. 'chitande type north' Nkhata Bay; assembly: GCF_057382095.1. Lineage (NCBI taxonomy): Eukaryota > Metazoa > Chordata > Actinopteri > Cichliformes > Cichlidae > Aulonocara > Aulonocara sp. 'chitande type north' Nkhata Bay. The sequence goes on from NC_141346.1 coordinate 64,218,742, forward strand.
ATTTTCCGCCGTATACGTCTGCAGGATGTGGTGCGTATGTGTTTTTATAATGAAGTACAAACGGGTCTTCTGATTTGAATCCTAAGATTTCTGCCAGTCTCCCTCTAAATGTGAGAACTGTGCCCCTATAGGGCCCATAACACTAACATAGTTACTAACTTCACTGTATTGTGTTTTAATGTCGGTGTTATGTTTTAATGTTTTATTATCTGCGCCACAGATGCATAATGCCCCACAGACAGCTCAATCACGGTTATGGACAATGCTCCATCTTTGACTGGATCATAAATTTCCACTCACGAATCTGATTGTGGAAAAGACAACCATAGTCTTGGGTATTGAAATTCTATAACACCGACCTCATACGGTTCATTTAAAACAATAGGTTTTGCTAGCTTTGTTCTAAAATTAGATTTCTTATTGCCTGGATAAACATGTGCTGAAGCATTCGAGAAGAGGCTCACATAAAAGCCTGCGTTGTTGTTGTTCGTTTTATCCATTCCTTCCTTCCTTCCTCAGTCTTTGTCTAGTGCAGAATGAAAGTATGCAGAGCTGCGGCGTCTCTGTTAATCACACTTCAACGATGTCTTTTTCAGGGATCCATGAATTCAAATGAGAAGGCCAACCGAGCCATTTGACCAGCGCTAACTTTTTTCGGTCCTCTTTTTTTCTGCCAAGTATTTTCTCTATTTTAAACCTTTTGTTTTTGTCAATAGTCACCTGCTGTATCTCAGGTTCGTAAAATACACCTTTCACTGCAGCTCCTGTGAGATCCTCTAGTTTGTATACGGGAGGGTCTCTTCCTAAACGCTCCTTTATGGTAAAGTACTCGTCTGTGTAGGTCTGATGGTAACCCTTTCAGAATATGCCTCGTAGTTTAGATATTCTCTCTGTATCGCCCACATTAAATTTAAAAGTCACCGGTTTTTGGGGTTTCATTTTGTACAGGGTGTTAAAGACTGCTTTCTCATTATCTTTGCACACCTCGGTGGGGTCATTTTGATAGAGCTGTGATAAGACAGGTTATAGGACTGTACAAGATCTTGGATCACATTAACATATCTTGGCGAGTTAACTGATGTTAAGTATTTCCACATTTTCCCCTTTAAGGTGCGGTTAAAACGCTCTACCACACATGATTTCATTTCACTAAAGGTTGAAAAATGTGTGATGTTATGCTGCTCCATTAGTTTTTTAAATGTTTATTATAAAATTCCTTCCCTAAATCTGTTTGGAGTTTTTCAGGCACACGGCCCTCTCTCAGAATATCACCAAAAGCCTCAGCAACAGCCTGTCCTGTCTTGGTTTCAAGGCACCTAACCCATGCATACTTAGAAAACACATCTATGCATGTCAATAAGTACCTAACATTATCATTATCCGCAGAATATTCACGCATGTCAACCAAATCAGCTTGAAACTGTTTGTCAGTCCCGTTAACCAAAACTCTATTTCTGTATCCTTGCATTTCTGTATCCTCTATCCTTGCAGGTTTATGAAGAGTATATGTGTCATCTCCTTTTAAAAACGCTCCACGTCAGGTAATGACGGCTTTAAGCCTGTTGCCTCACTGACAGCGATACGGAGCTTCTTTACACTTCCTAAACCCCCTGGGTGTGCAGGGTTGTGATATATTTTTCTCAGCGTGTTTTCCATAATCACTTTGACCAAACACAAACACAAATGACCAGAAAAAAGTGTTAGCATACATTTTTATTTAATTTTCTGTGTAGTGCACAGTAAGGTTTTTATAACAGATGTACATTAAATCTTGTGTCTCCCAGACCAGTAGTTTCCAATCATGTGGAGCAGCGCTGATTTAACTCCGCGGGTGTGATGATTGGTATTTAGCAGGTATCCGACATTCTCATCAGTGGTGCAAACAATGTGCGGCACTGATCTCAGTTCACACAGAAGACGCTCTGCAGTGCTGATGATTTGTGCTTTAGCCTCACTGACACTGAGCATACAAACAGACGGATGGCCGGGATGAATCGGGGTGTCCGGAGCTTTTCCATCACCTCATCATAGTAGGTCTCGAAGAAAAACACAGGCAGCTCAAACAGGCAACTGTGTTGTAACTGGCTGGGGTGACCGGATTGGCATCCATAACATATCTCCTGCACATACTCATTCAGTGCCATCGACAGCAGGTGGAAGGTTGCGAGTTTAATGTTGAGTTCCGTTTCCTCAGACGGGTGTGATCCTGCAGAGTCCTGTGAGCATCCTGGAGAGGGGGGCGGAGTCGGTGGGGTCTGGTGTTAGAGTGAATTGTTAAATGTTTGTCATTTTTATGTTTACCATTTGTACATTGTTTTAACTCTGATGAAAGAAATTCCACTGTCCTTCCCCCCAGATTCTCGAGGATCAAGGTGGGGGGCTGTAGTCTTTTATCACAGACACATCCTTGTGCTTCTTTTGATGTAACCTTCCTGCGTTTACGACCCTTTGGTCAGCAGGAGGTCTGACACACACACACACACACACACACACACACACACACACACACACACACACACACACACACATTCTTACAGAAGTTCACACATATACATACAATGCCTTGTCTGGGCGTGGCTTTGTTCTGACGTGTTTTGTGTGAACGGTCTCTCAATAAAGGCAGCAGGAGGAGGAGGATCTGGAGGTCATTTTCGTGGTGGCCTCCCTTGCGCAAATAATCGATTGATCGACTGTCTTGTTTTCTTCATGATGAATAAGTCTCTAGAATTCTCGGGGCTTGTGGAAACACAGATCCAACATCTGGATTAGCAGTGCTGGAGGGGGAGACTCTGAGCGGTCCACAACATGGCAGATGTTGTCTGTAAAAGAAATCCACACATTGCATTTTTTAAAAATATCGGGTATAATGCCAATGTCTCTCACACAGAGACAACCTACCATTTGTTTTTTTTTTGTTTTTCTGTCCTCAGGGTTTTTGATGATTTTTGGCCTGAACATGGCAAAAGGTAAACCAATCTTCAGTCCATGTGCGAGCCGATCATATACAAGACGCTTCCTAATATTCTCATAAGAAGAGTTGTTTGTATGTGCTAATAAAACAAGCCTCAGAATGAAAACAAAATGAGGCTAATGAGGCTAATTAGTTCTTTGCCTTATATAGTGTACAAAGGTTGCAGCCTTGTTCTATCATGGAAATGTTAGTAGACTCCTAACAGTATGACTCACAGAACATTTGAGAAAAAAATGAGTAAAGTAGTTAATTAGTTAAATATATACACAGTTAATCAAATATCAATTTATTTCATTTTAACATTTAATAAACTATTTATCTGTTCATTTCAATTTTTAATTCATTAATGACACATTAATCAACTCTAACTCCACCCATACTTACACATACCCACATGCATGCTACATGGGATTAAGAAAGCTTGACTAACAACAACATGGCTTAAAAAAATGAAGACACCAGACACTAGAGGGTGGTGTTACACAACTTCTCAATTTATGTGAGAATCCTTTTTACACTTTGCTATATTGTTGGTGCATACACTTTTATGGACGTGGCATTATCGCTCTCACCTGGAATTCTGATCGTGGATGGAAAAATAAAGCCATGTCACTCCTTCACTATGTAGCAGATCGTGAAACATGAAGATTCTTTTTAAGATACAAAGCTAAAATCATTTGTTTACCAACCTCTGATTGCACAAACACATCCGCATCACTTTGATAGCCCACTTTGGCAGGACCCCCATCAAGATGCTCACATTATAGCAAACATATACAGTGCATTGTGAAGCCCACTCCTTACAGGGATAGCGTCATGTCCTTGTGATGGTGCTGGAATAAAACACTGCTTTGTGATGCCTGGATGTAGCTGTGCCCTCATCGCCTTCAAAGCACTTCCTTCAATGTGACATCACTTGGGGTACTGCTCCAAAAAGGTCCCCCTTTAGCAGGCAAGTACGTACCTAGTTTCTTGTCCTCTTCCACTTGGACTTCCAAAAGCACATTTAACTACTTCGCCAGGTCAAGTCCAAAAATATCTATCTTTGTGTGCCTTTTTTTTTGCGTGCTGCATTTATCAGTATATTTTCCATCCTCCCACTTTTTCCACACACTTAAGGTATGATAAAACAGACAAAAGCACATGGGTGCGGATCCCTTTTATGGTATCCGTGACACTTCTTGAAAACAGCCAAGACAGGACGAGTGTTTTCTACATGCTCAGGTAGATTTCAGAAACAAAGCAGCAGACGATGATGCTACAAACAGGATGCGCGTGATGGAATCAGAATCAGAATCAGAATACTTTATTGATCCCTGGGGGAAATTATTTTTTGTTACAGTGCTCCATTATAAACCAACATTAAGATAAGACAGACAATACACTAACTAAGAATAGTACAATATATACATATATATACATACATACATACATAAGTCACTCATAAATAAATAGTTGGAAAAGAAACATGTGTAGTTGTAGCAGCAAACAGTGTGTTAAGTGGATGCGTTGTACAGGGAGATGGCCACAGGCAGGAAAGATTTCCTGTGTCGTTCAGTGGTGCTTTTCGGTAATCTCAGTCTCTCACTGAACGTGCTCCTGTGACTGACCAGCATGTCATGGAGTGGGTGGGAGGTGTTATCCAACATTGTCTTTATCTTGGACAGCATCCGCCTCTCCGACACCACCTTGAGGGAGTCCAGCTCCATCCCCACAACATTGCTGGCCTTACGGATTAGTTTATTAAGTCTGTTGGCATCTGCGACCCTCAGCCTGCTCCCCCAGCATGCAGCAGCATAGAGGATCGCACTGGCCACAACAGACTCATAGAAAATCCTCAGCATTTTCTGGCATATGTTGAAGGACCTCAGTCGCCTCAAAAAATAGAGACGACTCTGGCCCTTCCTGTAAAGTGCTGTGGTGTTTTTAGCCCAGTCCAGTTTATTGTCAATGTGAACTCCAAGGTATTTATATTCCTCCACAATGTCAACACTGACCCCCTGGATTGAAACAGGGGTCAAGTGTTTCCTGGTCTTCCTGAAGTCCACGATCAGTTCCTTGGTCTTTGCCACGTTGAGCTGCAGATGATTCTGCTCACACCACGTGACAAAGGAGTCGACCACAGCCCGGTACTCTGTCTCATCATCCCTGCTGATGCATCCAACCACCACAGAGTCATCAGAAAACTTCTGAAGATGGCAGGTCTCTGTGCAGTGGCTGAAGTCTGTGGTGTAGAGGGTGAAGAGGAAGGGGGAGAGGACAGTCCCCTGTGGTGCCCCTGTGTTGCTGATCACCTTGTCAGACACACACTGTGGGAGACGTACATATTGTGGTCTTCCTGTCAGGTAATCAACAATCCAGGACACCAGAGAAGCATCCACCTGCATCGCTGCTAACTTATCACCCAGGAGGGTCGGCCTGATGGTGTTGAAAGCACTGGAAAAGTCAAAAAACATGACCCTCACAGTGCTCGCCGGCTGGTCCAGATGGGTGTAGACACGATTGAGCAGGTAGATGATGGCGTCCTCAGTTCCGAGACGAGGCTGATAAGCGAACTGAAGGGGATCCAGATGTGGTCTTACTATGGGTCGCAGCTGGTCCAGGATGAGCCTTTCCAGGGTCTTCATGATGTGGGAGGTCAGTGCCACGGGCCTGTAATCCTGGGGGCCACTGGGACGTGGCGTCTTTGGTACAGGGACGAGGCATGATGTCTTCCACATCACCGGGACCCTCTGCAGACTCAGCATAAACAGTTTATGAAAGACTCCACACAGCTGGGGGGCACAGGTCTTGAGGACGAGGGGACTCACTCCGTCTGGTCCATCAGACTTGCCTAAGTGAAGTCTCCTCATTTGCATCTCAACCTGGTATTGAGTGAAGGTGATGGGTGGGGGAGGGGTGTCAGGAATCTCACAGGAGGCAACAGCGCCATGTGAAGAGAGAGGCTGGCACAGTGGTGTGGCTCTGGATTCCAGGCTGACTACAGGTGAGGTTGTGGGGGTGGGAGCAGACACTGTGGTGTCGAATCTATTGAAAAACAGATTCAACTCGTTGGCTCTATTCTCACCTCCCTCACCTCCCCTGCTGTTGGTTGGCCTGAATCCAGTTATGGTCTTCATGCCCCTCCACACCTCTCTCATGCTGTTCTGCTGGAGTTTCCACTCCAGCTTCCTCCTGTAATTGTCCTTAGCCTCTCTGATCTTGTCCTTTAGTAACACCTGGATCATCCTCACCTCCTCTTTGTTGCCCCCTCTGAAAGCCCTCTTCTTGTTGTTGAGGAGGGCTTTGATGTCCTTAGTCACCCACGGCTTGTTATTTGGGTAACAATGAACAGTCTGAGCTGGAACAATGGAGTCGGTGCAGAAAGTTATGTAGCCTGTGATACACTCAGTAAGCCCATTGATGTCCTCGGTGTGAGGCTCACAGAGCGTTTCCCAGTCGGTCACCTCGAAACAGCCCTGTAGTTCTGCTAAGGCCTCCTCTGACCACCTCCTAACAGTCCTGGTGGTCACAGGTTCCCTCGTCACAATTGGCACATAGCGGGGGGTGAGGTGAATCAGGTTATGATCTGACCTACCAAGTGGGGGGAGGGAGGAGGAGCTGTATGCATCCTTGACGTTAGCATACAGTAAGTCTAAAATTTTCTCTCCCCAGGTGGGACAGTCCACATATTGTCTGAATGTTGGTAGTGTATTGTCCAGTGATACATGGTTGAAGTCACCCGAGATCACAATAAAGGCACTCGGGTGCTGAGTCTGTAACAGAGCTATGGCAGAGTGGATAGTGTCACATGCAGCTGTGGGGTTAGCAGAGGGAGGAACATAAACAGCCACCAAGATGACGTGAGAGAATTCCCTGGGTAAATAATACGGCCTGAGTCCAACAGCACACAGTTCAGTGTCCAGGCAACAAATCCTTTCTTTGATTGTTATGTTGGCAGGGTTACACCACCGGTTGTTAACTAAAACAGCAAGCCCACCTCCTTTCCGCTTACCGCTAGCGATGCGGTCCCTGTCCGCCCGAACAGTGTGGAAGCCTTCCACGGAAGCATTCTCATCGGGAATGTCCTGGTGCAGCCATGATTCGGTGAAACACATCAGGCTACACTCTCGGTATTCCCTCTGACTCCGTACCAGTGCTGAGAGCTCGTCGATTTTAATTGCCAACGATCGCACATTTCCCATCACGATAGACGGCAGACACGGTTTATACCTCCTCCTCGCTTCGAGCCTCCGCTGTCTCACCGTCACCTTTTTTCTTCTCTTCTGTCCTTGACCTCTGCATCCCCGATGTGTTTTCCTCCAAATTTCAGCTGGTACTTCTGCGGGCCTGGCCAGCGAGCCGGCCGGCATCAGGGCGATCAGCTGATCTCTGGAGTAAACAGTCCGTGAGTGTAGGAGATGTGCCGCGGCCCCGTTCCTTGATAAAAGTAACAGTTCCACGGCCACCAGAAGAACAAAAACTCTCTCAATCCACATGATTCAGTAAGAGATAGAAAACGGATGAAAATACAAGTCAGAAAAAAAAAAAGAATACGTAAGAAAAAAGAGCTAAACTAAGAGAAAAGCAGGAGCGACTGTAACAGGCTGCACGCTGGTTGGCGCATGCGCACTGAAGGGGTAAACATTAGGTGCTGTCATACAGTGGGGCAAAAAAGTATTTAGTCAGCCACCGATTGTGCAAGTTCCCCTACTTAAAATGATGACAGAGGTCAGTAATTTGCACCAGAGGTACACTTCAACTGTGAGAGACAGAATGTGGAAAAAAAAATCCATGAATTCACATGGTAGGATTTGTAAAGAATTTATTCGTAAATCAGGGTGGAAAATAAGTATTTGGTCAATAACAAAAATACAACTCAATACTTTGTAACATAACCTTTGTTGGCAATAACAGAGGTCAAACGTTTACTATAGGTCTTTACCAGGTTTGCACACACAGTAGCTGGTATTTTGGCCCATTCCTCCATGCAGATCTTCTCGAGAGCAGTGATGTTTTGGGGCTGTCGCCGTGCAACACAGACTTTCAACTCCCGCCACAGATTTTCTATGGGGTTGAGGTCTGGAGACTGGCTAGGCCACTCCAGGACTTTCAAATGCTTCTTACGGAGCCACTCCTTTGTTGCCCGGGCGGTGTGTTTTGGATCATTGTCATGTTGGAAGACCCAGCCTCGTTTCATCTTCAAAGTTCTCACTGATGGAAGGAGGTTTTGGCTCAAAATCTCACGATACATGGCCCCATTCATTCTGTCCTTAACACGGATCAGTCGTCCTGTCCCCTTGGCAGAAAAACAGCCCCATAGCATGATGTTTCCACCCCCATGCTTCACAGTAGGTATGGTGTTCTTGGGATGCAACTCAGTATTCTTCGTCCTCCAAACACGACGAGTTGAGTTTATACCAAAAAGTTCTACTTTGGTTTCATCTGACCACATGACATTCTCCCAATCCTCTGCTGTATCATCCATGTGCTCTCTGGCAAACTTCAGACGGGCCTGGACATGCACTGGCTTCAGCAGCGGAACACGTCTGGCACTGCGGGATTTGATTCCCTGCCGTTGTAGTGTGTTACTGATGGTGACCTTTGTTACTTTGGTCCCAGCTCTCTGCAGGTCATTCACCAGGTCCCCCCGTGTAGTTCTGGGATCTTTGCTCACCGTTCTCATGATCATTTTGACCCCACGGGATGAGATCTTGCGTGGAGCCCCAGATCGTGGGAGATTATCAGTGGTCTTGTATGTCTTCCATTTTCTGATGATTGCTCCCACAGTTGATTTTTTTCACACCAAGCTGCTTGCCTATTGTAGATTCACTCTTCCCAGTCTGGTGCAGGTCTACAATACTTTTCCTGGTGTCCTTCGAAAGCTCTTTGGTCTTGGCCATGGCGGAGTTTGGAGTCTGACTGTTTGAGGCTGTGGACAGGTGTCTTTTATACAGGTAACGAGTGGGGGACAGAAAAGCGTCTTACAGAAGACGTTACAGGTCTGTGAGAGCCAGAGATTTTCCATGTTTGAGGTGACCAAATACTTATTTTCCACCCTGATTTACGAATAAATTCTTTACAAATCCTACCATGTGAATTAATGGATTTTTTTTTTTCACATTCTGTCTCTCACAGTTGAAGTGTACCTCTGGTGCAAATTACTGACCTCTGTCATCATTTTAGGTGGGGGAACTTGCACAATCGGTGGCTGACTAAATACTTTTTTTGCCCCACTGTATGTGGGAGGTTGAGAGGAGGACAGGAGTGGATCCATTGTGAGCTCTGTGTACATGGAAAAAAAAAAAAAAAGCTTTTTACATGTAGGCACTTTGACCTTTTAACTTCAAAAGATGAAAATCTGATATCATAGACAAGACACAGGCTTAAAAAAGAAGCAGAATTCCTCTGAAGGGAGTTGCTGATTTTAAGTCATTTCCTGGCCTTGTTGTATTGTCACATCTTTCTGTGTACTGTTGATCTTGTCAGGGGATTCCCATGCAGGCTCACTAATTGAAAATCCAGGTAACAAAGCCAAAGATGGGGACTTTCAGAGATCAAAGTGACCCCTTGTATCTGACAACAGAGCCTCCCTTGCTTTGCCACCTCTGGCCACCACAACACGAGTATCACTCGCTGCACTGAATGAATGAGTCTTGTAGAACCTCACATGGCGAAAACTGCTTTTTTGATGTTAACACGCGGCTGCTCACCAGTCTCCTTCCTTCACTAGAGTTACTTAGAGAGATTATGGCATTAGATTTTATGTCCAAAGTGAGTTTTACTGGGAAAGTTAATGCATCTGTCCTTCATCTGCAGCTTCTTGCACATATATGTGCTCTTAAAATAAAGGCTGGCGGTAGAATCGCTCTCTGCTGCGGTTTTGTATGTTATGAAACTGTTGGCTTACTTTTAATGCCTCAAGTGATTTTTAATCTAAAGAGATCCAACTCGATCTCGCCCATGAGACATGTCAGGAATTCCAGCGGGCTGCCTGGGAATTCATTGCTCTCAAAGTTCCAAAACAGAAAGCAGAACTGACATTTGTTGATCTAATTTATGTTACTGACCACACTCAGAACAGTTCCCAGGAATTTTGGTTTTTTACAAGGTATTTGAGATATGTTCTGCTTGTGTCTACAGTTACTGACTTAAGAGCAAAGATCAGACAGTCACTACGCAATCCAGCATGTAAGTTTCCAATTCATTGCCAGCGGAGCAGATCCAAGATTTGGTCTCTTGATGAAATCCCAGATTGTGTGTGTGTGTGTGTGTGTGTGTGTGTGTGTGTGTGTGGCCACGAGTTGTCCACGATAAAGCATATTGAATGGCCTGTCTAATATTGTTAGAATTCTCCTTTGGGTTAGTTTCATTACTCGATCGGGACATTTATTTGGAAAAAGAAAAAAAGAGGGAAAAAAAAAGAAAAGAGAAAAGAATTAAAAAAAAAAATCCTCATAGTTTACATTTACAAATATCAATACTGAATGTTACGTCCCTCTGCAGCTTCTAATCGTCTCAGTGTTTTCAGCTGGTGCTAATTGGCCACACCTAGTCAGGTGTGGATAAAAGCATACCTGAGGCAAGCTTCCCGGCAGTGCACTAGTCTTTGCCTTGGTGGCACCAGCCATTTTAGCCAACCTGGTTTTCCATTTTAGGATGAAACCTCTTCTCACCCACACTCTGTTATTCATCTCTGTTTTTATGTTGTGGCTTTTGAGCCGGGTCGTAACACTGAAGATTACAAAGATCAACATTAAGACCAGTCTTCGCATTCAAAGCAGTGACAGAAAAGAGTGTGGGGCATTAACCCCCACTCACTGAAATGGCATCCAAGATGCCTTCATAACTTTAAGGAAAGGAAAAAAGGCAATAAAATGCAACAGCCTGTAAATTTGGTTTTATTTGTAGAGTAAATGTAATAGCGTACATGTTAAATAAACATTTAATTCCCATGAAACATACTAATGATATGGCAGACAACGAAACAGGTAAAAGAAACAATCATATTTATTCATTTTCATTAATTTAAAATACCCTTTACTGTGTGAGTGAGTGAATGAGTGAGTGAGAACATTGGTGGGGGAAAAAAAAACTGACGCCCTGCTTTAAATAGGATTTAAACTTTGTTCTTAATGAACCGGATCTATTATGACCTGGACTTTTATCTATAAAATGGGCTTGTGAAACCCAGAGAAAAACTCTCTCAATATATCTGTAGATATAAATATATATTTATCCAAATCACATCAAATAAAAAAGGCAAAATGACAAAATTAAAAAAAATAATAACAAAAAGTATAAATTAAAACACAAAATTTTAAGGCAAAAACAAATATCTTGATGTCTTAATACGATGAATATAAAGTAATACAACAAGGTTAAATATCTAAACATTTAAAGACAACTACTTCAGCTTTTCAAAGCTTCTTTTTCCAGTTGAAAATGACATCATCACGCCTGAATCTGCTTCCAGGAGCCGTCCAGATCAGGCTTGTTCAGGATATTTATAAATCGTCCTAACAGTTGAAAAATAAAAAATAAACAGAGAACAAAGTAATATATATGATTATAAATAAATAAAAAAGAAAACTATAAATAAAACTACTTCTTTCATTTAAAGAAAAAGGTCTATCAGTCCTCTTGTCGTGTGTGTTTGCAGCTCACAAAGACGACTTCCTGAGCTTCAGGATCCAAAAGGATGTATCTGCCAAATTCTTAATGTGGAAAAATGTCCATGTGTTTTCTTCTCCAGGAGACGATGAAGACACTGTTTGTCTGCATGATGCTCGTGCTGCTCTTTGCTTCCGGATTTTCCAAAGTGAACGATTTTCAACCAAGCGAGCACCGACCTGAAGAAACACCTTATGAAAAGTTTAGAAGACAGCATGTAGATGCTAAGATGACTGAAAAGCTGTGTAACACAGAAATATCAAATAGGAATATCTACAAAATTGACAACAGTTGTAAGGAAACAAACACATTCATCCTCAGCATTCCAGCAAAGGTCAAATCCATTTGTAGAGGTGATGGGAGGTACGATGAAAATAGCGGCATGACGTATAGTACCGCAACGTTTCGCATAATTAAATGTAAGCTAAAGCATCAGGGAGCCAGGAAACCCAGCTGCCAGTATGAAGGCAGGCTTCTCACTAACAGGATCATTGTCGTGAAATGTGAAGGGAAGTTACCTGTGCACTTCGATCGGGACCTTCTACCCTCTGAGCGCAACGATGGCGAGCAACTATGAGGAAAGAGTGGTGTGGAGGGGGGGCGTGGTCTGCGATGCTGCTGCAGGTGAGATGGATGTACCTGCGCTGCATTTGCTATCACGCCTCGCCAACTTAAAAGGCTTTGTGCTGTCTGAGTTGTTGGTGTTGTGGATGTGTTGGCTGGCAGTCCACAGACAGACTGATTTACACAACTGTGAAAAAATAAAATTAATAAATAAAAAAAATTGGAAAACATAGATGTTTCATTATTTCATATAGATTTCAAATAACATACCATTTGATGTCAACATGTTTTAGTTGCATTTGCAGTGCTCGTGCTGTTATATTCTTATGATTCTGTTCATTTTATGAGTGTGTTACAGGAAAAATGATTCTCTGTTTCTTTACCTTCTTTTAAATGTACAAAGATGCCTTTTGTCTGCCCTTTGCCTATGGTTAGATTGGTTTAGAATTATCCTTTTGGCTTTCCCAGCAAAGACATCTTGTTTCTGGGACATATTGTTTTAGATTGTTTTATCTTCCCTAGCTCTCTGCTGACGAGACTAGCACCATATATGGAGTTGTTTTATTTTATCTGTTTATTATTTGTTATCCTGTTCTCACTGTCTCTGTGCTCTGTGCCTATAAAAATTACCAAGCCACTGTGCATGGTGTGAGTTGTTCTTAGCAGCTCACCCGTGTACACGTTTGATAAAGAAAGTAACTTTGTCTCATTGTCTTTATTTCTCCTGGGTCTTTTGCAGAGTTTTCCCCCAACAGAGTGTATCCTTCAGCCTTGCTTCACATATTTACTGCTGCTTGATCAGCTTTAGTCCTGCTAGCATCAGCACAGGTAGAAACAGATCACACATCAGAGAATCGGCCGTGCATCTAAATGCAAATGGAAACTAAAAATGAAAACATAGATAAGTGAGCTGAACTTCATAGATCTGAAAGTTGACCAATGCATACATAGTGCTAAAAATCAGGTATCGGGAAAACACATTATTTTATATTATGCTGAAGTCAATTGTTATCCTTTTTTAAAACGATATCATATAATAAAGTCTGTTTTGAAGTTTACTATGGTTAAAAAAAATATTTTAAGGCTCGTCAGATATACTGTAACTTCATAGGTATGAACCATCAAAGCATTTTCATCATAAATATAAAACTTCATTAGGTAGATCTGTTCAAATACTCATTAATGCAAATATCTGATCAGCCAATCACATGGCAGCAGCTCAATGCAGGTGTAAAAGGTGAGGTCTAAAAAGAACCTTTAAGAAAATATGAATCCATCTTAATCAGTCTTTAATTATGAAGCAATCGCCTAACTCCCTCTGACAAACAGACCTGTGGCAAAATTTATAAACCACTTTTGACTTTTTCCAAGGTGAACATTGTCTGGCAGCAGGTGCCCTTCCCCTCCCAGATCACGGTTCATATCTGATTTTCAGTTCTAAAGTTTATTTTTCTCTTCATAACAACTGTGCAAAGGATGATTTCTGAGGATGATGACTCATTTAAAATGCTTGGATGCTGACAATTATGCAGAGTCAGGCATGGAAAGGCTGCTCTTTGTGAATGGTGGGTGCTGTCATACATGGGTGTAGCTGCCAGCTGTCCACGAGGCTTCACCTCTGCTAAACGTGTGTCTCTGAACTTGACCTCGTCTCATAAACTCTCCTGTGATTTTTATTTTGCATCCTTGGTTATTCAAATGAATGATTAATATATTAATATAAATCTATACAGATTTGTCCACACTGGATATGACAGTAAGAGTTAGTAAAGCTCTGTTAACATGTCCCTCTACAGCCTGTTGTTTCTTAGTTTCACCAGTGAAACTGAATTAAAAACAAAACATAGATGACATATTGTCGCCTAGGCAACCACCAAGCTCCCAGTGCCTACAGACATTCACTAAAACATGCTGGTCATTGGATCGTTTGAATAAATACCTTTAACTAAATATCAATGTTTTCGACATGTCTTAGTTTACATTATTACACAGTTATTATGAGAGAGCATGTCTAATATTTTTCCACTAAACAGTCGTCTTCTCCTTTGGTTAGGTTTGTTTGTAACAACCATTTATAAAAACTTGTGTTTTGCTTTTGTTTTATTTTTAACTGCAATTCTGGTCGAGTAGCTTTTATAGTGTTAATTCAACATATACTACAAAATAAAATGACTTTTTTTAAAGTACATTTGTGGACATTTTATTTTCAAATTATCCAATCACAGAATCAAATGCACAAAGCCTGTGATGTCATCAAAGGCACAAAGCTTGTGATGTCATCACATTCTGTCATTGGAAGGAGAAATTCAGTCAACTGTAGCAACTCTTTGGTGGCAGAACTACAAAACAACCTGTTTGTTAAAACCAAGATAAGGAAGACACAGAGACGCAGAAGCAGACGCATATAAAATGGCAGAAGCACAGATGGAAGTGGTCGTGAGCCCAAATATAACAGTTTTGCAAAGATCGGAAAATGACCTCAAAAAACCCCAAACACCAAATCCTGAAACACGTCCTCTGGCACAAGTTCAAACAGAAGTGGTTGTGAAAGGCAAGAAAAAAAAGGGGGCAAAAACAGAAAAGAGTGGCTGAAGAACCCAGACGACCGATTACTCGGGCGTATGCTCGGGCTCTTCTAGAAGCCCAAAACAACGTGGCTGATGGAAGCAACCTGAGAAATGAAGAAGTGTCAGGAAACCCTGAAGGAACCTCTGAAAGGGAAAACCCTGAATCCCTCCCTATGTCAGAACCAAAGGACGACGTGAATATGGAGACAGAGGCAAACATGAATAACGCCAGTGGACAAAACCCTGGGCCAAATGGAGGGACGTGGCAACATCAGCCAAATCCCAGATTTATACCCCATCATGGCAGAGTCCAGTATGATTCATGTTGTGAGATTGCTGCTCTCAGGCATCAACTACAAGCTTCCCAAAACCACCAGAACGAGCTTTACTGGAAACTGGTAGCTGCTAATAAGAGGGCTTCTTATTACCAGTCTAAGGTGACCAAACTTCATGCACAGATGATCGCCGACAAAAAACAGCATGAAGAAACAATTAAAGAGCTCATAGAGCAACTGGAGGAGGCTAATGATAATAATAAGCCTGATAAGAGCAAAACAGAGGTTCAAGCAAAGGACAACCAGCAGTTGTCATGCTGGATGACATGATCCGTGTCCTGCACGAAGACGTCAGCGACCCTACCACAGAGCAGTGTGTGGATTCTTCTACACAAACCACAGAGGCTTCACACACGGACTGTGTAGGTCTGAAGGAGGCTCAATTTGAAGTCCAATACAAGACTCAACAAGAGCAAATAGGAACACTCCAACAACAGCTCCTAGAAGCTCAACACCAACTCAAGGAACAGGAAGATAAACATAGGCAGGACCAGGAGACACTGAACATGGAAATCAGTGAGCTTAAATCCCAGCTCTGCTCCAACAAGGAGCTTCATGACATGAAAGTAGAGACTCTTTATCAAGAGTTGAAAGAAGTCAAAGCGTCCTACATTAAAATCACACAGGAGCAAAATGAACAAAATTCCAACACAGCAAATGGAAAATCTGAGCTTCTGGTGGAAAAAGACACCAAAGAACAAGACAAGGAAGAAGAAGAAGACTCCCTGACATCAACTGAGATGTCTCTGCATGACTCTCTACAACAAACAGAAGACAGAGAGAAAACGATAACTACCAATCCAGCTGAACTCGAAACTGAAGCTAAGACTGTGCCAGAGAAAAAACCGAAGAAGAAGAAGAGGAACTGGCTGCGTCGGCTTTTCAGCTGTACCAGTCCACAGACAGACTGATTTACACAACTGTGGAAAAACTGAATAAATACAAAAAAAAAAAAAAAAAAAAATTGGAAAACATAGATGTGTCATTATTTCATATAGATTTCAAATAACATACCATTTGATGTCAACATGTTTTAGTGCGACACCAAGCATGGGAAAACACAGGGCTTAAATACACAGGGTAGTAATGAGGGAATGGGCCACAGAAGGGAGACACAGCTGGGGGAGCTGAACTTCATAGATCTGAAAGTTGACCAATGCATACATAGTGACAACACATTATTTTATATTATGCTGAAGTCAATTTTTATCCAATTTTATAACTATATCATATAATAAAGTCTGTTTTGAAGTTTACTATGGTAACAATTCATCTTTTTAGGCTTTTCAGAAACACTGTAACTTCATAGGTATGAACCAACAAACCATTTTTCATCATGAAAATAAAAAATAAATCTAAAGGATATAAACATCACAACTGTTCAACCAAGCATTAAGTCCATTTTGAAACAAAGAACGATGTACACTCAGCCAATCACATGGCAGCAACTCAATGCAGTGTAAAAGGTGAGATGTAAAATAAAACAATTAAAAATATTAATTAATCTTAATCAATCTTAAAATATGAAGCAATCTTCTAACTCCCCTTTACATACAAAGCTGTGGCCAACCTTACAAACCATTTTGAATTTTTTCCAGCCGAGGCGTTCAAAATAACCAAACTGCTAATAGTCACGGTTTAATTTGGGCAGCTGCCTGCCTAATATAATGTAAAATCATCACAATATTTTACACAAAGAGAGTAAATGTATCCTTGTACTCAGCTAAGACAGCTGGGCTGCTGTGGCTTGTGTTTATGTTCAGAGTGACATCTGATTTAAAAGCAGACTGTCATGGTTGCGGCTGTGTGCAGGCAGGATGAGGACCCAAACGCAAGCTCACGGAGGCAGGAATGAACTCAAAACACAGCTTTATTGCTGGAGAGAAAAACCATACAACCTAAACGAGGAAACTATAACGTAATACACAGAGAAACACACGGCCATGAATGAGGGAGAACGCGACACAGAACTGAGGGAGATGCAGACATAAATACACAGAGGGTTAACGAGGGAAGTGGGAGCACACGGGGAACACAGGTGACACTGATAATCATAACAAGACACGGCAGGAGTGAACGCAACACTGACGGGAGACTGTCAAAGTAAAACAGGAAGTACACGGAGGTTCAGAGAGGAGGAGAGACAGCACGGGGAGAGCACGGACATAACGGGCTGGGAAAACATGGAATAAAACACAAGGAGGGGAAACGAGGGCTCACAGATAAACAGAGGGGCACACAGGAGGTAATCAAATAAGGAACATCTTAACAGAAACCATGGCATAAATAAAGAACAACACACAAAACATACGAAAACTAAGAATGCTGGGCCAACATGGCCCAGGATCATGACAGACAGCAAAAGACACTGAGCAGCATATCAGTCAGCGTGGGAAAAATGCCATAGATTTAAGGAACCAGGCTAAAATAATTGGTTTCTAGTGGGTTCTATTGTAAGTGCTCTATATTTCAGCATGACATACTGTATGCATCCTACACTGAGAACCCTTGAAGCTGATCATCAGGGTATGCTGTGTACTTCTTACACAGAAGATAAAATAACATGCAAAGATTTTAGATGGTTGTGGTTGGTCCTTACACACAGATGTAAGGTCAAAAAAAATAAATAAAAATCACCCACAGTGGATCGTTCACAGACGCTGGTCCAGTGGAACCCACTTCCACAAAGGCTGCACCTGCTCTGGCAGAACAGGAAGCATCAACTACATAGTAGCTATTTTCATAATTAAGACATCAACTATAGGTGTTCCCAAAATGTGCCATGTTGTCTGCACACCTGACAGTTCAATAAGTCCTGTGTTGATTACAGATGGTGGTTGTTTCCAGAAACAGCACTTGCATAAAATAAGTACAGAGCACTTTATGAGCCAACCTGCTTCTTTAATGAGCATTTAGGTTGTTTGTATTCAGTGTTCACAGATAATATGCTCATTAAAAGGGGGGATCCACTATGTCCTTCTTCACAATCCTGTCTGCCAACTTTAAGAAGAAATCAGAGTGACGCAGAAGCTTTAAAACAGTGTTCAGAATAATCAGTGATGCTTTTATCTGAACTGATGACAGATAAAGATGAACGTGAGTGTGGCAGAAGAGTAAGTTCTCCCTCTTTCTTGGAAGTATACAAAAGTCTGTTGTTTATAAAAAGTTCATAAACAAACAACAAGTTCTTACAGAATGAGACGTGAAGCCTGGAGGTGAGCAGTTCAGACACGCTGTTATTAAATTCTACCTGAGCAGGTTATAGTTCACCTCAGTTACGGAAGAACAAATAACACTTGGCTCTGGGAGCTTCAGTTTTTATACACTGTCGTAGCACCACCCTAAGCCATCATTTGCATCAATACCTACATCACTAGCCCAGCAGTTCTAAGAAACTTCTCTGTTTGTGGTTCAGAACCTAATGTGACACCAATGACCACAACAGCATGCAGCTGCAGGTTGTTGTTCATACCTGGCTTTACAATAAAGAGCCATGTTTGCAGGCAGCTATTTGAAGTTTTGTGTAAAATATCATTTTTATAGAAATAAACCAAATGTGTCTAAATATATTAAGTAAACAATCAGAATAAGAACATTTTGAAATAAAATCCAAAAACTGCATCTGGCTTAGTTTTTGTTGAATAAATAATGACTCTGTGTAATATGTCATGTATTGTATATGTAAGTTGTATTTGTACAATGAAGCCAGGCTTTCTTTGTGTTAGCTGCCTGACAAAACCTAAAACTCTAGTCAGAGATTGCAGGTGTCACAACAGACATGATCAGCTTTCTCTGTCGATCCTATCTTTCTGTTTCACACTCTGTGCACTCATATAAAAAAAGCTTTAAAAAAAACAATCACATGACTCTTCTTCCACACAACATGATCCCTGAGTGCCGCCTGCTCCAACCAGACATGTTATCACAGCGACGATGGTGATAATTAAAATCTACAAAGAACGTGATAAACATTATTAAAATGCAGCACTGTTAAAGCAACGTGATTAATGCTGCATTAAAATGAGCCTTTAGCACATAGAGATGATTAAACAGTTTCATTTGAGTTCATTATTTCTAAGGCAGATGCTACACCAGTGAAGGTGCACTTAGTTTTCACACACTGCTTCTGCATTGTGTCTTAGTTTTAGTGGATTGAATAATGACACAGTGTTTGTTTGTTTTTCTTTAGTAACAAATGACCTCAGACCAGCTTATAATATTTTATAAACAAATAAGCATAAATGCATAAACTCAGCCTGGAATAACATGGGATAAACATGGGATGTGCATTTTTTTATTTGTTTTGTGTTACTGAGTCTTGCAAGAATGCCAACCTTACCAGCAGCAGCTTGGTTTTTTTGTTTGTTGTTTTTTTAATTGAATGAGTGCTGAAAGTTGAGCAACAGCTGTGACAACGAGAGAAGATGGAGCCAATTAGAAACAACTGTGAAAATGTACAATATGCAAGCTAAGAAAGCAAAGTGTAGCAATGTTGCCATCATTTTTGTTATTGTGGGATTTTTTTCAACATTCACTGAAAATCACTTCTCTCATATTTCCTCTTTATTATTTTCATCACTGTTTAAGAAACGTAACAAAGTCTTATAAAGCATCTAAACCAGCATCATGAAGTGATGTTTAAAGATGGCAGCAAGCTTACAGCATCTCTCAACTCAAGAGCAACATTCAAAGTGCACAGGCTGAAGGAAATGATTGATTTTATCACATGCAATTACAATACGCCTTTTCATCTGTATCTGTATGTACAATGGGTATCGGTTGTTTGTCCCAGCAGTTTACAATACAGAATGTGCACGTCTGTGGGGCTTTTATAAAGATTTCTATTTGCATTGATACAATTGCTTGGATCACAAATTGTTCTAACTTGATTAAAGTCACCAATGATAAAGGTATTCTTGCGCTTACAGTTACCATTATTATCTCTGTTTGCTATCAGATCATCACATCCCCCCTTGTGGGATCATGTTGATGATATGCTGGTTTTCGAATTTCTGAACACGTCCGTTAGTCATGCAGAGCACAGTGCCAGAGAGCGCCACCAGCAGGAAAATGGAAGTCTTCATTGTATTTCTATATCGAAAAAGTAAACAGAGTGAATATATAAATCAGTATTATTTCATTTAATTTATTAACTTGTTTATTTTTGTTTCCTAAATGTTAATCGTGCTTAACTATTAAAGTAAAAATACAGATAGATAGGAAACTCTCTGAAAAGTCAAACTGTTTTCAGTGAGTTTATATATTTGCCAGAGGAAAGGTCAGAATCTGCATATCTGACCACTTTGAATCAATTTATATCTAAACAGAAATCAGTAAAAGTTAAAATCAGTTTTATCAATATCCTCACTTATGAGGATATGATAAACTGAGCAGATATTTGAAGTTTACACAGCTACATTCTCGCCTGAAAATATGTAAAACGTTTATTTTGTGACCCAGAAAGAGTAATATTAAAACTAACCAGCTGCCACCATTGTTGGAAACTGAGCAGGGCTGCGATGGGCCGCGCTATGAATTCTGGGACACAGTTTCTTCTTCTTTGGTGTTTAACGGCAGCTGGCATCCTTGTACATGCAGTGCTGCCATCTTCTGTTTCAGTCCGTTATTACACTCTTAAATCCTACTACTTATTCCTGCGTCTTTTGTGATCTTACAAAGCTTCAAACGACGATTTTGATAGTCGACGTAATCGTGACTAGTCGACTAATCGTGGCAGCCCTAAAGTCATGTCAGAAAAAATTCAGCAAACACCTGACACAGGACCTGAAAGATGCACTTGGTCCTTCAGTTGATCCATCTAGTGTTCACCAAAGCCTCATGTCATGGTGTCAGTGAAGGGTGGCTGTCAAGAAGCCATTATTAAGGAAGGGAACAGGGAGAAAAGGCTGAGGGATGCCAAATTACACAAGAACTGGACTGAAAATCAGTAGCAGCAGGTCTGATGGAGTGATGAACCAAAATTTGACAGTTCTGGTTCAAATTGTGGTAATATGTCTACAACCACCTGTAAACTACTGTACAGCTCTGCCATAGTTTGGGTCTGCATTTCAGCCAGGGTGTTGGGGATTTCGTCAAAATTGATGGAATTATGAAAAGTACCACCAGACTTTGATGCACCATGCAATACCATCTGGAAAGCGTCTGATCGGCAGCAGCTTACTAAACACATCGAAACACCATCATTCATGGACTGACCTGAGCCGTGTGGGATCATCTCGGCAGAGAATGGAACAAAACGGCAGCTGATATCGAAAGAAGAGCTCTGAATGTCCTTAAAGAAGCTCGGAGAACTATTCCTGAAGACTACTTAAAGGAATTCCAAAGAAATGTGCCTGAGAGAGTTCAGGGCGTGCTGAAGATAAAGATGCTCAAGCTCATTACCTCATTATATCAACTCTGTTTTTGCCTTTTATATTGTATTTTCATGTAAACTTTTCAAATTTAAACTGTTGCACCCGTTTCCCATTACCCAGCAAGTTATATGTTAGAATTAAGGTGTGGCTCAAACTTTTGCACAGTCCTACATTTCCCATCTATAAAATGATTTGACACCTGATAAACCTTTAAAAGCACTGACCTGCCTCTCCAACTATCTGTTTTAAACAACACGCACTTACCAGCAGTTGTGTTGCGTTTTCGTCAGGTTAGTGGCTCAGACCTAAAACAGCCCAACATTATCTCTAATTCAGGTCTGGACCCAAGCTGACCCATTAAAGTACGTGGTACTCCTTTTATTTGTACTTGTGTACTCAGGCATAAATTAGACTTTTCAGGTACAAACTAAATAACACAAAGAGGAGCTTATGAATAAGAATGAAACTGAGAGGCCCACTGCAAGAAGATACACACCCAAGTGCTGAGATTGTAAAGATGAAAAGTGAGCAGAGGAAAATGAGCGTTTCAGGACAACGAGGCGGTTTCCTCTTCTTCCCATCTGGCAGCCTCACAGCGGGGAGTTATGAGGTAGCCCCAACCTACCTCACATCTCCCCGCTGTGCAAGAACGAGCTCAGCAACACAAGCATCCTCTCTCTTTCGCGAGTGCATACGTGCACATCTACAGTGCTGCATGCCAATGAACCCATTTTCTTGGAGCACCTACACAAGCTGCAATCTACAGATCGTGTTTCACAGCGCTACAGCGAGAAGCAAACACCTCCCTCTGTTTGTGCTTCATTCTAGCTTCGCCCTTCTCTTCCCAACCACACACACCAACACCTTCCTCTTGTGAATTTTATTTTAATCCTTAACATAAAGACAGCTATAAATTAGGATAATCAAACTTGATTTATTACCTCCTGCACCCCCCCACTGTGTGTTCAACAGGAAGCTAAAGACTGGTGCTGTTAAAGTGTTCAAACAACAGCAGGAGCTCGGTGTGAGGCCACAGTGGGCCAAAAAACACAAGATGACCTCCAGCAAGGACAAAATGTATCTGGACGTCTCTGTGAGCATCTGTCTCACTGTGTAAGTGTAGCACAGTGTCTGTGCGTGCATGGCTGGGCAAGAGAAACAGCACAACTGAAAGCCAGCACTCAGACGAGGACCCGGTGCATCGTCTGTCTCATCTCAGCCAGTTTACTTACAAACTCTTTAAGTTTGAATTTTAAAGCCGACAATGTGCACAGGGCAGTGATATTTAAAATGAAGGTAAACTATTCCAATCTCTGCAGCCCCAATTGTGTATCTCACACACACACACACACACACACACACACACACACACACACACACACACACACACACACAGTCCTGAATTCATTACTGAAGTCTCATCCAGACATTCAATGTGCTCTGTAATTAAATTGAGACGTGGGGTCAAAATTCCCACCTAGATTGAGTGAGATGAAATAGAAATCGGCTCTCCTCTAACTGACTTTATAGAAATAATTACTAGGGGTGCAACGATATTCGTATCGATATTGAACCGTTCGATACAGTGCTTTCGGTTCGGTACGCATATGTATCGAACAATACAACATTTGTAATTTATTTTATCAACTTTCCTTCTGACGATGCTGTCTGTGTGGAGCGCTCAGTGAATCTGCGTTCGACTACTCCGCCTAGGCTGCACTGTCGAGCGCAGATCCACTGAGCGCTCCACACAGACAGCATAGTCAGAAGGAAGAGCGCAGGGCAAGCTAGCGAGACAGAAGTTAAGCTCTCCTTGCAACATGGACCTCCCCCACCCTCATTCAGATCTGGCGTTTGGAATTATTTTGGTTTTCATGTGACGTATGACCCTGAAGGTAAGCGAGTCATGGACTAAAGTAAAACAGTATGTTGGATGTGCCATGCAATGCTCAATTACATGGGTGGGAACTAGTGTGTTAGCGCAGTTAGCTCGTTAACGTGTTGGCCATCTAGCCCCATGCACGGGGCGATCGGCGGTAGCTCGTTAACGGAGATTTGCCGTGTTGTGGCGTTAAGGTCATTTCAACGAGATTAACCTGAAAGCACTAGTGGGAACACAACGAATATGACTGCACATTTACGCTGACATCATCGTAGCGCAAAGACAAGTGGAAGCAGACAAAAACAAGCAAGCATGCTACTAACTTTAGCCGAGTCATTTAGACAGCTGTTAGCACAGGATTCTCCTTATATGTTTAATATGCTGCTGAGAATATAGCCCAGAAGAAGCGGATAGTATAGCTTTTATTTTGGAAAGAGACATTTCTCTGTAATAAACTCTCTTTTCCAAAGATGAGTGATTCCTCAATCAGATACAGGGCTCGCAATATCGCTAGCCCGACGTCCCGGGGCTAGCGATTTTTTTCAGTCAGGCTACCAAAATCTATCTCTGCCCTGCCCATCGGGCTATTGTAGGAAGGAAAAATATATGTCAATGCTTTTGCATTCTTTCAGAAATGTAGCTGGGTAATTATGTCATTGGCATCGGTGAGCCACTGTCAATATGTGACATATTGAAATCGCGTTTGAATTTGCTTTCACTTTGCAATCGTGCGAACTGTGTATAGAGAGCGACAGCACTGATCTGTGAGTGATGATAATTTGCGCACCAATTCCTCTGACATCGTCTTATTAATCGTTAGCTTACTATGCAAACATGACAAGTGAAATCTCCCGCAGCAAGCTTAAACATGTGAGAGGTTGATCGCGCAGAGCATCGCTGAGCTTATGTGAGTGCGTGTGTAAAAGCAACAGGATATATATTTCAGTTCTGCTGAGCCAAATAAGACAGGTCAGGGTGAAGAAGTGACAGCCAAAGAAAAGCTTACCACAAAACGGAGAAGTTATGACAAATCAGACTATAAGGCACAAAGAAAGTGCAGCTTTATGGTTTCATGGACAAAAGAATTTCTGTGGCTGCAATATGACGAGCTAAATAACCAGGGCTGCACATAAGTGGTCCGCAGGTGTGCATTCGCTGTCAAAAAAAAATAACACGCACAAGGGTTAGGGTTAAATTTAAAAACTGTACTTTTGAGTTAAAATATATATTTATAATCTTAATAAATGACAAATTAAAAAGGCATGAAGATTTTTTTTTGTATCGAAAAAATATCGAACCGTGACACCAAAGTATCGAACCGAACTGAACCGTGAATTTTGTGTATCGTTGCACCCCTAATAATTACATAAGCTGCATTTATAACTGTTATTAAATAACAGCAGCACACGAGAACTAATTCTTGCACTGATTCTTTAGAGATGACGACCGTGGTGGGTAATTAAGGGCAAACAATATACAAGTGGCGTGAAAAATGGAGGCTGCATTACCTTTCCAAAGCTTCCTTTCCCGATGGCCCGCAGTATCTGGAAGTGGTCAAAGTTTACTGTGGAGAAAATGAGAAGCAGTTAGTGAGAACGTGTCAGTTTGAGCTGAGCTATAAAACAGGGAACATGACATGTACAGCACTGTGCAAAAGTCTTGAGCCATCCCTCATTTGCTTCCAGGGATCCGGACTTCCCTGTAATCTTTAAAGTGGTATTAAGGAATAGCTCTCCAGGCTTTTTAAAGTGTTTCTGATTTTTAATCCAGGGCTTGTATTTGACCACTTTTTGTCTGTTAAGACCCTTCACACTAATCTCTGAAACATTCAAACATAAACAGACACCTAAGTCACGGAAAGGACCAGAAAACTTAACAAAGAACCAATTTTAAATTGTATCTGTACACATTTACTTGCAGCCTATTGCAAAAAAACAAAAGCCCACATCATTTGTTCTCACTTCTTTAGTTGAAGAATGCAGTTAATAACACCGTTAACACAGACTGACCTGGCAAAACACGAAAAAATAAGGGGGTGGTTCAAGACTTTTGCTCGGTACTGTATGAGAAATGGAAATGTGCACTTCACAATGTATCGCTGCACTTCGGCAGTACTGTGCAGATTAAATGTTTTTTCCTTCCCGATGCATGTGAAAGGTTAAGACTTACATCTCCAAATGTACTGGAACTGATTTGAACCAGAGGACTCAGCCACACTGTTACTATGTACTGCATAAACACGTTTACCGATGAAGGTAAATCAGACGCTGTCCTGACTGTGTGGCTAAATTTTGTGCTGAAAGCATCAAATCAATTGAATATGATTAACTTGCTATGAGAGGTTTTTACTCCAAGTGTGACTTTTTCTGGGTTCATACACCTTTCAGGGTCAAATTCAAGCACTTTGTGAGCACGTTTAATGTCCATTTTCAACATTTTCCAGCACATTACCATAAAAAGGATGCATATTTCACTTGGCATCACCTGAGTAAGACCACGTGAAAGGCCAAATTAATAAGTCTTCTCATCAGATATTGATGCTTCTTTCTTATGTGACACAAAAAACAGGAGGAGACAGATCTTTGCTTGTGTTGTTTTTTAAGTTCATTCATTCAAAACTAACTGTAAGACGCTTAACTACATTGCAGTCTGTGTTATTGTTGTAGACCTTTAAAGTGTTTGTGCTAATAACATCATGTAGAGTAAGACAGGCATAGAGAACAGCACTGAGTGGGAGAGGCTTTGAACAGATGACATACTCAGATCAATTCAACACTTTAGACTTTAAAAATGCACAAGCGTCTTTCAAAAACCCATTTATTTAATCTATCATCATTGATATTATTATGTACAGTTATAATGTACTGTTCGTCTCCCTTAAATAAACAGGCAGCCTTAAAGTGTGAAATAGTCACTTGTCTACTGTCTCAGTGGCTGATAGTGCCCCACAGGCCTCAGTGTGAGCTTGAAGCCATTATGTTTCAATTGTTTAATGATAAACAGATTTTGAATGAAAGCGAGGAAACTTCGGTAGCACAAAAAAGTGCCTATTCTTTGTTCCCATACGGTTCAGTCATATTACCGTCATTTCCCCCTAAGGTGTTCCCAAAGACACCAGGTTAATACTTGACAAGGCTGCAGCGATACACAAAAATATCATCAATATTCTATTTACTTGGTGACAACGTCACTTTTAGCCTTCAATCAGAAAGCCTGACGTTGGCTAGTTAAGCATCGGGCTAACGTTTAACGCTTTCACTTGAGGGAAGTAACTCGTATTACTGCTACTGCTGTGTAATCTTGGTTCAATTCACAGCATATTCTACAAGTTACCCTGCAATAACTAACTGTTAGAATAGCGGCACCGTATTATATCGCACTGAGTGCACTTCAATCCTTTATCCCGCGAGTTTGCTAGCTAGCAAAATAATAATACCAATTTTAAACAAATAACATGTGTAACGTACACACTCGAGAAAATTATTTACTAGTACTTACGCAAACTCCCCCGTTGTGAAAACGTACAAATCCTTCTTGTATTTTTCGTTTTCCAGCAAACACTCATTAAAACGGCCTCCAGGCACATTAGCGCACTCACCCCCGACTGATCAGGGAGGGGGTGGGGGGTCACACATTGAAACAGACTAACGTGCAGAGGTACAGCCCAGGCAGAGAAATGTTGCTGTTACGAGTTCAAAATTGGGGATGGAAACAAGAGGAAAACCACAATAACAACACTGGTCCGGTCGGGTTGAGTCAAACGATGATTTTAATGAACACACGCGTGGGAGATGGACACTGATGCAGACAGCCTCAAAATCTCAAAATGGTGGAGCATTGCTCAAACTTTTATAGCCTCTGGTGCCTCCACCTTATCATAAAAGCCTAAACATTCACATACTTTTCTCTCACACGGCGCCTAAGCTACGACCTTGGCTCCCCGTTTATCTGCTCCTGCTGAGATGGGGCAGAAAACTCCAGCATATTCTGTTCTCTTCTAATCAGACAAATAAGGCAATGACTTTCTGCGAACAGTATTTCTTATAACTCAGCAGTATAATGCATCATAAAACAATATCATTCATCCACAATAAATCAGCAGTCTAATGTAATGCAAATCAGTTTAACTAATGCAATAGTTATCAGCTTCTTCTAATCCAGGAGAATAATGCAAACTAAAACTACCTAATAATTCACAATCTTTAACTAAGGGCATAACATGGCATAAAATAATATTCCACTTTTTACACTCCCCCTGATGAGCTCGTTAGAATAATGAGCTCACCAACACCCCCTAATCCAGTGTGGCCGGGATCATCTCTTCTCACTCCTGAGGTCCTTTGTCCCCTGATGGGCGAACCATATGTGAGATGACCTCTATGTTTGCGCAGTTCAGATGTAAGAAAAACTATCACTACAACAATAGCAGGTACAGATGACACTCCCCAGTTCTCCCACAGCTTTATTTGGTGCTACCTTATACCCTTCAAACGTACTCAGACTAGAACCTCTGTCCAAGGGGCTTTTAACCTTTATTTTATTGCTGCAGCTACCAGTGTCTTCCAGTTGGGTTATCCTCTGCTCTTCTTTCTTCAACCTCAGGGGTTAGACAACCCTTCAGTCGTGGCACAGATCAGGGGATTATTCTGCCCCGATTTCAAACAACGATCTGTGTATCCTCCAGAAAAAGGAACAGGAAGGTGTCCCCCTTTTTGCCCAAGAGCCTCTCGAACCTCGTTGGTCTGGTGTTCCCGGATTTCCGCCAACCCCTTCATGGTTATTGCTGTGTTTATGGGATCCATCCTTTTGTGGTGACTAGCTGGAGCCCAAACGCCATGACCCTTGGACCCAGTTGGTGTCTCGGCAGTCACCGTATCTGTTTCCGCTGCGAAGGATCCTCGCATATCTGTAACCTCGTCTGGTGTCTGTTCCTTTCTCTGTAAGAGACAGAAAACCAAAACACCTCTCTGCCTAGCTCTAATAATCTAATGTTGTTATCCACTGACCTTCTAGTGATTCAGAATTGGTTTAAAACTGTCAGAATGTTCCAGGGACTTATTCTAATCATATCCTATGTGTGTGTAAGCGTGTTTGCATTTAGCCCTCTGCACTCAAGGCATTTCCTACACTTTATCAGTCCGGACAATCACGCCGAACGAAGCTTCTGACCTTCAAAAGGCCGAGTGCCAACTCATTATAAGCACATTTGCAAGGTGTGTCTGAAAATTATTGAAACCACTCTTTTTAACAAAAGGCAAACAAATTAACGAATCTTCTAAACGCTCTTCAGTTCATTTCAATGATCGATGCTTAAACATAGAAATAATGATTTATGCTTCTCACTGATTCTCTAAAAAAAGTCCAGAAACTTCTCGGGCCACTATTAGCTTAAGCTTTACCATACCTAAATTATTAAAGACACAAATCAAGTTATAAAGATATTCAAATAATCCTTGTTTGATGTTAAAACTCAACTTCCCTCCCCCCTTTTTCTTGACACATTCCAATGTGTCAAATCAACGGCGCTAGAACATTTAAAGAAAAGGTTAGGCAGCTACAAGGTTTCCCAGATTGTTAAGTTGATCTGCGTGTAATGTTCTGACTCAGGTATTTAATATTTTTTATAAATGTCATTCAATCAACTACCACTACTTAAACTTAGCAAAAGACATAATTGAATACAAAAATAATATGATATCAATGGTGTGTAAGTGCGTGCGGCCTTCTTTGCTTCAAGTCACTCAAATCCATAGATCAGCCAGACATCGCGCTGACTGTAGCTTTTAACCCTTATTAGCTTGAGCACAACTCTATAATGAGCAACAAACTGCAATATGTATAAAAATAATCATAGTTACACCTGCAAGGAAAGATTATATGATCAGAGGTGGGACCAAGTCATTGTTTTGCAAGTCTCAAGTAAGTCTCAAGTCTTTATCCTCAAGTCTCAAGTCAAGTCTCAAGTAATGTCAGGCAAGTCAGAGTCGAGTCTCAAGTCACTGGTGTAAAAGTCCGAGTCAAGTCACAAGTCTGAAATTTTGAATTTCAAGTCCTTTCGAGTCGTTAAAAAAAACGAAAAAAAGCATGTTGCAGTTATATGCTAAATGTAAATATTAGACCATGTAATTTTTAAATCTGTGTTTTTCTCAACACATGACAAAATAGTGAACTTAGAAAATATACACAAATTGTGAAATTGCACCTCTTTAAAATGCAGCTCAATTAAACCTAGCTCCAAGAATAATTTTCACCGGCAGTTCTGAGATAAGCTGCATGTTATTCTTGGATGCGGTTGTAGGACCGGCTTTAAAATCGCATGACAAAAATATCATACATAAATAAATGATATTTTAAAAAAATATATCATTTAAAAAAAAAACTGCATCACCAACGTAGCCTGGAAAACATTTGCTAGTTAGATGAAGTCAGCTATCTCATCGTAGCATATTTATATGCATATTTATAATCATACGGTTCTTGGAGTGAGTGCATACACTCATGAAGTTTAGTAACTTCAGGTCACTGCAACAAGCCCAGGTACAGTTTACTGACGGATGGGTGCAGGACCTTGAACTGCACCGTGTAGAACGAAAGACCATCGTACGTATCATAAGTTTACCAGTCTCACAAATTGTCGTCATAAATACACATTCCTTAACCGTTTATTAATAGGACCTTTGAGCTCAACGGTAATTAATTAGTAGTGGAAATAATTTCTGGTAGCGTCACAGAAATGTAGCAGTGACAATAATACTGTATGCTGTAATCGTACTGGGCAATTAGTGATACAAAAAACCTGTTTTATCCTGTGAATAAAAGTATATGTTTTTGTCAATGTACCATAATAACAGAAGCGAAACGCAATATTGTGTCAGGACAATTCACTATTTATGCACAATAAACAAAGGAGCATAGCGCGACAATTTCTGTTCAGCGCCAGACTTGCTTGTAACCTATATCACCAATTATGTTAAGAAAAATGACGCATTAACTACAACAGCAGACTGACCTTTGTGGAAATGCTTGGAGCAGACTAACCTGTGAGCTGGAGTGTTCTGGGACGTTATATTTGATCTTTGAATGGCTGCAATCCAGGCCATCCGTCGCGTCTTTGTTACTTCGGAAACATGGCTCGAACAATTTCTCCTCAATGACGTAATCCGATAACAACCGATCTCTTTACCCGTCGGCTTCCCGTGGCTGTCATGCGACCGGCTATTGCAGTTAATTATACAACGGCTTCTTGACATTTTTGTGTTTCTTTTTATCGCTGTATAACTGATTTTAATTGAAAGCCTGCGTGCGCTAGTACCGCTTGCCACGAGTTCCCAGAATCCTTTGCGGTTCTACCCGTGAATGACGTCACATTTTCAATCTCTATATAATATGCATGTTAAATTTTATATTTGGGGTAAAATATCAAGTCTTTTCAAGTAAACCGGTTCAAGTCCAATTCAAGTCCCAAGTCATTGGTGTAAAAGTCCAAGTCAAGTCACAAGTCTTAGAACATTTTTTCAAGTCAAGTCTAAAGTCATAAAATTAATGACTCGAGTCTGACTCGAGTCCAAGTCATGTGACTCGAGTCCACACCTCTGACTCCTAGATTTAACACTTAGCTGCATTTGGCAACTCACTGTAGCTCACTGGACTTGCACATTATGAAGATCTCAAAGAAAATAATGACTAACATGACTAAATTATTTTTCTGTTTTTCTAGCTGGGCTACAACCTCCACCATTGAACTCATGCATGCCACGTTGCATGGCAATGGTTGAGTAATTACTATCTGATGGGACTAAACATGCCAATCAAATGAATGATAACCTTCATCCAAAATATATGTAAAAACTGTGGTTAAACCCTGAAACAGAGACTATAACATTGCGGACCCCCATAACGCGCCAGCTGCAGGCCCAAGGCTGGAGCCGAACAATCACTCTCTGATAACGACTGTGTTACGGCTATTCTTCCCATCCCATGCAAGGACACCTGGGTTGGCTGGAGGACTGTTTACTTAGCCTGATAGGGCGAAGGACACTGTCTCAGCTGAACTATGGACACGCACACACACACACTTACACTGATAGGCACTCACTCATCCCCCTCCCCTTCCAACGCCTTCGATGCTTGTTTCCTGCGAGGGAACGCAGCGGCTGTGTGCCGCGCTGGAATGGTAGCGCTGTGCAGGGCGGCTGCTGTGTTCGCTTCGGATTACTCCTCACCCCCCACCCACCCCTGTGGCTTGTCATGTCTTCACAATGTTGTGCTGTGGACATTTATGTGCTTTTTGTGCAAAGGAGTTTTTTTGTTTCCTGTTCTCATGCTGTCCTACCATGGAAGCACAGCATGAGTAGGGGTCTCTTTTTTCCTCTTGCACTTTCCCCACTGTAGTGTACATTTCAATGTTTTTTTTCTCTGATTCTACCAATCTCCGACCTGTATCCCCATGTAATGTTTGTGCTATATGTGTAAGGTCGGGGGGGGGGCAACCATTTCACTGCAGGGCAACCTGCATGTGACGAATAAAGCTTTGATTGATTGATTGATATACCACAGCTATTAGTGAGTGCCCAGGTTTCTCATACTGAACGCGTTTCGGCTGTTCTCAATCCCTAGTTGAACTCAAACTCCAGGCCTCAAGGGCCGGCTGCAGGTTTTAGATCTCATCCTGGGTCAACACACCTGAATCACACGATTAGTTCGATATCAGGCCTCTGGAGAACTTCAAGAAATCTTGAGGAGGTCATTTAACCATTTAAATCAGCTGTGTTGGATCAAGGACACATCTGAAACTTTAAAATACAACTCTTTCAGTCTGCAGCTCTGCTGGTGGATTTTGGTCTGCAATGACGATTTCTGTGTCACGACGATGGCTGTCAGATACTGGAAGAGTTACTAAATCTGGACTGTCAACAGGGAAGTTACATGACTGGTCAGTCTGTGAGATTTGGTCTGGATATTATTGATCAGAGTCTGAGACACGTTGCTGGCTTAAGTCCTTGTGTCTGCCTCACAGGCTTGTCACTACTCTCTGTGGATAGATAGCCTCAGGGGAGTAGTCCTGATGCAGTCTCAGGAGTGGAGTGGAGGTAACAACCAAAGATAAGTTTGCAAACCCAGTTATTTCAGTCTTGGTGGAATTGTATGTGCTGGGTTTTTGATTGTACGTTGCTATGGCAATTGCATACTTAGTAAAGTGATCAGCAATTAAAAGGATGTCTTTAGTTCCACTTTCGTCTGGTTTGAGAGAGATGAAATCCATACAGAGAGTTCAAGTGGCCTTGTAGTACTGATGTTGCCTAACAGTGTGGCTTTGTCAGGGAACGCCTTTCTGCGCACACATCTACCACAGGTCTTTATTTCCCTCTCTGCATCATAGGCCATTCTGGCAACTAAAATGCCTGCTGGCAAGCTAATGTCCAGCGGATCCCAAAAAGCCCTTTGGGAGGGTGATATTGGTCTTGGCTGTCTCTTGATCTAAACCTTTTGGTAGATTGAGGATAACCATGAATCAGATCATTGAGGGACTTCACAATGCTGGAATAGTCTTTTAGAGACCTTCGATAATATCCAGCAAATCCAAGAAAAGATCACAATTCTCTGAGATCTCGAAGGACTTTCCAAGAACAAAGGGCAGAGATTTTCTCTGGATGTGTCAGCTCCATTTTGGGACACTACGTGCCCCTGGTATCGCACTGAGGTCTGGAGAAACACACACTTTTCAGGTGATAACTTTAATTTGAACTCTCTGAAATGAGTGAGGATCTCCAACAATCTTGCTTCATGATCTTCCAGGGTTTTAGAGAACACAATCAATTTGAGAAAAAAACTAGCACCCCTTTCAAATGCATATCCTTCATGCACTTCTCCATTAGTCTTCAGAATGTGTTTGGCGCATTTTATGAATGTGCGTGAATGTAGTTAGAAAGCACTACATACAGAGAAAGTGCTTGTGGGAATGGGTGTGATTGGGTAAATGAGTCATGTTGTATACAACGCTTTGAGTAGAAAAGCGCTGTATAAGAATCAGACAATTTACAATAAGTAGCCAGGGAGAGGGAGGTCTGGGCTCCTCTGCTTAGCCTGCTACCCGTGTGACCCAGTGCTGGATAAGAGGAAGAAAATGGGTGGAAGGGTGGATCATTTAGCCCAGAAAAAAGTTTGTTGCCCTATAAAAAAAGCCTCCGTAAAACCCATCACAGCACAGAAACAGCTTTAGTGAAGGTTCCAAATGATGTTGACCTCTGACAGTGGACTCATCTCTGTGCTTGTCCTGCTAGACCTCAGTGCAGCGCTCAGTACTATTGACTACGGATGTTCCCGGCGACTAACTTCTTAGCCGACTTATTGAGAAAAACAATTAGACTAACTGACTAATCTGAAGCTAAGAAACACTCAGATATTCTGTTACATTTAAGAACAATTAAATGGAAAATGTCTAAAATTAATAACAAAGGCATTTTATCCCATTCATCACATTCTTCAAAAATGAATCTTTCCAATTAATCGCGTGGCACCTCGCATCGTGCTAAATATAATTTGAAAGCATGTTACTGCAAAAGATGTTCACGTGTTAGTAAAATATGACAATATGCTCAAAAATTGTAAATAAACAGTGTAGTACACTCTGCTGTGCATTATGAAGGATGCCGCTGTTTGAAAATCCATAACCACTTCAATAAAAGTTACAATTTAAAATAGCAAAACAAAAAGTCATGCAGCCAAGTCAGGTCACGGGTGCAGCAGCAGAGAAGCTCAGACCTGCCTCTCACCACCTACTCCTGAGATGTAATCTCTCCAACATGTCCCGGGGTTACTGTGCTTTCTGATACCAGCATTACATTTTGGGGGAATTTGAACCACAGTAGCACATCTGTTGAAATGGGTGACGCAGGCCAGCCTTTGTTCCCCACGTGAATAATTAAGCCGTATGCACCCACGACACTTTTAATAGTTCATCACTGCCCTTCTTTGGACTACTTTGGATTGCAAACCAGGAACATCCCACAGGAGCTGCAGTTTTGGAGAGTTTTGCATTCACAATGGGACATGTAAGGGGAAGGGGTGTGGCTATATGCTGCTGACACAGTGTTCACCATAGCATGTCTTATGTTTTATTATGCAGGTTTAATTGTGTGAAGATTATTCGGTGTTCTTGCCATGATGATCCTCTCATTTTTGGCACGTGGCGATCACATTAACCGGTCTCTGACACAGTTTATTACAAGAAAGCTAATCAGAGATTCCTTCTTATCAGGAGGCTTTGGAACCACAACGTGCTGGAAAGAGTTTAAGTGAGCTAGGTCAGAAGCATCCTTATGTTCAGTATTTCAGTCTGGTAACCCAACTGTGGCAAGTAAGAACTAAACAGGATTATCAGAGCTGCTGGAAAAATTACTGGCGGACAACAAACTTCGCTGGATAAGCTGCATCATAAGGCTGTTCTCAGGGAAGCTCGGTCTATTGTTGCTGACTGTGAACACCCTCTTTATTCTGACTTTGAATTAGCACCCACAGGATGACCTTATAGGGGTCAGTTGTGCAAAGAGCAATCGGTATACTGAATAATGAGATGCTGCGATGTGTTTTTATTGTTGTTGTATGTGTTGTATGTGTGCTTGTGTGGAAGTGTGAATGCAGGTTGATGTGAAGTTATTTGCTTGATTTGTTTATGGCTTCATGAACTGAAGACAATTTTCCACTGATGTGGATAATAAAGTTAATCTATTCAACTCTATTTTTTCTGTTTGATGAGAGATAAAAACAAAAAAAGTAAAACCCTACATATTCTGGTCTAATTAAATTACTTAACACTAGAACACCAATTGTCAATTTATCAGCACTTGAACAAATCATTTAATAAAAGTGAAGTTATGAAGCACAGAAACAAGAAGTAGAAAAATATTCTTTACTGTTGTGTTTTGTAACTCAGAAAAATAAGTGATGTTTCATCTAAACGAATCAGGTTGTAGAGCCCAAGAAAACCTTTTCTGAATTATCGATGCCGTCTTAAATATCCCATTATTCATAACCAGTGCTTTGTTGTACAGGTAGTGGGCTTAAACCATTAATCGCACATGCTAGATGGATTCAGTGAAAGCTTAGAGGAATGGTGTTTTCTCTGATGCTGGTTAAAGGCTTCTGCAGTCCTTGCCCAGGTAAGGGAACATTCAGTAAAGTGCATGTTTTACTTTTATATGTGGTAACTACTTGATCACAAAAGTCAAAATTTGTAGCATAATATGTGTTTCTATATTTCCAGAAAAAAACAGGGGCAACTGCTTTTCCATTCAAGCATGGATCCAGATGACAGAGACAGCACGGCTGCATTGTTAATGAGCCCCTAAAACCTTGCACATAATAAAAGCTGCTGTTCTATTTTCTGTTACCAAAATCAATTAAAAAAAAACCCCTTTTAAACACAAAATGTTTTGGAGTCTTTTATACTTTTCTCACATTTATTTAAGCAATTCAAAAAGCATACATAACATTCATTCACCATTTCATTCATGGCCAGGAGCCCTCAGAGTCATTTACTCTGATTTTAAAAGAATAAATATGAGTCAACTATTGTAATTTGCCCTCTTTCTGCTAACAGGCTCCAAGCTATCCCATATGGAAAAGAAATAGTAAAAACTTGTGTGATTTACTCATGAAAGCGGCCACTTTCTCATTACTTTCATATATTGTTTTAGGAAGTATCCAAAACATACAAGTTTCATTATATAATTTTTCAAGGGATCTTATATCTGTTTTCACTCTTGTATGCTTTTCATACAAGTTTCACACAAGACAGATACAAACTTTATAAGATTTATATATATCTTTTCCATATGGGATGGCCCTGTGATAGTGTAAGGAACTACTGCCACTGGAACTCCAAGATGTAGTCCACCAGCATTTTAAACAATGTGTTGCAGACCAAATCGAATCTGTTAGAAAAATTACATTTATTTGAACATTTTTGAGGTTTCTTTTCAATTCTGTTTTATTTATAAAAAAATAAATAAAATCACAATAAAAGTCGCCTCAAGGTATATTATATATTGTAAGGTAGACCCTACAATAATATGGACAAATATTAGGAATCATATGACCCATATGAGCAAACACTTGGCAACAGTGGGAAGGAAAAACTCTCTTTCAACAGGAAGAAACCTCCGGCAGAGCCAGGCTCAGGGAGGGGCGGGGCCATCTGCCTGAACCAGTTGGGTGAGGAAGAAAGAGCAAAAGATGTGTCTATTTGTTCTTACCACTGACCATCAGTGATATACTTCCACATAAACATTAAAACGTTACCCAGCTGGAGGTGAAGCCCTAACTTTTGTCACATCAGCAAACAAATTAAGTTTGCTAAACGAAGTGTATTAGAGCCTAATCACTTTTAATAATGACCACTAGCCACAACATTAAAACCACCTGCTTAAAATTGCACAGACCTGCTTGTGTTGTCAAAGCAGTCAGAGCATGGGTGCAACAGATGTTGGGGGTGTTTGTTGTGTCTGGAACGTCTTCTGCTGTAGCCTGCAGATCCTTGATTAGATCAGGATCTGGGGAGTCTTTGTTGCATTTTCTTCCAGCGGAGGTGCATCGTGAATAAGCTGAATGAGACAGCTGCCATCAGGGGGCACTGTTGCTATGTGGAGGTGTGTTTGATCTGCAATAGTCTTAAGGTGCATTGTACATGTCAAAGTCACATCCACAACACTGCCAGAAACCAAGGTTTTTTAGCAGAACATAACAACATTACGGTGAGATGTTCAATTATTTTTTACTTTACCTCTCAGTGGTTTTAATATTGTGGCTAGTTTGTGTAACCCCAAACCACTGCATGGAAAGAGTGCTTCAGCGATGCGTGTGACATGGAACACACACAGACATATCTGAGCAGACTGAAGGACGAAGAATGCTCAAAGTTTTTGCATGTGTTCATATCAAACTGTTTTCCTGATCCTTTTGCATGAGGTTGCTGAATATTTAAATACGCTTTGCAAATTTGGGGCTTGTTTACTCCCCAGTCAAGCCTACAGAGCCTGCATGATTCTAAACTCTCCAAAGTTTTTTGGAACAAATAGCTTAAATTCATCAGATGCAATCTTTTTCAAAAGAATAATTTATTGGGTAAGTGTAAGAACTGCAATTTGGTTTTGATATTATGTTCATATAGGTAGTTATTTGAGGAAATTTCCAAATTAAAAAGACATTTTTTTAGGATTGGAGTAAACTTTTTTCTTGTTACAGTTGTTCAACCTCTGTGTGGTTAACATGAACAAAGTCACAGGCAGTGTGAGTACTTGTTTAATCAAGAGAACTATATTAAAAAAAAGACACTAAGCACATTCTGGTTAATTACAATTTGTCCATATATTGGTATGTCACCAGAATCAGAATCAGAATCAGAATCAGAATGGGGTTTATTGCCAAATGTTGAGCAGGTTTACAACATTAGGAAACTGATATGTTTCAGTGTACTTAATTTCTGCATTATATACAGTTGTGAATTTTACATACAATTATGATGGGCATGAATTTCATAGTAGTTGTGCTTTTAATGATTTCTTTGAACTTTTATATTTCCTTGCTGGAATGATTATAGCATACACCTTTAAAAGCTAAATTAAAAATTATTTTAAAAAAATAATTGGGGCAAAAGTTAGAATTTATTTAGTACATATATATATATTACTCAACACTCTGAAGAAATGGTGCTAAAGGTTTTACGATGTCTTTCTGTCAATCCATTCTCTTTCGCTTATCCTTGTCAGGGTGGCGGGGGGGGGGCTCGAGCCTATCCCAGCTACTATAGGGCGAGAGAAAAAACCCTGTCCAGGTGCACCTTGGACAGGGTTTTTTAGAATTGCCAGTTAACCCAACTCCACTAACTGCATGTCTTTGGACTGTGGGAGGAAGCTGAACCCACACAAACATGGGGAGAACATGCAAACAACATGGAGAACACGCAAACTCCACACAGAAAGGCCCTGTCCAGGGTAACAGTGCTGTGAAGCAACAGTGCTAACCACCGTGCCACCGTGCTGCAACTTTA
Organism: Aulonocara sp. 'chitande type north' Nkhata Bay; assembly: GCF_057382095.1. Taxonomy (NCBI): domain Eukaryota; kingdom Metazoa; phylum Chordata; class Actinopteri; order Cichliformes; family Cichlidae; genus Aulonocara; species Aulonocara sp. 'chitande type north' Nkhata Bay. The sequence goes on from NC_141346.1 coordinate 64,257,133, forward strand.
TTTGGACTAGACAAGGCCAGTTAACTTCTCATTAGTGATCATGATTAACCACTACTGGTAGATTAACTACTGCTTCTCTTTGCCAACATAAAGAAGGATTTTTTGACAGTACTTACTGGTTGACCAATGCTCAGATCAAAGGGAAACTCCAAATAATTCAGTAAAGATGCAAGAAGCACGATTGTAGACGTACACAAGCTTTGAAGACCTCTTGGAGCCATTTCTAAACAACTGGAGATTCCAAGACCATAATTCCAAAATTAAAATAAAAAACTGTAGTAGTTATTCAGGTGTGTCACCACTTTGCTGGGTCTGGATGAAGACCCAGACTGCCACCATAAGATGTGAAGAAATGTTTGGATGGTTCGGAACAATCCAGGAAAAAAACAGGGCTCAACACTGCTATTAACTGGAAGCTGCTGGACAACCAGTGTCATTGTGTAGGGAAGCAGGTTTTAGATTCCCAGAGACTGAGAGGGTACCAACCAAGGAAGAAGATCCTGCTCCAAAAGACATCGACACATTCTTGATTGATTAAAATTTGAAGCTGCCAGTTTTTACCAGCTGTGTCAACCAGTCTCCTCTGGCAATGCCTTGGAACCACCTGCACCACCACACCTTGCCACAAACCCCATCGCCAGTGTGGGCATGATGAGCGAGCATCCGAGGAGTTAATAGCAAAGGAAGTCAACTACCCACTGGATTGTCTGTGACTGTACTGTGTTTCCCATTATGACAGTTTCTGGGTGAAACCCCCCTCACCTGCTGGGAGAAAATGTCCCATAGCCCAGGTGCTCGAGGGATTGATCTGCAGCACGAAAGGGAGGGAGCATCAGCATTAATCAACAGCTAGCTGGTGGGAACTCGGACACAGCTGGGAGTTCCAACAGGACAATGAATGGATAAAACAGACTAACATTGGGCTTATGGAATACCTGGAAAGCCCTGAGCTCAGCGTTGGTGAAAATTTGTGGACCATTCTTAAAAACCAAACCAGTGCTAGGAAACCAACCAACAAACTTCATGAGCTAGTCCACTGAAATAAACTGAAACTTCCAATTCTCCCATGAAGAGTCATCAAATATCCATCCAGAATTAAGCCAGAAGCTTCTTGATGACTACCAAAAACATCTGGTTGAACTAAGGGACATTTAACCAAATATTAGGTGTTTATATGAAACTGTATGTAAACTAACTCATTAAAGATGCACGCTGTACCATTCCATCCAAACAAAAAGAACAGTTCAAATAAATAATTAACAGATCTAATGCTACGATATTCATGCCAATGATAACTGCATGAAAACTTCTGACCGTATCTCTGGTCAGCACCTTGAGTGCTCTGTCTTTGCACACACACAGTGGTCCTCAGTGTCACTACAAAAAGAGGAGCATTAATTAATTGAATCCCCTCTACCTGGTCCTCAGCCTCCTTGGCACTGCAGCCCAGTGCACCACTGCAGCAGACCCAGAGAACACCCCCCCCCCTCACTGCCCGACTCACGTCAGAGCTGCATTGAGCCAAACCCGGGGGTGTCTGGCTTTACAACTAGATACCACCGGGCATTGAGACCCTCTAGCTCCATGAGGCACTGGAAAGTGGCCGGGGCTCTGAACAAGCCGAACAAAGTGTGACAAATTGGAACAAACCGTATGGAGTGGAGAAGACAGTGTTTTCCTTCGACTCTGGTTGGTTAAATCAAGTGTTGTGAAAAATCAAGCATTACCTAATCGGTCCAGGAGCTCATCGACCCAGGGCATGGGGTAGGCATCAAACCGTGACACTTTTTTCACCCTGTGGTAGTGACACAGAACTGTATAGACCCCTCTTTCTTCATACCAGAACTATGGGGCTACACTAAGTGCTGTGTGACTCTTCTCTCACTCCCATTTTCAGCATTTCAGCCAATTCAGAAAGAATTGGCTGAAATGTTGCTTATGTTCAGGCAACCTGAAGGGCTGTGAACTCCCGGTGACGCCAAGCTGCGTTTCAAAATGGTGCTCTATGAGCATCGTAAAGGCGGAGATCACATCTGCAAAACTCTGTTGCAATACAGCAACATCCGAACATCTGAATCACGGTCTTATTCAAGTCTTATTCAGCCGCTTCATCAGCCCATCAGTCTGATGATGGTAGACGCTGATTTAACACCCAATCATTCGTCCAGCTCTTTTAGTGTGCAAGACATGAACGACATGAGCTGGTCTGTCAGTATCTCTTTTGGGATACCTGAAACAGCGCCTGCACCACTCTCTTTGCAGAAAAGGTGCACAGCGGCACTGCTTCTGGGTATTGGATTGCATAATCCACCAGAACTAGTACAAAGCGACAGCCATATACACTCTGGTGAAATGGCCCAATGAGGTCCATTCCAATGCGCTCAAATGGGACCTCCATTTTATTTTATATGCTGGAATATGAAGAATGGGATTATAGGATTACTTTCTTGGAAAAGTAATGAGTAACTAATTACTATTTTCAAGTAACTTGACCAACACTGGTCACATGACTGCTCCAGTGGGAAATCTCCCGTGGGGGTGAATCATTGACCCACAGCCCCAAAAGGTTCCCAAATTCAGGGATGCGATATAACTGCATTCTGCCCTTAAATTTAATCAGCAGCGGCACCATGAGATATTTGTGGACGTCCCCATGCACACATCTAACCTCCACCCACTCAGCCTCTAACAATACTCCCGGGCGAACCAGGGTTTGGTTGACCAGAGTCTGCGTGCAGCCTGTGTCTACCAAAGCCTGGTCTATACCCACTTGACACCTTAGCAGAATGCGGTAGTCCGTCTGGGACCGGGGGAGGGTGCCCGAGCCCCGGCGATGGGGAACACCTATCCCACTTCCATCAGCGGACCGTCAGGCCTCAGGTGTCCTGGCAGCCCACACTTCTAGCACTCCTCCCCCGGCATCTGTGATGCGCTCTGTTGCTCAGGAACAGTGCCGGCTGTTTCTGGACCCTGGGAAGGCAGATAGGACAGAAGTGGGTTAGTTGTCCGCCGTGGCCAGGTGATCCTCTGTGCAACAGCAGCAACAGAGCCAGAGATCACACACCCCCATTTGCCATATGTAGATACAAACGGAAGACATCAAATATATGAAGCAAGATATATGGGATTATGTAGTAAAGACAAAAGTGATAAATATGTTTTATATTTTAGGTTCCACCCTTTGCTTTGTTGGCAGCGCTGCAAACCCTCGGCCTTCTCTCAGTGAGCTTCATGATGGGGTCACCTGACGTGTTTCCCCTCACAGGTGAGCCTGTCAGGGCTCATTTGTGGAATTTCTTGCCTTCTTAATGAGGTTGGGACCATCAGGTGTGTTGTGCAGCAGTCAGGTTGGTGCACAGCTGACAGCCATATTTGACGACTGTTAGAATTCATATTATGGCAAGAACCAATCAGCTGAGAGAAACAACAGCCCATCATTACTTTCAGAACTGAAGGTCAGTCAGGCTGTAAAACTGCTAAAACTTTGAATGTGTCCCCAAGTGCTGTCACAAAAACCATCAAGACCACGATGAAACTGTCTCACATGAGGACGCCCCAGGAAAGGAAGAGCAGGAGTCCCCTCTGCTGCTGAGGATTCATCCGAGTCACCAGCCTCAGAAATCACAAGTTAACAGCAGCTCAGATCAGAGCCCAGATAGATGCCACACAGAGCTCCAGTAGCAGACACATCTCTACATGTTCAGAGGAGACTGTGTGAATCAGGCCTTTATGGTCAAACAGCTGCTGAGAAACACAAGGAGTGGACATTAGACCAGAGGACATCTGTGCTTTGGTCTGATGGGTCCAAATCTGAGATCTTTGGTTCCACCTGCCGAGTCTTTGTGTGAGAGAGAAAAGGTGAACGATGGTCTCTACATGCATGGTTCCCAATGTGAAGCATGGAGGACGAGATGTGATGGTGTGGGGGGGGGGGGGGGGGGTTTACTGCTGACACAGTTGGAGATTTATTCAAAATTGAAGGCGCACTGAACCATCATGGCTTCCACAGCATCCTGCAGCCACATGCATCCCATCCAGTTTGTATTTAGTTGGACCATCATTTATTTTCCAACAGCACAATGACCCCAAACACACCTCCAGGCTGTGTCAGGGCTGTTTGACCAAAAAGGAGAGAGATGGAGTGCTGACCAGATGGCCTGGCCTCCACAGTCACCTGACCTAAACCCAGTGGAGATGGTTTGGGATGAGATGGAGCTCAGAGTGAAGGCAAAGGACCAACAAGTGCTCAGCATCTCTGGGAACTCCTTCAAGACTGTTGGAAACCGTTTCAGGAGACGACCTCATGAAGCTCATGGAGAGAACGCCAAGAGTGAGCAAAGCAGGACGCAAAGCAAAGGGTGGATATTACCAAGATATAATCTAAGATATAAAACACGAGTTATTTCACAGTTTTTTGTTTACTACATAATTCCACATGTGTTCATTCATAGTTTTGATGCCTTCAGTGAGAATTCTAAAAAAGCACACACACACATACAAACACATATGTGTGTGTGCAAGGTATGCTCTTAAATATAGCAGAGGGGATTTTCTGTCTACTTCTACCTCACCAGCTTATCACCTACTTAGTGGGTTCATCAGACTTCTCTTCATTACCAGGAATTCTACTAAATATCCAGACACTTTCAAACAGCTCACTGTAAGAAAAAGCAAAAGTTTTCATGCCATCAATACACAATCATAATTAATAGTTAGTGGAAATGCTGAGGCTTTTACAAAGACTCTTTCATCTCCAAAAAAAAAAAAAAAAATCTAACAGTTTCCATAACCCCATGTATGGATCCATCTTTATTGCACTGCAATTCATTTATCCTAAAAAACTGTACAGCTGCCCCCAGAAGGCTCTTAGATGCATTTTGGAATTCAGTTTTGGCCACTTTAGTATTTAAAAAGCTTTTCGATCATTTCATCTTTATTTACTTTATTAAACTTCATTTAATATAATTTGTGAAGGTGAAGTTTCAGGTCATCACTTCTCATAGTTTTACGATAGAAATCACTATTGATCTTTGAGACTGCTCAGTCACTGGCTGTGCTGTTGGAATGTTTTTCTTTATATAGTCACCCCACAACCACAAAAATGAGAGCACTAGTCATTTGTCTGTTGAGGGACAGGAACATCAGTGTCAATATAGAACTGCCTTTGTTAATAACTTTTATTAAAATACATTAATCTCTGTAATCTTTACAAATTACAACTAGACCAGATTACGAGGCTCTCCACAGTTACACAACAACATCAGTTTAGCTGTGGCTATGATAGAAATGTGCAGTTACTTTATACATTTACTTGAATTGTTATTAATCCTACACAGAACCAGCCAGCGTAGGTGACATAGTTTGAGTGCAGGACACAGTTGTCTTAATGTCATCACAACAAGCACAGAATGATTATTGACAGATTTACAAACTAATGATTTTCTGGTGCCTTTGTGTCAATGGTGTGTTTCATGTATAGGCGGGGCTGCGTGGGAGAAACGGATCCTGCTATCATGCAACAGAGTGATATGCTAATGTCTTTGCATCAACATGGAGGCTACTGGCATGAAGCACTGGAGCCACAGATGCACCCAGGAGACATGAATCATTTTGGTGTCCATGTTGTCATCACTTGACCAACCAACTGAATCCATGGTGTGTTCCTTTGAGTTTTGTACTATTTGGGGTTCTTTTCAGTGTGATGGCCCAAACAATTCTGTGTTTAACTGGTGCAAAACACAAAAAAGAAAGCTGGAAACATTCCAAATATATTTTCTTGCTTCTTAGCAGAGAAAAAAGATGGTATGTTCATTATGAATGTATGTGACATGTGACTTCACCAGAGTGTACTGACCATGTGAGCTAACGTTTTTCATAGGTTGTTAAAGAATGTCAGTGTACTTTCTCAGTTGAGTGCAATGAGGAGGCTGCATGTTTACAACATATAACAACAACAACAACGTGTGCTGAGCACATGGCTCGTTCTCTGCTTGTAAAGAGCTGAATATGTTCACACATAGAAAATGTATAAAAATGTGTGCTGTCAGCGTTAATCTCGTTAAAATGACTTTAACACCATAACCGCAGTTTGAAACTGTTCTTCGTTTGTGAAATGCACAACGAGCTAACCGCGCTAACGCGTTGATGCCATGGTAACTCGCTAATGGAGATTTGTGGTTATGGCGTTAACGGCATTTTAATAAGCTTAGCGCTGACAGCACTAATAAAACTGAATGATAGCTATTGCTGTCCTTGCCTTTATGGAGGGCGATGTGCTTCGGTGGCATTTCAGCTTCCAACATTTTCCAGTTTTTGCCACCTGTGCATGTGACAGCCTATACATGCTTTAAAATCGTGTATTGAGTGAATAACACATAGAGACTCCCAACAGTGGGTAAACCTCAGTACAGCTGCAGCTGTACACACTTCACTGTTAAGCATTACTGATGCATAAAAGCAAAAAGTTTGTTCACACTGTGGTTCACACCAAAGATGACCAGTGTAAGAAATTTAATACCAGGAACAGTCTTTTCAACTTATTGTCACCTTGGTTAAAATGCTGTGTATGTTTATTATAACCACTACTACTGCTCTGTGAGTGAAAGGCACACTGCCTACATTTCCAACAGCAGCCTTTTTTTTCTGAACTGAAATTACTGAATAATGCGTGTTCTTCATGACTCACCAATAAAGTCACATCATGGTCTGGTCCTTGTTTTTGTGAATCTTTTGGTTACATTTTTTCCCGCTGTGTTTTCATGCCACCAGTTCTAAAGCTCCTTTGGGCAGCTCGGACAAAAACTAGACGTAGGTCCGCACTGATAGTTGCACGTTAGATGGTCAGTCAGTGTTGCCCAATTCCATTTTGTCTGGAGAACACTGCCAGCCATTGAGAGAGAACCATTAGGAACACGAGAGAAGTGTTTGAGAGACAGAAAGGCAAAAATAAAATAGCATTCCTCTCACTGGTAGGACCAGGATACTCAGCCAAGCATGGCACCTCATCTCACAGCTTCAAAGGCATGGTGGAAAAATACCAGCGTCCCCAATGTGTACATTTCAATCTGTTGTGACCAGACAGTGTTTTCACTGCAAATGCCCTTGCAGCTCACATGGCCGATTAATAGATTGTAGGAACAAGTTTAGCATTTCTGTGTTAGCCTGCACTTCCCCAATGAACTGTCCACACTCCAGTGCTTCAGCACATCACAAACCCAGACAAACAGACTTATAATAACCCAGCTCAGCCACAATAACGAAAACAATAAATATATCATGCTTTACTAGTCTCAGTCTCTCTAGTCTGCCTTCCATTAAAGACATAATTATTTTGCATCAACCTTAATTAAAAATATCACCAACGACATGAATGTGTTTGGATTCATGGAAGAAACCAGAGAACACAAAGTTCTGAGGGGTTCAAATCTAGAACATTAATCCACAAACAAACATCCAGTTGTTACACAGAAATACGACCTAATGACGGTGCAACGTTTTACTACAGGCACTGTTTATTGTTAGCGTACAAATTAAGCATTCCTCTACTTTCCAGGATTCTCTCAGAGTTACGTCTTTATACATTTCATCCATACATATTTACTTTTCTTTAAATTTTCATCAAAGGTTATCTGATTCTCTTGGGCCATTTTTGTACATTTTTGACATTTTATAATTACAAGTGTTCAGTGTGAGCAATTCTAGTAGTACAGAATTATGTACTGCAGGTGTGTGGAGGCTGAAGACAAATGTATTGCTTAACATAGCAGCTTTGTGTTTGACAGATGCTGAAATATGTGGACAGGTTGTTGCTTCTCCTTAGTGCCCCTATGGCATTCTTATGTATTCACATTGAACAATAAATATTTGTTTTTGTAATGGTAGATATTGAATCAAATGTCATTTCTTTTTCTTTGTGTGTGATTTTGTCACTTTGAGCTTGAGGTTAATCTTACTGTGGAAAAGTTGTAGTCTACAATGGGTTGTTATGCAAAGTTTGCAACTGTCCTTCATTTGTAAACTGTACATTTCAGAATTTGTGATACTGCAAGACAAGTACAACAGAGTTTTAGGGCCACATTAAGAAAAAACATGTTATTGATCATTTTGAGAATAAAGTCGAAATTTATTCAATTTATTTAATATTTTGAAAAAAAGTTTAAATACAATTTTGAGAAAAAAGTTGAAACATGCAGATTACAGTTGTTGTTTCAACACAGACCATCACAGTCGTTATGCAAAATGACTTGTTTACATGAGTCAGTGAAGCAAATCAGCCACTCGACCAGGTTTGTGTGGTTTCTCTGACCACATGTAGCTTCTCCACCATCTTTATACTTTTCAGCACCCTGTGTTTATGTGCTAAAAGAGAAACGACGTCCTTCCTTGTTACTAAAACCGATTCTGAAGAACAATTTCACAAACTCAGAGGGTACAGCAGCTGTCGAAACAACTGTATAATCTCCACATTTTGACTTTATTCTCAGAATGATCAATAATATTTTTTTCTTAATGTGACCCCAATACTCTGTCATACAAAAGTCTAATGTTTAAAAATAGACATAAATTAAAACATACCAAAGTAAAGCGATCTATCTCCTTTCATCTCAGACAGCGCTGGCAGTAATATTAACCTGTCAGTTAACATTACTGCCATGTTGTGGCCACAGTTGGTTGTTGCCACTGAAAACTGTGCTTCTTTCAATCTCATAGAAAACTGCAGCTCTCTGTGTTTTGACGGTTTTGTCCATCTCCTGTTAACAATGACTGGAGCTGTGCAAGCTGAGAGGCCAGCAGCTTTTTTCCTGGTGGCTTGCACATGATGGCATGCCTGGCAAGCTGCCGCTGAATCTGCTTTCACTGCTCTGAGATCAGTTAGGATCTATGCTTCAGATGGGAACACAGAGAGCATTAGCCAGTAAATGATCTTCACTAATTTAGATTCATAACAGACGAGTTTGCTTGGCCAACATGTGTGATGCAGATAAGATGAAGCTTGAAAAGGTTGTAGTAATGTGGTCCACACAGGACAGCCACTACAGACTTATGATGTTTAGAATATGATGCGACATTAAACAGTATTAAAAACGAGCCATCTTCTCTGCTTGCCCTTCTGTGATTCAGCCACAACTGTGGTTGAATTGGACTTGAGTTTTCAGAACCACAGGATTTCACCACTTCTGTGTCTGTAGTTGGGGTCATAACTCTGTGGCAACGATCTTTTCATTTTCTTCACTGTAGTTGCTCGTGGTTTGATGTGCAGTCTATGCCTCTGGCTGTACTCTGCTGCGAGTATGTTATTGTACTGTGAATCATCTTTTCCAGCTGAAAGTAAACTCTAAAACCCCGTTAACACTTCTTTCATGGCAACTGCTGGCAGATTGTTGACCAAGTTGCTCCAATCATGTTCTTTCAGAGGTTGCACAATCTGTGTCTTCTGAACATACGGCAAAATCCCTCTTTTTCCCTTTGTGGTTCGGTGTTTGAGGCCTTGTGGTTTGCTGTTGCCACAGTCTTGTATTTTCCACCCACTGCTACACAAATTGACATGCAATGGTATGTCTACCGAGGTGGTTGATGTCAGGTTGATGTAAGGTAAACGTCCCAATTCATGATCACCTCTCAAAGTGATGTGCAGCTATTGTTCTTCACATTCCTTGATGTTTCATTGGTAGTAAAAGAGAGATATTTCAGTCTTTGAAGTGGGGCTGTAATTTCAAGAGAAAGGCTTTATTGTCTTTAAGCTGAATTTTTTCTACTATGCATAGTAGGACATGTTCATCTTGGATTTTGTGCTGCAATGGCCAAAACCTTTCTTCCCCAAATCTGCACTTTTTGGGTTTCTTTATAATAATTTGATGCTATGCAGGCTCTTCCTTGAACTTTTCTTCGACTGGAGTTCTTTCTCCCGATCAACACCAAAATCTTGCTCAGCTTATTTCTGGGGTTCTCTCTCTAATATAAAGCACCTATAGTGGCTGTTTTTGTGAACTATTGCAATATAAGTAAAATTGGATTGAATTGAAAAATGTGTTACTTAACATCAGAGACGTGATCCGTAAAGCATTTGAGCACTGATTGTATTTGAATGGAACCAACGATAGACCCGGTCCAAACCAGGGGCTTTCCCACAGTGTTGTGAGAAAGAAAACATGTGCTGTTAAATAATTTGGTTAATGAACAAGGACTCTTCTGGACTCTGTCCGAGATAGAACCTCTTATTTTACATGCACGGCCTCTCCACTAATGCGAAAATCTGCAATCCAATTTGCAGAAGCAATCAGCTCCTAATTCTTCTTCTCATGTATGTTTGATTTCCTATTGGTTAGTGCCTTTGAATAATGAATGTGTGTCTCTTGGTGTGGTTAATACTAAAGTGTTTAATGTTTTGTCCCCTTTGCTAAGGATGGAATCGGTGAACTTGGTTCACCAGCCATACACCTTGAGGTCTGTTATATTCTGCTTTCAGAAAATGGTAAAATGATTTACTTATCTGTGGCTAATTATTTTTGATTACGCGAGAATGACATCCCGCTCTGAAGCACAAAATATGATTTAATATAGTCCACAATAATATCTCTTCCATTTTTATCTTATCAGTTGTTCCAAGATGAAGATTGATACCAGCCTGAATATGCCCCAGCTCCCAGAGGCCCTGTCCCAGGCAGGCCTTCAGTTTACTGTGGCAACTGAGGAGGACTTTGATGAAATCATGGCTATGAGCCAGGACATCTATGGAGGCCTTGACTATCTACCTACTAGATACACTAGCTGGCTGCAGGATACCAACCGTACAGTTATACTGGCACGCAAACATGGAAAAGTGGTAAGTTCACTCAGTAGTAAAAGTTCAGTTCACTGGATAAATGGCTGTAAAGCATCACCCTGATAAATGACCCAGCCAGCCTGAAACCTCAGCAGGTTGCATTCTACATATACATCTACTATACATATAAAACATTAAAAAAAACATATATCTGAATGCTGTTTGTTGATTGGAGCACATAATTAAGTAAATTATCTCTCCTATTAATGGACCGCCAAACTTGCTACTATGAGCTTGAGTAAAACACCCGGCAACTAGATATGACTTCCTCACAAACTAGCAGAGTTGGCCCCTTAGATAAATAAGTAATTAAAGGTATCCATGTCAGCGTGATGGCTTGTAATTTCTTGTCTGTTATCTTCCTTTGTTTGATTGCTTGGTAGATTGCTCTGGAGTCTGTCTGTGTCATCGATGAGGGGGAGACCATGCTGGTGGAAGGTCTCCGTGTTGCCCCCCAGGAAAGGGGCAAGGGCGTGGCAGGTGTTCTGCTACGCTTTTGTGCTGAGCTGGTTAAATCTAGGTATCCAGAGGTCAAAGTATGCCGCTTGACCCGTGATGATAAGCTTGGACCAAAGGACTTTGAAAAGTACCGCATCATAACTAAGCAGGTAGAGTAAATAAATGCTTTGATCTGTCCTGATGTTAAATGGCTTCTTAGTCATCATGAGCCTTTTTGGGCTGTTTGCATGCTTTCAATGCTGCCTTTTCTCTCTCCAGGGAATCCTGCTGATGCGCTTCAGAGCTGAAGACCTCAAGCTGCATCTCTCTGAATTTGGTCTAGAAGGAGACAATGAATCCACTTTGTCCACCTTTTGCTCCAGTCCTCCTCCAGTGCATCTGGACCATACAGCAATCCAGCAGCTGTACTTAAACAGTGACCTGATGCACGGGGTCCTCCCTAACGCAACCATCATTCAAGACTGGCAGCCATTCAAGCTTTTGCCCAGTAACATGGCAATCCTACTAAAGAAGGAGATTGACTGGATGGTGGATGATGTGTCCAATCCTACTGTGGCCAGCCTCTGTACCTTCCCATTCAGGGTCCCCATTGGAGATGACTGGTAAATGTTCCTTCTTCATTTATTGATAGGACTAAATGGATGTTGCTGAAGCAAGTGTACTGACAGTAACACGAACCATTGTCTATAATAGCAACTTTTAATAGTATCACTAGGGAGCACAACAATTTCACTTTTTTCTACACGGTACAGATAGTTTCTATAGAGACCGTTCTTATTCCCAACGCGTAACATACTGACGATTTGTCACGTCCTGAGGCGTCCCATAGCACCTATGATATGCACCGTGTATTGCAGCCCTAACCTTAACCACAGTCTCAATTGTATTAGATAGTGTTTCCAAAGCGATTAATGATGAGAAAGCAAAATAAATTTACATGTTTCATTCCAAATGGTTCTCATGTGTCCGACTGCGTAACATACCGACGATTTGGCACATGGCGTCGAACGTTACGTTTTGGGATGAGAACGTGTTGTTTCTATAATGTGGTCATTGCATTTACAATCATACTGCTAAGAATGGGAAACTGTTTTCACACAGTCATGATGTTTTCTTTAACCAGGTATTACCTGAACATCGACATGTTTGGTAAAGACCTCGCCCTGGCTCGACAGCAGTTCTTGTACCACCTGCAGCGCCATACTGCCACCTTGAAGGGTCATGTGATGTGCCAGATGTTCCTAGACCCACCGCTTTGGAAGGCCATGGCTGAATTCTGCCACGACACCCTGAGTGTGGAGCTGGTGAAAGAGTATACTGAGCAATGCGTGGTGGAGTGTGATCTCATCTAGTTGCAGAAGGTGGATGCAAATAAGGAGAAGTTGTCGAGGCATGACAGGAAGGAAGACAAGGGTTTAAACAACAAGAAAGTAACACAAATACAAATAAACACAACACTCTGTACTGAGGAGCAAAATCAAGTAAACAAAATGTAGTTTTAGATACAAAACAAAACCTTGAAGAACTAACAATACACAGACACATGATGGGAACTTAAAATCATCTACATCATGTAATCAACTACAATAGGTCTATGATTAATGCCGAATTTATAAAGTTTATAGTAATTAACTGGTACACTGGACGCGTTGATTTTGCTACTGAGGTGTATTTAACATGTCGTTTCCTCAAAAAAACAAGAGAAGGAACAAAATAACACAAATACCTCTTTCCATGGATCTAAAATGGACTTGTGGAAAAGCACTAAAACACCCTGTTGTTTTTTTAAATGATTTTCAAAGAATGATCAAATCTGATAGAGTCCAACAGAGTCACATAGGATGCGAATACACGTGAGGATTATTGTCCTGACGAGAGGTCGTGAATTCAATCAGAAGTTAGAAAAGTTCTTTAATTTCACTGAATAAAAAGCAAACTGTTTTTGTCATTGCTATAAGTCTTGCGCGGACCCTATTGCAGTTGAGCTACAAAGATGTAAAAAAATTAAAAAGTGATGAACGTGAGGATACTTTTCCCACACACTGTCGTAAAGTAAAATTGTGCAAACAAAGTGCAACAGCTCATTTTCAATTCTGTTCTCTGTGTAAATATGGAAATTCTAAATATGTGTAATGCTGAATTGGGTTGTCAAATCTGCACATTTCTAAAGGCACTTTATTAAAACTACCCTTGAAGGTTGTGTCTACATTATATCGAGAATCAATCGTTTGGGATCAAAAACAGCGCCCTCCAGAATGTTCGGGGCAAAGACAGCACATTTTTGCAGCTTTGCCTCTAAACAGCACCACTGTGGAAATCACAAATCAATATGTTACTGAAGTGCAAGCTTTCAGGTTTAATTTAAGGGGTTTTACAAAAATTATGCATGAGCTGTATAGTATAAAATGGCGTAGTCCCCCTACCTTTCAGATGTTCAAAAATAAATGGAACAATTGACTGACAGATGCTTTTGTGGCAGGTGAGGCCTGCTTCACTGTTATTTAGTGAAAAAGAAAGCAGACATAATATTTGAAGGTTAATCATAATTCAAAGTGTTTCACTGTAAATTTACTGTAATTTTAAAACAAAATCTTGCAGGTGAAGAACGTCGACATTACCAAAGGTTGATTCTGCTCATCTGGACGTTTTCAGTGGGAGAAAAGTTTCGTCACTCATCCAGGTGACTCCTTCAGTCTCAGCTGACTGCAGGTTTCCCCAACCTTATAAATAGCAGGAAATTGGCTGGAAAGGTCCAGCCAATCCAGGAGAGAAGGACAACGGCTGACTAAGAGAAAACCTGTAGTGATCCCATATGTGTCAGGAGTCACGGAGCAGTTGATTTTTTCTAAACACCGGGTCTCTGTGGCTTTTAAACCCCAAAACACGCTGCGCCAAAAGCTGGTCCACCCCAAGGATCGGGTCCCCCGACACAAACAGAGTAACATAGTGTAGCTGTTAAGTGCAGGAGGATTGTCAGGATTTATTCATCGGGGAAACCAAACAACCTTTGGCTACAACACAGAAGAGCCACCTCGTCAGGCCAGGACTCTGCAGTCTATTTACTCCTACAGGCCAGTGACACTCTTTCAATGATGAGGATGTAACATCCTGGACAGGGAGGAACGCTGGTTTGAGGGCGGAGTCACGGAGGCCATTTACGTGAAAAGAGAAAGACCATCTCTGAATCGAGGAGGGGCCTAAGGGTACATCTGTTACCATCTTACAATGCTGTGATTGCAGCCATTCCCCAACTCTCTGTGAATGGGACTCATGGTTATTGATCAGTGGGTTTTGATCAGTGGTTGTTGATCAATGGTCACGAGAATCTGCATGATTAAGATTAAGGAACTGACCTCCCAGCCCATTGTTCCTTCAGTGGGCTGGTTTCAGTCATTATGCAAATGTCCTGTTTATAAGATTGAAAGCTGCAGTCAGCTGAGACTGAAGGAGTCACCTGGTGATGACGAAACGTTTCTCCCACAAAACGCAAAAATCCACAGTGCTCATCCTTTAATAAACACACTCTTCACCAACCTTACAAGGCGAGTTGTGTTCATACAACCTGTAACGTTACTTTGAGTTAGGAGATAAAGATATGAGGTCCATCTCAGTCCATACGTCCATGTGCAAGCACACTTCTCCCACACTACAGAGAGCAGTGGCGCACACTTGTGACATCATTAACATTAACTTAAGTTGTCTTAAAGAGACACCACACAATTGTGACTGTTACACACACCATCTGCCTAACATGGTGGAGCCAGCATCGTGCCAGTGAAACTGGGTCACTGACAACGTGACTGCTGATAGAAGCAGCAGAATTCATTGTGAAGTGTGCAGCGCTTTATTCTCTGCTCAGACCTAACCAAACGATGCTCAGACAGAAAATGATCAGACAGCACTAACAGTGCAAACAGATTAGGACCCAAATCATACTGAAAAAGCAACCCAACAGTTTCTCAAGGTAAAAGAAACGGGACGTTCTTCCATGCCCAAGTCTCACATGTCTCAACCCAGCAAGCACCAAATCACAACAGCCACCTCAAGGAGCTTTAGGTGTTATGGTAAAGACCCTGAAACATAGAGAGCAAGCCCCAACAGTCAGCCGACGAGGAGAACAGGGCTCAGGGACTGACAGCCATCTGTTGCAACCAGCAGGGGGTAGGAGAGAGAGCCAGAGCTCAGGACACACTGTAGAAGAGGGCCACAGTTTCATAATAACTGAGGATTAAATCCAAAGTGGTATGTCAGCACATAGAGGGAAATCTATTTTTGTCTTGAGTAAAGATCGAGCTGAGCAACTCAAAGGAAACAACATTTGCTGATGTCCATTGTTTCTAGACTTCAAGCAGACATTGGTTGAAAAATGCAGTCCTTCGTTTTTTAAAGTGTCTTAAAATTGATGTTAAGACATAAATTTATGTTATCCCAGAAATTTTGAACCTCTGAAAATGGGGCTTTGCAAAACAAGTCATTGAATTTTTCTGTTAAACCCTTTAAATTAGAGCTGACTGTCAGCTCATCAATCACAGTTTTTTTTAATTTACAATCCACTGTGGAGTTGTCCAAAGGCAAAACTTTGTCCCAAACATTATGAAGGGCGCTTTAGTAATTTACTAATTTTGGGTAACATCATCTTTAACCAGCATTACCTTGGGAATGTCAACAGCAGGAATGGACAGGTCAAATATGGACAGGTTTATGCTTTTTCTATTAAACACATGTTACTGAGTTCATATGTAACTGCTGCAATACCATTATTAACTTCTTAAAAGGTAAGACAAATTTAGGCTTGAGTACTTTCTTACAACAATGCCAAACAAAAATGCTAATGTTTCAAAAATACTTCGCTGATGACTGTGCAGCTTACTGGCTTTGTATAAAACAGAGACGAACGTTATGAAAGTAAAAGTTTGCGTTAACAAATGATTTAGTATATTGTTACATTTTTAATGTCAAGTAGCCTTCAAGGATTTTTTTCAAAGATAATATTAGTTTGTGTACAGCTAGACCTCGCCCAATAAAATCACAACACTTTAAACACAAACTCGACTGCTTTTTAATGCAAAATGTTTCGATCCACAATGAGAAACAGCTTTAGTGTTACTTTTATAGGCTATTTAAGTGTGCTCTGCTGGATGTGTTTGCATGATTGTCCTGAAAAGTGTTCTAAGGAAAAATCTTTGGCTTTTGAAATCAGCGCCATCATCATATAAAGTTTTTTTGGTCTATTTTGTCTAAAATGTTACTTTACCACCAAATTCCAGCACAAATGTGTTCAATTTGGTAGAGTCTCACCTGTCTGTACTGCATTAGTGCTTTATCTACAGCATATTTCATTTTTACGAGGAAGCTTTATGGCCTAACTGTTCTTTATAATTCTTCACCGAACAGAATTGAAATTACATCTGCATCTCCACGTATTATATCTCTATTTCTCTATTTAAATGACCAAATACAGAGAGAGAGTGAGACCAGGTAAATAGTGTGTATCTTTTTAGAAATACACTTTCATTTGTAAAAACTAGTTTCCTTGCCTTGGCAAGCTTTAATCTTGACTCTGACTACCTTCTTCTTCTGGTATGCAAATATACGTGAAAGGATGACTGTGTCTGTTTTATAAGAAAGATAAATCTTTAGTTTTACACAGAATTCATCCTGCTTTTTGAGTCGTCACATCCTCAGCACATTTCTAACAAGACAGGCAGTCAGCTTTTCACTCGATAGGTTGTAACCAAAGAAAGTATATCCTCAGCTAAGCCAGTGTGCCAGAAGAGAGTAACGTTGACAGTATCCCTCTGTCTCACACTGCTGTAAGCAATGCTTTCAGCCTGGCCAACCCTATAAACGTCTGCCTCTTCTGCTGCTTCTCAGTCTTACTCATAAATAAGACTCTTTGTTGTTTACTGGTGAACAAAATACTTTGTTACAATGTGACTGCTGACTGCCGGTTAATCCCGTATTCCATGTTTCCTCCACTTTTAAATCAAAATAACTGAAATTTGTTTCCCAGCTGTGACTCAACCAACCACTAGTTTTCATAATGTACCATAACTTTCTACTGCTGTTGTGTAATGAGAAGTCAGTTTGTTAGGTTGATTTTTGTAATCACAAGAAGTCATTGCAGGGAACAACTGAAAAAAACAACAATAAGTTCATTTTATAGTCTTAAATACACACTGAGACATTCAAATCTTTGAAGCATATATTAAATAAGTTGCTACGTATTTTAATCACAATCAAATAAACATTTTGATAAGCTTAAATGTATCTTTTAATAGCAACTAGGGCTAGCTTAGGCAAAGAAATGGATCAAGCTTAGTTACTTTTTGTCATAAAAAAAATATATGAACAAGGTGTTTGGCTCTGAAAAAAATCGTGTATTTATTGGAAAGCGACTGCAGAGAATGTGACCACATTCATTAGCAAACTGTGCAGCTCTGCAACATGTTCCTCTCTACGTTGGTTAACAAGTTTATTAGGCCTCCTGTCAGAATAAGAACAAAACACAAATATTTATAAATCTGTCGAAACCTGTTTACAAATAAATTCATATTGTTATTTATAATAATAAACTAAATTAACATTTTTACACCCAAAATTAATCCAGCACATTGGACTTTCCTAAAAAGTCTAAAATGAATGAATCATAATATTCAACCAGTAAAACTTCTGTTCAGAAATGCAAGAAAAAAAATGTAATTTGGCAACTAAATAAAAAAGTGCATAACAATTATTACCATCATTATTATTATTTTGTTTTTTGTGTTAACCAGTAAATTTGAAAACCCATGGGTAACAACATTAATTATATTTTAACACTTAACATATAATTCTGATTACACAGCTTGTGCATACTGGTGGACTGACCAGCACAGAAACACAGAAAACAAATAATTACCAAGACTTTGGTATAAACGTGACATTTGGTGGTCTAACAAATTTGTTATACACTCAAACTCACAATTTGTTTAAATGCAAACGTTTGGGGTGTTAATTCACTGATACTTTTACAGATTTGGGCATAACATTAACATGTTTTCCATTTTGTGGTCCTCACACATAACTTCAAACTGCACATGTAGGAAATGCAAATGAAGCAGTTTTATCAATGCAAACACAAAAAGCTGCGTAGTGTTAGGCAAAGTTTGCAGATCTCCACCTAAAACTTATTTCCTTATTAACAAACTAAATCGACATAATCACAACAATTTGGTTGCTGTTGAGAAAACAGCCATGATTCTTCGGTATGCTAGCTTCTGTAAAAGACAGTGGTTGCACAGTCAATACACACGATTTTGTATTTAGTTATTTGCAGGATCCTGTGCTTGGAGGTTAGAAAACTACAGAAACATACACACAACCTAAGGGATTTTCATTGTCCATGTTCCAGTGGTTCATTGCTACTTTTGGACAATTAGATATTTAAAAAGCCGTTTGTCAGTTTAAGAATTACGACACTTTACAGCTGACACTGGCACAAATCACCAGCAAGCACAAATCAAATGACATATTTAATTGTTCGGACAATAGGAACAAAATATTTTAATATCAATTCAGTCAGCTTAAGATTGGCTTCAGCACCTGTGCTGCTTTCAAGCCTGAGGATATGAATTGGGGACAGTATATTAAACGACTAAGTCATAGATCAGACAGGCTTCCATCGTTTTCATGCCTTTTCTTTGCTTAGACTCATTTACGCAGTAAATACCACACAAAAAGAATATGTTCAGGCGATTTCGTGCTCATGACTGAGCCGTGTGTGCAACAGGAAAGCTGGAAAAAGTGCCAAATTTCATGCTGAACTGGTTATCTGAATGAATTTATGAAAGAGCGGCAATTTTTGTTGTTGTTGTTGTTGTTTTCAATGCAAGACTTGTTTGAAAATTCATTTAAACTTTGCCTGGTTTGTTAAATAACCTATAATAACCTATTTAATTTGAGGTCAGTTATATCACTTTGTCTTAAAGATGTGAGGATTGTTTACTTAGTATACAAGTAAATAAACAAAGACAAAGGCATTATAGGGCAAAGTATTATATTAATGTATGTTTTATGAATTGCTGTATATGCCATTAAGTTAGTGGGTAAGCAACATGCACTTTAATTGTCTTTGGCAATAATAGCTAAGCTCCCATCATATGTAAAGCAGTCTCAACCTCACGTTCTTGTCACACATCTCAATGTGCAAAAACAATGATGCAGCGTCATAATGTAAAACGTCAAAACTCTGTCAGTCTGTTCCTTCGAACGTGAACCACGTCACAGGAGACATGTAGAGCAGTTACACATGAAAATGAAATCATATATTTTATTCTCTAAACAGACTAACAGATTAACAGAACAAACATTGTTTAACGTGTGCTGAAACTATGATGCAGGTTTGGGTTTATTATAAAACCAGGAGATAACAAAATATACTCGTACATTTAGTGTTGTAGCTACTTTATGTGTGTGTGATTCCATTTTGTGAAACCCAATAAGTTTTCATTTCAGAGGAAAATATTATTCTTTTTACTCCCGTACATTAACAGCTGTGTTGTCATTAGAAACCTTGAAAACTAATAATGTTACATGCAAAATAGAAATAAGATACATTTTTAAGAAGTTAGATTAGCAATTGTGATGCAAAAATGTGTAGTATTCAAAAAACCTTTTCTTTTCATGTGTTCAGTGATGCAAATCTTGACTATATGTACTTTTCAGCCTTCCCTGTGCTTCATTTATATTGCTTGCTTAAACATGTCTTGAATGATAAGGCCTGGGACCTCTAGAATGACATGAACAAACCTTTCTCATTTGTTGTATTTTAAGTAAAGGCAAGTAACGAGTCTGTGTTTTCTTCGACATTATTTTTCTCTTTCTGTTTAAGATGTTTTTAAATACTCTGAGGATTAGCGAATAGCTGATATCTGTTAAGACATAGTTCCACATTTGAAGGAGTCGTGTTATTTCCTGTCTTTAGAGAGTGAGGTGACAGGAGTATAAATTAAAACACAATTTAGCTGGCTTTATTTTAAGGCTACAAACATCAAGCACATCTATAAACGGAAAAGCTTTCTGAAGGTCATTTGCTGCTTTTTGTTTGTGTTTTCTAATTTTCAGTCTTATAAGCAGCTTGTTACAAAAACACATATTTTCCCTTCTTTAGTCAAATCTACAAAAAATACCAAAGATAAAAAGGTTTGATGGATGTAACATTGTATTTTTATACCTGCAAAGGGATTTCTACAGCGCTGGACAAAAACTTCTTAGAACCTAACTGGTGATGTGTTTATTAAAGTATGCTGGCATGTATACCAACACAAGGAGGGTGGATCTGAGTAGATACACTAACCCAGAGCTATCTACAACAATGCTATTTATACAGGACACAAAAAGCAAGAGTGGAGCAACTTAGAAGAGTGGAAGGGACGCTAATTATATGCAAAGAACAAAAGGTAAGTGAAAAAGTGTCCGGGCAATGACCATGAGGTATGCTGAGTGAGGTGGGATAGAAGTCCTCTCATTACATCTGAGAGAGAGACAACAGGACTTAATATCCAGGTAATAGAGCGCTATAACATCTATCTGCATGTGATCATGACAACAGTTAATCCTGCTCAAATCTAATCACAGTATTATTAAGAAATAAAGAATAAATATGATGAGTAAGAAAATTGGCACTGTTATGGCAACGATGTGTCCCTGTCTCTCTGTGTGTTTGGGAGCATGGTAGATATGGTGTGTGTGTGTGTGTGTGTGTGTGTGTGTGTGTGTGTGTGTGTGTGTGTGTGTGTGTGTGTGTGTTAGAGAGAGATTGTAAAAGACAGTAAGATGTAAGAATCCCTGACTTTTAACATGATTTTTCAAAATAAGTTGAGTCTACTGTGACTGACAGAGTAAGGTGAGGAAAAGCATTCCTGTGTAACTGAGCTAAAAAGAAATCATGTTAAAATGATTAAAGATGATTTTAATGAAGTAACCTCTGCTGTAGTTAAAGTGGTGAAAAGTCAGAGAGAGAGGACAATGTGTCTGGACACTGGGTGATTGTCATCTCAGGAGATGTGACTTTCAGAGAGAAAGAGGGGAGGAGGAAGACGAGGGTGCATGTGGGCGAGTATAAAAGAATATGCCTAGGAACATTTGGGGTTTCCTTACATGAGGAAGAGGACATAAGCGCTGCCTTGGGACTCCACAGCTGGAAATTACAGCAAGAATTGCTAGAGGAGCAGCCATCGCCCGAACACTGTGGACTCACACAGTAGTTTTATATCTGTGTCTGCTCATTGTTGCCATGTTGGCGTATAACCTCAAAGGAGTTTTCCACTGGATTACAGCTTCCAAGGATTTGCCTCCTTTCCTATTTCAGTGTATCTACAAGGAACAGAGATAACTGTGTCGTGGACAAAGCCCTTCTCTCCCCAACCTCCCTCCTCTCAGCATCAGATCAGACCTGGAGGGGCGTGACTGGGACCTGATCTGAACTGGAGCAGTGCTCTGTGTGCAGGGCGTGGTCTGCAGGGGAGGCAGACTCACCTGCACGGCATACAATACAATACAACTTTATTTATATAGCACATTTAAACAAAGTGCTTTACTCTAGAAACAGCATCTGCAATCACACCTCGCCGGCCTAAAGTCTGTGCTGACTGACTGTTGTGGTTGTTGTTGGTATGTGTCCGGCAGTGAGCTGCAGAGATGTAGCCGTGTTGTGTGTAACAGCAACCGTGGTTTATAAAAGTATGCTGAAAAGCATGAGCGAGTGGTCGTGTCTGCCGTGCGTCTTTCACACTCTGTTATTGGACTTCTGTGGAAACTACAGTTTTTCCATAATGAACACCATGTTTGAACATAAGGGTGGCATCATATCATCAGATCTGCTGTCATATGTCGTGGACAATTGGGTGAAGAGAGGGGCGGAGCTGTCAACTGATCACCACCTGGTGGTGAGTTGGATCGGGTGGCAGGGAAGACGCTGGACAGACGTGGCACGTCCAAAGCTATAGCAGGCCTCTGCTGGGGACGCCTGGCAGAGGCCTGAAGAGCTTTGGTGGTATTTTTATGGAGGCTGGGGACACTGAACGGACCATATTCAGCACCTCCATTGCTGAGACTGCTACAGTCAGCTCCTGTCACAGTGGTAACCCCTGAACCAGACGGTGGACACCAGAGAAGGGGGCCATCAAGCTGAGGAGAGCGTTGAATCAGGCTTGGTTAGCCTACAGGACTTTGGCGGTAGCTGATGGGTACTGGCAGAATGCGGCTCAGGCAGTGGCTGAAGCAAAAACTCGGGTGTGGGAGGAGTTTGGTGAGGCCAAGGGAAAAGTTTAGATGCCTTAAAGCCATCCTGACAAAACGTCAGGCAACTCAGGGATAGAAAGTGGTGCTCTGCATGCTGAAGTGGCAGTTCAGCCCTTTGATTCATGTTACAGCAGCTCATGAGTGAATGAACATGGTGCAAGTATTTTAAAAGTACACTTTTCCTAACACTTAAATTTACTTGAGTAGGGTTAGAGGCTGCCACGTCAGCATGCTGTCAAGTTCTATACTCTAGTTAATGACTTACGGCAATAATTTTATTCAGGTGTGTTGCAACAGGGACACATGGAAAGGTTGCAGGACAGCAGCCCTCGAGGACTGGAGTTAGTGACCCCTGCTACAAAGGGACCCTTTGTAGGGTCTCAGCCTTTGTCAGTGTTAAAAGGATCATACCTATACTGCAGCAAGCCACTAGGGGGCAACTGTGATATTTTATCCATATTTGTGAGGCTGTCAAGTGAGGAAACTGATGCCACTGGAAGACTGACATCCAGGCCGCTGGTGACGCGAAGGCTGCTCTAAGTGCCTTTTGGATGGCTTGTCCCCAAAAGTATGACAAATATGTATGAAGCTTATGTGTAAATTCAATTAGAAAGATCTATGGCCTACATCTGTCCGCTCTCAGGTGCTGCTGGATGAATCTAAGGTTTATCACATTGACTTTCTCACAGTGTCAAGCTGTTTGTGTGTCCAGGCTAATCACCTTCTCCAGGCCAATCAGCATCCATGCTGTGTTCTCGAGATCTTACTGTGCATCTGTCTTTTGCACACACATTTTGTCCAATCCACCTCATCTCCACCTCTCATCACTCAAGCTCCATTCAAGCCACCTTCATCTCCACCACCAGCATGTAGGCTCGGGGGGATGCTGCTCTAATCCTTTTCACAGCTGGAGCTCCGTTCTGCTGAGACGGGCCATCGGAGTCTGTTATCTTTATGGTTATATATCTATATTCTGTTCATCAACAAATGATGGTGATTCTGTTGCTGCTGCTGTTGTAAATTTGGTAGAATAAAAATGAAATTAATTTGGTGAGTCAACAGCAAAGGATGAGGGGCAGTTTTACCAAGGTTCATCCTCCAGCACAAACTCCCAGTTATTTGACAAATGATGAATTTGTCCTTGTGAACTTTAGGTTACATGAGCAGTAAACCCACAGAATAATCAGAGACCTTTTTTTTTCTCGGTGATAAACTATAGAAATATATTCGTTTGAGCAATACAGTCTTTCAGAGAATGTTCTATAGTTCTTTCAAAGCATACTTGCTGTAGTCCTTTGCTGAGACTTGTTCAACTAAACTTAATCTTTCATGGTGCCTCAGTTCTCCAGAGCTGATGTTGCCAGCTTTTGTCTTCTCTCCGCATCAGTTTCTATCTTTCCTGTCTTTCTGTGATCGTTTGAGGTTGTCTGTGCTCCTGAGTGACACCCATTCCAGGTAGACATTATTTGGCACCTTAGCTTTTTGCCTTAAAGGAACTTTCTTTGTTGCTTCCTGTGTTCAGACCGTCCCTGGGTTTCCTCCTTTTACCTCTGGGGTCCCATTTCCCCTGCGATTTTGTAGATGTCCTGTTGAAACACTGGGAGTAATGCACTGAACTTTGATTGTCTCAAGGTCTGCTCTTGAGTCCACTCCATCATTTATAACTGCCATAATTATTACATCATTATTGCATGTGTGTTTTGTTTAAATACAATTTTAAGTAAGCCTATTTTTATGAATAATAATTTATTTGTGTTAACACTACATGAGAAAACGCAAATATGTTTACATTTTGTGTTGCCTGGGGGCCTGTTTTAGTGTCGCACTGCATTCCTGCCAGGAGTCAATATTAAATGTGGGAGGAGTTTACAGTCCACAAAAAAATGAATTATGCTTAACCCTTGTATGGTGTTCGGGTCTGTGAGACCCGTGTTCAGTTTTTTTCAAAAGAAAAATTAAACAATTAATTATTTTTTCACGTGTAAATGTGTTGTGTCTTTCCACTCACTCCACTTGATTATAACTGATTTATTTATAACATTTTATATAAAAGAAAAACGAGAAGCACATTAATTCATAAATGTGATCTAACAAAGGTAAAGGGAAAAAATTAACCATGTTTGCTGTTCATATGGCTTGTAATTGGGATGAAGTAAACATCTGTTGAGTAATTTAACATAAAATTGTTTGATAGTGTTAATTTGGAAAGCCAAAACTCTTGCGGGTCCACCAGACCCATGAACACTGGCTGAGTAACAAAAATACGAACACCACACAAGGGTTAAGGGGACATGGACCGCAGATCTAAGTCAAGAAGAGCTTTGCTCTGCAAACTGACTCATTCCCTCTTTGTTGTGTGCAGCAAGGTATGTTTGTTTATTTGTTTATTCTGCGTGGCACACGTTTATAGTTCAATTTGTGCCGTCTGTATGATGTGATGCATGCTTGTTCGTACAATATGATGCATTTTGCACAGTTTGATGGTGAATCTGATGACAGTGATGTTAAAGTGCCAGGTAGCAATTAAATTAATCAGTAACTTGAAAATCCTAATGTCATGTATTTCTTGGAGGGAGTGATAATTGAACTTGGACCTGCTGAAGTTTCTGTAACCTGCCCGCACTCGATTGTCAAGATGACAGTCACAGATAAGACACTGTTTAGCATTAAAGACACACAAGTCTAACAGTGTGTTATGAAGAAATCTATAAGACAGACACTGACATTCGTCCTCTGAAGAATAAGACTCTGAATTCCCTAATAACAATGTATGAAGATGCTCTCCTGGAGTACTCAATGCAACACGGCACATTCACCCATACTATTATCTATACTTTCAGTGCTTTTCAAATCAAATCAAATCACTTTTTATTGTCACATCACATGTGCAGGCACACTGGCACAGCACATGCGAGTGAAATTCTTGTGTGCGAGCCCCACAAGCAACAGAGATGTGCAAACACAACAACACAAACGAGCAAAATACAAGAATGGCCAACCTGAAACTAATAAATATATGTACAATATATAATAGTGTATGCATTTCTGGATGTGTATACTAAATATTTTCCTACGTGTGTGTGTGTGTGTGTGTGTGTGTGTGTGTGTGTGTGTGTGTGTATGTATACACATTTTTACAAATTAAATAGTAAAAAAATAAAATAAAATAATAATAATAATAATAATAAAATATATAAAATATACAGAGTTGAATATGTGCAAAACAAGTGGCATTTATATACAGTGTGGAGTGCATAATGTTGAAGTTCCAGTAGTGAAGCTGAGGTGTCTATGACGTGTTCAGCAGTCTGATGGCCTGGTGGAAGAAGCTGTCTCTCAGTCTGCTGGTACGGGACCGGATGCTGCAGAACCTCCTTCCTGATGGAAGCAGTCTGAACAGTTTATGGCTGGGGTGACTGGAGTCCTTGATGATCCTCCCCGCTTTCCTCAGGCACCGCTTCCTGTAGATGTCTTGGAGGGAGGGAAGCTCACCTCCAATTATCCATTCAGAGCACCGCACTACTCGCTGGAGAGCTTTGCAGTTGTAGGCGGTGCTGTTGCCATACCAGGTGGTGATGCATCCAGTGAGGATGCTCTCAATGGCACAGTGATAGAAGGTCCTGAGGATGCGGGGGCTCATGCCGAATCTTTTCAGTCTCCTGAGAAAGAAGAGGCGCTGCTGCGCCTTCTTCACTGTTTTGTTTGTGTGTACTGACCACGTAAGATCCTCAGCCAGGTGTACACCAAGGAACCGGAAGCTGCTCACTCTCTCCACAGCAGCGCCGTTGATGGTGATGGGGGTGTGTACTTCTCTGCACCTCCGGAAGTCCACTATCAACTCCTTTGTCTTTGCGACGTTGAGGGTGAGATGGTTGTCTTGACACCAGTGGGTCAGGGCGCTGACCTCCTCCCTGTAAGCCGTCTCATCACCGTTGGTGATAAGACCCACCACTGTAGTGTCATCCGCAAACTTCACAATGATGTTGGAGTTGTTAGTGGCTGTGCAGTCGTAGGTGTAGAGTGAGTACAGGAGAGGGCTCAGTACACACCCCTGTGGAGCACCAGTGTTCAGTGTGACGGGGGATGAGGTGATGCTGCCCAGTCTGACCACCTGGCGTCTGTCAGACAGGAAGCTAAGGATCCAGCTGCAGAGGGAGCTGCTCAGTCCTAGATCCTGCAGTTTCCTGTCCAGCTTCGAGGGAACGATGGTATTGAATGCTGAGCTGTAATCTACAAACAGCATTCTCACATACGTGTCTCTCTTCTCCAGGTGTGACAGGGCAGTGTGTAGTGTCAGGGCTATGGCATCATCAGTGGACCTGTTGTGGCGGTATGCGAACTGTAGAGGGTCCAGTGAGTCGGGTAGTGCAGAGCAGATGAAGTCCCTGACCAGCTTCTCGAAGCATTTGCTTACGATGGGGGTCAGGGCTACAGGTCGCCAGTCGTTCAATGAGGAGATGGTGGAGGATTTGGGTACAGGGACGATGGTGGCCATTTTGAAGCAGGCTGGGACTACAGACAGAGAGAGGGAAAGGTTGAAGATGTGCGTGAACACTCCAGCCAGCTGAGCCGCGCATGACCTGAGGACGCGGCCGGGAATCCCGTCCGGACCAGTAGCTTTGCGTGCGTTCACCTTCCTGAAGCACTTCCGCACATCCTCCTCAGACACAGTGTGCGCACTGACGTCATCCGCGGTGCGCACACTGTCCGGTCTCATGGTGTTCGCTGTGTCGAATCTAGCGTAGAATACGTTTAGATCCTCACACAGAGAGGCCGTGGTCTGCGGTGTGCTGGTTTTCCCTCTAAAGTCTGTGATCGTGTTTAGTCCCTGCCACATACTCCGAGGGTTGTCAAACTGTTGCTCCACCCTGTCCCTGTACTCACGTTTGGCTGCTTTGATCGTCTTCCGGAGTTGGTAATGTGCGTGTTTGTAGTCCGATGTGTTCGCGGAGGCAAAGGCGGTGCTCCGTGCCGCCATGCAGTGCCGCGCGAACATCTCCGTTTTTTTTTAACTGACATTCATATTCTGACAACCTACAATTACTACATAATTCCATTTGTTCATTCATAGTTTTGATGCCTTCAGTGAGAATCTACAGTGTAAACATTCATGAAAATACAGAAAAACCATTAAATGAGAAGCTGTGTCCAAACGTCTGACCGGCAGTGTGTGTCAAACACTACGTAACAATATGGCAAAAACCACAAGGATTTTGCAAGGCACGTCCTGAACAATAAAACATTGCACACACACCTTACTGCACACTGTAAATTATTGTGTTGGAATCTGGGACAACACTTAGAAGAGTTCTCTACAAAAAAGATACACAATGCAAAAAAGAGCAATAAGAATTATGCATAATGTTTGGTTTCGTGAACGCACAAATAATCATTTTTTAAACTCACAAGTTATTAAATCCATGGAATTGATTTGAATTTAAAACCGCACAGGTGACGTTCAAAGCAAGTAATAATATCCTTCAAAGTAACTTTCGAATGTATTTCAGAATAGTCTTCAGACAGAACGACTTTTCAAAATAAGATTACCCATCAGACCAAAAGGTTACTCAGGAATGTGCAATAGTAATTTTCTTCTTTTTGTTTTAAAGCACTGACCTATTGTACCTCTCTCCTTATTCATGACGTTAACCTGTGGTGTCATTGGAATGTTGTGGTTATGCTGCAAAGCATATATGTGTTGGTAAGGAGGGTGGGGGTGGAGACGGGGAGGAAAGGGACTCGTAGGGTTTGGGTTTGGGGTAATGTTCTCGATATGTTGTATGTTTGTGGTGTGCTGTATAAGACAGTTTCCCTTTGTTCTAAAACAAATAAATATTGCATTACAAGTTTACTCAAACCTATCAAACAGCATCATAAAATAGATTAGACTAATAATCAACTCATAAAGTGATATTTTAACGTTGGAGTTTTGCATATGTTACATCAGTGTAACATCAGCGTTAGTAATAAGCGATGTGATCACGTGATTCCGCATGGATTTCCTAAAATGTAACAAATGATGTTACTTTTCACTGCGCTAGAGGATACTTTTATTCTGAAGGATGCAGAGAGGAAGTGTTGTCGTCGCTGTTAGGAAGCGTCATTTTTCCTGCTTACCTTCTTACGCGTAGCTCACAGCTCAGTTGGGAAACTGACAGAGAAGCCAGCAACACGCCGGCGTGACAACCGCAGCGTTCGGTAAGATATGAGACGTGACGTGACGTGACGTGACGTATGCACCTAAAGGCTTATTCAAGTGAAGACTTTACTTTTATAATGTTGGGGAGACCTGCAGTCAGCTGAGACCGACGGAGTTACCTGGATGCGTGACGAAACGTTTCTCTCGATGAAAACGTCCAGATGACCAGAATCAACCTTGAGGATTTCCTTTCGTCACTTCTCTAGTTTTGCACACCTGCCAGTCCACAGCAGGTGACGCTGAGCACAACGCCGTGGAACTCCTTCACGTGCATTAGCGGGTCCAGACGCTGTTAGCTTTGAACTTTGGTCCGCGTTTGGCAGCTGATAAGTTACAAAAAGGTATAAAGGTCACAGACTCGAGTCCAAGTCATGTGACTCGAGTCCACACCTCTGTATATGATTATCCTAACACCTGTAAATAAAAGATCAACCTGAGGTTATAGCAATCACTGGAACGCAAATGTTAGTATAATATCAAAAACTTCAATTAGATGATGATCAATGCAATGCTTAGTACTTGATTCTAATACAATAATAATGCCGATGTGAAAATAACAGTAAAACACCCCCTTTTGTCCCGTTTAATTTGACACATAAATGTTTATAGATGGTCCTCTTAAATTTGACTTTCCCCTGGTTTCTTCCTCACTGACCACAGCAGGGGAAACTCTGTTTTGATTCAGCCATGAATGCAGCTCACCTAATTAATCACTGAGCTCCTTCATGACTGACATCTGAGAGGGTGGCGCTGCATATTCTTCCTTTAATGGGTCTATTTTCAATCTATTAATTAGATTACTTAAACATGAAGCAGACTACATCCACCACAAGTCAATACAGCTGTAGATGTGGCCAACCATCAATCTATTACCAATTAATAACAACAGATAGCTTTTATTTTATACATGCTCTTAATCAACCACTCACCCAGAGGATCTTCAATCCCAGGAAATTCCTTCTCCTCTTAATTTAGTCTGTCCTCCTTCCATGCCCTGGTAACTGGTCCATCCAGAGCCACATGATCTCGAAATATACATACAACAAGCCAAACCACACCTTGGTCACACCAACCCTTTTCCGCCCCGAAGATGTCCAATGCCATCCTAGTATGGACTGAAAGTGGCTTTAACGCTGACTGTCCTGACAATCCATCTTATACATTTCCTGGTCAGATTTGCCAATCTCTGCACCAGGGTTTTAAACGTTTCGCTATTTTCATTAGTTGTTATTTTTTATTTAGTTTTACCTCCAGATTTTCAATAGTCATCAGTCCTGATGTTTATACCAGTTGCAATCAGTTTTTACCAATTCTTTGCTAGTTTAGTCTAGTTTTTATTTTCTGAAAATCCTTAGTTTAGATTTTAGTTTTGATCAGTGCTAGTTATTAGGGCCCGAGCACTGACAGTGCGAAGGCCCTATTGTAATTGCTCTGTTTCTTATTAGGGCCCGAGCACTGAGAGTGCGAAGGCCCTATTGTATCTGCTTCGTTTATTATTATTATTATTATTATTATTATTATTATTATTATTATTAGGGCCCGAGCACTGATAGTGCGAAGGCCCTATTGTAATTGCTCTGTTTATTATTAGGGCCCGAGCACTGATAGTGCGAAGGCCCTATTGTAATTGCTCTGTTTATTATTATTATTATTATTATTATTATTAGGGCCCGAGCACTGAGAGTGCGAAGGCCCTATTGTATCTGCTCCGTTTCTTATTATTAGGGCCCGAGCACTGACAGTGCGAAGGCCCTATTGTAATTGCTCTGTTTATTATTATTATTATTATTAGGGCCCGAGCACCGAGAGTGCGAAGGCCCTATTGTATCTGCTCCGTTTCTTATTATTATTAGGGCCCGAGCACCGAGAGTGCGAAGGCCCTATTGTATCTGCTCCGTTTCTTATTATTATTATTATTATTATTATTATTATTATTATTATTATTATTATTCACCCCAAACAAGGGCCTTTTTGAGGGCCTAAACATGCTCAAAAACTCATGAAATTTTGCACACATGCCAGGTCTGGTGAAAAATTTTGTATTTTAATGGTTTTACATATGAGCACTGGGAAATGGCTCTACAGCGCCACCTATGCCTTGTTAAATGCAGCCCTACGACCACATCGTTTGAGCTACATGTATGAAATTTGGCACACATGTGTATCATGCCAAGACGAACAAAAAAGTCTGTGGGCCCATTGACGCAAACCCAACAGGAAGTCCGCCATTTGGAAGAGAAGGTGACATTTTGGCTCTAATTTTGCCATTTCCATGCCTCGAACTTTTGCGAACTCCTCCTTGGGGTTTGATTTCATAACCTTCATATTTGGTCAGTGTCAACTACACCCTTGTGCCATGTTAAATTGCAGAGCTTTTGAGTTTTCACAATACGGTGAGGCCGTGGCGCCATGGCGAATTATGATGACTCGCCATGAAAATCTTATTGCCTCTCATTCTGTCATAGATTTTCTGACCTTGACCAAAGTGAACACATATGATAAGGCTCCACCCCTGAACATATTTCAACTGCCATATTTGACACCAGGGACAGCGCCACCTAGTGGGAACAGGAAATGTCATGTTTTACACTTTGGGCTACAGTATAGTGATGGGTGACATCTGCAGCCTCAAATTTCTCCAGGAAAGCCTTAAGGAGTTGGTCTTGGGTTACAGTGAAAACTGTGACTTTTCGCCAAAGGGTGTGACCTCAGCGGCATGGCGAACTTTGATGTCACGCCATGAAGAAACAAATTAGTATAACTCAATGAAATCCAGTCTGATCAGTACCAGACTTTACAGTCATGATGTCAGACCCACCCTGAACAGATTGATGTGCCCATTGTCGGGAATACGTACAGCGCCACCTAGTGGCAACAGGACATGTCATGTCTTACACTTTGTTGTACTGATTTTCACAGGTTCATCGTGGACACCTCAAAAGCGGTGAATATCACCATCAGTCCTTCGTGATGGTTCAGTGCGAAAATTGTGACTTTAAACTGAATGGCGCACCCTGGTGGCAGCGCAGTTCACCATGAAAGATGAAGTTGCTTTTGAGGGGCTTGGAAAGTTTATAGAGGCTTTAAATTTGGCGCACACCTCCAATGTGACGAAGGCTTTGTTGTTATGTGACCATTTTCCTTGAATAGCGCAAAATGGCTCCATGGCGCCCCCTACAAAATTCCAAAATATCAGCCCCTGCTCTGTGTTTTATCTATGAGTCTGAAACTTGGTAAGCTCATGGAAGATATTAAGATGTACAAAAAAGCCTCTTGGAGCAATATCCCAAATCCAACAGGAAGTCAGCCATTTTAAAATGAATGTGCAATTTTGGCGACATTTTCCCCTCTTTTCAGGCACCGTACTTTGACGAACTCCTCCAAGGGATTTCATCAGATTGGACCGATCTGCACCTTGTGGAATCTAAAGACCTTTGTGATGTTAAATTGCGAAGCTTTTTACGTTCAGGGAAACGGGGTGGTTATGGCGGCACTTAGAGTTTGAATCACTCGCCAAAAAGCAGTAATCTGCTGTCACTCAAAAACACAATGTCCAATCTCTCCCAAACGTCTCAGGTGTGATGAGACTCGAGCTTGGAAGTGTTTGTTATGCCATTTGTACATAATGGTTAGAGCGCCACCTAGTGGAACGACTAACTAATCATGAATGAATGAGTTGAAATGTTAGCTGGTGGTTAAATGCATGAATTCCATCAATGTGACATCAGATCGGACGTGCTGGTTTTAGGTGTTGGGCGTGGCTCGACGTGCCGGGGGTGCGAGGGCCCTCATAACGCTGCTTGCAGCTTTAATTCTTATTATTATTATTATTCAGGCGAAACAAGGGCCTTTTTGAGGGCCTAAACATGCTCAAAAACTCATGAAATTTTGCACACATGCCAGGTCTGGTGAAAAATTTTGTATTTTAATGGTTTTACATATGAGCACTGGGAAATGGCTCTACAGCGCCACCTATGCCTTGTTAAATGCAGCCCTACGACCACATCGTTTGAGCTACATGTATGAAATTTGGCACACATGTGTATCATGCCAAGACGAACAAAAAAGTCTGTGGGCCCATTGACGCAAACCCAACAGGAAGTCCGCCATTTGGAAGAGAAGGTGACATTTTGGCTCTAATTTTGCCATTTCCATGCCTCGAACTTTTGCGAACTCCTCCTTGGGGTTTCATTTCATAACCTTCAAATTTGGACAGTGTCAACTACACCCTTGTGCCATGTTAAATTGCGGAGCTTTTGAGTTTTCACAATACTATGAGGCCGTGGCGCCATGGCGAATTTCGATGACTCGCCATGAAAATCTTATTGCCTCTCATTTTGTCATACGTTTTCTGACCTTGACCAAAGTGAACACATATGATAAGGCTCCACCCCTGAACATATTTCAACTGCCATATTTGACACCAGGGACAGCGCCACCTAGTGGGAACAGGAAATGTCATGTTTTACACTTTGGGGTACAGTATAGTGATGGGTGACACCTGCAGCCTCAAATTTCTCCAGGAAAGCCTTAACGAGTTGGTCTTGGGTTACAGTGAAAACTGTGACTTTTCGCAAAAGGGTGTGACCCCAGCAGCATGGCGAACTTTGATGTCACGCCATGAAGAAACAAATTAGTATAACTCAATGAAATCCAGTCTGATCAGTACCAGACTTTACAGGCATGATGTCAGACCCGCCCTGAACAGATTGACGTGCCCATTGTCGGAAATACGGACAGCGCCACCTAGTGGCCACAGGAAATGTCATGGCTTTAATTTTGTTGTACTGATTTTCACAGGTTCATCGTGGCCACCTCAAAAGCGGTGAATATCACCATCAGTCCCTCGTGATGCTTCAGTGCAAAAATTGTGACTTTACACTGAACGGCGCACCCTGGTGGCAACGCGGTTCAACATGAAAGATGAAGTGGCTTTTGAGGGGCTTGGAAAGTTTATAGAGGCTTTAAATTTGGCACACACCCCCAAATGGATGAAGGCTTTGTTGTCATATGATCATTTTCATTGAATAGCGCGAAATTGCTCCACAGCGCCCCCTACAAAGTTTCAAAATATCAGCCCCTGCTCTGTGTTTTATCTATGAGTCTGAAACTTGGTAAGCTCATGGAAGATATTAAGATGTACAAAAAAGTCTCTTGGAGCAATATCCCAAATCCAACAGGAAGTCAGCCATTTTAAAATTCATGTGTAATTTTGGCGACATTTTCCCCTCTTTTCAGGCTTCATACTTTGACGAACTCCTCCAAGGGATTTCATCAGATTGGACCGATCTGAAGGTTGTGGAATCTAAAGACCTTTGTGATGTTAAATTGCGAAGCTTTTTACGTTCAGGGAAACGGGGTGGTCATGGCGGCACTTAGAGTTTCAATCACTCGCCAAAAAGCAGTAATCTGCTGTCACTCAAAAACACAATATCCAATCTCTCCCAAACATCGCAGGTGTGATGAGACTCGAGATCGGAAATGTTTGTTATGCCATTTGTACATAATGGTTAGAGCGCCACCTAGTGGGACGACTATAATCATGATTGAATGAGATGAAATGTTAGCTGGTGGTTGAATGCATGAATTTCATCAATGTGACATCAGATCGGAGGTGCTGGTTGTAGGTGTTGGGCGTAGCTCGACGCGATGGGGTGCGAGGGCCCTCATAACGCTGCTTGCAGCTTTAATTAGGGCCCGAGCACTGAGAGTGCGAAGGCCCTATTGTATCTGCTCCGTTTCTTATTATTATTATTATTATTATTATTCACCCCAAACAAGGGCCTTTTTGAGGGCCTAAACATGCTCAAAAACTCATGAAATTTTGCACACATGCCAGGTCTGGTGAAAAATTTTGTATTTTAATGGTTTTACATATAAGCACTGGGAAATGGCTCTACAGCGCCACCTATGCCTTGTTAAATGCAGCCCTACGACCATATCGTTTCAGCTACATGTATGAAATTTGGCACACATGTGTATCATGCCGAGTCGAACAAAAAAGTCTGTGGGCCCATTGATGCAAACCCAACAGGAAGTCCGCCATTTGGAAGAGAAGGTGACATTTTGGCTCTAATTTTGCCATTTCCATGCCTCGAACTTTTGCGAACTCCTCCTTGGGATTTGGTTGTATAAGCTTCATCTTTGGTCAGTGTCAACTACACACCTGGGCCATGTTAAATTGCGGAGCTTTTGAGTTTTCACAATACTATGAGGCCGTGGCGCCATGGCGAATTTCGATGACTCGCCATGAAAATCTTATTGCCTCTCATTTTGTCATACATTTTCTGACCTTGACCAAAGTGAACACACATGATAAGGCTCCACCCCTGAACATATTTCAACTGCCATATTTGACACCAGGGACAGCGCCACCTAGTGGGAACAGGAAATGTCATGTTTTACACTTTGGGGTACAGTATAGTGATGGGTGACACCTGCAGCCTCAAATTTCTCCAGGAAAGCCTTAAGGAGTTGGTCTTGGGTTACAGTGAAAACTGTGACTTTTCGCAAAAGGGTGTGACCCCAGCAGCATGGCGAACTTTGATGTCACGCCATGAAGAAACAAATTAGTATAACTCAATGAAATCCAGTCTGATCAGTACCAGACTTTACAGGCATGATGTCAGACCCGCCCTGAACAGATTGATGTGCCCATTGTCGGGAATACGTACAGCGCCACCTAGTGGCAACAGGAAATGTCATGGCTTTAATTTTGTTGTACTGATTTTCACAGGTTCATCGTGGCCACCTCAAAAGCGGTGAATATCAACATCAGTCCCTCGTGATGCTTCAGTGCAAAAATTGTGACTTTAAACTGAACGGCGCACCCTGGTGGCAACGCGGTCCACCATGAAAGATGAAGTGGCTTTTGAGGGGCTTGGATAGTATATAGAGGCTTTAAATTTAGCACACCCCTCCAAATGGATGAAGGCTTTGTTGTCATGTGATCATTTTTATTGAATAGCGCGAAATGGCTCCACAGCGCCCCCTACAAAATTTCAAAACCACAGCCCCAGCTCTGTGTTTTATGTATGAGTCTGAAACCTGGTAAGCTTATAGGAGATATCAAGATGTACAAAAAAGTCTCTTGGAGCAATATCCAAAATCCAACAGGAAGTCAGCCATTTTAAAATTAATGTGCAATTTTGGTAACATTTTCCCCTCTTTCCAGGCACCGTTCTTTGACGAACTCCTCCAAGGGATTTCATCATATTGAACCAATCTCCAGTGTGTGGAATCTAAAGACCTTTGTGATGTTAAATTGCGAAGCTTTTTACGTTCAGTGAAACGGGGTGGTTATGGTGGCACTTAGAGTTTGAATCACTCGCCAAAAAGCAGTAATCTGCTGTCACTCAAAAACACAATGTCCAATCTCTCCCAAAGCTCATAGGCGTGATGAGACTTGAGCTCGGAAATGTTTGTTATGCCATTTGTGCATAAGGGTTAGAGCGCCACCTAGTGGAATGACTAACAAATCATGAATGAATGAGTTGAAATGTTAGCTGGTGGTTAAATGCATGAATTCCATCAATGTGACATGAGATCGGAGGTGCTGGTTTTAGGTGTTGGGCGTGGCTCGACGCGCCGGGGGTGCGAGGGCCCTCATAACGCTGCTTGCAGCTTTAATTATTATTATTATTATTATTTCGGCAAATGAATTGGCCGTTTGAGGGCCTAAACATGCTCGAAAACTCATGAAATTTTGCACACGCGTCAGGTCTGGTGAAAATTTACGTATTTTAATGTTCCCAGACATGGCCAGGGAAAATTAGCTCAGTAGCGCCACCTAGAAAAATGAAAAACGCGAGCCCCCGGTATGGGTATGACCTACACGTTTGAAAGTCGGTACACCTATATAACGTTCAGAGTCGAACAAAAAAGTCTATTATGGCAATGTCCTAAACCCAACAGGAAGTCCGCCATTTTGGATTGAAGGTGACATTTTGGGTCTGATTTTACCGTTTCCATGCCTTGTACTTTAACGAACTCCTCCTTGGGATTTGGTCCTATAAACTTCAAATTTGGACAGTGTCAACTACACCCTTGTGCCATGTTAAATTGCGGAGCTTTTGAGTTTTCACAATACTATGAGGCCGTGGCGCCATGGCGAATTTCGATGACTCGCCATGAAAATCTTATTGCCTCTCATTCTGTCATACATGTTCCGATCTGGACCAAAGAGCACACATATGATAAGGCTCCACCCCTGAACATATTTCAACTGCCATATTTGACATCAAGGACAGCGCCACCTAGTGGGAACAGGAAATGTCATGTTTTACACTTTGGGGTACAGTATAGTGATGGGTGACATCTGCAGCCTCAAATTTCTCCAGGAAAGCCTTAAGGAGTTGGTCTTGGGTTACAGTGAAAACTGTGACTTTTCGCAAAAGGGTGTGACCCCAGCAGCATGGCGAACTTTGATGTCACGCCATGAAGAAACAAATTAGTATAACTCAATGAAATCCAGTCTGATCAGTACCAGACTTTACAGGCATGATCTCAGACCCGCCCTGAACAGATTGATGTGCCCATTGTCGGAAATACGGACAGCGCCACCTAGTGGCAACAGGAAATGTCATGGCTATAATTTTGTTGTACTGATTTTCACAGGTTCATCTTGGCCACCTCAAAAGCGGTGAATATCACCATCAGTCCCTCGTGATGCTTCAGTGCAAAAATTGTGACTTTACACTGAACGGCGCACCCTGGTGGCAACGCGGTTCAACATGAAAGATGAAGTGGCTTTTGAGGGGCTTGGAAAGTTTATAGAGGCTTGAAATTTGGCACACACCCCCAAATGGATGAAGGCTTTGTTGGCATGTGATCATTTTCATTGAATAGCGCGAAATTGCTCCACAGCGCCCCCTACAAAGTTTCAAAATATCAGCCCCTGCTCTGTGTTTTATCTATGAGTCTGAAACTTGGTAAGCTTATAGGAGATATCAAGATGTACAAAAAAGTCTCTTGGTGCAATATCCCAAATCCAACAGGAAGTCAGCCATTTTAGAATTAATGTGTAATTTTGGCAACATTTTCCCCTCTTTCCAGGCACCGTTCTTTTACGAACTCCTCCAAGGGATTTCATCATATTGAACCAATCTCCAGTGTGTGGAATCTAAAGACCTTTGTGATGTTAAATTGCGAAGGTTTTTACGTTCAGTGAAACGGGGTGGTTATGGCGGCATTTAGAGTTTGAATCACTCGCCAAAAAGCAGTAATCTGCTGTCACTCAAAAACACAATGTCCAATCTCTCCCAAACGTCTCAGGTGTGATGAGACTCGAGCTCGGAAGTGATTGTTATGCCATTTGTACATAATGGTTAGAGCGCCACCTAGTGGAACGACTAACTAATCATGAATGAATGAGTTGAAATGTTAGCTGGTGGTTAAATGCATGAATTCCATCAATGTGACATCAGATTGGAGGTGCTGGTTTTAGGTGTTGGGCTTGGCTCGACGCGGCGGGGGTGCGAGGGCCCTCGTAACGCTGCTTGCAGCTTTAATTAGGGCCCGAGCACTGAGAGTGCGAAGGCCCTATTGTATCTGCTCCGTTTCTTATTATTATTATTATTATTATTATTATTATTATTATTATTATTATTCACCCCAAACAAGGGCCTTTTTGAGGGCCTAAACATGCTCAAAAACTCATGAAATTTTGCACACATGCCAGGTCTGGTGAAAAATTTTGTATTTTAATGGTTTTACATATGAGCACTGGGAAATGGCTCTACAGCGCCACCTATGCCTTGTTAAATGCAGCCCTACGACCACATCGTTTGAGCTACATGTATGAAATTTGGCACACATGTGTATCATGCCAAGACGAACAAAAAAGTCTGTGGGCCCATTGACGCAAACCCAACAGGAAGTCCGCCATTTGGAAGAGAAGGTGACATTTTGGCTCTAATTTTGCCATTTCCATGCCTCGAACTTTTGCGAACTCCTCCTTGGGGTTTCATTTCATAACCTTCAAATTTGGACAGTGTCAACTACACCCTTGTGCCATGTTAAATTGCGGAGCTTTTGAGTTTTCACAATACTATGAGGCCATGGCGCCATGGCGAATTTCGATGACTCGCCATGAAAATCTTATTGCCTCTCATTTTGTCATACATTTTCTGACCTTGACCAAAGTGAACACATATGATAAGGCTCCACCCCTGAACATATTTCAACTGCCATATTTGACATCAAGGACAGCGCCACCTAGTGGGAACAGGAAATGTCATGTTTTACACTTTGGGGTACAGTATAGTGATGGGTGACATCTGCAGCCTCAAATTTCTCCAGAAAAGCCTTAAGGAGTTGGTCTTGGGTTACAGTGAAAACTGTGAGTTTTCGCAAAAGGGTGTGACCCCAGCAGCATGGCGAACTTTGATGTCACGCCATGAAGAAACAAATTAGTATAACTCAATGAAATCCAGTCTGATCAGTACCAGACTTTACAGGCATGATGTCAGACCCGCCCTGAACAGATTGATGTGCCCATTGTCGGGAATACGGACAGCGCCACCTAGTGGGAACAGGAAATGTCATGGCTTTAATTTTGTTGTACTGATTTTCACAGGTTCATCGTGGCCACTTCAAAAGCGGTGAATATCACCATCAGTCCCTCATGATGCTTCAGTGCAGAAATTGTGACTTTAAACTGAACGGCGCACCCTGGTGGCAACGCGGTTCATCATGAAAGATGAAGTGGCTTTTGAGGGGCTTGGAAAGTTTATAGAGGCTTGAAATTTGGCACACACCTCCAAATGGATGAAGGCATTGTTGTTATGTAACCATTTTCCTTGAATAGCGCAAAATGGCTCCACAGCGCCCCCTACAATATTTCAAAACATCAGCCCCTGCTCTGTGTTTCATCTATGAGTCTGACACTTGGTAAGCTTGTGTAAGATATCAAGATGTACAAAAAAGTCTCTTGGAGCAATATCCCAAATCCAACAGGAAGTCAGCCATTTTAAAATTAATGTGCAATTTTGATGACATTTTCCCCTCTTTTCAGGCCTCATACTTTGACGAACTCCTCCAAGGGATTTCATCATATTGAAGCATTCTTCAGTGTGTGGAATCCAAAGACCTTTGTGTTGTTAAATTGCGAAGCTTTTTACGTCCAGGGAAACGGGGTGGTTATGGCGGCACTTAGAGTTTGAATCACTCGCCAAAAAGCAGTAATCTGCTGTCACTCAAAAACACAATGTCCAATCTCTCCCAAACGTCTCAGGTGTGATGAGACTCGAGCTTGGAAGTGTTTGTTATGCCATTTGTACATAATGGTTAGAGCGCCACCTAGTGGAACGACTAACTAATCATGAATGAATGAGTTGAAATGTTAGCTGGTGGTTAAATGCATGAATTCCATCAATGTGACATCAGATCGGACGTGCTGGTTTTAGGTGTTGGGCGTGGCTCGACGCGCCGGGGGTGCGAGGGCCCTCATAACGCTGCTTGCAGCTTTAATTATTAGGGCCCGAGCACTAACTGTGCGAAGGCCCTATTGTAATTGCTCTGTTTATTATTATTATTAGGGCCCGAGCACCGAGAGTGCGAAGGCCCTATTGTATCTGCTCCGTTTCTTATTATTATTATTATTATTATTATTATTATTCAGGCAAAACAAGGGCCTTTTTGAGGGCCTAAACATGCTCAAAAACTCATGAAATTTTGCACACATGCCAGATCTGGTGAAAAATTTTGTATTTTAATGGTTTTACATATGAGCACTGGGAAATGGCTCTACAGCGCCACCTATGCCTTTTTAAATGCAGCCCTACGACCACATCGTTTGGGCTACATGTATGAAATTTGGCACA
Source organism: Aulonocara sp. 'chitande type north' Nkhata Bay (assembly GCF_057382095.1). Taxonomy (NCBI): domain Eukaryota; kingdom Metazoa; phylum Chordata; class Actinopteri; order Cichliformes; family Cichlidae; genus Aulonocara; species Aulonocara sp. 'chitande type north' Nkhata Bay. The sequence continues at coordinate 64,297,718 of NC_141346.1, forward strand.
CATGTGTATCATGCCAAGACGAACAAAAAAGTCTGTGGGCCCATTGACGCAAACCCAACAGGAAGTCCGCCATTTGGAAGAGAAGGTGACATTTTGGCTCTAATTTTGCCATTTCCATGCCTCGAACTTTAACGAACTCCTCCTTGGGATTTGGTCCTATAAGCTTCAAATTTGGACAGTGTCAACTACACCCTTGTGCCATGTTAAATTGTGGAGCTTTTGAGTTTTCACAATAGTATGAGGCCGTGGCGCCATGGCGAATTTTGATGACTCGCCATGAAAATCTTATTGCCTCTCATTCTGTCATACATGTTCCGATCTGGACCAAAGAGCACACATATGATAAGGCTCCACCCCTGAACATATTTCAACTGCCATATTTGACATCAAGGACAGCGCCACCTAGTGGGAACAGGAAATGTCATGTTTTACACTTTGGGGTACAGTATTGTGATGGGTGACATCTGCAGCCTCAAATTTCTCCAGGAAAGCCTTAAGGAGTTGGTCTTGGGTTACAGTGAAAACTGTGACTTTTCACGAAAGGGTGTGACCCCAGCAGCATGGCGAACTTTGATGTCACGCCATGAAGAAACAAATTAGTATAACTCAATGAAATCCAGTCTGATCAGTACCAGACTTTACAGGCATGATGTCAGACCCGCCCTGAACAGATTGATATGCCCATTGGCGGAAATACGGACAGCGCCACCTAGTGGCAACAGGAAATGTCATGGCTTTAACTTTGTTGTACTGATTTTCACAGGTTGATCGTGGCCACCTCAAAAGCGGTGAATATCACCATCAGTCCCTCGTGATGCTTCAGTGCAAAAATTGTGACTTTAAACTGAACGGCGCACCCTGGTGGCAACGCGGTTCATCATGAAAGATGAAGTGGCTTTTGAGGGGCTTGGAAAGTTTATAGAGGCTTGAAATTTGGCACACACCTCCAAATGGATGAAGGCATTGTTGTTATGTAACCATTTTCCTTGAATAGCGCAAAATGGCTCCACAGCGCCCCCTACAATATTTCAAAACATCAGCCCCTGCTCTGTGTTTCATCTATGAGTCTGACACTTGGTAAGCTTGTGTAAGATATCAAGATGTACAAAAAAGTCTCTTGGAGCAATATCCCAAATCCAACAGGAAGTCAGCCATTTTAAAATTAATGTGTAATTTTGATGACATTTTCCCCCCTTTTCAGGCCTCATACTTTGACGAACTCCTCCAAGGGATTTCATCATATTGAAGCATTCTTCAGTGTGTAGAATCTAAAGACCTTTGTGATGTTAAATTGCGAAGCTTTTTCCGTTCAGGGAAACGGGGTGGTCATGGCGGCACGTAGAGTTTCAATCACTCGCAAAAAGCAGTAATCTGCTGTCACTAAAAAACACAATGTCCAATCTCTCCCAAAGGTCGCAGGTGTGATGAGACTCGAGCTTGGAAATGTTTGTTATGCTATTTGTCAATAATGGTTAGAGCGCCACCTAGTGGCATGACTATAATCCTGGTTGAATAAGATGAAATGTTAGCTGGTGATTAAAAGCATGAAATCCATCAATGTGACATCACATCGGACGTGCCGGTTTGAGGTGTTGGCAGTGGCTCGACGTGCCGGGGGTGCGAGGGCCCTCATAACGCTGCTTGCAGCTTTAATTATTATTATTATTATTATTATTTCGGCAAATGAATTGGCCGTTTGAGGGCCTAAACATGCTCGAAAACTCATGAAATTTTGCACACGCGTCAGGTCTGGTGAAAATTTACGTATTTTAATGTTCTCAGACATGGCCAGGGAAAATTAGCTCAGTAGCGCCACCTAGAAAAATGAAAAACGCGAGCCCCCGATATGGGTATGACCTACATGTTTGAAAGTCGGTACACCTATATAACGTTCAGAGTCGAACAAAAAAGTCTATTATGGCAATGTCCTAAACCCAACAGGAAGTCCGCCATTTTGGATTGAAGGTGACATTTTGGCTCTGATTTTACCGTTTCCATGCCTCGAACTTTAACGAACTCCTCCTTGGGGTTTGATTTCATAACCTTCAAATTTGGACAGTGTCAACTACACCCTTGTGCCATGTTAAATTGCGGAGCTTTTGAGTTTTCACAATACTATGAGGCCGTGGCGCCATGGCGAATTTCGATGACTCGCCATGAAAATCTTATTGCCTCTCATTTTGTCATACATTTTCTGACCTTGACCAAAGTGAACACATATGATAAGGCTCCACCCCTGAACATATTTCAACTGCCATATTTGACACCAGGGACAGCGCCACCTAGTGGGAACAGGAAATGTCATGTTTTACACTTTGGGGTACAGTATTGTGATGGGTGACACCTGCAGCCTCAAATTTCTCCAGGAAAGCCTTAAGGAGTTGGTCTTGGGTTACAGTGAAAACTGTGAGTTTTCACGAAAGGGTGTGACCCCAGCAGCATGGCGAACTTTGATGTCACGCCATGAAGAAACAAATTAGTATAACTCAATGAAATCCAGTCTGATCAGTACCAGACTTTACAGGGATGATGTCAGACCCGCCCTGAACAGATTGATGTGCCCATTGTCGGAAATACGGACAGCGCCACCTAGTGGCAACAGGAAATGTCATGGCTTTAATTTTGTTGTACTGATTTTCACAGGTTCATCGTGGCCACCTCAAAAGCGGTGAATATCACCATCAGTCCCTCGTGATGCTTCAGTGCAAAAATTGTGACTTTAAACTGAACGGCGCACCCTGGTGGCAACGAGGTTCACCATGAAAGATGAAGTGGCTTTTGAGGGGCTTGGAAAGTTTATAGAGGCTTGAAATTTGGCACACACCTCCAATGTGACGAAGGCTTTGTTGTCATGTGATCATTTTCATTGAATATCCCAAAATGGCTCCACAGCGCCCCCTACAAAATTTCAAAACCCCAGCCCCATCTCTGTGTTTTATGTGTGAATCTGAAACCTGGTAGGCTTATAGGAGATATCAAGATGTACAAAAAAGTCTCTTGGAGCAATATCCCAAATCCAACAGGAAGTCAGCCATTTTAAAATTAATGTGCAATTTTGGCAACATTTTCCCCTCTTTTCAGGCATCGTTCTTTGACGAACTCCTCCAAGGGATTTCATCAGATTGCACTATTCTTCAGTGTGTGGAATCCAAAGACCTTTGTGTTGTTAAATTGCGAAGCTTTTTACGTTCAGGGAAATGGGGTGGTTATGGCGGCACGTAGACTCTCAATCACTCGCCAAAACGCAATAATCTGCTGTTACTCAAAAACACAATGTCCAATCTCACCCAAAGGTCGCAGGCATAATGAGACTCGAGTTCGGAAATGTTTGTTATGCCATTTGTACATAATGGTTAGAGCGCCACCTAGTGGAACGACTAACTAATCATGAATGAATGAGTTGAAATGTTAGCTGGTGATTAAATGCATGAATTCCATCAATGGGACATCAGATCGGACGTGCTGGTTTTAGGTGTTGGGCGTGGCTCGACGCGCCGGGGGTGCGAGGGCCCTCATAACGCTGCTTGCAGCTTTAATTATTATTATTATTATTCACCCCAAACAAGGGCCTTTTTGAGGGCCTAAACATGCTCAAAAACTCATGAAATTTTGCACACATGCCAGGTTTGGTGAAAAATTTTGTATTTTAATGGTTTTACATATGAGCACTGGGAAATGGCTCTACAGCGCCACCTATGCCTTGTTAAATGCAGCCCTACGACCACATCGTTTGAGCTACATGTATGAAAATTGGCACACATGTGTATCATTCCAAGACGAACAAAAAAGTCAGTGGGCCCATTGACGCAAACCCAACAGGAAGTCCGCCATTTGGACGTGAAGGTGACATTTTGGCTCTAATTTTGCCGTTTCCATGCCTCGAACTTTAACGAACTCCTCCTTGGGATTTGGTCGTATAAGCTTCATCTTTGGTCAGTTTCAACTACACACCTGGGCCATGTTAAATTGCGGAGCTTTTGAGTTTTCACAATACCATGAGGCCGTGGCGCCACGGCGAATTTCGATGACTCGCCATGAAAATCTTATTGCCTCTCATTTTGTCATACATTTTCTGACCTTGACCAAAGTGAACACATATGATAAGGCTCCACCCCTGAACATATTTCAACTGCCATATTTGACACCAGGGACAGCGCCACCTAGTGGGAACAGGAAATGTCATGTTTTACACTTTGGGGTACAGTATTGTGATGGGTGACATCTGCAGCCTCAAATTTCTCCAGGAAAGCCTTAAGGAGTTGGTCTTGGGTTACAGTGAAAACTGTGACTTTTCGCAAAAGGGTGTGACCCCAGCGGCATGGCGAACTTTGATGTCACGCCATGAAGAAACAAATTAGTATAACTCAATGAAATCCAGTCTGATCAGTACCAGACTTTACAGGCATGATGTCACACCCGCCCTGAACAGATTGATGTGCCCATTGTCGGAAATACGGACAGCGCCACCTAGTGGGAACAGGAAATGTCATGGCTTTAATTTTGTTGTACTGATTTTCACAGGTTCATCGTGGCCACCTCAAAAGCGGTGAATATCACCATCAGTCCCTTGTGATGCTTCAGTGCAAAAATTGTGACTTTAAACTGAACGCCGCACCCTGGTGGCAACGCGGTCCACCATGAAAGATGAAGTGGCTTTTGAGGGGCTTGGAAAGTTTATAGAGGCTTGAAATTTGGCACACACCTCCAATGTGATGAAGGCTTTGTTGTTATGTGATCATTTTCATTGAATAGCGCGAAATGGCTCCACAGCGCCCCCTACAATATTTCAAAATATCAGCCCCTGCTCTGTGTTTTATGTATGATTCTGAAACCTGGTAAGCTTATAGGAGATATCAAGATGTACAAAAAAGTCTCTTGGAGCAATATCCCAAATCCAACAGGAAGTCAGCCATTTTAAAATTAATGTGCAATTTTGGCAACATTTTCCCCTCTTTTCAGGCACCATTCTTTGACGAACTCCTCCAAGGGATTTCATCAGATTGATGCGATCTCCGGTGTGTGGAATCTAAAGACCTTTGTGATGTTAAATTGCGAAGCTTTTTACGTTCAGGGAAAAGGGGTGGTTATGGCGGCACTTAGAGTTTGAATCACTCGCCAAAAAGCAGTAATCTGCTGTCACTCAAAAACACAATATCCAATCTCTCCCAAAGGTCGCAGGCGTGATGAGACTCGAGCTCGGAAATGTTTGTTATGCCATTTGTACATAATGGTTAGAGCGCCACCTAGTGGAACGACTAACTAATCATGAATGAATGAGTTGAAATGTTAGCTGGTGGTTAAATGCATGAATTCCATCAATGTGACATCAGATCGGAGGTGCTGGTTTTAGGTGTTGGGCGTGGCTCGACGTGCCGGGGGTGCGAGGGCCCTCATAACGCTGCTTGCAGCTTTAATTATTATTATTATTATTATTATTATTATTATTATTATTATTCCGGCAAATGAATTGGCCGTTTGAGGGCCTAAACATGCTCGAAAACTCATGAAATTTTGCACACGCGTCAGGTCTGGTGAAAATTTACGTATTTTAATGTTCCCAGACATGGCCAGGGAAAATTAGCTCAGTAGCGCCACCTAGAAAAATGAAAAACGCGAGCCCCCGGTATGGGTATGACCTACACGTTTGAAAGTCGGTACACCTATATAACGTTCAGAGTCGAACAAAAAAGTCTATTATGGCAATGTCCTAAACCCAACAGGAAGTCCGCCATTTTGGATTGAAGGTGACATTTTGGCTCTGATTTTACCGTTTCCATGCCTCGCACTTTAACGAACTCCTCCTTGGGATTTGGTCCTATAAGCTTCAAATTTGGACAGTGTCAACTACACCCTTGTGCCATGTTAAATTGCGGAGCTTTTGAGTTTTCACAATACTATGAGGCCGTGGCGCCATGGCGAATTTCGATGACTCGCCATGAAAATCTTATTGCCTCTCATTCTGTCATACATGTTCCGATCTGGACCAAAGAGAACACATATGATAAGGCTCCACCCCTGAACATATTTCAACTGCCATATTTGACATCAAGGACAGCGCCACCTAGTGGGAACAGGAAATGTCATGTTTTACACTTTGGGGTACAGTATAGTGATGGGTGACATCTGCAGCCTCAAATTTCTCCAGGAAAGCCTTAAGGAGTTGGTCTTGGGGTACAGTGAAAACTGTGACTTTTCGCAAAAGGGTGTGACCCCAGCAGCATGGCGAACTTGGATGTCACGCCATGAAGAAACAAATTAGTATAACTCAATGAAATCCAGTCTGATCAGTACCAGACTTTACAGGCATGATGTCAGACCCGCCCTGAACAGATTGATGTGCCCATTGTCGGAAATACGGACAGCGCCACCTAGTGGCAACAGGAAATGTCATGGCTTTAATTTTGTTGTACTGATTTTCACAGGTTCATCTTGGCCACCTCAAAAGCGGTGAATATCAACATCAGTCCCTCATGATGCTTCAGTGCAAAAATTGTGAGTTTAAACTGAACGGCGCACCCTGGTGGCAACGCTGTTCAACATGAAAGATGAAGTGGCTTTTGAGGGTCTTGGCAAGTTTATAGAGGCTTGAAATTTGGCACACACCTCCAAATGGATGAACGCTTTGTTGGCATGTGATCATTTTCATTGAATAGCGCGAAGTGGCTCCACAGCGCCCCCTACAAAATTTCAAAACCACAGCCCCTGCTCTGTGTTCTATGTATGATTCTGAAACCTGGTAAGCTTATAGGAGATATCAAGATGTACAAAAAAGTCTCTTGGTGCAATATCCCAAATCCAACAGGAAGTCAGCCATTTTAAAATTAATGTGTAATTTTGGCAACATTTTCCCCTCTTTCCAGGCACCGTTCTTTGACGAACTCCTCCAAGGGATTTCATCATATTGAACCAATCTCCAGTGTGTGGAATCTAAAGACCTTTGTGATGTTAAATTGCGAAGCTTTTTACGTTCAGTGAAACGGGGTGGTTATGGTGGCACTTAGAGTTTGAATCACTCGCCAAAAAGCAGTAATCTGCTGTCACTCAAAAACACAATGTCCAATCTCTCCCAAACGTCTCAGGTGTGATGAGACTCGAGCTCGGAAGTGATTGTTATGCCATTTGTACATAATGGTTAGAGCGCCACCTAGTGGAATGACTAACTAATCATGAATGAATGACTTGAAATGTTAGCTGGTGGTTAAATGCATGAATTCCATCAATGTGACATCAGATCGGAGGTGCTGGTTTTAGGTGTTGGGCTTGGCTCGACGCGCCGGGGGTGCGAGGGCCCTCGTAACGCTGCTTGCAGCTTTAATTAGGGCCCGAGCACTGACAGTGCGAAGGCCCTATTGTAATTGCTCTGTTTATTATTATTATTATTATTATTATTATTATTATTATTATTATTATTAGGGCCCGAGCACCGAGAGTGCGAAGGCCCTATTGTATCTGCTCCGTTTCTTATTATTATTATTATTATTATTATTATTATTATTATTATTATTATTATTATTATTCACCCCAAACAAGGGCCTTTTTGAGGGCCTAAACATGCTCAAAAACTCATGAAATTTTGCACACATGCCAGGTCTGGTGAAAAATTTTGTATTTTAATGGTTTTACATATGAGCACTGGGAAATGGCTCTACAGCGCCACCTATGCCTTGTTAAATGCAGCCCTACGACCACATCGTTTCAGCTACATGTATGAAATTTGGCACACATGTGTATCATGCCAAGACGAACAAAAAAGTCTGTGGGCCCATTGACGCAAACCCAACAGGAAGTCCGCCATTTGGAAGAGAAGGTGACATTTTGGCTCTAATTTTGCCATTTCCATGCCTCGAACTTTAACGAACTCCTCCTTGGAAATTGGTCGTATAAGCTTCATATTTGGTCAGTGCCAACTACACCCTTGTGCCATGTTAAATTGCGGAGCTTTTGAGTTTTCACAATACGGTGAGGCCGTGGCGCCACGGCGAATTTCGATGACTCGCCATCAAAATCTTATTGCCTCTCATTTTGTCATACATTTTCTGACCTTCACCAAAGTGAACACATATGATAAGGCTCCACCCCTGAACATATTTCAACTGCCATATTTAAAATCAAGGACAGCGCCACCTAGTGGGAACAGGAAATGTCATGTTTTACACTTTGGGATACAGTATTGTGATGGGTAACATCTGCAGCCTCAAATTTCTCCAGGAAAGCCTTAAGGAGTTGGTCTTGGGTTACAGTGAAAACTGTGACTTTTCGCAAAAGGGTGTGACCCCAGCGGCATGGCGAACTTTGATATCTCGCCATGAAGAAACAGATTAGTATAACTCAATGAAATCCAGTCTGATCAGTACCAGACTTTACAGGCATGATGTCAGACCCGCCCTGAACAGATTGATGTGCCCATTGTCGGGAATACGGACAGCGCCACCTAGTGGCAACAGGAAATGTCATGGCTTTAATTTTGTTGTACTGATTTTCACAGGTTCATCGTGGCCACCTCAAAAGCGGTGAATATCACCATCAGTCCCTCGTGATGCTTCAGTGCAAAAATTGTGACTTTAAACTGAACGGCGCACCCTGGTGGCAACGCCGTCCACCATGAAAGATGAAGTGGCTTTTGAGGGGCTTGGAAAGTCTATAGAGGCTTGAAATTTGGCACACACCTCCAATGTGACGAAGGCTTTGATGTCATGTGATCATTTTCATTGAATAGCGAGAAATGGCTCCACAGCGCCCCCTACAAACTTTCAAAATATCAGCCCCAGCTCTGTGTTTTATGTATGAGTCTGAAACCTGGTAAGCTTATAGGAGATATCAAGATGTACAAAAAAGTCTCTTGGAGCAATATCCCAAATCCAACAGGAAGTCAGCCATTTTAAAATTAATGTGTAATTTTGGCAACATTTTCCCCTCTTTTCAGGCTTCATACTTTGACGAACTCCTCCAAGGGATTTCATCATATTGAACCATTCTCCAGTGTGTGGAATCTAAAGACCTTTGTGATGTTAAATTGCGAAGCTTTTTACGTTCAAGGAAACGGGGTGGTCATGGCGGCACGTGGAGTTTCAATCACTGGCCAAAAAGCAGTAATATGCTGTCACTCAAAGACACAAAGTCCAATCTCTCCCAAAGGTCGCAGGCGTGCTGAGACTCGAGCTCGGAAATGTTTGTTATGCCCTTTGTCTATAATGGTTAGAGCGCCACCTAGTGGGACGACTATACTCATGGTTGAACCAAATGAAATGTTAACTGGTGGTTAAATGCATGAATTCCATCAATGTGACATCAGATCGGACGTGCTGGTTTCAGGTGTTGGGCATGGCTCGACACGCCGGGGGTGCGAGGGCCCTCATAACGCTGCTTGCAGCTTTAATTATTATTATTATTATTATTCCGGCAAATGAATTGGCCGTTTGAGGGCCTAAACATGCTCGAAAACTCATGAAATTTTGCACACGCGTCAGGTCTGGTGAAAATTTACGTATTTTAATGTTCTCAGACATGGCCAGGGAAAATTAGCTCAGTAGCGCCACCTAGAAAAATGAAAAACGCGAGCCCCCGGTATGGGTATGACCTACATGTTTGAAAGTCGGTACACCTATATAACGTTCAGAGTCGAACAAAAAAGTCTATTATGGCAATGTCCTAAACCCAACAGGAAGTCCGCCATTTTGGATTGAAGGTGAGATTTTGGCTCTGATTTTACCGTTTCCATGCCTTGTACTTTAACGAACTCCTCCTTGGGATTTGGTCCTATAAACTTGAAATTTGGACAGTGTCAACTACACCCTTGTGCCATGTTAAATTGCGGAGCTTTTGAGTTTTCACAATACTATGAGGCCGTGGCGCCATGGCGAATTTCGATGACTCGCCATGAAAATCTTATTGCCTCTCATTCTGTCATACATGTTCCGATCTGGACCAAACAGCACACATATGATAAGGCTCCACCCCTGAACATATTTCAACTGCCATATTTGACATCAAGGACAGCGCCACCTAGTGGGAACAGGAAATGTCATGTTTTACACTTTGGGGTACAGTATAGTGATGGGTGACATCTGCAGCCTCAAATTTCTCCAGGAAAGCCTTAAGGAGTTGGTCTTGGGTTACAGTGAAAACTGTGAGTTTTCGCGAAAGGGTGTGACCCCAGCAGCATGGCGAACTTTGATGTCACGCCATGAAGAAACAAATTAGTATAACTCAATGAAATCCAGTCTGATCAGTACCAGACTTTACAGGCATGATGTCAGACCCGCCCTGAACAGATTGACGTGCCCATTGTCGGAAATACGGACAGCGCCACCTAGTGGCAACAGGAAATGTCATGGCTTTAATTTTGTTGTACTGATTTTCACAGGTTCATCGTGGCCACCTCAAAAGCGGTGAATATCACCATCAGTCCCTCGTGATGCTTCAGTGCAAAAATTGTGACTTTAAACTGAACGGCGCACCCTGGTGGCAACGCTGTTCACCATGAAAGATGAAGTGGCTTTTGAGGGGCTTGGAAAGTTTAAAAAGTCTTGAAATTTGGCCCACACCTCCAATGTGGTTAAGGCTTTGTTGTTATGTGATCATTTTCATTGAATATCCCAAAATGGCTCCACAGCGCCCCCTACAAAATTTCAAAATCACAGCCCCTGCTCTGTGTTTTATGTATGAGTCTGAAACCTGGTAAGCTTATAGGAGATATCAAGATGTACAAAAAAGTCTCTTGGAGCAATATCCCAAATCCAACAGGAAGTCAGCCATTTTAAAATTAATGTGCAATTTTGGCAACATTTTCCCCTCTTTTCAGGCATCGTTCTTTGACGAACTCCTCCAAGGGATTTCATCAGATTGCACTATTCTTCAGTGTGTGGAATCCAAAGACCTTTGTGTTGTTAAATTGCGAAGCTTTTTACGTTCAGGGAAACGGGGTGGTCATGGCGGCATGTGGAGTTTCAATCACTCGCCAAAAAGAAGTAATCTGCTGTCACTCAAAAACACAATGTCCAATCTCACCCAAAGGTCGCAGGCATAATGAGACTCGAGTTCGGAAATGTTTGTTATGCCATTTGTACATAATGGTTAGAGTGCCACCTAGTGGAACGACTAGCTAATCATGAATGAATGAGTTGAAATGTTAGCTGGTGGTTAAATGCATGAATTCCATCAATGTGACATCGATCGGACGTGCTGGTTTTAGGTGTTGGGCGTGGCTCGACGCGCCGGGGGTGCGAGGGCCCTCATAACGCTGCTTGCAGCTTTAATTAGGGCCCGAGCACCGAGAGTGCGAAGGCCCTATTGTATCTGCTCCGTTTCTTATTATTATTATTATTATTATTATTATTATTCAGGCGAAACAAGGGCCTTTTTGAGGGCCTAAACATGCTCAAAAACTCATGAAATTTTGCACACATGCCAGGTCTGGTGAAAAATTTTGTATTTTAATGGTTTTACATATGAGCACTGGGAAATGGCTCTAGAGCGCCACCTATGCCTTGTTAAATGCAGCCCTACGACCACATCGTTTGAGCTACATGTATGAAATTTGGCACACATGTGTATCATGCCAAGACGAACAAAAAAGTCTGTGGGCCCATTGACGCAAACCCAACAGGAAGTCCGCCATTTGGAAGAGAAGGTGACATTTTGGCTCTAATTTTGCCATTTCCATGCCTCGAACTTTTGCGAACTCCTCCTTGGGGTTTGATTTCATAACCTTCATATTTGGTCAGTGTCAACTACACCCTTGTGCCATGTTAAATTGCGGAGCTTTTGAGTTTTCACAATACTATGAGGCCGTGGCGCCATGGCGAATTTCGATGACTCGCCATGAAAATCTTATTGCCTCTCATTTTGTCATACATTTTTTGACCTTGACCAAAGTGAACACATATGATAAGGCTCCACCCCTGAACATATTTCAACTGCCATATTTGACATCAGCGACAGCGCCACCCAGTGGGAACAGGAAATGTCATGTTTTACACTTTGGGGTACAGTATAGTGATGGGTGACATCTGCAGCCTCAAATTTCTCCAGGAAAGGCGTAAGGAGTTGGTCTTGGGTTACAGTGAAAACTGTGACTTTTCACGAAAGGGTGTGACCTCAGCAGCATGGCGAACTTTGATATCTCGCCATGAAGAAACAAATTAGTATAACTCAATGAAATCCAGTCTGATCAGTACCAGACTTTACAGGCGTGATGTCAGACCCGCCCTGAACAGATTGATGTGCCCATTGTCAGGAATATGAAGAGCGCCACCTAGTGGGAACAGGAAATGTCATGTCTTACACTTTGTTGTACTGATTTTCACAGGTTCATTGTGGACACCTCAAAAGCGGTGAATATCACCATCAGTCCTTCATGATGCTGCAGTGCGAATATTGTGACTTTATACTGAACGGCGCACCCTGGTGGCAACGCTGTTCACCATGAAAAATGAAGTGGCTTTTGAGGGGCTTGGAAAGTTTAAAAAGTCTTGACATTTGGCGCACACCTCCAATGTGCATAAGGCTTTGTTGTTATGTGATCATTTTCATTGAATAGCGCAAAATGGCTCCACAGCGCCCCCTACGAAATTTCAAAACCACAGCCCCTGCTCTGTGTTTCATCTATGAGTCTGAAACCTGGTAAGCTTATGGAAAATATCAAGATGTACAAAAAAGTCTCTTGGAGCAATATCCCAAATCCAACAGGAAGTCAGCCATTTTAAAATGAATGTGCAATTTTGGCGACATTTTCCCCTCTTTTCAGGCTTCATACTTTGACGAACTCCTCCAAGGGATTTCATCATATTGAACCATTCTCCAGTGTGTGGAATCTAAAGACCTTTGTGATGTTAAATTGCGAAGCTTTTTACGTTCAAGGAAACGGGGTGGTCATGGCGGCACGTAGAGTTTCAATCACTGGCCAAAAAGCAGTAATATGCTGTCACTCAAAGACACAAAGTCCAATCTCTCCCAAAGGTCGCAGGCGTGATGAGACTCGAGCTCGGAAATGTTTGTTATGCCCTTTGTCTATAATGGTTAGAGCGCCACCTAGTGGGACGACTATACTCATGGTTGAAGCAAATGAAATGTTAGCTGGTGGTTAAATGCATGAATTCCATCAATGTGACATCACATCGGACGTGCTGGTTTTAGGTGTTGGGCGTGGCCCGACACGCCAGGGTGCGAGGGCCCTCATAACGCTGCTTGCAGCTTTAATTAGGGCCCGAGCACCGAGAGTGTGAAGGCCCTATTGTATCTGCTCCGTTTCTTATTATTATTATTATTAGGGCCCGAGCACTGACAGTGCGAAGGCCCTATTGTATCTGCTCCGTTTCTTATTATTATTATTATTATTATTATTATTCAGGCGAAACAAGGGCCTTTTTGAGGGCCTAAACATGCTCAAAAACTCATGAAATTTTGCACACATGCCAGGTCTCGTGAAAAATTTTGTATTTTAATGGTTTTACATATGAGCACTGGGAAATGGCTCTAGAGCGCCACCTATGCCTTGTTAAATGCAGCCCTACGACCACATCGTTTGAGCTACATGTATGAAATTTGGCACACATGTGTATCATGCCAAGACGAACAAAAAAGTCAGTGGGCCCATTGACGCAAACCCAACAGGAAGTCCGCCATTTGGAAGAGAAGGTGACATTTTGGCTCTAATTTTGCCATTTCCATGCCTCGAACTTTTGCGAACTCCTCCTTGGGGTTTGATTTCATAACCTTCATATTTGGTCAGTGTCAACTACACCCTTGTGCCATGTTAAATTGCGGAGCTTTTGAGTTTTCACAATACGGTGAGGCCGTGGCGCCATGGCGAATTTCGATGACTCGCCATGAAAATCTTATTGCCTCTCATTTTGTCATACATGTTCTGACCTTGACCAAAGTGAACACATATGATAAGGCTCCACCCCTGAACATATTTCAACTGCCATATTTGACACCAGGGACAGCGCCACCTAGTGGGAACAGGAAATGTCATGTTTTACACTTTGGGGTACAGTATTGTGATGGGTGACATCTGCAGCCTCAAATTTCTCCAGGAAAGCCTTAAGGAGTTGGTCTTGGGTTACAGTGAAAACTGTGACTTTTCACGAAAGGGTGTGACCCCAGCAGCATGGCGAACTTTGATGTCACGCCATGAAGAAACAAATTAGTATAACTCAATGAAATCCAGTCTGATCAGTACCAGACTTTACAGGCATGATGTCAGACCCGCCCTGAACAAATTGATATGCCCATTGTCGGAAATACGGACAGCGCCACCTAGTGGCAACAGGAAATGTCATGGCTTTAACTTTGTTGTACTGATTTTCACAGGTTGATCGTGGCCACCTCAAAAGCGGTGAATATCACCATCAGTCCCTCGTGATGCTTCAGTGCAAAAATTGTGACTTTAAACTGAACGGCGCACCCTGGTGGCAACGCAGTTCATCATGAAAGATGAAGTGGCTTTTGAGGGGCTTGGAAAGTTTATAGAGGCTTGAAATTTGGCACACACCTCCAAATGGATGAAAGCATTGTTGTTATGTAACCATTTTCCTTGAATAGCGCAAAATGGCTCCACAGCGCCCCCTACAATATTTCAAAACATCAGCCCCTGCTCTGTGTTTCATCTATGAGTCTGACACTTGGTAAGCTTGTGTAAGATATCAAGATGTACAAAAAAGTCTCTTGGAGCAATATCCCAAATCCAACAGGAAGTCAGCCATTTTAAAATTAATGTGTAATTTTGATGACATTTTCCCCTCTTTTCAGGCTTCATACTTTGACGAACTCCTCCAAGGGATTTCATCATATTGAAGCATTCTTCAGTGTGTAGAATCTAAAGACCTTTGTGATGTTAAATTGCGAAGCTTTTTCCGTTCAGGGAAACGGGGTGGTCATGGCGGCACGTAGAGTTTCAATCACTCGCAAAAAGCAGTAATCTGCTGTCACTAAAAAACACAATGTCCAATCTCTCCCAAAGGTCGCAGGTGTGATGAGACTCGAGCTTGGAAATGTTTGTTATGCTATTTGTCAATAATGGTTAGAGCGCCACCTAGTGGCATGACTATAATCCTGGTTGAATAAGATGAAATGTTAGCTGGTGATTAAAAGCATGAAATCCATCAATGTGACATCACATCGGACGTGCCGGTTTGAGGTGTTGGCAGTGGCTCGACGTGCCGGGGGTGCGAGGGCCCTCATAACGCTGCTTGCAGCTTTAATTATTATTATTATTATTATTATTATTATTCACCCCAAACAAGGGCCTTTTTGAGGGCCTAAACATGCTCAAAAACTCATGAAATTTTGCACACATGCCAGGTCTGGTGAAAAATTTTGTATTTTAATGGTTTTACATATGAGCACTGGGAAATGGCTCTACAGCGCCACCTATGCCTTGTTAAATGCAGCCCTACGACCACATCGTTTCAGCTACATGTATGAAATTTGGCACACATGTGTATCATGCCAAGTCGAACAAAAAAGTCTGTGGGCCCATTGATGCAAACCCAACAGGAAGTCCGCCATTTGGAAGAGAAGGTGACATTTTGGCTCTAATTTTGCCATTTCCATGCCTCGAACTTTTGCGAACTCCTCCTTGGGATTTGGTTGTATAAGCTTCATCTTTGGTCAGTGTCAACTACACACCTGGGCCATGTTAAATTGCGGAGCTTTTGAGTTTTCACAATACTATGAGGCCGTGGCGCCATGGCGAATTTCGATGACTCGCCATGAAAATCTTATTGCCTCTCATTTTGTCATACATTTTCTGACCTTGACCAAAGTGAACACATATGATAAGGCTCCACCCCTGAACATATTTCAACTGCCATATTTGACACCAGGGACAGCGCCACCTAGTGGGAACAGGAAATGTCATGTTTTACACTTTGGGGTACAGTATAGTGATGGGTGACACCTGCAGCCTCAAATTTCTCCAGGAAAGCCTTAAGGAGTTGGTCTTGGGTTACAGTGAAAACTGTGACTTTTCGCAAAAGGGTGTGACCCCAGCAGCATGGCGAACTTTGATGTCACGCCATGAAGAAACAAATTAGTATAACTCAATGAAATCCAGTCTGTTCAGTACCAGACTTTACAGGCATGATGTCAGACCCGCCCTGAACAGATTGATGTGCCCATTGTCGGGAATACGTACAGCGCCACCTAGTGGCAACAGGAAATGTCATGGCTTTAATTTTGTTGTACTGATTTTCACAGGTTCATCGTGGCCACCTCAAAAGCGGTGAATATCAACATCAGTCCCTCGTGATGCTTCAGTGCAAAAATTGTGACTTTAAACTGAACGGCGCACCCTGGTGGCAACGCTGTTCAACATGAAAGATGAAGTGGCTTTTGAGGGGCTTGCAAGTTTATAGAGGCTTGAAATTTGGCCCACACCTCCAAATGGATGAAGGCTTTGTTGTCATGTGATCATTTTCATTGAATAGCGCGAAATTGCTCCACAGCGCCCCCTACAAAATTTCAAAACAACAGCCCCTGCTCTGTGTTTCATCTATGAGTCTGAAACCTGGTAAGCTTATGGAAAATATCAAGATGTACAAAAAAGTCTCTTGGAGCAATATCCTAAATCCAACAGGAAGTCAGCCATTTTAAAATTAATGTGCAATTTTGGCGACATTTTCCCCTCTTTTCAGGCTTCATACTTTGACGAACTCCTCCAAGGGATTTCATCATATTGAACCATTCTCCAGTGTGTGGAATCTAAAGACCTTTGTGATGTTAAATTGCGAAGCTTTTTACGTCCAGGGAAACGGGGTGGTTATGGCGGCACTTAGAGTTTGAATCACTCGCCAAAAAGCAGTAATCTGCTGTCACTCAAAAACACAATGTCCAATCTCTCCCAAACGTCTCAGGTGTGATGAGACTGGAGCTCGGAAATGTTTGGTATGCCATTTGTCGGTAATAGTTAGAGCGCCACCTAGTGGAACGACTAACTAATCATAAATGAATGAGTTGAAATGTTAGCTGGTGGTTAAATGCATGAATTCCATCAATGTGACATCAGATCGGACGTGCTGGTTTTAGGTGTTGGGCGTGGCTCGACGCGCCGGGGGTGCGAGGGCCCTCATAACGCTGCTTGCAGCTTTAATTAGGGCCCGAGCACTGATAGTGCGAAGGCCCTATTGTAATTGCTCTGTTTATTATTATTATTATTATTATTATTATTATTATTATTATTATTATTATTATTATTATTATTCCGGCAAATGAATTGGCCGTTTGAGGGCCTAAACATGCTCGAAAACTCATGAAATTTTGCACACGCGTCAGGTCTGGTGAAAATTTACGTATTTTAATGTTCTCAGACATGGCCAGGGAAAATTAGCTCAGTAGCGCCACCTAGAAAAATGAAAAACGGGAGCCCCCGGTATGGGTATGACCTACATGTTTGAAAGTCGGTACACCTATATAACGTTCAGAGTCGAACAAAAAAGTCTATTATGGCAATGTCCTAAACCCAACAGGAAGTCCGCCATTTTGGATTGAAGGTGACATTTTGGCTCTGATTTTACCATTTCCATGCCTCGAACTTTAACGAACTCCTCCTTGGGGTTTGATTTCATAACCTTCATATTTGGTCAGTGCCAACTACACCCTTGTGCCATGTTAAATTGCGGAGCTTTTGAGTTTTCACAATACTATGAGGCCGTGGCGCCATGGCGAATTTCGATGACTCGCCATGAAAATCTTATTGCCTCTCATTTTGTCATACATTTTCTGACCTTGACCAAAGTGAACACATATGATAAGGCTCCACCCCTGAACATATTTCAACTGCCATATTTGACATCAGCGACAGCGCCACCTAGTGGGAACAGGAAATGTCATGTTTTACACTTTGGGGTACAGTATTTTGATGGGTGACATCTGCAGCCTCAAATTTCTCCAGGAAAGCCTTAAGGAGTTGGTCTTGGGGTACAGTGAAAACTGTGACTTTTCACGAAAGGGTGTGACCTCAGCAGCATGGCGAACTTTGATATCTTGCCATGAAGAAACAAATTAGTATAACTCAATGAAATCCAGGCTGATCAGTACCAGACTTTACAGGCATGATGTCAGACCCGCCCTGAACAGATTGATGTGCCCATTGTCGGAAATACGGACAGCGCCACCTAGTAGCAACAGGAAATGTCATGGCTTTAACTTTGTTGTACTGATTTTCACAGGTTGATCGTGGCCACCTCAAAAGCGGTGAATATCACCATCAGTCCCTCGTGATGCTTCAGTGCAAAAATTGTGACTTTAAACTGAACGGCGCACCCTGGTGGCAACGCGGTTCATCATGAAAGATGAAGTGGCTTTTGAGGGGCTTGGCAAGTTTATAGAGGCTTGAAATTTGGCACACACCTCCAAATGGATGAAGGCATTGTTGTTATGTAAACATTTTCCTTGAATAGCGCAAAATGGCTCCACAGCGCCCCCTACAATATTTCAAAACATCAGCCCCTGCTCTGTGTTTCATCTATGAGTCTGACACTTGGTAAGCTTGTGTAAGATATCAAGATGTACAAAAAAGTCTCTTGGAGCAATATCCCAAATCCAACAGGAAGTCAGCCATTTTAAAATTAATGTGTAATTTTGATGACATTTTCCCCCCTTTTTAGGCCTCATACTTTGACGAACTCCTCCAAGGGATTTCATCATATTGAAGCATTCTTCAGTGTGTAGAATCTAAAGACCTTTGTGATGTTAAATTGCGAAGCTTTTTCCGTTCAGGGAAACGGGGTGGTCATGGCGGCACGTAGAGTTTCAATCACTCGCAAAAAGCAGTAATCTGCTGTCACTAAAAAACACAATGTCCAATCTCTCCCAAAGGTCGCAGGTGTGATGAGACTCGAGCTTGGAAATGTTTGTTATGCTATTTGTCAATAATGGTTAGAGCGCCACCTAGTGGCATGACTATAATCCTGGTTGAATAAGATGAAATGTTAGCTGGTGATTAAAAGCATGAAATCCATCAATGTGACATCACATCGGACGTGCCGGTTTGAGGTGTTGGCAGTGGCTCGACGTGCCGGGGGTGCGAGGGCCCTCATAACGCTGCTTGCAGCTTTAATTATTATTATTATTATTATTCACCCCAAACAAGGGCCTTTTTGAGGGCCTAAACATGCTCAAAAACTCATGAAATTTTGCACACATGCCAGGTCTGGTGAAAAATTTTGTATTTTTATGGTTTTACATATGAGCACTGGGAAATGGCTCTACAGCGCCACCTATGCCTTGTTAAATGCAGCCCTACGACCACATCGTTTGAGCTACATGTATGAAATTTGGCACACATGTGTATCATGCCAAGACGAACAAAAAAGTCTGTGGGCCCATTGACGCAAACCCAACAGGAAGTCCGCCATTTGGAAGAGAAGGTGACATTTTGGCTCTAATTTTACCGTTTCGATGCCTCGAACTTTAACGAACTCCTCCTTGGCATTTGGTCCTATAAGCTTCAAATTTGGACAGTGTCAACTATACCCTTGTGCCATGTTAAATTGCGGAGCTTTTGAGTTTTCACAATACTATGAGGCCGTGGCGCCATGGCGAATTTCGATGACTCGCCATGAAAATCTTATTGCCTCTCATTTTGTCATACATTTTCTGACCTTGACCAAAGTGAACACATATGATAAGGCTCCACCCCTGAACATATTTCAACTGCCATATTTGACATCAAGGACAGCGCCACCTAGTGGGAACAGGAAATGTCATGTTTTACACTTTGGGGTACAGTATAGTGATGGGTGACATCTGCAGCCTCAAATTTCTCCAGGAAAGCCTTAAGGAGTTGGTCTTGGGTTACAGTGAAAACTGTGACTTTTCGCGAAAGGGTGTGACCCCAGCAGCATGGCGAACTTTGATGTCACGCCATGAAGAAACAAATTAGTATAACTCAATGAAATCCAGTCTGATTAGTACCAGACTTTACAGGCATGATGTCACACCCGCCCTGAACAGATTGATGTGCCCATTGTCAGGAATATGAAGAGCGCCACCTAGTGGGAAGAGGAAATGTCATGTCTTACACTTTGTTGTACTGATTTTCACAGGTTCATAGTGGCCACCTCAAAAGCGGTGAATATCACCATCAGTCCTTGATGATGCTTTAGTGCAAAAATTGTGACTTTAAACTGAACGGCGCACCCTGGTGGCAACGCTGTTCACCATGAAAGATGAAGTGGCTTTTGAGGGTCTTGGCAAGTTTATAGAGGCTTGAAATTTGGCACACACCTCCAATGTGACGATGGCTTTGTTGTCATGTGATCATTTTCATTGAATATCCCAAAATGGCTCCACAGCGCCCCCTACAAAATTTCAAAACCACAGCCCCAGCTCTGTGTTTTATGTATGAATCTGAAACCTGGTAGGCTTATAGGAGATATCAAGATGTACAAAAAAGTCTCTTGGAGCAATATCCCAAATCCAACAGGAAGTCAGCCATTTTAAAATTAATGTGCAATTTTGGCAACATTTTCCCCTCTTTTCAGGCATCGTTCTTTGACGAACTCCTCCAAGGGATTTCATCATATTGAAGCATTCTTCAGTGTGTGGAATCCAAAGACCTTTGTGTTGTTAAATTGCGAAGCTTTTTACGTCCAGGGAAACGGGGTGGTTATGGCGGCACTTAGAGTTTGAATCACTCGCCAAAAAGCAGTAATCTGCTGTCACTCAAAAACACAATGTCCAATCTCTCCCAAACGTCTCAGGTGTGATGAGACTCGAGCTTGGAAGTGTTTGTTATGCCATTTGTACATAATGGTTAGAGCGCCACCTAGTGGAACGACTAACTAATCATGAATGAATGAGTTGAAATGTTAGCTGGTGGTTAAATGCATGAATTCCATCAATGTGACATCAGATCGGAGGTGCTGGTTTTAGGTGTTGGGCGTGGCTCGACGCGCCGGGGGTGCGAGGGCCCTCATAACGCTGCTTGCAGCTTTAATTATTATTATTATTATTATTATTATTATTCACCCCAAACAAGGGCCTTTTTGAGGGCCTAAACATGCTCAAAAACTCATGAAATTTTGCACACATGCCAGGTCTGGTGAAAAATTTTGTATTTTAATGGTTTTACATATGAGCACTGGGAAATGGCTCTACAGCGCCACCTATGCCTTGTTAAATGCAGCCCTACGACCACATCGTTTCAGCTACATGTATGAAATTTGGCACACATGTGTATCATGCCAAGACGAACAAAAAAGTCTGTGGGCCCATTGACGCAAACCCAACAGGAAGTCCGCCATTTGGAAGAGAAGGTGACATTTTGGCTCTAATTTTGCCATTTCCATGCCTCGAACTTTTGCGAACTCCTCCTTGGGGTTTCATTTCATAACCTTCAAATTTGGACAGTGTCAACTACACCCTTGTGCCATGTTAAATTGCGGAGCTTTTGAGTTTTCACAATACTATGAGGCCGTGGCGCCATGGCGAATTTCGATGACTCGCCATGAAAATCTTATTGCCTCTCATTTTGTCATACATTTTCTGACCTTGACCAAAGTGAACACATATGATAAGGCTCCACCCCTGAACATATTTCAACTGCCATATTTGACACCAGGGACAGCGCCACCTAGTGGGAACAGGAAATGTCATGTTTTACACTTTGGGGTACAGTATAGTGATGGGTGACATCTGCAGCCTCAAATTTCTCCAGGAAAGCCTTAAGGAGTTGGTCTTGGGTTACAGTGAAAACTGTGAGTTTTCGCGAAAGGGTGTGACCCCAGCAGCATGGCGAACTTTGATGTCACGCCATGAAGAAACAAATTAGTATAACTCAATGAAATCCAGTCTGATCAGTACCAGACTTTACAGGCATGATGTCAGACCCGCCCTGAACAGATTGATGTGCCCATTGTCGGAAATACGGACAGCGCCACCTAGTGGCAACAGGAAATGTCATGGCTTTAACTTTGTTGTACTGATTTTCACAGGTTCATCGTGGCCACCTCAAAAGCGGTGAATATCACCATCAGTCCCTCGTGATGCTTCAGTGCAAAAATTGTGACTTTAAACTGAACGGCGCACCCTGGTGGCAACGCGGTCCACCATGAAAGATGAAGTGGCTTTTGAGGGGCTTGGAAAGTTTATAGAGGCTTGAAATTTGGCACACACCTCCAAATGGATGAAGGCATTGTTGTTATGTAAGCATTTTCCTTGAATAGCGCAAAATGGCTCCACAGCGCCCCCTACAATATTTCAAAACATCAGCCCCTGCTCTGTGTTTCATCTATGAGTCTGACACTTGGTAAGCTTGTGTAAGATTTCAAGAAGTACAAAAAAGTCTCTTGGAGCAATATCCCAAATCCAACAGGAAGTCAGCCATTTTAAAATGAATGTGTAATTTTGATGACATTTTCCCCCCTTTTCAGGCCTCATACTTTGACGAACTCCTCCAAGGGATTTCATCATATTGAAGTATTCTTCAGTGTGTAGAATCTAAAGACCTTTGTGATGTTAAATTGCGAAGCTTTTTCCGTTCAGGGAAACGGGGTGGTCATGGCGGCACGTAGAGTTTCAATCACTCGCAAAAAGCAGTAATCTGCTGTCACTAAAAAACACAATGTCCAATCTCTCCCAAAGGTCGCAGGTGTGATGAGACTCGAGCTTGGAAATGTTTGTTATGCTATTTGTCAATAATGGTTAGAGCGCCACCTAGTGGCATGACTATAATCCTGGTTGAATAAGATGAAATGTTAGCTGGTGATTAAAAGCATGAAATCCATCAATGTGACATCACATCGGACGTGCCGGTTTGAGGTGTTGGCAGTGGCTCGACGTGCCGGGGGTGCGAGGGCCCTCATAACGCTGCTTGCAGCTTTAATTATTATTATTATTATTTCGGCAAATGAATTGGCTTTTTGAGGGCCTAAACATGCTCAAAAACTCATGAAATTTTGCACACATGCCAGGTCTGGTGAAAAATTTTGTATTTTAATGGTTTTACATATGAGCACTGGGAAATGGCTCTAGAGCGCCACCTATGCCTTGTTAAATGCAGCCCTACGACCACATCGTTTCAGCTACATGTATGAAATTTGGCACACATGTGTATCATGCCAAGACGAACAAAAAAGTCTGTGGGCCCATTGACGCAAACCCAACAGGAAGTCCGCCATTTGGAAGAGAAGGTGACATTTTGGCTCTAATTTTGCCATTTCCATGCCTCGAACTTTTGCGAACTCCTCCTTGGGGTTTGATTTCATAACCTTCATATTTGGTCAGTGTCAACTACACCCTTGTGCCATGTTAAATTGCGGAGCTTTTGAGTTTTGACAATACTATGAGGCCGTGGCGCCATGGCGAATTTCGATGACTCGCCATGAAAATCTTATTGCCTCTCATTTTGTCATACATTTTCTGATCTTGACCAAAGTGAACACATATGATAAGGCTCCACCCCTGAACATATTTCAACTGCCATATTTGACACCAGGGACAGCGCCACCTAGTGGGAACAGGAAATGTCATGTTTTACACTTTGGGGTACAGTATAGTGATGGGTGACACCTGCAGCCTCAAATTTCTCCAGGAAAGCCTTAAGGAGTTGGTCTTGGGTTACAGTGAAAACTGTGACTTTTCGCAAAAGGGTGTGACCCCAGCAGCATGGCGAACTTTGATGTCACGCCATGAAGAAACAAATTAGTATAACTCAATGAAATCCAGTCTGTTCAGTACCAGACTTTACAGGCATGATGTCAGACCCGCCCTGAACAGATTGATGTGCCCATTGTCGGGAATACGTACAGCGCCACCTAGTGGCAACAGGAAATGTCATGGCTTTAATTTTGTTGTACTGATTTTCACAGGTTCATCGTGGCCACCTCAAAAGCGGTGAATATCAACATCAGTCCCTCGTGATGCTTCAGTGCAAAAATTGTGACTTTAAACTGAACGGCGCACCCTGGTGGCAACGCGGTCCACCATGAAAGATGAAGTGGCTTTTGAAGGGCTTGGAAAGTATATAGAGGCTTTAAATTTAGCACACCCCTCCAAATGGATGAAGGCTTTGTTGTCATGTGATCATTTTCATTGAATAGCGCGAAATGGCTCCACAGCGCCCCCTACAAAATTTCAAAACCACAGCCCCAGCTCTGTGTTTTATGTATGAGTCTGAAACCTGGTAAGCTTATAGGAGATATCAAGATGTACAAAAAAGTCTCTTGGAGCAATATCCCAAATCCAACAGGAAGTCAGCCATTTTAAAATTAATGTGCAATTTTGGCAACATTTTCCCCTCTTTTCAGGCTTCATACTTTGACGAACTCCTGCAAGGGATTTCATCATATTGATGCGATCTCCTGTGTGTGGAATCTAAAGACCTTTGTGATGTTAAATTGCGAAGGTTTTTACGTTCAGGGAAACGGGGTGGTCATGGCGGCATGTGGAGTTTCAGTCACTCGCCAAAAAGCAGTAATCTGCTGTCACTCAAAATCAAAATGTCCAATATGTCCCAAAGGTCGCAGGCGTGATGAGACTCGAGCTCGGAAATGTTTGTTATGCCATTTGTACATAATGGTTAGAGCGCCACCTAGTGGGACGACTATAATCATGATTGAATGAGATGAAATGTTAGCTGGTGGTTGAATGCATGAATTTCATCAATGTGACATCAGATCGGAGGTGCTGGTTGTAGGTGTTGGGCGTAGCTCGACGCGATGGGGTGCGAGGGCCCTCATAACGCTGCTTGCAGCTTTAATAGTTTTAGTTGTGTTTTGCAAGAATTAAGTGTCGCCAAATCCTAGCTCCATCCTATCAGTCATGCTCTTCTGCTTATCCTTGGGTATTAAAACTATTAACTCTTGCAGCACTGCGTGTTCCTAATTTTGGTTCAAGTAAATTGATAAACTTTTGAAGGCGATTGACTCACACAGTTATTTAGATGTCCCAGTCCTGTTGTCTCGGGATGCATCACGCTGCCTTATCTGGGGTTAGCTGTTTTCTGGGGATGCGGGTTAAGTGGGGGAGCTCTTCAAAATAAACTAGATTAACCTTTTTGTGTGAGCTTTTCAAATGCACTTCAAAGTTTGTGGGACTTTTGTTTTATAAATGTCCCTCATAACCCCCTGATGACCCAGTAATGCATTTTTGCGCACTGTAGTGTACATTCAGTTTTTGCTTGTAGCTCTCATACTTTACTTACCACTCATCTAAGTCCTGATGTTAAAATTTCATCCCATATGTGGGGGTACGGCCTTGCCAGCTGTTCTTCCTGTTCAAAATGGCTGGCATCCCCACAAGCACATTTTTGGAAGAAAAAAGGTAAGCATGATATTTACATTTAAGATATTTTTTATTTAAAGTCAAATTTTACTTAATTTTCAAAAATAAACATCTAGTAAATGATCTTAGGTGTTCTTTAGAATTAGGCTTATTTAGTTTCAGAGAGAACATGACTAATTTATTAATGTGTGCTCTAATGTACTTTGGGACCTGGTACTTATATTTATTTCACTTTTTTCTAGTAGACAACTCTTTGACAAAGGCAGAGAGAATTCTTAACAGAATAACTGAGCGAGATTCAAGCATAGTTTTTTCAAGGAATGAGAGTCATGTGAGCCAAATAGGAGAGAGTGAGACCCCAGTAGGAACTACACAAAGATTATTGAGATGCAGTGGCAGGTGTAATAGAGAAAAACACAGGGCCACCCGATATCTATCATCGTATCTGGTTCAAAACCGATATGTAGGAGAATCCGGAAATTTTAATTTTAAGTTAAAAATAAAATCTGGGTGAAATGCAGAAATGTTTTCCACTAAAGTAAAAATAAGAGTCACAATTATAGATGAATCCATGGCCCCTAATTGTTTCTACAAGATCACGTCGTTGCTGAAAGTTATCAGTGATCTCAATATACGAAAAGGATTCACCGTATCTCGAGTTCAAGGTCCTCTTGACTGAGAAACCTGGGACAAACATATGGATATGACCTGAATGATATCAGTAATGAAGAGTTCTCTCCAAAACTCAAGAAAAAGCTTGCCTGAAATGATTAACAGTCCAAGGCATTTCAATTATAGAATGGTTGGGTGTAACAATGAAACAGATGTGAGATGAGGGAAGTGCCAAATGTTCCTCTGTGTCTCCAAATAAAAATCAGTACTTCCTCAGATATCCTAAATAAATTGACTTTTGTGAAATAGAAAGTTCAGTGCCATCACTTATTCCTGAACCAATAGTTTACAGCTAGTTAAGTGTCAGTGACTTCTGGGTTGGTCCCTGATCTTCATCTTATGAGATTGTTATTTTAATAACACTTGATTTATTTAAAAGAAAAAAGAAAGAAGAAAAAGAAAAAACGAAAATATTTTCTCCCTGTTTTTTTTCTTATTCTCTGGGTCTCAGGAGGACATTATGTCCCTCTCCACTACAAGACTCTTGTTATGTCTAAAAATCAGTCATATTAAAATGATCCTCAATTGGACTCTGGCGCTTTCTCCCGACTTCCCTGACATGATTCTGCGCGTGGACGGAGCAGCCGCACAGACGACTCAACTACCGTAGCGCCTTAACTTAGCTATTGTAGGGCGCGCACACATCAATGAAACTAAACACATTTTACAATAAATCCAATTAACTTTGGCTAATTTTGTGAAGATTCATTACAGTTTTAGTTAGTTTTCCTTTTTTTTTGTTATTTCCGTTAAAGCAAACGTTTTTCCACTTCTAGTTTTCGTTATTTCATTTATTTTCTTTAATAATAATAACCCTGCTCTGCACACTGGAATAAACATAATCAACATGATCAACATTTTACTGCGTGTTATTTCACCATCTTATTGAGTCAAATACTCCATCCTTATGTAGTTTACGACATTATGTTTATGTACTCTGTCTCTAAATGTTTGAAGAATTTTCAAGTTTAGGGTCAAATTTTTAATAATTTGACCATAAGTGAAAGTCATGGCGTTATCACCCCCTTTGGGGCTTACCTTTCCCAGTTTTGATGATATTCCTCCCCATTCTCTATTCTTTGCAAGTACCCTTTTTCGGGGGCGAGAAACTGTTGGTGTGGCCAAGTGGGTGCTGTAAAAACAAAAGCTCAGGACAGAACAGTCACCAGTCATGTACTTCATACAAAATTAAGATATATTGACCTTCATATTGATCCTCTGAGTGTAATGGTACATTTTAATTTAAACTTCTCAAAGCTAAGCACAATATTTTACTTTATCTTACTCTTGTTCTGGTGCAGCACCACCCCTATCGGTTCTCTCTTAGTTTTAAATTGCTGACTGTTTCAAGAAGGCACCCGAAAGGCGGGGGCCAGTGTTTATCATTACATATCTCTCTTTTGAGTTTGGCAAGTCTATCATTCCCCTGTTATTCACAGACCTCAGTGGACGATTTTTTTATTTTATTTTTTATAACCATTAATTGAATTTTTACAATGGCCTGCTATGGTTAACGATAACATGTTCAGTCATGAGTAAAAACGAACCTTTTCTTCACTTTAGCATTTAACATTCCCAACCATTTTATAATGATACATTAATCAAAATACAGCTACTATAACACAATTTTCTTAATGCAAACATCAGTAAATCAAAATTAGCAACCAAAGGGTTAAGTCTGCAGTTCACCCTCATGTGACGCTGCAGCCTCCCCCTTTAGTCTCTGTCATTCTTCTGTTCTTACAAAAACAACCCAAAGCAAGACAAAACATCCACCCTTCTTTTACAGGCTGGGTGAATTGTTTCTGGACATCTACTAATCCTAAAGTCGGTACCATTTTTGTCTCAGTATCAAGTCAGTTAAACTTTTAGTCGTCAGTCCATCGCAGTCCAGTCACATGCATACATCCACACACATTCATACTAGAAGTTGCTGATAATGGAGTCTCACGCGCAACCTATTCGAGGCTCCATCACCAGCAAGATGACGTCATCATTTTAAAGGAAACAGTTCCTTGTTTGTTTTTACTTCTTTGGACTGGATTGACTCGCTGCAATCCTTTTAGGCTTCAGGATCAGTGTCCCATATAAGTGAATTTTCTCCCAAGCCCATTATAATCATGGAGAAAAAATACTTTGCGACTGTTTTCAGTAAGAATATTTTATAGCGCTTTAAAGTCCAATCTCTCAGGCCTGGATTAAAGAGCTGATTTGTTAAATCAGGAACTCACAAAATACCAAAATATCACCACCGGTGGATCATACCTCTCTGATGTTCTTATCTCAGTGCACTGTAACAAAAGCAAAAACAAACGTAACCAATAATGTACTCATATAATAACCTATACTGGGGCCCATTACAAACATGTCCAAGCATAACCCATCTTCCCCTCTCTTGGAGAAAGAAAACAATCCAAACCTCACTAATAAAATACACCTTGTGTCAAACAAAACCCAAAAATCAACCAAAAGTTCACACAATATTTATTAGGCCTACAATTACCGTAACTCCTTTTTTCTTTTTGCACCAACAAAACATGTTGGATTTACTTGCTTCAATAATGGACACTGGTTACACACAAACGCTTTGCTTTAGCAGAAACTTAAACAACCAAATTAAATCAACACAACCTTTTCATATTCTCTCCAAAACTCACACCATTCATCCATCATTTTCACTCTGTGCCACTGCTCCTTGCTAAACTGTGTGAAGCACAGTAAACAATTCAGTGGAGGCCTTGAGCCATACACAGACATCACACACAAGCATTGTTTTCATAAACAAACTGCTTTAGACCCTGTCCCCTAAATCTACACAAATGCCCCCTGGGCGGCATGAAATGCATTTAACCAATAAATAATCAATGGGTTCTTATTGTTGTAACAGACTCCGTATTTGGATGTTTGTGTGCAGCATTTGTTAGTAAAGCATTCTTCATTGCATCAGCGTGTGTGTGTATCACTTCTCAGTGAATTGAATCAGCATCTCGATTTATGTGTGCATCAATTCTCACTCAATCAACGAGTGCATATGTTCATATGTGTGTTTCTTTTCATTCTGAGTCAATGCATGTAGATGAGTGTGTTTGTGTGGGTGTTTGTGTTCATCACTTTCCTGTTCTGGTGTTCTGGATAAACCACGGCCTGAAGCGTGCCCTGGGGTCCTGCCCTCCTCCATTTCAGTCTGTTTGCATCCATTATTGATGCTAGTTAAAGTTCTGTCCATACTGGTTCTGGCCCCGATTGGGGCAGTCCTTTTCTCCAGTATCCTGCATCTTCTCCTTATGTCACTCCTCCTTAACTTGACCCTTTCACTTCTGTAGCTCCTTCAGGGTTTTGATACGCAGCTCAATCGTCTGGATGTCTATGTCAAACTCCAGTCTACGCTGCTGCGCCAGCTCTTCCTCTGTTTCTCCCAGCCAAGTCAAGATTTTGTTCAGGTCAAAGTTCAGCTGCTGTCACTGCTGCTTGTTAAGGTTCAAAAATTGAGGAAGGAGAGTACAAACCACCATGGTCCAGAAGCTCTTGGTCAAACAAGGATTTTAATAACTACACACACGTGTGGGAAGAACACTCTGTACGCAGACAGCAAGTGATCTTCGACTTAATCAACGCATACACAGATTTTATAGCATCAGGGTTTGAATTACTGACGCCCCTTCATACGTCACAGACAGGATATATACATACGTCAAATCAAAACCACAATAACTTTTAACACAGTTTAAAAGAACATCGTCTTCCATCTTCATAACAGGTGCATCCTGTTACTGCCGGATGCTCGCTTGTCATCTTGACACCTCAGCAGCAGTTCGGCGACAAACTGCTCTTTGCAACCCAAGCAAAACATAATTAAACTTTCCCCTCTAAATAATTCTCTCTAACTGAGTGTGTGTGTCTGTGTCTGTGTGCTAACCACAATTGCACCCTGTTTCACCTTGCGACTAGCTCCTGACCTCTAACCAGACAGAGAGACAGAAACCACTCTCGTATATGTAATAATCGAACTGAAACTATGGATATATCATCTACTTAAATAAATGTTTTAATCAAGAACCTCTACTAAACATAATAACTGTGTGCATAAGCATCTTAAGGCCTTCTCAAAGCCATCTGTTACTTTGTTAAAGCAATGATCATTTTGAATAACCTAGTAATTCAAATGGCCTCTTCTTAGCCTGCTGCTCAAAATAACTTTCTGCTTTCACTTCTGCAACTTCCTGTCAGCCTGCAACTTAGTCTTTCTGAAAGAGACACTGTTTAAACCTCTGAATGCAATATCCATGCTGCAGATTATATTTATTAATGCAATGGTAATGATGACAATTATTTAACAATAGCAGTAAAATAATTTCCCTGCTCCACATTCCCTCTCTCGACCTCTGGCACACCAGAGGTCGCAATACATTTTGTCCTCGCTCAGCAAATCAGACAACCTCATGTCATCTAATTGGTCCAGTCATAGACATCAGCTCCCCTTCGAGAACACTCCATGTGTAAGCTTAGGTCTTCTCGGTCCCTCTCTTGTGGTCGTCGAGATCTTCTGCAAAGGAAACAAAACACCTTTTCCTGCACCTCCCTAACTTATCCTATTTGGGACTCTTTAATCAAAAGCATGATCCTAATTATCTTCTTAACTTAGTGACTTGTATTTATATATATTCTTCAACGTTACTCATCACTTTAAAATTCTTTAAGCGCTGGTTTCACATCCGGTTGCTCGCTCTATTTTCCCTTATCTGATCATCACAAATTGTCGCTGCTGCAAGTTCCTCTACTCTAATCTAAAGCCACCTTTTTAACAATTAATTCAATTAAGTTTAAGCATATAAGCAATTACTCCTGCATAAATTTCATCACAGCTAAATGCTGCCTTGAAACAACTCCTGTGTGTTAACACTAACTTCATTTTAACCTCACATTTTCTATGTTATAACCTGTTTTTGGTATAGCCTTTTCATTTCATTTTGCTCCTTTTAATGTAACAATACCTTCTAATTCTAATTTATCAGACTTAACCAAAATATATGCTTTCCTTCCTCTTTGGTCTTTCTTTAAGTTCAGTTAAAAGCTAAATGAATTTGAGGCCTTTTGCCTGGAATCAATACTGTCATGTGTGTTTCTGGACTCTGTGTCTGTAAGCGCGTGCAATCCTTCATTAACTCATATCATCCTCACAGTAGATTGGCTAATCATAGCGCTAGCCAAAGGCTCATGACCCTCCAGAGACAAATTGAGCCACAACTCCTTTAAAGGCACAAAATGCAATATGTATAAAAATCATTTCTATTTATAAACTCTCCCCTTTATCCTAAAAATAAATCTATGAAATATCTGTATGTGTAAGCCTACATTATAACCACTACTTCTAGAAATCAAAAAGAAATCAAACCTGTCTAGAACCTTCACTAGTTTTCCCCAAAGGATATCTTTTTGTCAACGTGTCCCACAATTTCCCTCTAAGATTTGTACACAGCTTTGAAAAACCTGGCATTGTATCTTCTAAACAGGATTCAGTTCACTTTAATCCTTTAACCTTAACATAAAAATAACAGTTTCAATTTTACCATATCCAAATGACCCAAACAAACCCCCAAACATAATCACACATAATAAGAACCAAAAAAGTCCTAAAATGATCCTAAATTATTAAACAATTAATTTATTAACCCTAAATCCCCCCTTTATTTTGACACATGAAATGTGTCACAATACTATACAGAACTTAAAATGCTCAGTTTTCCCACTCATGATCCAATCTGTGTTATAAAAATAAACTTAAAACAGAACAATTCTCAGTCATGTGTTTTCTTCAATTAATGGTAACATGAGTTACATCAAAAATGTTTCCCATTTAACATTTGGCATTCTCCCAACAATATACTATAATCCCATAATCTAACCCCACTTAATAAAACAAAAATTTTCTCTGATAAAAGCAAATTGTTTGTCCACATTTATTCATCCCCACCTTCATCCAGTCACACACATTCACTCCCATGCAGTCACACCATATATTTGCTAATAGTGGAGCTTATTAGCGCAACTTCTCCACCCTCAGCAAAATGAGCTCATTTATTTTTTATTTTCCATAGGAAAATATTTCTTTATGCTTTTGGACTGGATTGACTCCTTTTTACAGGGACTTACGACCTGAATAGTCCCCACAGGTAGCTTTCTCCTTGGCCAGTTGTAATCTGGAAAGCCCCCCTTATATTTGCTCTTCCCGAGAATTTTCAGCGCCGTTATTCACTGTTGCAGGCCTGCTTAAAACAGAAATGAAAAAAAAAAAATAGAGCTGATTATTAGCTCATGAAAACACAAAACAAAATCACCTGACAGGTTTTCTTTAAGTGCACTGTTACAAAATAATGGGCTCCTCCCAGACATGTCCATGTTTCCAAAAACTCCCTTTATTAAAACAAAAACAACAACAACCCGAACCTAACTGACAGAATCAACCCATCACCACAACAACCTCAACAACCTTAAACACACAAGTATTGCCACCACATAATTTCACCTCCTCAATACACCGAAAGTCTCATTAAAACCACACAATTTGCACACAAAAATCACCCCCTTTAACATACTTAAATTCAGCATAAGACCCCCTTACGACAACATATAATCACTAAACTATAAATTTCCTACCCCAATCTGCACTTCTCTTCTGTCTGCCATGCTTCCTCTTCTGAAAGTCACTTCCTCAGTCACACACACAGGAAACTCCTCCGTCACCACTCACTTCAACTAATTTGCATACTGAGTCATCTCTCAATGTGTTGCCGTAACAACAGAAACATATGTTTAAACATTATCTCCTTATTAAATTATTTTATTTCTTTCTACAGTGATCACTGGTCTTGATCACTTAGTACGAGAGAGCACTCCTAAGTCACTCTTTTAAAACTACTTTAATCACTTTTTTGTTTTCATAACTCACTCCCTTTGTCATATGACTTCTTCTATTCCTCAATTACAAACTCAAATGTATTTTATTAAACATTCACACCATTGTATCATTCATACAAAATAGCAAGCTGTTCTTCATTGGATATGTTTGTGTTCTTAACCAGGTTAAATCTGTGTCTATGCATTAATCATCATGCGCTTGTCTTGTCTTTATAAGGTTAATGCATTTTCTGTTTGTGTGTGAATTTGCATATGTTGCTTTTGCAGTGTGTCAGACTCCTTCATAATTTTGCCTTTAAACAGTCAACTTTCTCCTTCCCAAATTTACTAACCCAAATTTTAAGTTCCCACCTTAAATAGCAGCATTCCTTGTCCTCAGCCAGAAGGTAGGGCTCCACTTATCACTCTCCCCCTCTGCCTCAGCCCAGCGGCTTTACCCTTGAGGTCCCGTCTTCTTACTGAGGCCGAGTAATCGTGACTGTGCCTGCCTTAGGTTGTCCCAGGGTTCCGAGGTGGGATCTTACCCGTCATGGGCTATCCAGCCTTCCATACTCGCCTGATACGGGGGCCAAGTGGGCAGGGGTGCTATGAGCATAGGGAACACACTGGCTCTGGAAATTAAAGGAGTGTAAGCTGCTTCCTTCATTGCATCTTATATTAAACTATCTCACTTCTGATTCTTTCCTCGAATAATTTCACATATGGCACTTTGTGTATGTATGTTTTCTATTCATTAATGTGATTGTCAGTTATTTTCTCTCTTCATTTTACTTTTTTATCTGTTTGTTTATAACGTTCTACTTTAGTTCTACTAAACCTTGATGTAAAAACAATACCCCCTCTTTCACGCACACACTCTTCAGTTTGCCTACGCACACACTTCTCTCTCAGACTTCCTTTTATGGGCATGTAACTTCCTGTCACACACACACAGCTTCTCAGAGCAGCTCAAGCTGCTTTTCTGTTTCTGCAGGCTAATCAAACTTATTTAAGATAAGATAGAACTTTATTAATCCCTCGGGTGGGTTCCTCTGGGAAATTCGACTTCCAAAAAGCACAGCAACGACCGAAGTTACAGTTACAGAATTGTTATATATATATATATATATATATACACACACACATATATAAATACAGAGACAAATATAAATAAAATATACAAAGGGGATAAATAGAATAAATAGGAATAAAAAATAAAAATACAAGTGAATTGCACATTTCAAGTATTGAGTCTATTGCACTGTTGACTATTTACAAAAAGTATTGCACAAGGTATTGTACAGTGAGGTGAAGAGGCACTACAGCTTAGTTGTTCCCCCCTCCTTTGTCCTCCTTTTTCCCCTCCCTCTCCCCTCCAGAGAGGAGTTAAACAGTTTGATGGCGTGTGGGACAAAGGAGTTTTTAAGTCTGTTAGTTCTTGTCTTGGGGAGAAGCAACCTGTCACTGAACAGACTCTTCTGATTGTTTATGGCCGTGTGCAGAGGATGCCCAGCATTGTTCATAATGTCCAGTAGTTTCTTTAATGTCCTTTTCTCTGCCACTGTCACCAGAGTGTCCAGCTTCATGCCGACCACAGAGCTAGCCTTCCTGATCAGTTTCTCCAGCCTGGATGAGTCCTTCTTTGCTGTGCTGCTCCCCCAGCACACCACAGCATAGAAAAGTATTCCAGCAACCACCGACTGGTAAAATATCCTCAGGAGCTTCCTGCAGATGTTAAAAGACCTCAGCCTCCTGAGGAAGTACAGTCGGCTTTGGGCTTTTTTATACAGGTGCTCTGTGTTGCATTTTACAATCTACAAACCCTCTGTAATTCTAACTTTTGATCTAAAATGTAGCATCATTCACACAATGATTTCATAATCCTCTCACACACACTGCCTTTTAAATAAACTAAACTCTTTGCATTTGTCAGCATTCACATCACAGCCTTCAACGTGCTCACTTTCACTCCGTACCAGACGCGGAGATGGACATCTCCTTCACCTAACATAAACTAAATTACCATATCAACATACAATTACTGAAATTCAGACTCAAATACACCGTCTGTTTTAATAAAGTCAAAGAGTAAACGGGTGTACCAAGTGTATGTACTTATGTGTTTTTAAACTGAAAAAAAAAGAAACTCAAACTCTTATAACATCACTCATGGATCTCTTAAATTAACAACACTTTCAAACTTTAAAACATCCTACTTTACATCACCAAAGAAATACCTCTCACACTTTTATTCATCATTCAAAACCTTCTAGTCACCGCATTCACACACTTAAACTGTGACCAGAGTTGAGGAATATAACTCAAAACACACTTTCCTAAGAGTATTTTAGACATGCTTGTCATAATCAAAAAGAGCAAGTAAACAAAAACAAAGGAAAAAAAACGATTGAAACCTCTATTAATTCTCACCGCACACACAAGAAATTGAAAAAATAAAACACACACTCAACAATGTTTGCAGCAGTATTTGTAAAACCAACTGTGGTTTAAACAGTTCACTGCTTACTAATTTGCATTTTCACACTCACACACACTCCGTCTAAAATAGCAGCGAGCAGTCAGTGCATTGCTGACT
Source organism: Aulonocara sp. 'chitande type north' Nkhata Bay (assembly GCF_057382095.1). Lineage (NCBI taxonomy): Eukaryota > Metazoa > Chordata > Actinopteri > Cichliformes > Cichlidae > Aulonocara > Aulonocara sp. 'chitande type north' Nkhata Bay. The sequence continues at coordinate 64,333,107 of NC_141346.1, forward strand.
CGACACACAGCCTCCTCTTACACCAAATATTTTATATTACACAGACGTCTTATATTTACAACTGCACAGATTTTAGGCCTTTTAACACCTACCGAATTTCGACAAATTTAACATAACAGTCCAACCGATAAACTCCCTGAGTTTTTTGCGACCAATTAACCAGTATCAGACTCTAACTGTTTCTGGCCTCATCTCTAAAATCCTTAACACAATTTAAGAGTGTCCAACACCCAAGGTCCAACCTTTGCTGCCCAAAAAAGCGCAGATTACCGTTCCAAACGGTAAGGAGACTCTAACTCCTAGTGATTCTGGAGTGCCCCAAACTCCACAGTGACCAACTGACTATCCCTCTTCGAGGACAATGCCTAAGCGTCCTTGGCATTGGCAAGCGTTACCTCTGAGCACTGCGCTTCCTAGCAGACTCTAACTGCCGTCCTAGAATAATTTATAATACTTTGAAACAACAATCAACACCCAAAACAAGTGTATGACTGAGGCAGATCGACCCTGATGGACAATGGGGACTCTAACCCACAAAATGACCAACAAAGGTCTGACCTAATGACCAACCGGGACTTAAACCCACTTAATGACCAAATTCCCTACCAAACTACTTGAGACTCTAACTCAATTTCTTTGGGACTTCAACCCAGTATTTAAACTTTTCCTAGCAGACTCAAACTGCTTTAGCAGACTCTAACTGCTTTCATTTCTTCTTAGCAGAACTCTAACTGCTTCAACTCATGAGATTTTTCATCAAAATCAAAACAGACATCCACCAGTAATTTCAGTGAGTAGACTTAAATTTTATCATATCCAATTTGGCACACTTTGGAAATAATTCAACAGGTAGTGCCTTACCTTTGGATAAGCCGGCTTATGCCCACTCACTTCGACCACTGGCACTCATGTCTGCCCGTCAGACCACCTCAGACCATAGAAAAATATTTCTCCATCTACACCTCCAATTCTCCCTCCTCAATTACCGGACGAAGCCCCCAAAATGTTAAGGTTCAAAAATTGAGGAAGGAGAGTACAAACCACCATGGTCCAGAAGCTCTTGGTCAAACAAGGATTTTAATAACTACACACACGTGTGGGAAGAACACTCTGTACGCAGACAGCAAGTGATCTTCGACTTAATCAACGCATACACAGATTTTATAGCATCAGGGTTTGAATTACTGACGCCCCTTCATACGTCACAGACAGGATATATACATATGTCAAATCAAAACCACAATAACTTTTAACACAGTTTAAAAGAACATCGTCTTCCATCTTCATAACAGGTGCATCCTGTTACTGCCGGATGCTCGCTTGTCATCTTGACACCTCAGCAGCAGTTCGGCGACAAACTGCTCTTTGCAACCCAAGCAAAACATAATTAAACTTTCCCCTCTAAATAATTCTCTCTAACTGAGTGTGTGTGTCTGTGTCTGTGTGCTAACCACAATTGCACCCTGTTTCACCTTGCGACTAGCTCCTGACCTCTAACCAGACAGAGAGACAGAAACCACTCTCGTATATTCCTCACACCTCGGTATTCACCACTCATCCAACGTGTGAAACCTGCTGTGAGGACAATTAAAGTGTGGCCAGAGGGGACAGACGCAGTGCTCCAGGACAGATTTAAAAACACAGACTGGAATATGTTCACCCACACAGACCTGGACCAGTACGCCTCATCTGTACTGGATTACATCTCCAAAACCACAGACAGTGTCACCACCCAGAAACGGATCACCATGTACCCCAACCAGAAGCCTTGGATGAACCGGGATGTTCGTCTCCTCCTGAAGGCCCGCAACACTGCCTTTAGGTCAGGAGATGCACACGCCTACAGTACAGCCAGGGCTAATCTAAAGAAGGGCATCAAAAAAGCCAAACACCATTACAAAAAGAAGGTAGAAGAACACTTCTCCAACTCCAACCCCCGACGCATGTGGCAAGGACTCCAGACCATCACAGACTACAGGACCACCAAACCCTCCCCCGCATCCTCTGATGTCTCCTTCCTCAACGAGCTCAACAACTTTTATGCTCGTTTTGAGCGAGGGAACCCCACAACCACAACCAAAGCAGACATGACGCCAGACCACCAACCTATGACTCTCTCCCCCACCGATGTAGGAGCGGTGCTGAGCAGGATCAATGTCCACAAGGCTGCAGGCCCTGATGGCATCCCCGGGCGTGTTCTCAGAGCGTGTTCTGGGGAGCTTGCAGGAGTGCTCACAGACATATTCAATCTGTCCTTGGCCCACGCTGTGGTACCGGCCTGCTTCAAATCCACCTCCATCGTCCCGATACCCAAAAACTCCAACCCATCTTGCCTCAATGATTACCGCCCAGTAGCACTCACCCCCATCATCACTAAGTGCTTAGAGCGACTGGTCCTAGCACACTTCAAATCCTGTCTCCCCCCCACCCTGGACCCCCACCAATTCGCATACCGCCGGAACAGGAGCACAGAGGATGCAGTCTCCATCGCAATGCACTCTGTCCTCTCACACCTGGACAACAACAACACCTACGCCAGAATGCTGTTTATAGACTTCAGTTCAGCATTCAATACAATCCACCCCTCACAACTCATCAGGAAACTGACAGACCTGGGTATCAGTTCCCTCATCTGCAAATGGTTACTAGACTTCCTGACCAACCGCCCCCAACATGTCCGGCTGGATAACCGCTGCTCATCTACCATCACAATGAACACCGGTGTACCACAAGGCTGTGTGATGAGCCCTTTCCTCTACTCCCTCTTCACCCACGACTGCAGACCTGCTGATGGTTCCAACACCATCATTAAGTTTGCAGATGACACCACGGTGATTGGCCTCATCAGTGACAACGATGAGGCCGCCTACAGGGAGGAGGTGGATCGTCTGGCTGAGTGGTGCGACAGAAACAACCTGCTGCTTAACACCGAGAAGACCAAGGAGCTCATCGTGGACTACAGGAGGAATGCTGACCCACATCCACCCATCCACATTAAGGGGACGGCTGTGGAGCGTGTGAGCAGCTTCAAGTTCCTGGGAGTCCACATCTCCGAGGATCTCACCTGGACGACCAACTGCTCCAAGCTGGTCAAGAAGGCTCACCAGCGCCTCTTCTTCTTGAGGACTCTGAGGAAGAACCACCTGTCCTCAGACATCCTGGTGAACTTCTATCGCTGCACCATCGAGAGCATCCTGACCAACTGTATAACAGTCTGGTACGGGAACTGCTCTGCCTCGGACCGGAAGGCATTGCAGAGGGTCGTGAAAACTGCCCAGCGCATCGCCGGAGCACCACTTCCTGCCATAAAAGACATCTACAGGAAGCGGTGTCTGAAAAGGGCTGGGAAAATCATCAAAGACCCCAGTCACCCATCACATGGACTCTTCACCCTCCTGCCCTCTGGGAGGCGCCACAGGAGCCTCCGGACTAAGACCACCAGGTACCGGAACAGCTTCTTCCCCACAGCTGTCAGACTCCTGAACTCTGCCTCCTGACATCTGACCCACGTTAAACTCATGGACTGAACATACACACACCCACAATGGACAACTGTACCCTCAAACACAATAATAACATGGACTGAACCACCACTCACAACCACTAGCACTTTATATAGCCTCTGTAGAAACTATCTACACCCTCACTTATCTTAACTGCACTACTGTATAGCTCTGTGTAAATAATCATTCTGTACATTCGATAATTTTTAATCCTACAACTGTTTACAACTTGCATAGTTCCCATTTCTGTATAGCTGTATATCCCAGATTCTGTAAAGTTATTTATTTCATATTCTGTATAGTTTTTCATATTTATATTCATATCCTGTACATAGCTTGTACTCACTACAGCCTGTACATACTTATAGTTATAGAATATTCACAACATACTTCATACCGTGTACATTATAACATACCATAATAGACCCATTTCTGTAATATACTCACATATCTATATTATTGCTAATATATATTGTAATATATCTATATCACTAAAGCACTTCTGGATGGATGCAAACTGCATTTCATTGCCCTGTACCTGTGCATGTGCAATGACAATAAAGTTGAATTCTATTCTATTCTATTCTATATGTAATAATCGAACTGAAACTATGGATATATCATCTACTTAAATAAATGTTTTAATCAAGAACCTCTACTAAACATAATAACTGTGTGCATAAGCATCTTAAGGCCTTCTCAAAGCCATCTGTTACTTTGTTAAAGCAATGATCATTTTGAATAACCTAGTAATTCAAATGGCCTCTTCTTAGCCTGCTGCTCAAAATAACTTTCTGCTTTCACTTCTGCAACTTCCTGTCAGCCTGCAACTTAGTCTTTCTGAAAGAGACACTGTTTAAACCTCTGAATGCAATATCCATGCTGCAGATTATATTTATTAATGCAATGGTAATGATGACAATTATTTAACAATAGCAGTAAAATAATTTCCCTTCTCCACATCGTTCTGCTTTGTTCTCATCTCCTTGCTGAGGTCCTGAGCCTGATTTCAAGTCCTGTGTCTGGGACTCCAAGTCTGATGGGTTCGATAATCAGCCAGCTCCTCCTGAGCCATGCTCAGTTTTCTGCTCTGATGCCTTGAGCTCTTACTGAGAGGCAGAAACCTCACAATCTTTTCCGTACACTTCAGATTGAAGTCCATCGATGTTTTCCTTGCTTTGCTCCACAGCCTTTTGCGGCTTTGCTGTTCGGCTCTTCTCAGAGGTCAGCTCCTGGTCGAGCCCCAACACCTGTGCCTTCAGCTTATTTTGTCCTGGTGCTTTTGTTCATTCTGAGGTGCCTCCTGACCTCAGTTACTCCTCCTGTCTGTGGCACGCCATTTTTGCTGCCCGATCATCCGTGTTGGTCCGTCACTGTCCTGCACAGCTTTGATGCAGAGTGGTTAAGGTCAGCGTTGTTTTGCTCGGCCTCACTTTTCCTCTGGGCTTAATGGGCGTCTCATCACAGCTCTGTCAGCTGAAGCTGTCTTTTTGCATATGGCAAGAATGTAAAGAGTGTGTGAGAGGGGTGTGTCCGATCAGGCACAATGCTGGTGGCTTTGCGAGTACCTCGTTTTCCAAATCCAGATGTTTATTTGTCACGTACACAGCAACAGAGAGAACAGTCTGTTGTTGGGATGGCTGAGGTCCTTCACGATCTTCTCGAGATGCCCTGTACCCCACAGCTAAGCCAAACTGAACTATCCCTGTTCGCCGACAGGTGAAAACCGCGCGTCCACGGCCAGGAGGGAGCGTAACCTCCGGGCTATGCGCTTCTTAGCAGACTTCTGGGCTGCCGTCCTATAATAATTTTCACCTAACCGATTTTAACAAATTTTACCATAACGGGTCTCACCGAAGAAAGATAACTTTTTTACGACCAATTAAACAGTCTCTGTTACTTCTGGGAACAGTTTCTGACCTAATTTGTAAAACTATTAACCAGTCTCTGTTACTTCCGGGAACAGTTTCTGTCCTAATTTCCCTACCAAACTACCTGAGCCTTTAACTCAATATCCAGGGACTCAAACCCAACATTATTACCAGGGACTCAAACCCAACATTATTACATTTATATTTCTTACTCTTAAGCAACTTAACTGCATAACACACGGTGTTTCACATCAAAATCAAAACAGACACTCTACCAGTAATTTGAGTGAGTAGACTTTAATTTAGTCATATCCAATTTGGCACACTTTGGAAATAATTCAACAGGTAGTGCCTTACCTTTAGATAAGCCGGCTTATGCCCACTCACGTCAGACCACTGGCTTGTGCCTGTCCGTTCGACAACCTCGGACCGTCCAAAGCTTTAAATTCCACCCCAATACCACAGGACGAGCCCCCAAGCTGTTACGAGTTCAAAATTGGGGATGGAAACAAGAGGAAAACCACAATAACAACACTGGTCCAGTCGGGTTGAGTCAAACGATGATTTTAATGAACACACGCGTGGGAGATGGACACTGATGCAGACAGCCTCAAAATCTCAAAATGGTGGAGCATTGCTCAAACTTTTATAGCCTCTGGTGCCTCCACCTTATCATAAAAGCCTAAACATTCACATACTTTTCTCTCACACGGCGCCTAAGCTACGACCTTGGCTCCCCGTTTATCTGCTCCTGCTGAGATGGGGCAGAAAACTCCAGCATATTCTGTTCTCTTCTAATCAGACACATAAGGCAATGACTTTTTTCTGCGAACAGTATTTCTCATAACTCAGCAGTATAATGCATCATAAAACAATATCATTCATCCACAATAAATCAGCAGTCTAATGTAATGCAAATCAGTTTAACTAATGCAATAGTTATCAGCTTCTTCTAATCCAGGAGAATAATGCAAACTAAAACTACCTAATAATTCACAATCTTTAACTAAGGGCATAACATGGCATAAAATAATATTCCACTTTTTACACTTTTTTTAGACTTTGCGACTCGTTTTATTTCTCTATCTGATAAGAAAACTATTCAATCAGATAGTTATTTGTGGTGAATGAAATACGGTTACAGTTTCAAGAAGTTTTAAGCACCAAATCCGAAATCCAAGCACTGCTATATTAAAATCCAATTCAATTTCTTGTTTGCTCCGAAATCTACGACATGACTATATACAGAAAAGCTTGACATGATATGCAAAAAAACCCCAAAGACAATACAAATACAAATACATGAACAAACAATGTTTTAACTGTCAGTTATGTCATTTTAAAATTTTCCAAAACTAACATTTTCTTTGATTGACTGATATTAAATTGATTAGGGTCAAGTCTAGTGTGAACAATATTACACAAGCAAGCACGTGTGCGCATGCGCACATATTAGAATCCCTTCGATCGCTTCTCATATGTGCGCATGCGCACATATTAGAATCGCTTCGATCGCTTGTGACGTGGTAACTTTGCTTTGATCCTTTCTGACGTCATAACTTTGCTTTGATCCCAAAACCCATAAATAGGAGCGCTCACCTGTTACTTTACCTGCAGCAACTAAAACCCTTTCGAGAAGTTTTGAGAGCAATTTACGAGAGAAACCAAAACAAGTTCAGTTTTGTTTCTCACCAATCCACAGCGCAAACAGACACATTACACCATGTCAGCCAACCCATCCTTCGGCTCAGATGAGCTTGGAATATCTAAAGGGACCATTTTGGGAGATCACCACATGGTGGAGGCTTTCCTTGGAGAAGGAAGCTTTGGTGTTGTAACGAAATGTCGCGATACAAAAAAGAACCAAACTGTTGCTATTAAAGTCAACAAGAGCGACCCTGAAATTCTGCTCCAGGCAAAACTGGAAATTTTCATCCTGGAGCAGCTACGACGCTTGGATCCAGACAGGTGCAACATTGTCGAATGGAACGGCTATTTCCTCGATGGAGAGCGCATTTGCTTGAATTTCGAACTCCTCGACCAAAGCCTGTGGGACTACATTGGGGACCGGAATAACCAAGGTCTCCCAATGAGAGAACTCAGGCCAATTTTGCATCAGCTCGCAAATGCTCTATTCCACCTGGGTTCTGTGGGAATAGTGCATGCTGACCTCAAACCTGTCAACATCATGGTTGTGAACCGCAGTGAGTCTCAAGTCAGAGTCAAACTTATAGACTTTGGCATCGCATGTAACACCTCTGCAGTGATTCCTGGTGACTGTGTGGGGACAATTGGTTATTGTGCACCTGAGATCATGCTTGGCACTCCATATGATGAAGCAATTGACATGTGGTCTCTGGGGCTGGTAGCTGTGGAGCTTGCTACAGGGGTGCCTCTCTATCCTGGGGAAGACGATTATGACGTTTTGAAATTCATAATTGAAACTCAGGGTCAGCTACCAGATCATCTTCTAGAGTCTGGCTTGTACACTGACAGCTATTTCATCGAGGATAACCACAACGAACAGCGCTGGACATTTAAGACCCCATAACAATTTCAATACGAGACAGATTATCGATCCAAGGAAACTCGATCGATAAAACTTAAGTGTCTCGATGACCTCGAACAACTGCTGAAAGTTAGGCGAGGACCGGAAAATGGCCAAACATTATTTGTAAGGCTAATCAAAGAAATGTTGGCCTTGGATGCAAATCAGCGCATAACACCCTCGGAGGTTCTGAAGCATCCCTTTTTCGACCCTGGCCTCTCAAGGAGAACCCCCTGCACTGACATGAATAGTACAGGGGGAGAACTCCTTGTGCTCTCTCAGCAGCCTTCAAGCTGGAAAAGTCATGGATCGCAAAAATTCAGCTGCAGTTTCCAAAACTCAGTTGAATTTCCTCAAAAAAGAGACATCAACACCTCAGCCAACCCATCTGCCTCTGAAGATGATCTTCAAATAACGGAAGGGACCATTTTAGGAGATCACCACGTGGTAGAGGCCTTCCTTGGAGAAGGAGGCTTTGGTTTGGTAACCAGATGTCGCGATACAAAAAACAACAAAACGGTTGCTATTAAAGTCAACAAGAGCGACCCTGAAATTCTGCTCCAGGCAAAACTGGAAATTTTCATCCTGGAGCAGCTACGACGCTTGGATCCAGACAGGTGCAACATTGTCGAATGGAACGGCTATTTCCTCGATGGAGAGCGCATTTGCTTGAATTTCGAACTCCTCGACCAAAGCCTGTGGGACTACATTGGGGACCGGAATAACCAAGGTCTCCCAATGAGAGAACTCAGGCCAATTTTGCATCAGCTCGCAAATGCTCTATTCCACCTGGGTTCTGTGGGAATAGTGCATGCTGACCTCAAACCTGTCAACATCATGGTTGTGAACCGCAGTGAGTCTCAAGTCAGAGTCAAACTTATAGACTTTGGCATCGCATGTAACACCTCTGCAGTGATTCCTGGTGACTGTGTGGGGACAATTGGTTATTGTGCACCTGAGATCATGCTTGGCACTCCATATGATGAAGCAATTGGCATGTGGTCTCTGGGGCTGGTAGCTGTGGAGCTTGCTACAGGGGTGCCTCTCTATCCTGGGGAAGACGATTATGACGTTTTGAAATTCATAATTGAAACTCAGGGTCAGCTACCAGATCATCTTCTAGAGTCTGGCTTGTACACTGACAGCTATTTCATCGAGGATAACCACAACGAACAGCGCTGGACATTTAAGACCCCAGAACAATTTCAATACGAGACAGATTATCGATCCAAGGAAACTCGATCGATAAAACTTAAGTGTCTCGATGACCTCGAACAACTGCTGAAAGTTAGGCGAGGACCGGAAAATGGCCAAACATTATTTGTAAGGCTAATCAAAGAAATGTTGGCCTTGGATGCAAATCAGCCCATAACACCCTCGGAGGTTCTGAAGCATCCCTTTTTCGACCCTGGCCTCTCAAGGAGAACCCCCTGCACTGACATGAATAGTACAGGGGGAGAACTCCTTGTGCTCTCTCAGCAGCCTTCAAGCTGGAAAAGTCATGGATCGCAAAAATTCAGCTGCAGTTTCCAAAACTCAGTTGAATTTCCTCAAAAAAGAGACATCAACACCTCAGCCAACCCATCTGCCTCTGAAGATGATCTTCAAATAACGGAAGGGACCATTTTAGGAGATCACCACGTGGTAGAGGCCTTCCTTGGAGAAGGAGGCTTTGGTTTGGTAACCAGATGTCGCGATACAAAAAACAACAAAACGGTTGCTATTAAAGTCAACAAGAGCGACCCTGAAATTCTGCTCCAGGCAAAACTGGAAATTTTCATCCTGGAGCAGCTACGACGCTTGGATCCAGACAGGTGCAACATTGTCGAATGGAACGGCTATTTCCTCGATGGAGAGCGCATTTGCTTGAATTTCGAACTCCTCGACCAAAGCCTGTGGGACTACATTGGGGACCGGAATAACCAAGGTCTCCCAATGAGAGAACTCAGGCCAATTTTGCATCAGCTCGCAAATGCTCTGTTCCACCTGGGTTCTGTGGGAATAGTGCATGCTGACCTCAAACCTGGAAACATCATGGTTGTGAACCGCAGTGAGTCTCCCATCAAAGTCAAACTCATAGACTTTGGCCTCGCATGTCCTGCTTCTGCAGTGATTCCTGGTGACTGTGTGGGGACAATTGGTTATTGTGCACCTGAGGTTATGCTTGGCATTCCATACGACAAAGCAATCGACATGTGGTCTCTGGGGCTGGTAGCTGTGGAGCTTGCTACAGGGGTGCCTCTCTATCCTGGGGAAGACGATTATGATGTTTTGAAATTCATAATTGAAACTCAGGGTCAGCTACCAGATCATCTTCTAGAGTCTGGCTTGTACACTGACAGCTATTTCATCGAGGATAACTACAACAAACAGCGCTGGACATTTAAGACCCCAGAACAATTTCAATACGAGACAGATTATCGATCCAAGGAAACTCGATATATAAAACTTAAGCGTCTCGATGACCTCGAACAACTGCTGAAGGTTAGGCGAGGACCGGAAAATGGCCAAACATTATTTGTAAGGCTAATCAAAGAAATGTTGGCCTTGGATGCAAATCAGCGCATAACACCCTCGGAAGTTCTGAAGCATCCCTTTTTCGACCCTGGCCTCTCAAGGAGAACCCCCTGCACTGACATGAATAGTACAGGGGGACAAAACCTTGTGCTCTCTCAGCAGCAATCATCGTTTGGGTGGCCAGAATTCTAGGGGAGCTAGAAATTCTTGTGGAAAAAAAGCCTAAAACAATAACATCAACAAAAACAACCAATGAATGTGGTCTTAAACTTGGGCACAATTTGGCTTGAAATCCATCAACTAATCTCTCAATATTCAAAGCGGAGCAGCAGACAACTTACCATCACATCAGTCCTTCAATCAGACCTACAACAAACGTCTTCCTTCTCTCACCCCAACCGGTCGCAGCAGATGGCCGCCCCGACCTGAGCCTGGTTCTGCCGGAGGTTTCTTCCTGTAAAAAGGGAGTTTTTCCTTCCCACTGTCGCCAAAGTGCTTGCTCATAGGGGGTCATATGATTGTTGGGTTCTCTGTATGTATTATTGTAGGGTCTACCTTACAATAATACATACAGCCTTGAAGTGACTGGTGATGTGATTTGCTGCTGAATGAATTCGGAACTAATTGGAAATCTGGATATTAATTAAATAAACCTGCTTTGAGCATCAATTAATTGTTGTTTGAAATTCTTTATAAATATATAAATATTTACTGTTACTGTTTAAATTGCAACTGTTTAAAACTGACTAATTTATTCATACACTTGAGCATAAACACACGCACAGTAAATGGCCTGTATTTGTACAGCGCTTTACTTAGTCCCCAAGGACCCCAAAGAGCTTTACACTACATTCAGTCATTCACACATTCACACACACATTCACACACTGGTAATGGCAAGCTACATTGTAGCCACAGCTGCCCTGGGGCGCACTGACAGAACATTGCAGAACCTTCAGCACCTCGTATGAAAAATATTTGACTGTGTGTATGCTTTTAGCACTGTTTGGATTTGAGAAAATCTAAAATAAATCGAAATTTGCTTTTAGAAGTTGTTTTATAAAGTTCAGTGGTATATTATGGATACAATAGGACATCTATTTAGATTTACATCTTCCACAGAAAAAACTGCACATTACTGAAACTTAGTATACTGGATTTTTTTGTTGTCCCACACAGGTTCAATTTCGAGTGGTAGATGGCTCAGTGCTCAGTCAACCAAGATTTTATGATAGTGGGCACAATGAGATAGATAAGCTGCTTGTAAACAGTACTTTTATGCTCTCTTTTTCCATTTGGATAAGAAAGAAAGAACCAGGAAACAAAGGCAAACAAATAATCTGTGCCTTTATCCCAGATTCACATTATAGGAACAGCTGCTCAATGACCATTGTAGTCTTTGCTTACTGCACTTTTATCTAGATCTATGCAAAGTGATCCACTACACCTACTTTTACAGTTAAATCATTTTATGAGTAATGATGCCATTTTAATCTGAGTTTCTACTCAAATACAATCAGTAAAGAAAAACACAGTCTGTGACGTTTGTTTTGAAGGAAAAGGTATTCCCTGCAAATGTTTATCTGTGTGAGACTATTCAGAAAACAGTAATTTTGTTTTATAGGTGAGACACTTGGCCTCCTTTTTCCTTGTTCTACGTTTTTCTTTTGTCCGATTACTCTGGAACACAAGATGGAAAACTGATATTCTCATGTTAAAAATATAGAAAAAAGATTTTATCACCCATAAATGTTAACTTCTCATGCCTCTAAGAACAAGCAGGAGCAGAAGTGCCCTCTGCAGTTTGTGTGTGGAAGTGCAAAAGCTTACAGCACCTGGTATTCCCCGATTTGGAAGTCCAACATTTTTGTCGTTTGGACATTTTAACTTAAATATAGAAAACAAAAGCGTAAGCGTGTATGTGTCATTACAGCATGTATAAAAACGCCGTTTCTGAGCTGATCTTTCGCTTACGGCCATACCACCCTGAACGCGCCTAATCTCGTCTGATCTCGGAAGCTAAGCATTGTCGGGCCTGGGCAGTACTTGGATGGGAGACCGCCTGGGAATACCAGGTGCTGTAAGCTTTTGCACTTCCACACACAAACTGCAGAGGGCGCTGCTGCTCACTCAGTGGAGGCAGCTTGAGGAAAAGCTTCATGACAACGCTCCTCATTGCATTTCGCTTTTGTGCAAAACAAAAGAACAACAGGAACGAAATATTTAGGAAATACACGAACTTATTTATTCTGTAAATGTAGAGAATGTCTACGGCTAGCCCGTCTGGTCTCAGTAGTGAGGAACTTGTTAACCTTGTAGCGTGCAGCGGGCACAGTGTCAACCTGACACTCTTGTGCAACGAGTTTTAACTCTTATTGGCTGCCGACTGCGGCCCCGAAGAATACTGAATAAATGCGCATCAGTGTGCTACCCTGAGCAGGGAACACGATATCATGGAGTTTCTAACATGGAGCAAGGTGAAGGTGACGCGACTATGCAGGACCGCCCCTGCTTAGCTTCAGAGATCAGATGAGAACAGGCTGGTATGGCCGTAAGTGAGAGGCTTCCTCGACAACGGGGTTCATGTAGATACTGTAACCCATTTATTGGGATTTAAAAAACAATTTAGAGTGAAGGATATTGATTATTTTCTACTTTTATTTTTAATAGCTGCACATGACAGCACAGTTATAATGCATACTTAATGCTGCAATATTCACGTCATAAACAGAGCATCTACAGGTGCTCTGTGCATGTACAGTGATATTGATGTAACGCTTGAAGAATTTGACATTACTACATGAGTGGAAGAGCTCTTTGCGCGAGACTCACTAAACATCCTATTCGAAAATGAGATTAAAGTTGCCTCAGATCCGTTTCAATATTTAAACTGTCATTTGTGTGTTGAAATGCAAAAGCTTACGGCACCTGGTATTCCCAGGCAGTCTCCCATCCAAGTACTGACAAGGCCCGACCCAGCTTGGCTTCCGAGATCAGATGAGATCGGGCGTGTTCAGGGTGTTGAGTATTGAGTTGTATTTTTGTTATTGACCAAATACTTATTATCCACCCTGATTTACGAATAAATTCTTTACAAATCCTACCATGTGAATTCATGGATTTCTTTTTCACATTCTGTCTCTCACAGTTGAAGTGTACCTCTGGTGCAAATTACTGACCTCTGTCATCATTTTAAGTGGGGGAACTTGCACAATCGGTGGCTGACTAAATACTTTTTTGCCCCACTGTATCTGGAATAACCCTGACATATTACAAAACAATAATATGATTAATTTCCCAGAATGGAGTTGTAAAGGAATTAAATACTTAGAACATATATTAGAGGGAACAGAATTTATCCCATTTGACAGACTAGTTGCACAATATGTGATCAACAAGAAAAGATTTTTAGAATATCAACAAATTAAATCCATAATAAAAAAGAAATTTAACCTCAGTCAAGTTGAATTACAAACACCACCAAGTGCGGCACATTTCCTTACTCTTAAATCCCCCAAATTATTATCTAAAATATACAGAACACTTTCTAAATTAGATGAATCAATATCGCTTCCTATTGCAAAGTGGGAAGCAGATTTATCAGTCAGTTTAGACCAAAACTTCTGGTCTCAGGTATGCTTAAAAACCTTTAAATTGATTAAAAATCCCAGTCTGCAATTAATACAATACAAAATACTACATAGAGTGCACTATACAGGTCATCGGATGTTCAAGATGGGCTTTACATCTTCCAACAACTGCTCACACTGTCAAGGCAATACACCAGACAATTACATTCACGCTCTTTGGTTCTGTCTACCAGTGCAGAAGTTTTGGCGCGAGATATGTGAAGACTTATCAAAGTGTCTGAAATGTAACATTCCAACTTCCCCTTGGTGTGTTTGTTGGGCAGCTTAGATAATGTCACTTCAGAAAAGAATATAGCCCATATGGTTTTCACTGCCCTATGCATAGCCAAGAAAACAGTCCTCATGAACTGGAAAAATAAAAACAATCTTAATTCTAACCAATATAGAAATTATCTATTAGATTACATTAGTCTTGATACAGCCTCTGCCACCACATCAGATCAATTGCTCTGGGCTCCTTTGATCAGCTTCATCACCTAGTGGGGGTGGGGGGGTCATAGTTTGGTCCCGCCTTCAATGTTGTGATTGGTGTGGGGGTAGGGACAGGCTTAGGGCGTCGGGGGGTTCCCCGGAGGCATCTTCCTTGGGGGGCTCAACCCGGGGTAGCGGTCATGTCCGGTTGGGGGCTCTTTTCTGACTGTTTCCTCGTGGCTGCGTGCAGCGGGGCTAGGGGAGGGTCTGTGCTGACGGACGTGGGTTACTGACCTGGTAGCCTGTCTGCCCCTGGGTGGGTCCGGGATGGGCGTGAGGTTCTGGGAGCGCTCCGTCTCTGGATTGGGGCCCTGGTCGGGCCTCGGGGCCTTGGGTCCTGGTTTGTGTGTTGCCGGGGTTGTGGGCGGGTGGGTGCATGGGGGCCCATCCCTGGTGCATGATGCCGCCAGTGTGTCGAGCCACCTGGGGGGCTCTTCAACTGGTGGGGGAGATTGTCACAACTTCCAGGAGCTTTCCTCTCCTCAGGAACTCTCTGCAGGAGGGGGAGATACAGGAGAGGTGGAGGAAGATCTCAGCCTGGGCGTCTATTGTCTCATGTAGTCTGGAAGATGAGTGGATGGGGGGGGGGTGGGTGCAGTTTTCTCTGTGGTGGGGTTGGGTGGACTGTCCCAGGCTCTGTGGGTCCGGGGGGCGCTGCTGCGCTGGGCCCCGGTCTGGATGGGCCTGGGCCCCCTTTCCCTGACGGTTCGCGGAGTATGGGGGTGCCTACTGGGGTCAGCGGGGGATCTGGCCCCAGGGAGGGGTCACCTGCCCCTCCCTTCCTTCCCTCCCCATCTCCAGCTGCCTCCCTCTTCCCGCTCCACCACAACCACCCACACATGCAGGGCCTTGGAGTAGGGGTATGTCACCAGGGTGCAGAGGAGGCTACCCCCCCCTCTGTCCCCTTCTGGCTGCCTCTGCCTCAATTTTATCCCACAACATTCACATTACTCACACCCTCATTACACATACATATAGGATCTTGGGGGTGGGCACGATACACGGAGTCCAAGTTACCATCAGGGTGTACACCTCACCCCTGGCATCGTTGCCCACCTCTCAATTTTAAATACACGTAGACATTGAGGGCTAGCAGGAGGGACTATGCGCTTACCTGCTGCTCTCTGGCAGGTAGCTCCATGCCCTCCTGGGTTTTAATTGCACCTTAGACACACATGCATCAACACTACAATGAGCGGGTGGAGGGAGGTTTGGAGTCTTCTCTCACCCCCGTTCCCTGCGGCCTGCTGGAGCGGGGGGGCTAGGAGGAGTTGGCCGTCCGGCTGTGGTCTGGGGTGTGGGGCCTCCCTGCTGCTGCGGAGTCGGGGCGGTCTGCCTCTCCCCACCGCAGGGAAAAGGGTAACACCACCTGGGTCTGGGTGCAGTTTCCCCCTCCAAGGGCAAGGGTACCTAGACCCGGTTCGTAGAGTACGCTTGGGGAGTGTGATCGTGTGAACAGCGTCTCTTTATGTCTGTCTCCACATTGGTTGAGTGTGGAGTGAGTGCATATGAGAGCATGAGGGTGGGAATGGATGTTTGTGTCTGTGTGTGCCTGTATGTCTGTGTCTATATGTCAGGTTGGGTATCAGACGCCACCTCTCTGGGGACATCTCAGGCCCTCCAAGGTTTTGAGGCCTATCTCCACCCACCACCACTTCCCCTGCCAGTGGCGGACTCCCTCAGGTGTCGGTGCGTTGGTGGTTCTTTGTGTCTTGGGGTGGGTGTCCGGGTACACACCGGCTCACTCCTTGCCGGCCGCTTATTGGGGCCTGGAGCCTGGGGCTCGCTCGGGCCACTTCGGAGGTGGGGTGCCCCCGGCCTCTCGGCCTGGGGCTCGGTCACTCAGGCACAGCTGGCTGCCGGCGGAGCTCACGGGCGCGTCACTGCAACTCCCCCTGGCTTCTGCTCCGCGGCTGCTGAATGAGCCCTCATCTGGGACTCTCCTCAGCTCTTACTGGGACAGTGGCGCGGCTGCCCCTCTGTGGGTCTTCCTTGGTCTCTTGTGTTCTGGGGGCCTCTGGATGTCTGGAGTTTTGATCTCCTCCATACCTGCTTCATACCCTGGAGGATGGGGCTGTGGCTCCCCACACTCCCTAGCAGATCATTACATGGAGAAACCTTTGGAATGCAAGCATGCTGATCCACACAGGTATGCACACAGGTGTATTCACATGGGTATTCACAGACGCGGACTACAGCTTTCTTGGCTGCTGCCTCAAAGCATATTGTGCGCTGTCTATCTTGCGTGCTGCACAATATCGTTTATTATTTAGTAACTATTGATATCTACTGCTAGCGGTTAGGGTTTGTATTGTTGATTGTCATTTATGCTTCGAAATATTTACTCATATATGCTTAGAAGTGTATAATCAATTGTAGATTGAAAGAATGTCTCATCCTAGGAGGTCTGTAACAACTCTGTGTAGCATGAAGAGGGGAGTGCATTCACTCCTCTACAGAGTGTTCTGGCATAGATCACACCCCCTAGGAGAGGTTTTATCTTTTCTTATTGATATATGGTATAGCAAACACACGTATATCTGTTTGAGTGTAAGAGCCTTTTGTTTAGATGGACCTGCTAGACTCCTGGCACCAGCTTTGGGGAGTCTTCACAGGGTCACATCTTGACCTCACACAAATCACACACACACACACACACACACACACACACACACACACACAGTATTCTTTGTTCACATGTATACCTATGTAAGATGTTATATGTTAATGACCCTATGCATATTCATGTCACCACAATAAAAGGAGTGCTCTGGGGAGCCTGGCTGAGAGTCTGATGGAGGCCAAGTGGTGGGACGACGCTTGGCTCCAGCCAGATCTCCCTCATGCATGAGTAAACATGAAGAACCTTGCCTACCTGTGTCTTGCTTTGCTGTGTAATTATATTGTCTTCAACGTTCCAGCGGATGGGTTCAAGCTACAAACCTATCACTAGCTAGTTTATTGTGATGGTGCTTTTTTTTCTTATTATGTTGCTCTTTGTTGTTTGCTTTCTCTTCTGTTTTTTTTCTCCATACAGGTGACCCAGGTGTTTTGTTTTTTTTGTTTGTTTGTTTGTTTTTTTCTCTCTTCCCCCGCTTCTCACCGTCTCTTCTCCCCTTTGGTTTTCTTTCTCTCCCTCTCTTTCTTTCATTCTTTCCCCCTGTCCTATCCCACAGTCATGTCTGTCCTGGTTTGTAGCAACTGAAAATAAAATAAATTCATAATTATAATAAAGGTCAATCAAATGGACCAATATGGCAAGGCCATGATGATCCACTTGGTAAAATAAATCCGCTTGGCATCTTTCTTGGCCTTAAGACAACAATTCTGATGGCTATAGATCCAAACGGGACAAAAAAAACAAAAAACAAAAAAAACATGCATATTAGGGCTGGCATCGTCACTCATGTCTAGAATCGATTCGATTCAATTTGATTCAATGTGAATCGGGGAAATTTGGCCTCAGACAGTCAAAAATATTATAATTCAGGTCATGCATCAGTACATTTCTATATTTTTATATCTTTTTTTTTTTTTTTTTTTTTTTTTTTTTTTTTAAATGACATCAGAAACAGCAGTATGCGACATTACGTGATGGCAGAGCTTCAGTTCATCCTTTGTCATTTTTTTTTTTTTTCTTTTTTTTTTTTTAATAAATAGGACAGGGGGAATGAATGAGAGAAAGAGGGGGAGAGAAAGAAAGAAAACCAAAGGGGAGAAGAGACGGTGAGAAGGGGGGGGAAGAGAGAGAAAAAAAAAAAAAAAAAAGAACTCCTGGGTCACCTGTATGGAGAAAAAAACAAAACAAACAAACAAAAAAAACAAACAGAGGAGACAGCAAACAACAAAGAGCAACATAATAATAGAGAAAACAAAGCACCATCACAATAAACTAGCTAGCCATAGATATCAATATTTACTAAATAATAAACGATATTGTGCAGCACGCAAGATAGACAGCGCACAGTGTGCTTTGAGGTAGCAGCCAAGAAAGCTTTAGTCCGCGTCTGTGAATACCCATGTGTGCATACCTGTGTGGATCAGCATGCTTGCATTCCAAAGGTTTCTCCATATTTTTATATCTATAAAAATAAATCTGACACTTGCGAGACTTTATCAAAGGTGTGAGCATCACAGCAGATGCCTTTGTGTCAAAGTAGCTGAGGATCAAACAGAAAAACATGAAGGTTTTCCTGGCCTGGGATGTTATACAAATATTCTGCAGTACATCAAAAACAAAAGAAAACCATTAATGAACATATGAACATTACCTGATGCTGCTGATGTGAAGCAGAGCAAAGTTACAGAGGTTTGATTACAGACACAGCTGAGCATTTTGCAATTTTGCATCATTTTAAAAAGTTTAAATTTGTTCAGTATTGAACGGCAGAAACGAGGATTTGTTTTCAGAAGTAAGCAAAAGAAAAAAAAAAACAGCGGCCGACAGGCTGTAAGAACGGTAGACTTGTGCGTAACAAGCAAGCGAATAATGCAGAAAACAGGAAACTGTTCTTGAAGTACACAGAGAGAGAGAGAGAGAGAGAGAGCTGTGCATGAAGTGTGATTTTATCCTGGTGGCAGCAAAACAATCAGAGGGAATTCATGACGATGTTTATGTGAAGCGTAGCTTGGAGCTTCTTTTGCTGCTGGTTTACTCAATATTGTTTGGAGAGACATCAAACCTGCAGCTTCAGAATCAGCGCAAAAAGGGCGTAAACACAAAGCGCGGAGCCGCCGAAACATCAGAATCAGCGAGCTGTCAGCTTTCAGCTCGTGTCCGTGCAGTCAGGTGAGAAAGTCACATCTCACTGATTCTGATGCGTCGGCGGCTCCGCGCTTTGTGTTTACGTCTTTGTGCAGAATCCGTGTTCCTGCTCTCATTTACTGTTTTAGCTGTTTGGTGGTTGTTGAAATTTTGGGAGGTTTAACCTGAGATTCTGACGTTTTGGCCAAAATAAATTTATATTAAAAATCGATTCAGGATTTTAATGAATCGATATCACGTTATCCAAGCGAGAATCGATTTTAATCGATAAATCGATAATCAAAACCCACCCCTGATGCATATACACGGGTCACACTGCTTATTGAAACCCCCCAAACATCAGATCTTAATCAGACAGGTTTCTGGTTTTTGTTTTCAAAGTTTAGACTTTGCTTCTATTGGACTTTTTATCAGTAACACGTGCTTACTTTTTGCAGGAACAGTTGAAACTAACATAAATAAATAACTCAAGAGGTGATAGTCAGCAGGGGGTTTACAAGTTGTGTGCCGCGTTGTCGGCGGTATAAGCTCGACCACTTGCAAGGTGAGCTGGCAGACATCACTGAACTCATCAGAGATGATTAGGTTCATTTTGACAAAGTGAGCAGATATTTAACCTCATAGGACCTGGCGTCCACATATGTGGACATCACATTTTGGGTTGTTTAGACCAAAATACTACATTTTGCTCTACAAGGGCCTGATATCCACTCACAAGGATGTTATACTGCCAGTGTGCTATCGAAATTTTAGACAAATATCCTCATATGTGGCTCTCATTTTTCTCAGAAACAAAAATTTGGTAAAAAAAAAAAAATCTGGTAATTCTTTGTTTTTACATTCATCAGGTCCCAATCAGCCCAAATATCAAAGAGAAACTAAAAATGAATGCCATGGAGGAGTTTGGGTCTTAGGAGGTTAGAGATTATGCCACTACATTCTTGTCTAGAAGATGTTAAAGTGTATTTGGTGACACACAAAAAAGGGTAAAGTTTAAGTATAGTTTGGGTCCAACCCTGGTGTGTAGGCCTACTTAGTTTTGAGAAATTGTCATGGGACCGGGGTCTGGGTGACCCAGGGCCTGTAAGAAGTTATGGACATGTGTGTTTTTGGTGCTGCTGTCTCCTGTTTCCATGTTTGTGTATCTAGGTGTGTGTGTGGGTGTGTCAGCCAGGAGCCTGGCCACACCTGCGGAGGAGAATTACTCACACCTGCAGCTGATCAAGCCTCGTCAGAGGAGCTACTTAGGAGTGTGGTGGAGCTGTCTCCGGTGCTGGATCATTGCGTAACTTCACGTTACTCTCTTGGTGAGTTAGTTAAGGTTAGTCTGCTGCATTGTGGTGTTGCTGACGGCTGCCTCTTTGTTATTCCCCAAGAGGAGTGTGGAGACGAGAGGGCAGTGAGCACGGGGTGCTCAGACACTGAGGAGTGGAGACAAAGAACACTAACACTGGCAAGAGGACATGTCAGAGTCGGGAACGCACTGGGGATTTATTGTTGTTTGGATTATTTTGCATCACTGTAAATAAACGCACTGACCTCATCAAAGAGTCCAGCATTTGGGTCGTCCTTCCCCTCATCATAGTCTGCCACACAGGCCGTGACAGAAAAGCCCACTAAAAGAACGCCCACCAGACCAAAGCAATGGTTTTGACTTGATCAGCATTAACCCCGCCCCCTGACTTTGATGGGTGAAGCTGACAAATAAAATGTATTTATGAACACCGATGCAGGGCCAGGAGTAGCAACATGAATTAAATAAATACATCATTAATTAATTCATTAAATGTGTCAGTAAAATAATTAAAATAGAAAACAAACCAATAATTGATTAAATAAGTAATTAACTAATTAGAATTGTACATAAACAAATAATGAAACATTTTAAATGAAATTAATGGATAATTTATTATTATTATATTTCTTTAATTCATTATGTACATTTTAAAATTAATTACTGAAATAATTAATTCATTAGCGATGTCTTTATTTAATACAACCATAAAATACCATAAAATTGCTAATTTACTCAAGATAAATTTAAGACATCAATTTTAAAGGTTAAATTATGATAATGAATACATGCAACTATAACTGATGACATAAAAATGAGGATTTCTTCAGCTAAAGCCAAAGTGCTGACTCATTTGACATGTTACTCTCAAACGTTTTCCCTAATAACAATAACATAATTACACTTTAGCCACAAGAGGGCAGCAGCATTAATACAAGTCACATGTATATAGAGGTACAGTGATTTTGACAAAACAAAGCAGAAGTTGATGGCAGTGTGTTTTTCCATGACAGAATAATTACGCACACCCCACTTTGCAGTTATTTATTTGTAAAAAATGTTTGGAATCATGTCTGATTTTCGTTCCACTTCTCACGTGTTCACCACTTTGTGTTGGTCTTTCACGTGGAATTCCAATAAAATTGATTCATGTTTGTGGCTGAAATGTGACAAAATGTGGGAAAGTTCAAGGGCCGAATACTTTTGCAAGCTACTGTAAAGTTCACTATCAGTAACATCATAGCACCACCCAGCAGTATAGAAACTCCGTCATGCTAGCTAGTAGCAGTACGAGTTATTGCAACTGACTGTAAAAAGTCAGCACAAGGAAAATAAACTCCACCTAAACTTGGTTTATATCTGACCCAGATAGACTGCAGGTCATAACTTCTTACCTGAAGTTCAGTTCACCTGACCCTCGGACCGGCGGCGGCCGCCTCCACCTGCTGCCTCTGTGGAAGCTCCGCCATAGCCACCACCAAACAACTGACTTATTTCTACACATCGACCAGCATCCGGCCAATCTGCCACCTTCCATTGTTTATACCGTTACAAGAAAATAAAAAAACATCATCGGCCCATAAAAATAAAAAATCACCATCAGTATGCCCGATGGCCAGTCCAGCTATGGTCGTGCCATCAGTTAACCCTTCACGTGCCAGCTGTGACACGCGTGCCCAGGGTTGCCGACCCCTGCTCTAAAGCATCTGATTTGGATTCCTGAGATCAAATATATTTTCCTTTGGCTTTGTTTTCTTCCCATTTGTGGCTTTAATGTAGTGTTACATCCTGTTTGTTTGCTTCCATCTGTATACATGTCCAGATTCACTGTTATGTTTCTATTCTTACATTGCTGTGTGATCACTGTTCCCTCTGCTGACTGATGTGACCTTTTGTATCTTACACTGATACTTGTCATATTTGTATCTGCGCCTAAAAGATAAAAAGTTTTCCATGCTAAAACACAGCTCCACCTCCTGCAGTTCTCCCTCTGAACCACTAGATGTCTCTGTTATCTAAATGAAGACGTGCAGCACAGCAACCACAGCAGCGCTCAGATCACACGTGTCCTGTTATTATGTATAAAAGCATGAAACAGGTGAGACAGGTGGGATCAATATTAATGTTGTGGAAATATATGAAAAAGCAACAGAAGAGTGAAAACATTTCGTGTTTCTAGAAAGATCTTTCAGCTCACAGCTGCTCACAGACTGTATTTACAAGTGACAAACTGCAACTCTACAGTACATCTACAGTATATATCAAATATATTCTGTATTCAAATCTATTGAGTGATGTTTGAAAGTCTTTCCAGGTGAGTTTGATCCAGGAGGGTCTGAAGCCAGAGTCAGACAGAGACTGTGCAGAGACTGTAGAAGGACAGAGCAGCAGCAGAGCAGTCCAGATACACTGATGATCCTCTGTCAGATCCAGAGGGACACACAGGGATGATGCTGGACTCTACATTGTGTCTGACAGTGGAGCTGTTCTCAGAGCAGTTCACTCTGCAGCACTGACAGTCATCTGCACTTCTTCTCATTCCTCTGTCAGTCACTGCTGGATGAAGCTCTCCTCTCCACCTCCCAGTAACATGGCCCAGTCAGAGCGTCTCTACACACAAGCTGCTGCTGCTTCAACCTCTCTGGATCATCAGGACACAGCTCCTCCTCTCTCAGCACACACACCGTCCTGTTTACCATCATCAGCTCCACCTGCAGAGAGAAGAAGGAAGAGCAGAGGAGATAAACGAGTGTTTCCAGAGACTCTTCATCAGCTGTCAGTCAGTGATGCAGCACATCCAGTATAAAGAGCAGCAGGGACTTCAGTGCTGGGACTGTACTAGGACTCATTGTTGCTTCACTTTTTCTAATCTTTGGATTTTTATTGAAGTTGATGAAAATGTTTTTCCCTCCTAGTTTGAGTTTGGACTTTCATTCATTAGAAGAGCCTTGGTGTGTCCACTCTGAGCTCTGTAGGAACCCCAACAACAAGCCCAACAATCCAGATGGACGGTTCCAGCTGTTAACTGGAGGAATTCCATCCAAACATCTGCTCTCACTAAATTCTTCCTCACCTACAGACTGTGTTCTTCACTGCTTTAAACTTGGAAATGAATGCAGTCATTGGTCTGCGGGCTGCTTTGTTCAGAGAGCTGATTGGCTGTTGACAGTGTTTGATCAGAGCGTGTCAGCCGTTACTATGGTGACCATAAAGGTCAGAAACAGGAAGTGTTTGTGTCCAATCCTGAAGCCTGTCACCATTCTCCTCTCACAGCTTCACTGAGAAGCTGCAGCTTTACAGGAAACACTGGATCTTTGTTTCATACTGACTGTGTTTAGTACAATACTGCTGAAAGCACCACCCACTCACTCCATCACTCTACTTACACCAGAGTCTCCAGTCTGTAGTCTGGACTCTGCTGAAGATCAGACAGATGCTTCACATCTGGATCCTTCAGGTTGTTTCCTCTCAGGTCCAGCTCTCTCAGATGGGAGGGGTTGGACTTCAGTGCTGCTGCCAGATAATCACAGCTGATCTCTGACAAACCACAGTCGATCAATCTGTATAAAGAATGAAAGATGTAAGTTTATTAGACAAAGTGTGAGCTTGAAATCATTCAGTGTTTCAACATCTGTTCAGAGCTGAAGAAGGTTCAGAATGTAGAAGTTTAGAAAATGGAAACTCCAAACAGCTGAAGCCAACAGGAAGCAGCTTCAAACAGGAAACTGTGCAGAGTTTCAGACTATATGTCCTGATGCAGCCAGTTGGATTTTGGAGATTTGAATCTCTGTTCTGTGACTAAGTCCTTGAATCATTTCTTCCAGTTGGCCCAACAAGACAGACTAAGTGTTGGACAATGTTGTGGCTCAATTTGGGGAGCTCCTAAATGTGATGTGATGGCCCCTCTGGGTCTGTCAGGTCACAGCACTGAAGAGAGCTCAAACTGGGCACACAGTTGTTCCAGTCTGGACCAAAGACTCTATACTGGGACTGAGGGACTGCTTTGACTGCACCCACTGGGACTTTTTAAAGGCTCATGTTCTCACTTAGATCATCGATTTCTAATTACATTTCTTTCTGGGAAAAATGGGGATTACTTTGGAAACAGGAAGTATTTTCCCCAATAAGCAGCCCTGGATTAGTAAATCACTCCAACATGTTCTCGGGCAGAAGAAGCTGTCTTGTTATGAGGGAGAGAAGAAAAAGATTGAGGTAAAGAAACCTGTTGAAAGAGAGATAAAGCAGCTAAAATCAGGTGTAAAAGTAAAGCAGAGGATGAGCTGAATAAAGGACACTCAAGGCTGGCTTGGAAAGGAATGAAGTCCATGGTGGGGATGCAGAACAAGGAGCAAAGATTAATGTGATGCTGAATCAGCAGAAGACTTGGACTCATTTGATTCCAGCTTTGATATCATTGATTTCAATGAAGAGCTTTGTGATTGTGGCAAAGGGCTGGTAGCTCTGAGAGTCCCACTGATGAGGTGTCTGTGTGGAAATCTCTTAGTGGGACCAAAGAGAGAAAAAGCCCTGGTCCTGATGCTATGGGAGGGAAATGATTGAAGTGTGCTGTGAGGAACTGACTGGGAGATTTTCACACATTTTCCAGTCCTCCGTGGAACAACAGGTAGTTCCCAGCATATGGAAACAAAGGTTAAGTGTCCTATGGCACTCAGTGATGATGGTGCTGTGGCCCCACCACCTCCACCTCTTTGTAAAGGAACTAACTGTAATCTGAAGCTTCAAATGGAACTAAGACTTCCTCCACTAGGTGGCAGTGTCTGATGAGAAAGTGTTAGTGGAACTGGCCTGGAGTCAGAAACAGGAAGATGCAGGATTTGGGCTGAAATGGGGAAAAGTGGTTCGCACTAGTGCCTTAAAGCAAGACGGTTGTAGGTTGAAGCTTGTTGGCCTTTCTGTGGAGGTTGGATGTTCTCCCACAGTCCAATGAAATGCTGCTTAGGTTCATTGGTGCTTCTAAATTGGCTGTAGGTGTGGATGTGAGAGAGTGCTTCTCTGTCTCTCTCTGTTGGCCCTGTGATGGACTGCTCACCTGTGCAGGTGGACCATGCCTCTTGCTCTATGACAGCTAGGGCACAGGCTGCAGCCCTGTGAGCCTAAGCTGAATAAACAGTTAGCAAAAATGATCCATAGATGGCCTGAAATCCCCCAGTTAGCAGTTTGGTAGATAGCTATGACATGCTAATCCCATCAAGCAGCTGTATTCTACCTGTAAGCTGATCCCTGCTGAGCCAAAGCACTTTTTCATATACAAATTACAACCTTTAATAGAAACCTATTGGTCAGCATCTTATTAGCCTGCTGTTAGCTTCATTCCACAGAACTTTCACATCATATTCATCTCAGCACAACTAAAACATGCTGACTGACCTCAGAGTTTCAAGTCCACATCCTGGACTCTCCAGGAAACCACACAGATGCTTCACTCCTGAATCCTGCAGCTTGTTGTTGCAGCTCAGGTCCAGCTGTCTCAGATGGGAGGGGTTGGACTTCAGTGCTGCTTCCAGATAATCACAGCTGATCTCTGACAAACCACAGCCCATCAATCTGTATAAAGAATGAAAGATGTAAGTTTATTAGACAAAGTGTGAGCTTGAAATCATTCAGTGTTTCATCATCTGTTCAGAGCTGAAGAAGGTTCAGAATGTAGAAGTTTAGAAAATGGAAACTCCAAACAGCTGAAGCCAACAGGAAGCAGCTTCAAACAAACACAACAAGAGAAAAAACTCTGAATGTTTCACATTAAAGTCGTACATTTCTCATAAAAACAGGACAAAGACGTGAAAAAGTCGTGTTTTTCCTTCCAGGAACCACAAGGCTTCACTTTTAAAGGTTAAGTGTGAAAGAAATGGACATATTTGAAGTCCAACACCTTTTTCCAGTCACATTATTAAAGCAGACAAACTACAAGCTCATTTTCATTCCAACAAGTCATCTTCTGACCTGGACTAACAACACTGGTCTCTATGTGCAGCTGGCTGTGAGACCAGTGCTCAGGGAGCGTCTACAAAGTGCAACACTGAAAGAACATCACACACTCATTTGCTTCCATCATCCAACCTGAAGAGGAAACAGAGACGCCTCCCCTTCAAAGTAAAAGCTGCTCCTTTTGGACACAGTATCAAAGAAAGTCTACAGTATAACATAGAAAAGACAGAACAAAGTTTTGGTTGTTTGTAAATTGTGCAGAAATGAAACTACACTAAGCTCAATTATGTGACAGACATTTCATCCCATGTCAGTTTGGCCTCATCCTGGGCCGGATTATCCAGCACACACTCTGACCACAGGCCCAGGGGCCACGCACAGCTGGGCTCCATCCAAAAGACAGGAAACAAACCAACACAATAATAAAAAGCACCATGTGATCTTCTTACATCTTCAAGACAAACATAGTAAAAACATGAGCATATTTGTTTCCTGATAAAATGATGTGACAGGTAGAACAGAGTAAAGTGGTGGTGTTACAGCCTTTCTCCCCTCTGCTGCCGAGGCTGTTAGTCTCTCCCAAACTCAGCTACAGGACTTCCAAATGAATGAAAGCAGCAGAAGTGGCTTTACAAATGAAAGAGGAAGAGGAGAAGAAGAGGAGAGGGAGGCCACCCTGACCATCACTCCAGCTGAAAACATCACACTTCCATTAAAGTTGGTGAGAAAATGTTGAGCAGGATGAGCTGCTGGCTAATCTGGAGGCTGTAGCAGCAGCTCACAGTCACCGTGGATTTCCACTCATGAAAAAGCTCTGGCTGCTTCATTTCTCATCTCATATCAGAGACTTTAAAGCTTCACTGAAGCTGTACTGTGATGCTTCCATATCCCAGTGAGGCCTCCATAATGATTTCAGCTGTTCTGTACACACACTGTGTGCCCTGTATGGCTCAAAGTCTCTGCAGCCTGTTTTTATCTGCTATCATCAGATCTTCATCATCCTCATTCACATCCCTCACACACTCTACAGCCTCATCAGCACTGACTTCATCTTCACTGACTGATGGAGCACAACATGAACCTGTGGAGGCTGAAACACTGTCCTGTCAAACATCTCCCCGTCACCACTCCACTTCTGTCAGCCTTTAAATGAACCCTGCTCAAGTCTGTCACTTCTGTTTGGAGCCAAAAGGAAAAACTGTTGTTCAGTCGTTTGGAAAGACAACATTTCTGAAAGCACTCAAAGTTCTTCACATTTGTTTTCTGACACATCCTGAACATTTAGGAACTAAAGAAAGTTTCAAACATCAATCAAAGACCTGAAATATAGAAAAACAACAACAGCTGCAGTCAGTGAACTCACCTCAGAGTCTCCAGTCGACAGTTTGGACTCTCCAGTCCAGCACACAGAAGCTTCACTCCTGAATCCTGCAGGTTGTAGTTGTTACTCATGTCCAGCTCTGTCAGATGGGAGGGGTTGGACTTCAAAGCTGAGGCCACAACTTCACAGTGAGACTCTGAGAGTCCACACTGAGTCAGTCTGTGATGATAGAAAATATAAAATGTGTTATTATAAAAGCAGAAAATCTGCATCATAAACACAGACTGAATGTATATGAAGACAAAACAGAGTGAGGTCATAATCTGATGAATCTGCTCTTCAAATCTGTGCTTCAGCTCCTCTTACTGTGTTTGACATGACACAACGATTGAGTCTCTCTCAGACCTGCAGACTTTTAATGACAATCTTTGTTTGGCTTTAATCTGCAGATGAAGGAGGAAGATGGTGTCACATTTAGGCTTCCATAATGTCCACAGTCTGTCACTGAGATCTGATCCAGAGTCAGAGTGAAGACACACATTTGGACTGTTTCCTGTTTTGACTCCAGAACATTTTGAATGAGTTCAGCTCAGTGAAGAGTTCCAGCTGGAAAGATGATCTCTGTTTGCTACCTGCTGTCAGGTACGACTGTTCACGTCCACACGCAGGAAAAACCTGCTGACTGTTACCAAACGGAGCAGAAATCTCATCACTGGACAATAATGATGAATGAACTCAGAGCTGCTGATATCAGATCTGATTTCAGGGGAACTAAACACAGAAATGATTGGCTCATTTTAGCTTTCTGAGCCATTATCTGCTGGTGTGTCGCTAGTTGGCAGAAAATGATTTGTATTCCTGTTCAGGGCTTCAGTGTTTATGAGTCCAGATCCAGGTGACAGCAAGTCAAAATGATGTTACCTGTCTGTGTCCAGCAGCAGCCTGTATTCACTTTGAATATTGTTATAACCTGACATGGATCAGTTTGTCTTTGATTGGTTTGTAAATGTCACTGTTTCCATTGGACCTGAGTGACGTACAAAGACAGAGAGGGAGAGAAAGGAGAGAGAGGATGGAGACAGCAAAGAGAGAGCAAACACAAACAGGTGAGAGTGGACAGGTGACCAAGGTCAGCAACCAATCAGAGAGCTTCTGTTTGACCCACAGTCACTGCACATAACAAAGCAGTGTGTTACTCTGATATCAAATATGGATCCTGCTCTTATAATAATGATCATCAGATGATATTATTGTGTTATTTTGTAGCTGAATACGATGTTTGTGTGATTATCAGTGAAAGAAGCAGTGAGGAGGATGGAGAGAGAGAGAGGACAGAGGGTGAAGTTAGCGTTCCTACGGGAAAGTAACGGTAATCTAATTACCGTTTTTGCAATAGTAATCCCTTACTTTACTCGTTACTTGAAAAAAGTAATCAGATCACAGTGCGTTACTGCCCATCTCTGTTCTGTACACACACTGTGTGCCCTGTATGGCTCAAAGTCTCTGCAGCCTGTTTTTATCTGCTATCATCAGATCTTCATCATCCTCATTCACATCCCTCACACATTCTACAGCCTCATCATCACTGACTTCATCTTCACTGACTGATGGAGCACAACATGAATCTGTGGAGGCTGAAACACTGTCCTGTCAAACATCTCCCCGTCACCACTCCACTTCTGTCAGCCTTTAAATGAACCCTGCTCAAGTCTGTCACTTCTGTTTGGAGCCAAAAGAGGTTAAAGATTATGCCACTACATTCTTGTCTAGAAAATATTAAAAGTGTATTTGGTGACACACAAAAAAGGGTAAAGTTTAAGTATAGTTTGGGTCCACACATGTCCAAACCCTGGTGTGTAGGCCTACTTAGTATTGAGAAAAGCCCACTAAAAGAACCCCCACCAGACCAAAGCAATGGTTTTGACTTGATCAGCATTAACCCCGCCCCCTGACTTTGATGGGTGAAGCTGACAAATAAAATGTATTTATGAACAGCGATGCAGGGCCAGGAGTAGCAACGTGAATTAAATAAATACATCATTAAATAATTCATTAAATGTGTCAGTAAAATAATTAAAATAGAAAACAAACCAATAATTGATTAAATATGTAATTAACTCATTTGAATTGTACATAAATAAATAATGAATTATTTTAAATGAAATTAACTGATAATTCATTATCAATATATTTTTTTAATTAATTACTAAAATAAATAATTCATTAATGATGTATTTATTTAATACAACCATAAAATTATTGCTAGTTTAATCAAAATAAATTTAAGACATCAATATTAAAGGTTAAATTATGATAATGAATACATGCAACTATAACTGATGATGTAAGAATTTGGATTTTTTTAAGCTAAAGCGAAGGTGCTGACTCACTTGGCATGTTACTCTCAAATCCTCCCTAATAACAATAACATAATTACACTTTAGCCACAAGAGGGCAGCAGCATTAATACAAGTCACATGTATATAAAGGTACAGTGATTATATTACAGTGATTTTGACAAAAACAAAACAGAAGTTGATGGCAGTGTGTTTTTCCATAACATACCAACCAAATTAAATTATAAAAACTTCATAACTTACAGAGCTTTTTTAGAGGCTTTGACCACTGGCAGCAGCCTCAGAAGAGCCTCCTCTGAAGCAAAGTATTTCTGCAGGTCAAACACATCCAGATCTTTTTCTGATGACAGTAAGATGAAGACCAGAGCTGACCACTGAGCAGGAGACAGTTTATCTGTGGAGAGACGTCCTGATCTCAGGGACTGTTGGATCTTCTCCACTAGAGAACGATCATTCACTTCATTCAGACAGTGAAACAGATTGATGCTTTTCTCTGCAGACAGATTCTCACTGAGCTTCTCCTTGATGTACTGAACTGCTTCTTGATTGGTCTGTGAGCTACTTCCTGTCTGTGTCATCAGGCCTTGCAAACGAGTTTGATTAGTCTTCAGACCCAAGAGAAAACGAAGGAACAAGTCCAGGTGTCCATTGGGGCTCTGTAAGGCCTTGTCCACAGCACACTGGTAGAAGTATTTCTTTGAAGATTTTCTTGTTTGAAACACCTTCCAAGTTGTTTGTTGTTCTTCCAGCAGATTGAGTCCAGAGTTGATGAAGGTCAGGTGGACATGAAGAGCAGCCAGAAACTCCTGAACACTGAGATGAACAAAGCAGAACACCTTGTTCTGGTACAGTTGTTTCTCCTCTTTAAAGATCTGTGTGAACACTCCTGAGTACACTGAGGCTGCTCTGATATCGATGCCACACTCTGTCAGGTCTGGTTCATAGAAGATCAGGTTTCCTTTCTGCAGCTGATCAAAAGCCAGTTTTCCCAGTGACTCAATCATCTTCCTGCTCTCTGGACTCCAGTGTGGATCTGTCTCAGATCCTCCATCATATTTGATCCTCTTGACTTTGGCCTGAACCACCAGGAAGTGGATGTACATCTCAGTCAGCGTCATGGGCAGCTCTCCTCCCTCTCTGGTTTCCAGCACATCCTCCAGAACTGTAGCAGTGATCCAGCAGAAGACTGGGATGTGACACATGATGTGGAGGCTTCGAGCTTTCTTGATGTGGGAGATGATCCTGCTGGCCTGCTCCTCATCTCCTCATCTCTTCCTGAAGTACTCCTCCTTCTGTGGGTCAGTGAACCCTCTGACCTCTGTCACCACGTCGACACACTGAGGAGGGATCTGATTGGCTGCTGCAGGTCGTGTTGTTATCCAAAGGCGAGCAGAAGGGAGCAGGTTCCCTCTGATGAGGTTTGTCAGCAGCTCATCCAATGAGGTGGACTTTCTGGTTTCAGTCAGGATTT
The DNA here is from genome assembly GCF_057382095.1 of Aulonocara sp. 'chitande type north' Nkhata Bay. Taxonomy (NCBI): domain Eukaryota; kingdom Metazoa; phylum Chordata; class Actinopteri; order Cichliformes; family Cichlidae; genus Aulonocara; species Aulonocara sp. 'chitande type north' Nkhata Bay. The sequence goes on from NC_141346.1 coordinate 64,364,821, forward strand.
TAGTTTTGTTGAAGTCCAAATTAAGTCGACACTCATCCAGACCATCAAGTATGAACACAACCTGGAAGTCTTCAAGCCTGCAGATTCCTGATTCGTTAGTTTGATTAAAGAAGTGATGAACAAGTTCCACCAAGCTGAACTTTTCCTCTTTCAGCACATTCAGCTCTCTGAAAGTGAATGGAAATATGAACTGGATGTCCTGGTTGGCTTTGTCTTCAGCCCAGTCCAGGCTGTATTTCTGTGTTAAGACTGTTTTCCCAATGCCAGCCACTCCCTTTGTCAGCACTGTTCTGATTGGTTCGTCTCTTCCAGGTGAGGCTTTAAAGATGTCTTCTTGTCTGATTGTTGTTTCTGGTCTGTCTGGTTTCCTGGATGCTGTTTCAATCTGTCTGACCTCATGTTCATCATTGACCTCTGCAGTCCCTCCCTCTGTGATGTAGAGCTCTGTGTAGATCTGATTCAGGAGGGTTGGGCTTCCTGCTTTAGCGATCCCCTCAAACACACACTGGAACTTCTTCTTCAGTTGGGCTTTAAGTTCACGTTTACGGAGTGAAGCAAATATTTCTGAAAATAAGAAATTCAGAAAAAAATATTATATAACAAAATATCATAGCCTTTCAGTACCCTGAAAGGATGAATGTCTATTGGTCCATTTCTTGAGCTATTAGGAAAGATCAATATTCAGTCTTTAGAGAAATTCTCTTACTGCTCTGCAGATGGTCAGCCATCTCATGCTGCTTAAGTCTCCTCAAGAAGTGGAGTGTGATCTTCAGAAATGCTTCTCTGCAGCTCTTTCTTTCATCTTCATCCTCACCTTCAAACATCTCCTCATCCTCCATCTGGCTCTTTAAAGTTTCTGGGTGATCTGGACTCAGAACCTTCTGGATCTTCTTCAGCTCGTTCTTCACAAACATGGTGATGTTGTCCTCCAGCCGCTGGAAAAGAAGACTATATGAATTACCCAGTGGTAAATGGACTGGTTCTTATATAGCTCTCTTTGATACTCTGTGCACACAAAGCAGTTTATACAACATGCCTCATTCAACTAAGCACATTGTTCTATGCTTAAATACTTTCTTTCACACTCTGATGGATGCATCAGAGGGCAGCTTGGGTTTAGTACGTTACCCAGTACATTTGCCAGCCAGGGTTTGATTCACAAACCTTCTGACTAGTAGCTGACCTGCTCACCTCCTGAGCTACAGTCACCCCAATCTGACTGAAATCATGGAGCCCAAACTCTGATTTATGTTGGACACACTGACAATCCTCTGGTCGACAAAGTGCAGCATAGAGGTGACTGAAAAGAACAAATGTAAACGTAGTACTACAAACCATAACCACAGAGTCCAGGTGTGTTTGATGTTGCTGTGCAGACTGACCAGTGGAAACCTCTGCTCTCTGCTGGTCCACTCTGTGGAGGAGTAATGAATAATTAGCTCATGTTATGTCTGTCCACACACAGACACAAGCTAAAGGTCCATGAAGTGATGTTTGGATGGGTTCAGTCAATCAGATGACTGTCATGGTGAAGCTTTGCTAGTCCTGCTGATCCCACTGAGAATTAACAACTCAGTTTCCAGATGTCTGTAGTTTTCTGCTCAGTTTCTTTAGTCCCAACAGCTCTTACCATCTCCTGCATAAAGCTTTCCCTCCATGCTCAGATGCCCTGGAACAAGGTGCTCTCTTTATATGCTCACAACCACTAGCACTTTATATAGCCTCTGTAGAAATTATCCACACCCTCACTTATCTTAACTGCACTACTGTATAGCTCTGTGTAAATAATCATTCTGTACATACGATAATTTTTAACCCTACAACTGTTTACAACTTGCATAGTTCCCATTTCTGTATAGCTGTATATCTCAGATTTCTGTAAAGTTATTTCATATTCTGTATAGTTTTTCATACTTATATCCTGTTCATATCCTGTACATAGCTTGTACTCACTACAGCCTGTACATAACTATAGTTATAGAATATTCACAACATACTTCATACCATGTACATTATAACATAATAGACCCATTTCTGTAATATACTTACATATCTACATTATTGCTAATATATACTGTAATATATCTATATCACTAAGCACTTCTGGATGGATGCAAACTGCATTCCGTTGCCCTGTACCTGTGCATGTGCAATGACAATAAAGTTGAATTCTAATTCTATTCTTATATCAGTGACTGGTTTAAAGTGCCAACTTGCAGTGCTCGCCAACCTTTGTGTCAGCAAAAGTAGTTCTAATGTTTCTTACATTTATTAAATTTTTTATATTTTTACACACACAAATCAATGAACGCAAAAACATAAACTTTTCAGATATTTTGTTTCACAATGTTACAAATCTCAGTTCACAACTACACAGTCTGATTTACAAGTACAAAATATTTATGACCACAGTTTGAGCCGATGTATGTCCCGAGTCTGTACACTCAGTAGTTTTGTTTTGATTGTTATTGTCTTTTGTTACAATTTCATTCTGATTAAGATTTTCTAGTTCTGAGGTTTTTGTTTCTGTGTTCCCTCTGTACTGTGTTAGTATTGTGTCTCTGTGTTCACTTCCTGTTTTATTTTGACAGTGCCATGTCCTATGTTAGTGTGTCTACTTTTGCTTCCCGTTGTCTGGTTATGTCCAATGAATCCTGCTGTGTCTCCCTTTTCTCATTCCCTGATGGCTCTTTTGTGTATATGAGCCCTTTGTTTTCTCCTGCTTGTTGCTGGTTCGTCTGTGTTGTCTCCCCGTGTCTCCGTTTAACGTTTCAGGTTCGTTTTTTAGTTTTTCAGTAGAGGTTATCTTAGCTTCTGCACAGGCCATCTCCACTGCACTTCACCGTTTCAATAAAGCTCACTCACTTCACAGCAGTGTCGGCATCTTGGGTCCTTTATTAAATTCAACATGGCTCACCCCGCTAGCCGTGACATAAGATGTGAAAACAATATCCAAAAAACATGAGGGACAAACAGGGAATAGTTTTAAGGTGCAGGGCCAACAAACTGAGTCTAGCCATGAACTCAGAGTCGATTGAATTAGCATTTTGAATTGGCTGATCTGAGTTACTTCAATCAAGTCTATGTTCACTTTGAGTTAAGATTATACGTGATTAATGTAAAAGAAAAAAGCCACCATCAGCAACTGATTCTGATTTAGCAGGTTTTCAAATCTAAACGGTACCCATCCCTAGCTGGCTGTAGTTAAACCTTTATTAAAAAGCATCCCTAGACCCAGCTGTCTTAGCTAATTATAGGCCGATCTCCAACCTGACAATCCTTGAAAGAGTAGTTGGGGGGAGACAATCAGAGGTGCAGTGTGATGATCTTAGGTTACAAACTACCGCAGTCAAGTCATTAAGGGAGACGGGATCAAACTGCTCTAAGACAGCTGAGCACACAGGAGAAAGACTCGGATCTGAGGCAGCAGTCGGCGAGACAAGAGTCCTAATAGATAGAAGCTTGTAGTTAAAAATGCTAAAAAATCATCACAAATACTTGGTGAAGAAATGACTCCAACATTATCACGTCAACGAAGAAAACGATTGAGGACATTAAAAAGTACCTGAGGCCTGTGACTGTTTACTGACACTAAGTTTAAGACAAACTGTGTCTGCAGGTTTTACAGCTTCTTGGTGAGCAGAAAGACAGAAAGTCCTTAAAATCTGTAGAGAAACATACAATCTGTCCTTTTTCCATCTCCTTTCAGCGCGTCTACAGTCACGTCTAAGGGAGCGCGTATGTTCATTCAACCACAGCTCTGATAAATGCTGAGCGCGCAGAGTCCTGAACGGAGCAATAGAGTCCAAAATATCAGTGCAGGTAGAATGAAGAAAGTCCGAAAGGTCCTCAACACTTTAACAGCTGGAGTTCATTATTCCAGAGTCCATAAAGGCAGCAGAAAAAGCGGCACTGTTAGAGCATTAAGCGCTCGCTTTTTACGCGCTGAGGCGCACGGCTTATCTACCGAGCGGCGCATAGTTAGAGTGAACAACCAGTGTTGGTCAAGTTACTTGAAAAAAGTAATCAGTAACTAATTACTGATTACTTCCCCAAAAAAGTAATCCTGTTACTTTACTGATTACTTATTTTCAAAAGTAATTAGTTACTTCGTTACTTAGTTACTTGGTCACATTTTAAAAACACGATTTACAACCTGAATAGGTGATAAAGCGATAGACCTTTCAGCCCAATTCTACTTTTTCTGCATAATCCATCATACAAAATGTAATCAAATGGAAAAGTCTCTTTTTTTAACTTGTTTTATTAGTTTTAATCTTTTAACTTTATGCATCAAGCAAAAATTTAATTATATGCAACATTCTCTGACTTGAATAAATTAGTTTAACATTTAAACCTATTTTCTGCACATTCCAGCACATAAAATAAAATATTTGTTGTGTTTACACTCAGTCTTTCAAATAGATGCAAGTAAAACACAGCAGAAAATAAATAAAGTCAAAGACTCAGCGGTCCTGTTGCTCTATTTTCACCTGTAAAGCAGGAGTGGGGTAGGCGGACGTTTACCCTGGTGCAGGTGTGCCGCGGTCAATGGAAGAATCCGTGAGTTTCTCTGTGAGTTTCCCATTACGTCGTAGCTACTCAGTGCTTGCTCGGAAGTTTAGGGTTTTTTTCGCTGTAAAAAGAAGTTTTCTTCCCACGCACAACGGACGCTAATGTTTTTGTCACTTTTTATGGAATCAAACTCAAAGTAAGGTCAGTGCTTCCACGCTTTAAACGCTGCACGCTCATACTCTCTCCTGCACTCGATATATGATCCACTGTTGATCTGCACACAGCTGTTGTCACTAACGGCGCACTCGCTTACGTCACTGTCGTGAGACATTCTCGCAAAAAATCACGGTTTTAGTAACGCAGTAACGCAGCGTTCCTATGGGAAAGTAACGGTAATCTAATTACAGTTTTTGCAATAGTAATCCCTTACTTTACTCGTTACTTGAAAAAATTAATCAGATACTGCCCATCTCTGTGAACAACACAGGAAGCTGATCGGAGATGCACAACTCAGATATTTCAGTGACGCACACATCCAGCCTGTGGGAAAGCTCCAAGTCTAGTGTGTGACCTTTTTCATGAGTGGGACCAGTAACCCACTGGGTCAAGTTAAAAGAGTCAATAATATTTAAAAAGTCCTTGACCAGAAGTTTAGAGTCACAGCAGACATGGATGTTAAAATCACCAAGGCAGCATCATCAGAAGACATAGCACACCCAGCTCTATCTGTCCATGAAGCCAGATAACACACACCTATGAGTTAAACTGCAGGAATGTCTTAAAGACATAAAGACCTGGATGGCCGCTAACTTTCTGCTTCTTAATTCAGATCAAACTGAGGTTATTGTACTCGGCCCTGAAAATCTTAGAAATATGGTCTCTAAGCAGATTCTTACTCTGGATGGCATTACCTTGGCCTCCAGTAACGCTGTGAGGAACCTTGGAGTCATTTTTGACCAGGACATGTCCTTCAATGCACATATTAAACAAATATGTAAGACTGCTTTCTTCCATTTGTGCAACATCTCTAAAGTTAGAAATATCCTGTCTCAGAGTGATGCTGAAAAACTAGTTCATGCATTTATTACTTCCAGGCTGGACGACTGTAATTCATTATTATCAGGATGTCCTAAAAACTCCCTGAAAAGCCTTAAGCTGATCCAATATGCTGCAGCAAGAGTCCTGACAGGGACTAGAAAGAGAGAGCATATTTCTCCTTTATTCCCTTCATTGGCTTCCTGTTGAATCCAGAATTCAAAATCCTGCTCCTCACATACAAGGTCTTAAATAATCAGGCTGTGAGGAGAAATTGTAGAAGGCAAAGGAACTCAGACTCAAGATATCTTTTACATGTGCACACATGGACGATCCCCCCTCATCGCCCGATCCATCCTGCAGCAACGTGTGCAGGACAGATGTGACAGAGAGGAAAGACCGCCCAGGGCATCCAAAATGTCCTTTATTTATACTTAAAGCAAGTTTCCACAGCAGTAGGAGTGGCATGTATGGAACTGATAATTTTCCTTAAAAGGAGAAACTGTTCGCTTGTCAGCTGAAACAGGAGATAACTTTGTATGTATAGAAATGCAGACATTCCCATAAAAGGAGAGAAAGAAAGAGAGAGCGCCAGTCTGTCTGTTTAAAACCGGATGTCACCGCATTCCTCTACACATATGGCTTCCTGTGTTGGCTCCAATTCACAACCTCTTCTTCCTTTAAATGAAGCTACAACTAAGCATTAATCACAAAATTAGAAATCTTTCATCACAGGCCCCATCTTATCTTAATGACCTTGTAGTACCATATCACCCTATTAGAGCACTTCGCTCTCGCTCTGCAGGCCTACTTGTTGTTCCTAGAGTATTTAAAAGTAGAATGGGAGGGAGAGCCTTCAGTTTTCAGGCCCCTCTTCTGTGGAACCAGTTTCCAGTTTGGATTCAGGAGACAGACACTATCTCTACTTTCAAGATTAGGCTTCAAACTTTCTTCTTACTTAACGATTAAGTCCCTGTATTCCACCGTTATATGGAAATCAGCCATTATAACTTGTGTCAAATCTACTTGTACCTCACAGTTTTCTAAGCACACAGAGAGCAGTAAACCTAGAAGAGAAAATATTTCGACCCATTTCTAAATGATTCTTGTGACCATGCTGCACCACAACACCTGATCTCTGGTTTCCTCACCTCTTCAATCCCACTTTAATACTTGACTAAACTCATTTTCATGTTTAGGTGTTGAGGCAAAGCCGCTACAACCTGCTAACGGAGCTATTTTTTATTCCCTTTGAGTTTTTTCTACTTTTGTGCTACAAAATGTTCAAGCTGATTAAATTTATTAGAATAAAAGTTCAGATAATTTTCTCATATTAATGTTGGAGGTAGAAATTCAGGTAACTTTGCTCAAAAACTGGCAGAAATTTCCTTCAAAAATGGAGCTTTTACTTTAATACTGTGAGTACATTTCAGAGCCTGTACTCTTTTACCTTTACTTGAGTAAAGAAGTTGAATCAGTATTTCAGCTTTAACAGGGTATTTTAACACAAACATCAGTCCTTCTTCTAAGTGTCAAACAGTATGTTTGACACTTTGTTTACGCCTAAATTAACTTTACTGTTAACGAGTTTTCATGTTTCTGTAATCCACCAGTGTGCTCATGCTTTTTTAAGTGAAAAGAGATTTTTAAAGATCAAATATAATTATTTTTGTTATTTGTGGATTTTAAATGTCCTTGACAGAGACAGATGATAATCATTATCCTGCACTGTGGTCTCAGGTTTGGTCGAGCTAGCACAAAGAATGGCTATGTTGAACTTCCTCCTGGGATCTACACTAAGAAGTGAGTCCAACATTAGCAGGGTCTCTTTCCTTTATCTGGATTCACTTTAGCATTCACAGTCACGTGAAGCTTGTTATTAACTCGATAAGTCAACCCAGGGTTTCAGCTGAGCGCTCACATGAAACACATGGTGTTGGCAGCATCTGATCAATCATATTCATGGAGACGTGTATCAGCAACAGAGCAGCTGAGTTTGCAGAAGGAAGTCAAACTAAACCACAGGAACAATATGAGGAGATTACACACATAATACAATACTAGCAGTAACACAGCTGCTGCAGACAAATCAGTCGTGTGATCGTGTGTGAGAGGAGAAGGACTGTAAAGGAGTTTGGTGTTAAAAGCTCTGTATGAATGTGGGAGACTTTGAAGGGCTTTAAAAAGGCCAATATAAAATAAAAGGCAGCAAAATTGCTGAGTGTGAAAGTCACCAGACTTATCAGACCTCTGTGATTAAGACCTGTAAGAACACCTATTTGTACTTGTTGGCATTATATCAAACACACACGTATATTAAGCCTTTGTTTGAACTCTGGTTGAATTTGTTACTTTCAGACTGTGAAACATCACAGAGGCTGCAGCTGCAGATCTTTTATTCACCTGGAAATTTACTTTAAATGTTAGATGGAAAATGTATTGCTCAGTTTAACCAAAGTAAGAACAAGAATCCATAAACCTTCATAAAGACAAACATCTCCCAGAACATTGAGCTGCTGAAGTGTCACTGAAGGGAAAAACTATTTGTCCTCCTCCATCCAGCAACACCTGAAACACCTGAGTGGAAGCTCCTCCCTACACTGTGTTTGAAGCAAAGCACAAAGGAGATACCTGCTGGAGCAGCTGGAGTCCTACAGACACTCAGCCTCTTCACTACACAAACACCTCCTACAACAGCCACTCTTTCCACTCTGACTGCTGTGTTTGTGGAAACACTCCAACACACACCGCTTCACATACCAACATAGAAATGTGTGTGAAAAAGAGCTGAGCTGATATTAAACATGAGGATTTATTCAAAAATAGAGAGTCAGGAACAACATCTAGACACACATTACCTCTCAGCAGCAGAAGAACAGCCTTTAAAGTCTATATCAAAACCCTTCGACATGTTGCTCTTTAAGGAAACACAGCTGGGTTCAGGTCCAGGAGATTCTGGCCTCTTATTGATCCTAAAAGAAAAACAATAAATGTAACAGCTTCATGAGACAGGAAGGAAAAACTGGAAATATTAAATTAAAGACATGATGAACAATCTCATAAAAATAATTTACTTACTCTTTGTCACATAACAGTCTTTTGTTAAAGTTTTCAATAATATCCTTTGAGTCGTTGCTCTTTAAGGAAACACAGCTGGGTTCAGGTCCAGGTTCTGGATTAGTTTCAGGGTTATGTCCAGCTGAGCCTGGTACGCCCCACAGCTCTGGGCTTTAAAACAACACACACAGAGGTATGAGTGTGAATAATGATGGAGCAGTGATGTGAGTGCTGAGCTGTGACATGGAGAAGAGTCATGGACAGTTAGAGATGGTCATCTCACCTCTGAGCTTTGGTCTGGCTCTCATGTTCCCCACACAGAGTGCTTTTAGAGGGAGGGACTCCCTCCTCTCTGTCCTCACACTGATCCATGCTGCTCAATTCACATCAGCTCACACACACTTTCTACCTTCACCTGCAGAGGAAACACAAATCATTCATGTGCACATAAACCAAAATCCTCCTTTCCATCATGTGCTGTCCAAATATCAGCTGAATGCAGTCAGACAGCAGTGTGAGGCACAGGAAGCTGCCATCAGCTGCTCTACTTCTACTATCAGTCCACTAGATGGAGCCATGAAGCACACATGATGCATTCACTGACACACACTGATTCACTGTGACTGGAAGTTTAAGTACATTAAGCCTCCACTCATCTACATTGTGCTTACAACCCACTGCCCCCCATCTTCCACCCCCATCAACCTCCTGGGGCCAGGAATGACTGGAACTGAATTGGAAACGGGCGTAATCAAACCTAAATCTGTTATTCTTATCCAACCTGTCTGCCTGGACACAGTTTGCTGACCGATCATGGAGCCTATGATTCGCTTGGACAACAACTTCATGAATGTGGAAATGAAACTGAGTGTCAGCTGAGTGTCGAGCAGAAGAGGAGTCAGAGAAAAGTGACAGAGCTGCTGACTTTACAAAGAAAACTAAAACCATGTTGAAGAGATTAAACAGATAATACAATCTAACAACAACAACACAGCTGCTGCAGACAAAACACATGTATGAGTGTGTGACAGGAAAAGCACTGAACAGAAGTTTACTATTAAAAATGCCGCATGTTGTAAAAAGTTTGGTCAGTGAGACTGAAAAATGGCTGCATAAGTTACTATTGTGAACAAACCCCTATAAGAACCCTGATATTACCTGAATAAGATCAAATCCTGATACGTAGTGCAGACCTTGGTAAGAGATACGGTCCAACTGGAATATAAACCTTTGGTGTGTTTAATCCAGTCAGTCTCTGAGTAACTCCACTCCTCTGCTTTGTGTTGGAAGAGAAACGAAAGTTTGTAGCACGATCCTTTTCCTCAGAGGCCTGTGTTGAATTTATATTACATCTAAGATAAAAAATAATTCACAAAGTCTGCTCTGTCCTCCTGTCCTCCCTGCAGTCTCTGTGAGCTCTGCAGAGTGATTATAAAGACCCGGAGCTCAGAGTTTCTCCAACACCGTGGTCAAGTGTGAGCCACGCCTGCCACCCATTATCTGCCAAACTTGAGCTTCAACGCTAAGTTTTACGGTAGTGCTGCTTCTTATCCCTTTTTGCTGATCACACACATAACAACACTCATGATTTTCAGGAAGTTAACAGAAATAAAGCCACAGTGTCATTTGTTTTTCACTCAAGTTGTCTTTTCTTCTTAATTTTTCTGGTAATGCTTCTTCATTCATGATTCATTCAAATCTAAAATAACTTCAAAAAATTTAAAATATTTCTGAAAATCATCTTTTATAGTTGAAATTCAGTTCTCATTTGGCTCAGCTGCTCTTTCATGAATCCATAGTTTCACCTCAAACTGCTGCTTGAGACACGAGAAATTAAAGAACAACTCTGTTCAAACGGAGAAACTTTGAAGGAACTCAATAATGTCATTTACATGGTTTCAGGTAGGTGTATGAAGGTTCTGTATTAAATCATATATGATAGTTGACATGAAATTCTGAATTCATCTTCTTGGACACCCACACTGCATAATTCTGTAGAAATGAAATTAGTCATTTCTAATCAATTTCAACATCAAATATCATAACATTGCATCAAAATGCGTAAAAATGATTCTTGATAGCTGACCTTAAAGTCTCTGTGCATTCTTCCTCTGGGTTACCTTCGCTATATATTTGCAGTTTAACCACCAAAAGCTGCAAGGTTTCAGAGAAATAAAAGGAACGTTCTACTCAAATTTAATAAGATCAATTTAATAAACAATAGAAAAAAAACTTTGACAATTGTCATAAAATTCTTAACAAACTCCTCTTCTGTCTGTAGCTCAGGAGTTAGAGCAGGTCACGAAGTAACTGGAAGGTTGGTTGTTTGATACGAGATACTAACCCCAAGATAGAAAACTCTTCTGCACAGGAAAAGTCCTTGAATGAGTCATTTGTATGAAGCACTTTGAATGCTCAGAGTAGAAAAGCACCATATCAGAACCAGCCTCACCCACTTGTGATGGGTGGGTGGCTGTGGCTCAGGTGGTAGAGCAGATCAGCTGCTGATTGGAAGGTTGGTGGCTCGAACCTTGGCTTCCCCAGCCTACATGCCAAATATCCTTGGGCAAGATACTAACCCTAAGTTGCCCTCTGATGATTAGTTTGCACTTGTGTTTAGAAGTGCTTGTGTGAATGAGGCCTGTTGTATAGAGCACTTTGAAAACTCCAGGAGAGTAGAAAAGCACTATATAAGAATCAGTCCATTTACTACATGTCCGCAAAGTTTCATCTCCAACCACTGCAATATTATTTGTTAGGATCGCTGTCCTCCCACCGTCCAAAGACATGCAGCTTGTGGGGATATTTAGTTGGATAATCCAAATTGCTACTAGGTGTGAATGTGCGAGTGAATGTGAGTGCGAATCGTTGTCTGTCCCTGTGTGTTGGCCCTGCGACAGACTGGCGACCTGTCCAGGGTGTACCCCGCCTCTCGCCCTATGACAGCTGGGATAGGCTCCAGCGCCCCCGCGACCCTGAAAAGGATAAGCGGAAGCGAATGGATGGAGGATCGCTGTTTTTTTCCTCAGGGTTTTGTGATGCCTTTTTGTTTTTGAGAGTCTTTTGTGTTTTAGTTTGGCTCTTTGTATATAAGGATGGTTAATAGTTTGCTTTAGGATTTACTATATCCCATGTACCCTGTTTTCATATTGTAGTTTGTCTTCTTGGTTTTGTAACACTAAATATCTGCTTTTGTGATCCCTTTCTGTACTTCAGTTATGTCCCTTTGTCTGTCTTGTCTCTCTGTTTGTCTGTCATTGTCTGATTTCCCCATCTGTCATGTTTCCCATTCACTTATATTTTCCTTTCTGTTTTCTACATGTCTGCGTATGTCTCTGTGTATCATTTCCTCTTTTTTTATCGTCTCATGTCTTGTGAACTTACCTTTGAGTTTTACTTCCCCCATTTGGTTAATGATTTGTTCCCATCAGTGTCTCAGTCTCGTCTGCATTTATCTATCTCATGTTCCCCTCTCCAGTCTGTTCTCCTCTATGTAATTTAAGCCTTGTTCTCCATGTTTTCCTGTTTTATTGTTTTAACTGTTGCTTCCTATGGCTATTGTAGTTTTCTCCTCTATCATGTCTCTCACCCGTTGCCTCTCGTCTCATTATCCAGTGTGTATTTATTGTCCCCATCTTCTTGTGTACTTTGTGCTTTCCTTGCTCTGTGTTCCCATGGTTTTGGGGGTGGTGGTGTGGGATTGATTAAGGAAATGGCTGAGTTAATAGGAATGACCAAAATGAGAAAAATAAATCGATCTTCAATAAGAGAAAGGATTATTCTAAGAAGGAATATTTTTGATGGATCAGAATTATATAATGAAATATGAACAAAATCTTTTGTTAATCATTGTTTATTAACTGAACCTTGTTGAATTTGAGTAGAACTGTTTTTTAATTTGGCAGAAACGCGGCAGCAGTTTGAAATGAAACTATCCAGGCTGTAGAGTAGACGAGCAAAGTCAAGAATCCACTGAGATTTTCATGACAATAACTAAGAAGGATTTCTTAAATGAATTGTTGATACGCTGTTATAATAATCCACTGAGCTTATTGAATTTGGGGAGAAATGTCCTTTAATGTGCAATCACACAGTGGGCTGAGATGAAACTGCACACAGTGTGGGTGTCCCAGAAGAGAAATCAGTTAAAAATTTAGTGTTAGCTAGTAAGCAAGAATTTAAAAAATGTTTTTACAGATATCAAATTTGTTCTGTTATATAAAACTGTAATTTATACTAGTCAGGTGGATCATCAACGATCATCAATCAGTGCAGTACCAGCAAAATTCAGACAGACACACAAACAAACACACACATGCACAATTTTACTGTCTTAACACAGTATCATAAATCTAATTAGAATATGCTATAGTCCTTTAAATACCAATTTAAATATATTTCAAAAATATATTACAGCTTTTTTCAGTCTGTTGAACAAAAATCCCCAAAGAAGAAGAAGCACTACCATAAAACTTTGTGTAAAAGTGCACGAAAGTTTAAGAGGCTTACAAATGATGGCTCACATAACTGCGGTGTTACAAGTCAACCTCGTTCATATCTGTCATCATGAACAATGCTATGGTTTGTGCTGGAGCGAAGCTGCACACAGCTGATATTATCAGAAAAAAATACATACTGATTCGATTACCTTCACACGCAGATTCACACAAAGACGACCAGCTGCATCAGAGAAGTTTAGAAGACAGACAGTGAAACTTAAAAAAAGGAAACAGACAGATTTGTGGGAATGCTGGGGCTGGGGAACATCAGTAATTAGAAACACAAAATGTTTCTAAGCATTTGTAAATGTTTGTTGGAGGGTTTAGAGGAGCTGAATCATTTTGTGTGAAAGTTAAAGTCAAACACACTCTTAGTAGAGAGAGACTGTGTCTGCAGATCAAACAGGTCTCACTGTGATGTCCCTTTAGTCAGACGCTGTCTCTGCTACATTAATGAGTGAAAGTTGTCACGTTCTTATTTAGTTAATACTCTTTAAACCAGGTATACACTTTTAGTTTAATACATTATAGATTCTCTGATGAAGAAATACGGTATATATATGTAACCTGATGAAGCGGTATCTAAAATGTTTTTATGTTTGACATACCAAGACTGTTTCACACTGCAGGAGTTGAAGATGATAAAACAAAGACTGTAAAGCTAAGCAGTTTGTTTGCTGTTTATCACTGCCTGTCCATTAGTCAAATTAATATTAATTTTATCAAAAATAATTTCCCGTCTGTATTTGGTCTTCCTCCATAGTCGCCATAGTCACATCATTGTGTTTTGTTGATGTTTCCCCTCCTTGTGATTCATTCAGTGTTCCCATGTCTGTTTCGCCCCCGGTCCCTGTGTGTCGAGCCGTGTCTCTTAGTTTGTATCCTGTTTTATTTGGACAGTCTCGTGTCCTGTGTTCAGTGTGTTCAGTTTTGCTTTCTCCTGTCTCATCACATCTAATTTGTCCCTGCTGTGTCCTCATGTGTTTCCATTTCCCTTATCATCCCTTTGTGTATATATTGTGTGACTTTCCGTTTGTTCATTGTCAGGTTGTCTGTTTATTATGCGTTATGTGTCGGGGGCTGGATCTGTGACCCAGTATTTTGAGTTCACTGTGTGTGTTTTTGGAGGTCTTATATTATATTGAATATATGCTTAGTTCTTGTGTTGCCATTATTAGTTAGGATTTAGTTGGGTATTATTCTAGCTTAGGTTTCCATCTATGTCCAAACACAGCACACAGGTGTGATGTGCAGCACGAGTGCTCTCTGCTCCTCACAGAGAGGTGATGGAGACGATTCCTGAGGTCCAAAAAACATATGTTGGTGGTGAGAAACTCTTTCTGTATACCACAGACTAGACTAGAGACGGATGATACTTGGGTAAATTTGACTGGGATCTAATAACAATGACTTCAGTACTTCATGAGTGATGTATTATTGTTGGTCAGCGTCACGTTTTTCTGTTTTTTTCACAGATTTTCCCTCAATCACTGTAATAGCTGCAGCAGTGTTGGGGTTTGTCTTTTTCTGTTGCTCCACTATGCTGCTTGAAGAAAAGTTACCTTTTCACTTTCTAGTATGTCGTTTTGTAATGTGTCTTATCTTATTAACATCACAGTGATTTATTGATTCTAACCCTAAATCTATCTAGTAATGTCTGCACATATTTTCAGTACTGATTTTAAAGTGTTTTAATCCTTCTGTCACTCAGCGAACCCAATAAGGATTCAAATACTTCAAAAGTCAACCAATGACATTGATGTGTAAGACTATTTAATAATTATTTATTTTTTATATTTCATTTATTCATTCATTCTTTGCACTGTGATTTAACCCATCTTTGTGTAAAGCAGGGGTGTCAAACTCCAGGCCTTGAGAGCCAGCGTCCTGAAGCTTTGAAATGTATCTCTGCTGCAACACACCTGAATAAAATTATTAGGTCATTAGCACGACTCTACCCTACTCAAGTAAATTTAAATAAATGTAAGTACATACCACCAGGTAGCTCCACTCGTACCCAGTGTAACGGGAAGTGAGAGGGTTAGGTTTTGGCGCTTTGAATGTTCAGTTGTGTGATGCAGCGATTAACGTTTGAGTAAAATATTGGGCTCCCTCGTGTCTTCCCTACATTCCTCCACAATGTACGTTTTTGCAAAAATGTACTTCTAGAAGTACTTTTATTGCACGATGTTCATTCACTCATGAGCTGCTGCAACATGAATCAAATGGCTGAACTGCCACCTTGGCGTGCAGTCAAGTTCTACAGTCTGCTAATGATCTAATAATAAGTATTAATATTCCTCACTCACCTTACTAAATGTTTGTGAACACAGCCAGAAACATTTGCATCACAAACACAGACTAGTGTTTATTAGCAGAAGCTTTTGGGTGGTTGCTCTCAAACCTGTGTACAAGTTTAAGCATTAATGGTCCCTTCACTGATTTCCAGGTATCCAATGTCAGGGCTAACAGATGGATTCAGACGCAGGCAGCGTTCTGGCAAGCAAAGGGTTGACAATTTATTAACACAGAAGGGAAACCACAGTGATGTGTATATACAGTGAATGGGGCAGGGCTTCAGGGCTCCAGGGGAAGGAATCCACACTCGCTCCCCACTCGGCCCAAACTCCGCCACTCCTCTTCTTACGCACACTCGCTTCTCCACAGCCACTCTCGCTCCAATTTCCACTTATGTTGACACACACAGGGATCACAGGTCAGGGTCCGCCACCAGTTCCGGGGAGATCTAAACACAAAGAGTCCAATTAGATCAATACGCCACACAACACTGAGAGAGTTTGTCTTAGGAGAGCTGAGAGCACGAACATGGGAGGTTCAACATTCCAGTGCCGAATACTCCGTGCCGCAGCGTTAAATAGGCAAGGGGGACGCCGCCTGATCAGCAACAGGTGTAGAAATCACCGCAGATACGTGGGCCAAGGGTGAGAGCCCACAATGAGCTCCACCCAGGGAAGCAGGAGAGAAAACAAAACAAACCTGTGGCCAACATGAGCGAGCCGGAGAGGCACAGGGACCATGACAACCAATACCAAGTGCACAAGTTCACCCCAGATGGTTCCTCTTCTCTGTAACTTGGAGGATGTGGAGTAGGCTGTATTTTAATCAAAGACATATCAATCAATCAATCAATCAATCAATAACCATGTCTAAAAACAACACAGGTTGACCAAAGTGCTGTAAACAGTAAAAGAAAAAGTAAAAAAAAAGAGCATTGAAATGGCGGCGCGGCAGTAGCACGCAGCGGCCACTCCGGAGCCAAAACTGGTGCTGCATTGTTTATTGTTTACGTTTTTGTGTGTAGCGTGCTTATTTTGCACTATGTATGGATAACGTCGCAACTGGTGTCGGTGTTCGTGCATACAACAGCCAGACACTTTTCAACCTAAATAACCTAGTTGACGACATCCAGGAGGGGCTGCGGGAAACGCTGCGTGAACTCGGCTTGCTCCGCGAACCAGGCCTCGAAGCCTCGGCGTTGCCTGATGCCGGCGGACGGAGGTGGAGACATCGGAAGCGTTGCGCGAGGAAGCGGAAGCGCGGCAAGCGGGCGGGAGTCTGTGCTAGGCTAAAAACAAACCCTAGCCGGCCGGCTCTACCGTCCATCATCTTATCCAACGTCTGCTCCCTGGATAACAAACTGGATTACATCCGACTCCAGCAGGCCACACAGCGTGAGATTAGAGACTGCTGTGTCTTTGTTTTCACGGAAACATGGCTCAGCGAAAGAGTACCGGACGCCGCTATTCAGCTAAACGGGCTGGCCTCGTTTCGCGCCGACAGAAATGCAGCTCTGTGCGGTAAGACTCGCGGTGGCGGCTTGTGTGTTTACATCAACGAGAAATGGTGCAAGAACTCTGTGCTAGTCTCTAGTTATTGCTCATCGCTGGTGGAGTTTGTGACTGTTAGATGCAGACCTTTTTACTTACCACGGGAATTCACCACTGTTTTCATTATCGGAGTGTACATTCCACCTAGCGCTAATGCTAAGGAAGCGCTATGGGAATTGTATACAAAGATCAGTGAACTGCAAAATACACACCCGGATGGACTGTTTATTGTTGCTGGGGACTTCAACCATGCAAATCTCAAGTCAGTGCTTCCTAGATTCCATCAGTATGTGGACTTTGCAACGAGGGGAGAAAACACGCTGGATCTTGTTTACACAAACATCCCCGGCGCATATCGGGCAGAGCCCCGCCCCCACCTCGGCTACTCAGACCACATCTCTGTTATGCTAATTCCAGCATACAGACCACTCGTCAGGTGATCAAAACCGGTTCTGAAGCAGGTGAAAACCTGGCCAGCAGGAGCCATCTCTGCTCTTCAGGACTGTTTTGAGAGCACTGACTGGAACATGTTTAGAGAGGCTGCAACTTACGGCGACTTCACTGACTTGGAGGAGTACACATCATCAGTGTCCAGCTATATCAACAAGTGCACCGATGACGTCACTGTCTCCAAGATCATCATCTCACGACCCAACCAGAAACCGTGGATTACTGCGGAAGTGCGTGCACTTCTAAGGACCCGAGACTCTGCCTTCAAAGAGGGAGATAAGGTGGCGCTTAGAAGAGCGAGGGCTGAACTTTCTCGGGCCATCAGAGAGGCGAAGCGCGCACACGCCCAGAGAATCCACAACCACTTTAAGGACAGCGGCGACACACGACGCATGTGGCAGGGCTTACAAGCCATCGCTAACTACAGGACGACACCACCTGCCTGTGACAGTGACGGCTCCCTCCCAGATGTGCTTAACAACTTCTATGCTCGGTTCGACAGGCAGAACGACGTGGCGGCGAGGAAGACCACCCCTCCTCCGAACGACCAGGTCCTGTGTCTCACTACAGCTGAGGTGAGGAAAACTCTACGCAGAGTCAATCCACGTAAAGCTGCTGGACCAGACAACATCCCAGGCAGAGTGCTCAGAGAATGTGCTGATCAGCTGGCAAATGTTCTCACCGACATCTTCAACATCTCTCTGAGCAGTGCCGTTGTCCCCACGTGCTTCAAGGCCACCACCATCGTCCCCGTGCCCAAGAAGTCTTCTGTGTCCTGTCTCAATGACTACCGCCCTATCGCACTTACACCCACCATCATGAAGTGCTTCGAACGGCTCGTCATGAGACACATCAAGACCCTGCTGCCCCCCTCACTGGACCCAATGCAATTTGCATACCGCCATAACCGCTCAACGGACGACGCCATCTCCACTGCACTCCATCTTGCCCTGACACACTTGGACAAGAAGGACTCACACGTCCGAATGCTGTACATAGATTTCAGCTCAGCATTTAACACGATCATCCCCCAACAACTGATCGGAAAGCTGAGCCTGTTAGGCCTGAACACCTCCCTCTGCAACTGGATCCTGGACTTTCTGACCGGAAGGCCTCAGTCAGTACGGATCGGGAACTGCACCTCCAGCACCACCACACTGAGCACTGGGGCCCCACAAGGCTGTGTGCTCAGTCCTCTGCTGTTCACACTGCTGACTCATGACTGTGTAGCAACACACAGTTCAAATCACATCATTAAATTCGCTGATGACACGACCGTGGTGGGTCTCATTAGCAAGAACGACGAGTCAGCGTACAGAGAGGAAGTGCAGAGACTAACGGACTGGTGTAAGGACAACAACCTGTCTCTGAATGTTGACAAGACAAAAGAGATGGTTGTTGACTTTAGGAGGACACGAGGCGACCACTCACCGCTGAGCATCAACGGCTCCTCTGTGGAGATCGTTGACAGCACCAAATTCCTGGGTGTACACCTGGAGAAGGACCTCGGCTGGTCCCTCAACACCAGCTCCCTGCACAAGAAAGCCCAACAGCGTCTCTTCTTTCTGAGAAGACTGAGAAAGGCCCGGCTTCCACCACCGATCCTGACCACCTTCTATAGAGGAACTATTGAGAGCATCCTGAGCGGCTGCATCACTGTCTGGTTTGGGAGCTGTGCCATATCAGACCGCAAGACCCTACAGCGGATAGTGGGAACAGCAGAGAAGATCATCGGGGTCTCTCTACCCTCTATTGAGGACATCTACACCACACGCTGCATTCGCAAAGCCACCAGCATTGTGGCTGATCGGACACACCCCTCTCACACACTCTTTACACTCCTGCCATCTGGAAAAAGGTACCGAAGCATTCGGGCACGCACATCCAGACTGTGCAACAGCTTTTTTCCACAAGCCATCCGTCTCCTCAGCAAAAAGGGACTGACTGATAAACACGCACACACACACATACACTAACATTATCACTCAGCTTAACTCAAATACCTCAAAACATTGAGACTGGACTGACTAACCAACACAAAGCGCAAACACACTGACCTACACCACCAAACCATCGCACACACCAACCTGTAAATGCTCTTTTGCACAATATTATTACTAGATATATTATATATTATTTTTTTTTTTTGCACTAACTTGTCTTGTAGCACCTTGGTTCCTGGAGGAACGTTGTTTCGCCTCACTGTGTATTTTTAAACTGTATATGGTTGAAGTGACAATAAAGTTGAACTTGAACTTGAACTTGAACTTGAAAAAGTAGAAACAAATACACACAATGAACAAAACAAAAAATAATCCCAAATTTCGTTTTTTTTTCTGAAGGGGTCAAACACTTTTATGCAAGAATGACAGCGAGGTGAAAAACCTTCACCCGCAAGAAAACTCGAGCTGTGACTCATAGTACGAACACACACCTCACAGTAACACACTTTAATTGTTTAATGTGAACTTTTTGCCAAGCTAGCTAATCCTGACCAACACACCAGACACAGAAGATAAAGGAACGATGTTTTACTGTTAGAGACAGAAAGGTTAAAACATTTTGGCAGAGGGCTAAAAGGGGCTAAAATTACCCAAAAAGAAATTCCATTTGACCAAAAACACTTAATTTTTAAAAAATTAAGTATATAGTTATGAATAATGAACAAATAATTAACAAACTGGGGGTTTATAAATCGTGTAACACATCCTTATGGTAAGAAATACCTTAATGCGTTACATGTGTTAGAAGTCAATTTATCTTTAACAATATACTCCTTATTTTATATCTCCTGATCCTTCACAGAGCTGCATGAACCTGTTGTTGATGTCAGAGAGTCAAACTCTGCTGAAGAGTGGGTTGTTTCCTGTTCAGCCACTGGTCGACCTGCTCCCACTGTAACACTCAGTGTCTCACAACAACACCTCAGCTTCTCACAGTACAACACTGTCAGTGTGTCCAACACCAACGCTACATTCACTGTCACCACTACAGCTGTGCTCTCAGGTTCACGTAAACACAGCACACAGGTGGGATGTGCAGCACGAGTGCTCTCTGCTCCTCACAGAGAGGTGATGGAGACGATTCCTGAGGTCCAGCAGACGTCAGATTATCAGTGATGGTGAGAAACTGAGATGCAATAACAATGCATTGTGGTAGTATGCATTTTCTCTTTGATCAATAGTTGATGTATTCATTTTGATCAGTGTCACATTTTTCCTGCTTTTTCAAGTTTCCTCCTGGATCATTGTATTAGCTGCAGTATTGGTGATGATGGTCTTTGTCAGTGTTGCTGCTCTGCAGTAGGCTACTCTTTAAAGAAAAAGACCAGATAACTTTCATTTTTGATTTCTTGTCATTTTTTTCTACACCAAAATCTATCCAATAATATCTGCATAACATTTTCTACTTGTGATTTAGTTATTAATTCTTTGCTTCATGATTGAATCGGTCTTTGTCTAGTATTACATTTTATGTTTCCCATTTAATCCCACTGGCTTTAAAGTGTTTCACCAGATTTTTACGAAGTATTTCCAGTCTTTTGTTGTCTCTGTCCCAAATGTTCTGAAATGTGTTGCATGTATTAAAAGAAGTTTGACCAAAAAATGTACTATGTACTTATAAACTTACATTTATGAAAGCTGAACAAACATTGATATACTTGACTTTTGTAACAGTGAAAAGGCGATCTGTTTTTATTGATAAATATATATGTTTGCATTACTGTTATTTAGATTGCCATGTTAGAACGTAGCAAACAACATTGTTTGTTCCTCTATGGTTTCTTTATTTTTACAAATCTAAATGTTTTTTGTCAAAAGATTAATAATTTCATATTGAGGTCAGATGGTCAGCAGTTTTGATGTTTTTGCAGAGATTTTATTTGTTGCAAAATAGCACAAGTAAACATTAAAAGTAGTTCCTAAATCAAGGCATTTATTATTAAGGCGGCCATTATTATGGCCCTGTGTGGAAAAAGTGATTGCCCCCTAAACCTAATAACTGGTTGGGCCACCCTGAGTAGAAACATCTGCAATAAAGCGTTTGGGATAACTGGCAATGAGTCCTTTACGAGGTGGTGGAAGAATTTCTGCCCACTCATCTTTGCAAAATTGTTGTAATTCAGCCACACTGGAGGGTTTTTGAGTATGAACCACCTTTCCAAGGTCACAGCACCTCAATCAGATTCACGTATGAACTTTGGCTAAGCCATTCCAAAGTCTTTATTTTGTTTTACTTAAGCTGCTTAGAGGTGGACTTGTTGGTGTGCTTTGGATCAAGTGCACTTCAGCTTGTGGTCGTGAACAGATGGCCAGACATTCTCCTTCAGGATCCCAGAAACTGGATTCTGTTCATCTTGACATTGCATCTCCAGACTGAGAGATCTCAATTACTTTGTTTCTTATTTGCTTCTGAATTTCCTTGGATTGCGCCATGATGTGTAGTTTTTGAGGATCTTTTGGTCTACTCTACTTTGTCAGACAGGTCCTGTTTAAGTGATTGATTCAGCACAGGTTTGGCAGTAATCGGGCCTGGCTATGACTATGGAAAAATTGTATATTTTCTATTGATAAATGCAAATATTTTATGTCTGTTATGTGCATTGCCGTGTGGAGAATATAAGGAAAAAAATTGTGTGGTTTACATTGTTTCTTCCTCTTAGATTTCTTGATTTTTTTTTTAAATTGCAATAACTTTATGTTAATTTCAGTGCACTTTCACATTTCTTTAAATTCAAACTACAGTCCTGTGAATAACTAGAAACACTTCTAGCAGCACAAATGTGAGGTAATTGTTTTCTGCTTGACTTTATCAGTCTCTCATATTGTTGTGGAGGAATGTTGGCCCACTCTTCATTACAACGTTGCTTCAGTTCTTTGAGGTTTGTGGGCATTTATTTAAGCACAGCTCTCTGAATGTCCCAGGTTGAGGTCTGGACTTTGCTTTTCAGCTATTCTGCTGTAGATTTGCTGCTGTGTTTGGGATCATTGTTCGACTGCAAGACCTAAACTTTACCTATTAAACAGTTAACTCTGTATTTTACACTTTATGTGAATATTGTTGCAGATTTCAATTATTAATGTTTTTATAACTTTGTTCTTTCTTATATTTAATATTATACAATATTTATACTTCATGTCTCTGTCTTCTTTTGAACACTCCAGCACAGCATCACTATAACTTTGTCCTCACTGACAATAAAGCTGTTTTATATATTTCATTGCAAATCTTTCAAGCAATTTGTAGCTGTATCTTAAGATATTTTGTTAATAATATAGTATTTTATATTGTTTTTTCCCCATATTTGAGAAATATTTAACATGTAAAAGTCTGTTTATGTACAATTTGGTGATATTAGCCCTGATTATTGGAGGAACTTGTACATGAAGCAGATTTCTGAGACTTCAGATTTGAAGGTTGTTGTCATATAATCTAAATGATGGCAGATTAACGTTCCCTACCTCTGTCCTACAACCACAGGACTCCTTTGCATTCGACTGATAGAAATTTCAAGCTCAGTGTTAATGAAGATTTCAAAGGCCTTAGTGCAGGGGTAGGGAACGTCTAAAACCTGCAGGGACACCGGCCCTCGAGGCCTGGAGTTCCCTACCGCTGCCTTAGTGTGAAAGGAATGAAGCTGTAGCGCCTCCCAGTGGTTGAAAAGAGGTACACAAGAGGTTTTTGCAACCTGCTGTTTAATGAAGGTAATCAGCTGGGACAAAGGTACATTATGAGAATAATATCTCTGACAAACCTCTACCTCAATTAAAAGATGCATTTTGATTTACATGAATGCATTTCATCTTCTCTGCAAAGGCTACACAACCTTCTTTGCCATTTGAGTGTGTCCAGTCCAGCTGAAACCAGCTCATTACTGATGGCATGAAAACGATCTGTGAGGTAACATTTTTACTGTCATTCATTCCTGTTGAAAACTTGTCACGTGTTTGCTTAGGTTCTTCTCAATAATCCTCCCGTATCCTGTGTAAAAACTACCCGAGCTTAAAGTATACAGACTGCCGGGAGGGGCGAGACGGGAATTTTCATTGCATATAAATATATATATTAAAATACAGATAGCAGCAGCCACGAAAACATAGGCAAGAGAGAGCATAGCAGTGTCGTAGATGTAGCCAAATAAGACAGATAAATTAAGATGGAAAATCCCCAAAACAAAACCCAATCTTTAGTGTGGGAGCATTTCCATGTCATTCCCAAAGGTGTAATTATTTTCAGCGACTGCAAACTGAACACAAACTTTTCATAACTGAGTTTGTTTCTTCAGTTGTATTTTGGTAATGCTGTTGTACAGCAGGGAAGCAAACACAAGTGCTAACGCTAACAACATCCAATCAGGATTTATTGGTTAGATCAAAGCTAACATCTGCATTACATGTGAGCACTACACATGTTATTTAACATATATAACGTATAAGATTTTTACATCTTTCTCTTTCCCTCGAGAAGCCCTGCTAAAACTGTAGAAATAACATTACAGAAAAGCAGGACATGCTCAAGCAAAACATTATAGAAAATCTGTCACGGTTCTGGGTCAGTTTGACCCAGTATTTTGAGTTGTCATGTTTTTGCAGGTTTAGTTTAGTTCCATGTGTCATTTTCTGTCTCTCTCTCTATGTCGAGTCTGCGTCTTAGTGTGATGGTTTCTTGTTCCTGTTTTATTGTGAAGGTCTGCGTCTCATGTGAGTGTGTTCAGTTTTACCTCTGTCTCGTCTTGGTGATTATTCCCAGCTGTGTCCACCACCTGTGTGTAATTCCCCTGTGTTTCTCTGTGTATTTAAGTCGTGTCCTCTGTCATTGTAGTTGCTGGTCCGTCTGTGTATCCACCATGTCTCACCCGTGTGTTCTCCCTGCTGTCCATCTCCTCTGCTCGTTCTTGTCCAGGTTTGTGCTCTGTAGTTTAGTTGTTTCCAGTCTAGTTTAGTTCGTGCTCCATTTGCTGTTTGTCCATATTTATTTTTGTGTTCAATAAACCACCTTCACTTCTCCACTACTGCCTGCGATTGGATCCTCATTTATTATTTTCACACGGCTCTCCTCACCCGCCGTGACAGTACGGACCAGCCAGATATGGATCCAGCGGCAGTCACCCCACCTAGGGAGCTTCAGGAGGCCGTTATCGACTCTGCTTCTAAATTGATTTACCAGCTGTTAGAGCATGAGGGAGAAGCGTCTCTTTACACTGTGGAAGCCAACCTACAACACCTTATTTCCAGTTACCCCTGGTTATTGGACTCACTGCGTCCGCTCGTACAGAATTTTGTTCTTCACGAGCTTCACCTACACCCCCCCGCCGCTACCGCTCGCCTGCTCATGCAGTGATATCATCAGTGACAAGTCAGGTGATAGAGGCTAATGCAAAATGGTGTTTCAGTGAGGCACAATTTATTATGACAATACATTTTTTTTTAAATACTCAGTATGAATTAAACAGGTTAAAGGTCAATGCTCTGTTGTAATATAAAGACAAAATGATTGACAGCAGCCCAGCAATATCAGTAAAACGCAAATTAGCCACATGGTGCAATGTAAGGAGCTCTGTGATTGGTTAGGAAAGGACAGACTGGCCACCTCGATTTTTCTTCACTGCACATTGATCCATAGCTTTGCTCTGTAAAGGCTAACAAAGTGCTTTTGCTTTACAAAGACATTCAGCGTCGGTATTCACTCTTTTAAAATGCCACTGAACACTGGAGTGAAATGGAGCCCTGATCCTCAGAGTTTTATTGTTGCTAACCTTTCTTATAGATAGCACAGATAGTGCCCCACTGCAGTAATCACTCATGTCTAGATATTCCTGTTAAAAGGGAGTTTTTCCTCCCCACTGTAACATGGCAAACATAGCAAACGGATAATCCAGCTGAAGCTTCAGACAGCCGTCAGACAGTGAAACACTGCCATCTGCTGGACTCGAATAACAAAGACGCTGCTTTGACGGGTGAGGGAGTTTCAACAAGTCTGCAACGACTCAAGCATCAAACTACAGAACTATTCTAGCGGACATGGTGCTCTAATGACTGCTTCATTAACGCAGGTCAGAAAGGATAATAGAAACTCAATAAATTATGAAATACAAAACTTACTGGTTCACTGCACACACAAAACGTCTCTTATTAGCACAACACTGCTCAGGGCTCAGAGTATATTCCTTATAACCTATTAAACCTTAGCGTGTTATTTTGAAGTGTTACAGGTGAAACAGCCAACCAGTGAAGTTACCTGTAATTTCAACATTGAGCTACAAAAATGCCTTTTTTTTTTTTTTTAATTTCTTTTTACAGTTTTGCAATTTTACACAAGTTTTATCATCAGTGTCACAATGACTGCTGCTAAAATTGAGTATGAGCTTGTTGTTGGTCTGATTAAAAGGTTAAATGTAAAAGCATAATTTAAACATGTGATGTGAGGTCATTAATTACAGTGCAGGTGTCCTGCTTTAGGATCATATATTAATACTTCCAAAACAGTAAAGTTGTAGAGAACCTATGTTCATTATCGTTGCTAATCATGGAAAGACAAAGACGTCAGACTCTGCTGAAAAATATTACACCCTCCTACTCTCTGCACACAGCGGTCTGAGGGACCTTCCAGGATCGGGGATTTTATTTATTTTGTTCTTTTTTTGGTCTTACTGGTTAGTAGGTGGTGATTTTGTACCTGGTGATCTCACATTTGGAACATAAATTGCTTTGGAGCAGATTAGGTTCAAAGGATAACTTGGCTCTTGAAGTTAGCCGGATAAGACAGCGTTCTGCTTCACAGTTGAGGCCTCAGAGAGTTGTTGCTAACCAAAGTCTATGTTGTACGGCCATGCAGCATCTTATGACATTTTGTAACCTGAGCAGTGAAATGATTGCTGTTTTAGTGCACATACACAGTGTGGGGATCAGTATCAGGACAATAAAGTTATGGTGCAAAAAGCTGCATCTGGTCAGAAGGAAAAGCACGCACACTTGGAAGACTTGACCATTTGCACAAAATGAATGGCTGACACTGGACAGATGAGAGAATGTGGATGGTCACACCCTCGTGCATTAAAGAGGGCTTTCAGTTCATTGAAAACACAAAACCAAACACACAAAAGACACAATGAGACAGCTGATCAGTTTGCTTCACTAAATCATCGACACAAGCCGTGTTGTAGAGGGTACTGCAGCCGTGGCAGGTTATCATCTTAATGTGGCCCTGACACTCCATCGTACGCCACAAAGCTGTGAATAAATGAAAAGCAAAGAGGCATCATCACTAACATAATAACTGTAGAAGTTATCCCGCTGCATTACATTTATCAGGATATCGTAATAAATGTTCATATGTTGCTTTGACCCATCATTGTTGTCATTAATATCGCTACGTGACACTGGACACTTCCTGTCATTCATATGTCATGACTTTGTGATCAGTGTAGCAGCTTGAAAATAACTGCTTGGTTAACAGCAGGTGTACAGGCAGGTGCTCTGATCAAATAACATGTTTGGCTAAAGAAACAGAAAATAAAAATATGTAAATAGGAACACCCACATCTCTACTTCTTCTTCTATTTTCCATTTCACACTTACAAAAAAGTTCTCCTGCGTAGGTGTTGAGACAAATATATGTCAATTTAATACTTCAGACAGGCCCCAGAGCAGGTCTGAACAATTAGTCGACTTAAAATCAAAACTGCAATTTGAAACCATGCAATTAGCAATTTTGCAAAGAAAACTTGGCTAGGCTAAGCTAAGCTAACTGTTAGACAAAGTAGAGGAGTTGGAAGAGTAAAGGATTCTGGTTAACTCCAGTTCAACTTAACATTAAATTAAACTGACAAATATCATGTTTATATTCATATCTTAGTCTTTTGATGAGCTCTATCTTATAAATCTATTAGACTCAGACGAGGTCGGCACAGGGACAGGCCTCGGGGGTCCAGGCCCACCCGGTGAAGTCCTTCTTCCCCAACATCTTCTGATGTACTTCATTTATACATTTTGGTAATGAAGTACTTAAACTACCACCTCACTGATTAGTTATTGCAGTGTGAGCTCAGTTCAATTAATCAGGTCACAGTAGTTTAGCACTTCTACAGCAATCATGCAACCAGCATGACTGAGGAGGACACTGGGTGGACGGGCTTTGCAGGTCAGACTTTGAAACTATCTTTTATTGTCATTATGCCAAAAGCAGTTAAATTATATGCTGTCCCATTCAGTGCAAATAAAGAATCTGTGTTTACTGACAGGACAAAGCACTGGACATGATTTCATCTGTTAACCTGGACAAATTCCAAAACAATTCCTTATTATTTATTTTTCTTAAGTAAAACCAGTAAAAGCTTCTACTTCAAAAATATGGACTTAACACTGAGATCCTGATATTTTAGACCAGTTGAATTTAGATGATCTTTTTTAGTTCGTTCAGTTTGCTGGTTCTAACGACGACGGTCTTCATCAGTTTTAATGTCACTGTGACTCATATCTCTGCATGGCTGTTTTGTTCTGAGTGCACTGTGACAATTAAGTTAAGATCCGGTGATCAGCACAGCAGCCTGGGAGTGACTGCTTGGTTAACGACAAGGTTTACAAGACCTGATCAAATGTCACACTGGAAATATTTTGCAAGTGAAACAGCAAAAGCAAATGAAAAAATGTAAATATGTTAATTGGACCACCTACATTGTTTCGAGAGCAGGGGTGAACTAAAGAGTGCGACCCATCACTTCAGTGTCAGCATATAATTTCTATTTAACACTCAAAAAAATATGTTGTACAAGTATTAAAAATACATTCACAAATGAAATTTACATGCCTGAGATGAAAACATTACTCATACAAGTTGTCAGGTAAAGTCTATAGCACTGTTACATCTAAATATGGACACTGAGCTGGGACGATGTCACAGATCTGAGCCTCTGCACCTTCACTATACGTTTGTGTATGTCAGGCCTGTCCTGTATCTCTCCACCACCTGATCCAACACACCACCAAATCCTGATCAGCTGATCATCTCTGCTCCTCTAATCACCTGAATATCCAAGTATCCGAAAGTGTCCATCGATCTGACAATACAATTGTAAAATCGATCATTGACCTGTGCCCTAATGTGTTCTGTGCACTTGTGAACACACTTCCTTATGGAGTACGTTTATTAAGGACACTCTTTCATTAGCACACAGGTTCAATAACACAACAAATAACCTCCAATAAACCTTTTAATAAACTGTCATTGGAGGCTGATGTGCTCTCTCTTGGCTTGTTTTCTTGTTGTGTGCCACACAGAAAATAAATGCATGGTGTCTTAACTCACTGATACGGGGATATCAATGAGCACAGAGTCCAGCCAACGATGGCACAAAGTCAAACCTCCTTCAAGGAAACTGGAGAGTCCAACACTGGCATTGAGGCTACCCCAACAATATCAATATGGTGTAACTTCCTGCTCTAACTCAGGCTCCTTCCCCACAAGAAAGATGATATTTTATGTACTCGAAGTCAGACCTGGAATCTGCGGGTCAGACTTCCTGGGCCCCTGACCCCTGACCTCTGAGATTTTCATGTCTTGTATTTTATAATATTTATCTTTTGTTCTCCTGCCAAAATTGTAAACACTGTCATCATGCCATATTGCACTGTTGTTCGATCAGCTTCATTGAATATACTTTTATATATACTTTTATCCTTTGTTTTGTTATACATCCATTTAAATCCTCATATGAAATTATTACAACCAACTGGTAGCAAAACAAAAATAAAAAGATTGTTCAACATTTTAACTGCAAATGGTCAATACACTCACTTTATTTGCCAAAAATTATACTTAAAAAGGGGAAAAAAGAAGTGTTAATAGTTTATTTGAAAGGTCAAAATATACCAACACATCTTTTTATTTTAAATCTATTTGTTTGTGCATTCATTTTTTTTCTAAAGCCAGATGTGGAAAAACAGGCTGCATCTACATGCAGGTTCTTGTGGTCAGTGGTCATCATATTTGCATTATCTTTCTGAGTCACAAGCAGGGAAGTGTTAAAGTTTCCTAGAAGTGGTGGGCCAGTGATGTAGGTGTGGATGCAAAGGATTATTTGAGGTGGTGCTGATCAGAAGTATAAAAATCAAAGTGTCCAGATCCAAACACACTTTGTTCCTCTGTGACAGAAGTGAACTAGAACTCACAGCAGCATCTGAACTGCAGAAGAGATCTCTGCTCATCTCCGTCTGCATTCCTCTTTTGGTAAGAACTTATTATGTATCATTTAAAATGATTTTCCTTTTAAAGCTGGGCAGCAGGCTCACGTTGAACATCTCCATAAACTGTCATAATTCTGCTGCTACACTAAACACTGCATTCGGTGAGCATACTAAACTTACGTAAGCTGTATATTTGCACGGTGAGAGACCTGTTTTTGCTGATTTGTGTTCAAATACAACAAGATCTTATTTAAACTGACTGTCAGATGTTGCCTATCCAGTTATGTAATGAACCCACTATATACATTAACCACAGACCCTTCACGACATCTTCATCACCTGCTGTTCCAGACAACCAACTTATACCTGAACCACTGCAGGTTAATCATCATCATTAGTAAAGGAAAAAAAGGTGAGTGTCTTAATTTGGAAAAGCTTGAAATAAAAAATCCTGTAAATTACACAAACAGATACAAATTGGAGGAAAATCCATAGTGTCTTGAGTTCTGTTTTATTTTTATTTTGCAGTGTGTCATTGTTACTACAGAGCACACTGAAACATATGACAGGAAAGAACAACTGAGTGCAGAAAGGCATTTATATTAAATAGGATTTAAACTTTGTTCTTAATGAACCGGATCTATTATGACCTGGACTTTTATCTATAAAATGGGCTTGTGAAACCCAGAGAAAAACTCTCTCAATATATCTGTAGATATAAATATATATTTATCCAAATCACATCAAGTAAAAAAGGCAAAATGACAAAATTAAAAAAAATAATAACAAAAAGTATAAATTAAAACACAAAATTTTAAGGCAAAAACAAATATCTTGATGTCTTAATACGATGAATATAAAATATAAAGTAATACAACAAGGTTAAATATCTAAACATGTAAAGACAACTACTTCAGCTTTTCAAAGCTTCTTTTTCCAGTTGAAAATGACATCATCACGCCTGAATCTGCTTCCAGGAGCTGTCCAGATCAGGCTTGTTCAGGATATTTAGAAATCGTCCTAACAGTTGAAAAATAAAAAATAAACAGAGAACAAAGTAATATATATGATTATAAATAAATAAAAAAGAAAACTATAAATAAAACTACTTCTTTCATTTAAAGAAAAAGGTCTATCAGTCCTCTTGTCGTGTGTGTTTGCAGCTCACAAAGACGACTAAAGCTGGGCTTACACTGCGATTTTTGGCCCATTTTGAGCCGATTTTTGAGTCGTGCGACCGTTTTGGCGATCGGCCCGATTTTGGCCTTCATCGTGCGTCGTGCATCGTGTAGTATACGTGGGGTAACGAGAAGCGATTTACACCTCACGACGAGCTCCCGATCATCAATCGCTTGGTCGTGAGGATTTCAAACCTGTTTGCGGTGTTGACTGAAAAGCTGTGTAACACCTGTTTGTGAGGATTTCAAACCTGTTTGAAATCCTCACGACCGTTGTGAGGGTGTCACCGCAGTTTGTCACACTGCGCACGCGCAAACACAAATGTCAGCGAAAAAGACGGCACAGCACGGCAGTGCAGCGTGTGATCTGGACACAAGCGATGGGGGCACAACTTGTAGAACTTTAGCAAGTTCATCCGAGCCTTTTCGATGTGGCATCACAAAATTATCACGACCACAACAACCGTGAAAGTAGTTGGATTTACATTGCTGCTCAATCACAGCTGCCTGATCAATGTTTTTCATTAGCAATTTAACAAAGTTGATGGTGGTGGTGTGTCTGTGTGAGTGAAAGACAGAGAGAGCGAGTGACAGATTTTCTGTTATAACCTTCATGTTATGGAGGCACAGTGTGAGCACTCAGGTCGCATCAGAGCATCGGGTCATATAGTGTGAGACCCTGCATCGTGACCTATGAACTTCTAACCCCTGCGAGTCAATCGTACAGTTTGAGCAGGAGCTGAATCGCGCGACTGAAAAAATCGCACAGTGTAAGCCCAGCATTACTGAGCTTCAGGATCCAAAAGGATGTATCTGCCAAATTCTTAATGTGCAAAAATGTCCATGTGTTTTCTTCTCCAGGAGACGATGAAGACACTGTTTGTCTGCATGATGCTCGTGCTGCTCTTTGCTTCCGGATTTTCCAAAGTGAACAATTTTCAACCAAGCGAGCACCGACCTGAAGAAACACCTTATGAAAAGTTTAGAAGACAGCATGTAGATGCTAAGATGACTGAAAAGCTGTGTAACACCTGTTTGTGAGGATTTCAAACCTGTTTGAAATCCTCACGACCGTTGTGAGGGTGTCACCGCAGTTTGTCACACTGCGCACGCGCAAACACAAATGTCAGCGAAAAAGACGGCACAGCACGGCAGTGCAGCGTGTGATCTGGACACAAGCGATGGGGGCACAACTTGTAGAACTTTAGCAAGTTCATCCGAGCCTTTTCGATGTGGCATCACAAAATTATCACGACCACAACAACCGTGAAAGTAGTTGGATTTACATTGCTGCTCAATCACAGCTGCCTGATCAATGTTTTTCATTAGCAATTTAACAAAGTTGATGGTGGTGGTGTGTCTGTGTGAGTGAAAGACAGAGAGAGCGAGTGACAGATTTTCTGTTATAACCTTCATGTTATGGAGGCACAGTGTGAGCACTCAGGTCGCATCAGAGCATCGGGTCATATAGTGTGAGACCCTGCATCGTGACCTATGAACTTCTAACCCCTGCGAGTCAATCGTACAGTTTGAGCAGGAGCTGAATCGCGCGACTGAAAAAATCGCACAGTGTAAGCCCAGCATTACTGAGCTTCAGGATCCAAAAGGATGTATCTGCCAAATTCTTAATGTGCAAAAATGTCCATGTGTTTTCTTCTCCAGGAGACGATGAAGACACTGTTTGTCTGCATGATGCTCGTGCTGCTCTTTGCTTCCGGATTTTCCAAAGTGAACAATTTTCAACCAAGCGAGCACCGACCTGAAGAAACACCTTATGAAAAGTTTAGAAGACAGCATGTAGATGCTAAGATGACTGAAAAGCTGTGTAACACCTGTTTGTGAGGATTTCAAACCTGTTTGAAATCCTCACGACCGTTGTGAGGGTGTCACCGCAGTTTGTCACACTGCGCACGCGCAAACACAAATGTCAGCGAAAAAGACGGCACAGCACGGCAGTGCAGCGTGTGATCTGGACACAAGCGATGGGGGCACAACTTGTAGAACTTTAGCAAGTTCATCCGAGCCTTTTCGATGTGGCATCACAAAATTATCACGACCACAACAACCGTGAAAGTAGTTGGATTTACATTGCTGCTCAATCACAGCTGCCTGATCAATGTTTTTCATTAGCAATTTAACAAAGTTGATGGTGGTGGTGTGTCTGTGTGAGTGAAAGACAGAGAGAGCGAGTGACAGATTTTCTGTTATAACCTTCATGTTATGGAGGCACAGTGTGAGCACTCAGGTCGCATCAGAGCATCGGGTCATATAGTGTGAGACCCTGCATCGTGACCTATGAACTTCTAACCCCTGCGAGTCAATCGTACAGTTTGAGCAGGAGCTGAATCGCGCGACTGAAAAAATCGCACAGTGTAAGCCCAGCATTACTGAGCTTCAGGATCCAAAAGGATGTATCTGCCAAATTCTTAATGTGCAAAAATGTCCATGTGTTTTCTTCTCCAGGAGACGATGAAGACACTGTTTGTCTGCATGATGCTCGTGCTGCTCTTTGCTTCCGGATTTTCCAAAGTGAACAATTTTCAACCAAGCGAGCACCGACCTGAAGAAACACCTTATGAAAAGTTTAGAAGACAGCATGTAGATGCTAAGATGACTGAAAAGCTGTGTAACACAGAAATATCAAATAGGAATATCTACAAAATTGACAACAGTTGTAAGGAAACCAACACATTCATCCTCAGCATTCCAGCAAAGGTCAAATCCATTTGTAGAGGTGATGGGAGGTACGATGAAAATAGCGGCATGACGTATAGTACCGCAACGTTTCGCATAATTAAATGTAAGCTAAAGCATCAGGGAGCCAGGAAACCCAGCTGCCAGTATGAAGGCAGGCTTCTCACTAACAGGATCATTGTCGTGAAATGTGAAGGGAAGTTACCTGTGCACTTCGATCGGGACCTTCTACCCTCTGAGCGCAACGATGGCGAGCAACTATGAGGAAAGAGTGGTGTGGAGGGGGGGCGTGGTCTGCGATGCTGCTGCAGGTGAGATGGATGTACCTGCGCTGCATTTGCTATCACGCCTCGCCAACTTAAAAGGCTTTGTGCTGTCTGAGTTGTTGGTGTTGTGGATGTGTTGGCTGGCAGTCCACAGACAGACTGATTTACACAACTGTGGAAAAAATAAAATTAATATATAAATAAAAATTGGAAAACATAGATGTTTCATTATTTCATATAGATTTCAAATAACATACCATTTGATGTCAACATGGTTTAGTTGCATTTGCAGTGCTCGTGCTGTTATATTCTTATGATTCTCTTCATTTTATGAGTGTATCCTTCAGCCTTGCTTCACATATTTACTGCTGCTTGATCAGCTTTAGTCCTGCTAGCATCAGCACAGGTAGAAACAGATCACACATCAGAGAATCGGCCGTGCATCTAAATGCAAATGGAAACTAAAAATGAAAACATAGATAACTGAGCTGAACTTCATAGATCTGAAAGTTGACCAATGCATACATAGTGCTAAAAATCACAGGTATCGGGAAAACACATTATTTTATATTATGCTGAAGTCAATTGTTATCCTTTTTTAAAACTATATCATATAATAAAGTCTGTTTTGAAGTTTACTATGGTAAAAAAAAAACATTTTAAGGCTCTTCAGATATACTGTAACTTCATAGGTATGAACCATCAAAGCATTTTCATCATAAATATAAAACTTCATTAGGTAGATCTGTTCAAATAGTCATTAATGCAAATATCTGATCAGCCAATCACATGGCAGCAACTCAATGCAGGTGTAAAAGGTGAGGTCTAAAAAGAACCTTTAAGAAAATATGAATCATCTTAATCAGTCTTTAATTATGAAGCAATGGCCTAACTCCCTCTGACAAACAGACCTGTGGCAAAATTTATAAACCACTTTTGACTTTTTCCAAGGTGAACATTGTCTGGCAGCAGGTGCCCTTCCCCTCCCAGATCACGGTTCATATCTGATTTTCAGCTCTAAAGTTTATTTTTCTCTTCATAACAACTGTGCAAAGGATGATTTCTGAGGATGATGACACATTTAAAATGCTTGGATGCTGACAATTATGCAGAGTCAGGCATGGAAAGGCTGCTCTTTGTGACAGGTGGGTGTTGTCATACATGGGTGTAGCTGCCAGCTGTCCTCGAGGCTTCACCTCTGCTAAACGTGTGTCTCTGAACTTGACCTCGTCTCATAAACTCTCCTGTGATTTTTATTTTGCATCCTTGGTTATTCAAATGAATGATTAATATATTAATATAAATCTATACAGATTTGTCCACACTGGATATGACAGTAAGAGTTAGTAAAGCTTTGTTAACGTGTCCCTCTACAGCCTGTTGTTTCTTAGTTTCACCAGTGAAACTGAATTAAAAACAAAACATAGATGACATATTGTCGCCTAGGCAACCACCAAGCTCCCAGTGCCTACAGACATTCACTCAAACATGCTGGTCATTGGATCGTTTGAATAAATACCTTTAACTAAATATCAATGTTTTCGACATGTCTTAGTTTACATTATTACACAGTTATTATGAGAGAGCATGTCTAATATTTTTCCACTAAACAGTCGTCTTCTCCTTTGGTTTGTTTGTAACAACCATTTATAAAAACTTGTGTTTTGCTTTTGTTTTATTTTTAACTGCAATTCTGGTCGAGTAGCTTTTATAGTGTTAATTCAACATATACTACAAAATAAAATGACTTTTTTTAAAGTACATTTGTGGACATTTTATTTTCAAACTATCCAATCACAGAATCAAATGCACAAAGCCTGTGATGTCATCAAAGGCACAAAGCTTGTGATGTCATCACATTCTGTCATTGGAAGGAGAAATTCAGTCAACTGTAGCAACTCTTTGGTGGCAGAACTACAAAACAACCTGTTTGTTAAAACCAAGATAAGGAAGACACAGAGACGCAGAAGCAGACGCTGAAGCAGACGCATATAAAATGGCAGAAGCACAGATGGAAGTGGTCGTGAGCCCAAATATAACAGTTTTGCAAAGATCGGAAAATGACCTCAAAAAACCCCAAACACCAAATCCTGAAACACGTCCTGTGGCACAAGTTCAAACAGAAGTGGTCGTGAAAGGCAAGAAAAAAAGGGGGCAAAAACAGAAAAGAGTGGCTGAAGAACCCAGACGACCGATTACTCGGGCGTATGCTCGGGCTCTTCTAGAAGCCCAAAACAACGTGGCTGATGGAAGCAACCTGAGAAATGAAGAAGTGTCAGGAAACCCTGAAGGAACCTCTGAAAGGGAAAACCCTGAATCCCTCCCTATGTCAGAACCAAAGGACGACGTGAATATGGAGACAGAGGCAAACATGAATAACGCCAGTGGACAAAACCCTGGGCCAAATGGAGGGACGTGGCAACATCAGCCAAATCCCAGATTTATACCCCATCATGGCAGAGTCCAGTATGATTCATGTTGTGAGATTGCTGCTCTCAGGCATCAACTACAAGCTTCCCAAAACCACCAGAACGAGCTTTACTGGAAACTGGTAGCTGCTAATAAGAGGGCTTCTTATTACCAGTCTAAGGTGACGAAACTTCATGCACAGATGATCGCCGACAAAAAACAGCATGAAGAAACAATTAAAGAGCTCATAGAGCAACTGGAGGAGGCTAATGATAATAATAAGCCTGATAAGAGCAAAACAGAGGTTCAAGCAAAGGACAACCAAGCAGTTGTCATGCTGGATGACATGATCCGTGTCCTGCACGAAGACGTCAGCGACCCTACCACAGAGCAGTGTGTGGATTCTTCTACACAAACCACAGAGGCTTCACACACGGACTGTGTAGGTCTGAAGGAGGCTCAATTTGAAGTCCAATACAAGACTCAACAAGAGCAAATAGGAACACTCCAACAACAGCTCCTAGAAGCTCAACACCAACTCAAGGAACAGGAAGACAAACATAGGCAGGACCAGGAGACACTGAACATGGAAATCAGTGAGCTTAAATCCCAGCTCTGCTCCAACAAGGAGCTTCATGACATGAAAGTAGAGACTCTTTATCAAGAGTTGAAAGAAGTCAAAGCGTCCTACATTAAAATCACACAGGAGCAAAATGAACAAAATTCCAACACAGCAAATGGAAAATCTGAGCTTCTGGTGGAAAAAGACACCAAAGAACAGGACAAGGAAGAAGAAGAAGACTCCCTGACATCAACTGAGATGTCTCTGCATGACTCTCTACAACAAACAGAAGACAGAGAGAAAATGATAACTACCAATCCAGCTGAACTCGAAACTGAAGCTAAGACTGTGCCAGAGAAAAAACCCAAGAAGAAGAAGAGGAACTGGCTGCGTCGGCTTTTCAGCTGTACCAGTCCACAGACAGACAGTGTTTGTTTGTTTTTCTTTAGTAACAAATGACCTCAGACCAGCTTATAATATTTTATAAACAAATAAGCATAAATGCATAAACTCAGCCTGGAATAACGTGGGATAAACATGGGATGTGCATTTTTTTATTTGTTTTGTGTTACTGAGTCTTGCAAGAATGCCAACCTTACCAGCAGCAGCTTGGTTTTTTTGTTTGTTGTTTTTTTAATTTAATGAGTGCTGAAAGTTGAGCAACAGCTGTGACAGCGAGAGAAGATGGAGCCAATCAGAAACAACTGTGAAAATGTACAATATGCAAGCTAAGAAAGCAAAGTGTAGCAATGTTGCCATCATTTTTGTTATTGTGGTATTTTTTTCAACATTCACTGAAAATCACTTCTCTCATATTTCCTCTTTATTATTTTCATCACTGTTTAAGAAACGTAACAAAGTCTTATAAAGCATCTAAACCAGCATCATGAAGTGATGTTTAAAGATCGCAGCAAGCTTACAGCATCTCTCAACTCAAGAGCAACATTCAAAGTGCACAGGCTGAAGGAAATGATTGATTTTATCACATGCAATTACAATACGCCTTTTCATCTGTATCTGGATGTACAATGGGTATCGGTTGTTTGTCCCAGCAGTTTACAATACAGAATGTGCATGTCTGTGGGGCTTTTATAAAGATTTCTATTTGCATTGATACAATTGCTTGGATCACAAATTGTTCTAACTTGATTAAAGTCACCAATGATAAAGGTATTCTTGCGCTTACAGTTACCATTATTATCTCTGTTTGCTATCAGATCATCACATCCCCCTTGTGGGATCATGTTGATGATATGCTGGTTTTCTGAACACGTTCGCTAGTCATGCAGAGCACAGTGCCAGAGAGTGCCACCAGCAGGAACATGGAAGTCTTCATTGTATTTCTATATCGAAAAAGTAAACAGAGTGAATATATAAATCAGTATTATTTCGTTTAATTGATTAACTTGTTTATTTTTGTTTCCTAAATGTTAATCGTGCTTAACTATTAAAGTAAAAATACAGATAGATAGGAAACTCTCTGAAAAGTCAAACTGTTTTCAGTGAGTTTATATATTTGCCAGAGGAAAGGTCAGGATCTGCATATCTGACCACTTTGAATCAATTTATATCTAAACAGAAATCAGTAAAAGTTCAAATCAGTTTTATCAATATCCTCACTTATGAGGATATTGATATCCGTATAACTGGAGTTATTATAGATTTTCATACATGACATTTGTGAAAAAGGCGAGGGTGTCAGGGTCCCTGTGTCTACCCGGTCGCCTCAGTGTGGCTACATGTGTTTTTTTGTTTTGATTTTGTCCCCGCTCTCTCCCTCCCTCCTTCTCTCACTGCCTGGGCGGAGCTCATCTGTGGGCTCCTGCCCTTGGCCCACGCACCTGGTGACACCTGTGGCTCATCACCCAACAGTGTTCCAGTCCCCTTATAAGATGGCAGCCCTGTATTTCTCGTTGCTGGACCGTTGCCGACTCTCGTCAGTGTTAACCCCAGCTCAGTTCGTTCTCGTGTTTCCCTAGCGATCTTCTTACAGTAACCTTTTGCATCTCTGTGAATAGATTTCCCTGGACCTGCCCCTGTGTTACCTGAGCGATCAAGTGTGTGAGGATTGGAGCGAGCTTTTGTGTTTCTTGTGGAGTGTGAAGAGGAGCGTGGAGCGTGGATGGAGTGAGGACTTTGGAGCGTGTGTGGACTGCAAGTGTCTTTCCCCCCTCCTGTTCGTGTGTGGATTCCCGGAACCCGTCTTTTCCCCACTGTGTAAATAGATCACCTGGTGCTTCTGTAAATAAAAAACCTTTATTGTTCCCTACTCAGAGCCTACGCGTGAGTCCGTTCAGTCCCGTTGTGACAGAGGGTAAGGACGTAAATCGACTGGTAAAGAGGGACTGGTGAAGAGTCTGCAGCCGCAGCACCAATCCATCTGTCGATCTCCTGTTCCCTTCTCTGATCACTCGTGAACAAGACTGCGAGTTTTGTAACTTAATAAAAGCAGTAATTTGTTTGCCAGAGGGCCCCTTCCACGTCACACCCTGTTCTTTCCTTCTTGTCTTATATGAAAATTCACTTTGTGTAGCTTTTTGGGAAATTGTTAAACTTCAGGAAGATTCTGAACATGCCCCATCGTTTAGCCAGCTCTTTGGAGCTGAGCAGGTTCAGGCCTGTTGTTGTAAGTTTTATAAAACGATCTCATTTAAACGAATAATCCAGCTGAAGCTTCAGACAGCCGTCAGACAGTGAAACACTGCCATCTGCTGGACGCGAATAACAAAGACACTGCTTTGACGGGTGAGGGAGTTTCAACAAGTCTGCAACGACTCAAGCATCAAACTACAGAACTATTGTAGCGGACATGGTGCTCTAATGACTGCTTCATTAACGCAGGTCAGAAAGGATCAAACATATCAATAAATTTTGAGATAAAAAAAATTACTGTTTCACTGCACACACAAACCTTCTCTTATTAGCACAACACTGCCCAGGCCTCAGAGTGTATTCCTTATAGACTATTAAACCTTAGCATGTTATTTTAAAGTCTTACAGGTGAAACAGCCAACCAGTGATCCTAACTGTAATTTAAAATATTCAGCTGCAAAAATGCTTTTAGCAAATAGTTTTTTATGACTGTGCTAAGATTCAATACTAGATTTTTGCTGGTCTGATTAAAAGGTTAAATGTAGAAGTTTTGGGATCATATATTAACACTTCCAAAACAGAAAAGTTGTTGTAGAGAATCTATGTTCATTATTGTTGCTCATCATGGAAAGACAAAGACATCAGACTCTGCTGAAAGATTTTACACTCCTACTCTCTGCACACAGCGGTCTGAGGGACCTTCCAGGATCGGGGATTTTATTTATTTTGTTCTTTTTCGGTCTTACTGGTTAGTAGGTTGTGATTTTCTACCTGTTGATCTCTCATTTGGAACATGATTTGCTGTGGAGCAGATTAGGTTCAAAGCATGAGTTGACCTGGCATAATGTCTTGGATTACAAAAAAATCCCACATTAAACCTTGAAGTTAGCCGGATAAGACAGCGTTCTGTTTCACAGTAAAGGCCTCAGAGAGTTGTTGCTAACCAAAGTCTATCTTGTACGGCCACGCAGCATCTAATGACGTTTTGTAACCTGTCACTACAAAGGAGCAGTGAAATGATTGCTGTTTTAGCGCACATACACAGTGTGGTGATCAGTATAAGGACATTAAAGTGATGTTGCAGAAAGCTGCATCTGGTCAGAAGGAAAAAAAACACGCACACTTGGAAGACTTGACCAGATTTGCACAAAATGAATGGCTGACAGTGGACAGATACAAGGATGTGGATGGTCACACCCTCGTGCATTAAAGAGACCGTTCACAAAACCAAACACTCAACAGACACAATAAGACAGCTGATCAGTTTGCCTCACTAACTCATCTACACAAGGCGTGTTGTAGAAGTAGAGCAGGGCGATATGGCCAAAAATATTCATCACGATATAAATTTGAAAATGTGCGATAACGATATAACTGACACGAGACAAAATACTTTACAACTCCACTTCATTTGTGCAAAAAAACAACAACAATCAATGTATTTTCACTTAAATAAGCAGCTGCTTTTCATGTGCATTAAACTTATATAAAAATGTAACAGTGCACATGCAAATTCCTCGCTGACAGTTTAACCAAAAGGCATTTCCAGTGGAAACTGGCCGATATATCCTCAGCACAACCATGTATAATATCCACAAAACTTAAAAAGAGGTTAAACAAACACACAATACAGTAATATTATGTTGAAGCACAGTACGTATCACTCCGCGAGGCTCCTGCCTACGATAGCCGTAATGCTCCAACAATCCATCAAGCGGTGCGGCTTCGTAGCTTAGCAAAGTCGTACTAAAACATTTGACAGATTTTCGAGCGCCGTGCACATAAAATCGTTTCCAGGTCAGTAAACACAACCAGGATTCATACAGTGGCTTGCAAAAGTATTCGGCCCCCTTGAACTTTTCCCCATTTTGTCACATTACAGCCACAAACATGAATCAATTTTATTGGAATTCCACGTGAAAGACCAACACAAAGTGGTGCACACGTGAGAAGTGGAACGAAAATCAGACATGATTCCAAACATTTTTTACAAATAAATAACTGCAAAGTGGGGTGTGTGTTCAGCCCCCTTTGGTCTTAGTGCAGTCAGTTGCCCATAGACGTTGCCTGATGAGTGCTAATGATTAAACAGAGTGCACCTGTGTGTAATCTAATGTCAGTACAAATACAGCTGCTCTGTGACGCCTCAGAGGTTGTCTAAGAGAATATTGGGAGCAACAACACCATGAAGTCCAAAGAACACACCAGACAGGTCAGGGATAAAGTTACTGAGAAATTTAAAGCAGGCTTAGGCTACAAAAAGAAACAACGTCCCACGGAGCACTGTTCAAGCGATCATTCAGAAATGGAAGGAGTATGGCACAACTGTAAACCTACCAAGACAAGGCCGTCCACCTAAACTCACAGGCCGAACAAGGAGAGCGCTGATCAGAAATGCAGCCAAGAGGCCCATGGTGACTCTGGACGAGCTTCAGTGATCCACAGCTCAGGTGGGGGAATCTGTCCATAGGACAACTATTAGTCGTGCACTGCACAAAGTTGGCCTTTATGGAAGAGTGGCAAGAAGAAAGCCATTGTTAACAGAAAACCATAAGAAGTCCCGTTTGCAGTTTGCCACAAGCCATGTGGAGGACACAGCAAACATGTGGAAGAAGGTGCTCTGGTCAGATGAGACCAAAATGCAAAATGCTCTGTGTGAAAAACTAACACTGCACATGACTCTGAACACACCATCCCCACTGTCAAATATGGTGGTGGCAGCATCATGCTCTGGGGGTGCTTCTCTTCAGCAGGGACAGGGAAGCTGGTCAGAGTTGATGGGAAGATGGATGGAGCCAAATACAGGGCGATCTTGGAAGAAATCCTCTTGGAGTCTGATAGGTTTGTAACATAAACCTATTCGCTGGAACGTTAAGGACAATCTGCTACGCAGCAAAAGCAAGACTCAAGGCACCAAAGTTCTCTGGTTACTCATGCATGAGGGAGACCTGGCTGGAGCCAAGCGTCGTTCCACCACTTGACCACTGTCAGACTCTCAGCCAGGTTTCCCCACAGCACTCCTTTTATTGTGGTTACATGAATATGCATAGGGTCATTAACATATAACATCTTACATAGGTATACATGTGAACAAAGAATACTGTGTGTGTGTGTGTGTGTGTGTGTGTGTGTGTGTGTGTGTGTGTGTGTGTGTGTGTGTGTGTGTTGCTGATCAAAGGGTTAAACATCCTTGGTCAGGAAGAGGGTAGCCTCCCCCTCACCCTAGATGGTTCATCCTAGATAACACGGTGAGGAAGTCCTGCAGTTCATCTAAACAAAGAGCACTTAGACTAGAACAGACGTAGCTACGTTAATCCTACCATAAAACAATAAGACACGGTATGACCTCTCATGCTCCCAAAGTGCTGTCTAATACACACAAAGTTTGCAGACTATCAAGGATCAAAACCTCTACCAATCTACAACTAATTACAAAACTCTAAGCATATATAAGTAAATATTTCTAAGCATAAATGACAATCAACAATACAAATCTAACAGAGTCTGCAAAAGACTTGAGACTGGGGCGGAGGTTCACCTTCCAGCAGGACAACGACCCTAAACATAAAGCCAGGGCAACAATGGAGTGGTTTAAAACAAAACATGTCCATGTGTTAGAATGGCCCAGTCAAAGTCCAGATCTAAATCCAATCAAGAATCTGTGGCAAGATCTGAAAACTGCTGTTCACAAACGCTGCCCATCTAATCTGACTGAGCTGGAGCTGTTTTGCGAAGAAGAATGGGCAAAGATTTCAGTCTGTAGATGTGCAAAGCTGGTAGAGACATAAGGCAAACCGGATTATAAGGAGCACTGTCGATTTCCAGAAAAATCAAAGGACTGATTTTTAGAGTGCCTTATTTTCCGAAAAGCAAAGTAATAACATAATAACAACGGCCCGCTAGCATGCTCTTGGTTGCTGAGGCCTATGCTGTGGCTGAGCTGCAAGATTAACTCTGCAAAACCAACTTTCATCAAGTAACAGGGCTCTAGAGTGCAACCAATTTGGTCGCAAATGCGAATCCGTGTAAATGAGAGCAGGTACACTGATTCCACACAAAGACGTAAACACAGAACGGACCGACGCATCAGAATCAGCTTTGTCTTTCTCGGCTTTCTCACCCGACGGCTCGTAGACGGACACGCTGTCGGAGCTTAGCGATCCTGATGCGTCCGGTCCGCGCTGCGATTACGTCTTCTTGCGCTGATTCTGAGCTGCAGGTTTTGTCTCTCCAACCAAAATTCACAGAGCCAGCAGCAAAAGAAGCAGCAAACTGCGCTTCACATTTGATCAATGTCGTCATTAATTTTGCTGTTTTGCTTCCACGAC
The DNA here is from genome assembly GCF_057382095.1 of Aulonocara sp. 'chitande type north' Nkhata Bay. Lineage (NCBI taxonomy): Eukaryota > Metazoa > Chordata > Actinopteri > Cichliformes > Cichlidae > Aulonocara > Aulonocara sp. 'chitande type north' Nkhata Bay. The sequence goes on from NC_141346.1 coordinate 64,408,436, forward strand.
TATTAAAATCACACTCCATGCACAGCTAGCTCTCTCTCTATCTCTCTCTGTACTTCAAGAACAGTTTCCCGTCTCCAATCTCTGTTTTCTGTATTATTCATTCGCTTATTACCCACCAGTCTACCGTTGTTTACAGCGCTGTCGGCTGCTGTCTTTTTCTTTTTTTCACTTAAATGACCTCGGACAAGAAAGCCTATTTTTTCTGTTGATCAATACTGAAGAAATTTAAACTTCATATGCAGAACATTGTAGAATATTTTTAAGGTTATCTGCTATAAAAAGCCAGACCAGGAAAATCTCCTTCATGTTTTTCTGTGTTTTATTCTTAGTTACTTTCACACAAAGGCATCTGCTGTGATGTTCACAATTCTGATGAAGTCAGTACTGATAAATGATCAGAGTTATAATATTTCTGACTGTCTGAGGCTAAGTTGAATCGAATCGGGACTTTGAAAACCGGAATCGAATGGATTATAGAAATCAGTGATGATACCCAGCCCTAGTGAGCAGCCTAGGCACGACAGAAGTGGATGTAGCTGTAATAGGAAAACAACTATTGCTAACTTTTCTGTTAAGTTAAGTCCTGATCCTTCTGAAATTCATAGCCAGTGCTCTGACACGGTGTCATCAATCTTTGAAAGCTGAAAAAGCACAGTGTATCCAGAAAAACACATTATATTATATCAATTATTATAAAATTTGTGTGCGCCTAACTTTTTAAAGTTAGGCGTACCGGTACGCCCATGGCAAAAAGTTAGTCTAGAGCCCTGCAGTAAAGACGAGAGTTGGTTTTGAAAGGTGCAAAGAAGGGAGGGATGAGAAGTAAAAAGCAGCTACTGTCAGTCTTTACAGACAGAAGGACTGATTGGCTGTCTGGGAGCCCAACGGATGTTAAAAAAAAGAAAAAAAAAGTTGAAAACGTTGAAGGTTTGATCATCTACTCCCTCATCTCCATCTCGTTTTTACTCCCACTCATTTCCAGCAGCCGTCTCTGTTAGTCTGCCTTCCCATTTCCATCCTAATGAGGATTTATTCCCACTGAAGCAGCTGCACGGCGCAGGGAAAGAAGACGCAGGAACCGCACGCTGAGTTCATCCACAACTTATGACCTTCCCTGTCTCTCTCCATCCACCTCTCTTCTATCCGTTTAGATGTTTACCTGTCCATGTGACTGTTGACATTAGGAAGCTGTCACTAAACTGCTGTCGCTGCCAATGACTGTCATGTCCCCCTCGAGTGTTAGCCCCCCTCCAGAGCTCTAAAGCACAGGCTTTAATAAGCCCGGCAAGAGAAATGCCAGCTTCCTATGCAGCCTGAGCTGAGAACATTGGAGTGACAAAGAAGAGGGGGGCAAAAGTCTGATGCACACTAGGGCTGCCACGATTAGTCGACTAGTCACGATTACGTCGACTATCAAAATCGTCGTTTGAAGCTTTGTAAGATCACAAAAGACGCAGGAATAAGTAGTAGGATTTAAGAGTGTAATAACGGACTGAAACAGAAGATGGCAGCACTGCATGTACAAGGATGCCAACTGCCGTTAAACCCCGAAGAAGAAGAAGCTGTGTCCCAGAATTCATAGCGCAGCCCAGCTCAGTTTCCAACAATGGCGGCAGCTAGTTAGTTTTAATATTACTCTTATTATTCTTTCTGGGTCACAAAATAAACGTTTAACATGTTTTCAGGCGAGAGTGTAGCTGTGTAAACCTCAAATATCTGCTCAGTTTATCAAGACACCACATATTTCAAAAGCGCTCCGACGTTTTCAGAGACGTCTGTTAGTCACTAGCTCGATAGCTAGCCGGGAGCAAGGCTCATTAGAGCCGGTGAGAACACCGGAATCCCGGCAAATCGTTTTCAAACCCACCGCCGTCTTTCACTACTCAGGTTAAACATGATATAAGTCACTTAGATAACTTAAAAATGTTATTGTTTGGCTTTTTTTAGTATTTTATTTGTTCCTGAGCAAATCGGTTTGGCTAAGATTAAAGTTATAGTTTTTACACAGCTGAGTAAACGTCAAGCAGACAACTGATTATCAGAAGTGTGAGATGCTGGAGAATATACTCCGGTGTCCTGTTATATTTTAGATAGCAAGGAGCAGACGGCTGAGTTTATTAAACTTCACCGAAACAATCTGCAAATTTCATTAAAATTTAATAAACTATCATCTTGTCTTTATTTTTAGTTAGCACATACCTGAAACACTTAAAAATGTAAGCTAATGATAGTTATATAAGAGCAGATGCTGCTGGTGCAATAAGCTGTACGTTTTACGTACAATGGATGATGATCTGATTTAGGGCAGCACGATTTTGCATAAAATGAGAATCACGATTTTTTGGCTTAGAATTGAGATCACGATTCTCTCACGATTTTCTTCCATCCATCCATCCATCTTCATCCGCTTTATCCGAGGCCGGGTCGCGGGGGCAGCACCCTAAGCAAAGAGGCCCAGACCTCCCTCTCCCCAGCCACCTCCTCCAGCTTATCCGGGGGAATACCAAGGCGTTCCCAGGCCAGCCGAGAGATATAATCTCTCCAGCGTGTCCTGGGTCTGCCCAAGGGCCTCCTCCTGGTGGGACATGCCTGGAACACCCCACCCAGGAGGCGCCCAGGGGGCATCCTTGTCAGATGCCCGAACCACCTCAGCTGGCTCCTTTCGATGTGGAGCAGCAGCTGCTCTACTCTGAGCCCCTCCCGGATGGCCGAACTTCTCACCCTATCTCTAAGGGAGAGGCCAGCCACCCTTCGGAGGAAGCTCATTTCTGCCGCTTGTATCCGCGATCTCGTTCTTTCGGTCACTACCCACAGCTCGTGGCCATAGGTGAGGGTAGGGACGTAGATCGACCGGTAAATTGAGAGCTTCGCTTTTACACTCAGCTCCCTCTTCACCACGACGGACCGGTGCAGCGTCCGCATTACTGCAGCTGCAGCCCCAATCCGTCTGTCGATCTCCGGCTCCTTTCTCCCATCACTCGCGAACAAGACCCCGAGATACTTGAACTCCTCCACTTGGGGCAGGAACTCATCCCCGACCGGGAGTGGGCACTCCACCCTTTTCCGGCTGAGAACCATGGCCTCAGATTTGGAGGTGCTGATCCTCATTCCTGCTGCTTCACACTCGGCTGCGAACCGTTCCAGTGCGAGCTGGAGGCCCTCACCCGATGAAGCCAACAGAACCACATCATCCGCAAAAATCAGAGATGAGATTCTGAGGCCACCAAAGCAAAAGCCCTCCGCCACTTGGCTGTGCCTAGAAATCCTGTCCATAAAAATTATGAACAGAACCGGAGACAAAGGGCAGCCCTGGCGGAGCCCATCACCCACCGGGAACGAGTCCGACTTATTGCCGGCAATGCGAACCAAGCTCTTGCAACGGTTGTAGCAATGGGCCAGACACCCCATACTCCCGCAACACCTCCCACAGGACACCCCGAGGGACACGGTCGAATGCCTTCTCCAAGTCCACAAAACACATGTAGACTGGTTGGGCAAACTCCCATGCACCCTCAAGTATCCTCGAGAGGATAAAGAGCTGGTCCAGTGTTCCGCGACCAGGACGAAAACCGCATTGTTCCTCCTGTATCCGAGGTTCGACTAGCGGACGATCTCTCCTTTCCAGCACCCTGGCATAGACTTTCCCAGGGAGGCTGAGGAGTGTGATCCCCCTGTAGTTGGAACACACTCTCCGGTCCCCCTTCTTAAAGATGGGGACCACCACCCCGGTCTGCCAGTCCACAGGTACTGCCCCTGATCTCCACGCAACATTGCAGAGGCGTGTCAACCAGGACAGCCCTACAACGTCCAGAGCCTTCAGGAACTCGGGGCGGACCTCATCAACACCAGGGGCTCTGCCACCAAGGAGTTGTTTAACTGCCTCAGTGACCTCGCCCCCAGAAATTGGCAGGTCATTCCCCTCATCCCCAGACTCTGCTTCCTCCTCGGAAGACGTGTCAGTGGGATTAACGAGGTCCTCGAAGTATTCCTTCCACCGCCTGACAATTTTCTCAGTCGACGTCAGCAGCGCTCCGCCAGCACTATACACAGTGCAGGTAGAGCACCGCTTTCCCCTCCTGAGACGCCTGACGGTTTGCCAGAATCTCTTCGAGGCAGTCCAAAAGTCTTTTTCCATGGCCTCTCCGAACTCCTCCCACACCCGAGTTTTTGCTTCAGCCACTGCCCGAGCCGCATTCCGCTTGGCCTGTCGATACCTGTCGGCTGCCTCCGGAGTCCCACAGGCTAACCAAGCCCGATAGGACTCCTTCTTCAGCCTGGTGGCTCCCTTCACCTCTGGTGTCCACCATTTGGTTCGGGGATTACCACCACGGCAGGCACCAACCACCTTGCGGCCGCAGCTCAATGCAGCAGCTTCGGCAATGGAGACACTGAACATGGTCCATTCGGACTCAATGTCCCCAGTCTCCCTCGGAATGCTGTTGAAGCCCTGCCGGAGGTGTGCGTTGAACATCTCGCGGACTGGGGCCTCTGCTAGACGTTCCCAGCACACCCTCACTACGCGTTTAGGTGCACCAGGTCTGTCCAGCGTCCTCCCCCGCCACCTGATCCAACTCACCACCAGGTGGTGATCAGTTGACAGCTCAGCCCCTCTCTTTACCTGAGTGTCCAGAACATGTGGTCGCAGGTCTGGTGATACGATTACAAAATCGATCATCGACCCACGGCCTAGAGCGTCCTGGTGCCACGTGCACTTATGGACACTCTTATGTTCGAACAGGGTGTTCGTTATGGCCAACCTGTGATTAGCACAGAAGTCCAATAACAAAGCACCGCTCGGGTTCAGATCAGGGAGGCCGTTCCTCCCAATCACGCCCCTCCAGGTCTCGCTGTCGTTACCCACGTGAGCATTGAAGTCTCCCAGCAGGACAACAGAGTCTCCAGGTGGAGCACCTTCCAGCACCCCCCCAGGGACTCTAAGAAGGCTGGGTACTCTGAACTGCCACTTGGCGCATAAGCGCAGATGACAGTCAGGACCCGTTCCCCGACCCTAAGGCGCAGGGAACAAACCCTCTCGTCCACCGGGAAAAACCCCAACGTACCGGCAGCAAGCCGAGGGGATATTAGAATACCCACCCCAGCCCGCCGCCTCTCACCAGGGGCAACGATTTTCTTTTCCAGTATAAATATTTATTGCGCTTATTAACTGCACATCAACTTCATAACAGTTGAGACTGAACATAAAAACAATAAATAAACATAAAAACAACAAATGTCTCACGTTTTGTTGTTGCCGCAAAATGTTGTACTGCTTGAAATTCCGTCTCCACCATTGCTCGACACTGCGTGTATAGAGCAGGTAGTGCAACAATAGAAAAATAGTTGCGGGACGGCACTGTGTAGCGTTTGTCTAGCGTGTTGATCATTTTCCTAAATCGCTCGTTTTGCACAGTGTTGATGGGAGCCATATCTTTGATAAGGTGATAAGTGATAGCCTCCGTAATTTCTTTGTGCCTGCGGGAGTTCGACGGGTATAGGGAAGCGCTGTATAAGGTTCCCGTTATTGATGTTTGGGTGGTTGACCGGGATGGATTTTCTCCTGTCACTTTCTCGTCATCCCTGACGTGCTCTCAGTTGTTTTTTCCCTGCTAATATTAGCATCACACGGCACAGCTTCTGTATCACGTGGTATAAGGCTCCGCCCTTGTCATTTGTTGAGCAGGAAGAGTGAGCGCTTGGTTTCATGCAGAGTACGTCCCGGATCAAAATGCGGTACAATCGTCGTCGTCTTTTTTTTTTCTTTTTTCTTTATTAAATCGTCATTTGGAAATGAGATCGCACATAAGTATGAATCGAGATCGCGATTTTCTAACGATTAATCATGCAGCCCTAATCCTATTAGTCGACTAATCGCAAAAATAATCGGTGACTAGTCGACTATCAAAATAATCGTTTGTGGCAGCCCTAATGCACACAGGGAAAAGTTAGAGAGGAAAAGAGAGAGCAGGAAATTACTCTTACTCTTAGGACGTATATGGCCCAACAGGCCTCGTGATACAGATGAGCTACATCCTCCTGGAAAGCAGCTGCCAATACAGTCTCCCCCATCTGCTGCAAGGCAGATGCTTCAAAACAGAGTGAGAAGTAAAGAGAGAGGGAAGGAACTCAAACAAATTAACACTATATTTTATCTTTAATAATCATATATATTGCTTTACCAAAACAGCTTGTTTTTGTGTTTTTTAAACTACCATCTCTCTTAAACCAACTTGAATTGAACAGTGAGCACAGCCACTAAGTTCTATGTAACAAAAATACAGGGATGGGAGGGAGGGAGACGGTACCTGCACTGACGTTTAAAAAAAAAGAATAGGAGGAGGAGGGGTGGAGGTGGTGGAGCTCTCCGACAGGGGGAAAACGGAGATTTCAGTAAAGCTCAGTCCAAAGCACTTTCCTAATGATTTCCCTGTAACATTAGTCCTCGAGGTCCCCGTCACAGCAGACTACTGTGAGCGCCACCAGACAGTTAATGAGACAAAAACGAGACGCTCTTACAGCCAGGAGGATGCTTCCAGATGACGCTTGATTAATTTGATTGATTATCTGTGAATAAGTCTTGAGCCTCTCCTCAATTCTTTATATTTTGCCTGTGCTGAGCCAGATGTTCTTCTTCTTCCTTTCTTTAGACTTTCTGAAGGTCATTTAAAGTTTTTCTTTGGACATTAACTGCTTTTTCACCCATTTTCAGTCCAGTCCTTGTACCTGATCGCTTTCAGAGCGATATTTTTGTTTTTTGGGGGGGTTAAACCACTTAACCTAACTCAAGGGGACAAACCCGAGTTGTCAAATACAATACAAAACACACAACTTAGCAAAGAACCAATTTTAAATTTTATCTTTAGGGACTTTGTTACTAGCAACCTGTCACAGAAACACACTATTTAATTTCTTTGGATTGGGAAAGTAGAAGACAGAAAAAAAGGGGACAAGCTGAAAAATCTATCTACAGTGGAGGAACAGTACCTGAAAGTCATGTCAAAAAAAATTCAGCAAACACCTGACACAGGACCTGAAAGATGCACTTGGTCCTTCAGTTGATCCATCTAGTGTTCACCAAAGCCTCATCTCATGGTGTCAGTGAAGGGTGGCTGTCAAGAAGCCATTATTAAGGAAGGAGACAGGGAGAAAAGGCTGAGGGATGCCAAATTACACAACAACTGGACTGAAAATCAGTAGCAGCAGGTCTGATGGAGTGATGAACCAAAATTTGACAGTTCTGGTTCAAATTGTGGTAATATGTCTACAACCACCTGTAAACTACTGTACAGCTCTGCCATAATTTGGGTCTGCATTTCAGCCAGGGTGTTGGGGATTTCATCAAAATTGATGGAATTATGAAAAGTACCACCAGACTTTGATGCACCATGCAATACCATCTGGAAAGCGTCTGATCGGCAGCAGCTTACTAAACACATCGAAACACCATCATTCATGGACTGACCTGAGCCGTGTGGGATCATCTCGGCAGAGAATGGAACAAAACGGCAGCTGATATCGAAAGAAGAGCTCTGAATGTCCTTAAAGAAGCTCGGAGAACTATTCCTGAAGACTACTTAAAGGAATTCCAAAGAAATGTGCCTAAGAGAGTTCAGGGCGTGCTGAAGATAAAGATGCTCAAGCTCATTACCTCATTATATCAACTCTGTTTTTGCCTTTTATATTGTATTTTCATGTAAACTTTTCAAATTTAAACTGTTGCACCCGTTTCCCATTACCCAGCAAGTTATATGTTAGAATTAAGGTGTGGCTCAAACTTTTGCACAGTCCTACATTTCCCATCTATAAAATGATTTGACACCTGATAAACCTTTAAAAGCACTGACCTGCCTCTCCAACTATCTGTTTTAAACAACACGCACTTACCAGCAGTTGTGTTGCGTTTTCGTCAGGTTAGTGGCTCAGACCTAAAACAGCCCAACATTATCTCTAATTCAGGTCTGGACCCAAGCTGACCCATTAAAGTACGTGGTACTCCTTTTATTTGTACTTGTGTACTCAGGCATAAATTAGACTTTTCAGGTACAAACTAAATAACACAAAGAGGAGCTTATGAATAAGAATGAAACTGAGAGGCCCACTGCAAGAAGATACACACCCAAGTGCTGAGATTGTAAAGATGAAAAGTGAGCAGAGGAAAATGAGCGTTTCAGGACAACGAGGCGGTTTCCTCTTCTTCCCATCTGGCAGCCTCACAGCGGGGAGTTATGAGGTAGCCCCAACCTACCTCACATCTCCCCGCTGTGCAAGAACGAGCTCAGCAACACAAGCATCCTCTCTCTTTCGCGAGTGCATACGTGCACATCTACAGTGCTGCATGCCAATGAACCCATTTTCTTGGAGCACCTACACAAGCTGCAATCTACAGATCGTGTTTCACAGCACTACAGCGAGAGGCAAACACCTCCCTCTGTTTGTGCTTCATTCTAGCTTCGCCCTTCTCTTCCCAACCACACACACCAACACCTTCCTCTTGTGAATTTTATTTTAATCCTTAACATAAAGACAGCTATAAATTAGGATAATCAAACTTGATTTATTACCTCCTGCACCCCCCCCCCCCCCCCCCCCCCCCACTGTGTGTTCAACAGGAAGCTAAAGACTGGTGCTGTTAAAGTGTTCAAAAAACAGCAGGAGCTCGGTGTGAGGCTACAGTGGGCCAAAAAACACAAGATGACCTCCAGCAAGGACAAAATGTATCTGGACGTCTCTGTGAGCATCTGTCTCACTGTGTAAGTGTAGCACAGTGTCTGTGTGTGCATGGCTGGGCAAGAGAGACAGCACAACTGAAAGCCAGCACTCAGACAAGGACCCGGTGCATCGTCTGTCTCATCTCAGCCAGTTTACTTACAAACTCTTTAAGTTTGAATTTTAAAGCCGACAATGTGCACAGGGCAGTGATATTTAAAATGAAGGTAAACTATTCCAATCTCTGCAGCCCCAATTGTGTATCTCACACACACACACACACAGTCCTGAATTCATTACTGAAGTCTCATCCAGACATTCAATGTGCTCTGTAATTAAATTGAGACGTGGGGTCAAAATTCCCACCTAGATTGAGTGAGATGAAATAGAAATCGGCTCTCCTCTAACTGACTTTATAGAAATAATTACATAAGCTGCATTTATAACTGCTATTAAATAACAGCAGCACACGAGAACTAAAGTGTAATCCCAGCACATTTCGCTTCGCTTGCACTGATTCTTTAGAGATGACGACCGTGGTGGGTAATTAAGGGCAAACAATATACAAGTGGCGTGAAAAATGGAGGCTGCATTACCTTTCCAAAGCTTCCTTTCCCGATGGCCCGCAGTATCTGGAAGTGGTCAAAGTTCACTGTGGAGAAAATGAGAAGCAGTTAGTGAGAACGTGTCAGTTTGAGCTGAGCTATAAAACAGGGAACATGACATGTACAGCACTGTGCAAAAGTCTTGAGCCATCCCTCATTTGCTTCCAGGGATCCGGACTTCCCTGTAATCTTTAAAGTGGTATTAAGGAATAGCTCTCCAGGCTTTTTAAAGTGTTTCTGATTTTTAATCCAGGGCTTGTATTTGACCACTTTTTGTCTGTTAAGACCCTTCACACTAATCTCTGAAACATTCAAACATAAACAGACACCTAAGTCACGGAAAGGACCAGAAAACTTAACAAAGAACCAATTTTAAATTGTATCTGTACACATTTACTTGCAGCCTATTGCAAAAAAACAAAAGCCCACATCATTTGTTCTCACTTCTTTAGTTGAAGAATGCAGTTAATAACACCGTTAACACAGACTGACCTGGCAAAACACGAAAAAATAAGGGGGTGGTTCAAGACTTTTGCTCGGTACTGTATGAGAAATGGAAATGTGCACTTCACAATGTATCGCTGCACTTCGGCAGTACTGTGAAGATTAAATGTTTTTTCCTTCCCGATGCATGTGAAAGGTTAAGACTTACATCTCCAAATGTACTGGAACTGATTTGAACCAGAGGACTCAGCCACACTGTTACTATGTACTGCATAAACACGTTTACCGATGAAGGTAAATCAGACGCTGTCCTGACTGTGTGGCTAAATTTTGTGCTGAAAGCATCAAATCAATTGAATATGATTAACTTGCTATGAGAGGTTTTTACTCCAAGTGTGACTTTTTCTGGGTTCATACACCTTTCAGGGTCAAATTCAAGCACTTTGTGAGCACGTTTAATGTCCATTTTCAACATTTTCCAGCACATTACCATAAAAAGGATGCATATTTCACTTCGCATCACCTGAGTAAGAGCACGTGAAAGGCCAAATTAATAAGTCTTCTCATCAGATATTGATGCTTCTTTCTTATGTGACACAAAAAACAGGAGGAGACAGATCTTTGCTTGTGCTGTTTTTTAAGTTCATTCATTCAAAACTAACTGTAAGACGCTTAACTACATTGCAGTCTGTGTTATTGTTGTAGACCTAATTATCACCTTTAAAGTGTTTGTGCTAATAACATCATGTAGAGTAAGAGAGGCATAGAGAACAGCACTGACTGGGAGAGGCTTTGAACAGATGACATACTCAGATCAATTCAACACTTTAGACTTTAAAAATGCACAAGCGTCTTTCAAAAACCCATTTATTTAATCTATCATCATTGATATTATTATGTACAGTTATAATGTACTGTTCATCTCCCTTAAATAAACAGGCAGCCTTAAAGTGTGAAATAGTCACTTGTCTACTGTCTCAGTGGCTGATAGTGCCCCACAGGCCTCAATGTGAGCTTGAAGCCATTATGTTTCAATTGTTTAATGATAAACAGATTTTGAATGAAAGCGAGGAAACTTCGGTAGCACAAAAAAGTGCCTATTCTTTGTTCCCATACGGTTCAGTCATATTACCGTCATTTCCCCCTAAGGTGTTCCCAAAGACACCAGGTTAATACTTGAAAAGGCTGCAGCGATACACAAAAATATCATCAATATTCTGTTTACTTGGTGACAACGTCGCTTTTAGCCTTCAATCAGAAAGCCTGACGTTGGCTAGTTAAGCATCGGGCTAACGTTTAACGCTTTCACTTGAGGGAAGTAACTCGTATTACTGCTACTGCTGTGTAATCTTGGTTCAACTCACAGCATATTCTACAAGTTACCCTGCAATAACTAACTGTTAGAATAGCGGCACCGTATTGTATCGCACTGAGTGCGCTTCAATCCTTTATCCCGCGAGTTTGCTAGCTAGCAAAATAATAATACCAATTTTAAACAAATAACATGTGTAACGTACACACTCGAGAAAATTATTTACTAGTACTTACGCAAACTCCCCCGTTGTGAAAACGTACAAATCCTTCTTGTATTTTTCGTTTTCCAGCAAACACTCATTAAAACGGCCTCCAGGCACATTAGCGCACTCACCCCCGACTGATCAGGGAGGGGGTGGGGGGTCACACATTGAAACAGACTAACGTGCAGAGGTACAGCCCAGGCAGAGAAATGTTGCTTTTAGACTTTGCGACTCGTTTTATTTCTCTATCTGATAAGAAAACTATTCAATCAGATAGTTATTTGTGGTGAATGAAATATGGTTACAGTTTCAAGAAGTTTTAAGCACCAAATCCGAAATCCAAGCACTGCAATATTAAAATCCAATTCAATCTCTTGTTTGCTCCGAAATCTACGACATGACTATATACAGAAAAGCTTGACATGGTATGCAAAAAAACCCCGAAGACAATACAAATACAAATACATGAACAAACAATGTTTTAACTGTCAGTTATGTCATTTTAAAATTTTCCAAAACTAACATTTTCTTTGATTGACTGATATTAAATTGATTAGGGTCAAGTTTAGTGTGAACAATATTACACAAACAAGCACGTGTGTGCGCATGCGCACATATTAGAATCGCTTCGATCGCTTCTCATATGTGCGCATGCGCACATATTAGAATCGCTTCGATCGCTTGTGACGGGTAACTTTGCTTTGATCCTTTCTGACGTCATAACTTTGCTTTGATCCCAAAACCCATAAATAGGAGCGCTCACCTGTTACTTTATGCTTAACGGACGTTGACCTGCAGCAACTAAAACCCTTTCGAGAAGTTTTGAGAGCAATTTACGAGAGAAACCAAAACAAGTTCAGTTTTGTTTCTCACCAATTCACAGCGCAAACAGACACATTATACCATGTCAGCCAACCCATCCTTCGGCTCAGATGAGCTTGGAATATCTAAAGGGACCATTTTGGGAGATCACCACATGGTGGAGGCTTTCCTTGGAGAAGGAAGCTTTGGTGTTGTAACGAAATGTCGCGATACAAAAAAGAACCAAACTGTTGCTATTAAAGTCAACAAGAGCGACCCTGAAATTCTGCTCCAGGCAAAACTGGAAATTTTCATCCTGGAGCAGCTACGACGCTTGGATCCAGACAGGTGCAACATTGTCGAATGGAACGGCTATTTCCTCGATGGAGAGCGCATTTGCTTGAATTTCGAACTCCTCGACCAAAGCCTGTCAGACTACATAGGGGACCGGAATAACCAAGGTCTCCCAATGAGAGAAATCAGGCCAATTTTGCATCAGCTCGCAAATGCTCTATTCCACCTGGGTTCTGTGGGAATAGTGCATGCTGACCTCAAACCTGTCAACATCATGGTTGTGAACCGCAGTGAGTCTCAAGTCAGAGTCAAACTTATAGACTTTGGCCTCGCATGTAACACCTCTGCAGTGATTCCTGGTGACTGTGTGGGGACAACTGGTTATTGTGCACCTGAGATTATGCTTGGCACTCCATATGATGAAGCAATTGACATGTGGTCTCTGGGGCTGGTAGCTGTGGAGCTTGCTACAGGGGTGCCTCTCTATCCTGGGGAAGACGATTATGACGTTTTGAAATTCATAATTGAAACTCAGGGTCAGCTACCAGATCATCTCCTAGAGTCTGGCTTGTACACTGACAGCTATTTCATCGAGGATAACCACAACGAACAGCGCTGGACATTTAAGACCCCAGAACAATTTCAATACGAGACAGATTATCGATCCAAGGAAACTCGATCGATAAAACTTAAGTGTCTCGATGACCTCGAACAACTGCTGAAAGTTAGGCGAGGACCGGAAAATGGCCAATCATTATTTGTAAGGCTAATCAAAGAAATGTTGGCCTTGGATGCAAATCAGCGCATAACACCCTCGGAGGTTCTGAAGCATCCCTTTTTCGACCCTGGCCTCTCAAGGAGAACCCCCTGCACGGACATGAATAGTACACGGGGAGAACTCCTTGTGCTCTCTCAGCAGCCTTCAAGCTGGAAAAGTCATGGATCGCAAAACTTCAGCTGCAGTTTCCAAAACTCAGTTGAATTTCCTCAAAAAAGAGACATCAACACCTCAGCCAACCCATCTGCCTCTGAAGATGATCTTCAAATAACGGAAGGGACCATTTCAGGAGATCACCACGTGGTAGAGGCCTTCCTTGGAGAAGGAGGCTTTGGTTTGGTAACCAGATGTCGCGATACAAAAAACAACAAAACGGTTGCTATTAAAGTCAACAAGAGCGACCCTGAAATTCTGCTCCAGGCAAAACTGGAAATTTTCATCCTGGAGCAGCTACGACGCTTGGATCCAGAAAGGTGCAACATTGTCGAATGGAACGGCTATTTCCTCGATGGAGAGCGCATTTGCTTGAATTTCGAACTCCTCGACCAAAGCCTGTGGGACTACATTGGGGACCGGAATAACCGAGGTCTCCCAATGAGAGAACTCAGGCCAATTTTGCATCAGCTCGCAAATGCTCTGTTCCACCTGGGTTCTGTGGGAATAGTGCATGCTGACCTCAAACCTGGAAACATCATGGTTGTGAACCGCAGTGAGTCTCCCGTCAAAGTCAAACTCATAGACTTTGGCCTCGCATGTCCTGCTTCTGCAGTGATTCCTGGTGACCGTGTGGGGACAATTGGTTATTGTGCACCTGAGGTTATGCTTGGCATTCCATACGACAAAGCAATCGACATGTGGTCTCTGGGGCTGGTAGCTGTGGAGCTTGCTACAGGGGTGCCTCTCTATCCTGGGGAAGACGATTATGATGTTTTGAAATTCATAATTGAAACCCAGGGTCAGCTACCAGATCATCTTCTAGAGTCTGGCTTGTACACTGATTGCTATTTCATCGAGGATAACTACAACAAACAGCGCTGGACATTTAAGACCAAAGAACAATTTCAATACGAGACAGATTATCGATCCAAGGAAACTCGATATATAAAACTTAAGCGTCTCGATGACCTCGAACAACTGCTGAAAGTTAGGCGAGGACCGGAAAATGGCCAATCATTATTTGTAAGGCTAATCAATGAAATGTTGGCCTTGGATGCAAATCAGCGCATAACACCCTCGGAAGTTCTGAAGCATCCCTTTTTCGACCCTGGCCTCTCAAGGAGAACCCCCTGCACTGACATGAATAGTACAGGGGGACAAAACCTTGTGCTCTCTCAGCAGCAATCATCGTTTGGGTGGCCAGAATTCTAGGGGAGCTAGAAATTCTTGTGGAAAAAAAGCCCAAAACAATAACATCAACAAAAACAACCAATGAATGTGGTCTTAAACTTGGGCACAATTTGGCTTGAAATCCATCAACTAATCTCTCAATATTCAAAGCGGAGCAGCAGACAACTTACCATCACATCAGTCCTTCAATCAGACCTACAACAAACGTCTTCCTTCTCTCACCCCAACCGGTCGTAGCAGATGGCCGCCCCGACCTGAGCCTGGTTCTGCCGGAGGTTTCTTCCTGTAAAAAGGGAGTTTTTCCTTCCCACTGTCGCCAAAGTGCTTGCTCATAGGGGGTCATATGATTGTTGGGTTCTCTGTATGTATTATTGTAGGGTCTACCTTACAATAATACATACAGCCTTGAAGTGACTGGTGATGTGATTTGCTGCTGAATGAATTCGGAACTAATTGGAAATCTGGATATTAATTAAATAAACCTGCTTTGAGCATCAATTAATTGTTGTTTGAAATTCTTTATAAATATATAAATATAGTGCCACTCTTCTACTGTTTAAATTGCAACTGTTTAAAACTGACTAATTTATTCATACACTTGAGCATAAACACACGCACAGTAAATGGCCTGTATTTGTACAGCGCTTTACTTAGTCCCCAAGGACCCCAAAGAGCTTTACACTACATTCAGTCATTCACACATTCACACACTGGTGATGGCAGCTACATTGTAGCCACAGCTGCCCTGGGGCGCACTGACAGAGGCGAGGCTGCCGGACACTGGCGCCACCGGGCCCTCTGACCACCACCAGTAGGCAACGGGTGAAGTGTCTTGCCCCGGGACACAACGACCGAGACTGTCGGAGGCGGGGCTCAATCTGGCAACCCTCCAATTACAGGATGAACTGCGAACTCTTGAGCCACGATTGCCCTATATACACATATACTTTACAGTACTAGTCAGTGCTTACATACTAGTTCTTTTCCCTTCTTTTTCATGCTTACTGGTACAAAGGCCTGTTACTAGAGTTAAATGCTATCAATGTATTCTCACAGTTATGGAACTGTACAAATGCATACAAAATAACACTCACGTAAACATAACTGTGCACTAGTTTGCCCTTATTGCTGCAGTTTGTTTCAAATCACTTTGAAAAAAGCTCAGCTTCTCTCAAGCTCTCTCTCTCTCTCTCTCTCTCACACACACACACACACACACACACTATGTAACGTTTCAGCAAGAAAATACCGCCCCTCCCCCCCACAGTGACACCACCACCACTAGTCTGCACAGCTGACATGAGGCAGCATGGATCCATCCTTTCATGCTATTTATGCCAAATTCTGACCCGACAATCTGCATGTCAGAGCAGAAATCAAGACTCATCAGACCAGGCAACATTTATCCAATCTTCTCATGTCAATTTTTGAGAACTGTAGCTTCAATTTCCTGTTCTTAGCTGACCAAAACGCTCTTCTGCATTTGGTTGCAACAAATGGTTGTATGAGCTACGGTTGCCTTCCTATCAGACATTTTTCTCTGACCGTTGACATCAATAAGGCAGTTTTTCCAAGAGAACTGCCTTTCACTGGATATTTTCTCATTTTTGTCACCGAAAAGGGTGTCTGTGTTACTTCTTGTCTTATATATATTTTCTCTGTTTTCCTCTGTCCTTTGTCAGAGTGTCTGTTCACCTACCCCCTGTGTCTCCATATTCCCAGTGTTCAAGGTTTCCGAGTGTTTTCCCAGTTTAGGTTTTCATGGTTGGTTCTGTTTGCTACTCAGCCAGAATAAACAGCTCGCTCTTTTTAAAAGTAGGCTCCAGAATGGATGATGGCATGTTCGCATGTCTTTATGCAACACTGAGTGTGCTGAACTAACAACACGTTCTCACTCCCAACTCGTCAAACGTGTGACGCATGGTCAGGCTCCCTCTGCTTCACTTATGGACGCGCAGGGTACCCCCCTCGTGTCGGGAATTGACGTGAAGGGTCCTCCGATTGAAGTGCCTGTTGTCGGTATATTTAGACATTTTCCAAATCACATTGTAGTGACGTATACAGAACACAATAAATTATATAATGTAAACAACTACCTGAAAAACAGGTAGAACGAAACTTTTGTATCGTTTATTGCATTTATGGAGGGAGTGATGTATGCTGGGTAATGGCACAGCTAGCTACTGGGTGACTTTATTCACCCGCTTCGGCTGTTATCAGTCCATACAATGGGCGTTATCAGCACAAATCAGTCCCATAGATATGGGCCATCTCCTGCTAGATTGTTCAGAAGGTTGTTCTCATCCATCCAGATGGAGGATCACTAACAGGAGCGTGGGAAGACTCCAGAATCCACTCTGGCTGGAATCCGGTGGATATGCAGTGTGTACAGGTAAGACCATTTAAACGGACAGCATTTATAGAATGACTATTAAAAGTCAGCGAGTGTCAGTAATGTTAATGTGGTTATGTTAGTAATACACCAAGTGCTAATATAACAGCTTTAAGATGCATTTGTAGATATTATTACGTGTTTTACCATCTTTATGGTGCTAGCTTAAAGTTACGGTGTAAACGTTAGCTTATATTGGAGTAAAGCTGTTACTGTTTAAACGATGTTAGCACAGAAATATTAGCTTCTGTCATGACTGATGAAGTTACTGGTTAATAAAGTTTCCAGTAAAGTGTTTAATCGCAGCCACAGACTGACAGCAAATATCTCGATTAGCTTCAGTGCATCCATGATAAATATGTGCAAGTTTCAGTGCTTCGTTTAAACTGTATGATACTTATACTGACCCAGGATCAGTGTAAAATACAATCCCAGCTGTGTGAACAAAGCCTGGCTCCTTTAATCCTGCATGACAAACCTCGGGATGCAGGTTATTATTACTCTTTCCTGCTGCCACACCTGTCACACCTGAGAGTCAGCTAGAAACGTACAGTGACGTGGACATCATGCAAAGACTGCCAGACTCTGTAATACTGCAAATGATCAGTGACTCAGGTTATCACTAAACTTTAAACGGCACCTCTGTGTCTCTGTGTGCTGAACATCTAGGATTGAGTCAGGCTGCATCAGCTGAAGCTGTTATTTGTATATATCAGTATTTTTTATTCAGGTGTGGGGAAAATACGTAAGACTGCAGTGAAGCGATGCACCAGATTAATCCCTGGCCAAAGGTATCGTACTTAAATCAGACTACTGATCCAGCCACATCAGCCTTTTGTGAGGTCTGTTTAAAGTTGACTAAAATGAACTGCAGGTTCCTGAGAGGTGGACTGTGAGCACAGAAACACATGATTCATACATACAGCTGCAGCAAACTTACATTAATTTTAAATAGATTTGTTACTCTGATGTCTGTCTCTGTGTTAGTCCTCTGACAGACTGGTGACCTGTCCAGGTGTGCTCTACCTATGACTACTGGGACAGGCTCTAGCCTCTGTAATAGAAATTTTCTGTTATTCTCATTTAAAGTATTTAAGTGCTTATGCATATGCTTAGTTGTGACACTGTTACTGTTCAGTGAAAGTTTCTAAAACTAGATGAACTTACTTCAGCGTCAGCAGTTTGAGAAAACAACTCCCTTTACAGGTGCTGATAAGGCCAAGGGCACAAAACAGCATAACCATTGATGCGTTAGGTTTTATAGCGAGACACGTGAAGTGTGGTAGGATCAGTTTGTAACTTCCTCCCTCTTCCTTGGAATGCATAAAGGAGGAGGAGCACCACTTCTGTGGCAGCGCTGACATGACTGAACTGTGATGTTTGATGTGTGTTGGTGCAGTAATAAAAAGCTTGATCACAGCTCTTTCTGTGTTGCAGACTTTATTAAAAAAATTCCACGACACCCCCCTCCCACTGTGAACCTGAATTGAATATTCAGAAGACATTTGTTTAAATAGTTCTAGAAATCTGAGCTGTTGGTGTGTCCTTGGATTGTGTGGTAATAATATTAGAGCCTGCAATCTTTCTTACTGAATCTCTACTATGAGTCATGTTACCTGAGATTAATTCTATGTTTACCTGTCAGCCTGGACGAATGTGCTGTGTGAAGGAAATTAAATTAAATCAGATCTGAACTGCGTACATTTGAGGAACCTGTTCATATTTAATTGAAATATGAACCAGTGATTTTTTGATTGCTGATTCCAAGAGAGTCTTTGTGGAAATCCTGTTTGGCTTTTTGTTATTTTAATTCTCTTCTCTGTTTTCCAGAACAGTTCTCCACAGTCGCTGTCCACATGGGTCAGTGGGACCAAGAAGCACTCTGCTAATGTGGGACTCTGACCAGCAACATCCAGCAAGACCCAGACAGCCTTTTCTATCTCCCAGCTGCAGTTTTTGTTTGTCTGTGACAGGAGAGTCAGATTTTTGTTGAGCTTCACACTTGCAGAGGTAAGTCAGTTTGCAGAGATCCCTCCCACCCTGGCTTTTATGTGCTAGATTTCTTATCTGAAACAGTAATATTTCAGTGACTGCTGCTTATACCACAGGTTAATACACGCTACTGATCCCTGATGGGAGAATCATCAATTTTGGCAACAAAGAAGCCTGGTGGCTGTTTGTTTACAGTCTGATGATGGGACATCATGCTCTGCATCTTCAAAGTTTGCCTCCTCATTATTATTCATACCCAGTAATGTGAAGTATGCTTATATCTACTATAACTGAACCAACCTGGTGCTCTTCATTTATGGAGGCTGTTGAGTCTGAATGTTGGATGTTGTGTATCTCGTGTTCTCTGGGCTTTGTTGTCCTCAGTCTTTTCGCAGGATCAGAAAACAAAACCAGGAGGCGCGTAAATGTTTCTTCTCCATGATGTTTCTCCAAATGTTTCTTCTGGATGATGATAAGACTGTGACACGGGATGCCACCTTTGGTCTTGTGATGAAGCAAAGCTCAGGAAGAAGTGGGATTAAATGGTACCCACATGCTGAGAAGGATGTACAGGGGCACCTGCAGCCAAATGCAAGCCTCAGGTTAGTTGTAGTTGCAGATCGCTATAGACTGAGACAGCTGAGGCATCAAATGTTTGATTAAACGGATGAAAAAGAGAAGTTTCTTCCCTATAATTATCACTTCTTAAAATCTGTAGCAACTTCAAGTCTGTCAGCGTGCTGAGCATGCTCAGAATGTGACAATATATTTTTGTTCAATATTTAATTTCTTTCAGTTGAAATGGTTAAATGAAAAAAAAATAAAAATATATTCTTATAATTTAGCAAACTAATTTATCAAAAAAAATATACATATATCTGCATTAGTTTTAATAAATTAATTTGACACCGCTTTGGTAAGATTTTGAGTTTTTGCAGTTCATACAGAATCAGTTTGGTATCATTGTTTGTCTGCTCACTGATTGTTGAAGCTAAGAGCTGCTTTGATCTGTTTAGATCTAAAGTATCCAAAGTTGAGCTCTGATGTTTCTTCACCCCTGTGTGTGTGATATGTGATTCCTACATGCTGGCAGAGCAGAGCAGCAGTTTGTGCTCACAGATGGTGACGGTGTGGAGAGTCGGTGGTGTTTCCTCAGAAGAACCAGCAGAGTCACAAAGGACACCAGTCCATCTCACCACCGTGACTCGCTGACTGATGCTCGTCTGCACTGCACAGAGGAAATCAGCTGACCGAGGTTTGTCCAGTGACGTGTTATGAAATGTATATTTGTTTTATGCTTACAGTTATGTTTTTCTTGACAGAGGCTCTGCAGAGGTCAGACAAAGCAGAGAAAACATGTGCTTTACATTTTACTGTGATTTATTGAGATATTTGTTGCCTGATGTTCAGCAGGAATGGAGAAATAGAATCAAAGGGAGATGTTTTTGCTGTTTTTGTAATGATGTAAGTAAATCTTCAATATTATTTATTTGCTTGGTTATATTAGGAGTGTTTCTGAGTGGGGGGGAGAGGAGTCATCATCCAGGTAAAGTGACGTGGATCAGTGGATACACTTGTCTCCCCTTTAAAGGAGACGATCAGAGTCATCCTTAAATGTTAGTGCTTTCAAATACACAAACATTTTTAAAGGACAGAAATGAACATCCAACTTTGACTGTAACACAAAATAAATCTTTGCATGTGTGTTTTCAAACTCTCAGATGGGCAGCATATCAGTCTTGGACTGTCTAACCTGCAGCACTGAATGACCACCACACATGAGCATGTTCCTGCAACATTCAGCATCTGATCCTTCATCTGTGTGCTTCTGCTTTTGGTAAGTACAGTTACCCAACTCCAGTAACTCTAAACACATGCCATCCATTTCTAACGGCCTGGTTACTTCCTGTCAGTTACTTTAGAAACCATGTGGTTACCTGACCTAACACTGTTTCTTCTTCTTCCCCTTAATGTTCAAGTGTCACATGTCCAACAGCTGGAGAGGAAACTACACCAGTGTACTGAGATGTTTCAGCAACATGTGCCAGATGCTGTTCCTTCATGGTGACATCACCAGAGACAGCCCCGCCCACCTCAGGACCTCGCCATTGATCATGATGATTATAATGATGACAGCGAGAGGAACTAAGACTGTAAAAATCCACGACCAGAATGTTTCTTTCTAATTATTAATGAATACTGAGAGCCTCTTTCTGTGTTTTGTCTGTTTTGGGTTTTTACCTCATTTGTTACTAACAAAGTTCACAAACTCACACAGTTTACATTCTGTATGTTTCCATCTTTACCAGCCACACTCTAACTGCATTTAAGAAAATAATCCTTAGAAATCGTCGTTTTTCTCTTTTGTAATTGATGATAATTCAGTGAATATACTGCGCTGCTTCCTTTTATTGCGTCACACATTGCTTTAAGTTTTTCAGTTCCAGTTATTTTTTACTGCTGTTTGAATTCTCTGAATGTTTGACCCTGTAGACTGTTTGATGGACTGCTTGTCTTCCTGTTTGTTACCGCCGCCTGTTTTTTAATAAAGATTTGGATTTCTGACTTCAACACAGCCTCTGCGTGTCCTCCCTTTGTGTCGTCTTCCTCTGTGAATGTGTTGCATGTGTCACAGATTCATTTTATTAACAGCTTTCCCACAGTGAGTTGCATCAGCATTCATTCACAGCACATTGCAGAAGGATTCAGATTAATACAGTGATCTTACAGTCAGAATGATCCTGACAGAGTGCCACTGTAAATGATCTTTCATCAGGTACATTTTAAAGTTCAGTATTTCAAAGCAGGAGTTATGAAGACTCATACTGGCATTAGGACTAATAATATGTACTTACAAAGTCAAAGTTCTTTAATTATGTTAGAATATTGGAAGACAATCAACTTTTAGTGTTTTCCGCATATTAATTATTCTGAAATAGAGACGGTGACCCTAACTGTGCAGAAGCACTAAACGACTGACAATCTAACAGACATCATTGGCCTGAGCTGTCATGCACAGTGAGTCTGATCCTTTGCTGTGAGAGTCTGACAAGCATGTTTCTGGTCAGTTTGGAAGAAATAATATCACAATGTTGATCTTTCTTTCCAATATTCCTTCTCTTTTACAACATAAACTGTGATCAAAGGTACTTATGTTCACAGCATGTAATAATACTGACAGTCCAGGGCAGTGTGGTCTGTTGAGCTAGGGTTAGGGTTAGCAATTCAGACATATGTAATCAATACTAAACGTCTCTGACGTGGGCCACTGTCCGCAGTGTTGGGAAATCCATACCAGGCTGGAACGAGTCAAGGTAGGTGAGCATCCACGAGAAGACACAGCAGATGCATCCTACTAATACTGACAGGACCAGGAGACTCCAGAAACCGAGCATCTTCTCTTCAGTGCCATCCTCGCCTGTCACCCTCTCTGCCCGCAGCTCTTTGAGTATGGGGTAGATAAGGGCGCAGAGAAACCCTTATTACTAATTTGTATTATAATTCAATTTTCATGAAATATTCATATTCAGTATTGGTCCTTTTATATTATAACCACATATCCACCCAGGCTCATGGTGGGGCAGGGCTCTGTCCTGGGATGCTTGAGTGAAAGGTAATGTACACCCTGACCAGGTATCCAGTCTGTCAGAATTGTTTTCAATATTTGGTTCAAAAACATGAGTGACAACAAAAATCCAACTAGGATTCTTGCATATGATGAATGAAGTCTGTCTTTGACTGTATTGTCCAGCTGATCCATCAAACCCCCAGCAGGTGAACCTTATTCGTGATATAATACGGCAACAATGTAAAAAATGAAACAGCAACTCCTCTTCAATAAATCATATGCAAAGAGTCATTCAGGACTGTAAAACGTGAACTACAGAACCCAGAGTCTTCATCATTAAATCTCTGGTTGCTTCATTTTTCTATCCTAGATCAGATACTTTAAGGTTAGGTTAGGTAAACTTGCATTCTCATGGTGAGGCAAAGTGCTTTATGTGTGTGTGTGCGTGTCATGAACGGCTATAAAAGGCCTATAATTAAAGAACAAAGCGGGGTTTGAGTTCGAGTTGCGGCAGACTGTCACTACTTGTAAATGGAACGCAGCCTTCCTGCGGCGGATAGCTAATAACAGGAATCGGACGCGGTCCACCCAAGTTCACAGCAACCACCATAGCAACTGCCTAGCATGACCTTAAAAACATATTCTGTCTTCATAACTATCAAAAACATGAAATGATTTTCAAAGTGTGAAAGTGTTACAGCTGCAGAGAGCTATGGCGGTATCTTTGGAAGCTGTTTACATAGCTAATAATATACGATGTAACCATGGAGACAGTCAGTCACGTGAGCTAGCGGTGCATGTTTACTACAGTAAATAAGGTGATTGCGTGCACAGCGTCCACACGCTGCAGAGGGTAAAGACATTACTTCAATATTGTTTTATATTGATATATATTTGCCTTCTGTTGACCATCACCTCAGGTTCACCATTAGTTTCAGCACACAGATGCACACTGTCTAAATATCAACACATTCAAAAACTCATGTCTCAGAAATAAGCACAGCTGTTCATGTTTGTCATTAGAGTTTTATTTGTAAGAAAATTATGAACTTCATATTGTGTATCAAATAAAAGAACATTTCACAACTCTCAGTCAACAGAAACAGGAAACAGAAATGTCTCTAATGTAGACATGTACAGTGTAGTGTAAGCATTAAAAGATCATAAAGGAAACACTAACATTTATGTGAAACTAATTGTAATAAAAAAATGAGCAGGTGCTTTATAGATGTAAAAGAAAGAATCTGAAAATAACACTTTTTTGGTCTAAGTGATCAAAGTAGAAAACAGAACTGATGTTCAAGAACAAACTGTAGCTGCACTAATATTACACATCTCCATTGTTGTGGTGAACAGACATGTTGCTTTTAAAACCACATGCAGTGTGTGACCATGACTGTTCACTGAGACCATGAACGCCACTTCGCTGAAGCCTTCACCTTCTTCTTCTTCTTCTAAATTGGAAGCAGAAGGAGCACGAGCTGCTTTGATCTACTGAAAGGAAAAAGCAGAACATCTGAGCTGAAACCATTAAGACAGGAACAAATTCAATGCAGTGTCTCAGGTGGCTTAGCCTGTTACAACTGTTGATACAAGCTAAATACGGTTAACACACAGTGTCAGGGAGCTGCAGTGTGGGAACTAGTGGCTTTAGGTTTGTAGTCATTTAACTTTCATCCATTCATTTAATTCAGGAGGAAGAAATGCCAGGTGGGTGCAGGCTGGTTACATGCATTTGGTCCCATGCTGTCTTTAACTAAATGACTTGGTTCACTTTATGGCTGGGCTGTATGTGGGGTTATATCATGTTATTTGGGCAGGAGTACCTGTCCTCTGTTAGACTTAGAAAGTTTCTCCATAAGTAGAGTTTCTAACTCTTATAGCACATCTGTGGCTGACAGCTTTTTGGTGGCTCTTTTTACCCCACACTGGTTGTGAGTGTGTAAATAGCCCCACTAGTTCTTTTGGGTTGCAGTTAACTGGGGAGGAAGGGGTGGGTCTGCCATGACTAGATGAATAACAATTATCTGGGATACATAAATTTCATAATGCATGCATGTATCTCTATAAACCTGCCTGAGGGCTGCCATTTTTTACATTCAGTTATTTCTTTGTTGAATCTAAATAATGAATGTGTTACAGTTAAACTGACACTGGTCAGTGTAAATGGCTCATTGGGACACAGAAACCTTTAAATTAAACCCTATCACCTGATATCGAGTGTCAAACAATACCAAAGCTGTAAAAGATGTTTACAGTCAGAATTTATAAAACTATGATTGTAAATAAATTCAAACAAGTGAGCTTTTCTCTTTGTGCTGAACATTAACACTGTGGTTTCTTAGACTGTAAGCTTTACTTTAGCGCAAGCTGCCACTCCAAATGTCTTTGATAACAAGAAAAAAATACCTTTTCAGTCCACGGCCTGAAGTTCTTCTCTGACATCTTCTGCAATCGGCTTTGTCTGCTGGTTTGAAGACAATAAACCACAAAAAAGATGATTTAGTCACTTTGTCTGCATCATGCAGCTCGAATGTGTCGTGTAACGATGTTGAATAGCCGTCGTTATCCCTCTGCTGTGTCAGTAGGATTGTACTGTACAGCATCTCATTGATATGTGAGGAATGCTAATGTAACACGATAACAGACTAATTAGACATCATTAAAACATAAAGGACAGGAGATATTTAGATATTTTTATATTTATATTACATTTTATAGCTGACAGATATTACTAAATAGATAGAATTTACTAAATAGCTGGATGAACATGAAAAATATGTCTATAATAACAAATGACCATGAGAGCCAGTAGAATTAATTCAACTGGACACTCAAAAGACGTCCTTAAATGCTCTTTAAGTGGCAGAACAAACGAACAAACAGTTAATTGCTTACTTGAGATGAAATCTGCTCAGCTACTTTGAAAACAGCTTCTAACTGGTTCCTCCTTTAACAGGATGACTGCTCAGGGGTAAGGCCATCATGCAGTCCAGCAACCTTTATGGTTCTGCTTTGATTCACCAGGAACTATTAGGGAAACCTTCCAGCGCCTCCTGTGAAAGACACAGGCATAAACACACAAACATTTATTAACATGTTCCACAGTCTTCCAGTTTGATTTTCTCATCCTGTGGACAACAACGTACATGGATGCAGGTTTATTGTTAACTTTATAAGGTTTATTTAGTGAACATATCCAGCTGCAGCTCCACTGTGATCCTGAACTGGATAAGCACTTAAGAAAATGTGTCAATAAATGGACATACATCAGCTTACTATATTTATCCAAACAGACGGGACCAATAATGCTTCACTGAG
Organism: Aulonocara sp. 'chitande type north' Nkhata Bay; assembly: GCF_057382095.1. Taxonomy (NCBI): domain Eukaryota; kingdom Metazoa; phylum Chordata; class Actinopteri; order Cichliformes; family Cichlidae; genus Aulonocara; species Aulonocara sp. 'chitande type north' Nkhata Bay. The sequence goes on from NC_141346.1 coordinate 64,434,198, forward strand.
TCAGAGACTTTAACGTCTCTTCTATGTAAGAATGTCTCGTGCTGATAGACCTGCAAACTTGACAACAAAGGTTTTTCAGACTACATGTAGCTGTCCTCTATGTCAGCTCACACATTTACATTTATGTCACACTTATTTCTGCTTTCCCATTTTATAATTATTACTTACATTTTGATTAGATACCTCGAGTTTGTAAATGATCAGATTACATAATTGGAATACAATGTATCCAATTCAGGGTTGCGGGAGGACGAAGCCTATCCCAGCTGATACAGGACAAAGACAGGCTGCCAGTTTATTGCAGGGCTAACACGATATGTGTAACAGAAAATCCACTTAAATGTTTGATATTTCTTATAATAATCATAATTATGACTATTATTTAAAGGTTTCTTTATAAATACATTTTGATTTTTTAGAACCTCTAAAATATAAACCTGAGCTGTTTCAGATTCTGACCTCTGACCTCACTGCAGCTCCCTCTTGGAAGTACGTCTGCTTCTTGTCTTCCCCAGTGATGACCGCCTGCCCTTGATATCACGTACTGTACCTGAGGAACAAAAAAGGACAAACACTTGCCTTCATTTAAGAAGTACATTCATACAGAGGTAATCTATGGAAACACACTAGTTCAACTTTTAGGAGGAATCAGTTCCTGTGAAACATTTCTGTAAATGAACATCATGTGGAGAATGAATGAAATGAGTTCTTCAGGTGACTCAGCAGTCCCACACTGACAAATGAAATCTAGTTAAACTATTAAGCATATTTGCTCTTCTGAAATCTGTGTTAAACAACAACAAACATAAATTAGTAACAAAAATACAGCTGAGTAGAGGCTTTACAAACCACCAGCAGCCATAATGCTAAATTTTAATCTTCAAATGTTTCTGAGCCGTCTTCAACCTGCTTTTAACACATTAAAGTCCCACACTCAATGCAGCCTGACTCAATCCTAGATGTTCAGCACACAGAGACACAGAGGTGCTGTTTAAAGTTTAGTGTTAACCTGAGTCACTGATCATTTGCAGTATTACAGAGTCTGGCAGTCTTTGCATGATGTCCACGTCACTGTGAGTTTCTAGCTGACTCTCAGGTGTGACAGGTGTGCCTGCAGGAAAGAGTAATAATAACCTGCATCCTGAGGTTTGTCATGCAGGATTAAAGGAGCCAGGCTTTGTTCACACAGCTAGGATTGTATTTTACACTGACCCTGGGTCAGTATAAGTATCATACAGTTTAAACGAAGCACTGAAACTTGCACATATTTATTACAGATGCACTGAAGCTAATCGAGATATTTGCTGTCAATCTGTGGCTGCAATTAAACACTTTACTGGAAACTTTATTAACTAGTAACTTCATCAGTCATGACAGAAGCTAATATTTCTGTGCTAACATCGTTTAAACAGTAACAGCTTTACTCCAATATAAGCTAACGTTTACACCGTAACTTTAAGCTAGCACCATAAAGACGGTAAAACACGTAATAACATCTACAAATGCATCTTAAAGCTGTTATATTAGCACTCGGTGTATTACTAACATAACCACATTAACATTATTGACACTCGCTGACTTTTAATAGTCATTCTATAAATGCTGTCCGTTTAAACGGTCTTACCTGTACACACTGCATATCCACCGGATTCCAGCCAGAGTATGGACTGATAACAGCCGAAGCGGGTGAATAAAGTCACCCAGTCGCTAGCTGTGCCATTACGCAGCATACACCGCTCCCTCCATAAATGCAATAAACCATACAAAAGTATCGTTCTACCTGTTTCTCAGGTAGTTGTTTACAGTATATAATTTATTGTGTTCAGTATACGTCACTACAATGTGATTTCGGAAATATATAAATATACGGACAACAGGCTCTTCCGCGGCAATCTCTTCAATCGGAGGACCCTTCACGTCAATTCCCGACGCGAGGGGGGTACCCTGCGCGTCCATAAGTGCAGCAGAGGGAGCCTGAGCATGCGTCACACGTTTGACGAGTTGGGAGTGAGAACGTGTTGGATAACAACGAGACGGCCTACCTGAAGGAGATTAGGAATCTGGAGAACTGGTGCCAGAGGAACAACCTCCTTCTAAACGTCAGTAAGACAAAGGAGCTGATAGTGGACTTCAGCACTAAGCAGGAGAGGAACTACCAGACCCCTGTCATCAACGAGTGCCCAGTGGAGAGAGTGGACAGCTTCAAATACCTCGGAGTTCACATCACGCAGGACCTGTCATGGTCCTGTCACATCAACACCGTGGTGAAAAAGGCCCGTCAGCGTCTCTACCACCTCAGATGCTTGAGAGACTTCCAACTGCCCTCCAAGGTGCTCAGGAACTTTTACTCCTGCACCATAGAGAGCATCCTGACGGGAAACATCTTAACCTGGTTCGGGAACAGCACCATGCAGGACAGACGAGCTCTACAGAGGGTTGTGCGATCAGCTGAGCGCACCATCCGCTCCGAGCTCCCTGACCTGCACTCAATCTAAGCAGGCGGTGCTGGACCAAGGCCAGGAAGATCGTGAAGGACCTCAGCCATCCCAACAACAGACTGTTCTCTCTGCTGAGGTCAGGAAAGCGATTCCGCTCCCTGAAGACCAACACAGAGAGACTGAGGAGGAGCTTCTTCCCGCAGGCGATACGGTCTCTCAATCACAATCATACCACCACACAGTACTGACCCACACATATGGTTCTTACACACACACTGGACATTCTGGACATTGTTTTCACTTCATCACTTAAATCACTGCTGCTGTTATTGTGTATATATTTATTTATACTTCTTGTGTATTTTGTTCATACATTCTTATATAGTTCTATACTGTGTATTGTGTATTTTGTTGTACAGTTATTTTATTTTCAATTTAATTTATATATTTTATCTTATTCTTTCCCAGTGTGTTGTACAGTTATTTCATTTTTAACCTTAATTTATATTTTATTCCTTCCTAGTTAAATTTACCCTTTTTAATTTTTCATATTTATTTCCTATCTTATTCATAGCCTTTTCCTTTTTTGTTTTCTTTAGGTCACGAGCAGTTGTCCAAGCATTTCACTACATATCGTACTGTGTATGACTGTGTATGTGACAAATAAAATTTGAATTTGAATTTGAATTTGAATTTATAGTAATGCGTTATTATTGCAAACCTGTTTTTTCCACAGA